>NC_135232.1:444043907-445243907 GCF_051348905.1 Ranitomeya variabilis | reverse complement strand
TTCTCCAAACTGCCATTTTTAGATCTCTCCACAGGCGTTCTATGGGATTCAGGTCTTGACTCATTGCTGGCCACCTTAGAAGTTTCCATTGCTTTCTCTCAAACCATTTTCTAGTGCTTTTTGAAGTGTGTTTTGGGTCATTGTCCTGCTGGAAGACCCATGACCTCTGAGGGAGACCCAGCTTTCTCACACTGGGCACTACATTATGCTGCAAAATTTGTTGGTAGTCTTCAGACTTCATAAAGCCATGCACACG
This sequence comes from Ranitomeya variabilis, assembly GCF_051348905.1. Taxonomy (NCBI): domain Eukaryota; kingdom Metazoa; phylum Chordata; class Amphibia; order Anura; family Dendrobatidae; genus Ranitomeya; species Ranitomeya variabilis. The sequence goes on along the minus strand of NC_135232.1, from coordinate 445,243,651 downwards.
GTCAAGCAGTCCAGTTCCAGAGGCAGCAAAGCAACCCCAAAACATCAGGGAACCTCCGCCATGTTTGACTGTAGGGACCGTGTTCTTTTCTTTGAATGCCTCTTTTTTTCTCTTGTAAACTCTTATGTTGATGCCTTTGCCCAAAAAGCTCTACTTTTGTCTCATCTGACCAGAGAACATTCCTCCAAAACGCTTTAAGCTTTTTCAGGTAAGTTTTGGCAAACTCCAGCCTCCAGGCTTTTTTATGTCTCGGGGTAAGAAGTGGGGTCTTCCTGGGTCTCCTACCATACAGTCCCTTTTCATTCAGATGCCGATGGATAGTACGGGTTGACACTGTTGTACCCTCGGACTGCAGGGCAGCTTGAACTTGTTTGGATGTTAGTGGAGGTTCTTTATCCAACATCCGCACAATCTTGCGTTGAAATCTCTTGTCAATTTTTCTTTTCCGTCCACATCTAGGAAGGTTAGCCACAGTGCCATGGGCTTTAAACTTCTTGATGACACTGCGCATGGTAGACACAGGAACATTCAGGTCTTTGGAGATGGACTTGTAGCCTTGAGATTGCTCATGCTTCCTCACAATTTGGTTTCTCAAGTCCTCAGACAGTTCTTTGGTCTTCTTTCTTTTCTCCATGCTCAATGTGGTACACACAAGGACACAGGACAGAGGGGTTGAGTCAACTTTAATCCATGTCAACTGGCTGCAAGTGTGATTTAGTTATTGCCAACACCTGTTAAGTTACAGGTGCTGTTAATTACACAAATTAGAGAAGCATCACATGATTTTTCGAACAGTGCCAATACTTTTGTCCCCCCCCTTTTTTATGTTTGGTGTGGAATTATATCCAATTTGGCTTTAGGACAATTCTTTTTGTGTTTTTTCGTTTAAGACAAATTAAATGAAGATAATAATAACAAAGAATTTGTGTTTGCAATCATTTTCAGGAAGAAACTGAGTATTATCTGACAGAATTGCAGGGGTGTCAATACTTTTGGCCACAACTGTACTATATATAGGAGGAGATGACATACAGGTATATACAGGTATATACTATATACAAGAGGAGATGACACATGTATATATACTATATACAGGAGGAGATGACATACAGGTATATAATATATAAAAGAGGAGATGACACATATATGCTATATACAGGAGATGACATACAGGTATATACTATATATAAGAGGAGATGACATACAGGTATATACTATATACAGAAGAGATGACATACAGGTATATACTATATACAGGAGGAGATGACACATAGGTATATACAATAAACAGGAGGAGATGACATACAGCAGGTATATACTATTTACAGGGGAGATGACATACAGGTATGTACTATATACAGGGGAGATGACATACACGTATATACTATATACAGGAGATGACATACAGGTGTATACTATATATAAGGGTATACTATATATAAGGGAGATGACAAACATGTATATACTGAGGGGAAAATGAGAGGTGTGAGGTGAAAATGAGAGGTGTGAGGTGAAAATGAAAAGGTGTGAGTGCAAAATTAGAGGAGTGAGGGAAAATAGTGGAGTGATCGGAAAATGACAGATGTGAGGTTAAAATGGCAAGTGTTAGGGGGAATGAGAGGAGTGAGGGGGGAATGAGAGGAGTGAGGGGGAAAATAAGAGGAGTGAGGGGGAAAATGAGAGATATGAGGGGGAAAATGAAAGATGTGAGGGGGAAAATGAAAGATGTGAGGGGGAAATGAGAGGCATGATGGGAAAATAAGAGAAGTGAGGTGCTATAACTAACCACAGATATTTACTATGCCCAGGCAATGCCGGGCTCTTCAGCTAGTATATATACTGTATATATATACAGCTCTGGCAAAAATTAAGAGACCACTGCAAAATGTTCAGCTTGTCTGTTTTCTCTTTATAGGTATATTTTTGGGTAAAATGTAAATTGTTCTTTTTGTCTATAAAGTTCTGACAACATGTCTCCAAAATTCCAAGCAATAAATTTTGTATTTTTTTTCTAAAAAGGAGAAATGGGCAAAATTAAAAAAACCCAGTGCTTTCAGACCTCAAATAATGCGAAGAAAACAAGTTCATAATCATTTAGAAACAACAATACTAATGTTTTAACTCAGGAAGAGCTCAGAAATCAGTATTTTGTGGAATAACCATGATTTTTAATCACAGCTTTCATGCGTCTTGGCATGCTTTCCACTAGTCTTTCATACTGCTTCTGGAGCAAAAATTTAAGTTGTTCTTTGTTTGATGGCTTGTGACTATCCATCATCCTCTTGATTACATTCCAGAGGTCTTCAAAGAAGTTTAGGTCTGGAGATTGGGCTGCCCATAGAGGTGTACCTAGGGTTTTGGTTTAGGGGTGGGCGAAACTTCTGAATGGGCCCCTAACCAGGTAACCTTGATTATAACTGGGTGACACACCCTAATAGTGGAGGAGAACCTCAGCAGATGACCGCACTGTTGCTGAAAATAATCTCTATATAAAGACCAATATCGATATTACTGCCATATGTTCAGTGGTAGATACCAGTCCTACAGAACATATAAGAGATCACAGCACAGTTATAGATGGTGACTTACAGTTGCCTTCTTTCTGATGGAATAGTTCACTTTTCACGCCTTTTCCATCTGGCCCAGACCGACATGAAAACTTCTCCAGCCAGGACTCGGCTACAGAAAATACAACAAAGACACATTTCACATCTCACATTTTCAGCATGTCACCATCTATTCCCAACATGCACAAACTCCTCATCCTTCTGGTACCCCAATACTGAGCCGCTGCTGCCGTATGTGTCTATTACTGCACCTGCTGTGTGGTTCTCTGGCCCTCTAAATTCTAAAGCGACCCTCTAGAATATAGTAATGCCGGGTGCAAGTGCCCTAGAAAACAGTGCCCACATTTTGTCCCCTAAAAAGTAATATTGCCCTGTGTGTCCCTTTGACAGTCACAGCAACCTGAATTCCCCTATAACAATAAGTTCCCACTTTACATTTAATAATGTCTCCCCCTGTACAGCTCATCTAGACACAATATGATGCTCTCTTATACACAGTACAATGCCCCCTCACTGTATATATACTGACCCCTTAATATCCCCCAAACTGTTTAATGGCTCCAATGCTGTATGATGGCCCCCTCACTGTAATCTCCACACTGTATGATGGACCCCTAAAAAGCCTCCATATAGTATAATACACCAGATAGTCCTCAATATAGTATAATGCACTCCCCATAGGTCTCCATATTGTATGATGCTCTCCCCATAGGTCAATCATCTCCATAGAGTATAATGCACTCCCCATAGGCCAACTCTATATAGTATAATGCACTCCCCATAGGCTTCGATATAGTATAATGCACACCCCATAGGCCTCCATATTGTATAATAAACTCCCCATAGGCAGACTCTATATGAAGTATAATGCACTCCTCATAGGGCTCCATATAGTATAATGCACTCCCCATAGGTCTCCATATAGTATAATGCACTCCACATAGGCAGACTTTATACTGTATAATGCACTTCCCATAGGTAGACTCTATAGTATACTGAACTCCCCATAGGCAGACTCTATAGTATAATGCACCCCTATAGGCAGCCTCTATAGTGTAATGCTCCCCCATAGGCAGACTCTCTAATGTAACGCTCCCCCATAGGCAGCCTCTGTACTGTAATGCAGCCACATAGCCATGCTCTATAGTATAATGCACCTCTATAGGCAGCCTCTATAGTATAATACACCCCCATAAGCAGCCTCTGTAGTGTAAGGAATCCCCATAGGCATCCTCTATAATGTAATTCTCCCCCATAGGCAGCCTCTGTAGTGTAATGCAGCCCCATACCCACCCTCTGTAGTATAATGCACCACATAGGCATCCTTTATAATGTAATGCACCCCCATAGCTACCCTCTGTAGTATAATGCACCCCCATCGGCATCCTTTATAATGTAATGTGCCCCCATAGCCACCCTCTGTAGTATAATGCACCCCCATAGCCACCCTCTGTAGTATAATGCACCCCATAGCCACCCTCTGTAGTATAATGCACACCCATAGCCACCCTCTGTAGTGTAATGTAGCCCCATAGACACCTTCTGTAATTTAATGCACTCCCATAGCCACCCTCTGTAGTATAATGCACCCACATAGCCACCTTCTGTAGTGTAATGTAGCCCCAAAGCCACACTCTGTAGTATAATGCACCCCCATAGCCACCCTCTGTAGTGCAATGTAGCCTTATAGCCACACTCTACAGTGTAATCTAGCCCCAGAGCCACCCTCTGTAGTATAATGCACCCCCATAGCCACCCTCTATAGTATAATGCACCCCTACAGGCAGCCTCTATAGTATAATGCACCCCTATAGGCAGCCTCTATAATGTAATGCATCCCCATAGGCAGCCTCTGTAGTGAAATGCGACCACATCGCAACCCGCTGTCAGTGTCGGCATCGGTGACGTCAGATGCTGACAGGGGGATGATGGGAGAGGGAGTGTAAAGCTTCCTTTCTCATCACTGCGGTCAACTGTTTTGGCATCCAGCAGATACAACTGACCATGCGATGACAGGAGGGGGGCCCACTACTAGTACAGGGGCCCCATAGTGGCCAGGCAGCAGTGCAGGGAGATCAATTATCCCTGCTCTGCTGCAGAATGTAACTGTATCGGCACGCTGTGCTATTGTTTATTGACGCCCTTCCAAAGAAGCACTATAGCGAAACGCGCGTCGGGGTCCCTCTCCCACGTCCGGTCTTCAGATTGGTTTTGCTCTCATTTTTGAACTGTTGTCCCTTATTATCTATTCGTTCTATATGTATGTGCCTCTGTGTAAAAGGTGGCGATTTAGAAAAATGGACGCATTATAGACATTGGATAATCTGGCTGTGGCTCCTTACATCTTACTGTGCTGACTGGTTTTATATTTACTTATCTACAATATCGTTTATTGCACTTGCATATATATTTTTTGTGAGCCTGTATTCAGCTTTAAACCCGGCCATTTATCTATTATTTCCTACCTACTGCTTGGCCACCTTTGTATCAGTATTTAGATCTTTATTACAATACTAGGGTTGAGCGAAACGGGTTGGCCATTTTCAGAAGTCGCCGACTTTTGGCAAAGTCGGGTTTCATGAAACCCGACCCGACCCCTGTGTGGGGTCGGCCATGAGGTCGGCGATCTTCTGAATCTGGTATCGGAATTCCGATACCGAGTTCCGATATGTTTGCGATATCGGAAATCGGTATCGGAATCCACATTTAAGTGTAAAATAAAGAATTAAAATAAAAAATATTGATATACTCACCTCTCCGGAGGCCCCTGGACATCGCCGCTGGTAACCAGCAGCCTTCTTTGCTTAAAATGAGCGCGTTTAGGGCCTTCCATGACGTCACGGCTTCTGATTGGTCGCGTGCTGCTCATGTGACCACCACGCGACCAATCACAAGCCGTGACGTAATTCTCAGGTCCTAAATTCCTCATTCTAGGAATTTAGGACCTGAGAATTACGTCACGGCTTGTGATTGGTCGCATGAGCGGTCACATGGGCGGCCGCGACCAATCACAAGCCGTGACGTCATCTAAGGCCCTTCACGCGCTCATTCTTAAGATGGAAGGCTGCCGGAAAGAAGCAGGGCGCGTCCGAGGGTGAGTATATACCTAATAGGAATATACTCACCCTCGGCTTCTTTCCGGCAGCCTTCCTTCCTAAGAATGAGCACGTGAAGGGCCTTAGATGACGTCACGGCTTGTGATTGGTCGCGGCCGCCCATGTGACCGCTCACGCGACCAATCACAAGCCGTGACGTCACCGCAGGTCATTCACGCGCTCATTCTTAGGAAGGAAGGCTGCCGGTTAGTACCAGGGCTAGTCCGAGGGTGAGTATATCAATATTTTTTATTTTGATTCTTTATTTTACACTTAAATATGGATCCCAGGGCCTGAAGGAGAGTTTCCTCTCCTTCAGACCCTGGGAACCATAGTATCCCATTGCACTGCATTGGGTTTCGTGCTTCGGCCGACCCCGACCCTGACTTTTTTATAGGATCGGCCGATTTCACTCGACCCGACTTTTGAGAAAGTTGGGTTTCGTGAAACCCGACCCGATCCTATAAAAATAAAAGTCGCTCAACCCTATACAATACTATTGGGACAGTCTCTGATATTGCTGTATTTGCACTGTATACCAACTTCATCAAACGTGGCACTTAGGTGTCACTATCCCTGCTATTTTGTATTTATTTTAATGATTATTTTTCTTAAAATTATTTATTATTAAAATGATTATACACTCATTTTTTACTGCTCTGAGACTCATTTTTCTTGTTTGGGTAACATAATAATGTAAAGTATGTAATGTTACATTATTGCTTTTAGTGACTGTTTATTTCTTATTATTTATTAAGTAAATTCATTTTTTGTTTACTCAATTTTTGTGTGAGAATTTATTTTTCAACACAATCCTTGAATCCCTAACAAAACAAAATGACATAGAAAGATGCTGTATGTAAAAGCTCATGTTAAAATCGCACTGCAATCAGATAGCAATCACACTGCATTCGGATGTAAATCGGATGCTAGGTGGGAAAAATCGAATTGTACGCGCATAAAAAATGCATGACACTTGCATTACACTCGTCCGACTCTCCTGCATCAAAATCGGACGGATTTTAAAATTGCTAGTGTGACTCCAGCCTTACTTTGTAATGTCTGATATTGTTTATACATGTGCCTTCTGAATAGTAAAGTGCTGAGGGCATATGCTGGTGCTATATAAATAAAAATCATTATTAATATAAATGTTTAATGCTGCGGATTGGACCATTGGCAACCACAGATATCTTAACCTGTGGCTTGCATCCATTGTCAGTGGAAAAGTGGCTTTCTATTGGTTTTTATGGGAGGGAGCTCTGAAAATAGCTGAGCTAACTTGCTTCGCTATTTTCTAAACCTCTATGAAGTCAGTTAGAGCGCATAGTTTCAACAAGCATTGCCTGTTTATAACATGCAGCATAAAACAGCATTGCAAAACCATTAACCCCTTCACCCCCGGAGTTTTTTCGGTTTTACGATTTCGTTTTTCGCTCCCTTTCTTCCCAGAGCCATAACTGTTTTATTTTTCCATCAATATGGCCCTGTGAGGGCTTGTTTTTTGCGGGACAAGTTGTACTTTTGAACGACACCATTGGTTTTACCATGCTGTCATCACGATTCCACCCGCAGCTATTGCGGTCACGTCAGCTGTTCAAAACAGCTGACATGTCCTGGGAAAGATGTGGGGTCACCGCCGAAGCCCACATCAAAGGGAGGGATACCGACATCAGCATACTATTACGCCCAATGTCGGTAAGGGGTTAAAGGGGATTTTCACCAGTTTGAGAATATTGAACTAGCCACATCATGGAATAGTAGCTTCAAAGCTGAGTAAAACCATTTTTATGTATTAATTTCTCTTCTTCATGTAGAGATGTTAGATTGTAAAGTTTAGGTTATAATTTAGATTATAGTTCAATTGGGTGTTGCCATAGTTTTGTTTTTTGAGGGGTGTACTTTTTCCCCCTCATGAGGTCAACCAATCATAAGCAGGCAGAGTCAGGCAGGGAGAAAAGAACATGTCCTGTATTCAGAGATCTCTGCTATTACTGTGTAGAGATACTGCTGAGCTCAGTTATGTATCATTACAAACACCTCCATATCTCATCTCATGGCAGTCAGTGGGGGGGAGGGTCAGAGTTGACAGCAGTGTGAGATGAAAGCTACTAGTGTTTGCAACGATACATAACTCTAAACAGTAACTGCAGAATTATATACAATTACAAGCACTTCCAGAAGATCTCATCTCAAATTGCTTTCAACTTTTGCACTCCTCCCACACTGGCTGCTATAACATGAAATCTGGAAGGGTGCATAATAATACACAACTCTGCTCTGCTTTATCTCTACACAGTAGTAGCAGAGATCAGTGAGGAGAGGGGGGGTGTACTTTTCCCCTGTATGTTGCTGCCTGCTTATGGTTGGTCAACCTCATATAGAGAAGGAACTACACGCCCCCAGAGACAAATCTCTACTTACACCCAGATGAACTATAAGATAAATTATAACCTAAACTTTACAATCTATTATCTCTTCAATAGAGAGGAGAAATTAAAGAATAAAAATAATGTGTCATTCAGCTCGGAAGACAGTTTTAAAAAAAATTCAAATTGGTGAAAGGTCGTCTTTAACATTCATGGTAAAGTCACAAGCAGTTTTGAAGTGCAATTGTCTGCCAAATGATGCAAATTGCTACAAGTATGGGTATATTAAATAGTACTTTTCATTAGAGTAAAGTAATTTATTTGTATTAAAGTGCTGCTTTTTTTCTATCCTGTAGTCTATTTTGTATTATGATAAGATCAACAAACTGGTTGTAACTAAATGGTTAATCAAAATGCATGCACCCATTTTTTTTCATTATACAAATTAGACAATTGCAGCTGGGTACATTAACGCAATTTTAAGAAGCAGGGCAATTAAACTGAAATTATTTTCTGGACATTTTTTTCCCTTTAATTATAAGTAAGTGCACTATGTTGAGCCAGTACATGGATTTCAAAAGAAAGTACGGTAGTTTGTACAGTTTTTACTTTGGATGAATGAAGAAACTTTAAACCTTGCTGAACCATGGGATATTCAGTGTAGGTTTTGTCAGTAAAAAAATCAAAAGGTTCTCTTTTCATACAAAGTCAAAAAGATTAAAGAGTTTTACATCAATTGTTGATGTCCAACAGTCTGTGAAATGTTTTCTTTGTAGTTTTTGATTTTCACAACCCCCATTTTCAATCTAGTACAAAATAACAATCCTGCAAAGAAAAATAGAGAACTATTTCCTATGTTCTAAATTGAATGGCAAAATGTGTAATTTTCAAATGGACATATATACATATATTGATAAAATGTTGTAAAATTTGTACAAAAAAAAGACTTTGGGTACGACTGGAATACATTTGCACAAAAATTTAGTGAATATTTTAAAAGTCAAAATTTAGGAATCAGCTTAAACATGCGTAAAATAAAAACCACAACCACAATGGGGAACAGAAAAAAAACAACAGGCGAACACACAAATATAGACTTAAAAAAGGAGCAAATTATAAAGCATTTTTGTGCAAATCCAAATCAAACTTACCGTAAATCTTTAAAAACTAGTTAAAAAAGAAGGCGAAAATGCCATAATAAATCAGGCCATATATGGACAAAAGTATTGGGACAAACCTTAGTCATTGAATTCAGGTTTTTCTATCAGTCTCATTTTCACAGGTGTATAAAATTCATCCCTTAGCTATGCAGTCTAGTCTGCATTTACAAACATTTGTGAAAGAAAGTGTCGTTCTAAGGCCGGCGTCACACTCATGTATGTATGTAAATACGGTCTGTTTATTACGGCCGTAATACGCAGAAATGTTCCCAAAATAGTGATCCGTATGTCATCCGTAGGCAGCGTATTTTCCGCATGGCATCCTCCGTATGTAATCCGTATGGCATCCGTACTGCGATATTTTCTCGCAGGCTTGCAAAACCGACATCTAATGGATTTATGTGCTCAAATGTTCGTTAAAATATATATACAGTATGTATATATATATATATATATATATATATATGTCATTGAGACACACACATATATATATATATATATATATACTATATATATATATATATATATATATATATATATATATATATATATATATATATATAAACCTCGGGGGTTTTACAGGCACGAGCATTGCTTTAGCAGAGCTCCTGGCTGTAAAATGATTTAACCCCTTCAGATGGAATTACTTCGTGGGACTTGACCTGAGCAACGGAAGGTATGAGATATTGTTGTTTTTTTATTTTTCCTTTGTTACAGAACGAGGGTCTTCAGGTGGATTACCAGTATAATAAAATATTACAACAACCTGTGTCTTTATTTCATTAAAATACTTTTAAATAATGTGTGTGTGTGTGTGTGTGTTTTATTAACCATTTCGTACTACTGGATTAATAATGGATAGGTGTCATAATTGACGCCTCTCCATTATTAATCTGGCTTAATGTCACCTTACAATAGCAAGGTGACATTAACCCTTCATTACCCCATATCCCACCGCTACACGGGAGTGGGAAGAGAGTGGCCATGTGCCAGAATAGGCGCATCTTACAGATGTGCCTTTTCTGGGGTGGCTGGGGGCAGATGTTTGTAGCCGGGGGGGCCAATAACTATGGACCCTCTCTAGGCTAGTAATATCTGTCCTCAGTCACTGGCTTTACCACTCTTGCGGAGAAAATTGTGCGGGAGCCCACGCTAATTTTTTCCGCCATTTAAACCTTTATTTTACAAGCTACAGCGCCCAAATTTTGCACATACACACTACTAACATTAGTAGTGTGGAATATGCAAAAAAAAAAGGGATATGAGATGGTTTACTGTATGTAAACCATGTCTCATATCCTGTCGGGTTTGGGAAGGAGAAATGAAAAGCCGGCAATTGAATTACCGGCTTTTCTCTAACACCGGTGCGTATTTCTCGCAAGTCACACGCATGGTCCGTGTGTAATCCGTATTTTTCTCGCCCCCATAGACTTTCATTGGTGATTTTTTTGCGCAATACGGTGACAAATGCAGCATGCTGCAATTTTCTACGGCCGTACAAGACCGTATATTACGGATGCGTAATATACGGCAGATAGGAACTGGGCCATAGAGATTCATTGGGCTGTGTGCAATCGTATTTTACGGACGTAGTTTATGCGCTCATACGTCTGTAAAACCCGCTAGTGTGACGCCGGCCTAAGGGTGTGTTTCCATGGTCAGGAAACGCTGCATGTTTGACTCTGCGTAGAGCCGCAGTGTCAAACACGTAGCGTCCAGATGTTACAGCATAGTGGAGGGGATTTCATGAAATCCTTTTTTTACTATGCGCTAAAACATGCAGGCGGCAAACCCGCGTAAACGGACATGCGGTGCATCTTTTCAGAACGCAGCATGTCCGTTTACAATGCACCAACGCTCCGTCGCCGCACCGTAAATTTCCCATAGATAATCATTAGATGTGGTAAAATCACATTTAATGATTAGCCACATGTGTAGTAACTGCGTAAAGGCAGCTTACTATGCATGTCTCCTAATTTAAATAAGCTCTTACCTGTCCCACCGCTGGAAGTCCCGCGTCCACTGCAGTTCTTGCGGTAAGCTAAGTTCTCGCGATAACTTGGCTAGTCTGGTTCTCACGGTCAGCTGACCAACTGATTGTGAGAACGCTGCAGTGTAGGTGATCGTTGGAGAGTTATCTCCAGAGGTCATCTACAAGCTCTGCTATGTCTGGATGTCAGGCATTCAGATGTAGCAGAGCTGGACTCATCGTGGGACACTCGTTATTAAGGACTACGTCGGACTCAGGGAGTATACTGTTGGTTTATTATTTTTCTTTTTTTCCAGTAGACGAGGGCATCGCATGGAATGAGCGTACAATAAAAATATGGTCAAAACTGTGGTGTTTTATTTCATTAAAATACTTTATTCTGCATGTGTGTGTTTTATTAACCCTTTCACAAGTATAGGATTAGTAATGGTAGGTATCTTATTAAAGCCTCTCCATTACTAAGCCGGCTTAATGTCACCTTACAAAGGTGACATTAACCCCTTATTACCCCATATCCCACTGCTACAGGGGAGTGGGAAGAGAGAGGCTAAGCGCCGGAATAGATACGATTGATAGATACGATATATAGATACGATAGATAGGTACTATAGATAATAGATAGATACGATAGATAGATAGATAGATACGATAGATAGATATGATAGATCTATCTATTATCTATCTATTATCTAAATGAAGAGGTTGGACAAGAAATGACATCACAATTCTTTTTTTTTGGCATATCTTTATTTAGCTTACAAAAACACACACAAATCAGCATGAAAACTGCATCAAAAACACATGTAAAAACGCATCAAAAACGCAGGTGCCCTGCCAGTGACCTCAGGTGTAGATTTGGTGCAAATTTTACCTGCGTCAAATCCTGAGCAAATCCTGATGCAATCCTGACCATGGAAACATACCAAAAGACTCTCCTCCAGGCCCTGGGTACCATATTCCTGTAAAAAAAAAAGAATTAAAATAAAAAATAGGGATATACTTACCTTCTGATGGCCCCTGGAGTCCTCCCAGCTCTCAGCAGTGTACGCGGCGGCTTCCGTTCCCAGGGATGCATTGCGTGAATCACCTGAGATGATGTCGCGGTCACGTGGGTTACGGAACGTACTGGGAGTGCCGATGAGGAGATTGGGGGCCTTAGGAAGGTGAGAATAATCATATTTTTTATTTTGTAATTATTTTTAACATTATATCTTTTACTATTGATGCTACATAGGCAGCATCAATAGTAACAAGTTGGTCACACTTGTCAAGCACTATGCTTGAAAATTGTGACCAACCTGTCAATCACTTTTCCAAGTGATGCTTCAAATCACTTGGAGAAGCGCAAGCATTCTGCAAGCTAAAAATGCTTGCAAAACGCTTGTGTTTTGTGAGAAAACGCATGTGAATTCCACATGCGTTTTACCCGCAGCAGGGAGTTGCGGAAATGCTGTGGACTGTTCATGTCTTTGTCAGTGGGCAAACTTACAAAATCAGCAAGGGACGCTCAGCCAATGAGCGGTACTGCGCAGCTTTGGTTTGGGATTTGAATCCCACGCCACTCATTGGCTCAGCCGGCGGCAGCTCAGCCAATGAGCGGTGCCACGCGGCTTTGATCCAAAGCCGCACGGTCAGTGGGCAAACTTACAAAATCAGCAAGGGACGCTCAGCCAATGAGTGGTGCTGCGCAGCTTTGGTGGGGGATTTGAATCCCACGCCACTCATTGGCGCAGCCGGCGGCAGCTCAACCAATGAGCGGTGCTGCGCGGCATTGGCAGGGGATTTGAATCCCGCGTGGCACGGCTCATTGGCTGAGCCGCCCGCCAGTGGTGCTGCCGCGTGGGATTTGAATCCCCCGCCAAGCCTCAGCTGACGGGTGGATCAGCCAATGAGCGGAGCCGCGTGGCTTTGGCAGGGAATTCAAATCCCGCGCGGTAACACTCATTGGCTCAGCCGGTGGGGCAGGGGATTTTAATCCTGCACCACTCATTGGCTGAGCGCCAGGGCGGCTCAGCCAATGAGCGATGCTGCGCAGCTTGGCAGGGGATAATTAATCCTGGCCGCCGTATCGCAATACCCATAACTTGAGTGTTCCAATATGGCGGTCGGCGTAGTTCTGATACCGCTCATCTCCCGGCTGCGTCACCGATGACCTCCCTGTGGCGGGAGATGAGCCGCGGCTACCGGCTAGCGCCACTGATCTCCCAACGGAATAGCGGTGCCATTTTTGTCACAGCTTCCGGCCGTGGTGGATTGTGGGATAGCAACACAATCGCTGTGACAGAGTCGATTGGCAATTATATATTAGATTATTTGCATATTCCAGGTGCCTTCTGGGAAAAGCGAAGAGTCTCCCTCAGCAAGAAGATCGTTGGGTACAGCCGGGACCAGCTGCTTGGAAAGCATCACCAAACCAGGGATTCAAGCTTGAGGAGGATAATTTGCCTATTCCAGGTGCCTTCTGGGAAAAGCGAAGAGTCTCCCTCAGCAAGAAGATCGTTGGGTACAGCCGGGACCAGCTGCTTGGAAAGCATCACCAAACCAGGGATTCAAGCTTGAGGAGGATAATTTGCATATTCCAGGTGCCTTCTGGGAAAAGCAAAGAGTCTCCCTCAGCAAGAAGATCGTTGGGTACAGCCGGGACCAGCTGCTTGGAAAGCATCACCAAACCAGGGATTCAAGCTTGAGGAGGATAATTTGCATATTCCAGGTGCCTTCTGGGAAAAGCGAGGAGTCTCCCTCAGCAAGAAGATCGTTGGGTACAGCCGGGACCAGCTGCTTGGAAAGCATCACCAAACCAGGGATTCAAGCTTGAGGAGGATAATTTGCATATTCCAGGTGCCTTCTGGGAAAAGCGAAGAGTCTCCCTCAGCAAGAAGATCGTTGGGTACAGCCGGGACCAGCTGCTTGGAAAGCATCACCAAACCAGGGATTCAAGCTTGAGGAGGATAATTTGCATATTCCAGGTGCCTTCTGGGAAAAGCGAACAGTCTCCCTCAGCAAGAAGATCGTTGGGTACAGCCGGGACCAGCTGCTTGGAAAGCATCACCAAACCGTGCGCCTTACGGCGCGCGAATTTTTGCCTGTAGGACATTATTGCAAGAAAGCTTGGCTGAGTAGATTACACAAGAAGGAAAGCACACAGCAAGTCAGCAGGATCTGGGAGCAACATGGCAGATGTGACAACCTACATGGTGAGCTGCAGCATGTGCTACATGTTCGCAGATCGACCAGAAGAAGAATCCAATTTCACCTGTCAGAAGTGTAGACTAGTGGCCCTTTTAGAAGAAAAGGTGCGGGGTCTGGAAGAAAGAATAGCAACTTTGAGACTCATCAAAGAGAATGAAGACTTCCTAGACAGAACAGAAGCATCTCTACTGGTCACAGAAGGTGAAAAAAGTGTCAGAGAACCTCCAAAAGCAGATGAGTGGAAGCATGTGACCAAAAGAAGCAAGAAGACCATGGAGAAATCACCAACCACACAACTGAAGAACCGATATCAAATCTTTGTAGAGGTTGAAGATGGCACACCTAAGGATGAAGCACTACCAGCAAGCAAAAAAGAAAAGGGTACGCAGCAACAAGTGACAGCAAAAAGTACAGCCAAGAAGCAACGAAGAGTGGTGGTGGTGGGAGACTCACTACTGAGAGGCACAGAAGCAGCCATCTGCAGACCGGACATAACCGCAAGAGAAGTATGCTGCCTTCCAGGTGCGATGATCAAGGATGTGACTGATAGGATACCAAAGCTCTTCAGCTCCAAGGACGTCCACCCATTTCTTCTGATACATGTTGGCACCAATGACACCGCAAGGAAGGACCTACCGTCAATCTGCAAGGACTTTGAAGAGTTGGGGAAGAAAGTAAAGGAACTGGATGCACAGGTAGTTTTTTCTTCTATCCTTCCAGTAGACGGGCATGGCACCAGGAGATGGAACAGGATCCTTGATGCGAACAACTGGCTAAGACGATGGTGCAGACAACAAGGATTCGGATTCCTGGACCACGGTGTGAATTACTTGTACGATGGACTCCTTGCCAGAGACGGACTACACCTCAACAAACCTGGGAAACACACATTCGCCAGAAGACTCGCTACACTCATCAGGAGGGCGTTAAACTAGAAGAAGAGGGGACGGGAAGAAAAACATTAGACTCGAACAAAGAAGACCCAGGAAAACATACTCAGAAGGGAGGTAAGAACATTTCTAAAACAATCCACAGCGAGGAGATTGGAACAAAACAAAATCCTCTAAACTGCATGCTCGCAAATGCCAGAAGCCTGACAAACAAGATGGAAGAACTAGAAGCAGAAATATCTACAGGTAACTTTGACATAGTGGGAATAACCGAGACATGGTTAGATGAAAGCTATGACTGGGCAGTTAACTTACAGGGTTACAGTCTGTTTAGAAAGGATCGTAAAAATCGGAGAGGAGGAGGGGTTTGTCTCTATGTAAAGTCTTGTCTAAAGTCCACTTTAAGGGAGGATATTAGCGAAGTGAATGAGGATGTCGAGTCCATATGGGTCGAAATTCATGGAGGGAAAAATGGTAACAAAATTCTCATTGGGGTCTGTTACAAACCCCCAAATAAAACAGAAATCATGGAAAGTCTACTTCTAAAGCAGATAGATGAAGCTGCAACCCATAATGAGGTCCTGGTTATGGGGGACTTTAACTACCCGGATATTAACTGGGAAACAGAAACCTGTGAAACCCATAAAGGCAACAGGTTTCTGCTAATAACCAAGAAAAATTATCTTTCACAATTGGTGCAGAATCCAACCAGAGGAGCAGCACTTTTAGACCTAATACTATCTAATAGACCTGACAGAATAACAAATCTGCAGGTGGTCGGGCATCTAGGAAATAGCGACCACAATATTCTACAGTTTCACCTGTCTTTCACTAGGGGGACTTGTCAGGGAGTCACAAAAACACTGAACTTTAGGAAGGCAAAGTTTGACCAGCTTAGAGATGCCCTTAATCTGGTAGACTGGGACAATATCCTCAGAAATAAGAATACAGATAATAAATGGAAAATGTTTAAGAACATCCTAAATAGGCACTGTAAGCGGTTTATACCTTGTGGGAATAAAAGGACTAGAAATAGGAAAAACCCAATGTGGCTAAACAAAGAAGTAAGACAGGCAATTAACAGTAAAAAGAAAGCATTTGCACTACTAAAGCAGGATGGCACCAATGAAGCTCTAAAAAACTATAGGGAGAAAAATACTTTATCTAAAAAACTAATTAAAGCTGCCAAAAAGGAAACAGAGAAGCACATTGCTAAGGAGAGTAAAACTAATCCCAAACTGTTCTTCAACTATATCAATAGTAAAAGAATAAAAACTGAAAATGTAGGCCCCTTAAAAAATAGTGAGGAAAGAATGGTTGTAGATGACGAGGAAAAGGCTAACATATTAAACACCTTCTTCTCCACGGTATTCACGGTGGAAAATGAAATGCTAGGTGAAATCCCAAGAAACAATGAAAACCCTATATTAAGGGTCACCAATCTAACCCAAGAAGAGGTGCGAAACCGGCTAAATAAGATTAAAATAAATAAATCTCCGGGTCCGGATGGCATACACCCACGAGTACTAAGAGAACTAAGTAATGTAATAGATAAACCATTATTTCTTATTTTTAGGGACTCTATAGCGACGGGGTCTGTTCCGCAGGACTGGCGCATAGCAAATGTGGTGCCAATATTCAAAAAGGGCTCTAAAAGTGAACCTGGAAATTATAGGCCAGTAAGTCTAACCATTACTGTTGGTAAAATATTTGAAGGGTTTCTGAAGGATGTTATTCTGGATTATCTCAATGAGAATAACTGTTTAACTCAATATCAGCATGGGTTTATGAGAAATCGCTCATGTCAAACCAATCTAATCAGTTTTTATGAAGAGGTAAGCTATAGGCTAGACAACAGTGAGTCATTGGACGTGGTATATCTCGATTTTTCCAAAGCGTTTGATACCGTGCCGCACAAGAGGTTGGTACACAAAATGAGAATGCTTGGTCTGGGGGAAAATGTGTGTAAATGGGTTAGTAACTGGCTTAGTGATAGAAAGCAGAGGGTGGTTATAAATGGTATAGTCTCTAACTGGGTCGCTGTGACCAGTGGGGTACCGCAGGGGTCGGTATTGGGACCTGTTCTCTTCAACATATTCATTAATGATCTGGTAGAAGGTTTACACAGTAAAATATTGATATTTGCAGATGATACAAAACTATGTAAAGCAGTTAATACAAGAGAAGATAGTATTCTGCTACAGATGGATCTGGATAAGTTGGAAACTTGGGCTGAAAGGTGGCAGATGAGGTTTAACAATGATACATGTAAGGTTATACACATGGGAAGAAGGAATCAATATCACCATTACACACTGAACGGGAAACCACTGGGTAAATCTGACAGGGAGAAGGATTTGGGAATCCTAGTTAATGATAAACTTACCTGGAGCAGCCAGTGCCAGGCAGCAGCTGCCAAGGCAAACAGGATCATGGGGTGCATTAAAAGAGGTCTGGATACACATGATGAGAGCATTATACTGCGTCTGTACAAATCCCTAGTTAGACCGCACATGGAGTACTGTGTCCAGTTTTGGGCACCGGTGCTCAGGAAGGATATAATGGAACTAGAGAGAGTACAAAGGAGGGCAACAAAGTTAATAAAGGGGATGGGAGAACTACAATACCCAGATAGATTAGCGAAATTAGGATTATTTAGTCTAGAAAAAAGACGACTGAGGGGCGATCTAATAACCATGTATAAGTATATAAGGGGACAATACAAATATCTCGCTGAGGATCTGTTTATACCAAGGAAGGTGACGGGCACAAGGGGGCATTCTTTGCGTCTGGAGGAGAGAAGGTTTTTCCACCAACATAGAAGAGGATTCTTTACTGTTAGGGCAGTGAGAATCTGGAATTGCTTGCCTGAGGAGGTGGTGATGGCGAACTCAGTCGAGGGGTTCAAGAGAGGCCTGGATGTCTTCCTGGAGCAGAACAATATTGTATCATACAATTATTAGGTTCTGTAGAAGGATGTAGATCTGGGGATTTATTATGATGGAATATAGGAATATAGGCTGAACTGGATGGACAAATGTCTTTTTTCGGCCTTACTATGTTACTATGTTACTATTATTGAAAAAAAGGGAAAAAAATGGCGCAATCTTCTGTGCCAGAGGGGAAAAGCCAACGGCTGGGGGCCAATATTTGTAGCCTGGGAAGGGGGTAATACCCATGGCCCCTTCCCAAACTATGAATATCCACCCACAGCTGTCTGCGTAGCCTTTACTGGTTATTAAAATAGGTGGACCCCCCAAAAAAATGATGTGGGGTCCCCTTATATTTTATAGCCAGAAAGGCTACGCAGACAGCTGTGCGCTGATATTCATAGCCTAGGAAGGGGCCATGGATATTTGCCTCCCTTGGCTACAAATACCAGCCCGCAGCCGCCCCAGAAATGCGTATCTGTAAGATGCACCAATTCCGGCACTTAGCCTCTCTCTTCCCACTCCTGTGTAGTGGTGGGATATAGGGTAATAAGGGGTTAATGTCACCTTTGTATTGTAAGGTGACATTAAGCCAAGTTAATAATGGAGAGGCGTCAATAAGACACCTATCCATTACTAATCCTATAGTAGTGAAAGAGTTAAATGTAACTGTATGTTGTATGTACTGTATGTGTTCTGTATATGTACTGTATGTACTGTCTGTACTGTATGTTGCATGTACTGTATGTAGTATGTACTGTATCTACTTATGTTGTATGTACTGTATGTACTGTATGTTGTATGTATTGTATGTTGCATGTACTGTATGTAGTATGTACTGTATGTGGTATGTACGGTATGTACTGTATGTTGTATGTACTGTATGTTGTATGTACTGTATGTAGTATGTACTGTATGTTGTATGTACTTTATGTACTGTATGTTGTATGTACTGTATGTTGTATGCACTGTATGTTGTATGTACTGTATGTTGTATGTACTGTATGTTGTGTACTGTATGTACTGTATGTTGTATGTACTGTATGTTTTATGTACTGTATGTACTATATGTACTGTATGTTGTATGCACTGTATGTTATATAGCAGCTTATAAGGCGTATCCACATTGTATATGCAGTCATAATAATAAAGCTAAATATCCATACATGCAGAGGACAATGTGACCTATCATTAATGTTGTTCACAACACCACCACAGAAAAGATGATACTCAAGTCCCAATGAATTCAAAAAGTACAAAATTTCTTTATTATTTAAAAACTAACAGACACACGTGAACAGGAATGAAACAAATAAGCCATACCCATAACTGTATGTTATATGCATTGTATGTTGTATGTACTGTATGTTGTATGCAGTATGCACTGTATGTTGTATGTACTGTGTGTACTGTATGTTTTATGTACTGTATCTTGTATGTAGTATGTACTGTATGTTGTATGTACTGTATGTTGTATGCACTGTATGTTGTATGCACTGTATGTACTGTATGTTGTATGTACTGTATGTTGTATGCACTATATGTACTGCATGTTGTATGCACTGTATGTACTGTGTGTTGCATGCACTGTATGTACTGTATGTTGTATGTACTGTATGTACTGTATGTAGTATCATACTACATACAGTACATACAGTACATACAACATACAGTACATACAGTGCATGCAACACACAGTACATACAGTACATACAACATGCAGTACATACAGTGCATACAACATACAGTACATACAACATACAGTACATACAGTGCATACAACATACAGTGCATACAACATACAGTACATACAACATACAGTACATACTACTAGTATGTACTGTATGTTGTATGTACTGTATGTTGTATGCACTGTATGTTGTATGCGCTGTATGTGTAGCGCCCCCACTGTCGCAGGGCCGAGGGGTACCCGGTACCGGGCCTCTGAGTCTCTGTTCTGGGGTTGTCACGGTGGCTAGATCCGGTCCTTGACCCTGCTGAGGGGCGTACAATGAAGGTGGAGGGGATGGTGATGATGTTGTGGTGGTGCGGTGCAGGTCGCAGTAAATAACGAGGACACCAGGTTGCAGTCTCTTTACCTCTTTACTGAAGGTCCCAGGATCCTCAGTCCGGAATATGGTTAACCGGGCTGCGCAAGTCCGGCCGGTCCGATGGCACCTCCAGAGTTCCCTTTGCAGGTGGAAATCTGTGCCTACCTTCTAGCGCTTGTGTGTTGTGGTCCTCCCCTGCTGTGCTTACGGGATAGTCCCCACAACTGTTGTGTCTGTTTCTGAAGTTCCCTCACAACTCGATTAAGATGTTCCTTTTCGTCCCCCAGATGATATGGCTAGGACGCACCCGTATGACGGGTAGGCTCGGAGGTCTTCCGGGACCCTAGCATCGCCCCTCTCCTATTGTTGCCCCCTATGTCTTCGTAGGTGATTTGTGTGAGACAGCCCGCCTATAGCTGACTGTCCTGCCGTAGGTTTGAAGTATTGCTTGGAGCCTAGTACTTCCTCGGCGTTCCGGCCACCGGCTACGCGCCTCAGTAGGATGTTGCCTTGTCTTACAGCACGACTCCTACTGGTATTTCTCCTTGTTGCGTTGATCTCGTTTCTCACTCAGCACAATATACCTCGCTTCTTGTCCTTTCTTAGGGTACGGCCGCGATCAAGTGCAGACGCGGTCCCGTAACGTTCTTTCTGTTCGCTAGGCCTCTGTCAGGATCCCACCCCTGACAGGGACCCCCCTGAGTCTCTCCCCACAACACCCTCTGCCACAGGATGTTGCCTGTTCGATTCCCAGTCAGCTTCTGTCTAACTTTCTGCCTAACCCCCAGTTTTACCAGATTGTGAGGAGTGGCCTAATACATAGCACCCTTAGCTCCCCCTGGAGGCCAGACTGTGAAGTGTTTTGGTGACTGTGATACCTGGTCAGAAGAACTCCTTCAGTGCCATCAGACGTACCATAGCCCCCCTTAGCGGCGGAGCATCAGTACTGCAACGACCAGGACTCTGAGGCGCTGCACTCCCCCCCCGGTTAAATCCAGTACTCCTGGACTGGGAAGAAAACAACAATACATGTCAGCGAAAAGACATACAATTTTTGAAATGCAATAACATTAAGCAAGTTTGAACAGAGCTTCTCTTTACGGGAGGTGAGAACACTTGAACGTTACAACATGGTTAAATACTTTAAATAACATACTATAAATAACTTTTCTTACCCATCCGGGTATTCTACTAAGTGCAAATTTTGAACAATAGTTTAACATTGCCTTTAAGGATGTACACACTGAATCCACTAAAGACCTTCTTATAAAACGCTATAAGGCTAATCAACTTTTCCTTCATTTTCCATCTTTACATCTGCAGGACCGCCTGTCTATCTGCCCCAGGCCTACTGCCTCTCGTTCTATTACAGGACCGCCCCTTTCAGCCCGGGCCTACTGGCTTTCTGCTACTATACACAGTATAGAACTTATCTTCCATCTCTCAGTTCAGAATCACCGAGCCATCTCTGTATGGCTCCTAGGAGGACTCACCGACTAACCCCGTCTGGGTTCACTTCCTGTCCTCATTCTTCTAGCAACATCATTAAACATTTCTCACAATTAACTAGCTCACTACATATAACCTTTTTATACGTAAGCATTATTAATACTCTCTTTTAAAGCATCATCATTCTTTAAGTACTATCAATGAACGTTCCCTTTAAGAAGGAACCAAGTCTCTATGAGGTAGTGCAACTTCTCAAGCTGCAAGTCCGTATGCAGCAAGGACTCCGGTACTGCATCCAGGAACAGTTTCTTCGCAAAGAGTCCTTTCTTTTATAAAACCAGTAGAGGGCACCTTTAAGAAGGTGCAAACTATTTACAAGGAGTTTGTAATCATGCAGTGTTCATGATCCAGCAGTTCTTTCATAACGATAAAACAAAAACAAAAACAAAAAGCAGAAGAAGGGATCCCGGGTAAACAAAGGGATCCCTTTAAGAGTTAACCCTAGTCGGGTCATAGCAGCAAAACATCAGAAGGACAAACAGTTAACTATTTACAAATGATGAAGCATTCTTGCTTACTCAGTTTCTGGATGAGCAGGAGGCGGTCTCCTTCCGGGTCTCTCCTGGCAGGTGGCCCTTTGCGGCTGATGTAGTGTCAGTGTCAATGGTTGGTCCCTCGGGTGCAGTCAGGTCACCCGGTGTCTGGAGTCGAAGGCTAACCCTGGCTGCAAGCTCGGTAGCCGCGACAAGGCGCACAGTGGCGATAGTAACAAGATCTGTCAAGTCCGGATCGGTCATGGTCGGGGCAACAGGTAACACCCCCTCAGGCCCACATCGTTGGACGTTCCAAGCGCACCATCCTTGCGCACTCCGGTGGTGGGTGTAAGTCACCTGATCCCCCCTTTGCAATAGTGGGTCTCCGTATTGGTCGCGGCAGGAAGTCTTCACGTTATAACTGGTAACGAAGACGTCAGTCGGTAGTCCCGGTTCCTGTATGGAGCCCCAACCCCGCTTTGGGTGAAAGGCCAGCACAGTTCCCCGCTTTACCACGTCTTTCCTGCCGCATGCAGGCTTCAGGCGTTGTATTTTTGGCGCATTAGTTTGTTCTGTGTCTTTTCGGTTTTTCCAATGTAGGATCAGGCATTGTTTATATTGTTCCCAGGTGAGCACAGCGAGGGTGAAGCCTTCCTCCTGAGCTCCTTCTGGCACGGTCCAGGGGGTGTCCCACTGGAGGATCACCCCTTCTGGGCTCACATCTATGGGTTCCCCCATCGTGGCTGGTAGTGGAGGTACCAGCTTCCCCATCACATCGGGGGTGAGCACCACAAGCCCCGCCGAGAGGAGACAGTTATTGTTGGGGGGAGGAGCGGTCGCGGGAGCGGTCAGGGGAGCAGGATCGGTCGGGGGAGCAGAATCGGCCGGGGGAGTAGGGGCGCCTTCCATACCTGCGCCTGATGTGATTCCACCGATGTCGATCCGTTCCGCTGACAAGGACACTGGAATCGGCTGCAGCCCGGACCGCGGCTCCTCCAAGGTGGCCTCTCGATGTGGCTCCGCTCTCCATGGCTCCGCACCTGCTGGCTCCGTGGTCGGGATAGGTAGGCTCGGCTCCGCCGCCAGTGGCTCCAAGGAGTTCAGATCCTTCAGCTGCAGCGGATGCGGGTTCGCCTTTGGTGGGGGAAGGCAAGCCGGGATCACTTCGCCGTCGCTCGGGCACTTGCTGATCGTCATCGCTGTCCGGCATTCGGCGGCAACGCATGCACCTGGCTCCGCCATTTCTCCAAGGTCGAGTTCCCTCTTCATCTCGTTCCCGCCGTTGCAAATCAGGGGGTGGTTCCCCTCTGCTTCTGGGCAGGTCATCATCTCGCAGCAGAAGTTGGAGGGGGCGGTCACTGCTTTTGGCGCCGCTCTGGTAGTCTCCTCCCATGGCACGCCCGTCTTCTTCCTCTGCACTCCCGGTGGCGCTGCAATGGCGGCAGTTTAGGCGGGAACTTCTGGCGGCAAGTGGCAATACACAGTCTTTGCAATAAGTCACAGTCCAAGCACAATAAATCACAGTTCCAAGGCACACATGACCTGATTCTTCAGGCTTAAGTAGATCCTGTTCGTGACGCCAAGTTGTAGCGCCCCCACTGTCGCAGGGCCGAGGGGTACCCGGTACCGGGCCTCTGAGTCTCTGTTCTGGGGTTGTCACGGTGGCTAGACCCGGTCCGTGACCCTGCTGAGGGGCGTACAATGAAGGTGGAGGGGATGGTGATGATGTTGTGGTGGTGCGGTGTAGGTCGCAGTAAATAACGAGGACACCAAGTTGCAGTCTCTTTACCTCTTTACTGAAGGTCCCAGGATCCTCAGTCCGGAATACGGTTAACCGGGCTGCGCAAGTCCGGACGGTCCGATGGCACCTCCAGAGTTCCCTTTGCAGGTGGAAATCTGTGCCTACCTTCTAGCGCTTGTGTGTTGTGGTCCTCCCCTGCTGTGCTTACGGGATAGTCCCCACAACTGTTGTATCTGTTTCTGAAGTTCCCTCACAACTCGATTAAGATGTTCCTTTTCGTCCCCCAGATGATATGGCTAGGACGCACCCGTATGACGGGTAGGCTCGGAGGTCTTCCGGGACCCTAGCATCGCCCCTCTCCTATTGTTGCCCCCTATGTCTTCGTAGGTGATTTGTGTGAGACAGCCCGCCTATAGCTGACTGTCCTGCCGTAGGTTTGAAGTATTGCTTGGGGCCTAGTACTTCCTCGGCGTTCTGGCCACCAGCTACGCGCCTCAGTAGGATGTTGCCTCGTCTTACAGCACGACTCCTACTGGTATTTCTCCTTGTTGCGTTGATCTCGTTTCTCACTCAGCACAATATACCTCGCTTCTTGTCCTTTCTTAGGGTACCGCCGCGATCAAGTGCAGACGCGGTCCCGTAACGTTCATTCTGTTCGCTAGGCCTCTGTCAGGATCCCACCCCTGACAGGGACCCCCCTGAGTCTCTCCCCGCAACACCGTCTGCCACAGGATGTTGCCTGTTCGATTCCCAGTCAGCTTCTGTCTAACTTTCTGCCTAACCCCCAGTTTTACCAGATTGTGAGGAGTGGCCTAATACATAGCACCCTTAGCTCCCCCGGAGGCCAGACTGTGAAGTGTTTTGGTGACTGTGATACCTGGTCAGAAGAACTCCTTCAGTGCCATCAGATGTACCATAGCCTCCCTTAGCGGCGGAGCATCAGTACTGCAACGACCAGGACTCTGGGGCGCTGCATATGTTGTATGTACTGTATGTCTATATGTATGCACTGTATATGTGTTTTTTTTTTAACATTCAACACATTAGCCAGATGATGGGACTACTACTGTCCCATCATTGGCTAATGTGTCAATCACTGTCACTGTAGCAGGCATAGCCGGATGGGACTTGTAGTCCCATCGGACGATGCCTGCACACACACACACACACACACACACACACACACACACAGACACCCCTGGCAGACACCCGCACACCCACTGGATTTGAATCCCCCGCCAAACCTCAGCCAGCGGGGCGGCTCAGCCAATGAACGGAGCCGCACCGCTTTGGCGGGGATTTGAATCCATACCCATAACTGTATGTTATATGCATTGTATGTTGTATGTACTGTATGTTGTATGCAGTATGCACTGTATGTTGTATGGACTGTGTGTACTGTATGTTGTATGTACTGTATCTTGTATGTAGTATGTACTGTATGTTGTATGTACTGTATGTTGTATGCACTGTATGTTGTATGCACTGTATGTACTGTATGTTGAATGTACTGTATGTTGTATGCACTGTATGTACTGTATGATGTATGTACTGCATGATATATGTACTGTATGTACTGTGTGTTGCATGCACTGTATGTACTGTATGTTGTATGCACTGTATGTACTGTATGTAGTATGTACTGTATGTTGTATGTACTGTATGTTGTAAACACTGTATATTGTATGTACTGTATGCACTGTATGTTGTATGTACTGTATGTTGTATGTACTGTATGTCTATATGTATGCACTGTATATGTGTTGTGTGCCATGTGGCTTGGCGGGGGATATGAATCCCGGCCGCCATATTGGAATACCCATAACTTGCGCCGCTGAAATAGCTGTGCGTTTTTTGTCACAGCTTCCAGCCGCGGTGGATTGTAGTAGCAACACAATCGCCTGAAGCTGTGACAGAGCCGATTGGCAATTATATATTAGATAGTTCTGGAGTGCTTCAATGGATCCCGCTGATTCTGAGATTGTTTTTTCGTGACATATTGCACTTGCATTTAGTTATGAAAAAAATGGAAATAGGGCAAAAATGTTTACATTTGCAATTTTCAAACTTTGAATTTTTATGCCCTTAAATCAGACAGATATTTCACACAAACTAGTTAATAAATAACATTTCCCACATGTCTACTTTACATCAGCACAATTTTGGAAACAAATTTTATTTTTGTTAGAAAGTTATAAGGGTTAAAAGTTAACCAGTGATTTCTCATTTTTACAACAAAATTTACAAAACCATTTTTTTTAGGGACCATCTCACATTTAACCCCTTTACCCCCAAGGGTGGTTTGCACGTTAATGACCGGGCCAATTTTTACAATTCTGACCACGGTCCCTTTATGAGGTTATAACTCTGGAAGGCTTCAACAGATCCCGGTGATTCTGACATAGTTTTCTTGTGACATATTGTACTTCATGATAGTGATAAAATTTATTTGATATTACCTGCGCTTATTTGTGAAAAAAACGGAAATTTGGCGAAAATTTTGAAAATTTCGCAATTTTCCAACTTTGAATTTTTATGCAATAAAATCACAGAGATATGTCACACAAAACACATAATAAGTATCATTTCCCACATGTCTACTTTACATCAGCACAATTTTGGAACCAAAATTTTTTTTGGTTAGGGAGTTATAAGGGTTAAAAGTTGACCAGCAATTTCTCATTTTTACAACACCATTTTTTTTAGGGACCACATCTCATTTGAAATCATTTTGAGGGGTCTATATGATAGAAAATAACCAAGTGTGACACCATTATAAAAACTGCACCCCTCAAGGTGCTCAAAACCACATTCAAGAAGTTCATTAACCCTTCTGGTGTTTCACAGGAATTTTTGGAATGTTTAAATAAAAATGAACATTTAACTTTTTTTCACAAAAAATTTACTTCAGCTTCAATTTATTTTATTTTACCAAGAGTAACAGGAGAAAATGGACCCCAAAAGTTGTTGTACAATTTGTCCTGAGTACGCCGATACCCCATATGTGGGGGTAAACCACGTGGTAGAGCTCTGAAGCAAAGTAGCGCCATTTGACTCTTCAATGCAAAATTGACTGGAATTGAGATGGGATGACATGTTGCGTTTGGAGAGCCCCTGATGTGCCTAAACATTGAAACCCCCCACAAGTGACACCATTTTGGAAAGTAGACCCCCTAAGGAACTTACCTAGATGTGTGGTGAGCACTTTGACCCATTAAGTGATTCACAGAAGTTTATAATGCAGAGCCGTAAAAAAAAAAAATCATATTTTTTCACAAAAATTATTTTTTAGCCCCCAGTTTTGTATTTTTCCAAGGGTAACAGTTGAAATTAGACCACAAAAGTTGTTGTGAAATTTGTCCTGAGTACGCTGATACCCCATATGTGGGGGGAACCACCGTTTGAGTGCATGGCAGAGCTCGGAAGGGAAGGGGCATCATTTGGAATGCAGACTTAGATGGATTGGCTGCAGGCGTCACACTGCGTTTGCAGAGCCCCTAATGTACCTAAACAGTAGAAACCCCCCACAAGTGACCCCATATTGGAAACTAGACCCCCCAAGGAACTTATCTAGATGTGTTGTGAGAACTTTGAACCCCCAAGTATTTCACTACAGTTTATAACGCAGAGCCGTGAAAATAAAAAATCCTTTTTTTTCCACAAAAATTATTTTTTAGCCCCCAGTTTTGTATTTTTCCAAGGGTATCAGTTGAAATTAGACCCCAAAATTGTTGTCCAATTTGTCCTGAGTACGCTGATACCCCATATGTTGGGGTAAACCCCTGTTTGGGCACACAGGAGAGCTCGGAAGGGAAGGAGCAGTGTTTTACTTTTTCAACGCAGAATTGGCTGGAATTGAGATCGGATGCCATGTCGCGTTTGGAGGGCCCCTGATGTGCCTAAACAGTGAAAACCCCTCAATTATAACTGAAACCCTAATCCAAACACAACCCTAACCCTAATCCCAAAGGTAACCCTAACCACACCCCTAACCCTGACACACCCCTAACTCTAATCCCAACCCTAATCCCAACTGTAAATGTAATCCAAACCCTAACCCTAACTTTAGCCCCAACCCTAACCCTAACTTTAGCCCCAACCCTAACTGTAGCCTTAACCCAAGCCCTAACCCTAACCCTAGCCCTAACCCTAGCCCCAACCCTAGCCCTAACCCTAACCCTAGCCCTAACCCTAGCTCTAACCCTAGCCCTAACCCTAGCCCTAACCCTATCCCTAACCCTAGCCCTAACCCTAGCCCTAACCCTAGCCCTAACTCTAGCCCTAACCCTAATGGGAAAATGGAAATAAATACATTTTTTTAATTTTTTTATTTTTCGCTAACTAAGGGGGTGATGAGAGGTTTGATTTACTTTTATAGCGGGTGTTTTAGCTGATTTTTATGATTGGCAGCCGTCACACACTGAAAGACGCTTTTTATTGCAAAAAATATTTTTTACGTTACCACATTTTGAGAGCTATGATTTTTCCATATTTTGGTCCACAGAGTCATGTGAGGTCTTGTTTTTTGCGGGACGAGGTGACGTTTTTATTTGTAATATTTTCGGGCACGTGACATTTTTTGATCGCTTTTTATTCCGATTTTTGTGAGGCAGAATGACCAAAAACTAGATATTCATGAATTTCTTTTGGGGGAGGCGTTTATACCGTTTTGTGTTTGGTAAAATGGATAAAGCAGTTTTATTCTTCGGGTCAGTACAATTACAGCGATACCTCATTTATATTTTTTTTATGTTTTGGTGCTTTTATACGATAAAAACTATTTTATAGAAAAAATAATTATTTTTGCATCACTTTATTCTGAGGACTATAACTTTTTTCTTTTTTCTTTGATGATGCTGTATGGCAGCTCGTTTTTTGCGGGACAAGATGACGTTTTCAGCGGTACCATGGTTATTTATATCCGTCTTTTTGATCGCGTGTTATTCCACTTTTTATTTGGCGGTATGATAATAAAGCGTTGTTTTTTGCCTTTTTTTTTTTACGGTGTTCACTAAAGGGGTTAACTAGTGGGACATTTTTATAGGTTGGGTCGCTATGGATGCGGTGATACTAAATATGTGTACTTTTATTGTTTTTTTTTATTTATAGGGAGAATATATATATTTTTTTGCATTTTTTTGAATTTTTTTTTTTTTTTTACACATGTGAAATTTTTTTTTTTACACTATAATATTGCCCCAGGGGGGGGCTTGATGTTATAGTGTAAGATTGCCGATCTGACACTTTGCTGTGCACTGTGTCAGATCGGCGATCTGACGTGCACAGCTCCTGGAGGCTTCCCGGCGCCTGCTCTGAGCAGGAGCAGTGAAGCCACCTCCCTGTAGGACCCGGATGCCCTGGCTATCTTGGATCCGGGCCTGCTGCAGGGAGGAGGAGGTAAGAGACCCTCGGAGCAACGCGATCACATCGCTTTGCTCCGGGGGCCTCAGGGAAGCCCGCAGGGAGCCCCATCCCTGCGCTATGCTTCCCTATACCGCCGGAACACTGCGATCATGTTTGATCGCAGTGTGCCGGGGGTTAATGTGCCAGGGGCGGTCCGTGACTGCTCCTGGCACATAGTGCCGGATGTCAGCTGCGATAGTCAGCTAACACCCGGCCGCGATCGGCCGCCCTCCCCCCGTGAACACGGCCGATCGCACTGGACGTACTATCCCGTCGGAGGTCATACGGGCCCACCCCACCTCGACGGGATAGTACGTCCGTTGTCAGAAAGGGGTTAAAGTCACATTGAGGGGTGTACATGACAGAAAATACCAAAAAGTGACACCATTCTAAAAACTACACCCCTCAAGGTGCTCAAAAACATTCAATAAGTTTATTAACCCTTTACGTGCTTCACAGGAACTGAAGCAATGTGGAAGGAAAAAATTAATTTAACTTTTTTTTACAAACATTTTACATCAGAACCATTTTTTTTTATTTTCACAAGTGTAAAAAGAGAAAATGAACCACAACATTTGTTGTGCAATTTCTCTTGAATACACCAATACTCTATATGTGGGGGTAAACCACTGTTTGGGCGCTTGGAAGAGAAGGAGTGCCGTTTGACTTTTTCAGTGCAGAACTGGCTGGAATTGAGATCGGATGCCATGTCGCATTTGAAGAGCCCCTGATGAGCCGAAACAGTGGAAAAGCCCCACAAGTGACACCATTTTGGAAACTAGACCTCTTAAGGAACTTATCTAGATGTGTGGTGAGCACTATGATCCCCCAAATGCTTCACAGAAGTTTATAAGGTAGAGCCGTGAAAATAAAAAATCTATCTTTTTCTACAAAAATGATCTTTTCTATGATGATTTTTTAGCCCCCAATTTTTCATTTTCCCAAGGGTTACAGGAGAAATTGGACCGCAAAAGTTGTTGTCCAGTTTGTCCTGAGTACGCCGATACCCCATATCTGGGGGGGACCACTGTTTGGGCACACATCGGGACTCGGAAGAGAAGTAGTGATGCTTTAAAATGCAGACTTTGAATGATCTGCGCTCCTCATGTTGCATTTGCAGAGCCCATGATGTACCTAAACAGTGGAAAACCCCCACAAGTTACCCCATTTTGGAAACTAGACCCCCCAAGGAGCTTATCCAGATGTGTGGTGAGCACTTTAAACTCCCAAGTGCTACACAGAAGTTTATAATGCAGAGCTGTGAATATAAAAAAATCATTTTTTTTCCACAAAAATGTTTTTTTTAGCCCCAAATGTTTTATTTTCCCAAGGGTAACAGGATAAATTGGACCCCAAAAGTTGTTGAATTTGTCCTGAGTACGCTGATGCCCTATAAGTGGGAGAAAACTACTGTTTGGGCACACGTCGGGGCTCGGAAGGGAAGTAGTGATGTTTTGGAATGCAGACTTTGATGGAATGGTCTGCAGGCCTCATGTTGCGTTTGCAGAGCCAAAGTTGTGCCTAAACAGTAGAAACTCCCCACAAGTGACCCCATTTTGGAAACTACATCCCCCAAGGAGCTTAGCTAGATGTATGGTGAGCACTTTGAATGCCCAAGTGCTTCACAGAAGTTTATGATGTAGAGCCGTGAAAATTAAACATTTATTTTTTTTCCACAAAAATGATTTTTTTGCCCCCAATTTTTTATCTTCCCAAGGGTAGCAGGAGAAACTGGACCTTCAAAGTTGTTGTCCAATTTGTCCTGAGTACGCTGATGCCCCATATGTGGGGGTAAATCAGTGTTTTGGCACACGGCAGAGCTCAGAATAAAGGGAGCACCATTTGACTTTTTGATCGCAAAATTGGCTGGAATCAATGGTGGAGCCATGTCACGTTTGGAGACCCCCTGATGTACCTAAACAGTGGAAACCCCCAATTCTAACTCCAACCCTAACCCCAACATCCCTAACCCTAATCCCAACCCTATCCATAATCCTAATCACAACCCTAACCCCAACACACCCCTAACCCTAATCCCAACGCTAACCATAACCCAAATCAAAACCCTAACCCCAACACACCCCTAAACCTAGTCCCAACCCAAACCATAACCCTAATCAAAACCCTAACCCCAACACACCCCTAACCCTAATCCCAATGCTAACCATAACCCTAATCAATACCCTAACCTCAACACACCCCTAACCCTAATCCCAACCCTAACCATAACATTAACCAGAAAACTAACCCTAATCCCAGCCCTAATCCTAATACACCCCTAACCCTAATGTCAACCCTAACCATATCCCTAATCCCAAACCTAAACCTAATCCCAACCCTAACCCTAATCCCAACTCTAACCCTAACTTTAGCCCTAAACCTAACTTTAGCCCCAACCCTAACTCTAACTTTAGCCCCAACCCTAACCCTAACTTTAGCCCAACTCACTTTACATTTTCTTTATTTTTTCCTAACTAAGGGGGTGATAAAGGGTGGTTTATTTACTATTTTTTTTATTTTGATCACTGTGATGGAGCCTATCACGGTGACCAAAATGAACCAATAGGTCAGCGGGTGCAGTGTGCATGCGCTCATTTTATCCCGGAAGAAGTTGGAGGCACGGGGGACTTCAGGGGTCCATGGAGGGACAACGGAGGTATGGGGGCGGGGATTGGGGACTCTATTTCTCTCTTCTCTGATGTGTGATCACATCAGAGAAGAAAGAAATTAAATGGCACATCAGACTTTTTTTTCTGCTGCAACTGTAAAAAAACGACCCCAATCATGTCCTTTGGGGTCTCGGCTACCCCAGAAGAAGATGGCGGCGCCCATGGGGGAATGCACGAGAGCCGAGGAGCACCGGGAGGTACCGGGGAATCTATTTCTCTGTCCTCTGATGTGCGAGCACATCGGAGGACAAAGAAATTAAATGGCAAATCTCCTTTTTTTTTGCGGTCGCCGGTAAACGGTTAATTACCTGCGATCACAACCCGGGTGTCAGTAAAAACCGACCCGAATCATGTTCTCTGGGGTCTCAGCTACCCCCGGCAGCTGAGACCCTGGAGAAAATCCGACTCTGGGGGACGCTATACACTTTTTCCACAGCACCGTTAATTAACGGCACTGTGGTTTAAGTACCCTTAACTACCGCCGTTAAAAGGCGTATCTGCGGTCGTTAAGGGGTTAATATTGGATTGGTGAATACCAGCTGAGTATATCCTAATTTTAGTTTTTTTTTACTTATACTTATGGTCACTTACATCTGAATTTGTCTGTTTTTTCCTCATTAGGACCTAACAGGGTCAGTGAGGGAGAGCCAACGGACGAGCTGGGGAACCAATGCACAGGTAAAAGGTGCCAACCTCGGCAGTTAGGCAAGGTCGTATTGGACAAAACATAAGGTCATTTATATTTTTCCACTCTATATTATAAGAGGCACATGCATTGGAGTCATCTGGATCAGAATTGGGATTAAGACTAGGTGGAGGCTAACCAACGGTGTCATTATCTATCTATACAGTAGTAGGGTTGAGCGACTTTTGCTTTTTTAGGATCGAGTCGTGTCTCGTGAAACCCGACTGTCTCGAAAGTCGGATCGTGTGAAATCGGCCGATTATTGTGAAAAGTCGGGGGCCAACCGAAACACGAAACCCAATACAGGTCAATGGGGAGATTTTTTTTTTTTTAATCTCTCTCTCTCTCTCTCCTCCGTCCCTGCAAAGTTTGTGTTTCACTGTGCAAATCGCTAAATCCCAAACGTTAAGATGGTGGTTTTACCCCCTGTGACGCCGCACAAAGCAAGCCGGAACCTATGTCATCACGCTGCCCACACTCCTTCATTGGCTGAAAAAATGGCGGGGAAAGCGTCATATGAAACGCGACTTTGGCGCGAAGATCGCCGACCACATGGCCGATCCCACAGTGGGATCGGGTCGGGTTTCATGAAACCCGACTTTGCTGAAAGTCGGCGACTTTTGAAAATGTCCGATCCGTTTCGCTCAACCCTATACAGTAGTATACGGTACTTTAGATCTTTGGGCCTCTGTGTATTTCCTTCAAAACCTTGCTATTATCAATATATTTTTAAGCAATTTTTGAAGACATCCCACCCCTATCCTGGTCCCCGATAGGCACTTCTAGGGAGAGAGAGTGGGAGTCGACGTATGAGCAGGGGCACCATTGCACAGGTGTAGGGTGCCAATCTCTGCAGCAAGGAAGGAAGAAGACAGTCTTGGAATTAGGATATATGTCTTTATTTAGTGACAAGTGGCCATAATAGTAAAAATCTTGCAAAGTAAGAATGCTTTCAAAAATGGAAATGTTAATAATTCATTTTCATCAATTAACAGAATGTAAAGTGAATGTACAACAGATAAATCTAAATCAAATCAATATTTGCCATGACCATCCTTTGCCTTCAAAATAACATCAAACCCTCTAGGTACACTTACACTAAACTTTTGAAGGAGCTCTGTAGCGAGGTTGTTCAAAACATCTTGGAGAACTAATCACAGGCCTGGGGATGCACGCTTGCGCTAATCCTTGTCACTCTTCATGTAATCCCAGATATGCTCGATAATGTTGGGATCGGGGCCCTGTGGGGCCACATTATCACTTTCAGCACTCTTTATTTACACTGAAGGTTGTCCTTAAAGGCAAGCTATCAACAGAATCTTTCTGGTTCGCTTTATATCTACTCAGCTTTCCCTGGCATCTGCTGTCTATGTGCATCACATACAATCTCTTTCTGGCACGCTTTTCTTACCTATCATCTCTTTTCCATTATCTGTTTAATTTCTTTCATATCTGCTTCATTTCACTTCTCATTATGTTATTCTGGCATATTTTTGAGAGGTGACTCCCACCCCTCCCTCTCTTTATGACTTTTGCTTAAGGGTACTGTCACACAGTGGCACTTTTGTCGCTACGACGGTACGATC
Organism: Ranitomeya variabilis; assembly: GCF_051348905.1. Taxonomy (NCBI): domain Eukaryota; kingdom Metazoa; phylum Chordata; class Amphibia; order Anura; family Dendrobatidae; genus Ranitomeya; species Ranitomeya variabilis. The sequence goes on along the minus strand of NC_135232.1, from coordinate 445,209,344 downwards.
CGTGACGTTCCAGCGATATCCATACGATATCGCTGTGTCTGACACGCAGCAGCGATCAGGGACCCTGCTGAGAATCGTACGTCGTAGCAGATCGTTTGGAACTTTCTTTCGTCGCTGGATCTCCCGCTGTCATCATTGGATCGGTGTGTGTGACACCGATCCAACGATGTGTTCGCTTGTAACCAGGGTAAACATCGGGTTACTAAGCGCAGGGCCGCGCTTAGTAACCCGATGTTTACCCTGGTTACCATCGTAAAAGTAAAAAAAAAAAAAAACGCACATACTCACATTCCGGTGTCCGTCAGGTCCCTTGCAGTCTGCTTCCCGCTCTGACTGACTGCCGGCCGGAAAGTAAGAGCAGAGCACAGCGGTGACGTCACCCTGTGCGGCCCTGCGCTTAGTAACCCGATGTTTACCCTGGTTACCCGGGGCCTTCGGCATCGTTGGTCGCTGGAGAGCTGTCTGTGTGACAGCTCCCCAGCGACCACACGACTTTCCAACGATCACGGCCAGGTCGTATCACTGGTCGTGATCGTTGGAAAGTTGCAGAGTGTGACAGTACCCTAACTCTCAGCATACCCACCCACCTCCTCATTCACACCTGATTGCCCTTGGCTGAAGATATATTCAGACCCATGAGTCTAATCCAGACTCTAGTCTGATTCATGTATCTTTCAAATTACATCTTTCACAGCACAGATTTCAAAGTACAATACTTTGAATTAGACTTGAATTGACTGTAAGATAATGGAATAGAAAACCACTACAATGTTTCTTTTTCTTTTCACTTTCACCCCATACTACTTTCTTTCTTACTATCTCTTGTAATCCCACTACCTAGTAAAGAACTAGTCATTTCTCCCGCCATCCTCTCCAGCCATCTCACCTCCTCCTCAGAACTGTTCCTCCACATACAATCCTTTTTTTCCAGACACACATGGCCACATGATGTCCTATCCTGCTCCCACCTTCTAACGCTCTGTCTGCTGCTCCTTATTGCTGGCGACGTATCCCCAAATCCTGGCCCTCCTCAACACATCCCAACGCTCATTTCTAACACCCTGCCACGATCCTCTACAAGCTTTCGCAATCATGATAACCTCATACCCATTCATCCAGCCCCCACTCACCCAGTCCCCCTACCTGGAGCACTATGGAACGCACACTCTGTCTGCAACAAACTGTTGTATATCCATGACCTCTTTATAACCAGCAAACTCTCCTTCCTTGGCATCATTGAAACCTGGCTCACCCCCTCTGACTCAGCCTCTCCAGCTGCACTTTCTTATTGCAGATTCAATCTCTCTCACCACCCTTGCCTCAGCAACAAATCTGGTGGAGGAGTTGGCTTGATCCTGTCCGATACCTGCTCCTTTACCCCAATTCTGCTACCACCCTCCACTACTTTCCCTCGTTAGAGGTGCACTCTGTTCGCCTCTACTCCCTCTCCAACCTCCAGCTGGCTGTCATCTACCGCCCCCCATAACTAGCTATCTCCACCTTTCTCGACCACTTTACTAACTGGCTTCTTCATTTCCTTTCTGCTGACATCCCCACTATCATCATGTGTGACTTCAACATCCCCATTGACACTTCCACCTCAGCTGCCTCTAAACTTTTATCACTGGATGCCTCCTTTGGCCTCATTCAGTGGTCTTCCATGACCACTCACAAAGATGGCCACACAGTGGACCTTATCTTCACCCGCCTCTGTTCCCTTATTAATCTCACTAACTCACCCCTCCCCCTGTCTGATCACAACCTACTGTCATTCTCTCCCCTCTCCTAGTGCGCAACTCCCACTCCACAATCTCACCCAGCCTCGCAGAAATCTCAAACACCTCAGTTTACACTCATTCTCTGAGTCCCTACTCCCTCTTACAGACATAGCTTCCTTACATGACACAGATGCTGCTGCCTCTTTATATAACACCACAATAACAGCAGCACTTGATTCGGCCTCTCTCATTACGCACAGCGAAACTCATACAATCAACAGGCAACCCTGTCTCACCAGCCAAACCAAAGAACTTAGACAGTCTTCCAGGGTTGCTGACTGGAGATGGAAGAGATCCCGCTCTGCTGAGCACTTTATCGCATACAAGCAGTCCATTGCTTGCTTCAAGTCCACACTCACTACCGCAAAACAAACTTACCTGTCATCTCTAATATCCTCCCTGTCTCACAACCCTAAACAGCTTTTCATCACTTTCAATTCTCTACTCCGTCCCCCAGCACCTCCTCCCTCTCCTCTCATTGCTGCTGAAGACTTTGCCTCTTTCTTTAAGCAGAAGATCGATAACATCAGAGAAAGCTTTGGCCCGCAGCCCCCAATGCCCCTCTTCTTAACTGCTCAGCCCTGTTCTTCCAAAACCAGCTTCTCCACCATGACAGACACCTTTCTGTCAAGATCACATCTCACCACTTGCACGCTTGACCCGCTCCCATCCCACCTCATCTCTAATCTCGCCTCAGTCTTCATCCCAACCCTAACAGATCTCTTCAACCTTTCACTTGCAAATGGTGTCTTCCCCTCATCTTTCAAACATGCCTCAATCACCCATCCTCAAAAATCCCTCCCTTGACCCATCCTCTGTGTCTAGCTATTGCACAATATCACTTCTCCCTTATGCCTCAAAACTACTGGAACAGCATGTCCATCTTGAACTGTCCTTTTACCTTTCCTCCTGCTCCCTCTTTGACCAGTTATAATCTGGCTTCCGACTGCATCACTCAACTGAAACTGCCCTGACTAAAGTCACCAATGACCTACTAACCACCAAGAGCAAGCGACACTACTCTGTCCTCCTTCTCCTGGACCTGTCTTCTGCCTTTGACACTGTGGACCATTCCCTCTTGTTACAGATTCTCTCATCTCTTGGCATCACAAATTTGGCCCTATCCTGGATCTCATCATGTCTAACAGACCAGATATTCAGTGTCTTCCTCTCCCACACCATTTCCTCACCTTGCCCCCTGTCTGTCGGTGTTCCCAAAGGCTCAGTTCTAGGACCCCTACTCTTCTCCATCTACACCTTCAGCCTGGGACAGCTCATAGAATACCATGGTTTGCAGTATCATCTCTAGGCCGATGACATGCAGATCTACCTATCGGGACCTGACATCACCTCCTTACTGACCAAAATCCCACAATGTCCATCTGCTATTTCATCTTTCTTTTCTGCTTGCTTTCTAAAACTGAACATGGACAAAACAGAATTCATCATCTTTCCCCATCTCACTCTACCCCTCCACCAGACCTATCCATCGATGTCAATGGCTGCTTACTTTCCTCAGTCCCATATGCTCGGTGCCTCAGGGTGATCCTCGACTATGCCCTCTGTTTCAAGCCACATATTCAAACCCTTGCCTCCTCCTGCTGATTCCAACTCAAAAATATTTCCCGTATCTGTACATTCCTAGACCAAGAAACTGCAAAAACGCTCGTGCACGCCCTCATCATCTCCCGCCTTGACTATTGCAACCTCCTATTATCTGGTCTCCCCTCTAGCACTCTTGCACCACTCCAATCTATCCTAAACTCTGCTGCCCAACTAATCCACCTGTCTTCCAATTATTCCCCAGCCTCTCCTCTCTGCCAAGCCCGTCACTGGCTTCCTATTGTCCAGAGGCTACAGTTCAAAACCCTAACTATGACATACAAAGCCATCCACAACCTGTCCCCTCCATACATCTGCGACATGGTCTCCCGGGACTTACCTACACACAACCTTCGATCCTCTCAAGATCTCCTTCTCTACTCCCCTCTTATCTCTTCTTTCCACAACCGCAGACAAGACTTCTCCTGTGCTTCCCCCATACTCTGGAACTTTCTACCCAAACACATCAGACTTTCGTATACCACGGAATCCTTCAAAAGGAACCTGAAGACCTACCTCTTCAGACAAGCCTACAACCTGCAGTGATTCTCTGTCTACTGAACCGCCGCACGACCAGCTCTACCCTCTCCTAGTGTATCCTCACCCATCCCCTGTAGACTGTGAGCCCTCGCAGGTAGGGTCCTCTCTCCTTCTGTACTTGTGTTTGCTTTTTATTGCTCATGTTTATTGTACTTGTCTATGTATGCCCCTTTTTTAACATGTAAAGTGGCATGGAATAAATGGCGCTATAAAAATGAATAATAATAATAAAAATCCCCTCCACACCCACAAACAAATTACGGTAAATGGTCATGTTACTCCCTATAAGATAATGACATATATCTCATAATCTGTGCAATTTGTTGCTCCCTAACTGAAAAAAAATCACTGTTTTAATTCAAATACAAACTAGGATTTATCTGTTTGACTGACAGCTCAAAGGCTTTATTACACTGTCAGTGAGCTATCAGACAAGGAGAGGACTGAGGGGCTGGGTAGGGAATAGAGACACGTAGGCAGAGGCTTGGAAAGTTCATTGACATGCCTGGAGTACTGAAGCCTCATTTACATACAATTAAAAATAGCAATTTTTCAGTCAGAGAACAACAGATTGTTGGATTAGTAAAGGTATTAAATTAAAGCAAAAAGATTCAATAAGCCATAAAGCTACTGTGTGTGCGCACACAGGAAGGAAAAAAACACAATGCAGGAGTGGCTAGCTACATTTCTTTAGGTTTAGGTGAGTATAGTTTATTTATGTTTATTTTGATTAGTTCGACATGGTAATTTGGACCATCTCCAAAGCAACAAGCAATATATACACTCACCGGCCACTTTATTAGGTACACCATGCTAGTAACGGGTTGGACCCCCTTTTGCCTTCAGAACTGCCTCAATTCTTCGTGGCATAGATTCAACAAGGTGCTGGAAGCATTCCTCAGAGATTTTGGTCCATATTGACATGATGGCATCACACAGTTGCCGCAGATTTGTCGGCTGCACATCCCAAAGATGCTCCATACAAGGCAGGATGGATCCATGCTTTCATGTTGTTTACGCCAAATTCTGACCCTACCATCCGAATGTCGCAGCAGAAATCGAGACTCATCAGACCAAGCAACGTTTTTCCAATCTTCTACTGTCCAATTTCGATGAGCTTGTACAAATTGTAGCCTCAGTTTCCTGTTCTTAGCTGAAAGGAGTGGTACCCGGTGTGGTCTTCTGCTGCTGTAGCCCATCTGCCTCAAAGTTCGACGCACTGTGCGTTCAGAGATGCTCTTAGGCCTACCTTGGTTGTAACGGGTGGCGATTTGAGTCACTGTTGCCTTTCTATCAGCTCGAACCAGTCTGCCCATTCTCCTCTGACCTCTGGCATCAACAAGGCATTTCCGCCCACAGAACTGCCGCTCACTGGATTTTTTTTCTTTTTCGGACCATTCTCTGTAAACCCTAGAGATGGTTGTGCGTGAAAATCCCAGTAGATCAGCAGTTTCTGAAATACTCAGACCAGCCCTTCTGGCACCAACAACCATGCCACGTTCAAAGGCACTCAAATCACCTTTCTTCCCCATACTGATGCTCGGTTTGAACTGCAGGAGATTGTCTTGACCATGTCTACATGCCTAAATGCACTGAGTTGCCGCCATGTGATTGGCTGATTAGAAATTAAGTGTTAACAAGAAGTTGGACAGGTGTACCTAATAAAGTGGCCGGTGAGTGTATATATACATATACTGTAAATTAATATAAGGACTTTCTTCAGTCTGTGTCTGGCCTTGGTCTGTCCTATTAGTACACAAGGGATTATTTTCTATCAATGCATTTGGAAACTAGCTATTTCAGCTGATGTATTCAGTGTTAATGAACAATAAAAAAAATGGTCCACAGAGAAAAGTGTTCTTATTTTATCAAATCGTGTTCTAAATATAGCACGTTGTGTTGGAAACTTTTTGGGAACACTGAAATCTCATGTGTAAATTACCTTTAGGCTGGAGTCACACTAGCGTATGGCATTTGATGCAAAAGCATCGGATGCGATAGGCTAATGACACTCGTCTCCTGCTCTGCTGCAAACGGGAGCCGAGTGTCAGGCTACTGTATTCCGATCCGCTCGCACAGAGAGAATCAAAGCGCAGCTGTGGAGGAGGCGGAGAAAGTAATTTCTCCATCACCTCCGCTGCTGGCATCGGGATGTTTCGCACCACACTCAGGTGATATCCGAGTGCTGTGCGTTGTGTCACTCGCACCCATAGACTTATATGGGTGGGTGCGAGTGAGCCGAGACTCGGACCAGTCTTGGTGCCAATCTTAGCATGCCAAATTAGGAGGAGAAAGTAATTTCTCTATCACCTCTGCTGCTGGCATCGGCATATATCGCACCACACTTGGGTGATATCCGATGGCTGTGCGTTGTGTTACTCGCACCCATAGACTTATCTTAGCATGCCAAATTAGGCAGAGAAAAAAACGCTGATCTGGATTGCCCCACAGTACAACACTGGGCTGAGTGCTATGTGATGTTTTATGTATGTCCTCCACTTTTTTCACAATTAATCAGAGTGCTCTGTGTATATATATACACATATATATATATATACACATATATATATATATATACACATATATATATATATATATATATATATATATATACAGCTCTGGCAAAAATTAAGAGACCACTCCACAGTTTTATAAAACTCAGCTTCTCTACATGTCTGACAGCCATTCCATTCCAGTGTCGGTTGAATTCCAGCCAGAGTACACCTCATTCTACTTAATGTGCTTCTGATCAGATGATCACTGTCACGATTCACACCGTGACTGTCACCAATTGTCACGATCCCTTAGCCGTGGCCCGCAGTTTGTCACGAAAATCCACAGGGATTCCCGACCACTGCCACCATTAGGTCACGGATTGGGGTGACTTTAGACCAGCAGACGGCTATCACATGTGCAGGGGGGCTTATCCTCGTTATCCCTCTACTGCCACAATGTGATAAAAAGAACACACACAATGCTATTGACCTCTTAGTTTACAGCAGGGGCTTATTTTAGGTATCCCACTGCTCTTCAATATACCATGAACTGCAGGGATTTGTGTATCCCGCTTACAGTTCCACTTAACACTTGCAGCTCTCTGGCGCCCCCCTTACTCTCAGGTCAGATTAGGTACTGCACCTAGGGTAATTAGTCGCCAGAAAGGCTGCCTGCTATGTACTGGCTATTGGATCGGTGATGAATCGGTGATGATCTGGGGATGCTTCAGCAAGGCTGGAATTGGGCAGGTTAATCTTTGCGAAGGACATATGAATCAATCCTGGAAAAACAGTTGATTCCTTCTGCTCAGGCAATATTCCCCAACTCTAAGGACTGGTTTTTCCAGCAGGACAATGCGCCATGCCACACAGCTAGGCCAATCCATGTGTGGATGAAGGACCACCACATCAAATCCCTGTCATGGCCAGCCCAATCTCCAGACCTGAGCCCCACTGAAAACCTCTGGAATGTAATCAAGAGGAAGACGGATAGTCACAAGCCATCAAACAAACAACTGGCCAGGAGTGGCATAAGGTCTCCCAAAAGCTGTGTGAAAGACTGGTGGAAAGCATGCGAAGATGCAGGAAAGCTGTGATTGAAAATCATGGTTATTCCACAAAATATTGATTTCTGAACTCTTCTTGAGTTAAAACATTAGTATTGTTGTTTCTAAATGATTATGAACTTGTTTTTTTGCATTATTTGAGGTCTGCAAGCAATGCATTTTTTGTTATTTTAACCATTTCTCATTTTCAGAAAATACAACATTTTTTGCTTGGAACTTCGGAAACATGTTGTCAGTAGTTTATAGAATAAAATAACAATTTACATTTTACTCAAAAATATACCTATAAAGATAAAAATCAGACAAACTGAAAATTTTGCAGTGGTCTCTTAATTGTTTTGCCAGAGCTGTATGTATATATATATATATATATATATATATATATATATATATATATATATATATATATATATATATATATATATACAGTTAGGTCCATATATATTTGGACAGAGACAACATTTTTCTAATTTTGGTTACAGACATTACCACAATGAATTTTAAACAAAACAAATCAGATGCAGTTGAAGTTCAGACTTTCAGCTTTCATTTGAGGGTATCCACATTAAAATCGGATGAAGGGTTTAGGAGTTTCAACTCCTTAACATGTGCCACCCTGTTTTTAAAGGGACCAAAAGTAATTGGACAATAGACTCCAAGGCTATTTCATGGGCAGGTGTGGGCAATCCCTTCGTTATGTCATTCTCAATTAAGCAGATAAAGGGCCTGGAGTTGATTTGAGGTGTGGTGCTTGCATTTGGAAGGTTTTGCTGTGAAGTAAACATGCAGTCAAAGGAGCTCTCCATGCAGGTGAATCAAGCCATCCTTAAGCTGCGAAAACAGAAAAAACCCATCCGAGAAATTGCTTCAATATTAGGAGTGTCAAAATCTACAGTTTGGTACATCCTGAGAAAGAAAGAAAGCACTGGTGAACTCATCAATGCAAAAAGACCTGGGCGCCCACGGAAGACAACAGTGGTGGATGATCGCAGAATAATCTCCATGGTGAGGAGAAATCCATTCACAACAGCCAACCAAGTGAACAACACCCTCCAGGAGGTCGGCGTATCAATATCCAAATCTACCATAAAGAGAAGACTGCATGAAAGTAAATACAGAGGGTTCACTGCACGGTGCAAGCCACTCATAAGCATCAAGTATAAAAAGGCTAGACTGGACTTTGCTAAAACACATCTAAAAAAGCCAGCACAGTTCTGGAAGAACATTCTTTGGACAGATGAAACCAAGATCAACCTCTACCAGAATGATGGAAAGAGAAAAGCATGGCAAAGGCGTGGTACAGCTCATGACCCAAAGCATACCACATCATCTGTAAAACACGGCGGAGGCAGTGTGATGGCTTCGGCATGCATGGCTGCCAGTGGCACTGGGTCACTAGTGTTTATTGATGATGTGACACAGGACAGAAGCAGCCGAATGAATTCTGAGGTATTCAGAGCCATACTGTGTTCTCAGATCCACCAAATGCAGCCAAACTGATTGGTCATCGTTTCATACTACAGATGGACAATGACCCAAAACATAAAGCCAAAGCAACCCAGGAGTTTATTAAATCAAAGAAGGGGAATATTCTTGAATGGCCAAGTCAGTCACCTGATCTCAACCCAATTGAGCATGCATTTCACTTGTTAAAGACTAAACTTCAGACAGAAAGGACCACAAACAAACAGCAACTGAAAACCACCGCAGTGAAGGCCCGGCAGAGCATCAAAAAGGAGGAAACACAGCGTCTGGTGATGTCCATGAGTTCAAGACTTCAGGCAGTCATTGCCAACAGAGGGTTTTCAACAGGGGCGTAACTACCGCGGTCGCAGGGGTCGCAATTGCGACGGGGCCCGCAGTGCTTAGGGGCCCACCCAGTCCAGCAGACTGGGCGGGCTCCTAAGAACTCTAAGCTACAAAATGGGCCGCCGGCCCTTTAAATAATTCTTCCTTACAGGCCCTGCTGCGCGTGCACTCGCGATCACGGGTGGGACTGCACTTGTCCCGCAGCAGAGCCCCTCCACCGCAGAGAGCCGCACACCACTACTATAGCTGCCACTGCTCTGTGCGCACAGGACCTGTGATGAGGTCACAGGAGGGGAGGAGTTGGAGTCACATGATCAAGGGCTTCCGTGTAGTGCAGGACAGTAGTGCAGTGCTGTTTGTCATCATGCTGGAGGAGGGTAAGCTTTTGTGTGAGGTCAGGAGGGGTTTGGGTGGATGTAGCAGAGCAGTGTGTGTATGAGGTGTACGGAGCGGAGCCGGGTGTGTATGAGGTGTACGGAGCAGAGCTGGGTGTACATGAGGTGTACGGAGCAGAGCCGGGTGTGTATGAGGTGTACGGAGCGGAGCCGGGTGTGTATGAGGTGTACGGAGCAGAGCCGGGTGTGTATGAGGTGTACGGAGCAGAGCCGGGTGTGCATGAGGTGTACGGAGCAGAGCCGGGTGTGCATGAGGTGTACGGAGCAGAGCCGGGTGTGCATGAGGTGTACGGAGCGGAGCCGGGTGTGTATGAGGTGTACGGAGCAGAGCTGGGTGTGCATGAGGTGTACGGAGCAGAGCCGGGTGTGCATGAGGTGTACGGAGCGGAGCCGGGTGTGTATGAGGTGTACGGAGCAGAGCCGGGTGTGTATGAGGTGTACGGAGCAGAGCCGGGTGTGCATGAGGTGTACGGAGCAGAGCCGGGTGTGCATGAGGTGTACGGAGCAGAGCCGGGTGTGCATGAGGTGTACGGAGCGGAGCCGGGTGTGTATGAGGTGTACGGAGCAGAGCCGGGTGTGCATGAGGTGTACGGAGCGGAGCCGGGTGTGTATGAGGTGTACGGAGCAGAGCCGGGTGTGCATGAGGTGTACGGAGCAGAGCCGGGTGTGCATGAGGTGTACGGAGCAGAGCCGGGTGTGCATGAGGTGTACGGAGCAGAGCCGGGTGTGCATGAGGTGTACGGAGCAGAGCCGGGTGTGCATGAGGTGTACGGAGCAGAGCCGGGTGTGCATGAGGTGTACGGAGCAGAGCCGGGTGTGTATGAGGTGTACGGAGCAGAGCCGGGTGTGTATGAGGTGTACGGAGCGGAGCCGGGTGTGTACGAGGTGTACGGAGCGGAGCCGGGTGTGTACGAGGTGTACGGAGCGGAGCCGTGTGTGTACGAGGTGTACGGAGCGGAGCCGTGTGTGTACGAGGTGTACGGAGCGGAGCCGGGGGTGTACGAGGTGTACGGAGCGGAGCCGGGGGTGTACGGAGCGGAGCCGGGTGTGTACGAGGTGTACGGAGCGGAGCCGTGTGTGTACGAGGTGTACGGAGCGGAGCCGTGTGTGTACGAGGTGTACGGAGCGGAGCCGTGTGTGTACGAGGTGTACGGAGCGGAGCCGTGTGTGTACGAGGTGTACGGAGCGGAGTCGGGGGTGTACGAGGTGTCGCATCTCTGCTTCAGGAAAATGGCCGCCGCGATCTCCATCTAGGCACGCGCGGCATCCTGCGGCCATTTTCCTGAAGCCGCGGCCAGCAGAGCGCCGCTTCTGCGCACGCGCGGCCAAAGGAAGATGGCCGCCCCCACCGATCACCAATGAAATGTCGCACATCACGCTATTTTCACTCCCCTGTGCAGTGGATTCGGGACCTTGGGCATGCGCACACCACTACGCCACCAACGGAAAACTAAGCAAGATCTGGGGGAAGACACCACGCCCATCTGACCAGACCAGCCTGATTGACAGGCGAAAACGACTACTTTGGTAACGTATTTCGGCAGCAAAGGTGGGGAATCGGGGTCCACAAAATACACTATTGCAATGCACAGCTCAGGCCCTATTTAACAGTATTTTTATCTCATACGGAAAAAACGGGGTGACAGGTGCCCTTTAAGAGAAAGCCAAAATAACCCCGGGACAGAAGGCGAGAGCAGGGGGGAGGTGCGGGACAGAGCCGCTTTAGGCTAGTTTCACACTAGCGTTAACTGCAATACGCCGCAAATGCGTCATTTTCCCGAAAATACGCATCCAGCAAAAGTTCTTGCTGGATACGTTTTTTCGTCATAGACTAACATTAGCGACGCATTTGCGACGCATTGCCAAACGTCGCGTCCGTTTTGCGACGCTTGGGCGTGTGGTAGTGGACCGTCGGGAGAAAAAAACCTTACATGTAACGTTTTTTGCTCCCGACGGTCCACTTTTTCCGACCGCGCATGCGCGGCCGGAACTCCGCCCCCACCTCCCCGCACTTCCCCGCACCTCACAATGGGGCAGCGGATGCGTGGGAAAAATGCATCCGCTGCCCCCGTTGTGCGGCGGAGACCACACTAGCGTCGGGAACGTCGGCCCGACGCACAGCGACGGGTTGTTCCCGACGCTAGTGTGAAACTAGCCTTAGTCAGGAGAAGCTGAGGAGCTGCAGCCGGTTTACATCAGCCACCCCTGTACCAGAGAGGAGATTGTGAGTTGTGTATATGAGCTGGTATCTCTGGTGTGTGTGTGTGTGTGTGGTATCTGTAGTGTGTGTGTGATAACTGTAGTATGTGTGTGATATCTGTAGTATGATGTGTGTGTGTGTGATATCTGTAGTGTGTGTATGTGTGTGTGTGTGTGATATCTGTAGTGTGTGTATGTGTGTGTGTGTGTGTGATATCTGTAGTGTGTGTATGTGTGTGTGTGTGTGTGATATCTGTAGTGTGTGTGTGTTATCTGTAGTGTGTGTGTGTGTGTGTGTGATATCTGTAGTATGATGTGTGTGTGTGTGATATCTGTAGTATGTCTGTGTGTGTGTGATATCTGTAGTGTGTGTGTGTGATAACTGTAGTATGTGTGTGATATCTGTAATATGATGTGTGTGTGATATCTGTAGTATGTGTGTGTGTGATATCTGTAGTGTGTGTGTGATATCTGTAGTATGTGTGTGTGTGAGGCAGCGGCGTAACTACTACGGTCGCAGCTGCAAGCGGCTCTGGCAGGTCAGGGGGCCGTGAGTCCCCTTGAGCCTGTCTCCCTTATGCTTGTGTCCCCATGTGCCAGTCTCCCTTGCCCATTAGTCCCTGTGTGTCCCCATGTGCCTGTCTCCCTTGTCCCCTTATGCTTGTGTCCCTTGTCCCCGTGTGCCAGTCTCCCTTGCCCATTAGTCCCTGTGTGTCCCCTTGAGCCTGTCTCCCTTATGCTTGTGTCCCCGTGTGCCAGTCTCCCTTGCCCATTAGTCCCTGTGTGTCCCCATGTGCCTGTCTCCTATGTCCCCTTGTGCTTCTGTCAGTCTCCTTTGTCCCCTTGTGCTTGTGTCAGTCTCCTTTGCCCACTAGTCCCTGTGTGTCAGTCTCCCTTTCCCACTTGTCCCTGTGTGTCCCCTTGTGCTTGTATCCCTTGTCCCCTTGTGTCAGTCTCTTGCTCACTAGTCCCTATGTGTCCCCTTGTGCCTGTCTCCCTTGTCCCCTTGTGCTTGTCCCTTGTCCCCGTGTGTCAGTCTCCATTGCCCACTAGTCCCCTTGTATCAGTCTCCCTTGCCCACTATTCCCCGTGTGTCAGTCTCCCTTGCCCACTAGTCCGTGTCCCCGTGTGCCAGTCTCTCTTGTCCACTAGTCCCCGTGTGCCCTTTGTGTCAGTCTCCCTTGCCCACTTGTGTCAGTCTCCCTTGCCCACTAGACCCCTTGTATCCTTCTCCCCTGCCTCCTAGCCCCCATGTGTCCCCTAGTGCCTGTCTTCCTTGCCCCCTTGTTCCCTCTCCTCTGCCCCCTCGTCACCATTTGCTCGTGTCTTTGTCACTGCCCCTGTATGGAGGGGCTGCATTATACTATGAGGGGGGGGCTGCATTGTATTCTATGGGGCTTACATTGAATTTTATGGCGGGGGGGGGCCCCATTTGGAAGTTCGCACCGGGGCCCATAACTTTGTAGTTACGCCACTGGTTTTCAACCAAGTACTAGAAATGAACATTTTATTTAAAATTATTGAATCTGTCCAATTACTTTTGGTCCCTTTAAAAACAGGGTGGCACATGTTAAGGAGTTGAAACTCCTAAACTCTTCATCCAATTTTAATGTGGATACCCTCAAATGAAAGCTGAAAGTCTGAACTTCAACTGCATCTGAATTGTTTTGTTTAAAATTCATTGTGGTAATGTTTATAACCAAAATTGGAAAAATGTTGTCTCTGTCCAAATATATATGGACCTAACTGTATATATATATATATATATATATATATATATACTGTATATATCTAATATATAAAGCTGAATGTGTGTATGTGTGTATGTATGTATGTGTGTATGTCCGGGATTGGCATCTGAACCGTCGCAGCTACAGCCACAAAATTTTGCACAGTCACACGTCTGGACCCCGAGAGCGTCATAGGCTATGTTGTGAGGTGAAATTTTAACCCCGCGCTTTCCAATTCACCAAACAATTTTGCCCCTATCTACATAATGGGGAAAAAGTGAAAGGAAAAGTGTTGGAGGCGTCGCAGCTACAGGCACAAAATTTTGCACAGTAACACGTCTGGACCCCGAGAGCGTCAAAGCTATGTTGTGAGGTGAAATTTTAACCCCGCGCTTTCCAATTCACCAAACAATTTTGCCCCTATCTACATAATGGGGAAAAAATGAAAGGAAAAGTGTTGGAGGCGTCGCAGCTACAGGCACAAAATTTTGCACAGTCACACGTCTGGACCCTGAGAGCGTCAAAGCTATGTTGTGAGGTGAAATTTTAACCCCGCGCTTTCCAATTCACCAAACAATTTTGCCCCTATCTACATAATGGGGAAAAAATGAAAGGAAAAGTGTTGGAGGCAAATTAACAGCTGCCAGATGTGAACAAGGGGGACTTAATGACAGCGATGGCGCCAAAGAGTATATACTGTACAGTTGCTAAGGTGGGGCCCCAACATGGGATAATCTCCACACCACCACGGGGATATGAACACACACAAAATGCGCCACACACTACCACGTGCTCGAACACATATACCACCCTCAGCGCACATTTCACCACACATACACCAACCTCGCCACATAAAAGTAGAAACACAAAAGTCGCCGCTCAAAACTCGCCACGCGCAAAACTCTCCACATGCAAAACTCGCCACACGTGCAAAACTCACCTCATGGAAAACTCGCCACACGCAAAACTTGCACACGCAGAAAAATTGCCACACGCAGAAAAATTGCCACATGCACAAAAGTTGCAACACATGCAAAAGTTGCCTCACACAAAACTTGCACATACTCAAAAGGCACCACACATAAAACTCGCCACGCGCAAAACTCGCCATGCGCAAAACTTGCTGCACACAACTTGCTACACTAACCTGTCACATGCAACTCGACACACAAAAAGTTGCTACACGCATGTCGCCACACAAAACTCATCTCACAAAAGTCCCTACATGCATGTCGCCACACGCAACTCAACACACAAAACTTGACACACGAAACTCGCCCTAAAACACACACAAGTTTGGTATTATCCTTCAAAAATAAAAATCTGATTAATAAGCAGACAAACTACAAGAGCAACAAATGTACCATATAGGAATCCGGCAGCTGTCAGTCACATGACCAGTCTATTATGTGTATGTGTGAGCTAATATGTACTGCCAGGGGGTGGGCTTCCTGTTGGCTGGGGATTTATCAGGCTGCCAATAGCAACCAATCACAGCTCAGCTTCTATTTTGCTACAGTTAATTAACCTGAGCTCTGATTGGTTAATATAGGCAACAAAGACATTCTCAGTATAACAAAGCTAATATATGTTGTGAAATTCTTCTATTAGCTTAGTTTTTGCCTTTTAATAATTACATTTCTATCTATTTGTTTTGTGGTTTTTGTGTGCAGAATAAATTTTTGTTAACACATTCTATTTTGCTAACAGCAGTCATTAACCCGGGCGAAGCCGGGTAGTACAGCTAGTATATATATATATATATATATATATATATATATATATATATATATCATACTCACATACATACATACATACATACTCACACACACACACATACATACATACACATACTCACACGCACACATACACACTCACACACACATACTCACACACACATACATACTCACACACACACACACACACACACATACATACATACATACATACTCACACACACATGCATACTCACACATACATACATACTCACACATACATACATACTCACACACATGCATACATACTCACACACATACATACATACTCACACACACACATACCTAAAAAGCGTAGATGCTGAGAATTACAGGACAGAAGACGTATACCCAGCTCCACAATATATTTGCAATCAATTATAAACACAACTCCACACTATATACTGTGCAAAACTGTATATATATATTACACACAGCAGTATAACCTATATCACGTACATACAGCAGTCGCAGTATTACATATATAATGTATATAGACTGCTGTACAAACATTATATAGGTGATACTGCAATTATATACAGCAGTAGCAGTATCATTTATATATTTTAAATACAGCAGTCTATATACATTATACAGGTGATACTGCAACTGCTGTGTATAGCTTGCTCTGGCAAAAATTAAGAGACCACCACATCAAAACCCTGTCATGGGCAGCCCAATCTCCAGACCTGAACCCCATTGAAAACTCAGGAATGTAATCAAGAGGATGATGCATAGTCACAAGCCATCAACTGCTTAAATTTTTGCGCCAGAAGCAGTGTGAAAGACTGGTGGAAAGAATGCCAAGACGCATGAAAGCTGTGATTAACCCCTTAAGCCCCGAGGGTGGTACGCACGTTAATGACCGGGCCAATTTTTACAATTCTGACCATTGTCCTTTTATGAGGTTATAATTCTGGAAAGCTTCAACGGATCCCGGTGATTCTGACAATCTTTTCTCGAGACATATTGTACTTCATGATAGTGGTAACATTTCTTTGATATTACCTGCGTTTATTTGTGAAAAAAACGGAAATTTGATGAAAATTTTGAAAATTTCACAATTTTCCAACTTTGAATTTTTATGCCCTTAAATCACAGAGATATGTCACACATATTACTTAATAAGTAAAATTTCCCACATGTCTACTTTACATCAGCACAATTTTGGAAACAAATTTTTTTTTTGTTAGGGAGTTATAAGGGTTAAAATTTGAGAAGTAATTTCTCATTTTTACAACACCATTTTTTTTAGGGGCCACGTCACATTTAAAGTCATTTTGAGGGGTCTATATGATAGAAAATACCCAAGTGTGACACCATTCTAAAAACTGCACCGCTCAAGGTGCTCAAAACCACATTCAAGAAGTTTATTAACCCTTTAGGTGTTTCACAGGAATTTTTGGAATGTTTAAAAAAAATGAACATTTAATTTTTTTTCACAAAAAATTTACTTCAGCTCCAATTTGTTTTATTTTACCAAGGGTAACAGCAGAAAATGGACCCCAAAAGTTGTTGTACAATTTGTCCTGAGTACCCGGATACCCCATATTTGGGGGTAAACCACTGTTTGGGCGCATGGCAGAGCTCGGAAGGGAAGGAGCGCCATTTGACTTTCAATGCAAAATTGGCTGGAATTGAGATGGGATGCCATGTTGCGTTTGGAGAGCCACCAATGTGCCTAAACATTCAAACCCCCCACAAGTGACACCATTTTGGAAAGTAGACCCCCTAAGGAACTTATCTAGATGTGTGGTGAGCACTTTAACCCACCAAGTGCTTCACAGAAGTTTATAATGTAGAGCCGTAAAAATAAAAAAATAATATTTTTTCACAAAAATGAACTTTTCGCCCCCAATTTTTTATTTTTAAAAGGTTACCAGAAGATATTGTACCCCAAAAGTTGTTGTGCAATTTCTCCTGACTATGCTGATACCCCATATGTGGGGGTAAACCACTGTTTGGGTGCATGGCAGAGCTCGGAAGGGAAGGAGCGCCGTTTGACTTTTCAAAGCAAAATTAGAAGGAATTGAGATGGGACGCCATGTTGCGTTGGGGAGCCCCTGATGTGCCTTAACATTGAAAACCCCCCACAAGTGACACCATTTTGGAAAGTATACCCCCTAAGGAACCTATCTAGATGTGTGGTGAGCACTTTGACCCACCAAGTGCTTCACAGAAGTTTATAATGTAGAGTCGTAAAAATAAAAAATAATGTTTTTTCACAAAAATGAACTTTTCACCCCCAGTTTTTTATTTTCCCAAGGTTACCAGAAGAAATTGTACCCAAAACGTTGTTGTGCAATTTGTCCTGAGTACGCTGATACCCCATATGTGGGGGTAAACCACTGTTTGGGTGCATGGCAGAGGTCGGAAGGGAAGGAGCGCAGTTTGACTTTTCAATGCAAAATTGGCTGGAATTGAGATGGGACACCATGTTGCGTTGGGGAGCCCCTGATGTGCCTAAACATTGCAACCCCCCACAAGTGACACCATTTTGGAAAGTAGACCCCCTAGAGATCTAGATGTGTTGTGAGAGCTTTGAACCCCCAAGTGTTTCACTACAGTTTATCATGCAGAGCCGTGAAAATATAAATTATTTTTTTTCCACAAAAATTATTTTTTAGCCCCCAGTTTTGTATTTTTCCCAAAATAACAGGAGAAATTGGACCCCAAAAGTTGTTGTGAAATTTGTCCTGAGTATGCTGATACCCCATATGTGGGGGTAACCACCGTTTAGGCGCATGGCAAAGCTCGGAAGGGAAGGAGCGCCATTTGGAATGCAGACTTAGATGGAATGGTCTGGAGGCGTCACATTGCGTTTGCAGAGCACCTAATGCACCTAAACAGTAGAAACCCCCCACAAGTGACCCCATATTGGAATCTAGACCCCCCAAGGAACTTATCTAAATGTGTTGTGAGAACTTTTAACCCCAAAGTATTTCACTACAGTTTATAACGCAGAGCCGTGAAAATAAAAAATCTATTTTGTCCCACAAAAATGTTTTTTTAGCCCCCCAAATTTATATTTTCCCAAGGGTAACAAGAGAAATTGGACCCCAGAAGTTGTTATCCATTTTGTCCTGAGTACGCTGATACCCCATATGTTAACCCCTGTTTGGGCGCACGGGAGAGCTTGGAAGGGAAGGAGCACTGGTTTATTTTTTCAACGCAGAATTGGCTGGAATTGAGATCGGACGCCATGTCGCGTTTGGAGAGTCTTGATGTGCATAAACAGTGAAAACCCCCAATTCTAACTGAAACCCTAACCCAAACACACCACTAAACCCAACCACACCCCTAACCCCAACTCTAAGCACACCTCTAACTCCAACACAGCCTTAACCCTAATCCCAACCGTAACCCTAACCACACCCCTAAACCTGACACACCCCTAACCCTAATCCCAACCATAAATACAATCCAAATCCTAACCCTAGCCCCAACCCTAACCCTAGCCTCAACCCTAACCCTAACCCTAACCCCAACCCTAACACTAGACCTAACCCTAGCCCCAACCCTAACCCCAACCCTATCCTTAGCCCTAACCTTAGCCCCAACCCTAGCCTCAACCCTAACCCTAGCCCTAACTCTAGCCCTAACCTTAGCCCTAACCCTAGACCTAACCCTAATGGGAAAATGGAAATAAATACATTTTTTAATTTTTTTCATTTTTCACTAACTAAGGGGGTGATGAAAGGGGGTTTGATTTACTTTTATAGCGAGTTTTTTAGCGGATTTTTATGATTGGCAGCTGTCACACACTAAAAGACGCTTGTTATTGCAAAAAATATTTTTTGCGTTACCACATTTTGAGAGCTATAATTTTTCCATATTTTGGTCCACAGAGTCATGTGAGGTCCTGTTTTTTGCCGGACAAGTTTTTATTGGTAACATTTTCGGGCACGTGACATTTTTTGATCGCTTTTTATTCCGATTTTTGTGAGGCAGTATGACCAAAAACCAGCTATTCATGAATTTCGTTTATACCTTTCCGCATTTGGTAAAATGGATAAAGCAGTTTTATTCTTCGGGTCAGTACGATTACAGCGATACCTCATTTAAATAGTTTTTTTTATGTTTTGCCGCTTTTATATGATAAACAATTTTATAGAAAAAAGAATTATTTTTGCATCGCTTTATTCTGAGGACTATAACTTTTTTATTTTTTCACTGATGACGCTGTATGGCGGCACGTTTTTTGCGGGACAAGATGACGTTTTCAACGGTACCATGCTTATTTATATCTGTCTTTTTGATCGCGTGCTATTCCACTTTTTGTTCGGGGGTATGATAATAAAGGGTTGTTTTTTGCCTCTTTTTTTAAATTTCACTGAAGGGGTTAACTAGTGGGACAGTTTTATAGGTCAGGTCGTTAGGAACGCGGCGATACTAAATATGTGTACTTTTATTTATTTTTTTATTTAGATAAAGGAATGTATTTATGGGAACAATATTTTTTTTTTCTTTATTTAGGAATTTATTTATTTTTTTACACATGTGAATATTTTTTATTTTTTACTTTATAACATTGCCCCAGGGGGGGGCATCATGTTAAAGGGTCAGATCACTGATCTGACACTTTGCAGAGCACTGTGTCAGATCAGCGATCTGACGTGCACTGCTGCAGGCTTACCAGCGCTTTCTCTGAGCAGGCGCGGGTAAGCCATCTCCCTGCAGGACCGGATGCAGCCCCGCAGCCATTTTGGGTCCGGGGCCTGCAGGGAGGAGACGTTCGGTAGAAGGTGAGCACATTGCCTTGTACCGAGGGTCTCAGGGAAGCCCGCAGGGAGCAATGCTTCCCTATGCTGCCAGGATACTGCGATCATGTTTGATCGCAGTGTGCTGGGGGTTAATGTGCCGGGGGCGGTCCGTGACCGCTCCTGGCACATAGTGGCGGATGTCAGCTGCGATAGTCAGCTGACACCCGGCCGCGCTCCCCCCGTGAGCGCAGCTGATCACGCTGGACGTACTATCCCGTCACTGGGAACTAAGTCCCAGGTCACCTTGATGGGATAGTACGTCCAATGGGATTAAGGGGTTAAAAATCATGGTTATTCCACAAAATATTGATTTCTAAACTCTTCCTGAATTAAAACATTAGTATTGTTGTTTCAAAATGATTATGAACTTGTTTTCTTTGCATTATTTGAGGTCTGAAAGCACTGGGTTTTTTTTTTTAATTTTTACCATTTTTCTTTGTCAGAAAAAAATACAAAAAGTATTGCTTGGAAATTCAGAGACATGTTGTCAGAAGTTTATAGAATAAAAGAACGATTTACATTTTACTGAAAAATATACTGTACCTATAAAGAGAAAAATCAGACAAACAACATTTTGCAGTGGTCTCTTAATTTTTTCCAGAGCTGTTTATGTTGTATATACAGGACTAGCAGCATCACCTATATATTGTATCTACAATAGTCAATATACATTTGCAAGTCAAACTGCAAATGCTGTATATTCAATATATAGGTGATACTGCGATTGGTGTGTACAGTCGCAGTATATGTACACAGCCGTATCACCTATATAACGTATATACACAGTAGTCGCAGAACACCTATATAATATATATAGACTGCTGTTCATACATTATATACAGCAGTCGCATTATCTCTTATACATTGTTTATACAGTAGTCTTTATACCATATATACTCGAGTATAAGCCGGGGCACCTAATTTTACCACAAAAAAACTGGGAAAACTTATTTACTCGAGTATAAGTCTATGGTGGGAAATGCAGCAGCTACTGGTAAATGCTCCATAAAGTTGATGATGGGCCCCATAAGATGCTCCATCCAAAATACACCACATATAATGCTCCATAAAGTTAAAAATGGGCCCCATAAGATGCTCCATACAAAATACGCCCCATAAAATGCTCTAAAAGTTCAAGATGGGCCCCATAAGATGCTCCATACAAAATACGCCCCATAATATGCACCATAAAGTTCAAGATGGGCCCTATAAGATGCTCCATAAAATTCAAGATTTGCCCCATAAGATGCTCCATAATAAAATACACCCCATATAATGCTCCATAAAGTTCATCATAGGCCCAATAAGATGCCCATATAAGGCTCTACAGTTTGATCCCCATATACCTAATATTGCTGCTGCAAAAAAAGAAATACCTCTCGTCGCTGACCGCTGCTCCTCAGCGTCGCCATCTCTTTGAAAATACTTTCAGTCATATGCCAACAACTCCCAGCACGGAGAATCCTCATAGTGTGTTGTGCCCGTGATGGGAGGATTCACAAGTCTGCAGTCACATGGATTGACTGCAGACTTGAAGCTTAAGGCTGGACAACCAGTTGAAATAAACTTTTAGGGTATCTGCCCACAGTCAGTATTGGCAGCGCTTTGGAGGCAGCACATGACCGCTCTGTATGTCGTGCACTGGATGCGTCGGTATTTGGCGGCCCATCGTTACGAAAAAACGTTCAATGTAACGTTTTTTCGTCCTTTGAAACCGCCATTTCCGTCCCCTCCTCCTCGGAACTCACAATGGGCAGCGGATGCAGCTGAAAACTGCATCCGCTGTCCACGTTGTGTCCGTCGGTACGTGGGGCCGACAGTTTGCGACAGCCCCGTACTGACGGAAATGTGAAAGAGGCCTTACACTTCATCGTTATGTGCCAGATCTGGAGGAGCTGCTGTGTGCAGCAGGAGGAAAGAAGCCCTGAAAGCAGCCCAGACAGTAGCAGGGGGCGGACACGCACAGGTTGTGACTGCAGAGAAGGTTCAGCGCCTCCTAGAAGCTACTAAAGTAGCAGGCGGCTGGGTGGCCCTAAGTAGCTGCTGGGGTCATGGACTGGGGAGGGCCAGGTCATGATTTCACTTTCATAGTACAAGCTGCAGGGCGGGCGGCCCTGAACTGTAGCTAATTAACCGGCCTGGGGGGGCAAATGCCTCTCTGCCACCCGGCCCAGCCCGCCACTGTGTTATATAAGTGATACTGCTGTATATATACTTTGACTATACATTGCAATCACAGTATCAGCTGTATAATGTATATAGACTGCTGTATATACAATAAGTGATACTGCTACTACTGTATATAATCGCAGTATCACCTATATAATGTACAGTATATACTGCAGTCTATATACATTATATAGGTGATACTGTGATTATATACAGCTGTAGCAATATCACTTATATATTACACACAGCAGTCTATATACCATATATAGTATACCATATATAGGTCAAACTGCAAATGTTGTATATACAAAAAAAAAGCATTCATTTTGGTACTCACCTGAGATGGGGGGAGGATGAAGAGATGAGGTGGATCCACTGGCCAGTCAGCATCCGAGGTGTTGAGCAGCGGATTGGTGAGGAGATCATGCTGTTCTGTGACGCTGGTACTGGTGTCAGACAGAGAGAGGCAGGCATCCTGTGCGCGCCACAGCAGCCTTTTCAAACTACTTACTGGACCCTGCACAAGCACGAACGAGGGCTGGACTCACACACTGAGGCGGGCCCCCGCGGCCCTTGTCAGTGCGTGCACCGAGAGGGTGTGCACACACAGGGCCTAGTCAGAAGATTTAAAGGGCCAGCAGCCCATTTTGTAGTTCAGAGCCGCCGGCCCAGCGGGCATCTGCCCGCTTTGGCAGACTGCCAATCCAGGCCTGAGTTGGGGTATTGGCCCAGTAAAATAAGTGAGAGAACGGATAAATATTAAACTTTAATTTTTATTATATCATAATTAAAAACAACTAGAATCAGGAAAACGGTGCTGCAAAAAATGATGGGCATTTGCTCAATTGTAATAAGGGCAGGAAAAGGTAAAACACCTCCAGTTCAAATGGCAAAGTGTAACAAAATAATTCTCAAAAAACAAACAAATCTCTGTTATTGATAATATGGAATTATATTAAGCTATGCACACTCCTGGCATAGGCTTATAGAGTTGCGGCCAATTAATTCATATTAAATGTGAATAACAAGTAAGTAAGTGGAAGTATACATTTTTTAAAAAGAACATTTTTTTTCAAAAAGATATGTACACTTTGCCATGAACCCCAATTAATATGCTGAAATTAATGGAATAGATGACCTATGTATGCCAAATAATTTGGACCAAAAACTTGGTTAAAGATTAATTAACATTGAAACCAATTGTAAAGTGCTGCTTGTCACACTACTCTCAGTGTGTTCCAGCGGCTGTGCTGAGCAATCACATTACTGATGTCACCGCTCAGCACAGCATACGGATGTACTAGAGGATTATAGTACAACCTTCTTGTTATGGATTTGCAGCAGACCCCTTTTGGACTATTTTACTTTTTAATGGTATTAAATGGGTAAAAGAGGGTTGGGGAGTGCTTTTCACAAGTAAAGTACTTTTTTGTGTGTGTTTTTTTTTCTTTTAACTTACAAGGTTAGTAATGGGGGTGTCTGACAGACTCTTATCCAATACTAACCACTGGGCTTGATGTCAGTGGATATTACAAAGCTGACATCAACCCCAAAACCATTACCCCGATTGCCAACCCACCAGGGCAATTAGGAAGAGCCGAGGCTAAGTACCAGAATTGGCACATCTAATGGATGCGCTTTATCTGGAGAGGCTGAGGGCTGGTGTTAGTCTAGAAAGGGGCCAATATCCATGGTCCCATACCAGCCTAGTAATACCAGCTCGCAGCTGTCCGCTTAGCCTTTGCTGGTTATTAAAAATAAGGGGGACCTCACGTCATTTTCTTTTAATAACCAATAAAGACTATGCAGACAGCTGTGAGCTGTTATTAATAATCTGGGAAGATCCATGGATAGTGGCCCCTTCCCAGAATAATAACACCAGCCCCCAGCTGTCTGCTTTCCCTCAGCTGGTCATTAAAAATAACGGGGACCCCATGTCACGAGATCTAAGGGTGTTTAAATGTTAAATGTAGTGGTCAATAATGTGCAGCTCTATTTAAGTCGCAGAAACTGATACAGCCAATCAGGGCAATGATCACACTAAACAACAAACTATAGAAGATAAGATAAGTACTAAGTGTTTTTGGCAGGAATACCCCTTTAAATAATTGATTTCATAGGAGCTCCTGTTCCATTTTCAGTTACTATTTATATTTATAGCCATTTCCTAATCTTCCCTCTTAGTTCTCTACATTTTCGGCAGAATGCTCAGTCAGCCTTGTAAAAGACCTTCAAAGGGTTTACTCTCATGTTTATAAGTTTAATTTTTGTCACATGGCTGACCAAAGTCACACCCACAATCTAATATGCATCGGAGAATTTCGACTCTCCCCAAAATGATGTCAGGGATAAAGAAGGACCTAGTCTGTTGGATTTCCAATGGCAGATCATTTTGCTCTCTGGGAGATAAACCACATAAATACATACGGTAATATGTTCATCTGAACGAGGTCTTAGTGAAGAAGAGGAGGGAGTCATAAATGAAGACCAGTACAAAATTAAAACTATATTTATCAATAAACAGCACTATTGCACAACCATACTTTCTCCACCAAGCCAGAAAGTTTTAATTTAACCCCTTCACCCCGAAGCCTGATTTCAAGTTCCTGATCAGGCCAATTTTTACAATTCTGACCACTGTCACTTTTTGAGATCATAACTCTGGAATACTTCAACGGATCCTGGTGATTCTGAGATTTTCTCGTGACATATTGTATTTTATGATAGTGGCAAAAATTATTTGATATGACTTGCGTTTATTTCTGAAAAAAATGTAAATTTGGCGAAAATTTTCAAAAATTTTGCGATTTTCAAACTTTTAATTTTTATGCCCTTAAATCAGAGAGTAATATCACACAAAATAGTTAATAACTAACATTTCCCACATGTCTACTTTACATCAGCACAATGTTGGAAACATATTTTTTTTGTTAGGAAGTCATAAGGGTTAAAAGTCGACTAGTGATTTCTAATTTTTACCACAAAATTAGCAAAACCATCTTTTAGGTACTTTGAGGGGCCTATATGACAGAAAATACCACAAAATGACACCATTCTAAAAACTGCACCCCTTAAGGTACTCAAGCCCACATTCAAGAAGCTTTTTAACCCTTCAGGTGCTTCACAGGAATTTTTGGAATGTGGAAGGAAAAAAATAAACATTTACTTTTCTTTCACAAAAATTTTCCTTTAGACCTATTTTTTTTATTTTGCAAGGGTAACAAGAGGTAATTGACTTTGAATTTTGTTGTGCAATTTCTTCTGAGCATTCCGATACCCCATATGTGGGGTACATCTACTGTTTGGGCATACGGCAGGGCTCGGTAGGGAGGAGCGCCATTTCACATTTTTAATGTAAAATTTGCTGGCATAATTAGCGGATGCCATGTCAAGTTTGTAGAGCTCCTTATGTGCCTAAACAGTGGAAACCCACAACAATTGACACAGTTTTGGAAACTAGACCCCTTAAGGAACTCATCTAGATGTGTATTGAGCACCTTAAACCAACAGGTAAACAAAAGTTTATAATGAAGAGCCGTGGAAATAAAAAAAAATCACATTTTTCCCAAATAAATCTTTTTTAGCTCCATATTTTGCATTTTCATAAGGGTAACAGGAGAAATTGATCCATACCATTTGTTGTGCAATTTCTCCTGAGTATGCCGATATCATATATGTGGAGGAAAACAACTGTTTGGGCGCATGGCAGGGCTTGGAAGGGAAGGAGCGTCATTTGACTTTTGGAATGCAAAATTTGCTGCAATAATGAGCGGAAGCCATGTCGCCTTTGAAGAGCCATTGATGTGCCTAAACAGTGGAAACCCCCCACAAGTGACACCATTTTAGAAACTAGACCCCTTAGGAAACTTATCTAGATGTGTATTGAGCACCTTGAACCCACAGGTAAACAAAAGTTATAATGTAGAGCTGTGGAAATAAAAAAAATCAAATTTTTCCCAAATTGTAGCTCCATATTTTGCATTTTTATACAGGTGTCAGGACTCTGAACATTTTTTACCTTTTGTGCATTACTGCTCTTTTCCAAGATGGCATCTTTGGTCTCATGTGCACTGTGTCTTCCTGCTATAAGAGTCCACCCTAGCCTTCAGTCTGTGCTAGAGTATTCTGCCTTGCATCCAGCTCCTGACCTCTGATTACTCCCTGGCTATATACCTGCTCTTGTGAACCTGTGGGGTTATCCTGCTACTCTGCTCTGAGTTCCTGCTGCATACACCAGTTACAGTAATCCTCCTTCATCTGCTGCTCGTGTTTACTTCCATCTCATTTGCTGGACATGTAAGCTGTTTCTGCTCTGCAAAAACCTGAGACTATTAACCAGGCCTCCCTGCTTGAGCTAAGATATGATTTGAATTGCCTTATAAGCTTATCTATCTGTGTTTGGACTAAGACAAGGATTTATTCGTGTCAAGTATCCTCAAGAATAACTGTGCTTCATAGACATCTGCTTGATTGCATTTTCCTCTGAAGTTTCCTATAGACTGCTAAGCTGCATTTAATATTTACACCAAGTGTTGTGGACTTGAGTTTCTCTCTGCATCTGTTTGAATCACCGTGTGTTAATATAGACTTTACCACTTATAAAACTGTGTCCTGTAGTTGTCTTGTTCCACGCAAAGAGTCTCCTGAGTTATCCCCTATAATTATTACAACCGGTGACAGGAGAAATGTTACAATACATACAATTTGTTGTGCAATTTCTCCTGAGTACACGGATACACCACATGTGGGGGAATACTACTGTTTGGGTGCACGGCAGGGCTTGGAAGGAAGGAGCGCTATTTGACTTTTTGAATGCAAAATTTGTGTCACGATCCATGTTTGGATCTGTGGCAGATCTGGTTTCCCTCTGATTTAAACCTTTTTTCCTTTCTGGTCATTGGGGGTTAATGCAGTTTTCCCCCTTCGGTGGCCGCTGGTGTTATTGCATTGCATTGCTGCTGGGTCAGCTGGTGTTTGTGACCACTCCCACCATCCTTTATAAGGTCACCTGGTGCATCAGCTGACTGTTGGATTTACAGGTCCTTTTAGCAGACCAACCTCGCAGTAGCAGCTCCCTGGTGTCAGCCAAGTCTGGTGTTTGGAGCTCTGTTGCTGTACAATCTGTGTTGTGGAGTCAGCTGCGGAGTGCATAAGCTAAGTTCAGAGTTTTTGTTACTTTGTAGTTTGTTCATTCACCTTTTGGTATCATGTTCCCCTCACTCTCATATTGTTTATTCCTGTTTATTTGCTTTGTGGTGCTGTTTACACTGTTCACCTCCTAGGGTGGGGGTTGGGGGTTTAGTTCAGGGTTTAACAGGAGACAGGGACAGTTCAGTGACTTGGGCCTCCCTACCTTCAAGGGTACCCCCAAGTTAAGGAAAGACAGGGCTCCCCCTAGCCTGAGGGGCAGTTCAGGGGCCCTGATTCCTCATCTCCTGTTTTCCTATTTCTGCCCCGTGACATTATAACCAACAGTTCCTTTTTTTTTCTGGTGAGCCATGGCCCAAATGCAGGCCTTTGCCCAATTGCTACAGACTCTCACCGAGGAGTGTAAGGTGCTGCGTAGTGAGGTGGTGCATCAGGTGCAGCAATTGTTGGGGTTTTGGGCCTCGGCTCAGGTACATGCTCAACCAGAACCCAAGATATCTCTCCCAGACAGGTTCTCTGGGGGGAGAGATACATTTTTGGCTTTTAAGGAAGCCTGCAAGTTGTACTTCAAGCTCCACCCTCGTTCATCAGGGAGTGAGGAACAGCGGGTGGGAATCATAAATTCCCTTATTAAGGGTGATCCCCCAATCCTGGGCCTTCTCCCTGCCGACCGGCTCACCATCCCTATGGTCGGTGGACGAGTTTTTTACGGCTCTGGCTCTGGTGTATGGTGATCCAGATGGCGTCTCCCTGGTGGAATCCCGACTCCATAAGATCAAGCAGGGGGGTTGGCCGGCTAAGGGTACTGTTCAGAGTTCAGGAGGTGGGCCACCGACACACAGTGGAATGACCCTGCCCTTAGGAGCCATTTTGTGCAGGGTCTGTCCCCTAGGTTGCAAGATACTCTGGTGCAGTACGCAGCCCCCAGGTCGTTGGAGGCCTCCATGTCCCTTGCTATCCGGGTGGATAGACACTTGAGGGAGAGGCATCCACCAAATGTGCCCCCTATAGTCCTTGCTAGGGAGGAGGACACACCTGGGCAGGCGGACGAACCCATGCAGGTGGGAGGAGTTGGTTCCCAAACTGGGTTGCCTGTGGTTCGCCATGGAATGGGGGCATGTTTCTACTGTGGGCAGACCGGTCATTTTAACAATGTCTGCCAAGCGCGTGCCAAAGTACCTGCACCATCTAAAGACTCGTGTCCCCCTGGTCGTGTGAAGGGAGGCGACCAGGGTCTGTATATTTCCTCCATTTTTTTGTCTCAGTGTACCTTACCTGCTGAGGTGATTATTGGTGGGGTAACTGAGAATATTCCGGTGCTTGTGGACAGTGGAGCAGGAGTCAATTTGGTGGATGCTCATTCTGTTCAGACCCATGGCCTGATGAGTAGGACGCTAGCGAGACCCTTAAGTGTCCAGGCCATTGAATCTGCTCCGCTCAGCCAGGGGAGCATTACACAAGTCGTAGACAATATACATCTGTGTAGAGGGGCTTGTCATGAAGAGTCTTTATCATGCTACGTCTTGGAGGGCATACCAACTCCCATGGTTTTAGGACTCCCTTGGTTGAGAAGACAAAACCCGGTCATAGACTGGTGGTCTAGGGAAGTAGTCAGCTGGGGTCAGTCGTGTAAGGACTGCTGCCCGGGAGCTACAATCTCTGCCGTTCTTCTAAAACCTACCCCTTCCCCTTCAGTGGGGGCAGCAGAGGTGCTGCCAGGGATTAGGGGCAAGACTTTACCATCACTACAGGTTAACCCGGTGGGTCAGAGACCTTTTAGGAGGAGGGGTCAGCTGAGGGTGGTGGTTCCCTCGGAGCATTGTGGGGGTGTGAGTGTAGTGACACAGGGGGACGCCTCTGTTGTCAATTCCTCAAAGAATTCTCCGTCCTGTGGCAAATGTTTGCATGGAAATAAACGTTCATGTCCGGACCTGTGTGTGAATAAGTACATATGGGTGTCCACCAAAAACATCGGGTGGAAGTATGCAACTGGGACCTGGAGTTCCAGGGTGATAAGGCCATATCGGGTGTCGGCCATTCTCAGCCCGGGGACTTTTCAGTTGGAGTTACCCCCAGTTATGCATGTACACAACTCATTCCCCAGGTCGGCGCTCTGGAGATTTGTGCCTACGTTGCTGGCATTTTCATCAGGCCGCGATTGCCATAAACCTGAGAGTCGGGTGCCTGCTGAGGTGAACTCTGGTGGATCAAGGCGTCCTCACCGTAGGTAGGTCTGGTGAGGTCTGATGTTGAGTGTCCAGAGGCCACTCATTGAAAGGGGGTACTGTCACGATCCATGTTTGGATCTGTGGCAGATCTGGTTTCCCTCTGATTTAAACCTTTTTTCCTTTCTGGTCATTGGGGGTTAATGCAGTTTCACTTTCCAGGGTGGAAGCTGGTGTTATTGCATTGCATTGCTGCTGGGTCAGCTGGTGTTTGTGACCACTCCCACCATCCTTTATAAGGTCACCTGGTGCATCAGCTGACTGTTGGTTATACAGGTCCTTTTAGGAGACCAACCTCACAGTAGCAGCTCCCTGGTGTCAGCCAAGTCTGGTGTTTGGAGCTCTGTTGCTGTACAATCTGTGTTGTGGAGTCAGCTGCAGCATGCACAAGCTAAGTTCTGAGTTTTTGTTACTTTGTAGCTTGTGCATTCACTTTTTGGTATTGTGTTCCCCTCACTCTCATATTGTTTATTCCTGTTTATTTGCTTTGTGGTGCTGTTTACACTGTTCACCTCCTGGGGTGGGGGTTGGGGGTTTAATTCAGGGATTAAGAGGAGACAGGGACAGTTCAGTGACTTGGGCCTCCCTACCTTCAAGAGTACCCCCAAGTTAAGGAAAGACAGGGCTCCCCCTAGCCTGAGGGGCAGTTCAGGGGCCCAGATTCCTCATCTCCTGTTTTCCTATTTCTGCCCCGTGACATTTTGATGGAATAATTAGCGAATGCCATGTCGCATTTGAAGAGCCCCTGATATGCCTAAAAAGTGTAAACACCCCAAAAATGACACCATTTTGGAAACTAGACCCCTTTGGGACCTTATCTAGATGTGTACTGAGCACCATAAACCCCCAGATGCTTCACAGAAGAACGTTAAGCCGTGAAAATAAAAAAAACATTTTTTCCACAAAAATCTTCTTTAGCTACAAATTTTGTATTTTCACAAGGGCAAAAAGAGAAATTGGATCCCAAAGTTTGTTGTGCATTTTCTCCTGAGTTCATCAATACCCCATATCTGGTCAAAAACTACTTTGATGCACAGTGCAAAGCTCAGAAGGGAAGTTACGCCATAGTACAGTGCAGATTTTGCTGCACTTGCTTGAGGGTGCCATGTTATATTGGCAGAGCCCTTGAGGTGCCAGAACAGCCCCCATAAGGGACCCCAATTTACCAATTACACCTCTCAATTAATTTATCTAGGGGTGCAGGGATTATATTGACACCACAGGTGTGTCACAGATTTTTATACCATTGGATATTGTGTGTTAGCCCCAAATTTTACATTTTCACACTGGGAAATGGGTAACAATGGCACTAGAATTTGTCCTACAATTTCTGCTGAATGTAAAAATACCCCATATGTGGCTGTACAGTACTACTTTTCCATATGGAGTGACTCATATGGAGTGACTCGGGAGGGACGGAGGGCTATTTCCCTACTGGAGTGCAGATCTTCCTAAACTAGTTTGCGGATTCCATATAAAAAATCCTTAAGTGCTAGAAAAGCACAATCTCCCCTCAAGCAACCACATTTTGGAAAGGGTATCCCTTTGTGAATTTATTCACAGATGTAGTGATTATTATTATTTATTTATATAGCACCATTGAATCCATGGTGCTTTACATGAGAAGGGGTTACATACAAGTTACAGATATCACTTACAGTAAACAAACTAACAATGACAGACTGATACAGAGGGGCGAGGACCCTGCCCTTGCGGGCTTACATTCTACAGGATTATGGGGAAGGAGACAATAGGTTGAGGATTGCAGGAGCTCCGGAGTTGGTGAGGCAGTATCGCCGGTAGTGATAAGGAGGCAGCAGGATCAGTGCAGGCTGTAGGCTTTCCTGAAGAGGTTGGTTTTCAGGTTCGGCCTGAAGGATCCGAATGTGGTTGATAGTCGGACGTGTTGGGGCAAAGAATTCCAGAGGATGGGGGATATTTGGGAGAAGTCTTGGAGGCGGTTGGATGAGGAGCGAATAAGTATCTTGGGAAGACCGGAGATTACGTGAGGGAAGATATCGGGAGATTAGTTCAGAGATATATGGAGGAGACAGGTTATGGATGGCTTTGTAGGTCAGTATTAGTAATTTGAACTGGATACGCTGAGGGAATGGGAGTCAGTGAAGAGATTTGCAGAGGGGGGAAGCGGAGAAGTAGCGAGGAGAGTGATGAATTAGTCAGGCAGCAGAGTTAAGGATGGACTGGAGAGGTGCAAGGGTGTTAGCTGGGAGGCCACAGAAAAGGATGTTGCAGTAGTCAAGGCGGGAGATAATGAGGGCAAGCACAAACATTTTAGTAGATTGATGTTTGAGGAAAGGACGGATTCTGGAGATATTTTTGAGCTGGAGGCGACAGGAGATGGAGAGAGCTTGGATGTGTGGTTGTAAGGACAGGGCAGAGTCAAAGGTTACTCCGAGGCAGCGGACTTCCGGTACGGGGGAAAGCGTGATGTCGTTAATTGCGATAGATGGGTCAGGTAAGGAAGATCTATGGGATGGAGGATAGATGATGAGTTCAGATTTGTCCACATTGAGTTTGAGGAAGCAAGAGGAGAAGGAGGATATGGCTGATAGACACTCCGGGATTCTGGACAGCAGAGCGGTGACATATGGGCCAGAAAGGTAGATCTGAGTGTCATCAGCATAAAGGTGGTACTTAAAACCATGAGACTTTATGAGTTGTCCCAGGCCAAACGTATAGATGATGTATAGTGATGATTTTGACTCCATGAGTGTTTTCCAGAAACAAGCAGAAGTGGATGTTGCTGAGTGAAAATTGCAAACTGCCATTGTAGTGACCAGTACGTTGCCGTCACCAGTACATTATGCCCAGTTCCTGCTTCTGGTTGACACGCACATGTAAATTAGGCGAGCTCTCATCACTACTGAAATGCCAAACATCTGGGAGCTAAATCTTGGTTAGGCACACTGGGTCTCAGAAGGGAGGGGGGCATTTGGATTTGGGAGCAGAAAATTTGCTGAATTTCTTTTGGGGAGCGAAGAGCCATTTAGCTTTTCCAGAGCCTTTGTGCTACCAGTATCGTGGAAGTCCCCTATATTTCCATTAACAGATGATGAACCTGAGTGGGGACATGCTTTTTTTGTGGATTCAGTTGAAGATTTTATTGGGAGTATTTCACATAATGTTTGGGATCACATATATCTGGTGCTCTACACTGACCACTTACTTTGGGGTTTCCATCTACATTTCTGAGTGACGTGATTCAGATGAAAACCCCGAGGGATCTATTCACTATAATGAGACAGCAGAGTTACATCTGGCCTCTGTTCATCAGTGTATTTTCAGAAGTGCACAAAACTGTGGCCGATGGCACTTTTATGCAATCCTAAAAGACGGACACCGCCGCATCACAGGTTAGACGGCGTCCATAGTGCTTCCATCTACCTCATTATAGGGAATTTTCTGCTGGGGGTTCCATCTGAACCCCATATTTCAGAGATTTACATGGAAACCCTGGTGTAAGAACTCAGCATAGAGCACAGGAGAAATGTGCGCCGAGCCTTACTACGATCTTTGTGAGGCAGAATGGAAAAATCCAAAGCAGGTGAAGAATTGTTTTTATTTATTTTTTACGTTGCATGTTGTGCGGTATAGGTGATTAGGCGACTTTATTCTTCAGTTTGATGCGATTACAGCAATACCAGATTTTTATTGCGAAAACTAGTTTTTGCATCACCACATTTTGAGAGCTATAATTTTTCCATATTTTTGGCCACAGTCATGTGAGGGTTTTTTTTTTTGCGGGACGAGCTAACATTTTTATTTGTACCATTTTCGGACACATGACATTTTTTGATCGCTTTCTATTCTGATTTTTGGGAGACAGAATGAACAAAAATCAACCAATTCAGGAATTGCTTTTTTTTTTAATAGAGTTCGAAGTGTGATAAAATTGGTAAGACTGCTTTATTCTTCGGGTCAGTACTATTACAGCTATACCTCATTTATATCTTTTTTTATGTTTTGGCACTTTTACAGAATGAAAACCATTTCATAGAAAAAATTTATTATTTTTGCATCGCTTTATTCTGAGAGCTATAACTTTTTTATTTTTCTGCTGATTGAGCTGTATGGTGGCTTGTTTTTTGTGGGACAAGATGACGTTTTCAGCTGTACCATATTTATTTACATCCGTCTTTTTGATCGCACTTTATTGCACATTTTGTTTTGCGGCATGATGATAAAGCATTGTTTTGTTTTTTTATGGTGTTCACTGAAGGGGTGAACTAGTGGGACAGTTTTATAGAGCGGGTCATTACGGACGCGGCGATACCAAATATGTGTAGTTTATATATATATATATATATATATATATATATATATTTAGGGATTTTATTAAAAATAGTATTACACTATATAATTTGTTTTTAAACATTTTTACATTTTCCTAGGATCGGACACCACTGTATTACATCAGATCGCTGATCTGACACTCTACACTAAGTAACAGATCAGGATCTGACAGACAGGGAAGGAGGCATGCCAGCTCCTGCTCTCAGCAGGCGCTAACAAGCCACCTTCCCTGCAGGACCCTGCGGCCATCTTGGGGCCGGGTGTCTTCATGTAGACCATCAGGACCATCGCATTGTTCTGATGGAAGTGCGCAGGGAGGAGGCGGCGCGTAGCCCCTCTGTCGATGTCACTACTGACAGCGGCATTAGAGGGGTTAAATGCCCACGATCGGTGCTAGCACCGATCATAGGCTTTGCTGCGGGGTGTCACCTGTCACATATAGCTGACACCCGCACCCGCTGTGGCACTAATCATGAGGCTGCGCGATCGATGCACCGTACTTGTACTGCTGTTTTCGGGAATGCAGCTCCCACATTTAAGTACTAGTACGGTGCATGTCAGGAAGGGATTAAAGAAGCTTATATTCCCATGTGCTAGAATTTTAATCACTAGATGGTGGCCCGATTCTAACGCATCGGGTATTCTAGAATATATATGTATGTATGTACGTCGCGCTGTGAGTGGGGGTTAAATTCCGCGCCAATATCGCAGATTGGTCGTGCCCGGCTGGCCGATCAGTTAAGCGTGGTTCAAATCTGGCGCCAATTCGCGGCCGGACTGCGCCTATCGTTGATTGGCCGCGGCCGGCCGGCCGGGCACGACCAATGACCGAAGCGATGTTTATATACCGCCCCAATATAGCTGATTGGTCGCGGCCAGCCGTGAGCTACCAATCACTGAAGCGGTGTTTAAATCCCGTGCCAATATCGCTGATTGGTTGTGCCCGGCTGGCCGATCAGTGAAGCGTGGTTCAAATCTGGCGCCAATTCGTGGCCGGACTGCGCCTATCGTTGATTGGTTGCGGCCGGCCCGGGCACGACCAATGACCGAAGCGATGTTTAAATACCGCCCCAATATCGCTGATTGGTTGCGGCCAGCAGTGAGCTACCAATCACTGAAGCGGTGTTTAAATCCCGTGCCAATATCGCTGATTGGTCGCGCCCGGCCGCAACCAATCAGTGAAGCATGGTTTAAATCCCGCATCAATTCGCGGCTGGACTGCGTCTGTCGCTGATTGGTCGCAGGATGTTGGGGGTTCGGGACGCTGGTTGTCGGGGGTTCGGGGTGCAGGATGTAGTACAGTCACGTAGTATATAACACAGTAACGTAGTATATAGCACAGCCACGTAGTATGTAGTATATAGCACAGCCACGTGGTATATTGCACAGCCACGTAGTATATAGCACAGCCACGTAGTATATAGTACAACCACGTAGTATAGTAGCCACATAGTATGTAGCAGCCACATAGTATATAGCAGCCACATAGCATATAACACAGCCACATGGTATATAGCAGCCACGTAGTATATAGCAGCCACGTAGTATATAACACAGCCCACGCAGTATATAACACTGCCCATGAAGTATATATCAGTCACGCAGTATATAACACAGCCCACATAGTATATAGCAGTGTGGGCACCATATCTCTGTTAAAAAAATAATTAAAATAAAAAATAGTTATATACTCACCCGCCGGCGTCCACCGAAGTTGTCTCGATGCGTACGAGGCTGCCGCTAGCTTCCGTTCCCAGTGATGCACTGCGAAATTACCCAGATGACTTAGCGGTCTCGCAAGACCTATAAGTCATCTGGGTAATTTCGCAATGCATCTCTGGGAATGGAAGCTGGCGGCAGCCATGCCACTCGCACGCACCGGTGGACGGCGGAAGGTGAGAATAGCACCATTTTTAATTTTTTTAAATAATTTTTAACATTATGTCTTTTTACTATTGATGCTGCATAGGCAGCATCAATAGTAAAAAGTTCGTCACACAGTGTTAATAGCAGCGTTAACAGACTGCGTTACACCGCGTTATGCCGGGGTGTAATGCAGTCGGTTTAACGGACTGCTAAAATGCTATGTGGGTGGCAGGCGCTGACTGGGAGGGGAGTATGGAGGGGGCACTGACTGCAGGGGAGTAGGGAGCAGCCATTTTGCGGCCGGACTGTGCCCATCACTGATTGGTCCCGGCCGGCTGGCCGCAACCAGTCAGCGACTTGGGATTTCCATGACAGACAGACAAACAGACAGACAGACAAACAGACGGAAGTGCCCCTTAGACGATTATATATATATATAGATGTAAGTGTAATTAGTAACATACTCACTTCCCACTGTCTTTACCCTGTAACAGCCCACTCCAGGGGCCGTATCACTGTGTGGAGTGGCGGATACAATCTCAATCTACAGTAGCTCATTCTGATTTCTCATAGACTGGCATTAACCTCTTTACCCCCAAGGGTGGTTTGCACGTTAATAACCAGGCCAATTTTTACAATTCTGACCACTGTCCCTTTCCCTTTATGAGGTTATAACTCTGGAACGCTTCAACGGATCGGAACGGTGATTCTGACTCTGTTTTCTCGACACATATTGTACTTCATGTTAGTGGTAAAATTTCTTTGATATGACCTGTGTTTATTTGAGAAAAAAGTGGAAATTTGGCGAATATTTAGAAAATTTTGCAATTTTCCAAATTTGAATTTTTATGCCCTTAAATCACAGAGATATATCACACAAAATACTTAATAAGTAATATTTCCCACATGTCTACTTTACATCAGCACAATTTTGGAAACAACATTTTTTTTGTTAGGGAGTTATAAGGGTTAAACGTTGACCAGCAGTTTCTCATTTTTACAACACCATCTTTTTTTTTAGGGACCACATCACATTTGAAGTCACTTTGAGGGGTCTATAGGATAGAAAATACACAAGTACCCAAGTGTGACACCATTCTAAAACCTGCATCCCTCAAGGTGCTCAAATCCACATTCAAGAAGTTTATTAACCCTTCAGGTGTTTCACTGGAATTTTTGGAATGTTTAACAAAAAAATGAACATTTAACTTTTCTTCATGAAAAATTTATTTCAGCTCCAATTTGTCTTATTTTACCAAGGGTAACAGGAGAAATTGGACACCAAAAGTTGTTGTGCAATTTGTCCTGAGTACGCTGATAACCTATATGTGGGGGTAAACCACTGTTTGGGCACATGGCAGAGCTCGGAACGGAAGGAGCGCCATTTGACTTTTCAATGCAAAATTGGCTGGAATTGAGATGGGACGCCATGTTGCGTTGGGGAGCCCCTGATGTGCCTAAACATTGAAACCCTCACAAGTGACACTATTTTGGAAAGTAGACCCCCTAAGGATCTGGATGTGTTGTGAGAGCTTTGAACCCCCAAGTGTTTCACTACAGTTTATAACGCAGAGCCATGAAAATAAAAATTCTTTTTTTTACACAAAAATTATTTTTTAGCCCCCAGTTTTGTATTTTCCCAAGGGTAACAGGAGAAATTGGACCCCAAAAGTTGTTGTGCAATTTGTCCTGAGTACGCTGATACCCCATATGTGGGAGGAACCACCGCTTGGATGCATGGCAGAGCTCGGAAGGGAAGGAGCGCCGTTTGGAATGCAGACTTAGATGGTATGGTCTGCAGGCGTCACATTGCGTTTGCAGAGCCCCTGATGTACCTAAACAGTAAAGACCCCCACAAGTGACTCCATATTGGAAAGTAGACCCCCCAAGGAACTTATCTAGATGTGTTGTGAGAACTTTGAACCCCCAAGTGTTTCACTACAGTTTATAACGCAGAGCCGTGAAAATAAAAAACATTTTTTTTCAAACAAAAATGATTTTTTAGCCCTCCAAATTTTTATTTTCCCAAGGGAAACCAGAGAACTTGGACCCCAAAAGTTTTTGTCCAGTTTGTCCTGAGTATGCTGATACCCGATATGTTGGGGTGAACCCCTGTTTTGGCGGGAGAGCTCGGAAGGAAGGAGCATTGTTTTTATTTTTCAACGCAGAATTGGCTGGAATTGAGATCGGTTGCCATGTCGCGTTTGGAGAGCACCTGATGTGCCTAAACAGTGAAAACTCCCCAATTCTAACTGAAACCCTAACCTAAACACACTCCTAACCCTAATCTCAACCCTAACCATAACTCTAACCACACCCCTAACCCGAACATGCCCCTAACCCTAATAGCAACCACACCCCTAACCCCAACACACCCCTAATCCCAACCCTAACCACACCCCTGACTCCAACACACCCCTAACACTAATCCCAACCATAACACTAACCACACCCCTAAACCTGACACACCTCTAACCCTAATCCCAACCGTAAATGTAATCCTAACTTTAGCCCCAACCCGAACTCTAACCCCAACCCTAACTTTAGCCCCAACCCTAACCATAACTTTAGCCCCAACCCTAACTGTAGCCCTAACTCTAACTTTGGCCACAACCCTAACCCTAACTTTAGCCCCTACCCTCACCCCAACTTTAGCCCTAACCCTAACTGTAGCCTCAACCCTAACTGTAGCCCTAACCCTAACTTTTGCCCCAACCCTAACCCAAACTTTAGCCCCAACCCTAACCCTAAATTTAGCCCCAACCCTAATCCTAACCCTAATGGGAAAATGGAAATAAATACATTTTTTTAATTTTATTATTTTTCCCTAACTAAGGAGGAGATGAAGCGGGGTTTGATTTACTTTTATAGCAGGTTTTATAGCAGATTTTTATGATTGGCAGCTGTCACACACTAAAAGATGCTTTCTATTGCAAAAAATAGTTTTTGCATCTCCACATTTTATGAGCTATAATTTTTCCATATTTTGTTCCACAGAGTCATGTGAGGTCTTGTTTTTTTGTTTTTGCGGGACTAGTTGACATTTTTATTGGTACCATTTTCGGGGACGTGACATTTTTTGATCGCTTTTTATTCTGATTTTTGTGAAACAACAAAAAACAACAAAAAAACAGCTATTCATGAATTTCTTTTAGTTTATACCGTTCCACGTTTGATAAAATTGATAAAGCAGTTTTATTCTTCGGGTCAGTACGATTACAGCGATACCTCATTTATATCATTTTTTTATGTTTTGGCACTTTTATACAATAAAAACTATTTTATATAAAAAATAATTATTTTTGCACAGCTTTATTCTGAGGACTATAACTTTTTTATTATTTCGCTGATGATGCTGTATGGTGGTTCGTTTTTTGCGGGACAAGATGAAGTTTTCAGCGATACGATGGTTATTTATATCCGTCTTTTTGATCGCGTGTTATTCCACTTTTTGTTCGGCGGTATGATAATAAAGCATTGTTTTTTGCCTCGTTTCTTTTTTTACGGTGTTCATTGAAGGGGTTAACTAGTGAGACAGTTTTATAGGTCGGGTCGTTACGGACGCGGCGATAGTAAATATGTGTACTTTTATTGTTTGCTTTGATTGCTTATCTGACACTTTGTAAAGCAGTGTGTCAGATCAGGGATCTGACAGGCAGTGCTCCAGGCAAGCCACCTCCATGCAGGACCCGGAAGGAGCCCCGCAGCCATTTTAGATCCGGGGCCTGCAGGGAGGAGACGCTCAAAACAACACGATCACATTGCGTTGTTTCGAGGGTCTCAGGGAAGCACGCAGGGAGCCCCCTCCCAGCGCGATGCTTCCCTATGCCGCTGGAACGCTGTGATCATGTTTGATCGCAGTGTTCTGGGGGTTATTGTGCCAGGAGCGGTCCATGACCGCTCCTGGCACAAATGCCAGATGTCAGCTGTAATAATCAGCTGACACCCGGCGGCGAAGCTACACAGCGAAACGCGCGTTGTGGTTCTCTTTCCACGTCCACCTAAGGTTGGTTCACCCCTATGGCATTCTATTGTGGTTATCTATCTTTTTGTCGTTCATTATATGGCATGTATACCTTATAGAACAATCTGAGGAACACTATGTCTTTATCCTGGCAGTAACCTTTTTTCTATACAGGGACTTTATAGCTATTATTATCAATATGCACTTGGAGCTTTATTTAATATAATGTGAGTCTTCTCTCTCTCTCTATATATATATATAGTACCTTGTACTGCTATTTGTTAGGTATACTCTATGCTGTGGATGTGTTCCATCGTGCTATATAGATAATTTTATCCACCATTTTTAGTCTGCCGGTTACTAACTTCATATATCTATACACCTTCCATTGTGGACGTGGCACCCAATGGTGTCACAATCCCCTCCCCTTTTTTCTTTTTCTTTTTTATTTATTTTTTGTATTATTTTTACTACAATTTTAATGCATGTTTCTAATAAAGATTTGTATGACTTATATCTTATATTGCTCCATGGTCCATATTTTTTTTGTTTTGGTTTTCTAAATCCTCATAGGAAGTGGAACCTGTTCCCAAGCAAGTGGATGCTTTACAACGCCGTGAGAGTAATGAGCGCAGGGAGCATCATTTCCGTGAGAGTTTCTATTTCTACTGAGGTCAATCAGACCATTTTCTAATTAACTGTCCCGAGCAGCCTCGCAAGGTACTAGCCGTGGTAGGGGAGTATGAGGATTAGGATGCTGAATCTGTTGTTTCTGGGTCTAGTTCTTCTTTGAATGCTGTCTTTCATTCTCTATCGGTGACTGCCTCTCCTAAAATACGGAAAGATAAAGATAAGCAATGCTCCCTCCCCATTAAGATTTTGTTGTCAGGACAATGGATCTCCTGTGCAGTCATGGTTGATTCTGGGGCGGGAGGTATGGACCTAACCTTTGCCAAAGAACATGGCATACAGATTCAACAGAGAGCCACCCCAGTGACCATGGAAAGTGGATGGCTCCCCTCCCATTTCAGGACCAATTGATCAGGAGACAGTACCTCTGTAGATTTGCATAGAACCCAATTATCAGGAAGTGCTTTCCTTTATGTTAATTTCTTTGCCACATTTTCGTTTAATTCTAGGAATTCCCTGGCTACAGTCACAGAACCAAATCATCAACTGGGAGGACACTTTTCCACCAAAGGACACACTAGTACAAAGTCAGGCAAGATCGCAGGATACGGAATGTACCACTAAGGTATCTATGTTACCATCCATTTATAATGAATTTTCTGATATTTGTGATAAGAAAATGGCAGATCAGCTTCTTCTTCACAGACCTTATGGTTGTCCTATTGAACTATTTCCGGGGGCGGCTATCCCATTTAAGAATGTCTACCCACTAGCTGCTGCGGAGCTGCAGGCCTTAAAGGAATACATTTATGAGAATCTGGCTAAGGGTTTCATTCGCCTCTCCTCATCACCGGCATGTGCACCCATCTTTTTTGTAAAGAAGAAGGATGGAACTCTTAGACCCTGTATTGATTATTGGGAGCTCAACAAGGTAACCATTTGGAACCGTTATCCTTTGCCACTAATTCCTAAACTGCTTTAAAGAGTACGTTACGCCAAAATTTTCTCTAAGTTGGATCTTCGATGAGCTTATAACCTGATTCGGATACGCTTTGGGGATGAATGGAAGACGGCATTTAGATGTTATTATGGCCACTTCGAGTTCCTTGTGATGCCTTTTGGTCTCACCAACACTCCGGCAACCTTCCAACACTTCGCTAATGACATTTTTAGAGATCTGTTAGATCATTTTGTCATAATCTATCTGGATATTTTTATATTTTCCGTTTCATTGCAGGAACGTCAAAAGCATGTTAAGACTGTTCTAAGATGCCTGAAAGAGAATGATCTCTACATCAAGCCTGAGAAATGTGAGTTCCATCGCACAGAGATTCAATTTTTCTGAGATTGTTCGACCTATTACGCAACTAACTAAGAAGGAAAAGACTTTCCTGTGGACTACACAGGCTGAAGAGGCATTTGATTGTCTTAAGTCCCGTTTCACTTCTGCATCTGTGTTGATTCATCCTAACCCAGCACATCTTTTCATCGTGGAAGTGAACGCTTTGGATTGTGCTCTGGGGGCCATCCTCTTGCAAAGAACAGGAGAGAAAGGTCTGTTACATCCGTGTGCCTTTTTCTCTCGTAGACTTTCTGCTGTGGAGAAGAATTATGATGTGGGAGATAAAGAGCTTCTAGCCATTATTGCTGCATTTAAGGAATGGAAGCGCCATCTGCAGGGGGCAGCACAACAAGTTATTGTGCTCACAGATTATAGCAGCATGGAACTTCTTAGATCTGTAAGATGTCTTTCTCAACGTCAGGCTCGGTGGAGGTTATTTTTGAATCAATTTAAATTTGTCATTTCATACCACCCAGGTTCACGTAATGGGAAAGCAGATGCCTTGTCCCAAATCCATGCCACGGTTTCCATACCTGGGGCCCCGTCCAAGACCATTTTGGCAGATGCCATCTTTGTCGGAGTCATCCAGAATAAGAACTTGTGGAAGACTATTAAGGAGGCCAACGACACTGATCCATCTCTCGCTAACCCGACTGATGATGTGAACTTGGTTTTCAAGAACGGTATGGGAGTCCGGGATCGATATTTATAAGTT
This sequence comes from Ranitomeya variabilis, assembly GCF_051348905.1. NCBI lineage: Eukaryota > Metazoa > Chordata > Amphibia > Anura > Dendrobatidae > Ranitomeya > Ranitomeya variabilis. Next base: position 445,166,839 of record NC_135232.1, on the reverse strand, counting down.
TCGGAGGCCGTAAAGTTGCAGGTCCTCAAGTTTGTCCATGACTCCAATTCGTCTGGTCATTGGGGGGTACAGAAGACACTGTCTGAAGGACGTGAAGAGCTACGTTCTTTCTTGTGAGGTATGAGCATGCTTTAAGACTCCTCTACCAACCACAACCTGTTCCTTCTCTCCCTTGGAGGTCTATTTCAATGGACTTCATAGTGAAGTTGCCCACCTCTGGGGGAAAGAATTCTAACCTGGTTGTAGTAGAACGTCTTACTAAAGCTGCCCACTTCATTCCTTGTACTGGTCTTCCCTCAACTAAGGAGATGGTAGCTCTGGTCATTCAGAATGTGATCCAACTGCATGGAGTTCCAGATGAAATCATCTCTGATCGGGGCGTGCAGTTTACCTCCAGATTCTGGAAGGGATTTTGTTCTGCGCTTGGTATCAATGTCTGTCTATCTTCAGAATAGCTTCCTCAGACTAATGGGCAGACGGAGTGGACTATTCAAACTCTGGCACAGTATCTTCGGTGCTATATCAGTCACTCGCAGGATGACTGGTTGGAGTTGCTCCTCTAGCAGAGTTCTTTTACAATAACTTGTAGAGAGCATCTACTGCGGTAACACCCTTCTTTGCCAACCTGGGTTATCTGTTGTGAACTCTGTTTTTCGGCTCCTCTTGTGGTCACAAGTGGTACTGTTGAGTGTTGTCTTTGGGCTCCCTCTGGTGGCTCTTTGTGTCATTCTGCAGGTCTGAGGTTGGATCAGCTGTCTCGTTATCTGTTAGCTGGTTCCTATTTAGTTCAGCTGGACTCTCAGTGGTTGCCTGCTGTCGTTGTATTCAGTGCTATTCTGATTGCTCCTGTCTACATCCGTTATCAGTCTCTCCAAGAGAAGCTAAGTTTTGTTTGCTTATTTTTGCTCATCTGTGTTCAAGATGTGTCCTAGTATATGATGTGTTTTGGTCCAGCTTGCTAATATGTGATTTCCCTGCTTGCTGGTGCTCTGGGGTGCTGAGTTGCTCCCCCCACATCGTTAGTTGGTGTGGGGGTTCTCGCATTCTTTGCGTGGATATTTTTGCATAGGGTTTTTTACTGACCGCACAGATCCCTTGCTATTTTCTGCTATCTAGCGTTAGCGGGCCTCATTTGCTTAACCTGTTTCATCTCTGCGTTTGTCTTTTCCTCTTAACTCACCGTTATTATTTGTGGGGGGCTTCTATATCTTTGGGGTATTTCCCTGAGGCAAGTGAGGTCTTACTTTCTCTTTAGGGGTAGTCAGTTTCTCAGGCCGCGAAGAGACGTCTAGGATTTCAGGAAACGTTCCACGGCTACCTTTAGTGTGTTTGGTTAGAATCAGGTTTGCGGTCAGTCCAGTTACCACATCCCCAGAGCTTGTCCTATTATCTCTGACTTAGCTGGTTAGATTTGTGATCCTAAGCCACTGGGATCATAACAGTACAGCAGGCCTGAAAAGTGTTTAATGCATCGCAGAAGTGGGATAAGAGAAGTCCTGAGTACAATTTTTTTTTTTCCTCTCCCTTTGCTGCAGTCTGTCCAGCTTCTCTCATCCCCTTAATCTCTGGGTGGCTTTGAGTTCAGCTGCAGACATGGATATTCAGAGTCTGACTTCTAGTGTGGATCATCTTGCTGCAAGGGTGCAAAGCATTCACGATTTTGTTGTTCACAGTCCTATGTCTGAGCCAAAAGTACCTATTCCTGAGTTGTTTTCTGGAGATAGATCTAGGTTTCTGAATTTAAAGAATAATTGTAAATTATTTCTTTCTTTGAGACCTCGTTCCTCTGGTGATTCCGCTCAGCAAGTTAGAATTGTTATCTCCCTGTTACGTGGCGACCCTCAAGATTGGGCCTTCTCCCTGGCGCCGGGAGATACTGCATTGCTGAATGTGGATGCGTTTTTTCTGGCTCTTGGATTGCTTTATGAGGAACCTAATCTTGAGAACCAGGCAGAAAGGGCCTTGCTGGCTCTCTCTCAGGGCCAGGATGAAGCTGAGGTGTATTGTCAAAAATTTCGGAAATGGTCGGTGCTTACTCAATGGAATGAGTGTGCCCTGGCTGCAAATTTCAGAGAAGGTCTTTCTGAAGCCATTAAGAATGTTATGGTGGGGTTCCCCACGCCTGCAAGTCTGAATGACTCAATGGCTTTGGCCATTCAAATTGATCGGCGTTTGCGGGAGCGCAAGTCTGCGCACCATCTGGCGGTGTTTTCTGAACAGAGACCTGAGTCTATGCAATGTGACCGAATTCTGACCAGAATTGAGCGGCAAAATCATAGACATCAAAATGGGTTGTGCTTTTACTGTGGTGATTCAACTCATGTTATCTCAGCATGCTCTAAGCGCGTAAAAAAAATTGCTAAATCTGTCACCGTTGGTACTATACAGCCTAAATTCATTTTGTCTGTTACTTTAATTTGTTCTTTGTCATCCTACTCGGTTATGGCTTTTGTGGATTCAGGTGCTGCCCTGAACCTGATGGATTTGTCGTTTGCCAGGCGCTGTGGTTTTGTCCTGGAGCCTTTGGAATTCCCTATTCCACTGAGGGGTATTGATGCTACACCATTGGCTGAGAATAAGCCTCAGTATTGGACTCAAGTGACCATGTGCATGACTCCTGTACATCAGGAGGTGATTCGCTTTCTTGTGCTGCATAATCTACATGATGTGGTCGTTTTGGGTCTGTCATGGCTGCAGGCCCATAATCCAGTTCTGGATTGGAAAGCTATGTCTGTTTCAAGTTGGGGTTGCCAGGGGATTCATGGCGATGCTCCTTTGGTGTCAATTGCTTCTTCCACTCCTTCTGAGGTCCCTGAGTTTTTGTCGGACTACCAGGATGTATTTGATGAGCCCAGATCCGGTGCCCTGCCTCCTCACAGGGATTGTGATTGTGCTATAAATTTGATTCCTGGTAGTAAGTTCCCTAAGGGATGACTTTTTAATTTGTCTGTACCAGAACATGCCGCAATGCGGAGTTATATAACAGAGTCTTTAGAGAAGGGACATATTCGCCCGTCCTCCTCCCCTCTTGGTGCAGGATTCTTTTTTGTGGCCAAGAAGGATGGTTCTCTGAGACCTTGTATAGATTATCGTCTTCTAAATAAAATCACGGTCAAATTTCAGTATCCTTTGCCATTATTGTCTGATCTGTTTGCTCGGATTAAGGGGTCCAGTTGGTTCACCAAGATAGATCTTCGTGGTGCGTATAACCTTGTGCGTATTAAGCAGGGGGATGAATGGAAAACAGCATTTAATACGCCCGAAGGCCATTTTGAGTACTTGGTGATGCCTTTTGGACTCTCTAATGCTCCTTCTGTGTTCCAGTCCTTCATGCATGACATCTTAAAAAGAATATCTGGATAAATTTATGATTGTGTATCTGGATGACATTTTGGTCTTTTCTGAGGACTGGGAGTCCCATGTGAAGCAGGTCATGATGGTATTTCAGGTCCTGCGTGCTAATGCCTTATTTGTGAAGGGCTCAAAATGTCTCTTCGGAGTACAGAAGGTTTCCTTTTTGGGTTTTATTTTTTCTCCTTCTACTATTGAGATGGACCCAGTCAAGGTCCAGGCTATTCATGACTGGACTCAGCCTACATCTGTTAAGAGTCTTCAGAAGTTCTTGGGTTTTGCTAATTTTTACCGTCGCTTCATTGCTAATTTTTCTGGCGTGGTTAAACCCTTGACGGATTTGACCAAGAAGGGTTCTGATGTGACTAATTAGTCTCCTGCGGCCGTGGAAGCCTTTCGGGAGCTGAAGCGCCGGTTTTCTTCGGCTCCAGTTTTGTGTCAGCCTGATGTCTCTCTTCCTTTTCAGGTCGAGGTTGATGCTTCTGAGATTGGAGCAGGGGCTGTTTTGTCGCATAGAAGCTCTGATTGCTCTGTGATGAAGCCTTGTGCTTTCTTTTCAAGAAAGTTTTCGCCTGCCGAGCGGAATTATGATGTTGGTAATCGGGAGTTGTTGGCTATGAAGTGGGCATTTGAGGAGTGGCGACATTGGCTCGAGGGAGCTAAGCATCGTGTGGTGGTCTTGACTGATCACAAAAATCTGATTTATCTCGAGTCGGCCAAGCGGCTGAATCCTAGACAGGCTCGTTGGTCGTTGTTTTTCTCCCATTTCGATTTCGTGGTCTCGTACCTGCCTGGTTCGAAGAACGTGAAGGCTGATGCTCTTTCTAGGAGTTTTGTACCTGACTCTCCGAGAGTTTCAGAGTCGGCTGGTATCCTCAGAGAGGGAGTGATATTGTCCGCCATTTCCCCAGATTTGCGACGAGTGCTGCAGAAATTTCAGGCGGATAGACCTGACCGTTGCCCACCAGAGAGACTGTTTGTCCCAGATAGATGGACCAGCAGAGTTATTTCAGAGGTTCATTCTTCGGTGTTGGCAGGCCATCCTGGGATTTTTGGTACCAGGGATTTGGTGGCTAGGTCCTTCTGGTGGCCTTACTTTTCGCGGGATGTGCGTTCCTTTGTGCAGTCCTGTGGGATTTGTGCTCGGGCTAAGCCTTGCTGTTCTCGTGCCAGCGGTTTGCTTTTGCCTTTGCCTGTCCCGAAGAGGCCTTGGACGCACATTTCCATGGATTTTATTTCGGATCTTCCAGTCTCTCAGAGAATGTCTGTCATCTGGGTGGTGTGTGATCGTTTTTCCAAAATGGTCCATTTGGTGCCCTTGCCTAAGTTGCCTTCCTCCTCCGATTTGGTTCCTCTGTTTTTTCAGAATGTGGTTCGCTTGCACGGCATCCCTGAAAATATTGTGTCTGACAGAGGATCCCAGTTTGTGTCCAGATTTTGGCGGATCTTTTGTGCTAAGATGGGCATTGATTTGTCTTTTTCGTCGGCCTTCCATCCTCAGACGAATGGCCAAACCGAGCGAACTAATCAGACCTTGGAAACTTATTTAAGATGTTTTGTTTCTGCTGATCAGGATGATTGGGTGACTTTTTTGCAATTGGCCGAGTTTGCCCTTAATAATCGGGCTAGTTCTGCTACTTTGGTTTCGCCTTTTTTCTGCAATTCTGGTTTTCATCCTCGTTTTTCCTCGGGTCAGGTTGAGCCTTCTGACTGTCCTGGGGTGGATTCTGTGGTGGATAGGTTGCAGCTTTGCCAACCGCCGTCGCGGTGTGGGTCCCCGACTTCGTGTTGGATTTGGTATGGCTGTCTTCTCGGTATGTTCCTATGAAGGTTTCCTCTCCTAAATTCAAGCCTCGCTTCATCGGTCCTTATAAGATTTTGGAAATCCTTAACCCGGTGTCTTTTCGTTTGGACCTCCCTGCGTCGTTTGCCATTCATAACGTGTTCCATAGGTCTTTGTTGCGGAGGTATGTGGTGCCTGTGGTTCCTTCTGTTGAGCCCCCTGCCCCGGTGCTGGTTGAGGGCGAATTGGAGTACGTGGTGGAGAAGATCTTGGATTCTCGTATTTCGAGACGGAGGCTTCAGTATTTGGTTAAGTGGAAGGGCTATGGTCAGGAGGATAATTCCTGGGTTGTTGCCTCTGATGTTCATGCGGCCGATTTGGTTCATGCCTTCCATGTGGCTCATCCTGATCGCCCTGGGGGTTTTGATGAGGGTTCGGTGACCCCTCCTCAAGGGGGGGGTACTGTTGTGAACTCTGTTTTTGGGCTCCCTCTTATGGTCACAAGTGGTACTGTGTGAGTGTTGTCTTTGGGCTCCCTCTGGTGGCTCTTTGTGTCATTCTGCAGGTCTGAGGTTGGATCAGCTGTCTTGTTACCTGTTAGCTGGTTCCTATTTAGTTCAGCTGGACTCTCAGTGGTTGCCTGCTGTCGTTGTATTCAGTGCTATTCTGATTGCTCCTGTCTACATCCGTTATCAGTCTCTCCAAGAGAAGCTAAGTTTTGTTTGCTTATTTTTGCTCATCTGTGTTCAAGATGTGTCCTAGTATATGATGTGTTTTGGTCCAGCTTGCTAATATGTGATTTCCCTGCTTGCTGGTGCTCTGGGGTGCTAAGTTGCTCCCCCCACATCGTTAGTTGGTGTGGGGGTTCTCGCATTCTCTGCGTGGATATTTTTGCATAGGGTTTTTTACTGACCGCACAGATCCCTTGCTATTTTCTGCTATCTAGCGTTAGCGGGCCTCATTTGCTTAACCTGTTTCATCTCTGCGTTTGTCTTTTCCTCTTAACTCACCGTTATTATTTGTGGGGGGCTTCTATATCTTTGGGGTATTTCTCTGAGGCAAGTGAGGTCTTACTTTCTCTTTAGGGGTAGTCAGTTTCTCTGGCCGTGAAGAGACGTCTAGGATTTCAGGAAACGTTCCACGGCTACCATTAGTGTGTTTGGTTAGAATCAGGTTTGCGGTCAGTCCAGTTACCACATCCCCAGAGCTTGTCCTATTATCTCTGACTTAGCTGGTTAGATTTGTGATCCTAAGTCACTGGGATCATAACAGTTATCATACTAGTATTTTTCCCAGATTTCCGATCGATGCTCCAGTGCCTGCAGTAGATGAGAGGTTGGCGGTGATAAAACAAAATCTGGAAACTCTGAAGGAATCAATATCTACTGCAAAGGAGAGATACAAAAAATCAGCCGATAGGTTCTGGAGACCTGCACCCATGAAGAATTTGAAATTGAATGTTCCCTCACAGAAACTAGGACAGAAATTAATCAGTCCATTCAAGATCTCTGGTATCGTGAGCTCCATTGCCTGCCGTCTGAAGTTACCAAGGACCATGAAGATACATCCTGTGTTCCACATCTCCTTATTAAAACCTGTATCTCTGAATACTTTTCAGGGTCATATTGCCCTCCTCCTCAGCCTGTGTTGGTGGACAAGCAAGAACAATTTGTGGTGGAGGAGATTCTGGACTCCAGAGTCTGCAGGAATCAGCTGGAGTACCTCATTAAGTGGCAGGGATATTCGGCTGAGAACTCTTGGGAGCCTGTGAATAATATATGTGCTCTGCAAAAGATTGCTCTGTTTCATTGGAAATATCCTGGGAAACCTGGTCCTGGATCGTCCTGAGGCCACTTCTAAGGTGGGAGTAATGTAAGGTTTCTGGATGTTCCATGGAGCCTTTTTTGCCCTTGTCCAAGATGGAGTCTGGTACTTTGCCCTGTCCTTGAACTTCCTGTCTGTTCTGTTATTTAAGTCCGGGTCAGGAAAGACTCCTTGCCTCAATATTTTGTTGCTGGAGGCTTCTGAGCTTCCTCCTGACTTGCTTCTGGAGTACCTACTGCTGCTCATTTACTCTGTTCTCTGCCTCATTATTTCCAGCTGCCTTAAGTCCCCGTGCGGCTTCCTGATTCTGGCTGTGCTTACCTACTGACCAGACTTCTAAAGAGAGGAGTTACACATCTCTGGAACTGCTGTGATCCGTAAGACTTTTTGATATTAATTTCTGAGCATTATCTCCTGAACTGTGTCTGTGTGGCTGCAGTGCTGGACTTTAGCAAGACTTTTTCAGCCCTAAAGGAAGTACACTGGAAAACCTTCTCCTTGTGGTTCACCATCTTGATATTACTGGACTTCCATGAAAGGTGTCGGCTTCAATGTTTGCATGTTTCTGGACTACCAAACATAAGTGCAGGTCGCACTCTAACTGCATATAATTTCTGGACTTGCTTGCATTAGCGGTTGCGCTCCGCTAGCATAACTGCTGAACATTTCCGTTTAGTGCTGGTTGAACTTCGCTTTAATTTGAGGAATTTCTCTGTTAGTTTCTGTTATACCTTTTGCTTTGTTAATACAGTTTATTTGTCTCAACTTTGGTCTCACTATATCCCACGCAATCAGATTCCATAGTACCTTAATAATTATTACATAACCCATCTGAGTGCAACATGATGTAGGGGCACCCTGTTTTTAGTGATGTATAATTTACTGGGCCGTTTGCAGCAGTTTTGATAAAATCACTCTTTTTATCTGCTGCAAAGTTATCAGTTCTCTGAATGCTGAGCTCATCCACACCATCGATTGACAGCTTTCTCTGTACATCATGTATAGACAGAAAGCTGCCAATCGCTGATTGGGGTGGAGCTATACAACAGGTTTACTAGTCCTCTAGAGATAATCTCCTGCTGACAAAACAGCGATTTTATCAAGAGTAGGCGCCCAGTAAGTAACAGATCGCTGGACTCATAGTCTATGTCTCTACATTATGCTGCTCTCAGAAAAGCTGGTAACAGGTTCTCTTTAAAGGGGGTCTGTCAGCACAGAATGGTTATTCAAACTAAGTACAGACGCTCGGAACATTTAAGTGCACATTCCCACCTACTTGATTGCCTCTCTCTTCACCCCTGTCTTCTTTGACTTACAGCTCTGGATTCAGGATAAGCTCACATTAGCTTTTGAGTCTGAAGCGTGGTGCTGCGAACTTCTTTCCTTAAGCTCCGCCCTTCTTTTCTTAAGCTCTGCATACTTACGCATGTGTTCTGCGAACCTATCTTTAACATTGGGTACGCAGGGACATGCGTTGTATGCGGATGTGTCCGTGTGCGTTGTTTTGACGTGCCCGCCGAACACAAGAAAATGCAACATCATGCGTTCAGCGGGCACTTCAAAACGACGCACACGGACGCATTCGTATACAACGCATGTCCCTGCGTACCCAATGTTAAAAATAGATACGCAAGACGCATGTGTAAGTAGGCGGAGCTAAGAAAAGAAGTCTGCAGCAACATGCTGTGGACTCAAACACTAGTGTTAACCAGGCCTTATAGAGCAAAAAAAAAGGACAGACATAAATTGAAAACAAGTAGGTGGGAAGGTGCAGTTAAAGGGAGTCTGTCAACACAGAACGACTGTTCAAACCAAGTACAAGCACCCAATGCACCCTTGGTGTTGGCAAACAATAAACTGCACCTTTCCACCTACTTGTTTTCAATCTAACTCCATCCGTCTTTGGTTTGATAAAGCCAGAGCTGTCAATCAAAGAATAGAGAGATGGGTGGAGAGAAAGGGAAAACAAGTAGGTGAAAGGTACACTTAAATGTTTGGCAATGCCAAGGGTATGTTCTTGGTTTGAACAGTTATTCTGTGCTGACAGACTCCCTTTAACCCCTATACAAGGATCTGGATCTATGCAGGACCCACAGGGTTGAGTCTGTGGAGTGGCTGTTGGTCAACAGAGCTGACTGACAGAGGATATTCTGAAATCAAGGTCAGAATAATGAGGTCAAGGTAGGGAACAAAATCGTAAGGAGGTCAGCTAGTCAAAACACAAGTCATAGTAACATAGTAACATAGTAACATAGTTAGTAAGGCCGAAAAAAGACATTTGTCCATCCAGTTCAGCCTATATTCCTATATTCCATCATAATAAATCCCCAGATCTACATCCTTCTACAGAACCTAATAATTGTATGATACAATATTGTTCTGCTCCAGGAAGACATCCAGGCCTCTCTTGAACCCCTCGACTGAGTTCGCCATCACCACCTCCTCAGGCAAGGAATTCCAGATTCTCACTGCCCTAACAGTAAAGAATCCTCTTCTATGTTGGTGGAAAAACCTTCTCTCCTCCAGACGCAAAGAATGCCCCCTTGTGCCCGTCACCTTCCTTGGTATAAACAGATCCTCAGCGAGATATTTGTATTGTCCCCTTATATACTTATACATGGTTATTAGATCGCCCCTCAGTCGTCTTTTTTTCTAGACTAAATAATCCTAATTTCGCTAATCTATCTGGGTATTGTAGTTCTCCCATCCCCTTTATTAACTTTGTTGCCCTCCTTTGTACTCTCTCTAGTTCCATTATATCCTTCCTGAGCACCGGTGCCCAAAACTGGACACAGTACTCCATGTGCGGTCTAACTAGGGATTTGTACAGAGGCAGTATAATGCTCTCATCATATGTATCCAGACCTCTTTTAATGCACCCCATGATCCTGTTTGCCTTGGCAGCTGCTGCCTGGCACTGGCTGCTCCAGGTAAGTTTATCATTAACTAGGATCCCCAAGTCCTTCTCCCTGTCAGATTTACCCAGTGGTTTCCCGTTCAGTGTGTAATGGTGATATTGATTCCTTCTTCCCATGTGTATAACCTTACATTTATCATTGTTAAACCTCATCTGCCACCTTTCAGCCCAAGTTTCCAACTTATCCAGATCCATCTGTAGCAGAATACTATCTTCTCTTGTATTAACTGCTTTACATAGTTTTGTATCATCTGCAAATATCAATATTTTACTGTGTAAACCTTCTACCAGATCATTAATGAATATGTTAAAGAGAACAGGTCCCAATACCGACCCCTGCGGTACCCCACTGGTCACAGCGACCCAGTTAGAGACTATACCATTGGTCAATGATGGTCAAGGATGTGGAATATACGGATTAATTCAGAGATAGGAAGGAGTGAATCGGAGTGAGTGAAATCTATAACTGGCAGACAAAGATTGACTGTGTTGAGGGATTAAATGGGGAGGAGCTGCATATGGTTCCCATCAGGGAGATCATTACACTAATAACCATATCATAAATTTTATCAACTGTTCAGGTGCTTCGCAGGAAAACATGAAAAATATTATTGTTTTACAAAAATGTTGCTTTAGCCAAAATTTTTAATTTGCACAAAAATAAAAAAAGAAAACGGACACTACAATTTGTTGTGCAATTTCTCCTGAGTACACCAATACTCCACATGTGGTCAGAAGTTAGTGTTTGAACATACTGCAAAACTCAGAAGGGAAGTTATTGAAATGGTTTCAGGGGCCATGTCACATTAGCAGGGCCCCCCAGGTGCAAAAACAGCAGAATTGCTCCCCCACCCAGCCTGTACTATAGTTTACAAAATACACTATTCAAAGAATTCATCTAGGGATGCAGTCACCATATTGATACCACAAGTGCTTTACAGAATATTATATCATTGGGTGGTAAACAAAAGATAATTATATCTTTACCACTAAAATGTTGTTTTAGCCCCAGATTTGACATTTTTACAAAGAAGAATAGGTTAGACAAAAGGAATTCCCAATTGGAACATATAAACTTATTCACAGGTCATTCCTCAATATACAACATTAAAGCATAAGTACGGGCACAAAAAAAGCCCAGCGTCCAATATATATTAAACCACAATAAATCTTTATTAGTAAATAATAAAAATTAACCCCTTAACGACCGCAGATATGCCTTTTAATGGCGGCAGTTAAGGGTACTTAAACCACAGTGCCGTTAATTAACGGCGCTGTGAAAAAAGTGAATAGCGCCCCCCAGAGTCGGATTTTCTCTGGGGTCTCGGTTGCTGGGGGTAGCCGAGACCCCAGAGAACATGATTCGGGGGTTTTTTACCGACCCACGAGTTGCGATCGCCGGTAATTAACCGTTTACCGGCGATTGCAAAAAAAAAACAAAACGCGATCTCCCTTTTAATTTCTCTGTCCTCCGATGTGATCGCACATCAGAGGACAGAGAAATGGGGTCCCCGATAGCCCCCCGATACTCACCTGTCTCCACCGGTGGTCCTTGTGGCTCCCAATGGGCGCCGCCATCTTCTTCCGGCAAAAAAATGGCGGACGCATACGCAGTGCGCCCGCCGGCCGGCACCCGGAGGATCTTTGGGGTCTCGGCTGCCGGGGGTAGCCGAGACCCCAAAGAACATGATCGGGGTCGGTTCTTACCGACCCTGTTTTGCGATTGCCGGTAATTAACTGTTTACCGGCGGTCGCAAAAAAAAAAAAAAAGCGATCGGTCATTCTCTGTCCTCTGTGATCGCACATCAGAGGACAGAGAAATAGTGGGATTCGGGGACCCTGCTATACTTACCGGTGTCCCTGGGTCCTCCTGCGTCCCCTCCTGCTTGCCAGCTTCTTCCTATGGAAAGAAAATGGCGGGTGCATGCGCAGTGCGCCCGCTCTCTGCAGCCATCTGCCGGCCGGCAGGAGAGAGGAGTTGGGGCTAAAATTAGGGTTAGGGTTGGGGCTAAATTTAGGGTTAGGGTTAGGGTTGGGGCTAAATTTAGGGTTAGGGTTAGGGCTAGGGTTAGGCTTCTTTCACACTTGCGTCGGTATGGGGCCGTCGCCATGCGTCGGCCCGACGTACCGACGCATGTTGTGAAAATTGTGCACAACGTGGGCAGCGGATGCAGTTTTTCAACGCATCCGCTGCCCAGTCTATGTCCTGGGGAGGAGGGGGCAGAGTTACGGCCACGCATGAGCGGAAATGGCGACGCGACGTACAAAAAAAAGGTTACATTGAACTTATTTTGTGACGACGGTCCGCCAAAACACAACGGATCCAGTGCACAACGGACGCGACGTGTGGCCATCCGTCGGCAATACAAGTCTATGGGCAAAAAAGGCATCCTGCGGGCACATTTGCAGGATCCATTTTTTGTCCAAAACGACGGATGCCACACGACGCAAGTGTGAAAGTAGCCTTAGGGCTAGGGTTATGGTTGGGGCTAAAGTTAGGGCTAGGGTTAGGGTTAAAGTTAGGGTTGGGGCTAAATTTAGGGTTAGGGCTAAAGTTAGGGTTAGGGCTAGGGTTGGGGCTAAAATTAGGGTTAGGGTTAGGGTTGGGGCTAAAGTTAGGGTTAGGGCTAGGGTTAGGGTTGGGGCTAAAGTTAGGGCTAGGGTTGGGGCTAAAGTTAGGGCTAGGGTTGAGGCTAAAGTTAGGGTTAGAGTTGGGATTAGGTTTTGGATTAGGGTTGGTATTAGGGTTAGGGTTGGCATTAGGGTTACGTTTGGGATTAGGGTTAGGTTTGGGATTAGGGTTATGGTTAGGGTTGGGATTAGGGTTAGGGGTGTATTGGGATTAGGGTTAGGTTTGAGGTTAGGGTTGAGATTAGGATTAGGGGTGTGTTGGATTTAGGGTTTTGATTAGAGTTATGGTTAGGGTTGAGATTAGGGTTGTTTTGGGGTTAGGGTTGTGATTATCGTTAGGGTTGTGATTAGGATTATGGATCGGGTTGGGATTAGGGTTAGGGGTGTGTTGGGGTTAGGGTTGGCGTTAGAATTGGGGGGTTTCCACTTTTTAGGTACATCAGGGGGTCTCCAAACACGACAGCCAATTTTGCGCTCAAAAAGTCAAATGGTGCTGCCTCCCTTCTGAGCTCTGCCGTGCGCCCAAACAGTGGTTTACCCCCACATATGGGGCATCGGCATACTCGGGATAAATTGAACAACTTTTGGGGTCCAATTTCTCCTGTTACCCTTGTGAAAATAAAAACTTGGGGGCTAAAAAAAATTTTTGTGGAAAAAAAAATATTTTATATTTTCACGACTCTGCATTATAAACTTCTGTGAAGCACTTGGGCATTCAAAGTTCTCACCACATATCTAGATAAGTTCCTTGGGGGGTCTAGTTTCCAAAATGGGGTCACTTGTGGGGGGTTTCTACTGTTTAGGTACATCAGGGGCTCTGCAAATGCAACATAACGCCCGCAGACCATTCTATCAAAGTCGGCATTCCAAAACGGCGCTCCTTACCTTCCGAGCTCTGCCGTGCGCCCAAACAGTGGTTTACCCCCACATATGGGGTACCAGCATACTCAGGACAAACTGGACAACAACTTTTGGGGTCCAATTTCTCTTGTTACCCTTGTGAAAATAAAAACATGGGGGCTAAAAAAATCTTTTTTGTGGAAAACAAAAATATTTTTTATTTTCACGACTCTGCATTATAAACTTCTGTGAAGCTCTTGGGCATTAAAAGTTCTCACCACATATCTAAATAAGTTCCTTGGGGGGTCTAGTTTCCAAAATGGGGTCACTTGTGGGGGGTTTCTACTGTTTAGGCACATCAGGAGCTCTCCAAACACGACATGGCGTCCGATCTCAATTCCAGCCAATTCTACATTGAAAAAGTAAAACGGCACTCCTTCTCTTCCAAGCTCTGCGGTGCGCCCAAACAGTGGTTTACCCCCACATATGGGGTATCGACGTACTCAGGAGAAATTGGACAACGACTTTTGTGGTCTAATTTCTCCTGTTACCCTTGTGAAAATAAAAATTTGGGGACAAAAAGATCATTTTTGTAGAAAAAATGCGATTTTTTATTTTTACAGCTCTACGTTATAAACTTCCGTGAAGCACTTGGGGGTTCAAAGTGCTCACCACACATCTAGATAAGTTGCTTAAGGGGTCTAGTTTCCAAAATGGTGTCATTTGTGGGGGGTTTCCACTGTTTAGGCACATCAGGGGCTCTCTAAACGTGACATGGCATCCAATCTCAATTCCAGCAAATTCTGCATTGAAAAAGTCAAACGGCGCTCCTTCACTTCCAAGCTCTGCGGTGCGCCCAAACAGTGGTTTACCCCCACACATGGGGTATCTGCGTATTCAGGAGAAATTGCACAACAAAATTTATGGTTAAATTTCTGTTTTTACACTTGTGAAAATAAAAAACAAATGGTTCTGAAGTAAAATGTTTGCAAAAAAAAGTTAAATGTTCATGTTTCCTTCCACATTGTTTCAGTTCCTGTGAAGCACGTAAAGGGTTAATAAACTTCTTGAATGTGCTTTTGAGCACCTTGAGGGGTGCAGTTTTTAGAATGGTGTCACACTTGGTTATTTTCTATCATATAGACCCCTCAAAATGACTTCAAATGTGATGTGGTCCCTAAAAAAATGGTGTTGTAAAAATGAGAAATTGCTGGTCAACTTTTAACCCTTATAACTCCCTAACAAAAAAAATTTAGTTTGAAAATTGTGCTGATGTAAAGTAGACATGTGGGAAATGTTATTTATTAACTATTTTTCGTGACATATCTCTGTGATTTAAGGGCATAAAAATACAAATTTTGAAAATTGCTAAATTTTCGCCATATTTCCGTTTTTTTCATAAATAATCGCAAGTAATATCGAAGAAATGTTACCACTATCATGAAGTACAATATGTCACGAAAAAACAATCTCAGAATCAGCGGGATCTGTTAAAGCGTTCCAGAGTTATAACCTCATAAAGTGACAGTGGTCAGAATTGTAAAAATTGGCTCGGTCATTAAGTACCAAATTGGCTCTGTCACTAAGGGGTTAACAAGATTAAAACATGGAGCTGCTAAGAAAATGTGGGAATCTATAGTCAATATTATTATACCATCCAAAGATTCCACATTACAAGATATAGTAGTAGTGCATTTAGCCATTGACACAGAGATAAAATAAATAAATATCAACAATTTTCTATAGGCAATTACATATTTAGACACCACAGATCTTCATGGTATATCTACTATATAATTGTCTAAGGGGTACTTCCGTCTTTCTGTCTGTCCCTCTGTCTGTCTGTCGGCAACTTCCATCACGGAAATCCCGAGTCGCTGATTGGTCTCGCCAGCTGCCTGTCCTGGCTGCCGTGACCAATCAGCGACGGGCACAGTCCGGCTGAGAATTAGTCCCTCCCTACTCTTCTGCAGTCAGTGCCCGGTGCCCGCATACTCCCCTCCAGTAAGCGCTCAAACAGGGTTAATGCCACCGTTAACAGACCACGTTTTGCCGCAGGTAACGCACTCCGTTAACGCTGCTATTAACCCTGTGTGTCTCCAACTTTTTACTATTGATGATGCCTATGCAGCATCAGTAGTAAAAAGATGTCATGTTAAAAATAATAAAAAAACAAAAAGCCTGATATTCTTACCTTCCGTAGTCCGCCCAGGAGCGCGCGGCTGCTGCCAGCTTCCGTTCCCAGAGATGCATTGCGAAATTACCCAGAAGACTTAGCGGTCTTGCGAGACCGCTAAGTCATCTGGGTAATTTCGCAATGCATCCTGGGAACGGAAGATGGCGGCAGCTGCGCGTGCATCGGCACAGCTTCGCTGGATCCCGGCGGTTGAGTATATAACTATTTTTTATTTTAATTATTATTTTTTTTAACAGGGATATGGTGCCCACACTGCTATATACTATGTGGGCTGTGTTATATACCACGTGGCTGCTATATACTACGTGGCCAGTGTTAGATACTATGTGGGCTGTGTTATATACTGCGTGGGCTGTGCTATATATTGCGTGGCCAGTGTTATATACTGCGTGGGCTCTGTTATATAATGTTTGGGCTGTGTCATATACTGCGTGGCCACTGTTATATACTGAGTGGCCTGTATTAACACATCGGGCATTCTACAATATGTATGTATGTATATAGCAGCCACATAGTATATAGCACAGGCCATGTAGTATTTGTCTGCTATATACTACATGGCTCCTATATACTACGTGGCCTGTGCTATATACTATGTTGCTGCTATATACATATATACAGATTCTAGAATACTCGATGTGTTAGAATTGGTCCACCATCTAGTATAAACATAATTAGGGAACCACAATAGGATGTAAATTGGCAAGTGCAATCAATCATACCTATATGGTTAAGCATAACTTGAATAGAGTGCCTGTATGTGTGATTATTTATATGTGAACCTAATTGTTGCTAGCATAAACGATCACATGACAGGGGCCAATAGAGGGTGAAATTCAGGGTAAATAAAGGCACTTATTTGGAGGTTTAAATGAAGTCCTTGCCGTTTCGCCCTTGCTTCATCAGGTGATGTGGTATCTTTGGATGGTATAAAAATATTGACTATAGATTCATACATTTTCTTAGCAGCACCATGTTTTAATCTTGTTAATTTTAATTATTTACTAATGGGTTAATATACTCTGGGTGTTGTTTTTTTGTGCTTGTACTTATGCTTTAAAGCACAGTAGGTGAAAATTTTTGTTACACTATTTGTCTCGAATGCAGCAATACTCTGGGTCGGAAGAGAAGAAGTGCTGTTTGACTTCTGGAGAGTAGATTTACCTGGAATAGTTTCCAAGTGCAGTTATTATAGGCTCCAAGTGCCTGAACAACAGAAAACCCACTCAAATTACCCCATTTTGAAATTACACCCTTCTGGGCGTAGTGACGATTTTAACTCCACGTTGCTTATAAATTCTAGCTTAGTTTCCAATACATTGTGTCTAGCTTGTGCTTCTGGAGGCAGGATCCTGTAAATTCTTCAGCAGGTACTCCCCACTACAGTAATGCCAAACATGATAATTGTGATTTAGGCACACTGTGGGGCTCAGCAGGGAAGTGGTAATTTGGATTTGGGAGTACAGATTTTGTTTGGATTTTTGGGAAGAGAAGTCTTGCTGCTTTACCAGAGCATTTGTGCTACCAATAAAATGGAAACCACATATATTTCCATTGACAGATGACGAACCTGAGTGGGACCTTGTTTTTTGTGGCTTACGTTGAAGCTTTTGGTTGGTTGCATTTTGGAGTACATAACATTTTGAAATGGGATAGCTTTTCATTTATCCTGTGCTCTAAGCAAGGGTTTACGATTTCTGAAATCTCATAGACATAGCTGTTACTGTCAAATGCAGCTGAAAATTAGCATAAAAAAGCAGCCAAAAACATAATAAAAACACCCAGTGTGAACTTTGCCTAAGGGATAAAGAAATGGTATGCTATATCCCACACCAATGAAAACAAGGCAAACTGGAGATGGGCTACGGAAAGATTGAAATATACTATAAGATGCAATATGTAAAACAATGTAATACATTTCAAATAATGTAATAATTAATAGTAATCTCAAATACCTCTAGCCAGAAGTATCCAGTTATCCAACAATAAATAGTCACAAGAAAAGCATATAGCAGGCATATAAATATGCTTATAAGGAATTATAGCCACATGTGAAAAGCGCTCATAGACTATAGCTGTAATTGCTAAAGTGCCTAGTGCTAGATAAGGTGCCCTATGGTAACCAAAGTATGATAAGCAACAGAAAATATGTCACTCATGATGACCCATGGCTTATGTATCCCAGACACCCCATGCATATTGCTGTAGGTTACAGCTTCATTAGGGAAAGCAATACTATTGCTAGCAATATTTATAAAAGATTATGTATTATGCTGTTATATCTACCTTTTGGTATGTCACCTTGGCCCATGTTTGCACCTGACTGTGTGCAGCTCAGGTTGTTTCATTAATATTTTGTATATATTTTTATGATTGTGTACACCATTAAAAGCTGTTTATTTTTTAGGTGTGCACTAGTGCATTTCTTTTTTTTATATCCCCTATTTAGGTTATTTAAGCAGTGCACCTTTTTTATATGTTCTTTATAATAAAAATAGCCCATTCTACTTCAAGGTAAAAGAAATTTTGCAGGTGAGACATATGAAAGTTTGCATATCATCCCACAGAGTCTGAATTGAGAGATGTTTATAAATTATGAAAAAGATCAGATTTGTGTATTCCTTTTCTTTGACTTGTTTTCAGAGCACAGAAGCTCCTTCTTCAGGCTGGATTACAAATACATTCATTATTATTTCAGGCAGGATTATTTATTTCTAATCTTGCCTGAAGAAGGAGCCTCTGTGCTCTGAAAGCTTGCAAACATATATTATTTTCTGTTTAGCCAATAAAGGTATCACTCCGAGAATACTTTTGTCGTCATTGAGCAGAAAAGCATTCACATAGATTTTTCTGGCTAACATGGAACCACAATAAAATTTGTTATTGTACATCACTGCAAAAGAATGAGTCAAGTACGTCACAAAAAACGTGTGAAATAGGCAGTATAGGGGGGAAGATATTTCCTGTAAATAGAGTGATTTACAAATTTGCTATGCATACTGGCTATTAAATGGAAATAACTTTATTGCAATGACAGTGACCATTTAGAAATTCATGTTTTTATGTCACCAATTTCTGAGAACCACAGAGAAGTACATATACATCAAAGTGTGCAGAAGGGGTTAAAGAGCTCATTCCCTTTCTTCATTTTTATTATAGAACGGTACTACTTATTCCTTTTTCATTTTGCTTGATCAGAAAATGGCAAAAAAAAATTTTCCAATGAAACTGAGCAGACGTTTCAGGATGGTTTGAAATAGCAGCAGCCAACAAATCTAATATTTCCCAAGTGCAAATATTTAATTCTCTCATTCCTCAGGGAGAAACGTCTACAGAAGCAAGAAAGTATACAAAGGAAAACCAGTCTTGCTTTATTACTATGTTCTAACAGGCAAATGACAAAACTTCCAAAAATCTCATATTTGGGCAAGCGGGCCACCAAAGTTAAGGATAACAAAATTAAAAGACATTATAATTTTTTGCCATGACAACAATTGCATCATCTTGACGTTTATTCAAAGCTCCTGTGAGATTTGCTTAAGAACGCAGGAACTAAGTATATGCTACACTACTTGATTTTCCACTTGTTATTGATACAGTACACATCAAAATAACTGCACTTTATTTCTGATTATCCTAGTTCCTTTAACCCCTTCCTGATGGGACCAATATGTATATTTATGCTTAAGTTTTTACTCTTCTTCCAGCAGCCATCGCTTTTTTCCTGTCGACGTAGTCATGTTTTTTTCCAGTATGAGCTATAATAACACGGACACGTGTTACTGTTTGGGTTTGGCCCCTCAAACACCGGGTGTTTTCGCGCTGTCTGATTGGCGGTAAAATCATCACCACCGGTCAGACAGCCACGATTCCCACGATGTCAAATGACAGCGTGAGCCCGCAGATGTGATCAGAGATATAAAGATTACTTCCAGTCATTGGTGTAGGCTGATGGGACTACTGCTCCCATCAGCCAATGCCTGCTGCAGCTAATAACAATGAGAGCAGGAGCGGCTGATGGGAGTATTCAATAGCCGGCTCTTGCGCTGTAAATTTAAAAAAAAAAAAAAAAAACAGCGTGTGTTCCCCTGTATTTTTGATAACCAGCCAGGCAAAACTCACAGCTGGGGGCTTCAACCCTCAGCTGTCAGCTTCAGAAAGGTTGGTTATCAAGAATAGAGGGGTCCCCATGCTGTATTTTTAAATTATTTAAATAAATAATTACAAAAAAACATGTGGATCCCACCCCTTTTTTGGCAATCAGCCTTGCTAAAGTAGACAGCTGGGGGCTGGTATTCTCAGGCTGGTAACGGGCCATGGATATTGGCCCCTTGCAGCCTAAAAATAGCAGCCTGCAGCCACCCAGAAAAGGCACAGGGTTTCATATTTGTGGGGTTGATGTCACTTTTGTATTGTCAGGTGACATCAAGCCCACAGATTACTAATGGTGAGGCATCTACAAGACACCTATCTATTACGAATCCTATAGTTATTTGATAAATAAAGACACAGTCAGAATAAAGTATTTTATTAGAAGTAAAACAAAACACATTTTTCAATTTTTATTTAAAAATAACAAACACAGTTAGGCCATGTTCACACTTTGCGGTTTTTACCGCGGAACCGCCGCGATTTTGATGCTGCGGGTCCGCAGCAGTTTCCATAGCGTTTCCATTTACATGTAAACCCTATGGAAACCGCAAACCGCTGTGCACATGCTGCGGGAAAAACCGCGCAGAAACGCAGCGGTTTAAAACCCGCAGCATGTCACTTCTTTGTGCAGAATCGCTGCGATTCTGCACCCATAGGAATGCATTGAACCGCTTACTTCCCGCATGGGGCTGTGCCCACGTTGTGGGAAGTAAGCGGCTAATGTGCGGGTGGTACCCAGGGTGGAGGAGAGGAGACTCTCCTCCAGGCCCTGGGAACCATATTTGGGGTAAAAAAAAAGAATAAAAATAAAAAATCATGATATACTCACCTCTCAGCGCTGCACGCGGCCGGCCGGTCAGAGTTGCTGTGCGAACAGGACCTGCGGTGACGTCGCGGTCACATGACCGTGATGACGCCGCGGTCACATGACCGTGACGTCATGAAGGGTCCTTCTCGCTCAGCATCTTTGGAACCGGAGCGCCGGGTGCAGCGCCGAGGAGATCCGGACATCAGAGGGTGAGTATAACCAATTTTTATTATTTTTAACATTACTATTGATGCTGCATATTGCTGCATACGCAGCATCAATAGTATAGGCGGAAACCCGCAGCGGAAACCGTGGAACAAACCGCGATAAATCTGCAGGGATAACCGCAGCAGTTTTGCCCTGCAGATTTATCAAATCCGCTGCGGGAGAACCCGCAGAGGGACGCCGCAAAGTGTGAACATGGCCTTATACTCACCTAACGCTTAATTTCACTGAATCCCTTGTCTCCTTTAATAAAACAAAAATAACAAAAACAACAATATCCCTCACCTATCCATTCTGTCCCATGCTGTAATCCATGTCTAGGGATAAACAGTTATCAACAGAGGCGAGTTCACCACTGTTCACCGGGAGAATTTCACTGCGGTGAACTTGCCTCTGCACTGTGAGAAAGTCTCACGGTGCTTGTGGGTATCTCACTGAGGACACTGCAGATCAGCTCAGCTGTGTACGCAGCCTCAGTGACTGGCTGTAAACTCGATGACGTCACCACCAGTCATTCACCAGTAGTACTCAGCCTGGACGGCAGCATCAGGGCAAGAGGGAAGAGGCAGCCAAAGAGCCAGAATTGGAGAATCTAATAGGCAGCTATTTTTAGTCTGGGGGAGTAATATTTGTGGCCCCTTATCAGCCTGATAATACCAGCCCCCAGCTGTCTGCTTTAGCAAGGCTGGTTATCAAAAATGTGAGGGACTCCACGCCATTTTTTTATTATTTATTTAAAACTGCAGCAGGCGTCGGCTGATTGGAGCAGTAGTCAGCTGACACCAGTGACCGGAGGTAAACTGTATACCTCCGATCATAGCTGTGCGCTCATGGTGTCTTTTGACAGCATGGGAACCATGGCTGTTTGACCAGCAGCGATGATTTTACCACAGATCAGAAGCAGTGTTTGCCACACTGTCATGCACATGACAGCGTACAAACACCGGATGTTTGGGCCACCCAGTCAAGTAAATGGGTTCCGGGTTTGGGTACTATTCTGGTACCCAAATGTTTTGTAACTGTTAGGGTATGTGTACACGTTGCAGATTCCATTGCAGATTTTTCCCCCTGGATTCTGCATAATCCGCAGGTATTCCCCGAGGGTTTACTGCGGATGTTTGCAGTTTTTGTGCTGATTTCGCCTGCGTTTTTACACCTGCGGATTCCTATTATGGAATAGGTGTAAAACGCTGCGGAAGCCGCACAAAGAATTGACATGCGGCGGAAAATAAACCGCTTTGTTACTGCGAGGAATTTTACGCAGCATGTGCACTGCGGATTTGGTTTTCCATAGATTTACATGGTACTGTACAACACATGGAAAACTGCTGTGGATCCGCAGGTCCAAATCCGCTGCGGATCCACAGCCAAATCCACAACGTGTGCACATACCCTTAGGCAGAACCTGTCAGACCCGAACATCCAGGTGTCAGTGCAGCCCCCCAGAGACCTGGTCGTTGCAGTAACATCGCTCTGCCACTAAGGGGGGTGATGGTACGTCTGATGGCACCAAAGGAGTTCACCTGACCAGGTATCACAGACACCAATACACTTCACCGTCTGGCCTCCAGGGGGAGCTAAGGGCACTATGCATTAGGCCACTCCTCACAATCTGGTAAAACTGGGGGTTAGATAGAAAGTAAGAAAGAAGCTGACTGGGTATTGCCCAGGCAACACCTAGTGAGAGAAGGGGTTGCTTGAGAAGATTCAGGGGGGTGCCTGTCAGGGGTGGGATCCTGACAGAGGCCTAGCGAACAGACAGAATGTTACAGAACCGCGCCTGCACTGATTTGCGGCGGTGTCTTAAGAAAGGACAAGAAGCGAGGTTTATTGTGAAGCAGTGAGAAACGAGATTGCAGCAAAAAGGAGATAAAGCCAGTAGGAGTCGTGCCGTAAGATCGAGGCAACATCCTACTGAGGCGTGTCGCCGGTGGCCGGAACGCCGAGGAAGTATTGGGCTCCAAGCATTACTTCAAACAGCGGCAGGACAGTTAATTATAGGTTGGCTGTCTCACCTAAATCACCTAAGCAGACATAGGGGGCAACTGTGGGAGAGGGGCGTCACTAGGGTCCCGGAAGAACTCCAGGCCTACCCGTCATACGGGTGCGTCCTAGCCATATCATCTGGGGGACGGAGAAGAACATCAGAAAAGATACGAGTTGTGGGAAAGAACATCAGAATAAGACACAACAGTTGTGAGGACTATCCCGTGGTGCTCAGCAGGGAAGTACCACAACACACAGGCGCTAGTAGGGAGGCACTGATTTTCACCTGTGAAGGGAACTCTGGAGGTGCCTTCGGACCGGCCGGTCTCAGCCAGCCCTGTTAGCAGTGCTCCAGATTGCGGATCCTGAAGCCTACAGTAAAGAGGTAAAGAGACTGCAACCCTGTATCCTCTGTTATGGACCTGGTGGTTAGGAGCACCCGGAATGACCTGATGAGTAAATTAGTAATCGGAACAAGCTCTAGGAAAGTGGGAACTCTGCTGACCGCAAACCCTACTCCTATCACACACACTAGAAATAGCCGTGGAGCGTACCTAACTCTCCCTAGACGCCTCTTCACAGCCTAAGAGCTAACTACCCCTAAAGATAGAAATAGAAGCCTAACCTTGCCTCAGAGAAATTCCCCAAAGGTAAAGGCAGCCCCCCACATATATTGACTGTGAGTTAAGAGGAAAGTCACAAACACAGGAATGAAACAGGTTTTAGCAAAGGAGGCCAGACTTCACTAAATAGTCAGAGGATAGAAAAGGAAACTATGCGGTCAGCACAAAAAAACTACAAAAACCACGCAGAGTATGCAAAAAGACCCCCACACCGACTCACGGTGTGGAGGTGCAACACTGCACCCCAGAGCTTCCAGCTAGCAAGGAAATATCATGATAGCAAGCTGGACTAGAATTAGCAGTACTAAGAAATATATTCAGGCAGCAGAAACAACAAATGAACTAGCAGGGACTTAGCTTCTGCTGGAGTAGACAGGTCCTCAGAGAAGTCCAAGAGAGATCTGAACCAATACTGATACATTGACAGCTGGCATGAAGTAACGATCTGAGTAGAGTTAAATAGGGAAGCCAGCCTAACAATAAACGAGGGCAGCTGAGAAAGCAAACCTCAGAGACCAACAGTTCCGCTCAAAGCCACCAGAGGGAGTCCAAGAGCAGAACTAACCAAAGTACCATTCATGACCACAGGAGGGAGTCCAAGAAATGGAATTCACAACAGTCCTCGTTATTTCCTCGCACCATGCACCACCACCTTTAATTGGACGCCCCTTAGCAGGGTCACGGACCGGGTCAGGCCACCGTGACAACCCCAAGATCGAGACCAAGAGGCCCGGTACCGAGTGCCCCGCGGCCCTGCGTCTGGGGGCGCTCCATTAGCCCAACTCTACATATGACATACTGGAAATTGAAAAAATTAGGATGTAATCTGAAAAGAAACCCACAACTTTACCATTATTTTTTGCTTGTGTTGTTCAGTAAAAATAATAATGTATATATAATGGATATAAAAAGTCTACAAACCCCTGTTAACATGCCAGGTTTTTGTCACGTAGAAAAATCATACTGTATCTAGAAGAATAATTTCAGAACTTTTTGCGATCTGTACTTTACCCCCATATTCTGTACAAAATCATTGAGAACAAAAAACAGTTTTCAGGGGAAAAGTAAAAATAAAACTAAAATAATGTGGCACTCTGAATATCCTCTGATAAAGTTTAGCTGTTCTAGTAGGATTTCCCTGATATTTTATGAGTTCATTTTACAGCAAAAGCCATGGTCCATACACAGTTTACAACACAGCGAAGGGATCCCACGGTTGAAAGTAGTAATATAGTAACATAGTTAGCAAGGCCGAAAAAAGACATTTGTCCATCCAGTTCAGCCTATATCCTGCCGAACAAATCCCCAGACCTACGTCCTTCTAAAGAACCTAATAACTGTAAGATACAATATTGTTACACTCCAGGAAGACATCCAGGCCTCTCTTGAACCCCTCGACTGAGTTCGCCATCACCACCTCCTCAGGCAAGGAATTACAGATTCTCACTGCCCTAACAGTAAAGAATTCTCTTCTATGTTGGTGGAAAAACCTTCTCTCGTCCAGACGCAGAGAATGCCCCCTTGTGACCGTCACCTTCCGTGGTATAAACAGATCCTTGGAGAGATATTTGTATTGTCATATACGTAGACATGGTTATTAGATCGCCCCTCAGTCGTCTTTTTCTAGACTAAATAATCCAAATTTTGCTAATCTCTCTGGGTATTGTAGTTCCCCCATCCCCTTTATTAATTTTGTTGCCCTCCTTTGTACTCGCTCTAGTTCCATTATATTCTTCCTGAGCACCGGTGCTCAAAATTGTACACAGTAGTCCATGTGCGGTCTAACCAGGGATTTGTACAGAGGCAGTATAATGCTCTCATCATGTGTATCCAGACCTCTTTTAATGCACCCAATGATCATGTTTGCCTTGGCAGCCATGGTGTCACAACTCCCGGGTACTACTGCTGTGGGGAGAGCTGCACACAGCAGCAAGAGAGCTGAGCAAAGCTTCGGGTAACCAGGTAACAACCAGGACCTGAACCATGTGACAGAGTAGGAGGTGGTCAGGGGCAGAGCCCGACGTCAGGGTGCATAGGACACTATGAACACAGAAGAATAGTCAAACAAGCTAAGATCAGAACCAGAAGATCACGAGGTACCAAAGGGGTGAGACGAGATTGTCAGAAGGGAAGCCTTAAGTTATAAATCCAAAAGAACAAAGAAGCAAAGTAACACACGGAGAGCAAGGAAAACAATTGCAAACTGGGCACGCACTCCAAGGGTCAGGCACACAGACTAGATGAAGGTATAACTGACAGGGAATCCTAGTCTGGAGTGAGTATAAATACCCCTCCCAGATCCAAAGGGAGGCCAGCAAAATTAACCCTGAGAGAACAGGACATTAACCATGTCCTAACCCTGAAACCTGGCAGTCATCAGTCAAGTCATCAGTCAAGAGAAGGGTACAAAAATGTATACCATGGAATACTGTGAAGATCATTAAGACGTGAATTAAATTTGTCCCACAATAATACTACCTAGAACTGGACTGCTCTAAAAAAACCTGATGAAAAGACAAGAAGGAAATTGGTCTGGGAGGCTGTCCCTGATGAAAAGACAAGAAGGAAATTGGTCTGGGAGGCTGTCAAGAGGCTTATAGCATAATTAAAGGAGCTGCAGGAATTTCTGGCACATATTAGTTGTGTACTGCATGGGACAACAATCTCCCATATTCTTCATATGACTGGCCTGTGGGGCAAGGTGGGAAAAAGGAAGCCTTTTCTTACAAAGAAAAACTTCCAAGCCCTGCTATGTTTTGCCAAAACCTATATTAAATCTGCCAAAAGCATGTGAGAAAACATGTTAGGGTATGTGCACACGTTGCGGATTCTCTGCGGATCTGCAGCGTTTTTTGCAGTGCAGAAACGCTGCAGATCCACAATTGATTTACAGTACAATGTAAATCAATGAGAAAAAAATGCTGTGCACACTTTGCGGAAAATCCACTGCGGAAACGCTGCGGTTTAAAAGAAGTAGCATGTCACTTCTTTTTTGTGAATCTGCAGCGTTTTTGTACCCATTCCATTATAGAAAACCGCAGGGGTAAAAACTGCAGCAAATCCGCAAGAAAAACGCAGCAAAAACGCACAAAAAAACGCTGCGGAACCGCCTCAAAAAAACGCAGGTGCGTTTTCTGCCAGGAGAGACAGAATCCGCACCAGAAATTCCTAAGCCTAATCCGCAACGTGTGCACATAGAATTATGGTCTGATGACACCAAGGCTGATCTTTTTTCAAATGGTATGTTTGCTGCAAATTCAACACTGTGCATCACCAAAAGAACTCAGTGAAGTATAGTGGAGGCAAAATTATGCTTTAAATGAAATCTGTCACCACATCTGACCTATCTAACCTATTAATATGGGCATATATTATAAAACGCTGAAAAAAATCCTACCTGGGTAACTCATATCAGATTTCTTGTTGCTGAGAAATTATATTTTATCACTTTATATTATTATTATTATTATTATTATTATTATTATTTATATAGCACCATTGATTCCATGGTGCTGTGCATGAGAAGAGGTTACATACAAGTTACAGATATCACTTACAGTAGACAAACTTACAATGCCAGACTGATACAGAGGGGCGAGGACCCTGCCCTTGCGGGCTTACATTCTGCAGGATTATGGGGAAGGAGACAGTAGGTTGGGAGTTGCAGGAGCTCCGGTGTTGGTGAGGCGGTAGCTTCAGTAGTGATGAGGAGGCAGCGGGGTCAGTGCAGGCTGTAGGCTTTCCTGAAGAGATGAGTTTTCAGGTTCCGTCTGAAGGATCCGAATGTGGTGGATAACCGGACGTGTTGGGGCAGAGAATTCCAGAGGATGGGGGATATTCGGGAGAAGTCTTGGAGGCGATTGGATGAGGAGCGAATAAGTGTGGAGGAGAGAAGGAGGTCTTGGGAGGACCGGAGATTACGTGAGGGAAGATATATGGAGATTAGTTCAGAGATATATGGAGGAGACAGGTTATGGATGGCCTTGTAGGTCAGTATTAGTAATTTGAACTGGATACGCTGAGGGAATGGGAGCCAGAGAAGAGATTTGCAGAGGGGGGAAGGGGAGGAGTAGCGAGGAGAGATGGATTAGTCGGGCAGCAGAGTTAAAGATGGACTGGAGAGGTGTAAGGGTGTTAGCAGGGAGGCCGCAGAAAAGGATGTTGCAGTAGTCAAGGCGCGAGATGATGAGGGCATGCACAAGCATTTTAGTAGATTGAAGGTTGAGGAAAGGACGGATTCTGGAGATATTTTTGAGCTGGAGGCGACAGGAGGTGGAAAGAGCTTGGATGTGCGGTTTGAAGGACAGGGCAGAGTCGAAGCTCACTCCGAGGCAGCGGACTTCCGGTACGAGTGAAAGCATGATGTAATTGATTGCGATAGATAAGTCAGGTAAGGAAGATCTGTGGGATGGAGGAAAGATGATGAGGTCAGATTTGTCCACATTGAGTTTGAGAAAGCGAGAGGAGAAGGAGGATATGGCTGATAGGCATTATGGGATTTTGGACAGCAGAGCGGTGACATCTGGGCCAGAGAGGTAGATCTGAGTGTCATCAGCATAGAGGTGGTACTGGAATCCATGGGACTTTATGAGTTGTCCCAAGCCAAGTGTATAGATTGAGAAGAGTAGGGGTCCTAGAACAGAGCCTTCGGGGACTCCAACAGAGAGAGGGTGGGATGAGGAGGTAGTGTGGGAGTGGGAGACGCTGAAAGTGCGGTTGGAAAGGTACGAGGTGATCCAGGATAGGGCAAGGTCTTTGATGCCAAAGGAGGAGAGGATCTGTAGTAGGAGGCAGTGGTCATCTGTGTCACAAGCAGAGGACAGGTCTAGAAGGAGAAGTACAGAGTATTGTCCAGTAGCTTTGGCGGTAAGTAGGTCGTTAGTGATTTTGGTCAGGGCAGTCTCAGTTGAGTGATGGGGGCGGAAACCAGATTGTAGATTGTCGAACAACAAGTTAGATGAGAGGTGGGAGGAAAGTTCAGCGTGGACGTGCTGCAGGAGTTTGGAAGCGAATGGGAGCAGCGATATTGGGCGATAGCTGGACATAGCAGTTGGATCGAGGGTTGGCTTTTTAAGGATAGGTGTGATTGTGGCATGTTTGAACGCAGAAGGGAAGGTGCCAGAAGTTAGTGATAGGTTGAACAGGTGGGTTAGGGATGGGATCAGTGTGATGGTGAGGTTGGGGAGGAGGTGGGATAGGATGGGGTCGAGCGCACAGGTGGTGAGGTGTGATTTGGAGAGGAGACAGTTAAGCCCCCCTTCAGTGATGTTGGATAGGGATGTTATGGGGTTTGGGCATTGGTCTGGTATACAAAGGGGTTGTGGTGGTTGAACAATGAAGACTTGCCTTGTCTGGTCGATCTTATTTTTAAAGTGTGTGGCAAAGTCCTCAGCAGAGATGAGGGAGGTTGGAGGGGGCAATTGGGGGCGGAGGAGGGAGTTAAAGGTTTTGAATAACTGTTTGGGGTTGTAGGATAGGGAAGATAAGAGGGTTGTGAAGTAGGCCTGTTTAGCAGAGGTGAGAGCAGATTTGAATGCGAGTGTTGCTTGTTTGAATAGAGTGAAGTCATCTTGCGAGTGTGTTTTCTTCCAACGCCGCTCCGCAACCCTGGACACTTGTCGGAGCTTTTTAGTGGTGTTATTGTGCCAAGGTTGTCTATTGATACGTCACACTCTGCCATGGACGAGAGGGGCAACCGTGTCAATAGCTGATGCGAGAGTGGCATTGAAGAAAGCAGTGGCAGTGTCTGTGTCGTGGAGTGAGGATATGGATGCCAGTGGTAGGATGGAGTCAGAGAGTGTGTGGGTGTCTAGGTGTGCAAGGTTTCTGCGGGGGTGCGCATGTTGCTGGACATGGATGACCGGTGAGGAGGACAGGGATGAGAAGGTGAGCAGATGGTGGTCAGATAGAGGGAGAGGGGAGGTGGTGAAGTTAGATAGAGAGCAGAGACGGGTGAATACCAGGTCTAGTGTATGCCCGTCTGTGTGGGTGGCTGTGGAGGACCGTTGAGTAAGTCCAAAGGATGAGGTAAGGGACAGAAGTTTGGAGGCTGTTGACTGAAGGGTATCAATGGGGATGTTGAAGTCACCCATGATGATGGTGGGAATGTCAGCAGAGAGAAAGTGAAGAAGCCAGGTGGAGAATTGGTCAATAAAGGCAGTGGCCGGGCCTGGAGGTCGGTATATGATGGCCACTTGGCCACTTTATATAAATTAATCTGCCTCCAGAGCTTATTTTACATGCAGAGGACTTACAAGTGAGATAAGTGGCCAACACAGAACAGGAGAAATTAAATTTATCTTCTTGTAAACACATTTTTTGCTTCTGCCTCAGCTCTGCTGTATTGCAACAATATTGCAGCCCTGTCTGCTTGTGAGATGGCAGCTGGAGCTGAGAGGACCCTGCAGATGTGGCAATTATAATCACACAGAGTGCTGCAGTGAGATCAGGAGAGGAGAGAGCAGCCATTACACATTACACTGGTAATACTGGTAACCGTTATATATCATACTGGTAACTCCCCCTTATATTTAAAACAAGCTGTGGAGGAGGAGTTATCTTCCAGGCACCATCAGCTCCAGAGCCTGGAAGAGGTAATTTCTGTAAAGTGATAAAAGAGAATTTCTCAGCAACAACACATCTGATATGAGACATACAGATAGGACTTTATTTCAGCATTCTATAGCCTGTATGCTCATATTAATAGTTTAGATAGGTCAAATGTGACAGATGACACCCTTTAAGACTGTTTACTGTTTTTGGTGGCTGGAAATGATGGGGCTTTAGTCAAGGTGGAGGGAATTATGAACATTTCCGAGTGTCAGTCATTTCTGTATCAAAACTTTCAGGCCTCTGCTAAAAAGCTGAAGATAAATTTCACCTTTTAGCATGACAACATAGACTGACGATCAAAAGGGTAACAGTGTTTTGAACTTTTGACTTTAAGGCTCCTTATCTCACCATCCGCCACAGCTTTGAACATGAGATTACCATTATTTTATAGACAATCATCTTAGCTATCTCATATATAGTCTTGCAACTATTTAGCATATGATCAGTTATGCAGATTCTTGTCATGTCACTGCATTGTTACTGTTTTGCCCCTAAAAATGTAAAATTAAATTTTTACTATTTTGTTAGTATTTTGTAAATCCACCTTTGGCTTGCAACACTGCCTAAATACTTCTGGGCATGCTCTTGATCAGATTCAAACAAGTCTAGACCGAAATCTAATCCCAGGTCTCTTCTACACGTTCCCAAAAATGGTGCATATTATTCTACTCACTTGGGCATGTATACAATTTTTTTCGTCAACTCTACCCACAAACGTTCGATTGGGTTGAGGTCTGGGGACTGTGGGAGCCAATCCGGCACCTCTACTTCATTGTCATTGAACCATTTTTTTGCCATTCTCCACGTATGCTTTGGATCGTTGTTCTGCTGGAACACTATGTCATCCTTTTCGTACATACAGTATAATACTTGAGTGTACAAAGTAACTCATCTTGTAGGATACTCACAAATAGCTCAGCATTGAAACTACCATACACTGTGTGCAGAATTATTAGGCAAGTTGTATTTTAGAGGATTATTTTTATTATTGATCAACAACTATGTTCTCAATCAAACCAAAAGACTCATAAATATCAAAGCTTAATATTTTTGGAAGATGGAGTGTTTTTTTTTAGATTTGGCTATCTTAGGAGGATATCTGTTTGTGCAGTTAACTATTATGCTGCCGTCACACTAGCAGTATTTGGTCAGTATTTTACATCAGTATTTGTAAGCCAAAACCAGGAGTGGGTGATAAATGCAAAAGTTGTGCATATGTTTCTATTATACTTTTCCTCTAATTGTTCCACTCCTGGTTATGGCTTACAAATACTGATGTAAAATACTGACCAAATACTGCTAGTGTGACGGCAGCCTTACTGTGCAGAATTATTAGGCAACTTAATAAAAACCAAATATATTCCCATCTCACTTGTTTATTTTCCCCAGGTAAACCAATATAACTGCACAAAATCTAGAAATAAACTTTTCTGACATGCAAAAACATAACCCAAAAGAATTAGTGACCAATATAGCCACCTTTCTTTATGATGACACTCAACAGCCTTCCATCCATAGATTCTGTCAGTTGCTTGATCTGTTTACGATCAACATTGCGTGCAGCAGCCACCATAGCCTCCCAGACACTGTTCCGAGAGGTGTACTGTTTTCCCTCCCTGTAGATCTCACATTTTATGAGGGACCACCGGTTCTCTATGGGGTTCAGATCAGGTGAACAAGGGGGCCATGTCATTATTTTTTCTTCTTTGAGACCTTTACTGGCCAGCCACGCTGTGGAGTAGTTGGAGGCATGTGATGTATCATTGTCCAGCATGAAAATCAAGTTTTTCTTGAACAATATCTACTTCTTCCTGTACCACTGCTTGAAGACGTTGTCTTCCAGAAACTGGCAGTAGGTCTGGGAGTTGAGCTTCACTCCATCCTCAACCCGAAAAGGTCCCACAAGTTCATCTTTGATGATACCAGCCCATACCAGTACCTCACCTCCACCTTGCTGGTGTCTGAGACGGAGTGGAGCTCACTGCCCTTTACTGATCCAGCCTCTGGCCCATCCATCTGGCCCATCAAGAGTCACTCTCTTTTCATCAGTCCATAAAACCTTTGAAAAGTCAGTATTAAGATATTTCTTGGCCCAGTCTTGGTTATATCTTATGTTTCTTGTTCAAAGGTGGTCGTTGTACAGCCTTCCTTACCTTGGCCATGTCACTGAGTATTGCACACCTTGTGCTTTTTGTTACTCCAGTAACGTTGCAGCTCTGAAATATGGCAAAACTGGTGGCAAATGGCATCTTGGCAGCTTCACGCTTGATTTTCCTCAATTCATGGGCAGTTATTTTGCGCCTTTTTTGCCCAACACACTTCTTGCGACCCTGTTGGCTATTTGCCATGAAACGCTTGAGTGTTCAGTGATCACGCTTCAAAAGTTTGGCAATTTCAAGACTGCTGCATCCCTCTGCAAGACATCTCACAATTTTGGACTTTTTAGAGCCCGTCAAATCTCTCTTCTGACCGATTTTGCCAAAGGAAAGGATGTTGCCTAATAATTAAGCAAACCTTATATAGTGCTTTGATGTCATTAGACAACACCCCTCCTCATTACAGAGATGCACATCACCTGATTTACTTAATAGGTAGTTGGCTCTCAAGCCTGAACAGCTTGGAGTAGGACAACATGTATAAAAAGTATCATGTGATCAAAATGCAACTTGCCTAATAATTCTGCACACAGTGTAGACCATGGTCAAGTATCCATCACTTTTGGCTGTGAAAAAAACCCATATCATGAGGCTTCCTCCACTGAACTTGACAGTTCCTTCAATTCCTTGATCCGTTAGCCCCTTTTTTCCCTTTGTTCATTCTAGACCAATTTGCCCCCATCAGAGCCTAGTCTATTGACTTTTATCTCATTACTCCAAATCACCCATATCCAATCTTCTACTGTGCACTTTTCGTACTTTTTTGCAAACTCGAGCTGACGCTTCTTATGACGATATTGAAATCGAAGCTTTGTCACCTTTTTTCGGGCCTCCATTCCAGACTAGTGTAATGTGCATCCCCATTTTCTGCAGTGAGGTGTCAGCACTCTGTACCTCCAAAGAAAATTATCCACCATTGTGGGATATTTATTAATTTATTTTTTACACTTTGCACTTTATAGACACTGAGGCACTTTTTGCTCCATGGGCTTTAAAACAATATAGGCCTCACCTTACCTGTTTTTTTTTTCCTTTGCGAGTACACTCCCCAGATGACATCTCATTAATGAGAAAGAAATGCGTCGGGAAGGATTTTTTCCTGGGTAAATATCTTAAGAGCTATACTTGGGTATGCCCTTGTTAGGCCGGGAGCACATACATGGGGCACGAAAGGGTAGATAAATGTAACAGTTGAATTTGCTGCCCATGGAACCCCATAGAATTTGACATCCCTACAGTTCAAATGGGTGAAATCTACACTTTTGTATGCACTATGGCACCTTGTATTTGATTTTGTCCTATACTCGTATGACACCTACTAACATAGGTTTATCAATTACTGAAGTACTGATATTGGCCCTAATTGTGGGTCAGTGTATTTGTTCTGTTTCTTGCCTGGGCTAATCCTGATTTTTGCGATTACAATTGAAAGTTGTATTTTAAGGAATATTTATATGCTGTTTAGATTATATATCCTGAGAGATTAGATCCTGCAGATATTAACCGGTATCCAAGCTATTTACCAATCATTTGAAATAGTGATATTAACAATTTACTCAGGCTGGGCTTCATATTAGTACAAAAATGGCAGCAACGGGAGCCTTTGGTATGCCCCTAACGATTGTGTAGTGGTGGGACTGGGCCCCAGAATACACAACGAACAATGCCACTTAAATACAGCTGTCAGAGATTGACAGCATTATGTAAACAGCAGCTAGAGCTGATCGCTGATGTTAGAGGCAAGGGATCTCTATAAGATACCATACACGTGCACCAGACATCCACTGTATATACACAGTGTATGTCAGGAAGGCATTAATCAAGATAAAAGAACATTTAACCCCTTGGAAAGGACCTATCACTAATAAGCATACTGTGTGAGACAACTGTTTGTGACAGAAGCCATCTTGTAATCATTCAGCAAGCTGTGCACATATAGGACGTGCCCCCAGATTCTATATAGCTTCCGATATAAACATTGTTCTTGAAGAATGGAAAAAGATAGAAGTCACTGACTTGTTCATTCTATGCCTAGAAATCTTGGTGCTGTCCTTGAAAATAATAGTGTAGTAGTTTTTGATGAGGAGTGTATTCATTTTTGCATCAATTAATTTGAGTAAAACTGAAGATTTTGCAATGAACGTTATATTATTAACCTTCTTTTCATGTTATGGGTTAACCCCTAAAACCCAAGGGTGGTTTGCACGTTAATGACCGAGCCAATTTTTACAATTCTGACCACTGTCCCTTTATGAGGTTATAACTCTGGAACACTTCAACGGATCTTGGCGATTCTGACAGTGTTTTCTCGTGACATATTGTACTTCATGATAGTCTTAAAATTTCTTCGATATAACGTGCGTTTATTTGTGAAAAAAATGGAAATTTGGCGACTATTTTGAAAATTTAGCAATTTTCCAACTTTGAATTTTTATGCCCTTAAATCACAGAGATATGTCACACAAAATAATTATTAAGTAACATTTCCCACATGTCTACTTTACATCAGCACAATTTTGGAACCAAATTTTTTTTTTTTGTTAGGGAGTTATAAGGGTTAAAAGTTGACCAGCAATTTCTCATTTTTACACCACCAATATTTTTTAGGGACTACATCACATTTGAAGTCATTTTGAGGGGTCTATATGATAGAAAATAACCAAGTGTGACACCATTCTAAAAACTGCACCCCTCAAGGTGCTCAAAACCACATTCAAGAAGTTTATTAACCCTTCAGGTGTTTTACAGGAATTTTTGGAATGTTTAAAAAAAAATGAACATTTTTTTTTTCACAAAAAATTTACTTCAGCTCCAATTTGTTTTATTTTACCAAGGGTAACAGGAGAAAATGGTCCCCAAAAGTTGTTGTACAATTTGTTCTGAGAACGCTTATACCCCATACTACTACTGGAATTGAGATGGTATGCCATGTTGCGTTTGAAGAGCCCCTGATGTGCCTAAACATTGAAATCCCCCACAAGTGACACCATTTTGGAAAGTAGACCCCCTAAGGAACTTATCTAGATGTGTGGTGAGCACTTTGACCCACCAAATGCTTCACAGAAGTTTATAATGCAGAGCCCTCAAAATAAAAAATCATATTTTTTCACAAATATGATCTTTTCGCCCCCAATTTTTTATTTTCCCAAGGGTAAGAGAAGAAATTGGACCCCAAAAGATGTTGAGCCATTTGTTCTGAGTACGCTGATACCCCATATGTGAGAGTAAACCACTGTTTGGGTGCATGGCAGAGCTCGGAAGGGAAGGAGCGCCATTTGACTTTTCAATGCTTTTCAATGCAAAATTGACTGAAATTGAAATGGGACGCCATGTTGCGTTTGGAGAGCCCCTGATGTGCCTAAACAGTAGAAACCCCCCACAAGTGACAACCATTTTGGAAACTAGACCCCCCAAGGAACTTATCTAGATGTGTTGTGAGAACTTTGAACCCCCAAGTGTTTCACTACAGTTTATAACGCAGAGCCGTGAAAATAAAAAATCATTTTTTTTCCACAAATCTTATTTTTTAGCCTCCTGTTTTGCATTTTTCCATGGGTAACAGGAGAAATTGGACCCCAATAGTTGTTGTCCAATTTGTCCTGAGTATGCTGATAAACCACATGTTGGGGTAAACCCCTGCTTTGGCGCATGGGAGAGCTTGGAAGGGAAGGAGCAATGTTTTACTTTTTCAACGCAGAATTGGCTGGAATTGAGATCGGATGCCATGTCGGGTTTGGAGAGCCCTGATGTGCCTAAACAGTGGAAACCCCCAATTCTAAGTGAAACCCTATCCCAAACACACCCCTAACCCTAATCCCAACCATAACCCTAACCACACCCCTAACCCTGACACACCCTTAACCCTAATCCCAACCGTAAATGTAATCCAAACCATAATAATAATAATAATTTTTATTTATATAGCGCCAACATATTTTAGCCCCAACCCTAACCTTAGCCCCAACCCTAACTTTAGCCCTAACCCTAACCTTAGCCCCAACCTTAACCCTAAAGTTAGCCCCAACCCTAACTTTAGCCCCAACCCTAACTTTAGCCCCAACCTTAACCCTAACTTTAGCCCCAACCCTAACTAACTTTAGCCCCAACCCTAACCCTAACTTTAGCCCCAAACCTAACTGTAGCCCTATCCCTAACTTTAGCCCCAGCCCTAACCCTAACTTTAGACCCAACCCTAACTGTAGCCCTAACCCTAACTGTAGCCCTAACCCTAGAGCCAAGACTAGCCCCAACCCTAACCCTAGCCCCACCCCTAACCCCACCCCTAGCCCCAACCCTAGCCCTAACCCTAGCCCCACCCCTAACCCTAACCCTAGCCCCAACCCATAGCCCCAAACCTAGCCCTAACCCTAACCTTAGCCCTAACCCTAGCCCTAACCCTAGCACTAGCCCTAATGGGAAAATGGAAATAAATTTTTTAAATTTTTCTATGTTTCCCTAACTAAGGGGGTGATGAAGGGGGGTTTGATTTACTTTTATAGTGGGTTTTTTAGCGGATTTTTATGATTGGCAGCTGTCACACACTAAAAGACGCTTTTTATTGCAGAAAATATTTTTTGCGTTACCACATTTTGAAACCTATCATTTTTCCATATTTTGGTCCACAGAGTCATGTGAGGTCTTGTTTTTTGCAGGACGAGTTGATGTCTTTATTGGTACCATTTTTGGGCATGTGACATTTTTTGATCGCTTTTTATTCCGATTTTTGTGAGGCAGAATGACCAAAAACCAGCTATTCATGAATTTCTGTTGGGGGGGGCGTTTATACCGTTCCACGTTTGGTAAAATGGATAGAGCAGTTTTATTCTTCAGGTCAGTACGATTACAGCGATACCTCATTTACATAATTTTTTTATGTTTTGGCGCTTTTATACGATAAAAATTATTTTATAGAAAAAAGAATTATTTTTGCATCGCTTTATTCTGAGGGCTATAACTTTTTTAATTTTTTGCTGATGATGCTGTATGGCGGCTCGTTTTTTGCGGGACAAGATAACGTTTTCAGCGGTACCATGGTTATTTATATCCATCTTTTTGATCGTGTGCTATTCCACTTTTTGTTCGGCGGTATGATAATAAAGCGTTGTTTTTTGCCTCGTTTTTTTTTTTTTACGGTGTTCACTGAAGGGGTTAACTAGTGGGCCATTTTTATAGGTCGGGTTGTTACGGACGTGGCAATACTAAATATGGGTACTTTTATTGTTTTTTTTAATTTAGATAAAGAAATGTATTTATGGGAACAATTTTTTTTTTCTCTTTATTTAGGAATTTTTTTTTTTCACACATTTAAAAAAATTTTTTTTTTTACTTTTTTACTGTGTCCCAGGGGGGACATCACTGTATAGTGACAGATCGCTGATCTGACACTTTGCAGAGCACTGCGTCAGATCAGCGATCTTATATGCAGGGCTCCTGGCTAACCAGCGCCTGCTCTGAGCAGGCACTTGGTAAGCCATCTCCCTGCAGGACCCGGAAGTAGCCCCGCGGCCATTTTGGATCCGGGGCCTGCAGGGAGGAGACATTTGGTACAAGGTGAGCACATCGCCTTGTACCGATCGTCTCAGGGAAGCACGCAGGGAGCCCCCTCCCTGCACGATGCTTCCCTGTACCGCCGGAACACTGCGATTATGTTTGATCGCAGTGTGCCGGGGGTTAATGTGCCGGGAGCGGTCCGTGACCGCTCCTGGCACATAGTGCCGGATGTCAACTGCGATAGTCAGCTGACACCCGGCCGCAATCGGCCGCGCTTCCCCCGTGAGCACGGCCGATCGCATATGACGTACTATCCCGTCACTAGAAATTGAGTCCCAGGTCACCTTGACGGGATAGAACTAGTGTTGAGCGATACCATCCGATACTTGAAAGTATCGGTATCGGATAGTATCGGCCGATACCCGAAAAATATCGGATATCGCCGATACCGATACCCGATGCCAATACAAGTCAATGGGACTCAAGTATCGGAAGGTATCCTGGATGGTTCCCAGGGTCTGAAGGAGAGGAAACTCTCCTTCAGGCCCTGGGATCCATATTCATGTAAAAAATAAAGAATTAAAATAAAAAATATGGATATACTCACCCGTCCGGTGGCCCCTGGACCTTACCGATTGTAACCGGCAGCCTCCATTCCTAAGAATGAGCAGTTTAGGACCTTCGATGACGTCTCGGCTTTTGATTGGTCACGTGCCGCTCATGTGACTGCTCACGCGACCAATCGCAGGCCGCGACGTCATCGCAGGCCCTAAACTCATCAATGAGGAGTTTAGGACCTGCGATGACGTCGCGGCTTGTGATTGGTCGCGTGAGCGGTCACATGAGCGGCACGTGACCAATCACAAGCCGCTACGTCATCGAGGGTCCTAAACTCCTCATTCTTAGGAACGGAGGCTGCCGGTTACAATCGGTAAGGTCCAGGGGCCACCGGACGGGTGAGTATATCCATATTTTTTATTTTAATTCTTTGTTTTTTACATGAATATGGATCCCAGGGCCTGAAGGAGAGTCTCCTCTCCTCCAGACCCTGGGAACCATACACTGGGAACTTCCGATTCCGATTTCCGATACCACAAAAGTATAGGAACTCGGTATCGGAATTGCGATACCGCAAGTATCGGTCGATACCCAATACTTGCGGTATCGGAATGCTCAACACTAGATAGAATGTCATATGGGATTAAGGGGTTAAAATACATTTTCTATGAAAATAAGTCTTGTCACAATTTTGGAAATTGTTCTTGCGTTCAGTGTGATGTTGATTAAAATCTTATACCTTTCAATTATGCTAAGCACTATATACTGTATATACAGTGGGGTAAATACCCACCTACAAACAATAGAGAGGTCTGTAATTTTTATAGTATGTACACTTCAACTGTGCAAGACAGAATCTAACAATAAAAAACAATCACATTGTATGATTTTTAAATAATTAAATTGCATTTTATTGCATGAAATAAGTATTTGATCACCTACTAACCAGCAAGAGTTCTGTCTCTCACAAACCTGCTTTTTTGTCTTTAAGAAGCCTGCTTACTCTGCACTCATTACCTGTATTAATTGCACCTGTTTGAACTCGTTACCTGTATAAAAGACACCTGTCCACGCACTTAATCAGTCACTCTCCATCCTCTCCACCATGGCCAAGACCAAAAAGCTGTCAAAGGACACCAGGGATTAAATTGTAGACCTCCACAAGGCTGGAATGGGCTAAAGCAGCTTGGTGAGAAGGCAACAACTGTTGGCACAATTATTAGAAAATGGAAGAAACACAAGATGACTGTCAATCTTCCTGGGTCTGGGGCTCCATACAAGATCTCGCCTCGTGGGGTAAGGAATGATTCTGAGAAAGATCAGGAATCAGCCCAGAACTACACAGGAGGACCTGGTCAATGACCTGAAAAGAGCTGGAACCACAGTCTCAAACATTACTGTTAGTAACACATGACGCTATCATGGATTAAAATCCTGCAGGGCATGCACAGTCACCCTGTTCATGCCAGCACTTTTCCAGAACCAATTGAAGTTTGCCAATGACCATCTGCACGATCCAGAGGAGGCGTGGGAGAAGGTCATGTAGTCAGATGAGATGAAAATAGAACTTTTAGGTATCAACTCCACACGAAATGTTTAGAGGAAAAAGACGGATGAGTACAATCCCAAGAACACCGTCTCAACCGTGAAGCTTGGTGGGGAAATATCATACTTTGAGGGTGCTTTTCTGCAAAGGGGACAGGACAACTGCACATTATTAAAGGGAGGATGGATGGTGTCATGTATCACAAGACTTTGGCCAACAATATCCTTCCCTCAGTAAAAGCATTGAAGATGGGTCGTGTCTGGCTCTTCCAGTATAACAATGACCCGAAGCACACAGCCAGGGCAACTAAGGAGTCGCTCAGGAAGAAGCATTTCAATGTCCTGGAGTGGCCTAGCCAGTCTCCAGGGCCTGGACCCTATAGAAAATCGTTGGAGGGAGCTGAAGATCTGTGTGGAAGAGTGGACCAAAATTCCTGCTGCAATATATGCAAAGTTGGTCAAGAACTACAGGAAACATCTGACCTCTGTAATTGCAAACAAAGGTTTTCGTACCAAATATTAAGTTCTATTTTTGATTGTATCAGCTACTTATTTCATGCAATAAAATGCAAATTATGTAAAAATTGTACAAAAATTGACTTGCAAAATCAGCAGTGTATCAAATACTTATTTTCCCCACTATATTTACAGTGCCTTGCAAAAGTACTCGGCTCCCTGGCACTTTTTAACCTTTTCCCACATATCATGCTTCAAACATAAA
Organism: Ranitomeya variabilis; assembly: GCF_051348905.1. Taxonomy (NCBI): domain Eukaryota; kingdom Metazoa; phylum Chordata; class Amphibia; order Anura; family Dendrobatidae; genus Ranitomeya; species Ranitomeya variabilis. The sequence goes on along the minus strand of NC_135232.1, from coordinate 445,126,420 downwards.
GATACCAAATGTACATTTTTGGTGAAGAATCAAGAACAAGTGGAACACAATTGTGAAGTTGAACGAAATTTATTGCTTATTTTAAATTTTTGTGGAAATCTAAAAACTGAAAAGTGGGGTGTGCAAAACAGGATTGTTGTTGGCAGCGAGGAGTGTAGGGTTATCATGGAGTTAGAAGTGATTGTACAGCGGGATATACACATATTCCATGTGTTGCAATCTGGATGAGGGTAAGCCGTACGCTCAGTATTACTTTTCATAGAAATAATTATTGTGAACACCTGCGGCCTCCTCGGATGATGAATCGCCCAATCGTGTCATTGTCTGGACGACAGGGGCCAGCTGAGAGCTATTCGTTATTCGCTTGTTTCTGTATGACTCATGGCCTGTGATCTCTGTGATTATTGCAAGGCCACTCCAATCCAGTCATGCAATCCCCAAGGCTTGCAGGGCGCATGGGGATGGAAAAATAAACCACTACACATCATAACATAGATAACTACTTATTTTTGTACCGACACTCCAATACATACAGATAGTAAATTTCAATTGTGAGTCCCAATGGTGACAGTGGCAGTAATGTCTGTAAATGTCTGTAAAGCGAATGTTGAATTATTGGAGCTATATAAGTGATAAAAAAAAATTGAAATTGATGCTCAGCCACACTCAGGTGGCACAAATATCAGTTTTGTAGATTACCATTGTCAGAAAATTGTAAGAATAGTAACAGGGGTAGTAGACTCAATAAGAGTGGAGGACTGACGGTCTCGGAGGCCTATTGGTACAGGCAACAGATATGAAGGTGACTCAACCAGGAGTCTACATATTTCCAAACATGTATTGGCAGACAACAACAAAGTGACATCAATTTTGTCACAGTGAAAATAGTATAAAAGGGACCTATAAATCTTCCACTACAGCCAACCCAGCATATAGACACCCAACCAGGATTGTTCACATATCCAAAAATTAGTGGCAGACACAAGCAAAGTGGCATCAGTTTCAACACCTACCCTATTTACACCTCGAAGACCGAGCCTACTCCCCCTTCCACCATGACCTCTTTTTCCCAGTCATGTTGCTCAGATAGTGTGCTATGAGCACAGTATTAGCAACTAAAAATTAGATTTTTTACTCTGCATAGCTGAATTTCAGTGGCACTAAATCATAAGGTGAACTATGGCGTGCTGAATCGCGTTAGCCACAGAGAAAATACATTTTTCAGTGTGGATGAGGCCTGTATGACAAAAAAAAAGTGCTCCAAACAACTTAAAACTTAGATCTCCCCTACTGTATGACATTAGTAACAGAAGAATTTTTAGGGGCCTGTCGAAAAGGCTTGTATAAGATTGACTAGATGCTCCAAACAATATAAAAGTGACATGTCCCCTACTGTATGACGTTAGTAACAGAATAATTTTTTGGGGCCTTTCAATAAGACCTGTATAAGATTGACTAGATCCTCCAAACAATTTAAAAGTGAACTGTCCTCTACTGTATGACGTTAGTAACAGAAGAATTTTTGGGGGCCTGTCGATAAGGCCTATATAACATTGAGTGGATGCTCAAAACAGTTTAAAAGTGACATGTCCCCACTGTATGACGTTAGTAACCGAAGAATTTTTTGGGGCGGGAAAGGGAACGTACAACAGAATCAATAACAGGGTGGCTATGGGAAGTACAAGATCCAGGATCCAGCCTACAACTATTACTCATCTACCCAGCACCAATTACCAGAGAGCGTTTGATGCTCGTCAAAAGATAGGTGTAACAGATGCATGTCTCAAGCTAGGTATAAAAGATGTCCATGAGAAATTGGATGCCAAAGATGCACATACTCTAGAACAGGGGTGGGGAACCTCAGGCCCCAGGGCCATTTACAGCCCTCGATGACCTTTAATCAGGCCCCCGAGCAGATTCTCAGGAACCGCCTTCTTTGGCAGAGAGGTGTATTTTGATTACAATCAGATCATTAATTTCTTCCTGCTCTGTTAGCACACACATGCAGTGTTCACTACTGAACACTGAAGGGCATGCAATAAAAGATTACGTCCTGAAACCAGTGCCAGGATGTACTTTGTGGGAAGAATTTGTATGGCCCAAGAAGGATGGTATAAATATCCAAATGGCCCTTGGCAGAAAAAAATATTCCCCACCCCTGATCTAGTAGATCTAGGCTTCTATAACACACTAGATGCTACAAACTATTTTTAAAGTCATGTCCCTTACTGTATGATGTTAATAACAGAATAATTTTTTTGCGGTCTCTGGATCAGGCCTCTACAGCTAAATTTCAACCCAACCAAATGGCAAAGTGCGATACAGCGGGTTGTCTAACTTTTTGCAACTGAATTTTTTTTTTTTTTTTTTAATGTGCCTTAGGTCTGCAGACAGGTTCATATCACCGCCACAAAATTACAACGTGGGATACAGCAGGCTGTTTCACATTTAACAACAGAAAAAAATTAACGCTTTTTTTCAATGTGCCTTAGGTCTGCAGTTTTATATCACCACAGCACTAAATGAAAAGGTGGGATACAACAGGCTGTTTAATATTTTTTCACTAGTAGCTACATGGAATTAGAATGCTATACTCATGCATGGATCACAATAGAAGCAGTGCACAACATGTGCCCTGCTGGCTTTGTCTGTGAACCTCAGTAACGTCCAAAAAAACAAACAAAAAAAATGCTGGAAGGTAAATTTAACAGCCACACTGGACAGTAGCTCGCTACACTATCTGACTGATATACTGTACAACCACCTATCAAGTTAAAATGTGGGATAAAGCAGGCTTTTTCACATTTAGCTACTGAAAAAATATTATTTAGAATGCTATACTCGTGCATGGATCACAATAGAAGCAGTGCACAACACGTGCCTTGCTGGCTTTGTCTGTGGACCTCAGTAATGTCCAAAAAAAAAATTCCGGAAGGTACATTTTAGAGCCACACTGGACAGTAGCTAGCTACACTTTCTGACTGATATACAACTGTCTAACTAACTAACTAGTCAGGGGCAGCATCAGGAGCAGCCTCTCTGTGCTGTTACAGTGTCAAAATGGTGCTAAAACAAGATGTCCGCTATTTATATGAAGAGGGACATGTGATTTCAGCAGCCAATGACACAAGTCGCAGTGTCAGGACATTGTGGGTATTTCTTGCACCCTGATTGGCTAGCCACAATGTGCACACATAAAGTTTGGAAAAAAATTACTTCTGTGCTGTGCTTACAAGAACGCCGTGCCTCTTAGCTCTGCAACCTCCCTCCCCTCATCAAACACGTGCCAAACGCTCATGATACACCACCATTATCGTTGCTAAAGTGATGAAAATATTTTTGTGGCAATCCAAATATTGTCCCGCATTTACCGAATGTTACCGATTTTTACCAATTTTATAAAAGTTTTCTAGGGTTTCCGATCACGAATCCGAACGTGCCATATTTGTGCAGAATTTATGTTTGGCGATCGTTTTCTGAACAAATTCGCTCATCACTACTCACGATGCATAGACTCCTCTTCAGGCCATCCATGCTGGACAAGCATGAAGCTAGGACTGCGAGACCACTCTGTAGCGCAGACCAAAAACTCCTGTTCCTCCTCAATCTCCTCCTCCTCCTCCTGTTCATCATCATCACCCAATGTGGCCTGAGAACATTGTGTGAGGCTGAGATGTGTGGTATTAGACACTGTAAAATCTTGCTCCATAGCCACCTGCTCGGCATTCAAAGCTTCCTCTTAGAGATTCTGCAGCGACCATTTTAATAGACAGAGTAGCAGGATGGTTACGCTGATAATAGTGTCATCTGTGTTCATCATCTTGGTGCAGAACTCAAACTTTTGAAGAACCTCACATATGTCAGAGATCCACACCCACTCCGCAGTTATGTGTGACGGCTGAGTATTACTATGACAGGCATTGAGAAGCTGGAATTCAGGCACTGCCTTCTGCTGCTCATTAAGCTAAGCCTTGCCAACATATGAAAGGTCGAAATCCAATGTGTGGGCAGATTGCAAATCAGTCGGTGTTGACGTAAATTAAAGCGCTGCTGCAGCGAAGCTAAACCAGCGAAAGCCTGAGAGGACTTCGGAAATGTGCGCAGACACGGCGTACATTGGCAAGTAGGTCCGGCAAGTCAGGGTATGTTTTTAAAAAACGATGTACAACCAAGTTCAGCACGTGAGCCATGCATGTAACGTGTATCAGCTTGCCAAGCTTTAAAGCCGCCACCAAGTTACACCCATTATTGTACACAACATGTCTGGAGGTTCAGTGGGGAGAGCCACTGATTGGTCTGTTCTTTTATCCATTTCAACAGCTCGGCTGCATTGTGAGCTTTATCACCTAAACAGATTAGATTCAGCAGAGCGTGCTGCCGCTTCGCCAAGGCAGTGCTAAAGACTTCCCAGCTGGGGAGTGATGGGGAAGCTAGTTCTGCTGAGGATGACGATGAGGAAGAGGAGAGACAGGTACTGTAATACGAGGAGACTGAAACCCTGATAGAAGTTGGGCCCACTATTCTTGGTGTGGGTAAGATGTGTGATGTCCCAGCCTCTGACTCTGTCCCAGACTCCACCAGGTTAACTCAGTGTGCTATCAGGGACATGTATCGTCCCTGTCCACAAGAACCTTCCTTGTAACTATGTTGCCCAGAGCACGGCTGATATTGTGCAACACATGCTTATGTAACGTGGGGACGGCACACCAGGAAAAATAGTGGCAGCTGGGAATCAAGTACCGTGGGGCTACCACCGCCAAGAGGTTGCATAAAGACTCAGTTACCACAAGCCAAAACGGCAACATTTTCAGGGCTAGTAATCTGGCAATGAGGGTGTTTAGCGTTTGGGCCTTTACAGTTCTGCTTCCTGTGAAATGTCTGGGGCAGGGACAACTGAATGCTACGCTGGGACAACGAACTGCACGTGGTTGCTGACTGTTGTGTCTGTGCAGCTTGAGGTTGTGGGCAGGAGGCTTCGGCGCCTGCTTCATGGACAGCAGATTGGGAAGGCCGCAGCACAGAGGAAGGGGCAGTGGTTTCACTCACAGACACAGATCATTACATTTTTAATTGTGCATGTAAAAACGGCAGACAAATGACATACAGATATATGAAAAATGGACATGTGGATGAAAAATAGTCTATTTTTCAATAATCACTAAATTATCCTTGGAACCATTCAACTTATTTCTTATGCCACATTTTATTCCACTTAAATTTTCATAGTATTTCCAATAAAATAAACTTAAAAAAGAAGAATAATAAAATATGCTTTACGTAAAGCTGTAAAAACAAAATTAGACCATTACTTGATTAGGGAAAAATGGTATTGTGGTAGGGTAGGGAAAAAAGGGAAGGTGTTTTAGCATCTGCATTAGGCTACTTTCACACTAGCGTCGTGCACTGCACGTCGCTATGCGTCGTTTTGTAGAAAAAACGCATCCTGCAAAAGTGCTTGCAGGATGCGTTTTTTCTCCATTGACTTGCATTAGCGACGCAGTGCGACGCATTGCCATACGTCGCAACTGTCGTGCGACGGTTGCATCGTGTTGTGTCCGACCGTCGCCACCAAAAAACGTTGCATGTAATGTTTTTTGGTGCATCGTGTCCAGCATTTCCGACCGTGCATGCGCGGCCGGAACTCCGTCCCCTCCTCCCCGCACCTCACAATGGGGCAGCGGGTGCGTTGAAAAACAGCATCCGCTGCCCCCCTTGTGCGGCGCTTCCACAGTATGCGTCGGTGCCCCGCAACGTCGCATTGCGACGTGCAGTGCATGACGCTAATGTGAAAGTAGCCTTAATTGATTACATCATTTGATATGAATAATTAATAGTGAAGGAGAGTTGACAGTTGACCAATAAGCAATAGGATGAAGAAGAACACGATGAAAGCCCAAATAAGGGGTCCTGTTAGAGATAGTTAAAAATGTTTAATTTGGAGCTGTATAAAAAAGAATCAGAGCCCTGAAACTATATCAAGTCTCTCCATATCTTTTAATATCTATCTAAAGCGGGGTGGGTTGTGGCTAGCAGCCCCTCCATAAAATTCAGCAAATAATTCCGCTCGAGTAGTAGAATCTTAGCTCTTCCAATGATAAGAATGTTTTTACCTGAATTAAAGTAATCATTTGAGTAATAAGAGTAAGGACCTATGTCTAGATTCTTTGCGTGAGTAGGCAAGCCCACCATATATTCCCTTCTCTACTCTAGATCTGAAACTCAGGGATTCCAGTGAAGCAGGGGAAAGGGTTGAATTGTCCATGGTGGGACTAAAGGACATTAGAAATTGAATGCAGAAATATTTTTATATTTATATTTTGGGGTTAGGATAGTTTGATATATGATAAACTAGATGGTGGCCCGATTCTTAGGCATTGGGTATTCTAGAATATGTATGTAGTTTATTTATGAAGATTTAAGAATAATGCAACGAACAAATCTTGAGCCGATAACGCTGATTGGTCGCTGCCTGCCGGGCGCGACCATTCAGTGAAGCGGTGTTTAATCCCGCGCCAATATCACTGATTGGTCGCGTCCGGCCGGGCACGACCAACCAACGCAGCGGGGTTTAAATCCCGAGCCAGTATCGCTGATTGGTCGTGGCCAGCCGGGCGCAACCAATCAGCGAAGCGTGGTTCAAATCCCGCTCCAGTTCACAGCCGAACTGTGCCTGTCGCTGATTGGTCGCGGCCAGCTTATAGTTTTCAAAGACACCATTTATTTTACCATATGATAAACTTAAAAACGGGGAAAATTTTTATTCTCTCCCTTACACATTGTCCTCTATGTTGTTCTCTCCCTCACAGACTGTCCTCCATGTTATTCTCTCCCTCACACACTGTCCTCCATGTTACTCTCTCCCTCACAGATTGTCCTTCATGTTATTCTCTCCCTCACAGACTGTCCTCCATGTTATTCTCTCCCACACAGATTGTCCTCCATGTTATTCTCTCCCTCACAGACTGTCCTCCATGTTATTTTCTCCCTCACAGACTGTCCTCCATGTTCTCTCCCTCACAGACTGTCCTCCATGTTATTCTCTCCCTCACAGACTGTCCTCCATGTTATTTTCTCCCTCACAGACTGTCCTCCATGTTATTCTCTCCCACACAGATTGTCCTCCATGTTATTCTCTCCCTCACAGACTGTCCTCCATGTTCTCTCCCTCACAGACTGTCCTCCATGTTATTCTCTCCCTCACAGACTGTCCTCCATGTTATTTTCTCCCTCACAGACTGTCCTCCATGTTATTGTCTCCCACACAGACTGTCCCCCATGTTATTCTCTCCCTCACAGACTGTCCTCCATGTTATTCTCTCCCTCACACACTGCCCTCCATGTGAACGCTGATTGGTCGAGGCTGGCCAGGCGCGACCAATCAGCGACGCGGGATTTCGGTTACAGACAAACAGACCCTTAGACAATTATAGATGAGATGTATTTTGTAGAAAGAGGTAAATTGAGCCTATGAGACGGTTGTGAGCAATTTAGGGTACATATGAGTCATGTATAATGTAAAAAAAGCCTCAATGTATAATCTTATGCAGAACCGCTCACATCAGTGTATTTGTTAATCCAGACCGTTGACCATCAGTATGAACTAGCAGCAAAAACAGAAAGTGGATGGCTTGTGACTATACATCATCCTCTTGATTACATTCCAGAGGTTTTCAATGGGGTTCAGGTCTGGAGATTGGGCTGCCCATGATAGGGTTTTGATTTGGTGGTCTCTTAATGTTTGCCAGAGCTGTAGAATTAGTACAGTGCTTGTGCAGCGCCCCAGAGTCCTGGTCGTTGCAGTACTGTGGCTCCGCCACTAAGGGGAGCTATGGTGCGTCCGATGGCACTGAAGGAGTTCATCTGATCAGGTATCACAGACACCAATACATTTCACAGCTGGGCCTCCGGGGGGAGCTAAGGGTTCTATTCATTAGGCCACTCCCCACCATAGTGGGTAAACTGGGGGTCAGGCAGGAAGTTAGATCAGAAAGCTGACTGGATTGGACGAAGCAACACCTGGTGGCAGAGGGTGTTGTGGAGGAAGAGACAGTAGGGTCTCTGTCAGGGGTGGGATCCTGACAGAGGCTTGGCATTGAAAAGAACGTAACGGGTCTGCGCCAGCTCCGGGAAGCGGCGGGACCCAAGAAAGGACTAGAAGCGAGATAGATTGTGCTGAGTGAGAAACGAGATCAAGCAATAGGAGAATACCAGTAGGGGTCATGCTGTAAGACCGGAGCAACACCCTACTGAGGCGCATTACCGGTGGCCGGAACGCCGAGGGAGTGGAATAACATTCAGCTTCAAGCAATACTCCAAACAGCGGCAGGGCAGTCAGTCTCAGGCGGGCTGTCTCACCTAAATCACCTATGAAGTCTTGGGAGGCAATTGCGGGAGAGGGGCGACTCTAGGGTCCCGGAAGAACTCCAGGCCTACCCGACAAACGGGTGCCGTTCTAACTGTGACATCAGGAAGGGACGGATGATTAGCAGAAGATCAGTTAATCGAGTTGTTGTGAGGGAACTTAAGAAACAGACACAACAGTTGTGGGGTACTTTCCGTAAGCATAGCAGGGAAGGTCTACAACACATAGCGCTAAGAAGGAAGGCACCGATTTCCACCTGGGAAGAGAACTCTGGAGGTGCCATTGGACCGGCCGGACTTGCGCAGCCTGGTGAACCGTATTCTGGACTGAGGACCCAGAGATCTTCAGTAAAGAGGTAAAGAGACTGCAACCTGGTGTCCTCGTTATTTACCGCGACCTGCACCCCACAACTGCACCGTTACAACACCACTTATTTCACCGGACGTCCCCCACTGACAGACAGGGCCACGGACCGGGTCTAGCCACCGTGACAACCCCAGAACTGATAACTCAGAGGCCCGGCTCCGGGTGCCCCCCTCGGCCCTGCGGCGGTGTGGGGGCGCTCCAACTTGGCGTCACGAACAGGATCTACTTAAGCCTGAAGAATCAGGTCATGTGTGCCTTGGAACTGTGATTTACTGTGCTTGGACTGTACTTTATTGCAAAGACTGTGTGCTGCGCCATTTGCCGCCAAAATCCGCCGCCATTGCAGCGCTGAGGAGAGCGCAGGAAGTGAAAAGGGGGCGTGAAGTGGGCGAAGACAAGCTGGAGAGCGCGAACAGCAATGGCCGCCCAGTCCAAATATTTCTGTGTCCTGAGGACGTGTCCGTCAACAGCTGAGGTCCGCCTCCTGATCCTGTTTGGAGGGTGGAGACCATGGAGACGGGGCCGCCCACGAAAGAGACCGCGGGAAGAGGACATTAGAGAGAAGGCAAAGATGGCGACACCAGGAACCCCGCGCGGGACTGACCCGATCCGGCCTGAGGCTGCGCAACCCGACACAGTCCCAGAAGCACCAACGCTGCGGGGTCTGACCCCTACAGAGCCACCAGTGGGCCAACCCCCTTTGCCGCTGTCTGAAGAATGTGTGGCTGCAGCCGAGGCCCGACAGCTAGCCCGCCGGCTGGAGGCCGATGCCCGCGTGCTTACTCAGTTAGGCCAGCCCACGGAGATCCGTTTGTCCCCAGTGTCCCCTGTTCCCTCCCGCCTGGCTGCGGCTGGAGGTACGCAACAGACGCCAGACCTGAAGATCCTGCCAGACGCCGAACATCTACGGCGTCTGATGGCAGCATGGCGGAGCCGGCCCCAGCCTGCAGCGCCGATTGACTTGGTCAGAGCTCCGGAGATCCCGCTGTCCCACTGGGGTGTAGTGGTCTCCTTCAACCCCCGATAAGGACGTGGGGTTATCCAGGAGATCGGGGAGCCGCTACAAATCCACGTGGATTGGGAGGAGGTGGAGCCCTGCAGCGGAAGATTTCCCCGCGACCTGGAGCCAGGTGATGCGGTGACTTACACCAGATGGAGGAGGGCTACGGGAGAGGCTGGCTGGATGGCGCGAGGCGTGCAGCGATGCATTGCCCTCCAGGCTGCTGCCGGAACACCGGAAGAAGATGATCCCGTGGGGAAAGCAGCAGAACCCGGCCCCGCGGAACCTCGAGAAGCCCGGCCTCGCCGTGCCCCGGAGGAACGTGTGCACCTGCCAACGAGAAGGGCCTCCCGGCGAGGGATTTTATCGCTGCTGGGACCGGAACCGCTTCCTGGCTCACCAGTGCGATCCGTTGGCCTGGTGAGGCCAGATCGGAGACCACCACAGTAAGATTTTACTGTACTTTCTCACTTGTAAATAGTTACTGTTTTATTGCTTTTATGTTGCTGCCAAAACCCGTTCAGGGTTAACTTTTAAGGGGATCCTTCTATGGACCTGGGATCCCTATTGTTTTGTTTTCTTGTTTGTTTTCCAAGTTTTTGCACAAAGTTTACAGAACTGCTGAAATCATGAACAGTGCATGATCCGAACTTCTTGTACATAGTTTGCACCTTATTAAAGGCGCTCCCTACTGGTTTTACTTAAAGAAAGACTCTTTGCGAAGATACCGTACTGGAACCTTTGCTGAGTATGGACTGGTAGCTTGAGAAGATACGCTACCCCGCAGAGACTTGGTCCCCTCTTAAAGGGGATGTTCATTTGCCGATATTGCTTAAGACAAGTAGCAATAATGTTGATGAGAGAAAAGTGATGATAATGTTTGTACGAGACAGTTATATGTGTTCAATTAGTTAAATGTGAAGAAATACTGATGATGTACTCTGAGAAGTAAAAGGTGAAAGATAGAAGAAGGACGCAGTGGACCCGTAGGGATAGACGTGGTGTCCAGCATGCATGAAAGGAAGAAAGATAATGAGAAGGCTTAATGTTTGATAGAAAATGTTTTGATAATGCTGATAGAAAGTTAGGATAGAAGGTAAACCCTGAGTCCTGATAGGAGTCAAGTAGAGATGACCCAGTGCTCTTAAACTGAAAGCAATGTTATGTTCTATACTGTGTATACAGGTCCTTCTCAAAAAATTAGCATATAGTGTAAAATTTCATTATTTACCATAATGTAATGATTACAATTAAACTTTCATATACTATAGATTCATTATCCACCAACTGAAATTTGTCAGGTCTTTTATTGTTTTAATACTGATGATTTTGGCATACAACTCCTGATAACCCAAAAAACCTGTCTCAATAAATTAGCATATTTCACCCGTCCAATCAAATAAAAGTGTTTTTTAATAACAAACAAAAAAACCATCAAATAATAATGTTCAGTTATGCACTCAATACTTGGTCGGGAATCCTTTGGCAGAAATGACTGCTTCAATGCGGCGTGGCATGGAGGCAATCAGCCTGTGACACTGCTGAGATGTTATGGAGGCCCAGGATGCTTCAATAGCGGCCTTAAGCTCATCCAGAGTGTTGGGTCTTGCGTCTCTCAACTTTCTCTTCACAATATCCCACAGATTCTCTATGGGGTTCAGGTCAGGAGAGTTGGCAGGCCAATTGAGCACAGTAATACCATGGTCAGTAAACCATTTACCAGTGGTTTTGGCACTGTGAGCAGGTGCCAGGTCGTGCTGAAAAATGAAATCTTCATCTCCATAAAGCATTTCAGCATTTACCCAGGTCAAGCCACTTTTGAACCATAAACAGCGGCAGAAGCGCCTGACCTGGGCTACAGAGAAGCAGCACTGGACTGTTGCTAAGTGGTCCCAAGTACTTTTTTCTGATGAAAGCAAATTTTGCATGTCATTCGGAAATCAAGGTGCCAGAGTCTGGAGGAAGACTGGGGAGAAGGAAATGCCAAAATGCCTGAAGTCCAGTGTCAAGTACCCACAGTCAGTGATGGTGTGGGGTGCCATGTCAGCTGCTGGTGTTGGTCCACTGTGTTTCATCAAGGGCAGGGTCAATGCAGCTAGCTATCAGGAGATTTTGGAGCACTTCATGCTTCCATCGGCTGAAATGCTTTATGGAGATGAAGATTTCATTTTTCAGCACGACCTGGCACCTGCTCACAGTGCCAAAACCACTGGTAAATGGTTTACTGACCATGGTATTACTGTGCTCAATTGGCCTGCCAACTCTCCTGACCTGAACCCCATAGAGAATCTGTGGGATATTGTGAAGAGAAAGTTGAGAGACGCAAGACCCAACACTCTGGATGAGCTTAAGGCCGCTATTGAAGCATCCTGGGCCTCCATAACATCTCAGCAGTGTCACAGGCTGATTGCCTCCATGCCACGCCGCATTGAAGCAGTCATTTCTGCCAAAGGATTCCCGACCAAGTATTGAGTGCATAACTGAACATTATTATTTGATGGTTTTTTTGTTTGTTATTAAAAAACACTTTTATTTGATTGGACGGGTGAAATATGCTAATTTATTGAGACAGGTTTTTTGGGTTATCAGGAGTTGTATGCCAAAATCATCAGTATTAAAACAATAAAAGACCTGACAAATTTCAGTTGGTGGATAATGAATCTATAATATATGAAAGTTTAATTGTAATCATTACATTATGGTAAATAATGAAATTTTACACTATATGCTAATTTTTTGAGAAGGACCTGTAGTAGTTGAAAAGGCAGTAGGCCCTGGCTGAACGGGGCGGTCCTGTAACAGAAAGGAGAGGCAGTAGGTCTGGTGCCGATAGGACAGGCGGTCCTGCAGATTTAAAGAAGGAGAATGGAAAAAGTTAAATTACCTTATAATGTGATTATAGGAAGGTCTTTAGTGGATTAAGAGTGTATGTCCTTAAAGGCAATGTTAAATTATTGTTCAACAATTTTGCACTTAGTAGAATACCCGGTTGGGTAACAGAAGTTAATTATAGCATGTTGCTATGATATTTTACTATGTTTGTAACGTTCAAGTGTCCTTACCTCCCATAAAGGGAAGCCTGTTCAAATATGCTTATTGTTATTACACTCAACAAAATTGTATGTCTTTTTGCTAACTTGTATTGTTGTTTTCTTCCCAGTCCCGGAGTACTGTGTTTAACCAGGGGGGAGTGCAGCGCCCCAGAGTCCTGGTCGTTGCAGTACTGTGGCTCCGCCACTAAGGGGAGCTACGGTGCGTCCGATGGCACTGAAGGAGTTCATCTGATCAGGTATCACAGACACCAATACATTTCACAGCTGGGCCTCCGGGGGGAGCTAAGGGTTCTATTCATTAGGCCACTCCCCACCATAGTGGGTAAACTGGGGGTCAGGCAGGAAGTTAGATCAGAAAGCTGACTGGATTGGACGAAGCAACACCTGGTGGCAGAGGGTGTTGTGGAGGAAGAGACAGTAGGGTCTCTGTCAGGGGTGGGATCCTGACAGAGGCTTGGCATTGAAAAGAACGTAACGGGTCCGCGCCAGCTCCGGGAAGCGGCGGGACCCAAGAAAGGACTAGAAGCGAGATAGATTGTGCTGAGTGAGAAACGAGATCAAGCAATAGGAGAATACCAGTAGGGGTCATGCTGTAAGACCGGAGCAACACCCTACTGAGGCGCATTACCGGTGGCCGGAACGCCGAGGGAGTGGAATAACATTCAGCTTCAAGCAATACTCCAAACAGCGGCAGGGCAGTCAGTCTCAGGCGGGCTGTCTCACCTAAATCACCTATGAAGTCTTGGGAGGCAATTGCGGGAGAGGGGCGACTCTAGGGTCCCGGAAGAACTCCAGGCCTACCCGACAAACGGGTGCCGTTCTAACTGTGACATCAGGAAGGGACGGATGATTAGCAGAAGATCAGTTAATCGAGTTGTTGTGAGGGAACTTAAGAAACAGACACAACAGTTGTGGGGTACTTTCCGTAAGCATAGCAGGGAAGGACTACAACACATAGCGCTAAGAAGGAAGGCACCGATTTCCACCTGGGAAGAGAACTCTGGAGGTGCCATTGGACCGGCCGGACTTGCGCAGCCTGGTGAACCGTATTCTGGACTGAGGACCCAGAGATCTTCAGTAAAGAGGTAAAGAGACTGCAACCTGGTGTCCTCGTTATTTACCGCGACCTGCACCCCACAACTGCACCGTTACAACACCACTTATTTCACCGGACGTCCCCCACTGACAGACAGGGCCACGGACCGGGTCTAGCCACCGTGACAACCCCAGAACTAATAACTCAGAGGCCCGGCTCCGGGTGCCCCCCTCGGCCCTGCGGCGGTGTGGGGGCGCTCCACTTGTGTAGCTTACTGTACATGTATTTTATTACTGAATAAATTATTGTCTGAATAAAAAATGTTACAAGGGACAACGCCCTTTACTTCTTAAAGAACAAAGTGTCATTATTTCAAATAAATGACTTTATTCTGTGTGTGTGTGTATTTTTTAACAATTCGACTATGGGGTTAGTAATGGGGGCGTCTTATAGACGCCTCTCAATTACTAACCCCTGGGATTGATGTCACTTGACAATACAAAGGTGACATCAACCCCCCTAACTATCATCCCACTTGCCACCGAACCAGGGCAAGAGGGAAGAGCAAGGCTAAGTGCAAGATTTGGCGCATCTTATGGATGCACCATTTCTAGGGAGGCTGAAAGCTGAAGTTTTGAATCTCAGAGGGGTCCAATATCCATGGCACCTTCCTAGGTTATTAATATTAGGCCGCAGCTGTCTGCCTAGCCTTTGCTGGTTTCTAATTATAGGGGGACCCTACATCATTTTTTTGGGGTCCCCAATTTTAAAAACCACGAAAGGCTAAGTATACAGCTGTGACCTGATATTAATAGCCTGGGAAGCTCCATGGGTATTACCCCCTTCCCAGGCTATAAACATCTGCCCCCAGCTGTCTGCTTTCCCTCTACTGGTTACTAAAATGTTCGGGATCCCACGCCGTTTTTTTACAAAAGGAATTTATTTAATTAAAAAAAATGTACAGTAAACTACACACAAAAAGCATTCATTATATATCTTACTTATATACAGCTCTGGCAAAAATTAAGAGACCAACACATCAAAACCCTGTCATGGGGGGCAGTCCAATCTCTAGACCTGAACCCCATTGAAAACCTCTGGAATGTAATCAAGAGGATGATGGCTAGTCCCAAGACATCAAACAAAGGAGAACTGCTTACACTTTATGCCAGAAGCAGTGTGAAAAACTGGTGGAAAGCATGCCAAGACGCATGAAAACTGTGATTAAAAATCATGGTTATTCCACAAAATATTAATTTCTGAACTCTTCCTGAGTTAAAACATTAGTATTGTTGTTTCTAAATGATTGTGAACTTGTTTTCTTTGCATTATTTGAAGTCTGAAAGCACTGTTGTTGTTTGTTGGGTTTTTTTTATTTTGACTATCTATCTATCTATCTATCTATCTATCTATCTATCTACAGTATCTATCTAATCTATCTATCTATCTATCTATCTATCTATCTATCTATCTATCTATCTATCTATCTATCTACAGTATCTATCTATCTATCTATCTATCTATCTATCTATCTATCTATCTATCTATCTATTGTGACAAAGTTACTGGTAAAGTGCTGGAGGGGAGATTTATTTCACTACGCCTAATGGTGTCAGTGATATAAAACCCAGAGTTTTTCCTCCAGCACACTAAGTGTTGTGAGGGGTTAAGTTAATTTGCATAATGGGCTTGCTTTCATGTGGACATCCATAGAGCAGGTGCATGTCCACCTTATCTCCACCCCAGGGTGTGATCTGGGGCTTATGTAGCTGGCCTCCAAAGGCTGCAGTGTCCAGTGTCTGGAGAGGAAGCACTCCAGGGAAGTGTTTGTGCCTGTGTTAAAGGACCCAAACTGTGGACATTGCTAATCCTGAGTGGGCTGATCCCCGATAGGAGGACTATGTTTTGTTTTGTTTTGCCTAAAGGGCCAAGTTTACTTTTTTCCAGCTTGGCTTCTGCTGCATTTAATAAACCAAGCACGTTTTTAAAGAGACAGTGTTCCGTTTCTACCTCTGTCCAGCCTAGTGAATATTTCCTTGGAAAACAATGTGTAAATTACACAGAAAATCACCCTATGTAAAAGCTCATTTTAAAATCGCATTGCAATTGGATCGCATTTGCATGTACAGTTGTGCTCAAAAGTTTACATACCAGGGCAGAATTTTTGCTTTCTTGGCCTTTTTTCAGAGAATATGAATGATAATACCAAAACTTTTTCTCCATTCATGGTTAGTGGGTGGGTGAAGCCATTTATGGTCATACTGGGTTTGCAATTCGTGGCGAATATAGTTGCTGCATTTTTTTTAATTCAGCAAAGCAGGCAAATTCTAATTTTCTAATTACTGCCAACTCTGATAATTATAATATACTAGATAGAGGCCCGATGCTATCTTATCAGGAGGGCGGTGATGTCACAATGGGGGCAGGCATGCTGCACTGTTCTTGCCTAATGGCATCCTGTGATAATCTAATGACTATTGCATCAGGGGACTCATGTGCTTGACGTCTACGCTTATATGCATTGTTTTCGTCCCAACGATGCTGTTGCTCTTCAAGAGACTCATTTGCCCTTTGTTGTCTTCGCAGTTGTGCCTTTGCTGCTTTCCTTTCATTGTCATTGGCATACTTTTTAGGAGGAGCCTAGATGGCGTTGATATTTGCTTTTTAAAGGGGTTTTCCCACGAACAAAAGTTCACTTTAGAAATTGTCTGTGTCTGACCGTGTACCGAACATACTACATCTCATGGGCAGGGGAGGAGGCAAAAGACAATACTGACAGCAGGAGATCGCAGAGGATACATTTTGTGAGGTAAAATATATATATATTTTTTAAAAATAGTCAGTGAAATATTTTATCTCACAAAATGAATCCACTGTGATCCCCTGCTGTAATGCCAGTATTAGCTTTTGCTTCCTCCCCTGTCAAGTAGTATGCTCCGTGCACGGTCAGACTCAGTCAATTTTTAAAATAAACTTTCGTTCGTGGGAAAACCCATTTAATGTGACCAGCTTCCTCTGTCTGTAAACACGTCGCGCATCTGCCGCTGGGATCAGCCGAATGATTCACTGCACCTGCACGGAATTCAGGCAGGTGCAGTAAATCAGACCGCCGCCATCTTTGTGCAAACAGATAGCGGCGGTCACATTAAAACTGCGCATGTGCTCCTCCTGTACAAAGATGGAGGCAGTCAGTGAATCATTCGGCTGACCCCGGCGGCGGCGTGTTCGTGACGATGTTCTGCTGGTCGTACTGCGCAAGAGGCTGCATGAGTGTGTGAGTCTGAATGTGAGAGTGTGAATGTGAGTGTGAGTATGAGTGTGTGAGTATGAGTGTGTGAATGTGAGTGTTAGTGTTAGAGTGTGAGTGTGAATGTGTGTGAATGTGAGTGTGAGTGTGTGTGTGTGTGTGGTGTGACGGTGTTGTGCAGGTGGTGCTGCGCAATAGGTTGGTACCAGCAGCAGTTTCCATATAGAGACACCCATCACTTGGGTGTCCCAATATGGCAGTCGGTGAACTTCCTCCGCTTGGAATTCTGAGATACTGTGACATCTGAACAGAACAGGAAATGAAAACATTACAAGGCAATATATAAATAGATATTGTATACGGGAGGACTGTGTGCATCCCATATATTATATATACATTATACAGGAGGACTGTGTGCGCCCCATATATTATATATACAGTATACAGGAGGGCTGTGTGTGCTCCATATATTATACTAGAAATAGGCCCGATGCTATCGCATCAGGAGTGCGGTGAAACATAGACGTCACCGCTATTCCCCACGCAGGCGCAGTAACAGTCGCGTCGTTACCACGCATGCGGGGGTAGAGCACGCAGTTGTGGCTGTTACTTCGCATGCACGGGAAAAGCGGAGACGTGTATGTCACTTGCACAGGCGCAGTTCGTGGCCTTGCGGCCACGATCTGAGCCTGCGCAAGTGGCACTGCTGCGGTGCCTTATGGGATTCGGGGACAGAGGCCGGAAGTCCCAACTGGCGATTATTATATAGGATATATTCTGCCAAGAAGAAAGATACTATGTAGGATATAAACTTTTAAATAACATGCAGAATTTTATTGGAAATTCCAGTAAAATGCTAAAAAATGGTTTATGTGCAGCCAACCTAAAAAGCTTTAATTTAATATGGACATTTAGCAATAAATCCAACCATCTGAGGAAAGGCAAAAGAAGAGTTACATCTTACATGGCACTAAACCAAAATGTAATTTTTAAAATTCACGCTTGTTAAGTGTGAAACTAACACATATTAAGGTCTGAAGAATAGCTGTGTGTCACCTGCATTTCTATATATAGTGTAGATTAAAAGCTTTAGATAGATCTGTGATGAATGAGATGTCGTGTTGTTTTATGGAGTATAGAATATACAACTGCTTCTAAAATGTAATTACAGTGAATTATGTCAGAATTTCAACCCCCTATTTATATGCGTATGCAGCTCTTTCAAGACAAGTCTAGCAAGTCCTTAAATGAAAAGTCCGTTAATCCATAACTGAGAAATCAGAGTGTGGAGACAAGGAGTCAGTGGGTACTCTAGTCCACATAGACCAGGGCTTATCCCACTGAACGCTTGCTCTCCTTTTATGGGCAAAATATTACTCAGACAACACAGGGTAAGGTTAAAACAGAGTGGCAATACTTTATTGAACCACAGACAGACAATAACATATAGAACAGTCCCAGCAAAATACCCAAGATGGTGCAAAATTATCTCACGCTTCCGCCGACAAGCCGAAATTTAAAGCAGCTGTGACTCCAAGGCTTCCACTACCCCCACCAATTGCACCCTGCTTTTGGCGGGCACCCCCAGAGAAGAGGTAATGAAAAGCTTAGGAAGTTGACAGTCCATTCAGGCACATGGTGAGGTAACCGGATGGTCTCAACCTGGATTCTCACAAAGTATCCATGGGGGTCGGGTGACTGGATGGTCCCAACCTGGTTTCCCCAAACGCATCCATGGGTTCAGTGATATTCAGTTAAGTAGATCTGTGTTTTTCCAACTGTGGCCATGGTCCCCTAAGCTGACATCCTGTAGAAAGTCAAATCTGTGTCCCCCTTGATAGAGCCATGTTGTCCTTGATGTTGCTCTGGCAAGTTAATTGATTCTTCTTTCAGAATGATAGCAATGCCCCTTTATACTGTCTGTGGCTCAGGTCATCATCCACAGGTCAGTGGGGAGGTTGGTTCTTGACCAACCAAAGAAAAACACACATATTCAAAACTCAACATAAAGATAACAGTTTGTGCCTCCTGGACTACTTAAAATAGACATCTGCATTATTAAGAATAAATGCCTTGTGTTGTCACACAGAGTTTGAACTGGTATGCAGACGAGGTTGTCACTTTAGCTTTATTCCCTCCTTCTAGGTCTGCCTCCTCCTGCTTGACAGACAGCTTTTATGCTGTGTGATTTCAGACAAAGAAGCAGTGGTGAATAGCGCTCCTGAGTGGTGAATAGAGCTTGAGTAGGTTCAGAGCTACAGGCTTATTTGCATATCAGTTCAAACGCTGATTTCTCAGGAATGGAGGAGCGAACTGGCCATCTAAAGTTATTGTTGCACTTGCCTTTGAAAGAGCTACATGCACATTGTACAGTTTCATTTCTCTGGTAGCCGCTTGGATACGCACATGCGCAGGGTTGTTATATCAAAGCAACATAAGGCTTATTGGCCATCATAAACTGTATAGCTCCAAAATGAAAACAGCCTTCCTTCAGTAGAAGTGCATAATATAAATAGTCTTTTCTTCTGGTACAATAAACAAAGTAAATGTAGCAGCCAGAGGCGCAACGACCACAACCGCAGAGGTCGCGACTGCAACCAGGATGTCCGCCAAAGCTAGCAGAAATTTCAACTAGAAGGACGTTGAGTCGTGCATGGCATTACATGCTACCGGCCAATCAGAGGCCAGTAGCTGATGTCAGCATGCACCTGACTGGGGGCACATAACACTCAGTAACGTCATTCACTCTCGTCGCTTGCACACTGAAGTTAGCTGCTGTCTTCAGAAGAGGAAGCCACGTGGCGGGGGAGTGGAGGGAAGGTGAGTATAATTGTTTATTTTTTTTTAAATAACAGCAGCAGGACAGGGGCATACACCAGCATACAGCCCAGCATAAGGGACATAAATCAGGATAAGGGACAAATACAAAAATAGAGTATATACACTCACCGGCCACTTTATTAGGTACACCATGCTAGTAACGGGTTGGACCCCCTTTTACCTTCAGAACTGCCTCAATTCTTCGTGGCATAGATTCAACAAGGTGCTGGAAGCATTCCTCAGAGATTTTGGTCCATATTGACATGATGGCATCACACAGTTGCCGCAGATTTGTCGGCTGCACATCCCAAAGATGCTCCATACAAGGCAGGATGGATCCATGCTTTCATCTTGTTTACGCCAAATTCTGACCCTACCATCCGAATGTCGCAGCAGAAATCGAGACTCATCAGACCAAGCAACGTTTTTCCAATCTTCTACTGTCCAATTTCGATGAGCTTGTACAAATTGTAGCCTCAGTTTCCTGTTCTTAGCTGAAAGGAGTGGTACCCGGTGTGGTCTTCTGCTGCTGTAGCCCATCTGCCTCAAAGTTCGACGCACTGTGCGTTCAGAGATGCTCTTAGGCCTACCTTGGTTGTAACGGGTGGCGATTTGAGTCACTGTTGCCTTTCTATCAGCTCGAACCAGTCTGCCCATTCTGCTCTGACCTCTGGCATCAGCAAGGCATTTCCGCCCACAGAACTGCCGCTCACTGGATTTTTTTTCTTTTTCGGACCATTCTCTGTAAACACTAGAGATGGTTGTGCGTGAAAATCCCAGTAGATCAGCAGTTTCTGAAATACTCAGACCAGCCCTTCTGGCACCAACAACCATGCCACGTTCAAAGGCACTCAAATCACCTTTCTTCCCCATACTGATGCTCGGTTTGAACTGCAGGAGATTGTCTTGACCATGTCTACATGCCTAAATGCACTGAGTTGCCTCCATGTGATTGGCTGATTAGAAATTAAGTGTTAACAAGAAGTTGGACAGGTGTACCTAATAAAGTGGCCAGTGAGTGTATATATTAGGATGGGGCCCAGAATAAGGAACATATATACCAAGACTGGGAATATATATATACTAGGATAAGGGACAAATATACCGGGATGGGGGATATATATACCAGGATGGGTCCAATGCAAGACAAGGGACATATATACCAGAATCTGGAATATATACCAGGACGGAGGACATCCTCGCATATATATATATATATATATATATATATATATATATATATATATATATATATATATATATATATATATATATATATATATACATACATATACATGCTGTGTGTATGTATATATATATATATATATATATATATATGTATATATATGTATATATATATATATATATATATATATATATATATATATATATATATATATATATATATATATATATATATTAGGATTGGGGGCCCAAATCCTGCAGCGGGGCCCATCGTACTCTAGGTATGCCACTGGTAGCAGCCTCAACAATCTCGGTATTCCAGGCAGAACTAGCCCAAGTAGTATTAAACACATTCACCAAACAAACGCACCTCTGTTTAGCTCCATCACAACTCCACTCTGCTGAGCTAACCCAGCTGCTGTTATTAGGCATGTAAGATCAAGGCCTTGTATTATGGAACAACATTTTTTCATACAGACTCTTTTGGTTGACCTAAATCCTGGACCAAAATCCAGTCAAATTAACCCTCTCAGTAACCTAGTGTCACTGGTACATATTTTTAAATTACAGATGCCAAGAAACTCAGTGTCACATATCTGCCATCAAGAAGCTTACCTCCTGCTTTCTTACAACACATAAAAATTTAGGGGTGAAATCCTGCTAATAGATTCCCTTTAAGGGGAAAAATAAATCTCTTGACTATGTATATCCTCTGGCTTGTCACATTATGATAGATCCGCTAGTGACGTCTTTCAGCTCTATTATGATAGCATTACCACTATCATTCCAATATTATTATGGGGTTCATGATGAGGAAATCCTCATGCAGTAAGTGCACACCTCCTTGGAAGGTTAAAGTGGTTGTGCCATGAACAAAAGTATATTTTAATCAAAAGATCTTGGAATAAAAATAAACTACACAACTGGGCATTTAAAAATAATGTTTCTGTGCAGTGATAATCTTATAAATATGCCCCTGCTGTTTAATGTGTAATGGCTTTATCTAGCCATGCATGCAGGAACATGGTCTGAACATATCACAACTCCTGAGCAGGTGAGAAGGCAAGAAGAGTATACAGACATCACAGCATGGGATCACAGCCGATTCGTTTTGTGAGAAAAACATTTCAAAGCCTGTTTATAAACAATATTTTACCTCACAGAAATAATCAGCTGTGATCCAATGCTGTCCTCTCTGTATCCTCTCTTTTGCTTCCTCCCTTGGCCAGGAGCTGTGGATGATCAGACCATGTTCCAGCATGGTAAGACACAGCCATTACACACACAGGGGCATATTTATAAGATTATCTGAGCACAAGAACATTGTTTTTAAACTCATCCAATTGTAGAGTTTATTTTGATTCTAAGATGTTTATTAAGATATACTTTTGTTCATTGCACAACGTCTTTAAGGATAAAGACTAAAGGTACCTTCACACTAAGTGACTTTGCAGCGAGAACGACGACGATCCGTGATGTTGCAGCGTCCTGGATAGCGATCTCGTTGTGTTTGACACGCAGCAGCGATCTGGATCCCGCTGTGATATCGCTGATCGGAGCTAGAAGTCCAGAACTTTATTTTGTCGCTGATCACCCGCTGTCCATCCCTGGATCGGCGTGTGTGACGCCGATCCAGCGATGTGTTCACTTGTAACCAGGGTAAACATCGGGTTACTAAGTGCAGGGCCGCGCTTAGTAACCCGATATTTACCCGGGTTACCATTGTAAAAGTGAAAAAAAAACATGTCACCGCTGTGCTCTGCTTTACGGCTGACACATTCAGTGCAGGAAGCTCTGAGCAGCAGCGCGTAACCCTGTGGACGCCGGGGGACGTGACAGACATCAGAATGTGAGTATGTACTGGTTTTTTTTTTTTACTTTTACAATGGTAACCAGGGTAAATATTGGGTTACTAAGCGCGGCCCTGCACTTAGTAACCCGATGTTTACCTTGGTTACCCAGGTGCTGCAGGGGGACTTCGGCATCGTTGAAGACAGTTTCAACGATGCCGAAGTCGTTCCCCTGATCGTTGGTCGCTGGAGAGAGCTGTCTGTGTGACAGCTCCCCAGCGACCACACAATGACTTACCAACGATCACGGCCAGGTCGTATCGCTGGTCGTGATCGTTGGTAAGTCATTTAGTGTAACGGTACCTTAAGAGCTTCTATAGACTCCACATCCAGTCCAGTCTGCATCAAACAGATTGCAGTTTAGAGAATCCACATTCCTTTTTGTGACTTTAACAAAAAAAAAGTAGCTGCTGTAAGGCTAAGTGTGCATGTTGAGTATTTGCTTGCAGAAATTTCTGCAAGGTTCCTGCATCTCTTGGCAGGAAAAACGCTGTGGAAAAACGCATGTTTTACAGATTTTTTGTACGCGTTTTTGCAAGCGTTTTTGTACAACACTGAATGCTTTTTGAGCTAAATAAATATATATTTTTGAAAAGTTTTGTGATGTAATTTCTTCGTTCAACAACACCTTTTTCATGCTGATGCAGTAGCATCAGAGTAATGGGATTAGGGCTTGGTGTCAGCATCTGTCATAGAAACCTAGATCTAGGCTCAGTAATGAGGGTGTCAGCCTGACACCCTCATTATTATGACGATAAGTAAACACAAACACACAATCACAACAACACACATTGTCACCAGCTTATGTAGGAGCGTTAACAGAACTAAGGGTCATAGGTTGTAACCAGACAGCAACTATTAATTTTAAAGAAAAAAAATGACAAAAAAAATTGTGGGGACTCCCGTGTAATTTTAACCCCTCTCTGCCATCCGACATATTATTCCGTGCATGTGACCTGGGCTTTACTTCCCATGGATGGAATAAAAGGTCATAGCGATCGGCCGCGCACATGGGTGGCGTGCGGCCGATCGCGGCCTGGTGTCAGCTGATTCTCACAGCTGACACCTGGTACTAAGTGCCAGGAGCGGTCACAGACCGTTCCCGGCACTTTAAACCCCAGAATACTACAATCGAACATGACAGGGCCCTCTGCCTTTGGATTGGAGACCCTGCGGCGTGACGCGGGGTCCAGATCGCTGCTATGGTAACCCGATGTCGTCATGACGACATCTTGGTTACCAGAGCTGAGAAACTTCCTGTCATGCCCATTGCATATCAGGAAGTCTCTTAGGTCAGTGTGCAGGGTTTGCAGCAGTGACAGCTTCTATAGCATGCAGATGCTGCTTCAAATGCATGCAATAGAAGCGATCAGCCCGCACAAAATGAGTGTCACATAGTGGGACAAAGTGTAAAAGATAGAATTAATTAAAAGAAAAAACATTAAATAATTGTAAAAATATTTTTTAAAAATAATAAAATATCAATATTTATTCTATCACTAAATAAATAATTGAATTAAAAAAAAATCTAAACAATAAGAGTACACATATTTGGTTTCCCAGCGTTCGTAATGACCTGACCTATAAAACTGTCTCACTAGTTAACAACTTTAGTGAACCCCATAAAAAAAACAAGGCAAAAAACAACGCTTTATCATCATACCACCAAACAAAAAGTGGAACAACAAGCGATCAAGCTGCTGAAAATGTCATCTTGTCCAGCAAAAAACAAGCCCCCATACAGCTCAATCACTGGAAAAATAAAAAAGTTATAGCTCTCAGAATAAAGCGATGCAAAAATAATTATTTTTTTATATAAAATAGCTTTTATTGTATAAAAGCGCCAAAACATAAAATAAAGATATAAATGAGGTATTGCTGTATTCGCACTAACCCGAAGAAAATAAAACTGCCTTAGCAATTTTACCACACGCGGAACGGTATAGACGCTCCCTGCAAAATAAATTCATGAATGGCTGTTTTTGCTCATTCTGTCTCGCAAAAATGGAACAAACAGCGATCAAAAAATGTCATGTGCCCAAAAATGGTACCAATGGTACCAATAAAAATGTCAACTCGACCCGCAAAAAACAAGACCACACATGACTCTGTG
This sequence comes from Ranitomeya variabilis, assembly GCF_051348905.1. Classification (NCBI taxonomy): domain Eukaryota; kingdom Metazoa; phylum Chordata; class Amphibia; order Anura; family Dendrobatidae; genus Ranitomeya; species Ranitomeya variabilis. Next base: position 445,101,388 of record NC_135232.1, on the reverse strand, counting down.
GGCGAAAATATGGAAAAATTATAGTTCTCAAAATGTGGTGATGCAAAAACTATTTTTTGCAATAAAAAGTGTCTTTTAGTGTGTGACAGCTGCCAAACACAAAAACCCGCTATAACACCTCTTTCACACGTCCTGATATTTCCGGTACCAGAGATGTCAATGTCTGTGTGATCCTTGCGGCACACGTGTGGGATACGTGTTCGTTTTTCGCTCCCCTCCTTCCCAGAGCCATAACTTTTTTATTTTTCCGTTAATATGGCCATGTGAGGGCTTATTTTTTGCAGGACGAGTTGTACTTTTGAATGACATCATTGGTTTTACTATGTCGTGTACTAGAAATTGGGAAAAAAATTCTAAGTGCCGTGAAATTGCAAAAAAAGTGCAATCTCACACTTGTTTTTTGCTTGGCTTTTTTGCTAGGTTCACTAAATGCAAAAACTGACCTGCCATTATGATTCTCCAGGTCATTACGAGTTCATGGACACCTAGGTTATTTTTTATCTAAGTGGTGAAAAAAAATTCCAAACTTTACTAAAAAAAAAAAAAAAATTGCGCCATTTTCCAATACCCGTAGCGTCTCCATTTTTCATGATCTGGGGTCAGGTGAGGGCTTATTTTTTGCATGCCGAGCTGGCGTTTTTAATGATAGCATTTTGGTGCAGATACTTTTTTTGATCGCCCGTTATTGCATTTTAATGCAATGTCGCGGTGACCGAAAAAACGTAATTCTGGTGTTTCTAATTTTTTTCTCGCTACGCCGTTTAGCGATCAAGTTAATCCTTTTTTTAATTGATAGATTGGGCGATTTTGAACGCGGCGATACCAAATATATGTAGGTTTGATTTCTTTATTCATTGATTTATTTTGAATGGGGCGAAAGGGGGGGTGATTTAAACTTTTCTATTTTTTTTATTTTTTTCACATTTTTTTTACTTTTTTTTTTAACGTTTGCCATGCTTCAATAGCCTCCATGGGAGGCTAAAAGCTGGCACAACACGATTGGCTCTGCTACATAGCAGCGATCATCAGATCGCTGCTATGCAGCAGAAATGCAGGTGTGCTGTGAACGCCGACCAGGGTGGCGCTCACAGCTACTGCGGATCAGTAACCATAGAGGTCTCAAGGACCTCTATGGTTACTCTGCAGAAGCATCGCTGACCCCCGATCATGTGACGGGGTCGGCGATGCGCTCATTTCCGGCCGCCCGGCTGGAAGCGCCGGTTAAATGCCGCTGTCTGCGTTTGACAGCGGCATTTAACTAGTTAATAGCGGCGGGTGAATCGCGATTTCACCCGCCGTTATTGCGGGCACATGTCAGCTGTTCAAAACAGCTGACATGTCCCGGCTTTGATGCGGGCTCACCGCCGGAGCCCTGCATCAAAGCGCGGTATCTGATCTCAGACGTACTATCCCGTCCGAGGTCAGAAAGAGGTTAAAGAACAAGTCGCGCTAAAATGCTTATTGAAATTATCAAAAGAACAACAAGAAGAATCAATAGAAGGATCATTGAATGTTTCAGAGAAATTTAAAACCAAAAATCCATATTTTTATCCCATTACAGACAAGAGTCGAGTGTATGGACAAGTTCCAAGAATTAATTGAGAAAGACTTAAAAACTTTACAAGACGGTTGGAATAAAAAAACTCGCAATAATCTATCCCAGAAACAACGGAGAGCGTTAAGAGAATTAAAGCAGTTGAAAAATATCACAATCAAAAAAAGTGATAAAGGAGGTTTGATAATTATTATGGATGAAAATGATTATAAGGACAAAATGTATGAACTTTTGTCTGATATATCTACGTACGAAAAACTTGGGAAAATCCAACTAGAGAATTCAATAAAAAAATTGCAGAAATAATTGAAGGTCTTAATTTAGCAGTTATCAATAAAAAAAACAAGCAGAGTATCTATATGTACAGTCTCCAAAATTGCCTATTATGTATGATCTTCCAAAAGTGCATAAAAGTGACGGTTTTCCAGCAATGCGCCCCATAGTGTCAGGCATCGGATCAATGTCAGAACATTTATGTGAGTGGGTGGACTCACTGTTGCAACCCATAGTTATGAAAAATGCCGGGGTATATTAAGGATTCAAGAGAAGTTTTAAAAACATTCACTAATTGGAAATGGAAACAAAATTATACTTGGCTTAGTTGCGACGTTGTGTCGTTGTACACAAGTATACCCCACAACATAGCTATGAGAGCATTACAATTTCATCTTACAGATTATGGACAGTATTCTCAAGATTTGATAAATTTTGCTTTACAGGTTATATTTTTTCTTATGAAACATAATATTTTTTCGTTTGGTGACGAAATATATGTACAAAAGTCAGGAGTCCCAATAGGGGTGAAATACTCACCGTCCTTAGCCAACTTAACCATGGCATATTGGGAACAGAAATTCATATATTCGGCAGAAAATCCATTTATTGATCACATCTCCTGGTATGGCAGATACATCGATGACACCCTCATTATTTGAGGGGGCGATGTGTCTGCCATACCGGGATTTGTGGAGTACATTAATGCAAATGATTTTGGTATAAAATTTACATATGTTTGTGATCAATATAATATATCCTTCCTTGATCTTGATTTGTGCGGTATTGCTGAGGAATACATCATTAGCAAGATGAACGTAAAGCCAATTAGTGGAAATACGATTTTACATGCGGCCAGCAGCCATCCAGCCCACACAATAAAATCTATACCTGTGGGGGAGTTCACTGGGTTGAAACGTAATTGTAGTAGGGAAGAAGATAAATTAAAGGAATTTGGTGAACTCAGAAACAAACTTAGGGCTCGCAAATATCCGAACTGGTCGCTCAATAGAGCCACAGACATAGTAGACAAAAAACGCAGAGAAGATCTATTGGCACCAAATATGATTAATGGTTCTACTAAAAAGAAATATAGTGATAAACCTCATGTTTGCCTACAATTTAGCTCTCAGTTTAATCAAATTAAAAAAATCATTAATAAAAGGTTACCTATTCTGTATGAAGACAACACGCTCATGAATATTTTGAGGGATGGAGTGAGTAGCAGTGAGGAGGGTGCAGACTATTGGGGATATAATTGCCCCTAATTCAACTTTGCCTACATTTATATCAAATACATGGATTGAATGTAAGGGTTTCTTCAAATGCGGTACTTCAGCCTGTAGCACATGTGCACACTCGCATTTGGCTAGTACCTTCCAAAACTCAGAAAAAAACAAAAACTATATATATATACACTCACCGGCCACGTTATTAGGTACACCATGCTAGTAACGGGTTGGACCCCCTTTTGCCTTCAGAACTGCCTCAATTCTTCGTGGCATAGATTCAACAAGGTGCTGGAAGCATTCCTCAGAGATTTTGGTCCATATTGACATGATGGCATCACACAGTTGCCGCAGATTTGTCGGCTGCACATCCCAAAGATGCTCCATACAAGGCAGGATGGATCCATGCTTTCATGTTGTTTACGCCAAATTCTGACCCTACCATCCGAATGTCGCAGCAGAAATCGAGACTCATCAGACCAAGCAACGTTTTTCCAATCTTCTACTGTCCAATTTCGATGAGCTTGTACAAATTGTAGCCTCAGTTTCCTGTTCTTAGCTGAAAGGAGTGGTACCCGGTGTGGTCTTCTGCTGCTGTAGCCCATCTGCCTCAAAGTTCGACGCACTGTGCGTTCAGAGATGCTCTTAGGCCTACCTTGGTTGTAACGGGTGGCGATTTGAATCACTGTTGCCTTTCTATCAGCTCGAACCAGTCTGCCCATTCTCCTCTGACCTCTGGCATCAACAAGGCATTTCCGCCCACAGAACTGCCGCTCACTGGATTTTTTTTCTTTTTCGGACCATTCTCTGTAAACCCTAGAGATGGTTGTGCGTGAAAATCCCAGTAGATCAGCAGTTTCTGAAATACTCAGACCAGCCCTTCTGGCACCAACAACCATGCCACGTTCAAAGGCACTCAAATCACCTTTCTTCCCCATACTGATGCTCGGTTTGAACTGCAGGAGATTGTCTTGACCATGTCTACATGCCTAAATGCACTGAGTTGCCGCCATGTGATTGGCTGATTAGAAATTAAGTGTTAACAAGAAGTTGGACAGGTGTACCTAATAAAGTGGCCGGTGAGTGTATATATATATATATATATATATATATATATATATATATATATATATATATATATATATATATATATATATATATCTAATATATAAAGTTGAATGTGTGTATGTGTGTATGTATGTATGTATGTATGTATGTCCGGGATTGGCATCTGAACCGTCGCAGCTACAGCCACAACATTTTGCACAGTCACACGTCTGGACCCCGAGAGCGTCATAGGCTATGTTGTGAGGTGAAATTTTAACCCCGCGCTTTCCAATTCACCAAACAATTTTGCCCCTATCTACATAATGGGGAAAAAATGAAAGGAAAAGTGTTGGAGGCAAATTAACAGCTGCCAGATGTGAACAAGGGGGACTTAAAGAATGACAGCGATGGCGCCAAAGAGTATATACTGTACAGTTGCTAAGGTGGGGCCCCAACATGGGATAATCACCAAACCACCACTGGGATATGAACACACACACAAAATGCGCCACACACTACCACGTGCTCGAACACATATACCACCCTCAGCGCACATTTCACCACACATACACCAACCTCGCCACATAAAAGTAGAAACACAAAAGTCGCCGCTCAAAACTCGCCACGCGCAAAACTCTCCACATGCAAAACTCGCCACACGTGCAAAACTCACCTCATGGAAAACTCGCCACACGCAAAACTTGCACACGCAGAAAAATTGCCACACGCAGAAAAATTGCCACATGCACAAAAGTTGCAACACATGCAAAAGTTGCCTCACACAAAACTTGCACATACTCAAAAGGCACCACACATAAAACTCGCCACGCGCAAAACTCGCCATGCGCAAAACTTGCTGCACACAACTTGCTACACTAACCTGTCACATGCAACTCGACACACAAAAAGTTGCTACACGCATGTCGCCACACAAAACTCATCTCACAAAAGTCGCTACATGCATGTCGCCACACACAACTCAACACACACAACTTGACACACGAAACTCGCCCTAAAACACACACAAGTCTGGTATTATCCTTCAAAAATAAAAATCTGATTAATAAGCTGACAAACTACAAGAGCAACAAATGTACCATATAGGAATCCGGCAGCTGTCAGTCACATGACCAGTCTATTATGTGTATGTGTGAGCTAATATATACTGCCAGGGGGTGGGCTTACTGTTGGCTGGGGATTTATCAGGCTGCCATTTTAGCTTACAAATACTGAGGTAAAAATACTGACCAAATAACGTGTGAACGAGGGCTAATACAGGAGGAGATGACATACTGATATATACTATATACAGGAGGAGATGACACACAGGTATATACTATTTACAGGGGAGATGACACACAGGTATATACTATATACAGGAGGAGATGACACACAGATATATACTATATACAGGAGAGATGACACACAGGTATATACTATATAGAGGAGGAGATGACATACAGGTACATACTACATACAGGAGATGACATACAGGTATATACTATATACAGGAGGAGATGACACACAGGTATATACTATATACAGGAGGAGATGACACACAGGTATATACTATATACAGGAGCAGATTACCTACAGGTATATAGTATATACAGGAGGAGATGACATACAGGTATATGCTATGTATAGGAGGAGATGACATACAGGTATATACTATATACAGGAGGAGATGACACACAGATATATACTATATATAGGTGAGATGACACACAGGTATATACTATATACAGGAGATTACATACAGGTATATCTAATATATAAAGCTGAATGTGTGTATTTATGTATGTATGTGTGTATGTCCGGGATTGGCATCTGCACCGTCGCAGCTACAGCCACAACATTTTGCACAGTCACACGTCTGGACCCCGAGAGCGTCATAGGCTATGTTGTGAGGTGAAATTTTAACCCCGCGCGTTCCAATTCACCAAACAATTTTGCCCCTGTCTACATAATGGGGAAAAAGTGAAGGGAAAAGTGTTGGAGGAAAATTGACAGCTGCCAGATGTGAACAATGAGGACTTAAAGAATGAGAGCGATGGCGCCAAAGAGTATATACCGTACAGTTGCTAAGGTGGAGCCCCGACATGGGATACTCACCACACACGGGGATATGAACACAAACACAAAATGCGCCACACACTACCACGTGCTTGAACACATATACGACCCTCAGCACACATTTCACCACACACACACCAACCTCGCCACATAAAAGTCAAAACACAAAAGTCACCACTCAAAACTCGCAACGCGCAAAACTCGCTACATGCAAAACTCGCCATATGCAAAACTAGGCTCACGCAAAACTCGCCACACGTGCAAAACTCACCTCATGGAAAACTCACCTTATGCAAAACTTGCACACAGAAAAATTGCCACATGTACAAAAGTTGCACCACATGCAAAAGTTGCCTCACACAAAACTTGCACATACTCAAAACGCACCACACATAAAACTCGCCACGCGCAAAACTTGCCATGCACAAATCTTGCTGCACACAACTTGCTACACTAACCTGTCACATGCAACTCGACATACAAAATGTTGCTACACGCATGTCGCCACACAAAACTCATCTCACAAAAGTCGCTACATGCATGTCGCCACACGCAACTCAACACACACAACTTGACACATGAAACTCGCCCTAAAACACACACAAGTCTGGTATTGTCCTTCAAAAATAAAAATCTGATTAATAAGCAGACAAACTACAAGAGCAACAAATGTACCATATAGGAAATACGGCAGCTGTCAGTCACATGACCAGTCTATTATGTGTATGTGTGAGCTAATATATACTGCCAGGGGGGAGGGCTTCCTGTTGGCTGGGGATTTATCAGGCTGCCAATAGCAACCAATCACAGCTCAGCTTCTATTTTGCTACAGTTAATTAACCTGAGCTCTGATTGGTTAATATAGGCAACAAAGACATTCTCAGTATAACAAAGCTAATATATGTTGTGAAATTCTTCTATTAGCTTAGTTTTTGCCTTTTAATAATTACATTTCTATCTATTTGTTTTGTGGTTTTTGTGTGGAGAATACATTTTTGTTAACACATTCTATTTTGCTAACAGCAGTCATTAACCCGGGCGAAGCCGGGTAGTACAGCTAGTATATATATATATATATATATAAATACTTTCTCCAATTGTCACACCAAAAATGTGGTATATAAAATAGATTGCGTGGCATGTCAGGTCTCTTATGTAGGGTGCACGTCAAGGAAACTAAAAACGCGTGTCACTGAACATCTGAGGGATGTTAATAACTGTAATATAGCAAATAGAAATGTCTCAATGGTATCAAGACACTTTGGTATGAAACACAATGGTGAAACCACAGCTTTAAGAATACATGGCATTGAGAGAATTTACCCTCAAAGCCGCGGGGGTGATGTTAAAAGACGCCTACTCACTAGAGAGGCATTTTGGATTTACAATCTTAATACCCGTTTCCCTGCGGGTTTGAACAAAAGAAACAAAATATTGTATTGGATATTGTGATATATGTGATTTCAGGACCTTCCCGGTTAATCATGTGACAAATGAAGGGTTTGTGATAGGTCTATGGGTGCTATATGTGTAGCACTCACTTTTGAAATCACATGGGCATGAGTAAGATCTATAGTGATCGAAACGCGTTGCCATAATCTATGCAATCACCTGTTTTGTCTACCACCTGTAAGGATTATCCTGTTATGACTACGTTGGATTAATAAAGAATTTCACCATTTTACTGGAGCTGGAGTATCCACGTTTTTCGTAATTGCTGCTGCTTGGCGTCCGGGTCAGGACGAACTCCCGTGCTCCGTGCCTGATGGTCTGGTTGGTGAGCTGGCTACGGCTGTTCAGCCGATTTTTTCTTGCTGAACACGGCTCTCATCATTCTCCCCTGCTCCGCCGGCAATCGGTGCGAGCAGGGGACAATGAGAGTTACATTTAAGTAATAAAAGAGACAGCAGGCGGTGGATGATGGGACTATTACTTCCATCACCCTAACCCTGCTGCTGCTAACAGTGACAGCAGGAGCGGTGGATGGGAGTATTCATCTGCAGCTCCTGCTCTGTAAATAAATACGGTATTTAAAAAAAACAACGTGGGTTCCCCCGTATTTTTGATAACCAGCCAAACAAAACTCACAGCTGCAACCCTCAGCTGTCAGATTCAGCAAGGTTGGATATCAAGAATAGAGGGGTCCCTACGCCATATTTTTTTAATTATTTAAATAAATAATTTAAAAAAACAGCGTGGGGTCTCCCCATTTTTGACAACCAGCCTTGCTAAAGGTCACAGCTGGGGGCTGGTATTCTCAGGCTGATAAGGGTTACCTCCGGTCACTGAGCTCCATTCCCAGCTGGGCTGAACTGTGATCAGATCCCCGATAGTACAGTGAGCGCTCACGGCGGGGATCTCACAGAAGTCACCACAGCTCAGCCCGGCTGGGATTGGAGCTCAGTGACCAGAGGTAACCTCTCTGACGTCCGTCACTGATGCTCTGCTCCCAAGCAGCTCATTCACCAGTGGTTTTCAGCCGGGACGGTCGCATCTTTGCACCGTCCAGGTTGAAAACTGTATATCCCCCAGATATAGATTACGGCGTGGGACAAAACGATAGACAGGTATGGGTATATTGTTGGTTTTGTATTTTACTTTGATTACAGGAGATCGATGGCTTCGCTTGGCTTAGGCATTGCATTAAGTATGGTTTAATTAAGAATAATAAAAGGAGTCTGTCATTTTTTTCAAATAAAAGACTTTATTCTGGCTGTGTCTTTATCTAACATTACAACTATAGGATTAGTAATGGATAGGTGTCTTATAGACGCTTCTACATTACTAAGCCGTGGGCTTTATGTCACTGGTGACATCAACCCCACAACTATTACCCCACTTGCTACCGCTACAGGGCAAGTGGGAAGAGTCGGGCAAAGTGCCAGAATTGGCGCATCTAATAGATGTGCCTTTTATGGCCAGCTGCAGGCTGCTATTTTTAGGCTTGGGGGGTCAATATCCATGGCCCCTTACCAGCCTGAGAATATCAGCCCCCAGCTGTGAGCTTTATCAAGGCTGGTTGTCAAAAATGGAGGGACCCCACACCATTTTTTTTTAAATTATTTATTTAAATAATTAGAAAATATGGCATGGGGACCCCTCTATTCTTGATATCCAACCCTGCTGAAACTGACAGCTGAGGGTTTTGTCTGGCTGGTTATAAAAAATAGGGGGGAACCCACGCCATTTGTTTTTTAATTACCGTATTTATTTATAGCACAGGAGCGGCAGATGAAAACTCCCATCCGCTGCTCCTGCTGTCACTGTTATTAGCAGCAGCAGTGGTAGGCTGATGGGAGTAATAGTCCCATCAGCTGCAGCCTGTTGTCTCTTTTATTACTTAGATGTAACTCTCATCATTCTCCTATGCTCGTGCCGATTGCCGGCAGAGCAGGGAAGAATGAGGAGAGCCGTGATCAGCACCCGTGCCGATGAATAGTGCTTACTGTAATGCTTCTTCCCTGGCGCCGATGCATGTTACATGGATGACATCCATGTAAGTTATGTGTATGCACGTGTGTGGGACGTTTTATGGCCCATGCTGACATTATAAAATGGACATGTCAGCGTGTTTTTGTCCACGCACACACGGTTCATCGAAACACACTGACATGTGCACAGACCCATTCACTTGAATAGGCAAATAGCGCTTTGTTCCTCCCGAGTCTCTCCGCATGGCTAAGTAGCACTGTACAGCCACATATGAGGTATTGCCATGTTCAGTAGAAATTGTGGAACAAATTTTGTTGCCATTTTTACTTACTTCTTGTGTGAAAATGTAAAATCTTTGGCTAAAACATTTTGGTGGTAAAAATGTAGTTATTTTGTCCTCACTGCCCAATGGTATAAAATTCTGTGACACAACCATGGTGTCAATATGACTGAGGTGTAGTTCGTAAAATGTTATGGGGGGGTTCTGCTGTTTTGGCACCTCATGGGCTCTCCCAGTGGGTCATGGCACCTGCAAACCATAACAGTAAAATCTGGTGCTCCTTCTCTTCTGAGCTCTGCCATGCGCCCAAACAGTGGTTTATCCCCACATATGGGGTATCAGCGAACTCAGGACAAATTGCACAATAACTTTTGGGGTCTAATTTCTTCTGTTATCCTTGGGAAAATAAACAATTGGGAGCGAAAAGATTATTTTTGTGAAAAAAATATGATTTTTTTATTTTTATGGCTCTACGTTATAAACTTCTGTGAAGAACCCGGGGGTTCAAAGTGCTCACCACACATCTAGATAAGTTCTTTAGGGGGTCTAGTTTCCAAAATGGTGTTACTTGGGGGGTTCCACTGCTTAGGCACATCAGGGCCTCTCAAAATGTGACATGGTGTCTGATCTTAATTCCATCCAATCTTGCGCTGAAAAAGTAAAACAGCGCTCCTTCCCTTCCGAGCTCTGCCATGCGCCCAAACAGCGGTTTCCCCCACATCTAGGGTATCAGCATATTCAGGACAAATTGCACAACAACTTTTGAGGTCCAATTTCTCCTGTTACCCTTGGGAAAATAAAAAATTAGGGGTGAAAAGAACATTTTTGTAATGCTGGTTACAAAAACAGGCAGACTTTAACCTCCAGGCGGAGAGGAGGGAGAAGCTATTTTTGACGCAAAGAGAGATCCATTTTTATAGATATGGAAATAAAGCTGGTAGAATCCTGGCTAATCTGGTAAAAGGTATGAGACCCCTACAAGGAATTTATCAACTTAGGGACCCCTCGGAATTAATTCAATCAGATCCCCTGATACTAAATAAAATCTTGGGAACATATTATGAGGAACTCTACAATGAATCTACCACCCCGAGTGTGATCAATCAGACCTTACTAAACGAAACGAACATGCCAATATTCACGGACGAGCATAACTCTTTTTTTAAACAAACCAATTTCTAAGGAGGAGGTACTTTCTGCCATAACAAATTCCAAAAATTGTAAAGCCCCTGGTCCAGACGGATATTCTGCTGAATTTTTTAAACTTCTATCCCCAGAAGTCACACCAATATTGACACAATCAGCTAATAAAACCCTTGAGAGTGACCCCTTATTCCCTTCAGCTAACAGGGCCTATATTAAGCTCATCTTAAAACCTGGAAAGGACCCCACTCTGCCATCCTCCTATAGACCTATATCATTAATCAATACGGACATAAAATTCATTTCGAAAATAATGGCAGACAGATTGGCTGTAATCCTTCCAGGTATTATTTCGCAGTCTCAGGCAGGCTTTATAAAAGGTAGATCGGCAACTTTAAATGTACGTAAGGTTCTTTTGGCACTCGATAAGATCTATTCTAGTAAGACCTGTCCGGAGGGGAATGACGCCCTGGTTTTGGTTTCCATAGACGAAGAAAAGGCGTTTGATAATGTAAAGTGGGATTGGTTGTATAAAGTTCTGAACAAGATGTCACTATCGGGTCCCTTACTTGATTATATACGTGCTTTGTACCATTCCCCTACTGCACAGGTTTATACCCCAGGTTTTCTCTCAGGGCTCAGGTGTCGACTCTTCTCTCTAAAAAAGGGCACCAGACAAGGATGTCCGCTTTCCCCACTTTTGTTCAAAATAGCAATTGAGCCTTTAGTCCGCACTTTATCTAAGTCATCTATCTTTGAGAGGATACGAATCAATAAACAGGTGCTGCAATCAGCCTTTTTTTGCGGATGATGTTATCCTATTTATGGCTAATCCTAAAGATCACTTACCAAAAATTTTGACCTTGTTGGAGGAATATGGTACATACTCGGGCTTTAGGATCAATATAAATGAATGCAAACTTTTCCCGCTAACTGAGAAAGGGGCAACTCTGCTACGGAAAATCCCCTGGGGAGGTATCTCCGTTACTTCATCTTATATTACCTACTTAGGTATAAAAATTGGCAGGACTCCCTCGTCTATCTCTCTAAATTATCCCCCCCAATAGCTAAAATATTAAACCAATTGAAAGTGTGGCAAAGTCTTCCAATTTCGTTGATGGGAAGAGCTCATCTTGTACCCTCTTCAAACATTGCCCCTCTTGCTCAAACATTCTGATGTTAATTTTCTAAATAGCCAATTCAGCCAATTTATATGGAACCGTAAACGTCCCAGGATTGCTCTCTCAAAATTGATGGCCTCTAGGGAGGATGGAGGAATAAATTTTCCTAGTATCAGGAATTATAACTTAGCTTGTAATATGCGATACATTATTGATTGGCTGCACAATAGATGTTTGTATACAGACACCTCACTAGATGCTGATTTTGCACACCCCCTAAATCTGTCGGCCATTTTACATGCGCGCCTTTCCTCCCTGCCCCAACGTTTAAGACAATCAATCCTATTTAGGGGTACTGTCTCAACCTAGGAAGCGGTTAGGAAAAAATATGGCCTTTCTTTTACAATATCTAAATATTTACCTTTGTGGGCAAATCCTGAACTTCCTCAGGGTATAGAAAATAAATTATACATTGCCTGGTGACAGAAGGAGATTACTAAGGTTTCACATCTTCTCCACCCAACGGAGGCTAAATGGTTAACATGCTCTGAAGTGCTTGAGAAATATGATCTGCTGCCTTTACATTCTCTTCAGTATGAACAAATCAAACATTCAGTTATGCCCAAATTACAAGATGTCACATTTGAATCAAGTCATAATATGCTGGACGATCTGCTCCATTACCCTACTGGGACCCTCTCTATCTCCGCAATATACTCCATAATAAAACCACATTTATTAGACCCTCATCCAGATACTTTTTTTTAAGTATTGGAGACAACAACTGGAAGATACTGAAACCCCTTTCTTAATAAGAAAGGGTTGGTCTCTCTTCCGGAAACACATAATTAATGAGAATTGGAGGGAAACTCAATTTCAAATTATGCACGGAGCAATCTACGCTTTTAACATTTATAAACCAAATACTAGACCTAACAGACTTACAGCCAGCCCTAGATGTCAGCGACCTAGCTCTGATTTATTTCATGGCCTTTGGTCCTGTGGTAGTTTTAGTCCCATTTTGGGACTTAGTTTCTGGATTGCTCAGTAACTTGTGGAGCAATATGACATCACTTTCTCTACCATTGGCTATCTTACACTATGGGGGAAATCTGAGAGGTGAGGGTTGTGAAGATGGAGGCCCCCCCCAATCCCAGTACTAATACACACTATTGTGATTTTGGCTAAAAAGTTGATTCTCAGGCATTAGCTCGATTCATCTATACCACAGTTGTCAGATTTGATAGCCCAATTACATCATTATCTGGCAGTTGAGAAGGGAGACGCACTTATAAATAAAGAGGCACAAGCAGGTAAATTTCTCAAGAAACGGAGTCAGTTCATTGGAAAATTTTGTAGTAATGATGAAAGGTGGAGGATGATAGATCATTTTTCCTCCACTAGATGGTATCTTATAGAAAAACTGAAAAACAATCTAGGCCCACTTCAATTACCGAAGGATTGTCCTTGATGAGTTTGAGGTCAGGTGTTTTACCATTTGAAAAAGAGGCAGGCTGAACCGCTGGTTTGGATGGGTGAGGCGACCTTCCCTTTTCTTTCTAGGCTATTATTCGTTTTTGTATTTTTGCTAACCCTATTGGTTATCCTTCATAGTCTGCATACCATAACTAAGGTTACCTTTGTTATTTTTGAAAAATGACATTCTCAATCTAAAACTTTAACTTACATTAGCCATGATTGTAATAACTGTGAAGTCTGTCTGTCATGATTGATGGTACCTACGCTGATAGGTTGTTTTTTTATGATGTTGTTGTTTCTATAATGTTTTCAATAAAAATTTATATTAAAAAAAAGAACATTTTTGTGAAAAAAAGAGGATTTATTATTTTCATGGCTCAATGTTATAAACTTCTGTGAAAAACTTGGCGGTTCAAAGTGCTCACCACACATCTAGTGCTCCTTCCCTTCCGAGCTTTGCCATGCGCCCAAATAGTGGTTTACCCCCACATATGGGGTATCAACATACTCAGGAAAAATTGCACAACAACTTTTGAGGTTCAATTTCTCCTGTTACCCTTGGTAAAATAAAAAATTGGGGGTGAAAATATCATTTTTGTGGGGAAAAATAAGATTTTTTTATTTTCAAGACTCTACGTTATAAACTTCTGTGAAGCACTTGGGGGTTCAAAGTGCTCACCACACATCTAGATATGTTCCTTGGGGGGTCTAGTTTCCAAAATGGGTCACTTGTGGGGGGTTTCCACTGTTTAGGCACATCAGGGGCTCTCTAAACGCGACATGGTGTCCAATCTCAATTTCAGCCAATTTTGTGTTGAAAAAGTCAAACGACGCTCCTTCCCTTCCGAGCTCTGCCATGCGCCCAAACAGTAGTTTACCCACACATAGGGGGTATCGCCATATTCAGGAGAAATTGCATAACAACTTTTATGGTTCATTTTCTCTTTTTACACTTGTGAGGATAAAAAAAATGGTTCTGAATTCATTTTTTTTGTGAAAAAAGTTAAAATTTAATTTTGTTTGAACATTCCAAAAATTCCAGTGAAGCACCTGAAGGGTTAGTGAACTTCTTCAATGTGGTTTTGAACACCTTGAGAGGTGCAGTTTTTAGAATGGCATCACTTTTGGGTATCTTCTATCATATAGGCCCCTCAAAGTGACTTCAAATGTGATGTGGTCCCTAAAAAAATGGTGTTGTAAAAATAAGAAATCGCTGTTCAACTTTTAACCCCTATGAACTTCCTAACAAAATAAAATTTTGGTTCCAAGACTGTGCTAATGTCAAGTAGACATGTGGGAAATGTTACTGATTAAGTATCTTGTGTGACATAACTCTGTGATTTAAGGGCATGAAAATTCAAAGTTGGAAAATTGCGAAATTTTCAAAATTTTTGCCAAATTCCTGTTTTTTTCACAAATAAAAGCAAATCATATCAAAGAAATGTTACCACTATCATGAAGTACAATATATCACGAGAAAACAATCTCAGAATCACCGGTATCCATGGAAGCGTTCCAAAGTCATTACCTCATAAACAGACGGTGGTCAGAATTGTAAAAATTGGCCCGAGATCATTAACGTGCAAACCATCCTCGGGGCAAAGGGGTTAGTGTGGTTTAAGAGATTAGAGATTATGTACACCACCAGCTCCATGCAACCTCAGAAACATCTACTGGATCCTTCCCACTTCTGCACACCTTAGATTTTATTAAGAGGAATAAAAATATTTTTTTAACTGGATTACATATAGCTTTGTTTAAAAAAAATTGTTTAACCCCTTCACGACATCTGTTGTACAAATACAGCGCTGCTAGCGTTGCGTTCCGTATATGTAACAAACACAGAGTCTTAGGCTACCGTCACACTAGCAGTATTTGGTCAGTATTTTACATCAGTATTTGTAAGCCAAAACCAGGAGTGGAACAATTAGAGGAAAAGTATAATAGAAGCATATGCACCACTTCTGTATTATCACCCACTCCTGTTTTTGGCTTACAAATACTGATGTAAAATACTGAACAAATACTGCTAGTGTGACGGCAGCCTTACTCTGAGCGGGTGTCAGCGCTATATGAGAACTGACATCCTGCAGCAACGCCCATGATCAGTGCTAGTGCCGATCGTAGGTATTTAACCCCGTTGATGCCACTGTCAATAGTGACATTGATTGTGTTGTGCCGATGGTCTCCATGGTGACCCAGGGAATAAAGGTGCCAATGGGGTCACCCAGGTAAGGTGGCTTGTAAGCTCCTACTCAGAGCAAGATCTGACATGCCTCCTCCCTGTGTGTAATGCAAGGAAAGTTGATATCCCATACTGGAACAGGGTAAAAACTTTAAAAAAAAGTTTTAAAAAAAATGTAAAAATGTTAAAAAAGTCACAGAATAAAGAACAAAAAAAGAGAAACAAATATTAATCCAATAAATACATATATTTACGTAAAAACAAAAATAAACAAATCAAGTACACATATTTTGGTATCGCCACATCCGGAACAACCCAACCTACAAAACTGTCACTAGTTAACCCCTTCAGTGAAGACTGAAAAAAATGCAAAAGGTATGCATTTTCATCATACCACTGATCAAAAAGTGGAATAAAACGTGATCAAAAATTTAAATGGAAATAAAATGATATAGCTGAAAACATCATCATGTCCCGCAAAAAAACAAGCTGGCATATACCTCCATCAACGGCAAAATAAAAAAGCTATAGAGCTCAAAATATAGCGATGCAAAAAAAGTCTTTTATCTATAAAACAGTTTTGTGTAAAAATGCCAAAACATAAAAAAATGATATAAATGTGGTATCACTGTAATCATACTGAAAAGAAGAATAAAGCTGCCTTATCAATTTTAAAACACATGGTGAACAGGATAAAAAAAAATTAATTCCTGAATTGCTGGTTTTTGTTCAACCTGCCTCCCAAAAATTGGAATAGAAAGCAATCAAAAATGTTATGTGACCGAAAATGGTACCAATAAAAACATGAACTCATGCCGCAAAAAATCAAGCCTTAACTCTGTTGGCAGAAATATGGAAAAAATATAGCTCTCAAAATATGATGACGCAAAATCTTTGTTTTGCAAAAAAGCGTTTTTTAGTGTGTGACAGCAACCACACATAAAAATTATATAAATCTGGTATCTGATACAGCAGTTATTCCAAGGCAGTTAGTCAGGGCAGGAGTCAGGTAACCCACACTCTGCTCTCCCTTCTATCCATGTGCTTTATTCCTATCATCCTATGTTCCCTTGCCATCCACATCCACCACCCCATCCCTCCTCCATAACGACTCATATTCATCAGCTCCTTACCTCTTCCATGTACAGCTCCCATGCACTTCTCACCTTCCTGAAAAACCTCAGCCCATCTTGCCCAAACACACTGCACAAAAAATCTTCGTACAATTCCAAAAACTACTTGCTCTTTATCCTCCTACTCCTTCTGATCTCGGGGGATATCTCCCCCAACCCTGGTCCACCATCCCTCAACCTCAACTCCTATCCTACCTCGTATCATAACCACACTAATCTTATTAATACTACTTGCGCTCCTTCATATCCTTCTTTTAATTGTGGTGCCCTTTGGAATCCACAGTCTGTATGTAACAAACTTCCTTTTCTGCGCAATTGCTTTCTGAACAACTCTCTGAGTCTGTTGGCCCTCACTGAAACCTGGATTCAGGATTCTGACACTGTCTCCCCTGCTGCCATTTCCCATGGTGGCCTACAATTCTCCCATTCCCCGAGACCTACAAACAAACATGGTGGGGGAGTCGGCATACTCCTGTCCCCACAATTCACATTCCAGGTCATCCCCCCAGTTCCATCACTCTCATTCCCTTCTTTTGAGGTCCACACCATCAGGCTCTTTCGTCCCCTCTCCCTCAGAGTAGTGGTCATATATCGGTCCACAGGTTTGCCCACCCAGTTCCTTGACCACTTCTCAGGCTGGCTGCTGCACTTCACGTCCTCAGAACTCCCAACCCTTATCCTGGGAGACTTCAACATCCACATAAACAACCCCACTTCCACATCTGCATCCCAGCTTCTATCACTAACCACTTCTCTCGGCCTCTCACAGCTCTCAACCTCTGAAGCACACAAAGACAGTAACACCCTTGACCTGGTCTTCACCAGGCTCTGCTCAATCTCCTACCTAGATAACTCACCGCTTCCCCTATCTGACCACAACATTCTCTCCTTTGTGCTCACATTCCCTCGCCCACCCCAGTACACTCCTACCTACACACATTCAGAAATCTACACGCTATTAACTCTCATACACTTTCAGACTCCTTACACTTATCACTGTCCCCAATCTCCTCTTTTTCCTGTCCTGATCTGGCTGTACACCACAATGACACTCCTAGAAGCACCCTGGACCAAGTAGCGCCCCTCACCCTCTGAAACTCCAAGCACAGAGTAAAACAGCCCTGGCTCGCATCTCAAACCCGATTTCTCCAGCGATGCTCTAGGTGTGCCGAACGCTTATGGAGGAAAATTCGCACACCAGAAGACTTCATCCACTTCAAATTTATGTTAAGAACTTATAATTCTGCCCTTCACCTCATCAAACAGACCTACTTCACCACCCTGATCTCCTCACTATCCAACAACCCCAAGAAACTTTTTGACACCTTTCACTCCCTCCTCAGGCCAAAAGCACAAGCCTCATCATAGACATTTGTGCTAATGACCTGGCCTCCCACTTTATAGAGAAAATAGATAATATCAGTCAGGAAATCTGCTCCCAGCCACTAAGTGCTGTGACTCCCATGCCTCCCTGCATTTCCCCTGGCTCACTCTCCACATTCAATCCCATCATAGAAGAAGTCTCCAGGCTCCTCTCTTCTTCTCGTCTGACTACAGGCACTACTGACCCCATTCCTTCTCATTTCCTCCAGCCTCTCTCTCCAGTCATCACAACTCACCAAACTACAATCTTTAATCTCTCCCTCTCCTCAGGCATTTTCCCATCCTCCTTTAAACACTCTATCATTACTCCATTATTAAAGAAACCCTCTCTCGATCCATCCTGCACAAATAACTACAGACCAGTCTCCAACCTCCCCTTCATCTCTAAACTCTTGGAGTGCCTGGTCTACTCCCGCCTTACCCATTATCTACTCATTCCCTCCTAGACCCTTCAAAGTCCGGTTTCCGCCCCCTACACTCAACAGAAACTGCACTCATCAAAGTGACCAATGACCTTCTGACAGCAAAGTGTAACGGTGACCACTCTCTGCTCGTTCTTCTCGATCACTCTGCAGCTTTTGATACTATTGACCACTCTTTCCTACTCTCTGGACTCCAGTCACTAGGCATTAAGGACACTGCTCTCTCCTGATTCTCTTCCTATCTTTCTGATCGCTCCTTCAGGGTTCTGTTTGCTGGCTCCACTTCATCTCCTCTTTCTCTCACTGTTGGGGTACTTCAGGGCTCAGTCCTTGGCCCCCTTCTCTTCTCTCTCTACACAGTCCCAATTGGACAGAACATCAGCAGATTTGGCTTTCAGTAGCATCTTTGTGACGATGACACACAACTATATACTTCATCTCCTGACCTTACTCCCGCTGTACTACAGAACGCCAGTGACTCTCTGCAGTCTCCGACATCATGTCCGCCCTCTATCTGAAGCTCAACATCTCCAAAACTAAACTTTTTCCGCTCCCACCGTCTACTAACCTCCCTAAACTTGACATTTACCTCTCTCTGTGGGTGGCACCATAATAACAACCCGGCAGCAGGCACGCTGTCTGGGTGTTATGTTTGACACCAATCTCGCCTTCACTTCCCATATACAATCTCTTGCCCGCTGGTGCCGCTTACACCTAAAGAACATCTCTAGAATCCGCCCTTTTCTCACCATGGAAACAACAAAAACCCTCACTGTCGCCCTGATCCACTCCCGCCTGGACTACTGTAATGCTCTATTAATTGGCCTCCCCGTTACTCGACTTTTCCCTCTTCAGTCTATCCTCAATGCAGCAGCCAGGGTCATCTACCTGGCTAATCGGTATTCAGATGCAGCCACTCTTCGACAGTCGTTACACTGGCTACCCATTCATTATTGGATCCAATTCAAAGTTCTTGTTCTCACCCACAAAGCTTTCCACAGTGTGGCACCCCTTACTCCTCCTCCCGTATTTTTGTCTATTGGCTTAGCCGACTGCTGTGCTCTGCAAATAACTTTCGACTAACCTCTGCACTAATCCGTACCTCCCACTCCCGTCTCCAAGACTTCTCCCGTGCTGCACCAATCCTCTGGAATGCTCTACCCCAAGAAATTAGGACCATTCACAATTTGCATAGTTTTACAAATATATTTGTTCAGAGCGGCCTATCACGTTCCTTAATAAAAGTCATTTTAGGTTTGTGTGTGTGTGTGTAGCCCATTCACTACTTCCATCTATACCCTATCCCCTGAAGATGGCTGGACCATCATTGTAAATACATCATTGTAAATACACACCTGTACTTTGCATCTCCCCCACCTCATTGTAGATTGTAAGCTCTCATGAGCAGGGTCGTCTTATTTTGATTTAACCCCTTCATGACCCAGCCTATTTTGGCCTTAATGACCTTGCCGTTTTTTGCAATTCTGACCAGTGTCCCTTTATGAGGTAATAACTCAGGAACGCTTCAACGGATCCTAGAGATTCTGAGATTGTTTTTTCGTGACATATTGGGCTTCATGTTAGTGGTAAATTTAGGTCGATAATTTCTGAGTTTATTTGTGAAAAAAACGGAAATTTGGCAAAAATTTTGAAAATTTCGCAATTTTCACATTTTGAATTTTTATTCTGTTAAACCAGAGAGTTATGTGACACAAAATAGTTAATAAATAACATTTCCCACATGTCTACTTTACATCAGCACAATTTTGGAAACAAATTTTTTTTTTGCTAGGAAGTTATAAGGGTTAAAATTTGACCAGTGATTTCTCATTTTTACAACAAAATTTACAAAACCATTTTTTTTTTAGGGACCACATCACATTTGAAGTCAGTTTGAGGGTTCTATATGGCTGAAAATACCCAAAAGTGACACCATTCTAAAAACTGCACCCCTCAAGGTGCTCAAAACCACATTCAAGAAGTTTATTAACCCTTCAGGTGTTTCACAGCAGCAGAAGCAACATGGAAGTAAAAAATGAACATTTAACTTTTTAGTCACAAAAATGATCTTTTATCGAAATTTTTTTTTATTTTCCCAAGGGTAAAAGGAGAAACTGGACCACGAACATTGTTGTCCAATTTGTCCTGAGTACGCTGATACCTCATATGTGGGGGTAAACCACTGTTTGGGCGCACGGCAGGGCTCGGAAGGGAAGGAGCGCCATTTGACTTTTTGAATGAAAAATTGGCTCCAATCTTTAGCGGACACCATGTCGCGTTTAGAGAGCCCCCGTGTGCCTAAACATTGGAGCTCCCCCACAAGTGACTCCATTTTGGAAACTAGACCCCCCAAGGAACTTATCTAGAAGCATAGTGAGCACTTTAAACCCCCAGGTGCTTCACAAATTGATCCGTAAAAATGAAACAGTACTTTTTTTTCACAAAAAAATTATTTTAGCCTCAGATTTTTCATTTTCACATGGGCAACAGGATAAAATGGATCCTAAAATTTGTTGGACAATTTCTCCTGAGTACAACGATACCTCACATGTGGGGGTAAACCACTGTTTGGGCACATGGTAAGGCTCGGAAGGGAAGGAGCGCCATTTGACTCTTTGAATGAAAAATTATCTCCATCGCTAGCAGACACCATGTCACGTTTGGAGAGCCCCTGTGTGCCTAAACATTGGAGCTCCCCCACATGTGACCCCATTTTGGAAACTAGACCCCCCAAGGAACTTATCTAGAAGCATAGTGAGCACTTTAAACCCCCAGGTGCTTCACAAATTGATCCGTAAAAATGAAAAAGTACTTTTTTTTCACACAAAATTTATTTTAGCCTCAATTTTTTCATTTTCACATGGGCAACAGGATAAAATGGATCCTAAAATTTGTTGGGCAATTTCTCCTGAGTACGCCGATACCTCATATGTGGGGGTAAACCACTGTTTGGGTGCACGGCAAGGCTCGGAAGGGGAGGCGTGCCATTTGACTTTTTGAATGGAAAATTAGCTCCAATCGTTAGCGGACACCATGTCGCGTTGGAGAGCCCCTGTGTGCCTAAACATTGGAGCTCCCCTACAAGTGACCCCATTTTGGAAACTAGACCCCCCAAGGAACTTATCTAGATGCATAGTGAGCACTTATAACCCCCAGGTGCTTCACAGAAGTTTATAACGCAGAGCCGTCAAAATAAAAAATAATTTTTCTTTCCTCAAAAATGATTTTTAGCCCAGAATTTTTTATTTTCCCAAGGGTAATAGGAGAAATTGGACCCCAAATGTTGTTGTCCAGTTTGTCCTGAGTACGATGATACCTCATATGTGGGGGTAAACCACTGTTTGGGTGCACCGCAGGGCTCGGAAGGGAAGGCATGCCATTTGGCTTTTTGAATGGAAAATTAGCTCCAATCATTAGCGGACACCATGTCGCGTTTGGAGAGCCCCTGTGTGCCTAAACATTGGAGCTCCCGCACAAGTGACTCCATTTTGGAATCTAGACCCCCCAAGGAACTTATCTAGAAGCATAGTGAGCACTTTGAACCCCCAAGTGCTTCACAGAAGTTTATAACGCAGAGCCATCAAAATAAAAAATAATTTTTCTTTTCTCAAAAATGATTTTTTAGCCCACAATTTTTTATTTTCCCAAGTGTAACAGGGGAAATTGGACCCCAAAAGTTGTTGTCCAGTTTCTCCTGAGTACGCTGATACCCCATATGTGGGGGTAAACCACTGTTTTGGCACACGTCGGGGTTTGGAAGGGAAGTAGTGACGTTCTGAAATGCAGACTTTGATGGAATGTTCTGCGGGCGTCAGGTTGCGTTTGCAGAGCCCCTGATGTGCCTAAACAGTAGGAACTCCCCACAAGTGACTACATTTTGGAAACTAGACCCCCAAGGGAACTTATCTAGATGTGTGGTGAGCACTTTGAACCCCCAAGTGCTTCACAGAAGTTTATAACGCAGAGCCGTGAAAATAATAAATGTGTTTCCTTTCCTCAAAAATATTTTTTTAGCCCAGAATTTTTTATTTTTGCAAGGGTAACAGGAGAAATTTGACCCCAAAAGTTGTTGTCCAGTTTCTCCTGAGTACGCTGATACCCCATATGTGGGGGTAAACCACTGTTTGGGCACATGCCGGGGCTCGGAAGGGAAGTAGTGAGTTTTTGGAATGCAGACTTTGATGGAATGGTCTGCGGGCATCATGTTACGTTTGCAGAGCCCCTGATATGTCTAAACAGTAGAAACCCCCCACAAGTGACCCAATTTTGGAAACTAGACCCCCAAAGGAACTTATCTAGATGTGTGGTGAGCACGTTCAACCCCTAAGAGCTTCACAGAAGTTTACAACGCAGGGCCGTGAAAATAAAAAATCATTTTTCTTTCCTCAAAAAAGATGTTTTAGCAAGCAATTTTTTATTTTCACAAGGGTAACAGGAGAAATTGGGCCCCAATATTTGTTGCCCAGTTTGTTGTGAGTGTGCTGGTATCCCATATGTGGGGGTAAACCACTGTTTGGGCGCACGTCAGGGCTCGGAAGGGAAGTAGTGACATTTGAAATGCAGACTTTGATGGAATGGTCTGCGGGCATCACATTGCATTTGCAGAACCCCTGATGTGCCTAAATAGTAGAAACACCCCACAAGTGACCCCATTTTGGAAACTAGACCCCCGAAGGATCTTATCTAGATGTGTGGTGAGCACTTTCAACCCCCAAGTGATTCATAGAAGTTAATAACGCAGAGCCGGGAAAATAAAAAATAATTGTTCTTTCCTCAAAAATTATGTTTTAGCAAGTAATTTTTTATTTTTGCAAGGGTATCAGGAGAAATTGGACCCCAACAGTTGTTGCCCAGTTTGTTCTGAGTATGCTGGTTCCCCAAATGTGGGGGTACACCACTGTTTGGGCGCACGTCGGGGCTTGGAAGGGAGGGAGCACCATTTTACTTTTTGAACGCAAGATTGGCTGGAATCAATGGTGGCGCCATGTTGCGTTTGGAGACCCCTGATGTGCCTAAACAGTGGAAACCCCTCAATTCTAACTTCAACACTAACCCCAACACACCCCTAATCCTAATCCCAACTGTAGCCATAACCCTAATCACAACCCTAACCCCAACACACCCCTAACCACAACCCTAACCCCAACACACCCGTAACCCTAATTCCAACCCTAACCCTAATCCTAACCCTAATCCCAACCCTAACCCTAATCCCAACCCTAACCACAACTGTAACCCCAACACACCCCTAACCCTATCCGTAACCCTAACCACAAGCCTAATCTTAACCCTATTTCCAACCGTAGCCCTATTTCCAACCCTAACTCTAATTCCAACCCTAACCCTAAGGCTATGTGCCCACGTTGCGGATTCGTGTGAGATTTTTCTGCACGATTTTTGAAAAATCTGCAGGTAAAAAGCACTGCGTTTTACCTGCGGATTTACAGCAGATTTCCAGTGTTTTTTTGTGCGGATTTCATCTGCGGATTCCTATTGAGGAACAGGTGTAAAACGCTGCGGAATCCTCACAAAGAATTGACATGCTGCGGAAAATACAACGCAGCGTTTCTGCACGGAATTTTCCGCACCATGGGCACAGCGGATTTGGTTTTCCATAGGTGTACATGGTACTGTAAACCTGATGGAAAACTGCTACGAATTCGCAGCGGCCAATCCGCTGCGGATCCGCGGCCAATCCGCTGCGGATCCGCGGCCAATCCGCTGCGGATCCGCGGCCAAATCCACACTGTGTGCACATGCCATAACCCTAACCCTACCCCTACCCCTAACCCTACCCCTAGTTCTAACCCTAGTTCTAACCCTAACCCTAGTGGAAAAAGAAAAAAAAAATATTTTCTTTATTTTATTATTGTCCCTACCTATGGGGGTGATAAAGGGGGGGGGTTATTTATTATTTTTTTATTTTGATCGCTGTGATAGAACCTACCACAGCGATCAAAATGTACTTTGTAATGAATCTGCCGGCCATTTTGGAAGATGGCGGCGCCCAGGGAGAAGACAGACCGACTTCGGGAGGCTCGGTAAGTATGAGAGGGTGGTGGGGGGGTGGATCGGAGCACAGGGGGGGGGGGATCGGAGGACGGGGGGAGCGGACAGGAGCACGGGGGAGCGGACATGGGGACGGAGGGGGGTACCGGACAGAACGGAGGACTGGGGAGGAGATCGGGGGCGGTGGGGGGGGCAGAACATGATTTCCAGCCATGGCAGATGCTATTGCAGCATCTGCCATGGCTGGATTGCAATATTTCACCATTTTCATAGGTGAAATATTGCAAATTGCTCTGATTGGCTGTTGCACTTTCAACAGCCAATCAGAGCGATCGTAGCCACGTGGGGGCAAAGCCACCCCCCCTGGGCTGAAGTACAACTCCCCCTGTCCCTGCAGATCGGGTGAAATAGGAGTTAACCCTTTCACCCGATCTGCAGGGACGCGATCATTCCATGACGCCACATAGGCGTCATGGGTCGGATTGGCACCGACTTTCATGACGCCTACGTGGCGTCAAAGGTCGGGAAGGGGTTAATTATTGTATTGTTAACGTTGTTACTTATGACTTGCGTTTGAAACTGTTAAACTGTAAAGTGCTGCGGAATATGTTGGCGCTACATAAAGATTATTCTTATTTATTAGTGGAATTGCAGTAATCGCACCGACCCAAAGAATAAAGTCGTCTTATCACTTACATCGCACGAGCAACTGCGCAAAAAATAAACAGAACAAATTCTTCACCTGCTGCTTTGTTCATTCTGCCGCACAAACGTTGCCATAAGGCTTGGCTTGCATTTATCCTGCGCTCTACGCTGAACGCTTACACCGGGGTTACTGTGTAAATCTCTGAAATACGTGATTCAGACGCAATCCGGTGGAAGATTCCCTGTAATGAGGCAGATGAAGACACTGTGGACGCTGTCTATCCTGTGATCCAGTGGTGTCTGTCTTTTTCAGTGTACATAAAAGCACGGTCGGGAACAGTTTTGTGCACTTCTGAAAAGGACACCGCTAAACAGAGGCTAGACAGAGTACAGAGTAACTCTACTGCCTCATTATAGTTACTCCCATATGTCCAGCAATTAATATTAGATACTTTGTGGCGCCCGCATCTCTGCATGCAGTCCCTCTCTCCCTGCAGAGACACCAGTGTACTCACTGCCGAGGCTCTCATCCTGCTCCTTCTGGGTCTGCTGCTGCCTGGGGTGCGTACACTCCTACAGGTCTCCAGGCACTGTGTTTAGGGTGTGCGCACACGTCCTCTTTCTTAAAGGGGCCACGTGCGTTACTCTAAAGTGTCCCCAGCCAGTAGCTGAATGTCACTTACTATTTAAAGCGCCTCTTCCAACACAGAAGTGCCTGTGCAATGTTGTGATTTTGTTCCTAGCAATCTTGTCAGTTCTCAGGTCCCAGTGTTTGCATCTAGTCTGTTGCACCCACCAATGCTCACCTCAAAGGCAGCCGAACCAGTTGCACCCGCCAGTGCTCACCTCAACAGCAGCCTAACCAGTTGCACACACCAGTGCTCACCTCACCGGCAGTCGTGCCAGCAGCACCTGCCAGTGCTCACCTCTCTGCCAGCCTGTCCTGTCTCCACCTGCGGTTCCTGTCATCTTCTCTGCCTGTCTGCATCTGTTGGACATTCCCTTGGGCCATCCCAGCTACCCATTCCTAGGGGTCAGCTGCCATCCACCCAAGGTCAGTCCTGGAGTAGCACCTGGACCACCTCCCTTGTCTCTCCCTGGATCTCGGTGTTGTGAGCTGCTGCGTATCCAAGGTCAGATTGAGTGAGGCTCCTAGTCAAAACCCTCCAGGTCTTCCTTGGGCTTTGGCACAGTGGTTTCACCACCCAGCCTAGTACACACTTCAGTATAAATGACACACCATAATCTTATATGGTATATAACTGTTAGGAAGAGATTTCAACACGAATTAATATAAAAACATACTATTTTTATTAATCAAACATAAAAACAGCTAATATTAAAAAACAAGGAAGATAACCTCCAAAAAAAGAGGGGAAAACACAGCATAAAAATATGTAATAGCAAAAGGGGAGATCAATATACAAAGGAAATGATGAATATCACTTATAATAGCAAAAAAAAAAATCAATAATCTGCACTGGTAATACTAGGAAAAATTCGTGAGATACCATATGCTGATAACTGGTCTACAACATGCATAAAAGATCAAAGAAGGCATAGCCCTTGTATATTTCTCCATTCTAGGCAACCAACAGGGAAGCAGTATGAAGAGCATGACCAAAATGCAAGGTGCCTGCATGCTCTGCACATATGAAAATCATGCAATGGAAACTTACCTTAATGTGGTCCTCCCACAGGAATCCAGTATGCCATAGTGCACTTAATAGGCTAATATTATTAATATTGCTGTTAGTAATATAATAGCCTATATTATTGATATACCACTGGTATATTACCTGTACTAGAATAGGACAGGAGACTGTGGAAAAAGGCTGTGTACCCCTCATACCAGACAGGCGCCGTTTCGCTGCTCGCTTCTTCTTGATATTCATATGTGTTACCCTGTTACCCTTGTGAACATTAAAATTCTGTGGCTGAAGCAACATTTGTAAATGTATTTTTTCATTCTCAGGGCTGAATGTTATAAAATTCTGTGAAGCACCAGTGGGTTCAAGGTGCTCAGCAAACCTGTAGATAAATTCTCTGAGGGGTGTAGTTTCAAAAATGGGGTCAACCTGTGCATTTTTTTCACTGTTTAGGTACATCAGAGGCTCTGTAAACACACTATGGCATCTGCTATCTATTCCAGCCAATTGTGCACTCCAAAAGTCAAATGAAGCTCCTTCAGGTTCCAAGCGTCCAAACAGTAGTTTTCCACCACATATGCTGTATCAGCATACTCAGGAGAAATTGCACAACAAATTGTATAATACATTTCTCCTGTTACCCTTGTAAAAATTAAAAATTTGTGGCTAAAGCAACATTTTTGCTTGAATTTCTGATATTTTTACAAATAAACACAAACAGTTTCTACCTAAACTTACCACTAATATAAAGTACAATGTGTCATGAAGAGCAATCTCAGAATCAACGGTATTCGTTGAAGCGTTACAGAGTTATTACCACATAAAGTGACACTGGTCAGAATTGTAAAATTTGGCCTGGTCAGGAAGGGGAAAACAGGTTTCGGGGAGAAGGAGTTAAAGTACAATTGGATGCCATTAGTGATGAGCGAGTATGCTGCGTCAACATAAACTAAATCTACGAGCACACCGAAATACTCGGACGCCACCCGAGCATGCTTGGAGAAACTAGAGTAACGAGCATACTCGCTCATCACTAGATGCCATATTACCAAATTACAGGGGAATTATTCCCTAGAAGAATTAAGATATCAAATATATGGAGAAACAAACTGCAACAGCTGTTCTGTATTGTGGAGTCACGGTGTGTTTGAGAGAGTTTGTAAAGGTACCACGCACATGCTTCTGCACATCATGGCTTCTCTAAAAAGAACCCCAATATATTAAAAAAGATTTGAAGCAATCTGGTACAAACTCATTGACTTTATTTAACATCGCTCAGTGAAGGATTACCTTGTCTATAGTCTCCCTGCTAAATAGGCTTTCTGGCACTCCACTATATTATATAGCCTTCACCACTTCTTAAATCTCCTTCTGTGTCTGTTAACTTACACAACAGGATCAGAACATAAACCCGCAACAATAAATGCTGCACAGTAGACAATGTTAGAACAGCAATGTTAATTAGAACATATAGTATGCTAAATATATTTGCATAAATATCATACACAGTTTAATACTGAGCACAGTAGTTGAACACCAGCAAAATCTGGTTCAGAAAAAAATCATTTATCATTTTACAATTCATACTGGAGCATAAAATTAATTTGCAAAAAAAATAAGAGTACCCTGAAATACTGTTTATGTAATATTGTACCTGTCCTTATTAAACTTATACTACACTTCATAATTTTAGCCCCTGATATTGTACAATATTTAATTAATCAAATACTTAAACAAAACCAACCTTTCCTTCAGAGTTAGCAGACGATACCTTAACAACCTTGTTCCGGTTCATTCTCCTCTTCACCCAGTCTTCTACTTGGACATTGAACTTCATAAAGGTAACATATGTTAGATAAGCTATGAGAAGCATGAGGCTCTCCCACCACTGGATGAAATTGTCCAAGAAAAAAGTTATGAGCATAATTAATCCCACAATATAAAAAGACACATCTCGAAATAGTGGCCACCAGGTAAGGTTTAACACCTCCTTAGAAAATAAAGCACACATGCCAATTACAAAGAGGATATTAAATACTGCTGATCCAACGATGGTTCCAATACCAACATTGCTGTGAGATATAAATACTCCTATCAGTGATGTAAACAGTTCTGGGGCGGATCCACCAGCAGCCATAAAAGTTGCCCCTGCCACATCATCAGAAATCATCAGTTTTTCAGTGATGACTGTTAATGAGGGAACAAAAAATTCATCACAAACTACAGCTAGTGCTATGAACATATAAATCATTCCAAATATATGGAGCACAACAGCACCCCTCTTTCTGTCTTCTAAAGAAAAAATGTCTTCTGGGTATTCCCCCTTGGAAGCAGATTTATTTTTGTCATGTTTATAGTTCATGGATATAGTAGACCGAGGGGTATCATTCTGGTTTTGCTCTACAAAGTCCATCAGATTTCGTTGATGTCGTTGCATCGGAGTATGGCTATTTGTAGCACTGGTCACATCATTGCTGTAAAGCTCTATCTTTAAAAAGGCACCAACTGAAGTGGACAAAGTGCTTATGGCTGTTATACTGAATAAAAGACCCAGTATTCTAATAAGTCTCAGTTTCTTATGAAAAAATGGATTCTTCTGGTTGTGGCGAGGAAATGTATTTCCTATGCAGCAGCTTTCTGTGATATTGTCAGCAGATTTTTCATGGAGGCCCATTTTCAATCGCCTTAACAAAAATGCTAGGAATTACAAAAAAAATAAAATCCAATATACTGACATGCTTTTTTCACTTTTATTAGCTCCTTAATAGATGTGAAAGCTTCTTCTTGCGTAGATTTCTTTTTGTAAATTTTTCATTCATGCCTAAAAACAGGAAAAGAGAAGTAAATATTATTAAGCAATGACTAAATTGCATATGCACATTAGTTTAATTTCAGTATGTTACAGAACATTTATACTGGCGATAGTTGGCTGTAAGAACACAAGATCCAATGATTCACAAGTGTAAACAAGACAGTGATCAGCTAAAATTTGTTCTTTGGCCGATCACATACTTTATGTGATCTTAAATATAATTTTTTTCAGTAGCACAGACCTACAGCTGTAAGAGCAACATATCATGCAAAAAGATTCTCTTCTGCTCTGTTGGCACTTACTTAAAGGGAACCTGTCATGTCTCAGCTATTAACTTGCAGATATGGAGCTAATCTGTACCTTAATAGCATTCTAAAGCTGGGCGGCTGCTACACTGAGGGCCGGCTGCCAGGGAGAAATTAACTTTATTCCTCCCTTCAGCCTTGGGGTTTTAGTCATAGAGTTGTGTCCAGAGCGGCTCTCCAGTCACAGTTCTGTACATAGCGAACAAAAGCTATAATCATGCCCAGGCACCGATTGACAGCTTGCTCTGTACTAATGCACTGCTGTGTAATTCAGTGAGTGGGCATGGTTACAGCTGCCGCTCAGTATGTACTGAATGGTGACTGATGGCACACTGGCCGTGACTCTATGACTGAAAGCTGCCAGGAAGAATAAAGTCAATTTCCTCTTGCTAGTCAGGCCTTCAGTGCAGCGGCCCGGCCGGACTGGAACGCTATTAACCACTTAACACCATTAGACGTACTATCCCGTCAAGGTGACCTGGGACTTAATTCCCAGTGACGGGATAGTACGTCCAGCTGCGCTCACGGGGGGAGCGCGGCCGATCGCGGCCGGGTGTCAGCTGAATATCGCAGCTGACATCCAGCACTATGTGCCAGGAGCGGTCATGGACCGCCCCTGGCACATTAACCCCCGGCACACTGCGATCAAACATGATCGCACCGTTCCGGGGGCATATGGAAGCATCGCGCAGGAAGGGGGCTCCCTGCGGGCTTCCCTGAGACCCTCGGCACAAGGCGATGTGCTCACCTTGTTCCGGGCGTCTCCTCCCTGCAGGCCCCAGATCCAAAATGGCCACAGGGCTGCATCCGGGTCCTGCAGGGAGGTGGCTTACCAGCGCCTGCTCAGAGCAAGCGCTGGTAAGCCTGCAGCCCTGCTTGTCAGATCGCTGATCTGACAGAGTGCTCTGTAAAGTGTCAGATCAGCGATCTGACCCTATAACATGATGCCCCCCCCCCCAGGGCAATGTTATAAAGTAAAAAAAAAATATTTACGTGTAAAAAAAAAATAAAAAAAAAAATTCCTAAATAAAGAAAAAAAAATATTGTTCCCATAAATACATTCCTTTATCTAGATAAAAAAACAATAAAAGTACACATATTTAGTATCGCCGAGTCCGTAACGACCCGACCTATAAAATTGTCCCACTAGTTAACCCCTTCAGTGAACGCCGTAAAAAAAAAAAAAAAAAAAAACGAGGCAAAACACAACCCTTTATTATCATACCGCGAACAAAAAGTGGAATAGCAAGCGATCAAAAAGACAGATATAAATAACCATGTCAGTGCTGAAAACGTCATCTTGTCCCGCAAAAAACAAGCTGCCATACAGCGTCATTAGTGAAAAAATAAAAAAGTTATAGTCCTTAGAGTAAAGCGATGAAAAAATAATTATTTTTTCTATAAAATAGTTTTTATCGTATAAAAGCGCCAAAACATAAAAAAATAATCTAAATGAGGTATCGCTGTAATTGTACTGACCCGAAGAATAAAACTGCTTTATCCATTTTACCAAACGCGGAACGGTATAAACGCCCCCCACCCCCAAAAGAAATTCATGAATAGCTGGTTTTGGTCATACTGCCTCACAAAAATCGGAATAAAAAGCAATCAAAAAATGTCACGTGCCCGAAAATGTTACCAATAAAAACGTCAACTCGTCCCGCAAAAAACAAGACCTCACGTGACTCTGTGGACCAAAATATGGAAAAATTATAGCTCTCAAAATGTGGTAATGCAAAAAATTATTTTTTTTGTAATAAAAAGCGTCTTTTAGTGTGTGACAGCTGCCAATCATAAAAATTCGCTAAAAAAAACACTATAAAAGTAAATCAAACCCCCCTTCATCACCCCCTTAGTTAGGGAAACATAAAAAAATTTTAAAAATGTATTTATTTCCATTTTCCCATTAGGGTTAGGGCTAGGGTTGGGGCTAGGGTTGGGGCTAGGGTTAGGGCTAGGGTTAGGATTACATTTATGGTTGGGATTAGGGTTAGGGGTGTGTCAGGGTTAGGGGTGTGGTTAGGGTTATGGTTGGGATTAGGGGTGTGTTGGAGTTAGGGGTGTGGTTAGGGTTGGGGTGTGGTTGGATTAGGGGTGTGTTTGGGTTAGGGTTTCAGTTAGAATTGGGGGTTTCCACTGTTTAGGTACATCAGGGCTCTCCAAACGCGACATGGTGTCAGATCTCAATTCCAGCCAATTCTGCATTGAAAAAGTAAAACAGTGCTCCTTCCCTTCGGAGCTCTCCCGTGCGCCCAAACAGGGGTTTATCCCAACATATGGGGAATCAGCGTATGCAGGACAAATTGGACAACAACTCCTGAGGTCCAATTTCTCTTGTTACGCTTGGGAAAATAAAAATTGGGGGGGCTAAAAAAAACATTTTTGTGGGACAAAAATGATTTTTTTCTTTTCATGGCTCTGCGTTATAAACTGTAATGAAATACTTGGGGGTTTAAAGTTCTCACAACACATCTAGATAAGTTCCTTGAGAGATCTAGTTTCCAATATGGGGTCACCTGTGGGGGTTACTACTGTTTAGGTACACCAGGGGCTCTACAAATGCAAAGTCAAGCCTGCAGACCAATCCATCTAAGTCCGCATTCCAAATGGTGCTCCTTCCCTTCCGAGCTCTGCCATGCGCCCAAACGGTGGTTCCTCCCAACATATGGGGTATCAGCGTACTCAGGACAAATTGGACAACAACTTTTGGTTACCAGTTTCTCCTGTTACCCTTGGAAAAATACAAAACTGGGTGTTAAAGATAATTTTGGTGGAAAAAATGACTTTTTATTTTCACAGCTCTGCGTTATTAACTGTAGTGAAACACTTGGGGGTTCAAAGTTCTCACAACACATTTAGATAAGTTCCTTGGGGGGTCTAGTTTCCAATATAGGGTCACTTGTGGGGGATTTCTACTGTTTAGGTACATTAGGGGCTCTGCAAACGCAATGTGACGCCTGCAAACCATTCCATCTAAGTCTGCATTCCAAATGGCGCTCCTTCCCTTCCGAGCTCTGCCATGCGCCAAAACGGTGGTTACCCCCCACATATAGGGTATCAGCGTACTCAGGACAAATTGCACAACAACTTTTGGGGTCGAATTTCTCCTGTTACCCTTGGGAAAATACAAAACTGGGGGCTAAAAAATAATTTTTGTGGAAAAAAAAAAAATTTTTTATTTTCACGGCTCTTCTTTCTAAACTGTAGTGAAACACTTGGGGGTTGAAAGCTCTCATAACACATCTAGATAAGTTCCTTAGGGGTCTACTTTCCAAATTGGGGTCATTTTTGGGGGGTTTCAATGTTTAGGCACATCAGGGGCTCTCCAAACGCAACATAGCGTCCCATCTCAATTTCAGCCAATTTTGCATTGAAAAGTCAAATGGCGCTCCTTCCCTTCCGAGCTCTGCCATGCACCCAAACAGTGGTTTACCCCCACATATGGGGTATCAGCGTACTCAGAACAAATTGCACAACAATGTTTGGGGTACAATTTCTTCTGGTAACCTTGGGAAAATAAAAAATTGGGGGCGAAAAGTTCATTTTTGTGAAAACATTATTTTTTATTTTGACGGATCTACATTATAAACTTCTGTGAAGCACTTGGTGGGTCAAAGTGCTCACCACATATCTACTGTAGATAAGTTCCTTAGGGGGTCTACTTTCCAAAATGGTGTCACTTGGGGGTTTCAATGTTTAGGCATATTAGTGGCTCTCCAAACGCAACATGGCATCCCATCTCAATTCCAGCCAATTTTGTATTGAAAAGTCAAATGGCGCTCCTTCCCTTCCGAGCTCTGCCATGCGCCCAAACAGTGGTTTACCCCCACGTATGGGGTATCTGGGTACTCAGGACAAATTGTACAACAACTTTTGGGGTCCATTTTCTCCTGTTACCCTTGGTAAAATAAAACAAATTGGAGCTGAAGTAAATTTTTTGTGAAAAAAAATTAAATGTTCATTTTTTTTAAACATTCCAAAAATTCCTGTGAAACACCTGAAGGGTTAATAAACTTCTTGAATGTGGTTTTGAGCACCTTGAGGGGTGCATTTTTTAGAATGGTGTCACACTTGGGTATTTTCTATCATATAGATCCCTCAAAATGACTTCAAATGTGACGTGGTCCCTAAAAAAAATTGGTGTTGTAAAAACGAGAAATTGCTGGTCAACTTTTAACCCTTATAACTCCCTAAGAAAATTTTTTTTTCCAAAATTGTGCTGATGTAAAGTAGACATGTGGGAAATGTTACTTATTAAGTATTTTGTGTGACATATCTCTGTGATTTAAGGGCATAAAAATTCAAAGTTGTAAAATTGCGACATTTTCAAAATTTTCGACAAATTTCCACTTTTTTCACAAATAAACGCAGGTAATATCAAAGAAATTTTACCACTATCATGAAGTACAATATGCTTAGAGAAAACACTGTCAGAATCACCGGGATCCGTTGAAGCGTTCCAGAGGTATAACCTCATAAAGGGACAGTGGTCAGAATTGTAAAAATTGGCCCGGTCATTAACGTGCAAACCACCCTTGGGGCTTAAGGGGTTAAAGGAAAATTAGTCCCACATCTGCAGGTTAATAGAGTTTTGGGATGTGACAAGTTACCTTTAAATTGTCAAATCAGATGATTTTCATCAGCATTATAGGATACTGGTTTTACTTTCACTTAACCACAGTAAAAGCAAGATCTAGTTAAATTCTCTTTGTACCAAATGTGAGGTGAGAGCTGAACCTTTACAGCATCTGAATGGCAAAGTGGAGTCTTGTTCTCAGATCTAGCAGGATTTAGCATGTTTCATTTTATCAACTGTTCCATATAATATTATGGAGAAACCAGTTCACCTAAATTCATTAAAAAAATGTATTTATGCAGATTTAATTCACCAATTCAGCCCAATCGAAACTAACTCAGCAAAATCCAAATAATGTGAATTGACCTCACCTCTCATCAGTAACCTGCATTCTACTTCACAAGGAATATAGTTATTTCTGACCAATGTAATAAAAAGTAAATGGGTATTATGCAGCCCGGGAAATGAAAGAGGAAATAGCTACTTATAAAGGGTAAATCTGCAGAAGCAGGACATTGCTGTTTCTAAAGCGTTAATCTGTGTCCCTAACTAAATACTGTACACAGACAGCCACAACACACTGAGAAGGATTTTCCTTAGCTGTTATTTCTAGCCTATTCCAGCTAAGCAATAATATTCATTTTATCTTACGTGTCTTCTTACATTACTATTAGAGATGGGGGAACCCGAACAGTAAAGTTCGGCGTCCGTATTGTTCGGGCACAGACACCGAACACGGACTTCACCAGGATGTCCCCGTTACTGTTGAGGTTCAGCACCCCGAACACTGGGTGATTGTCGTGCTGTCATGTGCATGACAGCGTGGCAAACATTGCTTCTGATTAGCAGTAAAATCATTATCGCCGGTCAGACAGCCATGATTCCCACGCTGTCAAATGACAGTGTGAGCCCACAGCTGTGATCGGAGTTAAAAAGTTTACCTCTAGTCACTGATGTTGGCTTATGGGACTACTGCTCTCATCAGCCTATGCCTGCTGCCGCTAATAACAGCGAGAGCAGGAGGTGGCTGATGGGAGTGTTCATCAGCTGGCACCTGTGATCTAAATAAATAATTAGGAAAAACAAACCAGCGTGGGTTCCCCTTAATTTTTGATAACCAGCCAGGCAAACTCACAGCTGCAGACTGCAACCCTCAACTGTCAGCTTTAGCAAGGCTGGTTATCAAGAATAGAGGGGTCCCCACGCTGGTTTTATAATTATTTAATAATTATAAAAAACGGTATGGGTTCCTTCCCATTTTTGACAACCAACTGAGCTAAAGCAGACAGCTGGGGGCTGATATTCTCAAGCTGGTAAGGTGCCATGGACAGGTTGAGAACCACTGGGGAATGAGCTGCTGCAATTGCAGCATCAGTGAGCAGCGGTACGTCATCGAGGTTACCGCCCATCACTGAGGCTGCTTTCCCAGCTAGGCCAATGAACTGCGGTGAACTCAGTGAGATCACCGCTCACACAGTGAGAAAAAGCCTCACAGTGCAGCAGTGAGTTCACCAGGAGAAATGTCTCAGTGTCACGGCACCACCTGCCGCCGCTCCTGCCGCTCACTCTGCGCGCCAACATACTTACCCGTCCCGGCGCGCTCCAGCGGTGTATGTGCGCCTTCTGGTCTCTTCTCCTGTTTCGCCGCCGGTCCTTGGCTCTCGTCGGGTGCACGTGCGCGCCTCTCACTGCGCACGCGTACTTCCTCTCTCTGGTCTGCAGACGCTCCGTTCCTCCACTCTATGATCCTGGAGGATCTTGACCCGGAAGTTCTGCAGCAGTCGGTCTATTTAAAGTAACTCCTTCCTCTGCTCCATGCCTGATTGTCATTTATCCTCATTTGAGACAGGTCCCTCTGTACTTTGCTCTGTCCTGTGCGTCCGCCATACCTTGCTCTGTCCTGTGCGTCCGCCATACCTTGCTCTGTCCTGTGCATCCGCCATACCTTGCTCTGTCCTGTGCGTCCGTCATACCCTGCCTGTCCTGTGCATCCGTCATACCCCGCCTGTCCTGCGTTTCCACCATACCCCGCCTGTCCTGTTTCCGCCATACCCTGCCTGTCCCGTGTTTCCACCATACCCTGCCTGTCCTGTGTTTCCGCCATATCCAGTCCATCCTGGGCATCCGCCATATCCTGCCTATTCTTAGTCTCAGTCATTGCCAGTCTGTCCTGTGCCTCCATTATAGCCAGTTCTGCGTCTTTTCCGCTCTTACTTCCTGACCCCGGGTATCAGCTTCTGCGGCAACAGTCTCCCTCGGGCCTACCCCTAACACTCCCTGTATTGGGGATGGTCCACCAGGCCAGCTCACCCTTGGGAGGTTGGTTGTCATGGTTCTGCGGGTTCACTTTAGGAGTTCCAAAAGATCTGACACTCAGTATGGTTTAATTTAGAATCATTAAAGGAGTCTGTGTCGTTCAATTAAAAAACTTTATTCGGAATGTGTTTTTATTTACAATATAACTACAGGATTAGTAATGCATAGGTGTCTTAAAGATGCCTCTCCATTACTAATGCTTGATGTCACTGGACAATACAAAGGACATCAATCAAAAAAACAGGGAAACCCATGTCATTTTTTAAAATTATTTATTTAAAGTTTCACGGTGCAGCGCTGAGCTCAGAGAGTTCAACGCAGTTCACTGTGAGAAATTTCTAACAGTGAACTGCGGTGAACTCTCTGAGCTCAGCGCAGAACCGTGAGACTTTCTCACTGTGCTAGCGGGCAAGTCCGCCATCAGAGCATTACTGCCCTGACTGGCGTATGGGGCCCAATGAGCAGATGGGGCCCGCATTGGGCTCCATCTCTTCTGTTCATCGGGCCCCAGCAGAAGGATTCTGACAGGGCAGAATCTGAACCTGTGTCCGAGACACAGGTTCAGTTAAACTCTATTGCCATGCGGGCCCATACAGTAATACTTAAAAGCCGCCAGCCAATCGGAGGCTGGCAGCTGACATCAGCGTGCATGTCGCCGGCGTATGACGTCATTGTCATACGCCGGCGAGTCCGCACTTGAAATGCCTGGAGGGAGCATCGCCGCAGGAACGTGGCCAGGTAAGGAGAAAGTTTTTGTATTTATTTTTATTGAAAGCAGCAAGCCTGGGGCAGAATGGAGACAAGGAGCAGAATGGAGACACAGGGCAGAATGGAGACAAGGGGCATAATGGAGACAAGGGGCATAGTGGAGACACAGGGCAGAATGGAGACATGGGGCAGAATGGAGACATGGGCAGGATGGGAGACAAGGGGGAAGGATGGGAGACACGGGGGCAGGATGGGAGACATGGGGGCAGGATGTAAACACATGGTACAGAATGGAGACATGGAGCAGAATGGAGACACAAGGCAGAATGGAGACACGGGGCAGAATGGAGACACGGGGGCAGGATGGAGACCCGGGGGAAGGATGGGAGACATGGGGGCAGGATGGGAAACACAGGGGCAGCATGTAAACACATGGTGCAGAATGGAGACACGGGGCAGTTTAGAAACACAGGGGCAGGATGGGAGACACGAGGGCAGGATGTAAACACATGGTGCAGAATGGAGACAGGGGGCAGGATGGAGACACGGGGGCAGGATGGGAGACACGGGGGCAGGATGGGAGACACGGGGGCAGGATGGGAGACACGGGGGCAGAATGGGAAACACGGGGGCAAGATGGGATACAAGGGGGCAGGATGTAAACACATGGGGCAGAATTGAAACATGGGGCTGAATGGAGTTATGGGGCAGAATGGAGACACAGGGGCAGAATGGAGACACGGGGCAAGATGGGAGACACGGGGGGCAGGATGTAAACACATGGGGCAGAATGGAGACATGGGGGTAGGATGGGAGACATGGGGGCAGGATGTAAACACATGGTGCAGAATGGAGACACGGGGGCAGGATGGAGACACGGGGCAGGATTGGAGATATGGGGGCAGGATGGGAGAAATGGGGGCAGGATGTAAACACATGGTGCAGAATGGAAACACAGGGGCAGGATGGGAGACATGGGGCAGAATGGAGATACAGGGCAGAATGGAGACACGGGGCAGAATGGGAGACAAGGGCACATGATGGGAGACACGGGGGTAGGATGGGAGACACGGGGCAGGATGTAAACACATGGTACAGAATGGAGACACAGAGCAGAATGGAGACATGGGGCAGAATGGAGACACAGGTGCAGAATGGGAGACACGGGGGTAGGATCAGAGACACAGGCAGGATGTAAACACATGGTACAGAATGGAGACAAGGAGCAGAATGGAGACACAGGGCAGAATGAAGACAAGGGGCAGAATGGAGACATGGGGCAGAATGGAGACATGGGCAGGATGGGAGACAAGGGGGCAGGATGGGAGACACGGGGGCAGGATGGGAGACATGGGGGCATGATGTAAGCACATGGTGCAGAATGGAGACATGGTGCAGAATGGAGACATGGGGCAGAGTGGGGACACGGGGCAGGATGGAGACATGGGGGCAGGATGGGAGATATGGGGGCAAGTTGGGAGACACAGGGGCAGGATGTAAACACATGGTGCAGAATGGAGACTCTGGGCAGGATGGGAGACACGAGGGCAGGATGTAAACACATGGTGCAGAATGGAGACAGGGGGCAGGATGGAGACACGGGGGCAGGATGGGAGACACGGGGGCAGAATGGGAAACACGGGGGCAGGATGGGAGACAAGGGGGCAGGATGTAAACACATGGGGCAGAATGGAAACACGGGGCTGAATGGAGTTATGGGGCAGAATGGAGTTATGGGGCAGAATGGAGACACGGGGGCAGAATGGAGACACGGGGCAAGATGGGAGACATGGGGGGCAGGATGTAAACACATGGGGCAGAATGGAGACACGGGGTAAGATGGGAGACATGGGGGCAGGATGTAAACACATGGAGCAGAATGGAGACATGGGGGCAGGATGGAGACACGGGGCAGGATTGGAGATATGGGGCAGGATGGGAGACATGGGGGCAGGATGTAAACACATGGTGCAGAATGGAGACACAGGGGCAGGATGGGAGACATGGGGCAGAATGGAGATACAGGGCAGAATGGAGACACGGGGCAGAATGGGAGACATGGGCACAGGATGGGAGACACGGGGGTAGGATGGGAGACACGGGGCAGGATGTAAACACATGGTACAGAATGGAGACACGGAGCAGAATGGAGACATGGGGCAGAATGGAGACACGGGTGCAGAATGGGAGACACGGGCACAGGATGGGAGACACGGGGGTAGGATGGGAGACATGGGGGCATGATGTAAACACATGGTGCAGAATGGAGACACGGGGCAGAATGGAGACACGGGGGCAGGATGGAGACATGGGGGAAGGATGGGAGACATGGGGGAAGGATGGGAAACACGGGCAGCATGTAAACACATGGTGCAGAATGGAGACACGGGGCAGTTTAGAAACACAGGGGCAGGATGGGAGACACGAGGGCAGGATGTAAACACATGGTGCAGAATGGAGACAGGGGGCAGGATGGAGACACGGGGGCAGGATGGGAGACACGGGGGCAGGTTGGGAGACACGGGGGCAGAATGGGAAACACGGGGGCAGGATGGGAGACACAGGGGCAGGATGTAAACACATGGGGCAGAATGGAAACATGGGGCTGAATGGAGTTATGGGGCAGAATGGAGACACTGGGCAGAATGGAGACACGGCAAGATTGAAAACATGGGGGCAGGATGTAAACACATGGGGCAGAATGGAGACATGGGCAGAATGGAGACACGGGGACAGGATGTAAACACATGGTGCAGAATGGAGACACGGGGGCAGGATGGAGACACGGGGCAGGATGGGAGACACGGGGGCAGGATGTAAAAACATGGGGCAGAATGGAGACAAGGGGTAGAATGGAGACACGGGGCAGGATGGGAGACACGGGGGCAGGATGTGAAAACATGGTGCAGAATGGAGACATGGGGGCAGGATGGAGACACGGGAGCAGGATTGAGACATTGGGCAGGATGAAAGACATGAGGGCAGGATGGGAGACACGGGGCAGGAAGGAAGACACGGGGCAGGATGCAAACACATGGGGCAGAATGGAGACATGGGGCAGAATAGAGACACAGGGGCAGGATGGAGACACGGGGCAGAATGGGAGACACAGGGATGGGAGACATGGGGGCAGGATGTAAACACATGGGGCAGAATGGAGACACGGGGCAGGATGGGAGACACGTGGACAGAATGTAAACGCATGGTGCAGAATGGAGACACCGGGCAGGATGGATACACGGGACAGGATGCAGACAGATGGGGCAAGAATATGGGGCCAAATGGAGACAGATGAGGCAGGTATATGAGGCAGGATGAGACAGATGGGGAGGAGTCATGGGGCAGGATGGGGACAGATGGGGCAGGGTCATGGGGCAGGATGGAGACAGATGGGGTAGGGTAATGGGGCAGGATGGAGACAGATGGTGCAAGATCATGGGGCAGGATGGATATGATGGAGACAGATGGGGCAGGATCATGGGACAGATGGGGCAGGATGGGGAGTTCATATGGGGCAGAATGGATACTCATGAGGGCAGGATGGGAGAACATATGGCTGAGGATATTATTACCATAGGGGCTAATTAAGGGCTAATTAGGGGCTAATTAAGGGATATTATTACTGCAGTGATGTATTTATTTTATTTTTTGAGGATACTCTTTTAAATGGGGGCGGTCCTGTTACTGTGCAGAGCGACACTATGTCGCCTTTTTTTCTTCATCTGGTGTAGTGTAGAAGTTGGGAAAAAATGTAGTAATGTGTTCTGCAAGCGGAGCTATAGATAACTGTGCTATTTCCTGCAGAGACAAACCCTGGCTTGAAGAAGTGATGGCTGTCTGTACTGGATGAAGATGAAAAGTGAAGATGAAGGACTTCACCTAGAAACGTCACTGGTGAGTCAGTGAGTTACCTGTACACTGACACTATACACTGTATACTATACTATACTATACAGAGGTCCTGTGTACAATATCGCCAGTGACCACTGTATTCCCTTAACACTGACACTATATGCAGAGCTCCTGTATATATTGTCACTGGTGATCACTGTATTACCTGTTCACTATACACTATGTACAGAGCTCCTGTGTATAATGTCACTGGTGATCCCTGTATTACCTGTAAACTATGCACTATATACAGCGCTCTTGTATATAATGTCACTGGTGATCTCTGTATTACCTGTACACTGACACTATATACAGAGCTCCCATGTATAATGTCACTGGTGATCACTGTATTACCTGTACACAGACACTGCACACTAAGTACAGATCTCCTGTGTATAAGGGCACTTATGGTGATAGTATTGTGTCTTTTATTAATGATCAGGATTGTAGTATTCAGCCACTATGTGGTGGTAATTTGTTGTCCAGCCGTGGTGTGGTGGTATTTGCTCCTTGTATGTGCTATATTATGGTCACCATGTTGTGGTAATATGTGGTCTGGTCATGGTGTGGTGGTATTTGTCCCTTGTATGTGCTATTATTTGGTCACTGTGTGGTGGTAATATGTAGTCTGGTCATGTGTTGGCATTTGTTCCTTGTATGTGGTATTATTGGTCACCATGTAGTGGTAATATTTGGTCTGGACATGGTGCGGTGGTATTTGTCCCTTGTATGTGATATTATTCGGTCACTGTGGTGGTGATATGTGGTCTGGACATTATGTGGTGGTATTTGTTCCTTGTGTGTGGTATTATTGGTCACTATGTGGTACTATGGTGTCTGGTCATGGTGAGGTGGTATTTGTCCCTTGTATGTGATATTATTGGTCATTTTAAACATTTTAAAAATAAATAAAAAATACACCTAAATTGTATTACATATTTTAACAAATGTTTAATAGGTTAGAGTAGGGCCCGGCAAAAAGAGTCTACCTTGTCATGGAGGCAGATTTAAAAAATCTTTTGGCCAAAACAAGAGCTGCTGGCTATATGTGTGATCTGGTGATGGGAACTGTTAATGTGTGATTGGTGAGAAGTGAAGTTTTTCCAAGAGAGAGAGGTGGGAGGCGGGCTGGGGTGGAGCCTGGGTGGAGTCT
This sequence comes from Ranitomeya variabilis, assembly GCF_051348905.1. NCBI lineage: Eukaryota > Metazoa > Chordata > Amphibia > Anura > Dendrobatidae > Ranitomeya > Ranitomeya variabilis. The sequence continues at coordinate 445,058,566 of NC_135232.1, read as the reverse complement.
CAAGGGGGCCCCAAGAATGTCTTCAGTATGGGGCCCCGAAATTCCTAGTGGCAGCCCTGCTAGCGGGGATCTCTCAGAGGTCACTGCAGTTCATTTGCCTTGCTGGGAACGCAGCCTCAGTGACGTCACAGCTAGTCATTGATGCTGCGCTCACAGCAGCTCATTCATCAGAAGTTCTCAGGCTGGATGATCGAATCTTGGCACCGTCCAGATTGAAAACTTTATCCCCAGACATGGATTACAGCATGGGACAGAACGTCGGATGGGTGAGGGATATGGTTGCTTTTTATTTTTGTCTTATTATAGGAGACAAGTGATTCAATGGAATGGGTGTTACTGTAGATTAGTATAACTGTATTTGTTATTTTTAAATAAAAAAGTAAAAGTGTGTTTTGTTTTATTTCAAATAAAATAATTTATACTTGCTATGTGTTTATTTACAATTCAACTATAGCATTAGTAATGGATAGGTGTCTTATAGATGCCTCTCCATTACTAAGCCATGGGCTTGATGTCACCAGACAATACAAAGGTGACACCAACCCCACAAATATGAACCCCACTTTCCACCGCTACAGGGCAAGTAGAAAGAGCAGCGCAAAGCGGCAGAATTGGCACATCTAATAGATGCATCTTTTCTGGGTGGCTGCAGGCTGCTATTTTTAGGCTGGGGGGGTCCAATGTCCATGGACCCTTACCAGCCTGAGAATACCAGCCCCCAGCTGTCTGCTTTAGCTTGGTTGGTTGTCAAAAATGGGGGGAACCTCACACCTAGCTGATGGGACTAGGCTGATGGGAGCAGTAGACCCATCAGCTGACACCAGTGACTAGAGGTAAACTTTTTACCTCCGAAGACAGCTGCGGGCTCAAGCTGTCATTTGACAAAGTGGGAACCGCAGCTGACTGACCGGCTGTAATGATTTTACCGCCGATCAGAAGTAGTGTTTGCCGCACTGTCATGCACATGACAGCGTGGCAAACACTGGATGCTGGGGTCCGGGTACTGTTCTGGTACCCGAACCCGAAATTTTTTTAAACTGTTCGGCCAAACCTGCTGCACCTGAACATCCAGGGGTATGCCCATCTCTAATTACCAAGTCTAGCATGATGTACTATAACAAGCCAGTAGCAAATTAACAATTTTTCTATCTCCAAGCTCAGAGGCAGGAAAACCCACACAGCTTTCAAAAAAGTGATAAAAAGGATAGCTCCAAGATGAGCAATCTTTAGCAACTACCTCTAGGTTAAAGGCAACCTAACAGTAGGATCAACCTTATTAAGCCTTTCATATGGGCATGCAAGTCACAGAAATAATACCGTATATACTCGAGTATAAGCCGCCCCGAGTATAAGCCGACCCCCTAATTTTGCCACAAAAAACTGGGAAAACTTAACGACTCGAGTGTAAGCCTAGGGTGAAAATGCAGAAGCTACCGGTAAATGTCAAAAGTAAAAATAGATACCAATAAAAGTAAAATTAATTGAGACAGCAGTAGGTTAAGTGTTTTTGAATATCCATATTGAATCAGGAGCCCCATATCATGCTCCATAAAGTTTATGATGGCTCCATAATAAAATATGCCCCATATAATCCAGCATAAAGGTTAATAATGGCCCCATAAGATGCTCCATAGACACATTTGCCCAATATAATGCTGCACAAATGTTGATTATGGCCCCATAAGATGCTCCATAAAGATATTTGCCCCATATAGTGTTGCACAAACCTTGATTATGGCCCCATAAGATGCTCCATACAGACACTTGCCAAATATAATGCTCCACAAACGTTAATTATGGCCCCATAAGATTCTCCATAAAGATATTTGTGCCATATAGTGCTGCACAAACAGTTATGGCCCCATAAGATAATCCATAAAGTTTATGATGGGCCCCATAAGATGCTCCATACAGACACTTGCCCCATATAGTGCTGCACAAACGTTAATTATGGTCCCATAAGATGCTCCATATAGATATTTGCACCGTATAGTGCTGCACAAACGTTGATTATGGCCCCATAAGATGCTCCACACACACACTTGCCCCATATAATGCTCCACAAACGTTAATTATGGTCCCATAAGATGCTCCATATAGATATTTGCACCATATAGTGCTGCACAAACGTTGATTATGGCCTCATAAGATGCTCCATATAGACACTTGCTCCATACAGTGCTGCATAAATGTTGATTATGGCCCCATAAGATGCTCCATACAGACAATTGCCCCATTTGCTGTTGCTGCGATAAAAAAAAAAAAAAAAATCACATACCTCTCTGTCGCTCAGGCCCCGGCACTTTCATTATTCACCTGACTTCGTTCCGGCGCCGCTCCATCTTCAGCATCTTCTGCACTGACGTTCAGGCAGAGGGCGCGCACTAACCACGTCACCGCGACCTCTGACCTGAGCGTCACTGCAGAAGACGCTGAAGACGGAGCGGTGCTGGAACGAGGAGTAGGTGAATATTGTGCAGCGCTCCCCTCCCCGTTATACTCCAGTATTAGGTTTTTTGTTCAGGGTCTGAAAGTCTTTCCTCCCTGTTGGTAAAAAGGTTTTTGTGTGAATGATGTGATTACTAGTGTTGAGCATTCCGATACTGCAAGTATCGGGTATCGGCCGATACTTGCTGTATCGGAATTCCGATACCGAGATCCGATATTTTTGTGATATCGGGTATCGGTATCGAAACAACATTAATGTAAAAATGTGTAAAAGAGAGAATTAAAATAAAAAATATTGCTATACTCACCTCTCCGACGCAGCCTGCACCTTACCGAGGGAAGCGGCAGCGTTCTTTGTTTAAAATTTGCGCTTTTCTTTCCTTTACGTGAGTCCCGGCTTGTGATTGGTTGCGTGCCGCCCATGTGACCGGGACGCAACCAATCACAGCAAGCCGTGACGTAATTTCAGGTCCTTCAGGATTTTAAAATTACGTTCCGGCGTTGTGATTGGTTGCGTCGCAGTCACATGGGAGACGCAACCAATCACAGCAAGCCGTGACGTAATTTCAGGTCCTTAAGGATTTTAAAATTACGTCCCGGCTTTGTGATTGGTCCGCGTCCCGGCAACATGGCCGCCATTAACCAATCACAAGCCGTGACGTCACGGGAGGCTGGACACGCGCGCTTTTTAAAATGGGCGCGTGTCCAGCCTCCCGTGACGTCCCGGCTTGTGATTGGTTGCGCCGCGGTCAACCAATCACAAGCCGGGAGGCTGGACACGCGCCCATTTTAAAATTTTAAAATGCGCGTGTCCAGCCTCCCGGCTTGTGATTGGTTGACCGCGGCGCAACCAATCACAAGCCGGGACGTCACGGGAGGCTGGACACGCGCCCATTTTAAAAAGCGCGCGTGTCCAGCCTCCCGTGACATCACGGCTTGTGATTGGTTAATGGCGGCCATGTTGCCGGGACGCGGACCAATCACAGCAAGCCGTGACGTAATTTCGTCACGGCTTGCTGTGATTGGTCCGCGTCCCGGCAACATGGCGCCGTGACCAATCATAAGCCGGGACGTCACTGGAGGCTGGAACGCGCGCTTTTTAAAATGGGCGCGTGTCCAGCCTCCCGTGACGTCCCGGCTTGTGATTGGTTAATGGCGGCCATGTTGCCGGGACGCGGACCAATCACAGCAAGCCGTGACGTAATTTCGTCACGGCTTGCTGTGATTGGTCCGCGTCCCGGCAACATGGCCGCCCTGACCAATCACAAGCCGGGACTTCACGTAACCAAGTAAAAGCGCGAATTTTAAACAAACAACGCTGCCGGTTCCCTCGCTGAGGTCCAGGCTGCGTCGGAGAGGTGAGTATAGCGATATTTTTTATTTTAATTCTTTCTTTTACACATTTATATGGATCCCAGGGCCTGAAGGAGAGTTTCCTCTCCTTCAGACCCTGGGAACCATCAGGAATACCGTCCGATACTTGAGTCCCATTGACTTGTATTGGTATCGGGTATCGGTATCGGATTGGATCCGATACTTTGCCGGTATCGGCCGATACTTTCCGATACCGATACTTTCAAGTATCGGACGGTATCGCTCAACACTAGTGATTACCCCTACAGTGTGGGAATCACATTCAATGGACACCACAGATATCCCTATATAATGAGTTCATGGGATAGTGTGTAGCAGATCCTGTTATTTCAAAGTGGTCAGTCAAGCAAAACAGTTCTGACAATGGTCAGGTGGGGCCACCTTAACAACAAAGTGATATGCACATAAGTATCATTAATTATAGACAATATAGTGTGGATCAAGAAACAGAATAGATTACATTGAGGCTAAATAATGGAATTCTCTCACCCATTCTGAAGTCCTTTTTGTAGGTCAGGATGGACTCTGTTTTTGGACTCGGTTAGGTCCCTCAGACAATAGATTCATGGGGTGTCAATTAGCCCTCTAGATCCCTATAATGGTTCAATCTGCGCCTAACCTCATAGACTCCCACCCTAAGGGCTCATTTCCACATGCGAGGCACACGTCCGTATCTCGCATGTGGAAACCAAGCTCTGGCGCCGGCACTTTGGAGCGGAGCTGTGCAGCTCCATGTGTTCCTATGCGGCCGCACGCTCCGCTCTGCAGTGCCGGCTCCACAGCTTGGTTTCCACATACGAGATACGGACGTGTGCCTCGCATGTGGAAATGAGCCCTAACAATGGCAGTCCACAGCTGGCCCTACAATGGAGGCCCTGCACTCTACATTCTTGGATGTCCCGATGCATTTCATCCAAGTGACTTCTCAGGGGACCAACTTGTATAAGGCTTGAGGTTATTAAAGTGCTAGGTGCATAAGAAACATAGGCCCCTCCACTCTCTGTTCTCTTCTGAAGAGGATGTTTTATTCCAGTGTATTCTACATGTTTCTTAATATGTAAATTAACTGTTAAGATTTATAGTCCGGACACAGATTCCCTTACGAATCTGCCTTCAGAGCTGTTACCATTGTGAGACATGTAATGACTAATGGTACGTTCACATTTGCGTTGTGCGCTGCAGCGTCGGCGCCGCAACGCACAACGCAAACCAAAACGCAGCAAAACGCATGCACAACGCTGCGTTTAGCGCCGCATGCGTCCTTTTTTTCATTGATTTTTGACGCAGCAAAAATGCAACTTGCTGCGTCCTCTGCGCCCAGACGCGGGCGCCGCAGGGACGCATGCGGCGCAAAACGCAAGTGCGACGCATGTCCATGCGCCCCCATGTTAAATATAGGGGCGCATGACGCATGCGGCGACGCTGCGGCGCACACCGCAAATGTGAACGTAGGGTAACAGCCTGCTCTCCTTATCTACGACTCACACTCTTAGCATCCCATTTTAGTTCAAATAAGATCTGGAGGTGAATTCTCAGGGCAATCTATGCCACGCCCAAATATATTAGTAGCTCATTTGCATATTGAGAAAAATTTGTTTTTCTGGCTCGCAGATATTAAGGTATCACTTCTTCAACTTTCTATGACCTACATGCCCATATACGTCCACAATTTAGGAGGATATATCCTAATGACAGATATCCTCTAATAGATTTTTTTTAGCATTTCTAATGCATATTTCAGAGAGATTTTATATCTTTTTGTTTCAATTTTCCAGAATGTGATAGGCTTTCTTTAAGGCCGAGGTCACACTTGCAAGTGCAATGCAAGATACTCACACGAGTCTCTCGCATCAATGGCACTCGGGACCGGAGTGTACGGCTGCAAGTATTTCTATGCAGTTGAACGCTCTATTCCCAAGAGCAGATGCGAGAGAATCATGCGAGTTTCTTGCATTGCACTCGCAAGTGTGACCCAGGCCTAAAGGTATGTTTCACTACGTTACTGTTGTCCAAAACTATTAGGCTATGTGCACACTTTGCGGCGTCCTCTGCGGGTTCTCCCGCAGCGGATTTGATAAATCTGCAGGGCAAAACCGCTGCAGTTATCCCTGCAGATTTATCGCGGTTTGTTTTGCGGTTTCCGCTGCGGGATTACTCCTATACTATTGATGCTGCATATGCAGCAATATGCAGCATCAATAGTAATGTTAAAAATAATAAAACATGGTTTATACTCACCCTCTGACGTCTCAATCTCCTCGGCGCTGCACGCGGCGGTCCGGTTCCAAAGATGCTGTGCGAGAAGGACCTTCGTGACCAGGGCCGGCGTCAGCACCCGGCTTACCCAGGCAAGTGCCGGGGCCCTGATGAGACAGGGGGGCCCACTCACACAGTCATAAATCCATCTGGCCGCTTTAACCCTTTCTACCCTTTCAATTTGAGCTGGCACAAGCATCTTCTCACTGTCAGTGCAGGGCCAGGCACGTAGGGGTTAAGGACACAGCCAGCGTGACATTGTTGGCGGAGAGAGCACTTCTCCTACTCTGCTCTCAGTGCTGAACTTATCAGGCATAGTCAGGCAGATTCCGAGGAGACGGAGTTCCTACCAGCACCTGAGTGAGTGCAATGCAATGCTATATCGCTGTATGTTCTGACAGTGTGGGTGATCTGGGGCAGCCATGGGCTGGGCGGCTGCAGCTGACATATATATATATATATATATATACACTACAGCTCAGGCCCCCAGCACAGCCTGTATAGATACAGTGTATATAATATATATACAGGACAGGTGCTGGGGGCCTGGGCTGGGCGGCTGTTGAAGTATATACACTGCACAGTACCTCTCCCCTGTATATATACACCGCACAGTACCTCTCCCCTGTATATATACACCGCACAGTACCTCTCCTCCTGTATATATACACCGCACAGTACCACTCCTCCTGTCCTGTATATACACTGCACAGTACCACTCCTCCTGTATATATACACTGCACAGTACCTCTCCTCCTGTATATATACACTGCACAGTACCACTCCTCCTGTATATATACACTGCACAGTACCACTCCTGTATATATATACACCGCACAGTACCTCTCCCCTGTATATATACACACTGCACAGTACCTCTCCCCTGTATATATACACATACTGCACAGTACCTCTCCCCTGTATATATACACCGCACAGTACCTCTCCCCTGTATATATACACTGCACAGTACCGCTCCTCCTGTATATATACACTGCACAGTACCACTCCTCCTGTATATATACACAGCACAGTACCACTCCTCCTGTATATATACATTGCACAGTACCACTCCTCCTGTATATATACACTGTACAGTACCACTCCTCCTGTATATATACACTGCACAGTACCACTCCTGTATATATACACCGCACAGTACCTCTCCCCTGTATATATACACACTGCACAGTACCTCTCCCCTGTATATATATACCGCACAGTACCACTCCTGTATATACACACTGCACAGTACCTCTCCCCTGTATATATATACACCGCACAGTACCACTCCTGTATATATACACTGCACAGCACCTCTCCTCCTGTATATATACACTGCACAGTACCGCTCCTCCTGTATATATACACTGCACAGTACCACTCCTCCTGTATATATACACTGTACAGTACCGCTCCTCCTGTATATATACACTGCACAGTACCGCTCCTCCTGCCCTGTATATATACACTGCAGAATTTTCAATAGCTATCACTCATGTAAGAAGTGAAATCTGGCATTGTACTATACCTATATTTCTCTGCTGTATCTGGGCATCATGAATCGTGGTATGTGTTAAAGGGGGGGGGGCCACTGAGACTCTTTCGCCCGGGGCCCTCAAAAACCTGGAGCCGGCCCTGTTCGTGACGTCACGGTCATGTGACCGCGACGTCACGGTCATGTGACCGCGACGTCACCGCAGGCCCTGCTCGCACACCAACCCTGATACCGGACGGCCGCGTGCAGCGCTGAGAGGTGAGTATATCATTATTTTTTATTTTAATTCTTTTTTTTTTACACAAATATGGTTCCCAGGGCCTGGAGGAGAGTCTCCTCTCCTCCACCCCGGGTACCATCTGCACATTATCCGCTTACTTCCCGCATCGTGGGCACAGCCCCATGCGGGAAGTTAGCGGATCAATGCTTTCCTATGAGTGCAGAATCGCAGCTATTCTGCACAAAGAAGTGACATGCTGCGGAATGTAAACCGCTGCGTTTCTGCGCGGTTTTTCCCGCAGCATGTGCACAGCGGATTGCTGTTTCCATAGGGTTTACATGTAAATGTAAACGCTATGGAAACTGCTGCGGACCCGCAGCATCAAAATCGCCGTGGATCCGCGGTAAAACCCGCAAAGTGTGAACATGGCCTTATAGTTTTAAGCAAAACAAAAAAATAATTTCATTACTACCAAAATTTATCATGTACGTCATCACACCAGTGTAAACAGAAAAAAGGTGAAGGAGGCAATTTTAATTTTTCCACCTTTTTTTTCCTTTCCTTCCTTCAAAAGCCACAACTTTTGTATCCTGTCTTTGATTTGAGTTTTGAGAGGTCTTGATTTTTTGTGAGTAGGCACATAATGCTTTTAGCAAGAAATAAAGTACCAGTAATATTTAACCATATATGTATATAAATGGTGACTCAGATAACAAAACAATCACAGGAGAAAAACATGAGTCCAACTGTTGCCAAAACGTAATAACAATATTTATTGAGAAAAATTTCAATCACTAATTAACACATAAAAAGATTGACAATGCTTACAAAAATGTTAAATATGGATTTTAGATAGTGACTATATCCATGAGTGCAAACAAATGACCCAAGGACAACAAGACAGAACACATGTCAACACAGCAGAGTTAAAGAGATATGCAGCGAACATAATGTCCGGAAAATACTCCCAATCATTTGGTGCATATACCTAAAACATATAGAGACTTTACAAATGATAAGTTGTTAATACTAGATTCCTCACCAACATCTCTATCTGTGTCAGGGTGTGAGATATACTAAATTTGTGTAACTACATAAGGGAATAATTACCCATAAGTGAGTGTGTCTGTCAGGGTCCCGGTCACCCTACCCCAATGCGCGTTTCGCGTCAGAAAATCACAGCTTCATCAGGGGGCATAATGCTTTTAATTGCCTTCTGTTACCCTTTTAGTGTGACTAAAAACAGCAATATTGGTTGATGGTTTGATTTTTTTCTTACAACCTTTACTGTATGGGTTAAATAATAAAAAAATTTTAATAGATCGAATGAAGGCTACGAATGAAGGGTAGAAATCAAATATCCAATTTTTTTTTTACAACATAGCCAGTATCTGCCATGTATAAAGTGGGCTCAGCTCCTGAGCCCGTTTCATATAACTACACTCGACATGTAACGTCCACAAGACCGGACTGCTAATCTGCTCATCCGGGCACTTGCTCGGTGGGCCGCGGTGTGGTACTGCTTGGGGGGCCACTAGCCCGTGCTCTGAATGCCGGAGCCACTCGCAGAATGCTGCAATTTTTTTTTTTCAAAACAAAAAATGTCAGTGGGGTCACGGGGCATAGGCACAGTGTCATAGAATGCTGTATCTCCAAACTTTTAAAGACAAGCAAGGACATATATTGTTATTTTTCACCTATTTAACTCCTTTCGGGTATGTGCACACAACCAGAAATTGGCAGTGCTTTAGACAGCGCATATCCGATGCGTCCAAAGTGCTGCCGGCTATTGAACGAAGGTGAATCCGCATGTGTTCACTGAATCGTACAGATTCACTGCATCCAATATATTGTATGGGTGAAATTTATCTTGCAGAGGCTCGCATCTCCGCAAGATAAATATACATGCTGTGGTCTTAAGAGACACGCAGTGTGACCATCTCCATGGGTGAGCCGAGGGCATCTCTGAACACATAGTGGGCATTGCAATTCTTGAAATCACTGCACGTACCCTAAGTGATATCACCCACCAACTGTACAGAAGAGGCTGCAAAGAAAAGATACCCTCCTATTTAATTGATTTGCATGTGGGCTGCTTTTGTTTGTGTGCCAGGGCTGATTTTCAGTCCCAGGCCGGCCCTGAACGCACATGTACGTCACATGTTGTGAAGAAGGGGTTCAACCCTTAAATGGCCTATTTCTGGATTGAGAATTTTGAAGGCTACAACATTTTTACTCTTGAGTTGATGTAGCCGTATAGGGGGCATACTTTTTTGTGAGACAGGTTATAGTATGACTATCTTTAATTTTTTTCTGGTTATGGCTGGGAGCTATCCACTTTCAAGTAAGTAAATTTTTTTAATGTTAAAGCGAACCTGTTATAAGGATATTGCTAAATAAACTACAGACACTTTCATGTTGGTGCTGCTATACCGATTAAAAAGATACATTCGTTGATGAAATCCATCTTGTGGTTATTTAATCTGTATTTGCAGTTTTCAGTTAATGAGATTCTGGTTCTTTGGGGTGGCCTCTGGGTGGGTCTTTATGTGGTGCTCTGCCTACATATGCATCCTCATGGGCTTATGACAGGTCATTGATCCCTCAGTAACTTGCCTCCTATTTTACATAATGCATATAATAGTGTGGAATATCCATCAAAATGGTGCCGGCGGCGCCTGTCCAGTATCATCTTTCTCTTACTGATAGATACTACTATACCATCTAGCTGCAGCCAATGATGTTTTTTTTCTCCAGCAAAACGGCGCCACAAAAATGGCTATTGTATGCATTATGTAAAATAGGAGAAATGTCACTGAGGAATAAGTGACCTGTCAAAAGCCCATAAGGATGCATATGTAAGCAGAGAACCACATATAGATGCTACTGTGCAAACACCACTGCCGTCGCCAATTTGCTGGAGGAAAAAAATAAATTTGGCTGCAGTTAATTGGCGCAGGCACTTGCGCAGTAGCATCTATCACATTTTGGGTGTCATTTTTTTTTCAAAGCCAACACTATCATACGCATTATGTAAAATAGGAGGCAGGTCCCTGAAGGATCAGTTACCTGTCATAAGCCCATAAGGATGCATATGTAAGGTAAAGGTACCGTCACATTTAGCGACGCTGCAGCGATCTAGACAACGATGCCGATCGCTGCAGCGTCGCTGTTTCGTCGTTGTGTGGTCGCTGGAGAGCTGTCACACAGACAGCTCTCCAGCGACCAACGATGCCGGTCCCCGGGTAACCAGGGTAAACATCAGGTTACTAAGTGCAGGGCCACGCTTAGTAACCCGATGTTTACCCTGGTTACCAGTGCTAATGTAAAAAAAAAAACAAACACTACATACTTACATTCCGGTGTCTGTCCCCCGGCGCTGTGCTTTCCTGCACTGACTGTGAGCGCCGGCCGGAAAGCAGAGCGGTGACATCACCGCTGTAATCTGCTTTACGGCTGGCCGGCGCTGACAGTGCAGGAAAGCACAGCGCCGGGGGACAGACACCGGAATGTAAGTATGTAGTGTTTTTTTTTTTTTACATTTACACTGGTAACCAGGGTAAACATCGGGTTATTAAGCGCGGCCCTGCGCTTAGTAACCCGATGTTTACCCTGGTTACCAGTGAAGACATCGCTGAATCGGCGTCACACACGCCGACTCAGCGATGTCAGCGGGAGTCCAGCGACGAAATAAAGTTCTGGACTTTCTGCTCCGACCAACGATGGCACAGCAGGATCCTGATCGCTGCTGCGTGTCAAACTCAACGATATCGCTATCCAGGACGCTGCAACGTCACGGATCGCTAGCGATATCGTTCAGTGTGAAGGTACCTTAAGCATAGCACCACATAAAGACCCTGACCCACAGGCCGCACCGAAGCACGAGAATCTTATTATCTGAAAACTGCAAATACAGATTAAACAACAACCACAAGACAGATTTAAAGGGAACCTGTCACCCCCCCCCCCAGTCGTTTCAAACTAAAAGAGCCACCTTGTGCAGCAGTAATGCTGCATTCTGACAAGGTGGCTCTTTTAGTTCTGGGTGCTGTAACTAGAGAAATAATCCGTGCACAGCGCCGGGGGACAGACACCGGAATGTAAGTATGTAGTGTTTTTTTTTTTTTACATTTACACTGGTAACCAGGGTAAACATCGGGTTATTAAGCGCGGCCCTGCGCTTAGTAACCCGATGTTTACCCTGGTTACCAGTGAAGACATCGCTGAATCGGCGTCACACACGCCGACTCAGCGATGTCAGCGGGAGTCCAGCGACGAAATAAAGTTCTGGACTTTCTGCTCCGACCAACGATGGCACAGCAGGATCCTGATCGCTGCTGCGTGTCAAACTCAACGATATCGCTATCCAGGACGCTGCAACGTCACGGATCGCTAGCGATATCGTTCAGTGTGAAGGTACCTTAAGCATAGCACCACATAAAGACCCTGACCCACAGGCCGCACCGAAGCACGAGAATCTTATTATCTGAAAACTGCAAATACAGATTAAACAACAACCACAAGACAGATTTAAAGGGAACCTGTCACCCCCCCCCCCAGTCGTTTCAAACTAAAAGAGCCACCTTGTGCAGCAGTAATGCTGCATTCTGACAAGGTGGCTCTTTTAGTTCTGGGTGCTGTAACTAGAGAAATAATCCGTTTTTTAATTTGTCAGAAATACCTTGTCTTCAGTCAAGGAGGCAGGCCTTTCCCCCCTGCTTCAGACGCCACACAGCCGTCACTCAAATCTTCTTGGCGCCGGGCGCTGCCTCCTCCTCACCGTTTTGAAAATAGCCGGCACCTGCGCTCTTTTCTCCTGCCTGGTGCAGGCACAGTGAGCGCTGCCCGTCTTTCCTCATATGCAGTCTCGGTGACTGCGCCTGTGCGGCCGCCCTGCCTGTGAATCCCAGCCCCACAATGTGAATAAATCATAAGTCACTGAGGGGCTGGGATTCACAGGCAGGGCGGCTGCACAGGCGCAGTCAGCTGGACTGCATATGAGGACAGACGGGCAGCGCTCACTGCGCCTGCACCAGGCAGGAAAAAAAGAGCGCAGGCGCCGGCTATTTTCAAAACAGCGGTGAGGAGGCGGCGCCCGGCGCCAAGAAGATGTCAGTGACGGCTGTGTGGCGTCTGCAGCAGGGGGGAAACGCCTGCCTCCTTGACTGAAGACAAGGTATATCTGACAAATTAAAAAACAGATTATTTCTCTAGTTACAGCACCCCGAACCAAAAGAGCCACCTTGTCAGAATGCAGCATTACTGCTGCACAAGGTGGCTCTTTTAGTTTGAAATGACTGAGGGGGGTGACAGGTTCCCTTTAATCAACCAAAGTATCGTTTTAATCAGTATAACAGCATCAACCTGACAATGTCTGTAGTTTGCTAACTAAACAAAATCCTGATGACAGGATCGCTTTAAAGAGAACCTGACACCTGATACATACTGCCCAATCTGTGAGCAGCATGTATCAGGTACTGGCTGTATGAACACAGCTAGGTAGTTTGACTAGGGACCGCACTATTGACTGCTTGGACAGACAGGTGATATGACTAAGGGCATAATGGCTCGAAAAGCATAATCGATGGTTCATTTTTTGTCCTCCATGTTTGATATGGCTCACTGCTCTTTTAAGAAGATTTAAATAAATATAATTGATTTTATTACATTTTGGAAGCTGGCATTGTTTTTCTTCCTATTACATTGGCTCCACTGCTGGACATGCGGTCCTTGTTTCCAGAGTGAGCTGTCTGCCTCCTTCATACATAAATTATGTTCATGTTACAGGTCAGTAAGATTGATACCACATATGTATTCTATATTTGTTACTATCTTTAAGCAAAAATATTTTGAGTGTAGGGAGCTGTGGTGTTTCACTACATACACTGTTTACAACATATTCTAAATGTAGGCCATCAATATAAAAGAAGTGGTCAACAAACATACATTGTTATTAGAGGAGCAACTATGATTTTCAGTTCATCCTAAAATCTCATTACTACTGTATTAAAAAATGTGTCATCAAAAAAATAAATATTGTTTTTCTAAACTACCTATGTTATTATATTACATATATTTCTTAATAATTTTCTTTTCAATGCCACTACCTATATTAAAAAAAATCCTGAAACTTGGCAGTTTTCATTCTGGCTATTGAGGTTGATAATGGGTTTGGCCTTCCTATTCTGTATTTATCACATTTCAGTTGTCTACTCATCTTCCTATATTATCTCAACTCCAGGAGCAGACACAAAGAGAAGAGGGACATTGCGCAGCAATATATGGGCCATTTTCAGTCCAATAGCTCATCATAATGCACAATTCCACCTGCTTTGAAAGTGGAAAGGACTCCCTTTCCTCTTGGGCTCCTGTGTGGCTGCAAAGGTTGCACCAATTGGATGTCCTGCTCGTCTCATTTTCCTATTGTCAATGTGGCTACTGTACAACATATATCTAAATGCTGTTAACAGCATTTCATAATCATGTACAGAAAATAATATAACAGGGTGAAATCAGAAAACAATAAAACACAGCAAAAATAGCAAGCAAGATTGCTTTCCCTCATTAAAATACAAGATATTTTACAATTTTTGCCTGGAATTCCAAAAATGTCATTGCTCCATGGGCCTTTTTGGAAATAACATCGGAATTAAAAGCAAAAACTTGTATCAAGTATCGTAACTTGAATCCTTATTGCTCTGTTTTTTTAACTTATGATCAAATAGGGTTGGAGAGCCTGACCAGAGAGGTGGACCCTTACATATTACACAGTTTTTGTCTGTGGTATCACCAAAGAGCAATTTTTTTAAACCATTTCATCCTATTGGAATGTTCTCATTTTTCAGTAGATTTTATGGAAAAATGTGTGGTGTCAGTCAAATCTTCAGTCAAAGTTTCTGTCTCTTGGGAGAAGAGGGGGAAAAATTAAAAGCATAAAAATAAAGACATGCTCTGTCCTGATGGGGTTAAACCAGGCAAGGAAATACTATAAATGCAACCTGTTCAGCGGTGCAAAGGCCCTAAAGGTAAGAGCGGTCCACTTCCACCTCCAAAACAGGAGAAATTGTCCATTATGATGAACTATTGAACTACAAAGGTATAATACACTGTTCTTGTACAGGGGCACTCTTTTTTGCTCTCTCCTGGGTCAAACCATTATTTGGGTAGCTATTAGGGTTAATAGCTGTTAAAACGTAATCCTAGTTTAAGATAAGAAAAGACTGAAAAAAATGTATTATGATGCGAGTGTTTTATATCTGACACTTCTACACATTAGGAACGTCTCAGTCTCTGCTCTCACAAAAAAAGTGAGAGGAAAGCTGCGAGAAAATAACAAAGATGCTATTTTACATTAGTGTGGCTGTCACAGTTATTACAACTGAAGGGACCAATGTAATTGATCTCTATTCTTGTCCCCATATTCACGGCACTAAGTTAATAGCTAGGGCATGGACATGGAGCATAAAGCCTGTTAATTACTGCCGTAAAAATTACTTTCGGAAGTTAGAAGGTTGTCCACTACTTTTACATTGATGACCTTAGGATAGGTCATCAATGTGTGATCAATCAGGGTTCAACACCCGGTTCCCCTGCCAATAAACTGTTACTGGTGTCGGTGGCCGCTTGCCAGATGTACTCACTTACCGAGCTGCTCCGTCTACTTGTAGTGGCCGGGGCTTGCTACTGCACATCCACTTCATATTCAAATCAATAGGAGGCTAATGTGCAGTATCCTGTGGTGGAAACTACAAGTAGACAGAGTAGCTTGAGTACTACTGTCTGACGGCCGCTGCCCCCAACACCGATAACAGCTGATCAGCGGATAGGGGACCTGGGGATAGGTCAAAAGTAGTGGACAACTTCTTTAGGAGAAAAAGTGTGCATTCCCAAGTAGATGGCATGAGCCACTGATTGGCTGCAGCGCTCTTGATGTCATGTCAGTGTTGCAGATGATAACAGACATAGGCTACAGCAGTGGAGACTCAGTGCTGAACCTGGGGAGGATAGGTAACGTACAGTTGTTATCTTTTAAACAAACTGCACTTGGGGTCAGATGTTTTCTGAACCGTAAAACCCATTTAAAGACAAAATTGGGTTAAAGACAAACAAATATTATTATACATGTGCAGAATTATTTCTTTTTGTACTATAACAGCCTACATTTGATGCAGCTATCTAGAAATTTAACAGTTCCCATAGATACGCAAATAATAATTGCATAATCAAACATTTTGACTGAAAATCTTTGATTGTACAGTATAGTAAGAAAGCAGTTTTAAACCACTACAATCTGTTCAACTACCATAATCTGTTAGAAAATTTTAATCTGCAGCATATGATGGTAAGCATTGAAATATGGCATAAAATGACTTGAACAGTATTTTCTCCATTGGTAATTCTATTGCTCCTCACATGACTATTTAAGAGTGGGCAAAATTATTTAGTTTTTGTTGAAAATCACTGCCTACAAAATGAGTGCAAGGGCTCATTTCCACTTGTGATGAAATTGGACAAATGCAATCTGATTAAAAATCGGACTGCACTCGGACCAATGTTATTCTATCATTGTGTGTTCATCTAAGGGTTTTTTTCCAGCTCGAATCATGTCACAATCGGACTAGAAAAAAATCGCAGCATGCTGCGATTGTAATCGGATCAGATTTGGCAATAGAAGTAAATGGGTGTGAGAACAAAATCGTACAGCACTCAGACCATGCAATTGCTGTCTGATTTTTACACACCGATTGCATTTGAAAAGCCAATAACTCATCTGCTGCGTACAATAAAATCACAGCGGGACATGACAGGAAAGAAAAGATAGATTTCATACAGTATATACACATAGAATAGATAGCTATATAGATGTCAGTGACATATACAATTAGTACAGTGTGTGTGCAAATTACTGTACATGTATTTATTCCAAGATTATTTTTCTGAAAAAATGGCATGGGCTCCAGTGCAATTTTCTTAACCAGCTGAAGGAAAGCCGATGGCTGGGGGCTGATGTTTATAGCCTGGAAGGAGGCTGGCATGGAACTTCCCAGGCTATTAATATCAGCTGACAGCTGTATATTTAGCCTTTACTGGCTATTAAAATGGGGGACCTCCCAAAACAAAAATGACGTAGGGTCCCCCTACAATTAATAACCAGCAAAGGCTATGCAGAGCTGTGGGCTGATATTAATAGCCTGGGAAGGGGTCATGGATACTGGCCCTCCCCCAGGCTAAAAACATCAGCTCTCAGCCACCCCAGAAAAGGTCTTGGGCGTTCATAGCCAATGCACTCACTTCACCTATCTGATGTCAGAACTCGCGAGGTGGGAAATTTTCCCACGGCCCTCATGCTAACGTCAGATAGGTGAAGTGAGTTCATTGGCTGTGAACTCCCAGGACCTTTCTGATGGTACCGCAAGCAAGAGAACTTTCTCAGGCTCGTGGTGCCATCAGACAGGTAATATGAGTTCACAGGGAGACACTGAGCACACACTGCTCAGTGTCTCTGTTGGATGGCAGGCTGTATGGTTGCATCATGCAACCATGCAGGCTGCCATCTAGATGTAGCAGAGCTAGATTCGTCGTGGGACAAATGGATTATCATATTCTCTGCAGAAAGGTGAGGAATATTGTTATTTGTTATTTTAACTATTTTGTAGGAGACAATGTCGTCTCTGGAATGGGCAATGTCGTAAGTATGGTTCAATTAAGATATATTAAAGGAGTCTGTGTCATTCTTTCAATTAAATGACCTTTTCTGTGTGTGTGTTTATACAATATGACTATGGAGTTAGTAACGGGGATATCTTATAAACGCATCTCCATTATTAACCTTGGGGCTTGATGTCACCTGACAATACAAAGGTGACATCAACCCCCCAACTATCACCCCACTTGCCACCGCTACAGGGAAAGTGGGAAGAGCGAGGCTAAGTGCCAGAATTGGCATATCTTATAGATGCCCCTTTTCTGGGGCAGCTGAGAGCTGATGTTCTTAACCTGGGGGGCAGAATCCATGGCCCCTTCCTAAGCTATTAATATCAGCCCACAGCTGTCTGCATAGCCTTTCCTGGTTATTAATTATAGGGGGACCTTACGTCATTATTTTGGGGGGTCCCGCATTTTAATAGCCAGTAAAGGCTAAGTATAAAGCTGTGATCTGAAACTAATAGCCTGGCAAGCTTCATGAGTATTACGCCCTTCACAGGCTTTAAACATTATCCCCCAGACATCAGCTTTCCTTCTGCTGGTTAAGAAAATTATGAGGGAGCCCTCGCCATTTATTTTTCAGAAAAATAATCTTTTAATAATTATATACATGTACAGTGAGCTGCACATGCACTGTACTATTTGTATATCTCATTGACATCTGTGTATCTATTTATACTATGTGTACATACTGTATGTAAACCATCTATTCTATCCTGTCGGGTCCTGCTCTGATTTTACTATACGTGGCTCCAGAATTGCCGGCTTTTCATCTCTATCTATTGTGGTAGAGCGCTCACTTGTCTGGACGCAGAGGTATATTAGGAACACCGTGTCTTTAGTAAAATGCTTGGTTTACTGTATCAGCATAATCCAAGCTTAAAAGTAAACATAGCGGTCAGGCTAGTCACTTCCCAGACTATTAAGGTACCGTCACATTAAGCGACGCTGCAGCGATATAGACAACGATGCCGATCGCTGCAGCGTCGCTGTTTCATCGTTGTGTGGTCGCTGGAGTGCTGTCACACAGACAGCTCTCCAGCGACCAACGATGCCGAAGTCCCCGGGTAACCAGGGTAAACATCGGGTTACTAAGCGCAGGGCCGCGCTTAGTAACCCGATGTTTACCCTGGTTACCAGTGTAAATGTAAAAAACAAACAAACAGTACATACTTACATTTCGGTGCCTGTCGCGTCCCCCGGCGTCCGCTTCCCTGCACTGTGTAAGCGCCGGCCCTAAAGCACAGCGGTGACGTCACCGCTGTGCTTTGCTTTACGGCCGGCACTGACACATTCAGTGCAGGAAGCTCTGAGCAGCAGCGCCGACGCCGGGGGACGTGACAGACATCAGAAGGTGAGTATGTAGTGTTTTTTTTTTTAGTTTTACAATAGTAACCAGGGTAAATATTGGGTTACTAAGCGCGGCCCTGTGCTTAGTAACCCGATATTTACCCTGGTTACCATTGTAAAACATTGCTGGCATCGTTGCTTTTGCTGTCGAACACAACAATACACGCCGATCTGACGACCAAATAAAGTTCTGGCCTTCTAGCTCCGACCAACGATATCACAGCAGGATCCAGATCACTGCTGCGTGTCAAACACAACGATAACGATATCGCTATCCAGGACGCTGCAACGTCACGGATCGCTATCGTTATCGTTGGAAAGTTGGTCAGTGTGAAGGTACCTTAAAGACCAGTTCACAGCTGTCTGTGTTCATTTATTTATTTGCTAAAAACAAGTACAGAAAACTACACACGTACAGAACTGATTACACATATCACTGACATCTATCCAGAAAGTGTTGAAAAAAAGTATTTAGTCAGCCACCATTTGTGCAAGTTTTCCCACTTAAAAAGACAAGAGAGGCCTGTAATTGACATCATAGGTAGACCACAACTATGAGAGACAAAATGAGAAAACAAATCAAAAAAATCACCTTGTCTGATTTGGCAAGATTTATTTTGCAAATTATGGTGAAAAATAAGTATTTGGTCATTAACAAAAGTTCATATCAATATTTTGTTATATATCCTTTGTTGGCAATGACAAAGGTCAAACATTTTCTGTAAGTCTTCACAAGGTTAGTACACACTGTTGGTGGTATGTTGGCCCATTCCTCAATGCAGATCTGCTCTAGAGCACTGATGTTTTGGGCCTGTAGCTGGGCAACACGGATTTTCAACTACCTCCAAAGGTTTTCTATGGGGTTGAGAGCTGGAGACTGGCTAGGGCTCTCCAGGACCTCCATATGCTTCTTACGAAGCCACTCCTTCGTTGCCCTGGTAGTGTGCTTGGGATCATTATCATGCTGAAAGACCCATCCACGTTTCATCTTCAATGCCCTTGCTGATGAAAGGAGGTTTGCACTCAAAATCTTACAATACATGGCCCCATTCATTCTTTCATGTACACGGATCAGTTGTCCTGATCCCTTTGCAGAGAAATAGTCCCAAAGCATGATGTTGCCACCCCCATGCTTCACAGTTGGTATGGTGCCCTTTGGATGCAACTCGGCATTCTGTCTCCTCCAAACATGACAAGTTTTGTTTCTACCAAACAGTTCTACTGGTTTGATCAGACCATATGACATTCTCTCAATGCTCTTCTGGATAATCCAAATGCTCTCCAGCAAACTTCAGATCAGCCCGGACATGTACTGGCTTAAGCAAGGGGACATGTCTGGCACTGCAGGATCTGAGTCCCTGTCGGCGTAGTGTGTTACTGATGGTAGCCTTTGCTACGGTGGTCCCAGCTCTATACAGGTCATTCACTAGGCCCCACCGTGTGGTTCTGGGATTTTTCCTCTCCATTCTTGTAATCATTTTTACCCTATTGGGTGAGATCTTGCGTGGAGCCCTAGATCGAGGGAGATTATCAGTGGTATTGTATGTCTTCCATTATCTTATTATTGCTCCCACAGTTGATTTCATCACATCAAACTGCTTGCCTATTGCAGATTCAGTCTTCCCAGCCTGGTGCAGGGCTACAATTTTGTTTCTGGTGTCCTTCGACAGCTCCTTGGTCTTCAACATAGTGGAGTTTGGAGTGTGACTGTTTGAGGTTGTGGCAGGGCTTTTATACTGACAGTAAGTGCAAGGGAGACTCACCTGAGGAAAGCACCGACGGCTTCAGAAGCGCCTTATGGAACACATTGGGGATCCGCAACGACGGAACCATGTGCAGGCGAAAGGCCACAGGATTAACCACCTTTAAAATTTCAGAAGGGCCAATAAACTTGGGACCCAACTTATCAGAGGGAATCCTCAATCTTATATTCTTGGTGGATAACCATACCTTATACCCCACCTGGTAAGCCGGCCTCACAGAATGTCGTTTATCCACAAAAAATTTATATTTGCCCTAAGCCTCCCCAATGTTTCTCTGAACCTCCCTCCAGACCACCCCCAACTGCTGAAAGGCCAAATCCACCCCTGAACACCACAAATCCAGCAGGGAAAACTCACCAAAGTGGGGGTAAAACCCATAATTGCAGAAGAACGGGGAAGTATCAGTGGACTGATTGACACGATTATTGAAAGCAAATTCCGCCATGCACCAATCATCCTGTCTAGACGTGGCAAGACACCATAATATCTGCTCCAAAGACTGATTGGTCCTTTCAGTCTGACCATTGGTCTCAGGATGGTAGGCCTATGAAAAGGTCAGACTGATACCACAGCCTTTTACAAAAAGCCCCCAGAATTTTGCCACAAATTGCACCCCTCTATCAGACACCACACTGACAGGCACCCCATGCAATTAGACCACATGCTCAATGAATAGTTTTGATAGAGTCTCAGCATTAGGGAGGCCTGCCAACGGTACAAAATGGGCCTGTTTACTGAACCTATCAAAAACTACCCAGATCACGGTTTTGCCATTAGAGAGGGGAAGATCGGTGATAAAAATCCATGGACAGATAAGTCCATGGTTTATCTGGAATTGGCAGTAGCACCAATTCCCCGGCCGGCCGGGTACGGGGGGGTTCTTTCATGGGCACAAGTTTCACAGGAGGACACAAACCCAGTGACGTCAGAAGACAAGGAGGGCCACCAAAACAGCCTAGTGATGGCTTTATGCGTGGCCGAGATTCCAGGATGCCCACCCAGAGCCGAGTCATGGATCTCCCGAAGCACCCTTAATCGATACTGAATAGGCACAAAGAGCTTATTATCAGGTATGGACGAACGAGCAAGAGATTGGGCCTCACGAATCTCTTGTTCCAATGCCGAGGCCACCACCACTCCACGCTAAAGAATGGAGGAAGGAGGTTCAGGAGGTGATATTGGATCTAGGCTACGAGATAAAGCATCAGCCTTAACATTTTTGGACCCTGGTCTGAAAGTAATGGAAAACTGAAATCGGGAAAAAAAAATGACCACCTTGCCTGTCTCAGAGTTAAACGTTTGGTGGACTCGATGTAGGACAGGTTCTTGTGATCCGCAATGACAGTGATACGATGGACAGCCCCCTCCAAAAATGCCTCCATTCTTTTAACGCCAATTTAATGACCAATAGTTCCCAGTTACCCACATCATAATTATTTGCAGCAGAGGAAAAATTTTTCGAAAAGAAGGCACAGGGTCTTAAATTAGTCAACGTGGTGGGCCCATGAGACAACACTGCCCCCACTCCCATATCCGAGGCGTCCACCTCTACAATAAATGGTACAGACAAATCAGGTTGAAACAATACAGGGGCAGTCATGAAACAGTTCTTCAAGTAAGAAAACGCTGCCACAGCTGGAGCTGACCAATTCTTGGGATCAGCACTCTTACGAGTTAAATCTGTGAGGGGTTTGACCACCTGAGAAAACCCCTTCATAAATTTTCTATAATAATTAGCAAAACCCAGAAAACATTGAAGACCCTTGAGATCTCTGGGTTGCACCTAATCCACAATAGCCTGTACCTTCCTAGGGTCCATGCAAAACCCCGCAGCAGACAAAATTATCCCAATTCTTGAGCGAAAATTGCACACTTCTCCGATTTAGTAAATAGTGAGTTCTCCCTAAGCCTCTGAAGAACCAACCGGAGGTGGCCCATGTGACTCTGTTTGTCAGAAGAATATATGAGGATGTCATCCAAATAAACTACCATGAAACACCCAATAAAATCTGAGAAAAATTCTGAAATTCTGGAACACTGCTGGTACCTCTGTGGTCCAACTTAGAGAACCACCTGGCCCCCGACAATTGACTGTACAAATCGGGTATAAGTGGGTGGGGATAAGTGTTTCTTATAGTGATTTTACTCAGTTCTCGAAAATCGAGGCATGGACGTAAACCACCGTCCTTTTTCTTTACAAAAAACAACCCTGCTGCCACGGAAGAGACAGATGTGCCCTTTACGGAGGCTATCAGAGATATATTCTTTCATAGCGGCCCGCTCAGGGCCGGAGAGACTGTACAAATGGGCTTTGGGCAATTTGGCACCGGGAACAAGATCAACAGCACAATCGAATGAGCAGTGTGGTGGTAGAACCTCAGCCTCCTTTTCAGAGAACACATCCTCAGAGTACTTCAAGTACTCCGGAATACCCTTCAGACTGAAGGATGACATAAGTACAGTAGTGAGGCAATTTTTACTACAATTAGGACCCCATTTAACAATGTCCCGAGATTCCCAGTTTATCACAGGATTATGTAATTGTAGCCAGGGGAACCCCAACACCAGTCCCGCAGGCAGATTGTCCATAACAAAACATAAAATATGTTCCTGGTGTAGGGAACTCACTTTAAGGAGAAACTCCTCAGAAGCACATTTGATGACATTCTTAGCTAGTGGTGTTTTGTCAATGGCAACATGAATAGGAGTATCCAGCCTAACTGTCCCTATCTTACACTTGCATGTAGAAAAGCAGCGGAGACACCATCACGTGTTTCTCAATGCAAGCAATGAATAGCCAGGTCTTTCACCAGGAAGGAACAACCACGGGAAGGGCAGCATCCAATAAAGGAAAACCACCTATGCCAAAATATGGTATCCATCCACAGACAGCTGTTTCGGGGTATTTGCCCCTAATCAGTGTGGAGTGACCTCGGGGAGATCAAAACATCCAACCTTCCCGTGGTTGTTCCTTCCCAGTGAAAGATCTGGCTATACATTGCTTGCGTTGAGAAACACGTGATGGTGTCTCCGCGGCTTTTCTACATGCATTTGCATATTTACCATTAGGGATGGGGGCAGTGTTCTGGATCACTGCGTTGAAAAACACGTGATGGTGTCTCCGCGGTGTTGGATGTTTTGATCTCCCCGAGGTCATTCACCCTTATGTTTATAGTCTTTTCACTAGGCAATGCTCCTAATAGCCAATTTCCTACTCCACACTGATGAGGGGCAAATACCCCGAAACAGCTGTCTGTGGATGGATACCATGTTTTGGCATAGACGGTTTTCCTTTATTGGATGCTGCCCTTCCCGTGGTTGTTCCTTCCCGGTGAAAGACCTGGCTATTCATTGCTTGCATTGAGAAACATGTGATGATGTCTCCGCGGCTTTTCTACATGCATTTGCATATTTCCCATTAGGGATGGGGGCAGTGTTCTGGATCACTGCGTTGAGAAACACGTGATGGTGTCTCCGCGGTGTTGGATGTTTTGATCTCCCCGAGGTCATTCACCCTTATGTTTATAGTCCTAACTTACACTTGGACACCAAGTCAGAGTCAAAAAAGTCCATGGACCCGCAATCCTCGAAGGCAGAAGTAGGCACGGAGCCACTCCCACAACAAAGTTCCACTTAAAACAAAATTATTGATAATGCAGAAAAAGGTAACTGAGAGTCTGGGTGACTACCATGACAATCACCCAGACTCAGCCGCTTGGTAGGAGGGGCAGTCCTTTTTCTAATGTCCGGGATTTCCGCAGTAAAAACACAGCTTTCCTACACGTCGCTATCTAATCACCTTCTCCTCAAGGTTGGTGGTCCCCACCTCCAGAGGTTCAGATGGAGGCAAAACAACCGAACCAGCAGGGAGCAACGGAACCTCTTGCTGTGTAACACCTCTCTCCCGCAGCCTCCGATCCATACAGATAGCCTGAGTCATAGCTTCCTCCAGTTAGCTGGGAGGTGGATGGAGAGCTAGAGCGTCCTTCAGGTAATCCGACAGTCCACTCCTGAACTGACATCTCAGTGCGGAGTCATCACAGGACACCTCAGTGGACCATCAACAGAACTCAGAGCTGTACCACTCGGCTGAGCGCTTTCCCTGAACTAGACCAATAATAGTGTTATCTGCCAAACTGACACGGTCCAGTTTGTCATAGATAAGTCCTAGGACCTCAAAGAACCTATCTACCGACATCCATTCAGGAGCAGTAGGGGGCAGCGAGAAAGCCCAAGATTGGAGACCCTCACTAAGTAAAAAGAAAACATTAATTTACAATTCTCTCTCAATATATATATATGCACTGCTCAAGAAAATAAAGGGGACACTAAAATACCACATCCTAGTTATCACAGAATGAAATATTTCAGTTGCAAATCTTTATTACATAGTGGAATGTGTTGAGAACAATAAAACATAACAATGATCAATGTAAATCAAATGTAATATCCCATGGAGGTCTGGATTTGGAATGATACTCAAAATCAAAGTGGAAAATCTTATTACAGGCTGGTCCAACTTCAGTGGAAATGCCTCAAAAAGGAAATGATGTTCTGCTGTGTGTGTGTGGCCGCCATGTGCCTGTATGACCTCCCTACAATGCCTGGGCATGCTCCTGATGAGGTGGCGGATGGTCTCATGAGGGATCTCCTCCGAGACCTGGACTAAAGCATCTGCCAACTCCTGGACAGTCTATGGTGCAACGTGACATTGGTGGATGGTGCGAGACATGATGTCCCAGATGTGTTCAATCAGATTCAGGTCTGGCAAATGGGCGGGCCAGTCCATAGCTTCAATGCCTTCATCTTGCAGGAACTGCTGACACACTCCAGCCACATGAGGTCTGACATTGTCCTGCATTACGAGGAACCCAGGGCCAACCGCACAAGCAAATGGTCTCACATGGGGTCTGAGGATCTCATCTCGGTACCTAATGGCAGTCAGGCTACCTCTGGTGAGCACTTGGAGGGCTGTGCGGCCCTCCAAAGAAATGCCACCCCACACCATTACTGACCCACTGCCAAACCGGTCATGCTGAAGGATGTTGCAGGCAGCAGATCGCTCTCCACGGCATGTCCAGACTCTGTCACATGTGCTCAGTGTGAACCTGCTTTCATCTGTGAAGAGCAAAGGGCACCAGTGGCGATTTTGCCAATCCTCGTGTTCTGTGGCAAATGCCAAGCGTCCTGCATGGTGTTGGGCTGTGAGCACAACCCCCATCTGTGCACGTCGAGCACACAGACCATCCTCATGGAGTCGTTTTCTAACAGTTTGTGCAGACACATGCACATTTGTGGCCAGGAATCATTTTGCAGGGCTCTGGCAGTGCTCTTCCTGTTCCTCGTTGCACAAATGTTGAGGTAGCAGTCCTGATGCTTGGTTGTTGCCCTCCTATGGCCCCCTCCATGTCTCCTGGTGTACTGGCCTGTCTCCTGGTAGCGTCTCCAGCCGCTGGACACTATGCTGACAAACACAGCAAACCTTCTTGCCACAGCTCGCATTGATGTGCCATCCTGGATTAGCTGCACTACCTGAGCCACTTGTGTGGGTTGTAGAGTCCGTCTCATGCTACCACGACTGTGAAAGCACAACCAACATTCAAAAGCGACCAAAACATCAGCCAGAAAGCATTGGTACTGAGATGTGGTCTGTGATCTCCACCTGCAGAACCACTCCCTTATTGAGGGTGTCTTGATAATTGCCAATAATTTCCATGTGCTTTCTATTGCATTTGCACAACAGCATGTGAAATTGATTGTCAAACAGTGTTGCTTCCTAAGTGGACAGTTTGATTTCACAGAAATTTGATTTACTTGGAGTTATATTTTGTTGTGTAAGTGTTCCTTTTATTTTTTTGAAAAAAAAAAAATATATATATATATATATATATATATATATACATACATTGTGGGAATACGCTACCTGAGTGGGTTGGGGAATACTCGCTTGGCAGCAGGATAAACACTTCAGGCACGATATCTCACACATAACAGTCTTATTTGGTTTATTAAAGTGTCATAAACCACATGACCTACAGTCCATTGCGTTACATTTCATGAACTTATCACGACCCTCAGTCCGTTCATGCAGCCGATAGGCTTTTCTGCTGTATAATATAATCCCCTTGTCCGGGGTTACCTTTCAGGAGTTCCACTCATGCTGATTGCCCATCAGTCCCATGGTCCTCACCACATTGACCGTCCAGGTCGATGGTCTCACAGTGCTTCCAGGACGACTCCAATCTCAAGAGCCTCCACTCTGCGGTGTCCAGCCAGGACACATGGAAGTGTGTCTACTCTGACAGAGTCCCAAACACTCATCCTGCTTGAGCTACACACACCTCCTTTTCATAGGTGTAACCACACCCAGGTACCTGTCACATGGCTAGTCAGGTGAGCGTGACATCACCACAGGTCCTTCAACACAAAATCATCTTAGGTGTTCAAACACGCCTCTTTTGGTGGGTTTGTAGGTGACTGGACCCACCCATCTCTCCAATCACCTGGAAGCCTTCCCAATGTAAACAAATCCCTCAGTAGTAGATCTGCTTGAGCAAAACATACCCAGGCTTCCATCACAGGGCCACCCACCTCTGCGATACATACCGTCCATCAATCGCATGATCAGTCGTTGTTTCAACACAATTATGTCTCCAAGTGCATCTTGAAGTGCAGATGCAGCGCCCCCTGGCTGTAACATTGGTTACTGCACCACAATATATATATATATATATATATATATATATATATATATATATATATATATATATATATACACTCACTGGCCACTTTATTAGGTACACCTGTCCAACTTCTTGTTAACACTTAATTTCTAATCAGCCAATCACATGGCGGCAACTCAGTGCATTTAGGCATGTAGACATGGTCAAGACAATCTCCTGCAGTTCAAACCGAGCATCAGTATGGGGAAGAAAGGTGATTTGAGTGCCTTTGAACGTGGCATGGTTGTTGGTGCCAGAAGGGCTGGTCTGAGTATTTCAGAAACTGCTGATCTACTGGGATTTTCACGCACAACCATCTCTAGGGTTTACAGAGAATGGTCCGAAAAAGAAAAAAAATCCAGTGAGCGGCAGTTCTGTGGGTGGAAATGCCTTGTTGATGCCAGAGGTCAGAGGAGAATGGGCAGACTGGTTCGAGCTAATAGAAAGGCAACAGTGACTCAAATCACCACCCGTTACAACCAAGGTAGGCCTAAGAGCATCTCTGAACGCACAGTGCGTCGAACTTTGAGGCAGATGGGCTACAGCAGCAGAAGACCACACCGGGTACCACTCCTTTCAGCTAAGAACAGGAAACTGAGGCTACAATTTGTACAAGCTCATCGAAATTGGACAGTAGAAGATTGGAAAAACGTTGCTTGGTCTGATGAGTCTCGATTTCTGCTGCGACATTCGGATGGTAGGGTCAGAATTTGGCGTAAACAACATGAAAGCATGGATCCATCCTGCCTTGTATGGAGCATCTTTGGGATGTGCAGCCGACAAATCTGCGGCAACTGTGTGATGCCATCATGTCAATATGGACCAAAATCTCTGAGGAATGCTTCCAGCACCTTGTTGAATCTATGCCACGAAGAATTGAGGCAGTTCTGAAGGCAAAAGGGGGTCCAACCCGTTACTAGCATGGTGTACCTAATAAAGTGGCCGGTGAGTGTATGTGTGCCTTGCAAAAGTTTTTGGCCCCCTTGAACTTTTCAACCTTTTCCCACATATCATGCTTCAAACATAAAGATACCAAATGTACGTTTTCGGTGAAGAATCAACAACAAGTGGAACACAATTGTGAAGTTGAACGAAATGTATTGGTTATTTTGTGGAAATTCAAAAACCGAAAAGAGGGCGTGCAATATTATTCGGCCCCTTTAACATAATACTTTGTTGCGCCACCTTTTGCTGCGATTACAGCTGCAAGTCGCTTGGGGTATGTCTCTATCAGTTTTGTACATCGAGAGAATGAAATTCTTGCCCATTCTTTCTTGGCAAACAGCTCGAGCTCAGTGAGGTTTGATGGAGATCATTTGTGAACAGCAGTTTTCAGCTCTTTCCACAGATTCTCGATTGGATTGAGGTCTGGACTTTGACTTGGCCATTCTAACACCTGGATATGTTTATTTGGGAACCATTCCATTGTAGATTTTGCTTTATGTTTGGGATCATTGTCTTGTTGGAAGACAAATCTCCGTCCCAGTCTCAGGTCTTTTGCAGACTCCAACAGGTTTTCTTCAAGAATGGTCCTGTATTTGGCTCCATCCATCTTCCATCATCCATCTTCCCATCAATTTTAACCATCTTCCCTGTCCCTGCTGAAGAAAAGCAGACTCAAACTATGATGCTGCCACCACAGTTGACAGTGGGGATGGTGTGTTCAGGGTGATGAGCTGTGTTGCATTTACGCAAAACATATCGTTTGACATTGTTGCCAGAAAGTTCGATTTTGGTTTCACCTGACCAGAGCGCCTTTTTCCACGTTTGGTGTGTCTCCCAAGTGGCTTTTTGTAAACTTTAAACAACATTTGTTTGGATATCTTTGAGAAATGGCTTTCTTCTTGCCACTCTTCCATAAAGGCCAGATTTGTGCAGTGTACGACTGATTGTTGTCCTATGGATAGACTGTCCCACCTCAGCTGTAGATCTCTGCAGTTCATCCAGAGTGATCATGGGCCTCTTGGCTGCATCTCTGATCAGTCTTCTCCTTGAGATGAAAGCTTAGAGGGAAGGCCGGGTCTTGGTAGATTTGCAGTGGTATGATACTCCTTCCATTTCAATATGAACGCTTGCGCAGTGCTCCTTGGGATGTTTAACGTTTTGGAAATCATATTGTATCCAAATCAAGCTATAAACTTCTCCACCACAGACCTGCCTGTTTTGTTCCTTGGTCTTCATGATGCTTTCTGTGCTTCAAACAGAACCCTGAGACTATCACAAAGCAGGTGCATTTATACGGAGACTTGATTACACACAGGTGGATTATATTTATCATCATTAGGCATTTAGGACAGCATTGGATCATTCAGAGATCCACAATGAACTTCTGGAGTGAGTTTGCTGTACTGAAAGTAAAGGGGCCGAATAATATTGCACGCCCCACTTTTCAGTTTTTTAATTTCCACAAAAATTTAAAATAACCAATAAATTTCATTCAACTTCACAATTGTGTTCCACTTGTTGTTCATTCTTCACCAAAAATTATATTTGGTAACTTTATGTTTGAAGCATGATATGTGGGAAAAGGTTGAAAAGTTCAAGAAGGCCGAATACTTTTGCAAGGCACTGTATATATAGCTTTGGCAAAAATTAAGAGACCACTGCAGTTTTATAAAAATCAGCTTCTCTACATGTCTGACAGCCAATGTGCTTCTGATTAGGTGATCACCTGAACCAAATCTTATTTAATGAAGGAAAGTATAAAAAACACTGCTGTTATGTTCACAATCCTCTTGCAATAGGGCAAGCTGAATGGCAAAACAAGTGGTAGTAATATCCCAAAAGTAATAGGAATGCAAAAATAACTTTTAACCATGCCAAAGGAGTTGAAAAGAAAAGTCTTGAGTGAGGAAAAGAAGGGCTCAATTCTGACTTTACCAGCAGAGGAATGAGACAATGATAAACGGTCTGAGGAGCGCAGGAAAGAGACACAGGCGAGAGATGTGGTTAAACCACAACGCGTTTCGATGGAGGATCCGTCTTCATCAAGTGGATGTTTATTACTGACAAAAGGGATGGAATTCATCCGCAATCTAAATTTGAATACCTGGGGCCTCCGCTTTACAGCTAGTACCTCCGCTACATCCATCCAATTCCTGGACCTGTTGGTACATGTTGACAAATTGGGCCGGTTTTTCACCACCACACATTTTAAAGAAGTAGATGTGAACAGTTACCTTAGCTTCAGCAGTGGTCATCTACCCAAGTGGATTCAGAATATCCTATACGGGCAATATTGGCGTATACGAAAAAATTGCACAGAGGAAACTGATTTTATTGAGGAGGCAAAAGTTTTGAAACAGCGGTTTCAGGAGAAAGGGTACCCTAGAAAATTGGTCCAAGATGCATTGCTGAGAGCCAAAACTTTTACACAGAAAGACTGCATTAGCAAGATTATGAGTAATAAAACTGCTTGTTCTTCTGATACAGATCTAGGTAGATGGAGTTTCATTACCACTTTCAATCAATCCTATGGGTTGATTAAGAAGCTCCTCACCAAGTACTGGTTCATCCTGAAAGGGGACCCAGTTTTGTCCAAGCATATTCCTCCCCGACCTAGAACGGTATTCCGCAGAAACCACACGTTAAGGAACCTTGCTGCACCTAGCAACACTACCTTGAACCCAGGTTCTTTATCCTCTCTCCCAGATTTTTTGAACCCTGGTTGTTATGCATGCAGAGCCCCAAAATGTCTTTGCTGCACCTCCATTTTAAATGGGGTACATGAGTTTAAATCCAACACTACAGGTACCTCATATAAAATCAACTTTCATGCAAACTGTCAGTCCATCTTTGTGGTGTACCTGATTGAATGTGGCTGCGGCCTGCAATATGTAGGTTGCACCATACAAATGATGCATGCTAGATTGAACAAGCATCGACAGAATATCCGAAATGGCTTTCTCCTGCACAGCCTTTCTAAATATTTTTTAACTATGCATCAAAAAAAATCCCAAAACTTTGAAACTAACGATTATTGACCACATACCTGATAACATGGCTGATCGCCTCAACAGTGTAATCAATAGAGAAAGCTTTTCTCTAGGTCTGAATTTGATAAAGTGACCAGATAACCTTATTTGTCTTTTTTTATCATCTATCCGTTTTTGGTGCTTTTGGTCTTTTTACATTATCTACTAACCTGTTAACATTTTATATGTTTATTTTACTGCTTTTAGCATATTTTATATATTTAAAACATGGTTAATTCATGTTTTTTTATCTTACTTTTTTTATCTTACGTTTTATATGAAATGGTTGCTTTCCCCCCCTTTTTTTTCTCCTTTTTGATTATAATTTATGTCATCTTAACATGTGACTATATTATATCATGTGACTGTTTTGACTGTTGTGAATGGCTGCTTCCCGTTTAACCCCTTAAAGACACAGCCCTTTTTCGTTTTTCGCTCCCCTCCTTCCCAGAGCCATAACTTTTTTATTTTTCTGTCAATGTGGTCATGTGAGGGCTTATTTTTTGCGGGACGAGTTGTACTTTTGAACATCATTGGTTTTACCATGTCTTGTACTAGAATACAGGAAAAAAATTCCAAGTGTGGTAAGATTGCAAAAAAAGTGCAATCCCACACTTGTTTTTTGTTTGGCTTTTTTCTAGCTTCACTAAATGCTAAAATTTACCTGATATTATGATTTTCCAGGTAATTACAAGTTCATAGACACCAAACATGTTTAAGTTATTTTTTATCTAAGTGGTGAAAAAAAATTAAAAACTTTGCTACAAAAAAAAAAAAAAAATGTGCCATTTTCCGATACCTGTAGCGCCTCCATTTTTCGTGATCTGGGGTTGGGTGAGGGCTTATTTTTTGCGTGCCGAGCTGACGTTTTTAATAATACCACTTTTGTGCAGATATGTTCTTTTGATCGCCCGTTATTGCATTTTAATGCAATGTCGCAGCGACCAAAAAAAATGTTCATTCTGGCGTTTCTATTTTTTCTTGCTACGCTGTTTAGCGATCAGGTTAATGCTTTTTTTTGATATATCAGGCGATTCTGAACGCGGCGATACCAAATATGTGTAGATTAATTTTTTTTTATTGTTTAATTTAGGATGGGGCGAAAGGGGGGTGATTTAAACTTTTATAAAAAAAAATTTTCATATTTTTAAAAACATTTTTTTAACTTGTGCCATGCTTAAATAGCCTCCATGGGAGGCTAGAAGCTGGCACAACTTGATCGGCTCATCAGATCGCTGCTATGTAGCTTAAATGCAGGCTTGCTATGAGCGCCGACCACAGGAGGCGCTCACAGCAGGCCGGCATCAGTAACCATAGAGGTCTCAAGGACCTCTATGGTTATTGTCCTGACACATCGCCGGCCCCCGATCATGTGGCGGGGGTCAGCAATGCGCTCATTTCCAGCCGTGCGGCTGGAAGCGGTAGTTAAATGCCGCTGTCAGTGTCTGACAGCGGCATTTAACAGGTTAATAGCGGCGGGTGAGTCACGATTTCACCCGCCGCTATTGCGCGCACATGTCAGCTGTACAAAACAGCTGAAATGTCGCGACTTTGATGTAGGCTCACCGCCGTAGCCCACATCAACGGGGGAGACACGACATGCGCCGTACTAGTACGGCACATGTCGTGAAGGGGTTAAATACCCCATTCCTTTTGTCATTAGTAAACATCCACCTGATGAAGACGGATCCTCCATCGAAACGCATTGTGGTTTAACCCCATCTCTCGTCTGTGTCTTTCCTGTGCTCCTCAGACTGTTTATCATTGTCTCATTGCTCCCATCCTCCATTGGAGGTTCTCGGCTGGAGCTGGGGTGGATACCTGACATCCTGTCCACCCCTGGGCTGCTTCCTAAGTGCTCCTATATGACCGCTCATCACTGACTCTCATTTACTAGCAGAGGGACACAGTGAGCGTCATGTTGCTGTCATCCTTAAAATTTCTAAGACAGCAGTTCAATACAACAAGGTCAAGCAGCAGACATTGGGGACAACAAAGATACAGACTGGCAGAGGGTGAAAATGACTCTCCACTGACCAGGATGACCGTCATCTTATTCGAATGTCACTCAGAAACCGCAGGATGACATTAAGTGACCTACAAAAGGACTGGCAAATGGCAGCTGGGGTGAAGTACACAGCAAGAACAGATTGTAACAGGCTCCTAGAGGCAGGACACAAGTCATGTAAAGCTAGAAAAAAGCCTTTCATCAATGAGAAGCAAAGGAGAGCCTGGCTGAAGTTTGCCAAAGACAATAAGGATTGGACCATAGAGGACTGGAGTAAGGTAATCTTCTCTGATGAGTCTAATTTTCAGCTTTGCCCAACACCTAGTCATCTAATGGTTAGACGGAGACCTGGAGAGGCGTACAAGTTACAATGTCTTGCACCCACTTTCAAATTTGGTGGAGGATCAGTGATGATCTGGGGATGCTTCAGGTGGAATTGGGCAGGTTGTTCTTTGCAAAGGACGTATGAATCAAGCCACATACAAGGTTATCCTGAAAAAACAGTTGATTCCTACTGCTCAACTCTGAGGACAGTTTTTTCCAGCAGGACAATGCGCCATGCCACATATAAGGAGGCTTATTCGCCGTGCAATGCTCCTCTGGGAATTTAAATATGCAAATTGCCTCTGCTGAAAAAAAGAGGACTTAACTCTATAGCGACACCTATTGGAAGTAGCGATCCTACAAGTCACAATCAACCCTTTAACGAGTCGTGCAATATGACTTAGGATAAAAGCCAAATCAGTATCTCAATTCGCAGACACGGTGTTTCGGGCTGTTGGCCCTCGTCAGTGCGAAGCATGAGAACTGATTTGGCTAGGTGAGAGGCTCTGGACTGGGGTCTAAGGGGTAACGTTTCTCCTTATGGAGAGTGACATACCAGCTGGCTTGTCAAGGTAAGGAGGCTTATTCGCCGTGCAATGCTCCTCTGGGAATTTAAATATGCAAATTGCCTCTCCATAAGGAGAAACGTTACCCCTTAGACCCCAGTCCAGAGCCTCTCACCTAGCCAAATCAGTTCTCATGCTTCGCACTGACGAGGGCCAACAGCCCGAAACACCGTGTCTGCGAATTGAGATACTGATTTGGCTTTTATCCTAAGTCATATTGCATGACTCGTTAAAGGGTTGATTGTGACTTGTAGGATCGCTACTTCCAATAGGTGGCGCTATAGAGTTAAGTCCTCTTTTTTTCAGCAGAGGCAATTTGCATATTTAAATTCCCAGAGGAGCATTGCACGGCGAATAAGCCTCCTTACCTTGACAAGCCAGCTGGTATGTCACTCTCCATAAGGAGAAACGTTACCCCTTAGACCCCAGTCCAGAGCCTCTCACCTAGCCAAATCAGTTCTCATGCTTCGCACTGACGAGGGCCAACAGCCCGAAACACCGTGTCTGCGAATTGAGATACTGATTTGGCTTTTATCCTAAGTCATATTGCATGACTCGTTAAATGGTTGATTGTGACTTGTAGGATCGCTACTTCCAATAGGTGGCGCTATAGAGTTAAGTCCTCTTTTTTTCAGCAGAGGGAATTTGCATATTTAAATTCCCAGAGGAGCATTGCATGGCGAATAAGCCTCCTTACCTTGACAAGCCAGCTGGTATGTCACTCTCCATAAGGAGAAACGTTACCCCTTAGACCCCAGTCCAGAGCCTCTCACCTAGCCAAATCAGTTCTCATGCTTCGCACTGACGAGGGCCAACAGCCCGAAACACCGTGTCTGCGAATTGAGATACTGATTTGGCTTTTATCCTAAGTCATATTGCACGACTCGTTAAAGGGTTGATTGTGACTTGTAGGATCGCTACTTCCAATAGGTGGCGCTATAGAGTTAAGTTCTCTTTTTTTCAGCAGAGGCAATTTGCATATTTAAATAAAAATGAACATTTAACTTTTTTCAAACAAAATTTATTTCAGCTCCAATTTGTTTTATTTTACCAAGGGTAACAGGAGAAAATGGACCCCAAAACTTGTTGTACAATTTGTCCTGAGCACGCTGATACCCCATATTGTGGGGGTAAACCACTGTTTGGGCGCATGGCAGAGCTCGAAAGGAAAGGAGCGCCATTTTACTTTTCAATGCAAAATTGACTGGAATTGAGATGGGACGCCATGTTGCGTTTGGAGAGCCCCTGATGTGCCTAAACATTGAAAACCCCCACAAGTGACACCATTTTGGAAAGTAGACCCCCTAAGGAACTTATCTAGATGTGTGGTTGTCATGTCGGACGCTGTTCAGACCTGGTCGTTCGACAGACAGCGGTAATTCCGCTTTTGACCACTATGTGCTCATTGGCGTCGGCTAGATTTTATCTAGCTGGTCCGGGGTTAATTTACCTGATGCTCGGATTGGAAGCTGGGCCATCCATGCCCATTGCCTTTAAATAGTTCTCCTGAACATTGGGCGTCGCCGATTATAGCTTCTGTCTTGTGCGTTGTTATCTCGGTCTGGAGTGGTGAGCTAGTAGTTGGGAGTATCGTTGCTGGTGGTGTATTTCCCTTTGTCTTATTTACTCCTTCCTATATTTGTATTTATTTTGCCCTGCACATTTATAGTGTATTCCTGAGTGACTGCGGCGTGGTGTATATTTTCCGTTATCCTTGTCTGTTCTAACTGTGGGTATTGGTGTATGAACTTTTCACTGGATGGTGGACGGTGGTTTCAGCCTAGGGTTGAAACAGGAGACAGGGCGAGGGTCGAGGCCTAGACATGCACACCATCAGTGTAAACTCTAGGTAGAGGGTCAGTCAGGATTTCCCTAGTCTGAGGGAAATTGCAGGGGCCCGGGTTATTAGCTCTTGCCCACCTAGTCTCCCCGTGACATTATAATCAGCCTTTAAAACAAAAAAAAAGAAAAAAAAAGGGGTTTCCTTTTTTTTGTTTTGTCATGGATCCCATGACTTCCATAACCCGCCAGTTGGAGGCGCTGTCCCTACAGGTCACTGAGTTGAGGGGGGCAGTGCAGCAACAGGGACTAGCAGTATCTAATGTGCAAGCTGGAGCGACAGGTAGAGTTGCTGAGCCTGTTTCCTTTGCCTGAAAAATTTGCTGGGGAACGCAGTAAATTTGTTTCTTTTCATGAAGCTTGCAAACTATATTTCCGTATGCGCCCGATCTCCTCAGGTAATGAGGCTCAGCGTGTGGGCCTGGTGTTGTCATTGTTAAGCGGGGATCCCCAAGCATGGGCGTTTTCTTTGGCATCTGATTCTGCTGCATTTGACTCTGTGGAGAGTTTTTTTCCTTTCTTGGAAATATTTACGATGAGCCAGACAGAATGGCTCTAGCAGAATCTAAGATACGCACTATTCGCCAGGGGGAGCGAGTAGCAGAGGATTACTGTTCTGAATTTCGTCGCTGGGCGATCGATACACAGTGGAATGATCCAGCGCTGCGGAGTCAACTTATTCATGGGGTTTCTGGAAGAGTTAAAAAAGCCCTTCTGATGTACGAGACTCCTACTTCTCTAGATTCCGCTATGAGTCTGGTTGTCCGCATTGATCGCCGTTTGCGTCAGGGGGAGCATGAGACACCACCTATGGGAGAGGGTTTAGGTTCACGTGTGGTTGCTGCAGGTGAGCCCACGGAGCCTATGCAAATCGCAGGGGTGTCACATGTGAAGCGTCGAGCCCCTGAGCTCAGGAAGCAGGCAGCCTGTTTTTACTGTGGTAAGACTGGTCATTTTATTAACATCTGTCCTCTACTGTCTAAGAAAACGCAACGGCGGAAAACTTCTAAGCTCAGAGGGTGTGGAGGAGACCAATCTGAGCTTATGTGTATCCTCCATGGTGGTTTCTCAATGCATGCTCCCTGCTAAGGTCATAATCGCTGGCAGTGAGCTGCCAATTACTGTGTTTGTGGATAGTGGTTCAGCCACAAATCTCATTGATGAGGAGTTTGCGCGCACAGCAGGTTTTAGGATTGAAAAACTGCCTCATCCTATCCGCGTGGTCACCATCAATGCTGCTCCTCTCTCACAGGGGGAGATTACTGAATTTGTGGCTGAGGTGAAACTCCACATTGGGGTTCTACATTCCGAGCAGGTTACATGTAAGGTGCTCAGGAATCTTCCTGCTCAGGTGGTTTTGGGTTTTCCATGGTTGTCTGTGCACAACCCGGTAATTGACTGGAAAACTCAGGACATAATTCAGTGGAGCGAATTCTGCCAGGAGAATTGCCTGGCCACATGTG
Organism: Ranitomeya variabilis; assembly: GCF_051348905.1. Classification (NCBI taxonomy): domain Eukaryota; kingdom Metazoa; phylum Chordata; class Amphibia; order Anura; family Dendrobatidae; genus Ranitomeya; species Ranitomeya variabilis. The sequence goes on along the minus strand of NC_135232.1, from coordinate 445,021,056 downwards.
TGTCTGCTGTGACTTCAAGCGTTCCGGAGTCACTTATGGATTTTGTGGATGTGTTCTCTGAGAAGGGTTGTTCAGAGTTGCCGCCACATCGCCCCTATGACTGTACTATCAGATTTAAACCAGGGGCCAAATTGCCTAAAGCAAGGATGTTTAACATCTCCGGTCCAGAGAGACAAGCATTAAAGGATTACATTGCTGAAAGTTTGAGCAAAGGGCACATCAGGCCTTCATCCTCGCCTGTGGCAGCAGGGTTCTTCTTCGTGAAGAAAGATGGCGGATTACGCCTGTGTTTGGATTTCAGGGAATTGAACCAGATTACGGTTTGTGATCCATACCCTATGCCACTAATACCAGATTTGTTCAACCAGGTGGCAGGTGCTAAGTGGTTTACCAAGCTTGACCTCAGGGGGGCGTACAACCTCATAAGAGTCCGTCAAGGTGATGAGTGGAAGATGGCTTTTAATACCCCTGAGGGTCATTTTGAAAATTTGGTGATGCCATTTGGGTTGACTAACGCACCTGCAGTGTTCCAACATTTCATTAATGATGTGTTTTCGCATATTTTGGGGAAATTCGTTATCGTGTACCTAGATGACATTCTCATATATTCTTGCGACCGTGATACTCATTTAGATCATGTCAGGCAGGTGTTACAGCTTCTCAGAGAGAATAAGCTGTATGCTAAACTTGAGAAATGTGTATTTTCTGTTCAAGAGTTGCCTTTCTTGGGATATATTGTGTCTGCTTCTGGTTTTAAAATGGACGCCGCTAAGGTGCAAGCGGTGCTGCATTGGGAACGGCCTGATAACCTGAAAGCACTTCAGCGGTTCCTTGGGTTTTCTAACTACTATAGGAAATTTATCAAGGATTTTTCCATCATTGCTAAACCGCTAACTGACATGACTAAAAAGGGTACCAATTTCTCCGTTTGGCCTGAGGCTGCTGTGCGCGCATTTGAATTTCTTAAGAACAGTTTTGTTTCAGCCCCCATTCTTGTGCAGCCAGACGTATCAAAACCTTTTGTTGTGGAAGTCGATGCGTCTGAGGTTGGTGTGGGGGCGGTACTATCACAAGGCTCATCTTTGAGTGATTTGCGTCCACGCGCCTATTTCGCCAAGAAACTGTCGTTCGCCGAACGTAACTACGATATCGGCAACAGGGAGTTGTTGGCAATCAAGTTTTCCTTTGAGGAATGGCGACACTTCTTGGAGGGGTCGGTACATCAGGTTACTGTTATTACCGATCATAAGAATCTGCTGTATTTGGAGTCAGCCAAGCGTCTGTCCCCCAGGCAGGCTCGCTGGGCATTGTTTTTCACGCGGTTCAATTTTGTTATCACTTACAGACCGGGGTCTAAAAACACTAAGACGGATGCTCTGTCCAGGTGTTTTCCGGGGGGAGAACCTCGGGAGGATCCAGTACCCATCCTCCAAAAGGGTGTTGTGGTTTCGGCTCTCACTACCGAGGTTGAGGCTGAGATTGCCGAGGCTCAGGAGGAGGTACCATCTGAGCTTCCCATCAACAAATCTTTTGTACCGCTTCATCTCCGCTTAAAGGTTTTGGCGGAGCATCATGATGCAGTCCTGGCTGGCCACCCAGGGGTTAGAGGTACCTTGGAGTTGGTGTCACGTCGGTTTTGGTGGCCCAAGATCCGACAGGACGTGGTCTCATACGTGTCCGCTTGTACCATGTGTGCTAGGGCTAAGACGCCCCGCTCCCGTCCTGTTGGCACACTACTTCCTCTTGAGGTACCTAGTAAGCCATGGATGGAAATCTCCATGGATTTCATCACTGATTTGCCCTCCTCAGCTGGGAACACGGTCATCTTGGTGATTGTTGATCGGTTTTCAAAAATGTCGCACTTTGTGTCTTTGCCTTCGTTGCCTAACGCTAAGACTCTGGCTCAGGTATTTGTGCAGGAGGTAGTCAGACTTCATGGGGTTCCGTCTGACATCGTGTCTGATAGGGGTACTCAGTTCGTGGCAAAATTTTGGAAAGCATTTTGCTCACGGCTGGGGATCAAGTTGTCTCATTCTTCGGCGGTCAAATGGTCAGACTGAGCGCATGAACCAAAATTTGGAACAGTACTTACGCTGCTTTGTCTCTGATAACCAGGAGGAGTGGTCTACGTTCCTTCCTTTGGCTGAGTTGCCATCAATAATCACCGCCAGGAGTTGTCTGGGGAGCCTCCGTTTTTTGTGTTTACGGGCTACATCCTCAATTTTGTACTTTGAGTCAGAGGGGCTCTTCCGGCGTTCCGGAGGAGGACCAGTTAGGAGCACAATTGTCATCAGTCTGGAGGAGAGTTAAACAGCGCCTGTTGAGTGTGGGTGCTAGGTACAAACATGTGGCTGACAGTAGGCGTGTGCCAGGTCCGGACCTGTGTGTGGATGACTGGGTGTGGTTAGCCACAAAAAACATAAGACTCAATATACCATCCCTTAAATTGGGTCCAAGGTTTATTGGTCCATTTAGGGTCGCCGCCGTCATTAACCCAGTAGCGTACCGATTGGAGCTTCCTACGTTGTATAAGATACACGTGTTCCACAGGTCTCTTTTAAAGAAGGTGGTGGGTTCTGTGGACGCGACGCCTATGCCACCTCCAGTCTTGGTGGATAGGTAATCTGGAATTTGAAGTCTCCAAGGTGGTTGACTCTCGTGTAGTGCACTGCACTTTACAGTATTTGGTACACTGGCGTGGTTATAGGCCTGAGAGGTCCTGGGTACCAGCCTCGGACATTCATGCGGATCGGCTGGTCAGGTTTTTTCACCGTCGCCATCCGGACAAGCCAGGTCCTATAAGCCGTGAGAGCCCTGGGGTCCCTCGTAGAAGGCGGGGTACTGTCATGTCAGACGCTGTTCAGACCAGGTCGTTCGACAGACAGCGGTAATTCCACTTTTGACCACTATGTGCTCATTGGCGTCGGCTAGATTTTATCTAGCTGTTCCGGGGTTAATTTACCTGATGCTCGGATTGGAAGCTGGGCCATGCCCATTGCCTTTAAATAGTTCTCCTGAACATTGGGCGTCGCCGATGATAGCTTCTGTCTTGTGCGTTGTTATCTCGGTCTGGAGTGGTGAGCTAGTAGTTGGAGTATCGTTGCTGGTGGTGTATTTCCCTTTGTCTTATTTACTCCTTCCTATATTTGTATTTATTTTGCCCTGCACATTTATAGTGTATTCCTGAGTGACTGCGGCGTGGTGTATATTTTCCGTTATCCTTGTCTGTTCTAACTGTGGGTATTGGTGTATGATCTTTTCACTGGGTGGTGGGCGGTGGTTTCAGCCTAGGGTTGAAACAGGAGACAGGGCGAGGGTCGAGGCCTAGACATGCACACCATCAGTGTAAACTCTAGGTAGAGGGTCAGTCAGGATTTCCCTAGTCTGAGGGAAATTGCAGGGGCCCGGGTTATTAGATCTTGCCCACCTAGTCTCCCCGTGACAGTGGTGAGCACTTTGACCCACCAAGTGCTTCACAGTAGTTTATAATGCAGAGCCGTAAAAATAAAAAATCATATTTTTTCACAAAAATGATCTTTTTGCCCCCAATTTTTTATTTTCCCAAGGGTAAGGGAAGAAATTGAACCCCAAAATTTGTTGTACAATTTGTCCTGAGTACACTGATACCCCATATGTGGGTGTAAACCATTGTTTGGGCGCATGGCAGAGCTCGGAAGGGAAGGAGCGCCATTTGACTTTTCAATGCAAAATTGACTGGAATTGAGATGGGATGCCATGTTGCGTTTGGAGAGCCCCTGATGTGCCTAAACATTGAACCCCCCCACAAGTGACACCATTTTGGAAAGTAGAACCCTTAAGGAACTTATCTCGTTGTGTGGTGAGCACTTTGACCCACCAAGTGCTTCACATAAGTTTATATTGCAGACCCGTAAAAATAAAAAATCATATTTTTTCACAAAAATCATCTTTTCGCCCCCAATTTTTTATTTTCCCAATGGTAAGAGAAGAAATTGGACCCTATAGGTTGTTGTGGAATTTGTCCTGAATACGCTGATACCCCATATGTGGGGGTAAACGACTGTTTGGACGCATGGCAGAGCTCGGAAGGGAAGGAGCGCCATTTGGAATGCAGACTTAGATGGATTGGTCTGCAGGCGTCACGTTACATTTGCAGAGCCCCTGATGTACCCAAACAGTACAAACCCCCCACAAGTGACCCCATATTGGAAACTAGACCTCCCAAGGAACTTATCTAGATGTGTTGTGAGAACTTTGAACCCCCAAGTGTTTCACTACAGTTTATAACGCAGAGCCGTGAAAATAAAAATTATTTTTTTCCCCACAAAAATGATTTTTAGCCCCTTAAATTTTTATTTTCCCAAGGATAACAAGAGAACTTAGACACCAAAAGTTGTTGTCCAATTTGTCCCGAGTACGCTGATACCCCATATGTTGGAGTAAACCCCTGTTTGGGCGCACGGGAGAGCTCAGAAGGGAAGAAGCACTGTTTTACTTTTTCAACGCAGAATTGGCTGGAATTGAGATAGGACGCCATGTCGCGTTTGGAGAGCCCCTGATGTGCCTGAACAGTGGAAACTCCCCAATTCTACCTGAAACCCTAATCCAAACACACCCCTAACCCTAATCCCAACGGTAACCCTAACCACACCCCTAACCCTGACACACCCCTAACTCTAATCCCAACCCTAATCCCAACCGTAAATGTAATCCAAACCCTAACTTTAGCCCCAACCCTAACCCTAACTTTAACCCTAACCCTAACTTTAGCTCCAACCCTAGCCCTAACCCTAACCCTAGCCTTAACCCTAACCCTAATGGGAAAATGGAAATAAATACATTTTAATTTTATTATTTTTCCCTAACTAAGGGGGTGATGAAGGGGGGTTTGATTTACTTTTATAGCGTTTTTTATAGCGGATTTTTATGATTGGCAGCTGTCACACACACTAAAAGACGCTTTTTATAGCAAAAAACATTTTGCGTCTCCACATTTTGAGACCTATAATTTTTCCATATTTTGGTCCACAGACTCATATGAGGTCTTGTTTTTTGTGGGACGAGTTGACGTTTTATTGGTAACATTTTCGTACACGTGACAGTTTTTGATCACTTTTTATTCCGATTTTTGTGAGGCAAAATGACCAAAAACCAGCTATTCATGAATTTCTTTTGGGGGAGGCGTTTATACCGTTCCACGTTTGGTAAAATTGATAAAGCTGTTTTATTTTTGGGTCAGTACGATTACAGTGATATCTCATTTATATCATTTTTTTATGTTTTGGCGCTTTTATACGATAAAAGCTATTTTATAGAAAAAAAAAATATTTTGGCATCGCTTTATTCTGAGGACTATAACTTTTTTATTTTTTTGCTTATGATGCTGTATGGCAGCTTGTTTTTTGTGGGACAAGATGACGTTTTCAGTGGTAGCATGGTTATTTATATCCGTCTTTTTGATCGCGTGTTATTCCACTTTTTGTTCGGCGGTATGATAATAAAGCATTGTTTTTTGGCACTTTTTTTTTTTTTACGGTGTTCACTGAAGGGGTTAACTAGAGGGACAGTTTTATAGGTTGGGTCATTACGGACGCGGCGATACTAAATATGTGTACTTTTATTGTTTTTTTTAGATAAAGAAATGTATTTATGGGAATAATATATGTATTTTTATTCTTTATTTAGGATTTTTTATTTTTTTTTACACATGTGGAATTTTTTTTTTAAACTTTTTTACTTTGTCCCGGGGGGGGGGGGGGGGGGTGGGGGTGGGGGTGGAATCACAGATCGCTGATCTGACAGTTTGCACAGCACTCTGTCAGATCAGCGATCTGACAGACAGCCGTGCAGGCTTACCAGCGCCTGCTGTGGATCCGGAAGTACTCCCTGCAGGACCCGGATGCAGCCCCGCGGCCATTTTGGATCCGAGGACTGCAGGGAGGAGACGCTCGGTACAAGGTGAGTACATCGCCTTGTACCGATCATCTCAGGGAAGCACGCAGGGAGCCCCCTCCCTGCGCGATGCTTCCCTGTACCGCCGGTACACTGCGATCATGTTTGATCGCAGTGTGCCGGGGGTTAATGTGCCGGGGGCGGTCCGTGACCACTCCTGGCACATAGTGCCGGATGTCAGCTGCGATAGTCAGCTGACACCCGGCCGCGATCGGCCGCACTCCCCCCGTGGCCGATCGCGCTGGACGTAATATCCCGTCAGTGGTCATACGGGCCCACCCCACCTCGACGGGATAGTACGTCCAATTTCAGAAAGGGGTTAAAAAATCTCATGTCACCGAAAATAGTACCCATAAAAATGTGAACTCGTCCTACAAATAACAAGCCCTCACATAACTCACAGCCCTCTGTCAGCAGAAATATGGAAAAATTATAGCTATCGCTAAAATATGGGATGCAAAAATAAAAAGCGTCTATTAGTGTGTGACAGCAGCCAAACATAAAAAAAATTATATAAATCTGGTATCCGGTAATCGCACCGACCCGAAGAATAAAGTTATTTAATTACTTATACCGCACGAGGAACGGTGTAAAAAATAAATAAAACCAATTCTTGACCTACTACAGATTTTTTTTTATTCAGCCTCCCAAAGATTGCAGTAAGGCTCAGCTCACATTTATCCTGCGCTCTGCGCTGAGCACTTACACTAGGGTTTCCATGTATATCTATAAAAAACGTGATTCAGACGGAACCTCCAATGGAAGATTCCCTACAATGAGGCAGATGGAGGCATTGTGAATGCCATCTGTCCTATGATCCGGCAGTGTCCATCTTTTTAGGAGAGCAAAAAATTGTGATAGGCTACAGTTTTGTGAAGTTCTGAAAAGAAGGAAACTGCTGAACAGAGGCCAAACAAAGTCCACAGTAAGGCCGGCCTCACACTCAGCGTATAAAAATACGGTCCGTTTTTTACGGCCGTAATACGCAGAAAAGTCCCCAAAATAGTGGTCCGTATGTCATCCGTAGGCAGGGTGTGTCAGCGTATTTTGCGCATGGCATCCTCCGTATGTAATCCGTATGGCATCCGTACTGCGATATTTTCTCGCAGGCTTGCAAAACCGACATCTAATGGATTTATGTGCTCAAATGTTCGTTAAAAATATATACAGTATATATATATATATATATATATATATATATATATATATATATATATGTCATTGAGACACATATATATATATTCTGTATTTATATTTAATTCAGCGCGATATATGTGAAAAGCCGGTAATTCAATTGCCGGCTTTTCATTTCTCCTTCACAAACCCGACAGGATATGAGACATGGTTTATATACAGTAAACCATCTCATATCCCCCTTTTTTTTGCATATTCCACACTACTAATGTTAGTAGTGTGTATGTGCAAAATTTGGGCGCTGTAGCTGCTAAAATAAAGGGTTAAATGGCGGAAAAAATTGGCGTGGGCTCCCGCGCAATTTTCTCCGCCAGAGTGGTAAAGCCAGTGACTGAGGGCAGATATTAATAGCCTAGAGAGGGTCCATGGTTATTGGCCCCCCCTGGCTACAAACATCTGCCCCCAGCCACCCCAGAAAAGGCACATCTTGAAGATGCACCTATTCTGGCACTTGGCCACTCTCTTCCCACTCCCGTGTAGCGGTGGGATATGGGGTAATGAAGGGTTAATGTCACCTTGCTATTGTAAGGTGACATTAAGCTAGATTAATAATGGAGACGCGTCAATTATGTCACCTATCCATTATTAATCCAATTGTATGAAAGGGTTAAAAAACACACACACACACATTATTAAAAATTATTTTAATGAAATAAACACACAGGTTGTTTTAATATTTTATTGCTCTCTCAATCCACCTGAAGACCCTCGCTTGGCAAAATAATAAACCAACAATATACATACCTTCTGATGAACTGTCACGTCCCACGAAGTAAATTCATTTACTTACATTGAGTCGCGGTGAGGCGCCCTCAGGATGAACTCACATGAACTCGAGCGTGGGAACTTTTCCAAGGCTGCAGTTCATGAGAACATCCAGCAGAGGGCGCCTCACCACGACTCAATGTAAGTACAGATCACACAGCTTTCCTTTCAGCACCCGGGGTTTACAGGTACGAGCGAGTGCTTTAGCACAGCTCCTGCTTGTAAATTGATTTAACCCCTTCAGATGGATTTACTTCGTGGGACGTGACAGTTCATCAGAAGGTATGTATATTGTTGGTTTATTATTTTGCCAAGCGAGAGTCTTCAGGTGGATTGAGAGAGCAATAAAATATTAAAACAACCTGTGTGTTTATTTCATTAAAATAATTTTTAATAATGTGTCTGTGTTTTTTAACCCTTTCATACAATTGGATTAATAATGGATAGGTGACATAATTGACGCCTCTCCATTATTAATCTGGCTTAATGTCACCTTACAATAGCAAGGTGACATTAACCCTTCATTACCCCATATCCCACCGCTACACGGGAGTGGGAAGAGAGTGGCCAAGTGCCAGAATAGGCGCATCTTCCAGATGTGCCTTTTCTGGGGTGGCTGGGGGCAGATGTTTGTAGCCAGGGGGGCCAATAACCATGGACCCTCTCTAGGCTATTAATATCTGCCCTCAGTCACTGGCTTTACCACTCTGGCGGAGAAAATTGCGCGGGAGCCCACGCCAATTTTTTCAGCCATTTAACCCTTTATTTTAGCAGCTACAGCGCCCAAATTTTGCACATACACACTACTAACATTAGTAGTGTGGAATATGCAAAAAAAAGGGGGATATGAGATGGTTTACTGTATGTAAACCATGTCTCATATCATGTCGGGTTTAGGCAGGAGAAATGAAAAGCCGGCAATTTAATTACCGGCTTTTCACTAACACCGCTGCGTATTTCTCGCAAGTCACACTGCTGGTCCGTGTGGAATCCGTATTTTTCTCGCCCCATAGACTTTCATTGGCGATTTTTTTGCGCAATACGGTGACAAACGCAGCATGCTGCGATTTTCTACGGCCGTACAAGACCGTATATTACGGATGCGTAATATACGGCAGATAGGAGCTGGGCCATAGAGATTCATTGGGCCGTGTGTAATGCGAATTTTACGGACGTAGTTTATGCGCTCATACGTCCGTAAAACTCGCTAGTGTGAGGCTGGCCTAATTCTGTTGCTTCATTTTAGTGAATGGATCCATCAGGGGTTTCTTCCACGTCACTTGGAGATTTAGATGGAAACCCCGGTGTAAGTGCTCAGCGCAAGGTGCTGGATGAATGTGATCCTAAATGTTATGTAAAATGCTCCCAGTAAATGCTTCAACTCAATCCACAAAAAAGAAAGGTCATTCATCTGTTAAAGGGAACCTATCACCCCGTTTTTTAAAGATTAGATAAAAATAGTGTGAAATAGGGGCAGAGCTGGGCTTTACATTACTGCCTTTTTGGTGCCTTTACACCCCCGTTATGCTGCCGAAATACCTTTGTGAAGTGGCCGTTTTCTGCTGTCACTCAAGTTGGTCAGGTCGGATGGGCGTGGTCACAGCGCTGTTTCTCCCCCAGATCAGGCTCATCATTACGTTGGTGGCGTAGTGGTGTGCGCATGTCCAAAGAGAAGATCCACTGCCCAGGAGATTCAAAACAGCGCGGTCTTCGCTATTCGCCGTTTACCGGTGGGCGCGGCCATCTTTCCTGTGGCCGCGCGTGCGCAGATGGAGCGCTCTGCTGCCCGGGGCTTCAGGAAAATGGCCGCGGCATTCCGCGCGTGCGCAGATGGAGATCGCGGCGGCCATTTTCCTGAAGCCCCGGGCAGCAGAGCGCTCCATCTGCGCACGCGCGGCCACAGTAAAGATGGCCGCGCCCACCGGTAAACGGCGAATAGCGAAGACCGCGCTGTTTTGAATCTCTTGGGCAGTGGATCTTCTCTTTGGACATGCGCACACCACTACGCCACCAACGTAATGATGAGCCTGATCTGGGGGAGAAACAGCGCTGTGACCACGCCCATCCGACCTGACCAACTTGAGTGACAGCAGAAAACGGCCACTTCCCAAAGGTATTTCGGCAGCCTAACGGGGGTGTAAAGGCACCAAAAAGGCAGTAATGTAAAGCCCAGCTCTGCCCCTATTTCACACTATTTTTATCTAATTTTTAAAAAACGGGGTGATAGGTTCCCTTTAACGGAAATATAAGGGGCTTGCATGTTACTGATAGCACAAAGACTCTGGAAAAGCGTTATGGGCTTTCGTCCCCCAAAAGAAATCCATCAGCGCTTCCAAATCCAAATGTCCCTTCCCTTCTGTTTGGCATTTCTGTAGCGATGAGAGCCCACCTAATTTGCATATCTCCAAAAGCATGAGCTGGGCACAAACTACGGGTACTACAATGTACTGGGCACTACAAAGTACTGGGGACTACGATGTACTGGGGACTACGACGTACTTGGGACTTAAATGTACTGGAGAATACAAATATCATATGGCTAAGCAATACTGCACACCCCATTATGGGGTATTTCTACATTCAGCAGAAACTGGGGGACACATTTAAGTGCCATTTTTACCCATTTCATAGTGTGATAATGTAAAATCTAGTGCTAAAACAAAATTTTTGTGGTAAAAATGTAATTATTGATGCTTCACTGCCAAATGGTATAACATTTTGTGACACACTTGTGGTGTCAATATGATCACTGCACCAATAGACTAGATCATTGAGGGTTGTAGTTTGTAAAATAGGGTGTCTTATTGTGTTCTGGCACCTCATGGGCTCTGCTAATGTGACATGACACCCTCAAGCCAGCCCAGCAAAATCTGAACTTCAATATGGTGCTCTTTCGCTTTTGAGCTTTGCACTGTGCCTCAAATGTAGTTATTGACCACATATGGGGTATCGGTGTAATCAGCAGAATGTGCACAACATGTTTTGAGGTCCATTTTCTCCTGTTATACTTGTAAAAATGAAAAAAACTTGGGGCTAAAACATTTTTGTGGGAAAAATAATTTTTTCTCATTTTCACAGATTAAATCTGTGAAGCACCTGTGGATTCAAGTTGGTCACCACACATATAGATAAATTCCTTGCGGCGTCTAGTTTCCAAAATGGGGTCACTTTTCAGAGATTTCCACTGTTTACACACAGCAGGAACTCTCCAAACGCAACATGACACCCGAAGACCATTCCATCAAAATCTGCGTTCCAAAACTTCATTGCTTCCCTTATGAGCCCTGCCGTGCACACAAAGAGTAATATAGGCGTATTAAGGAGAAATTGAACAATAGATTTTGTGATTCATTTTATTCTGTTATCCTTGTGAAAATAAAAAATTTGGGGCTAAAAACATTTTTGTATGAAAAATGTGATTTGATTTTCATGGCTCTACATTATAAACTTCAGTGAAGCACCTGGGGGTTCAAGGTGCTCACCAGACATCTTGATACATTCCTTGAGGGGACTAGTTTCCAAAATTGGGTCACTAGTATGAAGTTTCCACTGTTTAGGCACATCAGGGGCTCTCCAAACGTTACATGACGGCCGCTAATGAGTCCAGCTAATTTTCACCTCCAAAAGTCAAATGGCGCTCCATCCCTTCACGTTCTGCTGTGCGCACAAACAGTAATTTTCCCTCTCCTATGGGGTATCGGTGTACTTTGGAGACATTGCCAAACAAATTTTGCGGTCTATTTTCTCCTGTTACCTTTGTGAAAATAAAAAAATGTAAGCTAAAAGAACATGGTGTCAGCTAATTATTCCAGCAAATTTTGCCTTCACAAAGTCAAAGTGCTCCTTCCCCTCCAAGCCCTGCCATGCGCTTTAACAGTCCCCCACATAATCGGCATAATCAGTGGAAATTGCACAAAAAATTGTATGGTGCAATTTCTTCTGTTACCGTTGTGAAAATGTTAAATTTGGGGCTGAATGAACATTTTTGTGGAAAAAATAAGTTTTTTTAGTTTCACCGTTCAACGGTATAAACTTCCGTGAAGCACCTGGGGGTTCAAGGTGTTCACCACACATCTAGATACATTCCTTGAGGAGTCTAGTTTCCAAGATGGGGTCAGTAGGGGGTTTTACACTGTTTAGGCACATTAGGGGCTCTCCAAACACGATATGACAATTTTTCCAGCAAATTTTGCATTTGGCCTGGTCGTGAAGGTGAAAATAGGCTCGGGGGAGAAGGGGTCAAAGGGGCAGCGAAAGCATATGGTAAATGCCGAACTCTGTCTGAAAATTGAACAGTGAGAGTAAAATAAGTAAATCACCTGCGCTGATTGATGGTGTTGCTAGTACAAAACCTGCAATCATGCCTCCAGTGTGGGGGAATTGAGGAGAGGGCTCAGTCAAGTGAATTAGCGTGGAGCCAAGTACTCAGTGTTAGATACACAACTGCACAAAGGTTTTAAAACGGGGTGAATCACACCCAATAGTGATAAGTCATGCGAAAATACTTATGAGCATGAACAGATGCACTTACTAGATGCTGTGACTCAGATGATCCCGAAAGATAGAAGGCGGCAATCCTCCTTGTAGGTTAGTGTCTTAGCGCTGCACCGTGAAGTTGCGGGGTGGGCCCTGATGAAGAAGGAGTGTATCCTTCGAAACACGTCGGATTGGTTGCCCGCGCCCGCCCCTCAACCTTGTGACGTCACTACAGGTACCATGCCCCCTACACACTTTGCCACCGCTCCGGCGTAGCTTCCGGCCGGAGCACGCTAGGAGCTGGCGGTTTCTGCTCACTGCTATAGCCGCACTAGCAGCGACGTTTTTAGCCCAGCTAGCCCTGTCACCACCCTGCAACTTCACGGTGCAGCGCTAAGACACTAACCTACAAGGAGAATTGCCGCCTTCTATCTTTCGGGATCATCTGAGTCACGGCATCTGGTAAGTGCATCTGTTCATGCTCATAAGTATTTTCGCATGACTTATCACTATTGGGTGTGATTCACCCCGTTTTAAAACCTTTGTGCAGTTGTGTATCTAACACTGAGTACTTGGCTCCACGCTAATTCACTTGACTGAGCCCTCTCCTCAATTCCCCCACAGTAGAGGCACGATTGCAGGTTTTGTACTAGCAACACCATCAATCAGCGCAGGTGATTTACTTATTTTACTCTCACTGTTCAATTTTCAGACAGAGTTCAGCACAGACTCCGTCATATCACCAGCAGCCTAGATCCCCTCCACCATACGTAGCTATTTTCCCCATTTTTGTTCTATTGGTGCAGCGCCAGTGTATATTTTCTTTTATATGGTAAATGCCCCCAGCCTGTCGCTAAGAGCTATTTAGCACAATTAGTACACCTGCAAGATGGGTCCCAGCCAATTTGTGGGAGTCATCCTGTATAAAAGACTCCCTCTCCCTTAGGGACTTCGCCAAGCAACGAGTTGAGTCATTAGGGAGATGGTGTTCTTCTAGTGCAGTTGTGAGGTCCCCTGGTCCTGATGCAGCCAGGCCGAATCACTGGTCCCAGTGCGGCCAGTGCCTGAACGTTATCCCCTGGTTCCGATGCGGCCAGTCCTGTTCCCGAAGTTCACTGATCCCAATGCGGCCAGTACCTGAACATTGTCCCCTAGTCCTGGTACGGCAAGTCATGAATCCGAAGTCCCCTGGTACCCGGTGTGACCAGTGTTCTGTTCCCGAAGTCCCTGGTTCCAGTGCGGTCAGTTCTGAGCACTGTCTCCTGGTCCATGTGCAGCCAGTCTCTGCTCCAGTATCCTAGACTGTTGTGTCTGAAAATAGCCCTAGTCTTTGTCAGCAAACCTGACCTCTGGGGTTAGGATCTGCAGTACCTGGATCTGCCTAGGGGCTTGTTTCCACTTGCGAGATATATGTCCGTGTCTCGCATGTGGAAACCAAGCTCTGGTGCCGGCACTTGGGAGCGGAGCGTGCGGCCGCATAGCAACATATGGAGCCGCACGCTCCGCTCTGGAGTGCCGGCGCCAGAGCTTGGTTTCCACATGCGAGACACGGACGTGTTTCTCGCAAATGGAAACAAGCCCTAGGAGTCATACCTGGCGGCTATCTTCAGCCCAGTCTGTCTTCATCATCAGGAGCTCCAGTGAATACCTGGTAGCCGTTTAGCTATGGCCCTTCCTAGGCAGGCCTGTCCTGTAGCACAGTAGGTTCACAAATCGAAGTGTGCCACCATTGGGCATACCAGGTATACCACAGCATTATAAATTATTAGTATAATATCATGTGGAATTTAAAACAACCATAACAAAAAAAACATAATTGTTATTTTTTCATTCCTCATCACCCCACCCTCAAAAAATGTAATAATTAAAATGTACCCTAAAAGTGTTTATTTTTAAATGACTCGTCAACCAAATAAAACAACAAAAAAGCAAGCCCATATATAACTACATTAACAGAAAAATAAGAGTTATATTTCTTTAAATGTAGCAGTATAAAAAAAATTCAGTTACAAATGAATTTGCTATTATTATGCAAAAATGGTGATACAAAGAAAACGATCCATATTTGGTATTGTCGTAGTCATACTGACACATACAGTAAGGGTATCATGATATTTATGCTGTTTAAGGATGGGGCGACATGGCGATTTTGGCAGCGACATCTATCATGTGACGAAAGACTGCTAAGCTTCGTAGTTATATCGTAGGGCAACACAGTGAATGAGGTTGCATTGCAAGCAAGTTGCATGAAGTCCAACCGCAATGGATTTTTTTCGTTTTGCGACTAGCTTTTCGTAGTACTCTCGGGGTTGCAACCTGAACCCATTCATTTGTATTGGACTATGTCCCATATGTTGCAGCGACATATAGCAAACTCTGGTCATGTGACAGGTATCACAGCCAAAGTCACCATGTAGCCCCAGCCTTATGGTGCAAATTTTTTAAGTTTTGCCCTTTTTTTATCATCCATCCAGGATTAATACTGTGAAAGTTTATTGTTATAAGTTATTTATACTCCAATAGACAGAAAAATTAAAAATTATGGCTCCTGCAATGTGACGATAAAAAAGCACAAAAAAGCTGTGTCTTGAAAAAATTTGTGAGATTTGATAATTAAAATGATGGCCTGGCATAAAATATTGATGAATTATCCCCAGCATTGGTAATTTATATCAGATTGATGGTGGTCTGACACCTGCGATCCCCACTAATCATATGTTATTAATTCCAGTTGCAGCCAAATAAAAACACTGAATGGAGCTGGACAGCACAGTTAGGGCTCCTTCTCATTTGCGAGAAATACGTCAGAGTCTCGCAGGTTAAAACCCTGCTCTAGCGCCAGCACTCCAGAGCGGAGCGTGCGGCCACATAGCAAAACATGGAGCTGCACGCTCCACTCTGGAGTGCTGGCGCCAGAGCAGGGTTTTAACCTGCGAGACTCGGACGTATTTCTCGCAAGTGAGAAGGAGCCCTGAAGTTTAATGTCTAGCTTATTTGCCAGGCACTGTGGATTAGCTATTATTCCAATGAATAAGAGAAAACAATGGGGTCCTTTTGTATCCGCTATGTCACAAACCTATATCCCACACGAATTCTGCTTCTTTGCTCCTAGAATGGAACATAAATGGAATTCAAAACCTCAGTTGTGAATAATCTTAGCTTTACACTTGCCCCTTTTTTGTTGAATATTTTTGCTCTGCAACTAATCTGAATTTATGGCAAGAAAGGTGATAAACTGATATATAATTAGTCAGTTTTTCAATCCGCTACCAATTATCATTAATATAAGAAGCCACAATATAGTATGTTAGTGCTAACATAAGATGAACACAGATGGGTTTCAATGACTTACAAAGGGATCCATTTATCTTGGTTTCCAATTGTTTTGATGAAAAGAATAAGGATACCTACAGTATGATGCTAGATAGCAAATATGATAGAAATGAAATGCAATAGAGGCTAAGAAAGGAACTTTTAAAGCAGACAACAGAAAAAGAATACAGTCATGTCAAACTGAGGGAACTGAGTAGTTCTTGTCCATGAGTTTTAGTTCAATAGAAAGCAAAATACAAGTGGATACATCCGCAGCAGTTCTATGTAAAGGGGTTGTATGAATAGGGGTGATAAGAAAATCTATCAATATCAGATCAGTGGGTGTCGGACACCTGTCATTCACTCGATCAGCTATTTCTATGTTCCTTGGCCACTGGAAGGGACGGAGGCGAAACACCACAGCTCCACACACTGTGTAGTGTCTGTTCTCGAGCACAAAAAGTCAGCTCTCATTGAAATGAACGAGAACCGACCAGCAGTACCACAGGAGTAACAGTGATCGCATCTTCAGAATCTTGCTATATTTTGAAAAGTTATCATTATTAAACATTATTAAAGGGTTTTCCCGCTAAATGAAAAATATATGATAGCTGGAAGTCCAAATACTGGGATCCCTCTTATCCTAAGAACAGGGGACCCAAAGAGCCCTGTGTAATTGCATGGGGCTGCGTGTATGTGACCACTAGTGATGAGTGATAAAGTGTTATCCGAGCATGCTCGGGTGCTGACCGAGTGACTTCAGCGTTTTCGAAATATATGTTCTGAGTCCCCGAACCTGCATGTCTTGTGGCTGTTCGACAACTGCGACACATGCAGGGCTCACCCAACAAACAGGCAATCCATACATGTATTGAGGCTGTCGAACAGGGGCAAGACACGTAAGTACAGGGACATATTTTCCGAGCATGTCGAAGACACTCAGCACAGTAGCATGCTCGGATTACACCTTATCTGAGCACGTTCACTCATCACCACTGCTCCATTCAATTTTCTAGGGATGATAGAGTTGTTACCTCCCTCAGTCCCAAATAAGCAAATTCACACAGTAGACTTTGGGATTGCCATTCTCATGATCAGTGGAAGCCTCTAGCAATCATACCTATGCTGTGGATAGCTGACAAGTGTATTTAATGTGAAAACCTCTTTAACTATTGCTTAGTGATGCTGAAAGACTATCTGAATACTAGTTGGCCAGTTCTATAACATTTGTGGTAATACACATCTTATATAGTCATAATATTTGTGTCATATTTTAAGATTATACTTAATTATATTATTATTAGAACAAATAGTCTGATCTATAGAAATGTAGTACAATGATATGTACATTACACAAATATCTGCACTTATGTACACCAAAATGTCAAGATGTAGATAAATAAATTGATAGATACAGTCGATATATGTACTGCTTTCTGAATAGTAACTAGAAAATTATTTGTTTTTACAGTGCATAAGAGGTAGTATTAGATTAATATGTATACATTCATTGGTGGATTTTTGACATTCAGTACTGGAGCCGCTCTGATCTCACGTGGATTGCTGAGCACAGAATCAGTAAGCTACTTATTGACTGCAATCTGTTTAATCTTCATCTGTTTAACTTTTAGCTCGCACAAAGCTTCTCACCAATGAGGGTAAATTTTCACTACATCTACAGACTCCTTTTCTTTCTCAGGCAGCAATAACAATACTGTAGTCTAATTCTAATCAAAATGGGTTTGTTTTTCATCAAAGAATCTGCTGACATATCATGAGAATACATGATGCATGAATCAAATACACCAATGAAAACTTTGGTTTCAAGGGTAAAAATATTTTGAGGTAAGGGATTAAACGATTATTAATTCACTTCAGGTCATTCGTTCGTTGGACATCCAGGACAAGTAAATCCTGAGATTCAAAGTTCACATGTGAAAGCACACAGGCATAGAAGAACATTTTATAAAATATACATACAAGCAGATGGCTGGTTAGATCACTTACACTAACGTGCATGACCCTACCTGCCAAGAATATTACAAAATCCTGCTTATGTTCTTTTTAAAAAATGTAATGGAAGCAATTTTATGTTGAGAATAGACAGAATGATTATTGATTTACAATTATAGAAAGATGTATAAATAGATAATAGTTATTAAATAGATAATATATAAATAGATATTAGATAAAACGAGATAGATTATAAATAGATCACATATATATCTATATATAGATATGATACATAAATATGAGATAATATATCGATAAATATTGGATATTACATAGATATAGATAGAAGATAGACAGATAGATATGAGATAGATATGTCTATAGATAGATATGGGATAGATTAGACAGATAGATATGAGATAGATAGCGATATTAGATAATATAAAGATAGATATACTGTAAATAGATATGATATAGATAATATAGAGAAAATAATTATAGATGATAAACAGATAAGAAAATGACATACTGATAATAACACAGACGATATCAGACAGATACATACATATATAGTTAGAACACAAAATATTATTAAAGTGTCCACTATGTGTTATTGTGCTGCATTTGTAAGATACAGGTGATAACAAAAGTTGGGTGAATGTGCTGATTCGGAGTTAGTGGGGTCCTACATATTACTAGTTCATTGTTATTTGTGCCAGTAAACAGCCCTTCACCAGGACAGGCATACAATGGAAACACAACACTCACCAGTGACCCATGCCAGTCCTGTAAAGTCAGGGCAGATAGGTGTGCCAGGGCTGGATGCTGCTCATGGCTTCCTGCTGTAACCAGGAGTTGTCTGCCAGCTGCCTAGTATACATACAGAAGAGAGCAGCCTCAGCACCAGTGACACTGGGAACGTGTAGCCGCTGCCTCCCTCCCTGCCTCTGCCACACCCTCTCTCTGTCCAGCTCCAAGCCTGATTATGGAGCATGAGCCAGACACCTCCCTCCTGAGCCTCACGCTGCCATTCCCTCTGTGACTTGTCTCTACGCATTTGGGCAAACTCTTCCTCCCAGGAGTTCTCTACCTAGTACAGACGCAGACAGCCTTGTCCGAGAGTCTCTACAAACAGTGTGCTATATATACAGAGTAGTGTAATGGCTGTGTAGAGCAGGGAGGCATGTAACATCACTGCACGTCCAGTCATGCACCTGGCTGTGTGAGCGCGTCCTTTCCTGTCAGAGGTTATCAGTCCCTGTCAGGAGCAGAGCCTCCTTTTCCCGCCCATTTCCAGTGTGACGTCATTCCAGGGGACTGCGCTCACTTGTAGCTTCTCCCCCGTCGTCCTTGCAGTGAATCACACACAGGAGTTACCTCATGGTGCCGGTGCTGGGTTCTGCAGCCTCTCTTCTCTGTGAAGAGCAGGTCACATTGAGCTGCGCATGTTATCCTCGGCCAGCACTTTGCCTTTACATCTTGTGAAGAAGAGGATAATGGCGAGGTTGCCATAGCTACAATGGCGGCATGTTTGAACAGAATTCAGGAGCAATATTCATGCTTGTGACCAGTCTCACAACTGTTCTTCCATCATTCAGTATTGCTGTCATAATATCACACCAGCTAATAATTGGGATAAACCATGTATCAAATGTTAGCTCTAAAGAAAACGATTAGAATAGCGAACAGGGCACTTTACGTGAGGAGCCAAAATAGATGCCATGCTTTCATTTACTAGTTATCTGAGGTTAGGAGCAAAAAATGTCAGTTGTATGGTCAATGATGGCTGCTATGTTATGTAGGACAGGAATCACAAGGGTTAATCTGAAATTTTAGTAAAAGTTACTCTCATCTTCATATCTGGATATTATAGTTTACAGCTTGTTGCCTTGGAGACCGACTACCACTGCTTGAGAGAAGAACGTGTAGTGCTGGCAAGCTCATTACTATGGAGCTTGTAAACACTGTTTTGAAGCTGGCCAGGATCGCTGGAGAGTTCTGTTACCTCCTAATCCAGAAGAGATTACAAACTAGACATCAGCAGTGGTCGGTCTCCTAGGCAATGAGCTAAAAGCAGAAGAAAAGTGTTAATATATATTTCTAACTTGAAATTTTAAAAAGCAGTAAATTGCAATAGTGCATTAGCCATCCATGAAGCTGGTAAGAATCTTTCACATATGCCATGCTTGGCCCCAATAAGGCAATAAAGCCTATACTCGCCTCCCACGTCGGCGCTGTTCCCGCAGTGTCGGCACTCTCTGTCCTGGGGCTCCTGTGTAGTTTCTGTGACACGTGATCCCAACACCCAATCAGCGCTGTTGTCACTGTCCCCGCCTTCTATTGAATTGAACATGAAGAGGAAGTCAGAGATCAGCTGCAACCCGGACTTCCTCTTCATGTTCAATTCGTCCGAAGGAGGGAAAAGTGACACCAGTGCTGATTGAGCATCGGCATCAAGTGTCACAACACTGCATCACAGCTCCCGGGGAAAGCGAGTGCCTACACCGCGGGAACAGCGCTATCACGGGTATAGGCTTTTATATTTTCTTAGGGCCAAACATTTAGATCAAGAAAGGGATGTCCTAGTAGTACAGAACCCCTTTAATTTAGGACAATGTGTATCATATTTCAATGTTAGAATAAAACAAACATATCATTGATGAAATCTGTACAGCTGCACAGGTGCCCACCAGGTAAAGAGGCCACTTACACATCAGAAGCAGGTGAAATTGTGAATTATGATGAGCTATTGGGCTGAATAGGGCCCATATATTGTTCTTACACAGCGGCCCTTTTCTGTCTGTGTCCGCCAGTGAATAAAAATATAACTTTCCTCACAAATGACATATTTATGAAACATTTCTGACACCTGCTGGTCATTTTTATGCCCTATCCTGGCACTCTCAAGTGAAAAACAGACAGTTTTATCTGCTATTCTTAAATAGTTGCATAGGGAGGGATTGTGATGTTGGCAACATAGATATGGTTTCAGTATGTTGTTAATACAGTTATACCAGAAACCACCCTATCATACTCTACCCTTCGCAATTGCATTCAGAGACTTTTAGCAGCCGATGTACCCTTTTACGGCGGTCATTAAAGTGAACGTGTAAGCTGCTAAACGCTGTTAAATCCACAGGCAGAATCCATCAGACACTAGCTGTATGTGCTCTGCCAGCTATGTTTGACTCTGAAATGCTGTGACGTTTTAAAGAAAAATATACTTTAACCTCTTCACGACCTTTGACACAGAGCCGGCGTCAGCACACGGCGCACCCGGCCCTGAGCAGGCGGGGAACCCATTCGCCTTCAGGGACACAAGTGCACTATGGGGGCCCACTGCTTGTGCCAGTACCAGCACCCGCAAGTGACCCTGCCCACTTGCTCAGTGCCCCAGCACTTGTGATATTTACCTCTCCCTGTTCCACCATTGCGGCGTCTTCTGCGTCTTATGACTGTTAAGTTTCAGGTCAGCGGGTGCAATGACGTGACTAGTGTGCTCCCTCTGCCCAAACAGAAACAGTGCAGAATGACTGTTAATCGACATCGATCTGGGGCACCATGCAAAATCTCACCCCGTGGGGTATGCTTGATCATAAGGAAGGTGAGTGATCAACCTGATACTACACAAGGGGAACTTGTTAATGATCTCAAGGCTGCTGGGGCCACAGTCACCAAGAAAACCATCGGTAACACATTACTCCGTAAAGGTTTAAAATCCTACAGTGCCCGCAAGGTCCTCCTGCTCAAGAAGGCACATGTGCAGGTTCGTGTGAAGTTTGCCAATGAACACCTGGATGATTCTTTGAGTGATTGGGAGAAAGTGCTCTGGTCAGATGACCAAAAATTGAGGTCTATGGCATTAACTCAACTCGCCGTGTTTAGGGAAAGAGAAATGCTGCCTATGACCCAAAGAACACCGTCCCCACTGTCAAGCATAGAGGTGGAAACATTATGTGTTGGGGGGTGGTTCTCTGCTAAGGGCGCAGGACTACTTCACCGCATTAATGGGAGAATGGATGGAGCCATGTAATAATAATAATAATTTTTATTTATATAGCGCCAACATATTCCGCAGCGCTTTACAACTTATAGAGGGGACTTGTACAGACAATAGACATAACAGCATAACAGAAATCACAGTTCAAAACAGATACCAGGAGGAATGAGGGCCCTGCTCGCAAGCTTACAAACTATGAGGAAAAGGGGAGACACGAGAGGTGGATGGTAACAATTGCTTTAGTTATTTGGACCAGCCATAGTGTAAGGCTCGGGTGTTCATGTAAAGCTGCATGAACCAGTTAACTGCCTAAGTATGTACCGTAAAATCCTGAGTGACAACCTCCTTCCCTCCACCAGGACATTAAAAATGGGTCGTGACTGGGTCTTCCAGCAAGACAATGACCCAAAACATACACACAAAGCAACAAAGGAGTGGCTCAAAAAGAAGCACATTAAGGTCATAGAGTGGCCTAGCCAGTCTCCAGATCTTAATCCCATAGAAAACTTATGAAGGGAGTTGAAGCTCTGAGTTGACAAGCGACAGCCTCAAAATCTTAATGATTTAGAGATGATCTGCAAAGTGGAGGGGACCAAAATTCCTCCTGACATGTGCACAAACCTTATCATTAACTACAAAAAATGTCTGCTGTGCTTTCCAACAAGGGCTTTGCCACCAAGTATTAAGTCTTGTTTGCCAGAGGGATCAAATACTTATTTCTCACTGCAAAATGCAAATACATTTATCTAATTTATACAATGTGATTTTCTGAATTTTATTTTTGATATTCTATCTCTCAATATCAAAATTAACCTACCCTTAAAATTATAGACTGTTCATGTCTTAGTCAGTGGGCAAACTTACAAAATCAGCAAGGGATCACATACTTATTTCCCAAACTGTATGGGGCCCTGTTGTGAAATTGGATTTTGGGCTCCCCCGGTGGCCACTGGTGGAATTGAACTGGTGTGCATCATCCCCTCTGTTCACCTGTTTCCATCAGGATGTGGGAGTCGCTATTTAACCTTGCTCCTCTGTCACTTCCATGCCGGTCAACATTGTAATCAGAAGCCTTTCTGTTATGACCCCAATGGCGAGGGTCTCAGAGGAACGTGGAAGTCTGCAGAATACAAAAATCCAGCTCATAGGGCAGTGGTAACTGGGTTGACCATATATCTACTCCTAACGCCAACACTAGAAGTAGCCGGGGATCATTCCTACTTTGATTCTAGATGACACGCGCCAGCCGGAGAATCTAGCTACCCCTAGTAGAGGAAAACAAAGACCTTTCTTGCCTCCAGAGAAGGGGACCCCAAAGCTGGATAGAAGCCCCCCACAAATAATGACGGTGAGGTAAGAGGAAATGACAAACACAGAAATGAACCAGGTTTAGCACAGAGAGGCCCGCTTACTGATAGCAGAATAAAGAAAGGTAACTTATATGGTCAACAAAAACCCTATCAAAATCCACACTGGAAATTCAAGAACCCCCGAACCGTCTAACGGTCCGGGGGGAGAACACCAGCCCCCCTAGAGCTTCCAGCAAAGGTCAGGATATAGTTTTGGAACAAGCTGGACAAAAATACAAAACCAAAACAAATAGCAAAAAGCAAAAGGCAGACTTAGCTGATATAACTGGAACCAGGATCAGTAGACAAGAGCACAGCAGACTAGCTCTGATAACTACGTTGCCAGGCATTGAACTGAAGGTCCAGGGAGCTTATATAGCAACACCCCTAACTAACGACCCAGGTGCGGATAAAAGGAATGACAGAAAAACCAGAGTCAAAAAACTAGTAACCACTAGAGGGAGCAAAAAGCAAATTCACAACAGTACCCCCCCCTTAGTGAGGGGTCACCGAACCCTCACCACGACCACCAGGGCGATCAGGATGAGCGGCATGAAAGGCACGAACTAAATCGGCCGCATGAACATCAGAGGCGACCACCCAGGAATTATCCTCCTGACCATAGCCCTTCCACTTGACCAGGTACTGAAGCCTCCGCCTGGAGAGGCGAGAATCCAAGATCTTCTCCACCACGTACTCCAACTCGCCCTCAACCAACACCGGAGCAGGAGGCTCAGCAGAAGGAACTACAGGCACAATGTACCGCCGCAACAAGGACCTATGAAATACATTGTGAATAGCAAACGACACAGGAAGATCCAGACGAAAAGATACAGGATTAAGGATTTCCAATATCTTGTAAGGCCCAATAAAACGAGGTTTAAATTTGGGAGAGGAGACCTTCATAGGAACAAAGCGGGAAGAAAGCCATACCAAATCCCCAACGCGTAGTCGGGGACCCACACCGCGGCGGCGGTTGGCAAAGCGCTGAGCCTTCTCCTGTGACAACTTCAAGTTGTCCACCACATGATTCCAGATCTGCTGCAACCTATCCACCACAGAATCCACCCCAGGACAGTCAGAAGGCTCCACATGACCCGAAGAAAAGCGAGGATGGAAACCAGAGTTGCAGAAAAAAGGTGAAACCAAGGTGGCGGAACTAGCCCGATTATTAAGGGCAAACTCAGCCAACGGCAAGAATGTCACCCAATCGTCCTGATCAGCAGAGACAAAACACCTCAAATAAGCCTCCAAAGTCTGATTGGTTCGCTCCGTCTGTCCATTAGTCTGAGGATGGAAAGCAGACGAAAACGACAAATCAATGCCCATCCTACTACAAAAGGATCGCCAGAACCTGGAAACGAACTGGGATCCTCTGTCAGACACAATATTCTCAGGGATGCCGTGCAAACGAACCACGTTCTGGAAAAACACAGGAACCAGATCGGAAGAGGAAGGCAGCTTAGGCAAAGGAACCAAATGGACCATCTTGGAGAAGCGATCACATATCACCCAGATAACGGACATGCCCTGAGATAGCGGAAGATCAGAAATGAAATCCATGGAGATATGTGTCCAAGGTCTCTTCGGGACAGGCAAGGGCAAGAGCAAACCGCTGGCACGAGAACAGCAAGGCTTAGCTCGAGCACAAGTCCCACAGGACTGCACAAATGACCGCACATCCCTTGACAAGGAAGGCCACCAAAAGGACCTGGCCACCAGATCTCTGGTGCCAAAAATTCCCGGGTGACCTGCCAACACCGAGGAATGAACCTCGGAAATGACTCTGCTGGTCCACTTATCCGGGACAAACAGTCTGTCAGGTGGACAAGACTCAGGCCTATCAGCCTGAAATCTCTGCAACACACGTCGCAGATCCGGAGAAATAGCTGACAAGATAACTCCATCTTTAAGAATACCAACAGGATCAGCGACTCCAGGAGCATCAGGCACAAAGCTCCTAGAAAGAGCATCGGCCTTCACATTCTTTGAACCAGGTAAATACGAGACAACAAAATCAAAGCGGGAGAAAAACAATGACCAGCGGGCCTGTCTCGGATTAAGGCGTTTAGCAGACTCGAGATACATCAGATTTTTGTGATCAGTCAAGACCACCACACGATGCTTAGCACCCTCGAGCCAATGACGCCACTCCTCAAATGCCCATTTCATGGCCAACAACTCCCGATTGCCCACATCATAATTTTGCTCGGCAGGCGAAAACTTCCTAGAGAAAAAGGCACAAGGTTTCATAACAGAGCAACCAGGGCCTCTCTGCGACAAAACGGCCCCTGCCCCAATCTCCGAAGCATCCACCTCAACCTGAAAGGGAAGTGAGACGTCAGGCTGGCACAAAACAGGCGCCGAAGTAAACCGGCGTTTCAACTCCTGGAAAGCCTCCACGGCAGCAGGAGCCCAGTTAGCTACATCGGAGCCCTTCTTGGTCATATCCGTCAAAGGTTTCACAATGCTAGAAAAATTAGCGATAAAACGATGGTAGAAGTTAGCGAAGCCCAAGAACTTCTGAAGACTCTTAACTGACGAGGGCTGAGTCCAATCAAGAATAGCTCGGACCTTGACTGGGTCCATCTCCACAGCAGAAGGGGAAAAAATGAACCCCAAAAAGGGAACCTTCTGTACACCAAAGAGACACTTTGAGCCCTTGACAAACAAAGAATTTTCACGCAAAATTTTAAAGACCAACCTGACCTGCTCCACATGCGAATCCCAATTATCAGAAAAAACCAAAATATCATCCAGATAAACAATCAAAAATTTATCCAGATACTTCCGGAAAATGTCATGCATAAAGGACTGAAAAACTGAAGGCGCATTGGAGAGACCAAAAGGCATCACCAAGTACTCAAAATGACCTTCGGGCGTATTGAATGCGGTTTTCCATTCATCACCTTGCTTAATGCGCACAAGGTTGTACGCACCACGAAGGTCTATCTTGGTGAACCACTTGGCACCCTTAATCCGGGCAAACAAGTCAGACAACAGCGGTAAAGGATACTGAAATTTGACAGTGATCTTATTTAAAAGCCGATAATCAATACAAGGTCTCAAAGATCCGTCCTTTTTTGCCACAAAAAAGAATCCCGCACCAAGAGGGGAAGAAGACGGACGAATATGTCCTTTCTCCAGAGACTCCTTGATATATGAACGCATAGCGGTATGTTCAGGTACCGACAGATTAAACAGTCTTCCCTTAGGAAATTTACTGCCTGGGATCAAATCTATAGCACAGTCACAGTCCCTATGAGGAGGCAGTGCACTGGACTCAGACTCACTGAAGACGTCCTGATAATCAGACAAATACTCCGGAACTTCCGAAGGCGTAGAAGAAGCAATAGACACAGGCAGGGAATCCCCATGAATACCACGACAGCCCCAACTTGAGACTGACATAGCCTTCCAGTCCAGGACTGGATTATGGGTCTGTAACCATGGCAGCCCTAAAACAACCAAATCATGCATTTTATGTAAAACCAGGAAACGTATTACCTCGCGGTGTTCAGGAGTCATGCACATGGTAACCTGTGTCCAATACTGCGGTTTATTTGCAGCCAATGGTGTAGCATCAATACCCCTAAGAGGAATAGGATTTTCTAATGGTTCAAGAGTAAAACCACAGCGCTTAGCAAATGAGAGATCCATGAGACTCAGGGCAGCACCTGAATCTACAAACGCCATGACAGGATAAGATGACAGTGAGCAAATCAAAGTTACAGACAGAATAAATTTAGGTTGCAAATTACCAACGGTGACAGGACTAACAACCTTAGCTATACGTTTAGAGCATGCTGAGATAACATGTGTAGAATCACCACAGTAGTAGCACAAGCCATTCCGGCGTCTATGAATTTTCCGCTCATTTCTAGTCAGGATTCTATCACATTGCATTAAATCAGGTGTCTGTTCAGACAACACCATGAGGGAATTTGCGGTTTTTCTATCACATTGCACCGAATTAGGTGTCTGTTCAGACAACACCATGAGGGAATTTGCGGTTTTGCGCTCCCGCAACCGCCGGTCAATTTGAATAGCCAGTGCCATAGTATCATTCAGACCTGTGGGAATGGGAAAACCCACCATAACATTCTTAATGGCTTCAGAAAGGCCATTTCTAAAATTAGCGGCCAGTGCACACTCGTTCCAATGTGTCAGCACGGACCATTTCCGAAATTTTTGGCAATACACTTCAGCCTCGTCCTGCCCCTGAGACATAGCCAGCAAGGCCTTTTCTGCCTGAATCTCAAGATTGGGTTCCTCATAAAGTAAACCGAGCGCCAGAAAAAACGCATCAAGATCAGCCAATGCCGGATCTCCTGGCGCCAGCGAAAAAGCCCAATCCTGAGGGTCGCCCCGTAAGAACGAAATAACAATTTTTACTTGCTGAGCAGAATCTCCAGATGAACAGGGTCTCAGGGACAAAAACAATTTACAATTATTCACGAAATTCCTAAACTTAAACCTGTCTCCGGAAAACAGTTCAGGAATCGGTATTTTAGGTTCTGACCTAGGATTTCTGATAACATAGTCTTGTATGCCCTGCACACGAGTAGCCAGCTGGTCCACACTTGTAATCAAGGTCTGGACATTCATGTCTGCAGCAAGCATAGCCACTCTGAGGTAAAGGGGAAGAAGAAAAAAAAAAAAAAAAAAACTCAGAATCTTCTTTCTTATAATCCCTCTTCTGCAATGCATTAAACATTTAATACGGGCCTGGCAAACTGTTATGACCCCAATGGCGAGGGTCTCAGAGGAACGTGGAAGTCTGCAGAATACAAAAATCCAGCTCATAGGGCAGTGGTAACTGGGTTGACCATATATCTACTCCTAACACCAACACTAGAAGTAGCCGGGGATCATTCCTACTTTGATTCTAGATGACACGCGCCAGCCGGAGAATCTAGCTACCCCTAGTAGAGGAAAACAAAGACCTTTCTTGCCTCCAGAGAAGGGGACCCCAAAGCTGGATAGAAGCCCCCCACAAATAATGACGGTGAGTTAAGAGGAAATGACAAACACAGAAATGAACCAGGTTTAGCACAGAGAGGCCCGCTTACTGATAGCAGAATAAAGAAAGGTAACTTATATGGTCAACAAAAACCCTATCAAAATCCACACTGGAAATTCAAGAACCCCCGAACCGTCTAACGGTCCGGGGGGAGAACACCAGCCCCCCTAGAGCTTCCAGCAAAGGTCAGGATATAGTTTTGGAACAAGCTGGACAAAAATACAAAACCAAAACAAATAGCAAAAAGCAAAAGGCAGACTTAGCTGATATAACTGGAACCAGGATCAGTAGACAAGAGCACAGCAGACTAGCTCTGATAACTACGTTGCCAGGCATTGAACTGAAGGTCCAGGGAGCTTATATAGCAACACCCCTAACTAACGACCCAGGTGCGGATAAAAGGAATGACAGAAAAACCAGAGTCAAAAAACTAGTAACCACTAGAGGGAGCAAAAAGCAAATTCACAACACCTTTCTGTGCATGTTCCTGCTGCTAGACAACTCCCAGCTAAGTTGGACTTTAGTCCTCGTTTGTTTTTGCATTTTGTTCCAGTTCACAGCTGTAGTTTCGTTTCTGTGTCTGGAAAGCTCTTGTGATCTGAAATTGCCACTCTGATGTTATGAGTTAATACTAGAGTCTTAAAGTAATTTCAGGATGGTATTTTGATAGGGTTTTCAGCTGACCATGAAAGTGCCCTTTCTGTCTTCCTGCTATCTAGTAAGCGGACCTCAATTTTGCTAAACCTATTTTCATACTACGTTTGTCATTTCATCTAAAATCACCGCCAATATTTGTGGGGGCCTCTGTCTGCCTATCGGGGAAATTTCTCTAGAGGTGAGCCAGGACTATATTTTCCTCTGCCAGGATTAGTTAGTCCTCCGGCCGGCGCTGGGCGTCTAGGGATAAAAACGTAGGCAACGCTACCCGGCTACTGTTAGTTGTGCGGCAGGTTTAGTTCATGGTCAGTTTAGTTTCCATCCTTCCAAGAGCTAGTACTATAAGTTTGCTGGGCTATGTTCTCTTGCCATTGAGAACCATAACAGTTTGACCGGCCAAAAAGGGTTAAATTAATTGACAGAGAAAGGAGAAAAAAGAGAAGTCTGCTGAAGATTTTTTTTTTTTTTTCCCTTCCCTTCAGTTCTGAGTGTGCTTGTAATTGAATCTCTTGCAAGTCTGCCTATATTGCAGCCTTTCTCTCTCTCTCTCTCCTTCTAATCCTGGAATGGCTCTGTGTTCACCTGTTTAAAATGGATATTCAGAGTTTAGCTGCAGGTTTGAATAATCTCACCACGAAAGTTCAAAATTTACAAGATTTTGTTGTTCATGTTCCTATATCTGAACCTAGAATTCCTTTGCCTGAATTTTTCTCGGGGAATAGATCTTGCTTTCAAAATTTCAAAAATAATTGCAAGTTGTTTTTGTCCCTGAAATCTCGCTCTGCTGGAGATCCTGCTCAGCAGGTCAGGATTGTGATTTCCTTGCTCCGGGGCGACCCTCAGGATTGGGCTTTTGCATTGGCTCCAGGGGATCCTGCGTTGCTCAATGTGGATGCGTTTTTTCTGGCCTTGGGGTTGCTTTATGAGGAACCTCAGTTAGAGCTTCAGGCGGAAAAGGCCTTGATGTCCCTATCTCAGGGGCAAGACGAAGCTGAAATATACTGCCAGAAATTCCGTAAATGGGCTGTGCTTACTCAGTGGAATGAGTGCGCCCTGGCGGCGAATTTCAGAGAGGGTCTCTCTGATGCCATTAAGGATGTTATGGTGGGGTTCCCTGTGCCTGCGGGTCTGAATGAGTCCATGACAATGGCTATCCAGATCGATAGGCGTCTGCGGGAGCGCAAACCTGTGCACCATTTGGCGGTGTCTACTGAGAAGACGCCAGAGAATATGCAATGTGATAGAATTCTGTCCAGAAGTGAACGGCAGAATTTTAGACGAAAAAATGGGTTATGCTTCTATTGTGGTGATTCAACTCATGTTATATCAGCATGCTCTAAGCGTACTAAGAAGCTTGATAAGTCTGTTTCAATTGGCACTTTACAGTCTAAGTTTATTCTATCTGTGACCCTGATTTGTTCTTTATCATCTATTACCGCGGATTCCTATGTCGACTCTGGCGCCGCTTTGAGTCTTATGGATTGGTCCTTTGCTAAACGCTGTGGGTATGATTTGGAGCCTCTTGAAACTCCTATACCCCTGAAGGGGATTGACTCCACCCCATTGGCTAGTAATAAACCACAATACTGGACACAAGTAACTATGCGGATTAATCCGGATCATCAGGAGATTATTCGCTTTCTTGTGCTGTATAACCTACATGATGTGTTGGTGCTTGGATTGCCATGGCTGCAATCTCATAACCCAGTCCTTGACTGGAAAGCTATGTCTGTGTTAAGCTGGGGATGTAAGGGGACGCATGGGGACGTACCTGTGGTTTCCATTTCATCATCTATTCCCTCTGAGATTCCTGAATTCTTGACTGAATATCGTGACGTTTTTGAAGAACCTGTTGTGAATTTGGATTCTGGGCTCCCCCGGTGGCCGCTTGTGGAATTGGACTTGTCATCCTCTTTCCTGTTTCACCTGATTCCATCAGTAGTGGGTGTCGCTATTTAAGCTCATTTCTCTGGTGGTTTCTTGCCGGTCAACAATGTTATCTGATGCCTCTCAGTGCTTGTTCCTGCTTCTAGACAACTACTAGATAAGTTGGACTTTTGTCCATGTTTTGTTTGCCTATTTGTTCCAGTTCACAGCTGAAGTTTTGTTACTGTGTCTGGAAAGCTCTCGTTGATCAGGGATTGCTACTCTGGCGTTATGAGTTAATGCCAGAGTTTAAGGTAATCTCTGGATGGTGTTTTGTTAGTGTTTTTCTGCTGACCATGAAAGTATACTATCTGTCTTCTGCTATCTAGTAAGCGGACCTCAAATTTGCTAAGACTATTTTCCTGCTGCGTTTGTTGTTTCATCTGAACTCACCGTCATTATATGTGGGGGGCTACTGTCTTCTTTGGAATATTTCTCTAGAGGTGAGCCAGGTCTTATATTTCCCTCTGCTAGCTATTTAGGTCTTAGGCCAGAGCTGGGCATCTAGCGATAAATAGGAAATGCTACCTGGCTATTTCTAGTTGCGCGGCAGGCTTAGTTCATGGTCAGTATAGTTCCATCTTCCGAGAGCTTGTCCCTCTATAGGCTTGCTATGATCTCTGCCTGCAGAGATCATGACAGTTTGACCGGCCAATAAAGTGTTAAAGACCCAGGTTGAGAAAGGAGAGTTATAAGAAGTCTGCTGGAATTTTTTTTTTTTTTTTCCTCCAGTCTGCCTTGCTGCAGTCTTTTTTCTCTCTCTCCTAATCTCTGTATGCTCTGTGTGCACCTGACAATAATGGATCTCCAGAGTGTAACTGCGGGTTTGAATAATCTCATCACGAAAGTACAAAATTTACAAGATTTTGTGGTACATGCTCCGGTATCTGAGCCGAGAATTCCTTTGCCGGAGTTCTTCACAGGGAATAGAGCTAGCTTCCAGAATTTCCGAAATAATTGTAAGCTTTATTTGTCCCTGAAGTCTCGTTCAGCTGGAGACCCTGCTCAGCAGGTTAGGATTGTGATTTCCTTGCTCAGGGGTGACCCTCAAGATTGGGCCTTCTCATTGCCAGCAGGGGATCCTGCGTTACGCGATGTGGATGCGTTTTTTCTGGCCTTGGGCTTGCTTTATGAGGAACCTCATTTGGAACTTCAGGCAGAAAAAACTTTGATGGCACTATCTCAGGGGCAAGACGAAGCTGAAGTTTTCTGCCAAAAATTCCGTAAATGGTCTGTGCTTACTCAGTGGAATGAGTGCGCCTTGGCGGCAACTTTCAGAGAAGGTCTCTCTGATGCCGTTAAGGATGTTATGGTGGGGTTCCCTTTGCCTGCAGGTCTGAATGAGTCCATGACAATGGCTATTCAGATTGATAGGCGTCTGCGGGAGCGCAAACCGGTGCACCATCTGGCGGTGTCTATGGAAAAGACGCCAGAAAGTATGCAGTGTGATAGAATTCTGTCCAGGAGCGAGCGACAGAATTTTAGACGGAAGAATGGTTTGTGTTTCTATTGTGGGGATTCTACTCATGTTATATCGGCATGCTCTAGGCGTACAAAGAAGCTTGATAAGTCTGTTTCCATTGGCACCATTCAGTCTAAGTTTATTTTGTCTGTAACCCTGATTTGCTCTTTGTCATCCATTGCCACGGACGCCTATGTTGACTCTGGCGCCGCTCTGAGTCTTATGGATTGGTCCTTTGCCAATCGTTGTGGTTTTGATTTAGAGCCTTTGGAGACTCTTATTCCTCTGAAGGGGATTGACTCCACCCCATTGGCTAATAATAAACCACAATACTGGACACAAGTAACCATGCGTATCAATCCGGATCACCAGGAGATTATTCGTTTCCTGGTGCTGTATAATTTACATGACGATTTGGTACTGGGATTGCCATGGTTGCAGTCTCACAACCCAGTCTTGGACTGGAGAGCAATGTCTGTGTTGAGCTGGGGATGTAAGGGTATTCATGGGGACGTACCTTTGGTTTCTATTTCGTCGTCCATTCCCTCTGAAGTCCCTGAGTTCCTCTCTGATTATCAAGACGTCTTTGACGAACCCAAGCTTGGGTCGTTACCTCCGCACCGTGAGTGCGATTGTGCCATAGATTTGATACCGGGTTGTAAATATCCAAAGGGTCGTTTGTTTAATTTGTCTGTGCCGGAACATGCTGCTATGCGGGAATATATAAAGGAGTCTTTGGAAAAGGGACATATTCGTCCATCTTCTTCTCCTTTGGGAGCTGGGTTTTTCTTTGTCTCAAAAAAAGACGGCTCTTTGAGACCATGTATTGATTATCGGCTTCTGAATAAGATCACTGTTAAGTATCAATACCCATTGCCATTGCTTACTGATTTGTTTGCTCGTATAGAGGGTGCTAAGTGGTTCTCTAAAATTGATCTTCGTGGGGCGTATAATTTGGTGCGGATCAGGCAGGGGGATGAGTGGAAGACCGCATTTAATACGCCCGAGGGCCACTTTGAGTATTTGGTCATGCCTTTTGGTCTTTCTAATGCCCCTTCAGTTTTCCAGTCTTTTATGCATGATATTTTCCGCGATTTTCTGGATAAATTTATGATAATATATCTGGATGATATTCTGATTTTTTCTGATGACTGGGACTCTCATGTCCAGCAGGTCAGGAGAGTTTTTCAGGTTCTGCGGTCTAATTCTTTGTGTGTGAAGGGGTCTAAGTGCGTTTTTGGGGTCCAGAAAATTTCCTTTTTGGGGTATATTTTTTCTCCCTCTTCCATTGAGATGGATCCCGTCAAGGTGCAAGCTATTTGTGACTGGACTCAGCCCTCCTCTCTTAAGGGTCTTCAGAGATTTTTGGGCTTTGCCAACTTTTACCGCCGATTTATTGCTGGTTTTTCGGATGTCGTTAAACCACTGACTGATTTGACCAGACAAGGCGCTGATGTTGCTAATTGGTCCCCTCATGCTGTAGAGGCCTTTCAGGAGCTTAAGCGCCGTTTTGCCTCTGCCCCTGTGTTGCGTCAGCCTGATGTGAATCTGCCTTTTCAGGTTGAGGTTGACGCTTCGGAGATCGGAGCTGGGGCAGTGTTGTCGCAGAAAGGTTCCGACTGCTCCGTCATTAGGCCTTGTGCCTTCTTTTCTCGCAAATTTTCGCCCGCAGAGCGGAATTATGATGTTGGGAATCGGGAGCTTTTGGCCATGAAGTGGGCGTTTGAGGAGTGGCGCCATTGGCTCGAGGGGGCTAGGCATCAGGTGGTGGTATTGACTGACCACAAAAATTTGATTTATCTTGAGACTGCCAGACGCCTGAATCCTAGACAGGCGCGCTGGTCTTTATTTTTTTCTCGCTTTAATTTTGTGGTGTCATACCTACCGGGTTCTAAGAATGTTAAGGCAGATGCCCTTTCTAGGAGTTTTGACCCGGACTCTCCTGGTAATTCTGAACCCACAGGTATCCTTAGGGAGGGAGTAATTTTGTCGGCCGTTTCTCCTGATCTGCGGCGGTCCTTGCAAGAGTTTCAGGCGGATAGACCGGATCGTTGTCCGCCTGATAGACTGTTTGTTCCGGATGATTGGACCAGCAGAGTCATCTCTGAGGTACATTCTTCTGCATTGGCAGGTCATCCCGGGATTTTTGGTACCAGGGATTTGGTGGCAAGATCCTTCTGGTGGCCTTCTCTGTCACGAGATGTGCGAGTCTTTGTGCAGTCATGTGACGTTTGTGCTCGGGCCAAGTCTTGTAGTTCTCGGGCTAGCGGATTGCTGTTGCCCTTGCCTATTCCTAAGAGGCCTTGGACACACATCTCGATGGATTTTATTTCAGATCTGCCTGTTTCCCAGAAGATGTCTGTCATCTGGGTGGTCTGTGACCGTTTCTCTAAAATGGTCCATTTGGTTCCTCTGCCCAAGTTGCCTTCTTCTTCTGAGTTGGTTCCTCTGTTTTTTCAGAATGTTGTCCGATTGCACGGTATTCCTGAGAATATTGTTTCTGACAGAGGTACCCAATTTGTGTCTAGATTTTGGCGGGCATTCTGTGCTAGGATGGGCATAGATTTGTCTTTTTCATCTGCTTTTCACCCTCAGACTAATGGCCAGACCGAGCGGACTAATCAGACCCTTGAGACATATCTGAGGTGTTTTGTCTCTGCTGACCAGGATGATTGGGTTGCTTTTTTGCCATTGGCAGAGTTCGCCCTCAATAATCGGGCCAGTTCTTCCACCTTGGTGTCCCCGTTTTTCTGTAATTCGGGATTTCACCCTCGATTTTCCTCCGGTCAGGTGGAATCCTCGGATTGTCCTGGAGTGGATGCGGTGGTGGAGAGATTGCATTACATCTGGGGGCAGGTTATGGACAATTTGAAGTTGTCCCAGGAGAAGACTCAGCGTTTTGCCAACCGTCATCGTCGTGTTGGTTCTCGGCTTTGTGTTGGAGATTTAGTGTGGTTGTCTTCTCGTTTTGTCCCTATGAGGGTCTCTTCTCCTAAGTTTAAACCTCGGATCATCGGCCCTTATAGAATATTGGAGATTCTTAATCCTGTTTCTTTCCGTTTGGACCTCCCTGCGTCCTTTTCCATTCATAACGTTTTTCATCGGTCGTTATTGCGCAGGTATGAGGTACCTGTTGTACCTTCAGTTGAGCCTCCTGCTCCGGTGTTGGTTGAGGGTGAGTTGGAGTACGTTGTGGAGAAAATTTTGGACTCTCGTGTTTCCAGACGGAAACTCCAGTATCTGGTCAACTGGAAGGGTTACGGCCAGGAGGATAATTCTTGGGTCAATGCATCTGATGTTCATGCTTCTGATCTTGTTCGTGCCTTCCATAGGGCTCATCCTGGTCGCCCTGGTGGATCTGGTGAGGGTTCGGTGCCCCCTCCTTGAGGGGGGGGTACTGTTGTGAATTTGGATTCTGGGCTCCCCCGGTGGCCGCTTTTGGAATTGGACTTGTCATCCTCTTTCCTGTTTCACCTGATTCCATCAGTAGTGGGTGTCGCTATTTAAGCTCATTTCTCTGGTGGTTTCTTGCCGGTCAACAATGTTATCTGATGCCTCTCAGTGCTTGTTCCTGCTTCTAGACAACTACTAGATAAGTTGGACTTTTGTCCATGTTTTGTTTGCCTATTTGTTCCAGTTCACAGCTGAAGTTTTGTTACTGTGTCTGGAAAGCTCTCGTTGATCAGGGATTGCTACTCTGGCGTTATGAGTTAATGCCAGAGTTTAAGGTAATCTCTGGATGGTGTTTTGTTAGTGTTTTTCTGCTGACCATGAAAGTATACTATCTGTCTTCTGCTATCTAGTAAGCGGACCTCAAATTTGCTAAGACTATTTTCCTGCTGCGTTTGTTGTTTCATCTGAACTCACCGTCATTATATGTGGGGGGCTACTGTCTTCTTTGGAATATTTCTCTAGAGGTGAGCCAGGTCTTATATTTCCCTCTGCTAGCTATTTAGGTCTTAGGCCAGAGCTGGGCATCTAGCGATAAATAGGAAATGCTACCTGGCTATTTCTAGTTGCGCGGCAGGCTTAGTTCATGGTCAGTATAGTTCCATCTTCCGAGAGCTTGTCCCTCTATAGGCTTGCTATGATCTCTGCCTGCAGAGATCATGACAAGAACCTAAGCTTGGTTCATTACCTCCGCACCGGGAGTGCGATTGTGCCATAGATTTGATTCCGGGTAGTAAATACCCTAAGGGTCGTTTATTTAATCTGTCTGTGCCTGAACATGCTGCTATGCGAGATTATATAAAGGAGTCCTTGGAAAAGGGACATATTCGTCCTTCGTCATCTCCCTTAGGAGCCGGTTTTTTCTTTGTGGCTAAGAAAGATGGCTCTTTGAGACCGTGTATTGATTATCGGCTTTTGAATAAAATCACGGTTAAATATCAATATCCGTTGCCACTGCTGACTGATTTGTTTGCTCGCATAAAGGGGGCCAAGTGGTTCTCTAAGATAGATCTCCGTGGGGCGTATAATTTGGTGCGAATTAAGCAGGGGGATGAGTGGAAGACCGCATTTAATACGCCCGAGGGCCACTTTGAGTATTTGGTGATGCCTTTTGGTCTTTCAAATGCCCCTTCAGTCTTTCAGTCCTTTATGCATGACATTTTCCGTGATTATTTGGATAAATTTATGATTGTGTATCTGGATGATATTTTGATTTTTTCGGATGACTGGGACTCTCATGTCCAGCAGGTCAGGAGGGTTTTTCAGGTTTTGCGGTCTAATTCCTTGTGTGTGAAGGGTTCTAAGTGCGTTTTTGGGGTTCAAAAGTTTTCCTTTTTGGGATATATTTTTTCCCCCTCTTCCATCGAGATGGATCCTGTCAAGGTTCAGGCTATTTGTGATTGGACGCAACCCTCTTCTCTTAAGAGTCTTCAGAAATTTTTGGGCTTTGCTAACTTTTATCGTCGATTTATTGCTGGTTTTTCTGATGTTGTTAAACCATTGACTGATTTGACTAAGAAGGGTGCTGATGTTGCTGATTGGTCCCCTGCTGCTGTGGAGGCCTTTCGGGAGCTTAAGCGCCGCTTTTCTTCCGCCCCTGTGTTGCGTCAGCCTGATGTTGCTCTTCCTTTTCAGGTTGAGGTCGACGCTTCTGAAATCGGAGCTGGGGCAGTTTTGTCGCAGAGAAGTTCCGATTGTTCCGTGATGAGACCTTGTGCCTTTTTCTCGCGTAAATTTTCGCCCGCCGAGCGGAATTATGATGTTGGGAATCGGGAGCTTTTGGCCATGAAGTGGGCTTTTGAGGAGTGGCGTCATTGGCTTGAGGGGGCTAGACATCAGGTGGTGGTATTGACTGACCACAAAAATCTAATTTATCTTGAGTCCGCCAGACGCCTGAATCCTAGACAGGCGCGCTGGTCGTTGTTTTTCTCTCGGTTTAATTTTGTGGTGTCCTACCTGCCGGGTTCTAAGAATGTTAAGGCGGATGCCCTTTCTAGGAGTTTTGAGCCTGACTCCCCTGGTAACTCTGAACCTACAGTGTTATGACCCCAATGGCGAGGGTCTCAGAGGAACGTGGTAGTCTGCAGAGTACAAAAATCCAGCTCATAGGGCAGTGGTAACTGGGTTGACCATATATCTACTCCTAACGCCAACACTAGAAGTAGCCGGGGATCATTCCTACGTTGATTCTAGATGACACGCGCCAGCCGGAGAATCTAGCTACCCCTAGTAGAGGAAAACAAAGACCTTTCTTGCCTCCAGAGAAGGGGACCCCAAAGCTGGATAGAAGCCCCCCACAAATAATGACGGTTAGGTAAGAGGAAATGACAAACACAGAAATGAACCAGGTTTAGCACAGAGAGGCCCGCTTACTGATAGCAGAATAAAGAAAGGTAACTTATATGGTCAACAAAAACCCTATCAAAATCCACACTGGAAATTCAAGAACCCCCGAACCGTCTAACGGTCCGGGGGGAGAACACCAGCCCCCCTAGAGCTTCCAGCAAAGGTCAGGATATAGATTTGGAACAAGCTGGACAAAAATACAAAACCAAAACAAATAGCAAAAAGCAAAAGGCAGACTTAGCTGATATAACTGGAACCAGGATCAGTAGACAAGAGCACAGCAGACTAGCTCTGATAACTACGTTGACAGGCATTGAACTGAAGGTCCAGGGAGCTTATATAGCAACACCCCTAACTAACGACCCAGGTGCGGATAAAAGGAATGACAGAAAAACCAGAGTCAAAAAACTAGCAACCACTAGAGGGAGCAAAAAGCAAATTCACAACACTACAGGTATCCTTAAGGATGGAGTGATATTGTCTGCCGTTTCTCCAGACCTGCGGCGGGCCTTGCAGGAGTTTCAGGCGGATAGACCTGATCGTTGCCCACCTGGTAGACTGTTTGTTCCTGATGATTGGACCAGTAAAGTCATTTCTGAGGTTCATTCTTCTGCGTTGACAGGTCATCCTGGAATCTTTGGTACCAGGGATTTGGTGGCAAGGTCCTTCTGGTGGCCTTCCCTGTCTCGAGATGTGCGAGGCTTTGTGCAGTCTTGTGACGTTTGTGCTCGGGCCAAGCCTTGTTGTTCTCGGGCTAGTGGATTGTTGTTGCCCTTGCCTATCCCGAAGAGGCCCTGGACGCACATCTCGATGGATTTTATTTCGGATCTTCCTGTTTCTCAGAAGATGTCTGTCATCTGGGTGGTGTGTGACCGTTTCTCTAAGATGGTCCATTTGGTTCCCCTGCCTAAGTTGCCTTCTTCTTCCGAGTTGGTTCCTCTGTTTTTTCAAAATGTGGTCCGTTTGCATGGTATTCCGGAGAATATCGTTTCTGACAGAGGAACCCAATTCGTGTCTAGATTTTGGCAAGCATTCTGTGCTAGGATGGGCATAGATTTGTCTTTCTCGTCTGCTTTCCATCCTCAGACAAATGGCCAGACCGAGCGGACGAATCAGACCTTGGAGACATATTTGAGGTGTTTTGTGTCTGCAGATCAGGATGATTGGGTTGCTTTTTTGCCTTTAGCGGAGTTTGCCCTCAATAATCGGGCCAGCTCTGCCACCTTGGTGTCTCCTTTTTTCTGTAATTCGGGGTTTCATCCTCGATTTTCTTCTGGTCAGGTGGAATCTTCGGATTGTCCTGGAGTGGATGCTGTGGTGGAGAGGTTGCATCAGATTTGGGGGCAGGTAGTGGACAATTTGAAGTTGTCCCAGGAGAAGACTCAGCTTTTTGCCAACCGCCGGCGTCGGGTTGGTCCTCGGCTTTGTGTTGGGGACTTGGTGTGGTTGTCTTCTCGTTTTGTCCCTATGAGGGTTTCTTCTCCTAAGTTTAAGCCTCGGTTCATCGGCCCGTACAAGATATTGGAGATTCTTAACCCTGTGTCCTTCCGTTTGGACCTCCCTGCATCTTTTTCTATTCATAATGTTTTTCATCGGTCATTGTTGCGCAGGTATGAGGTACCGGTTGTGCCTTCCGTTGAGCCTCCTGCTCCGGTGTTGGTTGAGGGCGAGTTGGAGTACGTTGTGGAAAAAATCTTGGACTCCCGTGTTTCCAGACGGAAACTCCAGTATCTGGTCAAATGGAAGGGATACGGTCAGGAGGATAATTCTTGGGTGACTGCCTCTGATGTTCATGCCTCCGATCTGGTCCGTGCCTTTCATAGGGCTCGTCCTGATCGCCCTGGTGGTTCTGGTGAGGGTTCGGTGCCCCCTCCTTGAGGGGGGGGTACTGTTGTGAAATTGGATTTTGGGCTCCCCCGGTGGCCACTGGTGGAATTGAACTGGTGTGCATCATCCCCTCTGTTCACCTGTTTCCATCAGGATGTGGGAGTCGCTATTTAACCTTGCTCCTCTGTCACTTCCATGCCGGTCAACATTGTAATCAGAAGCCTTTCTGTGCATGTTCCTGCTGCTAGACAACTCCCAGCTAAGTTGGACTTTAGTCCTCGTTTGTTTTTGCATTTTGTTCCAGTTCACAGCTGTAGTTTCGTTTCTGTGTCTGGAAAGCTCTTGTGATCTGAAATTGCCACTCTGATGTTATGAGTTAATACTAGAGTCTTAAAGTAATTTCAGGATGGTATTTTGATAGGGTTTTCAGCTGACCATGAAAGTGCCCTTTCTGTCTTCCTGCTATCTAGTAAGCGGACCTCAATTTTGCTAAACCTATTTTCATACTACGTTTGTCATTTCATCTAAAATCACCGCCAATATTTGTGGGGGCCTCTGTCTGCCTATCGGGGAAATTTCTCTAGAGGTGAGCCAGGACTATATTTTCCTCTGCCAGGATTAGTTAGTCCTCCGGCCGGCGCTGGGCGTCTAGGGATAAAAACGTAGGCAACGCTACCCGGCTACTGTTAGTTGTGCGGCAGGTTTAGTTCATGGTCAGTTTAGTTTCCATCCTTCCAAGAGCTAGTACTATAAGTTTGCTGGGCTATGTTCTCTTGCCATTGAGAACCATAACAGGGCCCATTATATATAGAACATCGTATATGGGGCCCATTATATATTGAACATGTGGGGCCCATCATACTGTGAAGAGAGGAACAAAAATGGTTACCTCAATGAACCAAAAAGAATTTGTGATCAATATTGACCTGTCCATTCAAGGACATTTTAGCTATAGTGTGAAATCCTATTTTTTGTTTGTGAAACTGCCACATAGGCGAAACTGTACTGTTTTGTTTGTTGTGAAACTATCACATAGCCGAAACTGTTTTTTTTGTCTTCTCTTTTCTCTCTTTGTTTAAACAAGCAAAACTTGTA
This sequence comes from Ranitomeya variabilis, assembly GCF_051348905.1. Taxonomy (NCBI): domain Eukaryota; kingdom Metazoa; phylum Chordata; class Amphibia; order Anura; family Dendrobatidae; genus Ranitomeya; species Ranitomeya variabilis. Next base: position 444,980,290 of record NC_135232.1, on the reverse strand, counting down.
TAACCACTGAAACTACCTGTACAACTATATAAAGAGGGGATAGCACCTTGAAGGCAGGCGTGCTTCAGAGGCTTCCCAGTGATATACTATACGAGACGTGTCTTGTGTATTATTTCTGGTGATTCCCCACTTCCAAAGGCTGCTCCGACTGAGTGTGGTCCCGACATTTCCTGGCGCCCGAACAGGGACCCGAGGTCTGTGTACTCCTTCAAGAACACCGGCAGAATACGAACGAAAAGAGAATCTGGGATAATGGACGGCAGATGAATAAAAACCTGGCCAGGTAAGAGACACTGTTAGATCTCTTATATCTGCCCTGCACTGTCCGTAAGATTTTCTGTGTCGTGTCCTTTAGCGGGTAGTTCTAGTAGAGGAGGATACCTATAGCTCGGGTTCTTGAACTACTTAGGAATTGACCACCTCACGGAGTACGGCATTGAATGAGAGTGAATGTGAATAGAAGGTGTGTGGAAGTTGGGAATAGCCCTATAAGCCGCCCAGGGTGTTGAAACAGAAGAAGTGACTGTCCCACTGGGCAACGTGGTTGCGTCCTTTCGGGGAGACCTCCGCGCCTATGTTCAATCTCTGATCCTGTCTTTGACGAAAACCTGGTGACGGATAAGTGTATGATAGTATGAGCCCAGGACAGATAAATTAGCCTGGGACAAGATACGTTGTATTTTGATCCTCTGTCTGGTTGCATTTGTGTTGTTTGCTATAGGTGTAGGAATCAGGATTTTCTTACATCAACACGGTACGCAGAAGCCGTTAAACATCCTAGCTCCTTAGGAAGAAGGTAACGAGGTATTCTCATACCCAAACGCCACCTAGGGCAAGAAAAGAAAAAAGCTCAGGATAAGAAAATGGGGAATAAGCAAACAAAGTCGGAACCAGAAGAATTAGATATCTATACTATCATAAAGGAGAGAAGTGGTGAAGATGCCACTAAGGGGCTGAGAAAGATTTTTAGTAAGTTTGGAGTTACTAAGGCAGAAGCTTTTAGTAGAAAAAAATGGGAAGGAATTCAGGAAAAAAAAAAAGGCATAATCAGAGACAAGAAATGGATAGATCAGATCCAAGCGTTGATTGATGTCTCTAGGGTAGCAGAAAAAGAGGGATGGACATATAATCAACAGAATAAAAAGTGGTGTATTAGACCCGCAGGCTATGGAGAAAAACAAAATGTGGAATATAAGAACACCCCACCCCCATACCTTAACCCACATGCCCCATCTTTTCTCCAAACACCACCTCAAAGTTTAGCCGGACCAGGAGGATGGGTATGTCCGCACTGTGGACAACAAAATCCAGACTGGAGAAATGATTGCCTAGCCTGTGGTACACCTAGACATGGCGCTGTACTTGCTCCTGTTAGGGTAGTACCAAGACCCTTTAGGGAACCTGGTGCTGACGGAGTAATGGGAACTAGATATCACCAAACTCGACAATATTTCCCTTGGTCCCCCGCTGAAGGCATGTCTCTCTTGCATAACGCACCAGATCCTACCCAGTGTCCAGTTAGATTTGCACAATATATACAGCAAATTATGCAGACTCACGCTGGAGTTTGGGCAGATGGAGAAGAATTATGTAGAATGAAAATGACTCCTGGACTCTTCCAGGAGCTATTAGCAAATCTACAGGTACATAGGCCCCAGGCAGGAGATGGTGCCTTACAAACGATAGAATCAGGTACGCAATTTGTAGATCACTTAATGGTTTTCATGAGGGAAAAACAGAGGCAGAGAGGAACAACGGGAGTGGTGGCTCAGAAATCTGGACAATCAGTAGACGAATATTATCTAAGTGTAGAAAATAATTTCAGAGATGAAGGCATGGATCTAACCGCTTCAGGAATGATGAGGTTAGTTACAAAAACCTTTATAGATGGATTGTCTCCAAAAGTGAAGGAAAAGCTTAAGGCCGCAACTCCTGATTGGAGAACCTTGGAAGACCCACACCTGGCTAGACAGAAAGCTGTAGGGATAGAAATGGACTTAAGAGAAAATTCTAAGCCAGTAAGAATTGCACAGGCTAATACTGGCTCTGCTAATCAAAAGTTTACTTGTCATTACTGTAAGAAGCCAGGACATTTCCAAAGGGAATGTAGGAAGAGAAAAGCAGATATAGATTCAGGAACCTTTGTACCCAAAAATAGGATAAATAACCCAGCGCCTGATCAAACAGACAGCTCAGAATGACTGAAGGTTATGCAGGTCTCTCTTCCTTCTAGAAGACCAATAATACAAGTTGAGGTTGAGGGTAAAAATGTACCTTTTCTGATAGATACGGGAGCAACATCCTCCATTTTAAATCAAGACTTTTTACCATATCCTGACAATATATCCTCAAAGGTAACATATGCAGAAGGGTATGATGGTAAAATTCAGGCGTTGCCCTTTACAAAACCTTTAAATGTGAGCTTTGGCCCTAAAACCTTTGTATCCAAATTTTTATTTGCTAAAGGTGCACCTACCTGCTTGCTGGGTACTGATGTCTTAAGTAAAATGCACGCAAACATCCATTTTAGAGAAAATGGCACAGTTATGCTGACCATCCCTGAAGATGCAGAAACTCTGGAACAATATGTTAGAATACAGGCAATGGAGGATTTTCCCGAAATTTACACTCAACAAGCAAAAATTGACTTGTCTCGGGTTCCTGACAGCCTATGGGCAAAAGGAGACACTGATGTAGGATTCTTATCAGTAGCTCCTATACTGTTAGAAACTGCCCCGGGAACCATTTTACCTCAGCTTAGGCAATACCCCATCAGCGCCCAGCAAGAACTGGCGATTTCTCAACAAATTCAGGATTATGTGTTACAAGGTGTTTTGGTAGAAATCAGGTCACCTGCCAATACACCCTTATATCCTGTTAAAAAGAAAGTTTCCTCCAAAGAAACTATGGTGAAATATCGCATGGTGCACGACCTACGGGAAATCAATAAGGTTTTGGCACCGGTCACCCCTGTGGTACCGAATCCTCATACCTTACTGTCTCAAATTCCCAGCACTGCTGCATATTTTACGGTAATTGACTTATCAAACGCATTTTTTTCTGTGCCACTACATAAGAACTGTTGGCATTTGTTTGCCTTTACATTCAAGGGTAAACAATTAGCATGGACAAGATTGCCACAAGGTATGGTACACTCACCAACTTTGTACTCTGAAGCAATGCAGACCGTACTGAAAAATTTCACCCCAGAACCAGGAGTAGTCATTCTACAGTATGTAGATGACTTACTTATTTGTTGCCCTGATGAGCAGACGGCAGTTACCTCAACTGTTAATTTCTTAATTTTCCTAGCGCAAGAAGGCTGTAAAGTAAATAGACAGAAACTCCAGGCTTGTCAACAAACAGTCGTGTTCTTAGGTCACTGCATATCACAGGGCATCAGACACCTCACACCTCAACGTACGGAAGCCATACATAACATGCTTGAACCCAGGAATCACAAACAGCTGCGTGCTTTCCTGGGTATTGTTTCACACTGTAGACAGTGGATCATACATGCAAGTCAACTCATGCAGTCTTTATATGACTGTTTTGCCAACCCGCCATATTCACTCAGTGAAGAGGCTAAACAGTCATTTTCCTCTTTGAAAACAGCACTGGTATCAGCTCTGGCTTTGGGACTCCCAGACTACACTAAACCTTTTCAATTGATGGCAGCTGAGATATCCTCACATGCTACAGGGGTGCTCACACAAAAACATGGAAACAAACAGAGACCTGTGGCATACATATCAGCTCATCTGGACCCTGTAGCTAGAGCCGCACCTTCTTGTGTAAGAGTAGTAGCCGCAATTTCACTGTTATTAGATAAAGCTTCTGAGATTGTTCTTGATCACCCACTTCTAGTTCAGACCACTCATGATGTACATGGCATTCTTAACCAGGTCCAACCTAAACATATTTCAATGGCCAGACACCTCCGTCTCCAATGTTCCCTACTACTGCCGCCCAACATTTCCTTTGCCAGGGTTCAGACTCTTAATCTCGCGTCTTTGCTCCCTTTAGAGTCTGAGGGGGGTACCATACCTGAGGAAACTGCACTCTCCAACTCCTTTGACCCATCAGAGTCAATGCATGATTGTGTACAATTAATGGAACAAGAGACTCAGGGCTTACGTAATGTACGTGACAAGCCACTCTGTAATGCTACATTTGAACTTTTCATAGATGGCAGTAGATATGCAGATATGAATGGACAATTTCATACAGGTTATGCGGTAGTAACTCAGCATGAAGTGCTGAAAGCAGAACCTCTCCCTGCTAATCAGTCTGCACAAGAAGCAGAACTTACGACATTAGTTGAAGCTCTAAAAATAGCCAAAGATCAGACAGCAAACATATACACTGATTCTAGATATGCACATGGCATTATTTTCGATTTTGGCATAATATGGAGAGCCAGAGGTTATATGACTGCTTCAGGCCAACCTGTTAAACATGCCTCCCTCATTAGACAGATTCTGGAGGCAGCACAAGAAACTAAAGAAATAGCGGTGATAAAGGTAGCTGCACGTGAGACTCGACACCGAGGAAGCCAGGGGTAACGATAAAGCCGACAAAGCAGCAAAACAGGCAGCACGTAAACCCTTACATCATGCCCACACACTAGATAGCTCTGAAGATGATGAGGAGAGATTGAAGGAAGCTCAGAAACAGGTAGACGACGAACAACGAGGGCAGTGGCAGAAAAAAGGGGCAGAAGATCAGCATGGATTATGGAAAAAAGGAACTTTGTTGTGTTTACCCAGAGCCTGGTACCCCGCAGTGGCGAGTGACCTCCACCTACCTACGCATGTATCGGCAAACGGTATGACGCTCAAGGTAAAAGAAAGGTGGTTGGCTCCAGGCTTTGGTAATTTCGCTCGGAACATGTGTGCTGCATGCGCTATATGCCTGGCACACAATCCAGGTCAGACCATTAAAACCCCAACCAAGCATCATGTAAGACCACTGTATCCCTTTCAAAGACTCCAGATCGACTACATCCAGCTTCCTAGGTACAATGGATACGAATATGTGCTTGTGTGTGGACATGTTCTCAGGGTGGCCAGAGGCTTATCCAGTTCGTAAAGCCTCAGCAAAAACTACTGCCATTAAAATAGCACATGAACTGATACCCCGTTACGGCATGCCTGAGGTGATCGAGTCAGATAGGGGTACCCATTTTACTGGAGAAATATTCCAGAATGTTATGAAAATGTTGGGAGTAGAAAACCAGTTTCACACTCCGTATCACCCACAGAGTTCAGGTAAAGTGGAAAGATTAAATGGAACAATAAAATTAAAAATCCAGAAGGCCATGGCAGAAACAGGAAAGCCTTGGACCGAGTGTCTACCACTTGCCCTGTATTCCATCCGAAACGCCCCAAGGGGGAAGGCTAAGCTGTCACCACATGAGATTCTTTTTGGTAGAGCAGCAAATTTGGGTTGTTATTTTCCACAACAACTGATGTTGAATACTGAGACTTTAACTGCTTATGTACAAGAATTACAAAAACGTTTAACTAAAGTGCATTCGCAAGTTTTTGCTTCCCTTCCAGATCCAGAAAATCTCGAAGGAGGCCACAAGTTGGAACCTGGTGATCAAATCTACGTGAAAAGACACACCAGAAAGACTCTGGAACCGAGATTTGACGGACCTTTCCAAGTCCTGTTAACAACTCCAACAGCAGTCAAGCTTGAAGGAAAGGCATCATGGATACATGCAAGCCATTGCAAAAAAGCAGTATAAGACTCATGATATTGATGTTAATAATGTTAACCTCAACGGAGGCATGGGAAAGATTGAATTCTCTAGCCCCTTTGAACAATAGATTCGTACAACATCATAGAAAATTAGTGCATGATTTGTTAAATAATACGCAACCCCTGGCAGATTGTTGGATCTGTACCCATTCACCAGTATCAGCCACAAGTATACCTTTTCTAGCAGTTCCCGTGTCAGCTGAAGAAATATTCGCTTGGCCTAATTGTTCAGACAACCTGGCCAACAACCAACCTGGCAATACTAGACTATGGAATACTACAATCGCCATACCAGTTGTGGGATGGGTAGAATTTCCTTGGTGGCAGGGCAATCTTACAGGAAAAATAGGTAACTTACAATATTTAGCACTCAGAGGAGGAGCATGGGTACCTAGGAATAAGACTGGATTAACTGATTTAGGACAGGTCCCCACTGAAAATCTACAGCTCAGTTTCAGTACAACCACCCCTTCCTCTGATGCTTTCAAACCTACAGTATTGGAAAGGTACATACATAATAGAAAATGGGAACATTCCGAGTTGTTCCCCCAAGGTGATGCAAACAGTTGTACAAGTAAGCCGGGGAACCTGGTTTGTAATGAATCCGATGAGTATGTCAACGAAATGCATGTATGTGGGAATCCCGCAGCCGGGTACTGTAGCCCCTTGGGACAAAAACCCTCTTGGTGTATGCTTCAGAATGTATCTAGTTTTGTGGATTTGGCTCACAGATTGGTATTGCAGCACTCAGCTTTGTGGGATCTGCCTGAGGGTACATTTTGGATATGCGGAGAAGGAGCATATAAATGGCTTCCCGTAGGTATAAAGGGTACTTGTACATTAGGACGCCTAACCCCGGCTACTTTCATAATTTCGAACAAACAAGTGAATATGCAAGCCGTGCCCAAGCACACACTGTATAAAAGAGCTGCAGATAACTCACCACGTCCCTCGGGGAGGCCACATATAGTACAAATGGGAATTCCCAACAAAATTGCTAGTACCATTTTTATTTATCCTATGTTAATACAGATGTGGGATAAATTAGTTAGAGCCACGGATTATCTAGATGACCAGATTTGGGATATATTGGACATATTAAATACAAGTATAGCTGTACAGAATCAGCTTATAATAGTCACTAACCAACATACCCTGGTATTGGATTACCTAACTGCCTCACAAGGGGGTATGTGTCAAATCATCGGACCCACCTGCTGTCATTATATAGACCCGAATAGTACTATGAGTATGAGATTTAAATTAGAAGACGTACAACGACTCAGGGATCAGTATGACAAAGACAATGACCAAAATAAGGATAGCTGGTGGTCAGATACCTTTTCTTTTCTTAACCCGGCCAATTGGTTCAGGGGGATCGGTGGGTGGGTTACCGGGATTATGCAAAGCCTAATACATACAGTTATAGTTATTGTAATTATATATGTATTATTTAAGGTTGTACTCAAGGGTATCTCGGTATGCACAAATAAATTTTGTGTAATGGATGCGAGAATATAAAGTTTTTTTTTTTGTAATATCACAAAAAGAATGACTAAAATAATCGTCTATATGACAAGGTTTTGAATGGAATATGTCAAAGGGGGGATTGTGAAGAGCGGAACAAAAATGGTTACCTCAATGAACCAATAAGAATTTGTGATCAATATTGACCTGTCCATTCAAGGACATTTTAGCTATAGTGTGAAATCCTATTTTTTGTTTGTGAAACTACCACATAGGCGAAACTGTACTGTTTTGTTTGTTGTGAAACTATCACATAGCCGAAACTGTTTTTTTTGTCTTCTCTTTTCTCTCTTTGATTAAACAAGCAAAACTTGTATAACCACTGAAACTACCTGTACAACTATATAAAGAGGGGATAGCACCTTGAAGGCAGGCGTGCTTCAGAGGCTTCCCAGTGATATACTATACGAGACGTGTCTTGTGTATTATTTCTGGTGATTCCCCACTTCCAAAGGCTGCTCCGACTGAGTGTGGTCCCAACATTTCCGAAACTATCACATAGCCGAAACTGTTTTTTTTGTCTTCTCTTTTCTCTCTTTGTTTAAACAAGCAAAACTTGTATAACCACTGAAACTACCTGTACAACTATATAAAGAGGGGATAGCACCTTGAAGGCAGGCGTGCTTCAGAGGCTTCCCAGTGATATACTATACGAGACGTGTCTTGTGTATTATTTCTGGTGATTCCCCACTTCCAAAGGCTGCTCCGACTGAGTGTGGTCCCGACAATACACTGGAGCATCATATATGGGGTCCTTAATATACTGTAGCATCATATGGGGCCCATTATATATGGAGCATCATATGGGGCCCATTAAATATGGAGCATCATATGGGGCTATTATATATGGAGCATTATCTGGGGCTCATTATTTATGAAGCATTATATGGGGCCCATTGTGTTTGGAGGAATATATGGGGAAGTTTATATACTGGAACATTATATGGGGCCCATTCTGTATGGAGAATTATATGGGGCCCATCATATACTATATGGAGCATTATATGGGGCCCATTATGTATGGAGCATTATATGGGGCCCATCTTATACTGTATGCAGCATTATATGGGGCCGATTATGCATGGAGCAATATGTGGGGCTCATTATACTGTTTGGAGCATTATATGGGACCCATAGTACTGTGTGGAGCAATAAATGGAACCTATTATATACTGTATGGAGCAATATAAGGGGCTCATTATTCTGTATGGAGTGCCATGTGGTGTCCATAATACTGAATAGAGGACTATACTGTCTGGTTTCTGAGCTATTCTAGAATTTACAATAGATATCACTCATGTAATGTAAGGCTTCTTTCACACTTCAGTTGTTTGGCGTTAGTCAGCTCCGACATAGTGACGGATCGACGGATCCGTCACAATTGTTGAGAAAACGGTTCTAACGGATCCGTTTTTTTGATGGATCCGTTACTTGGGGGTTGTCTGGGAAAAGTATCTACTTTTGGAGCATGCACAATTGAAAAAGCGGATTGGGGCGACGGATCCGCCAAATGACGGTCGCGACTGATCCGTCTCCCATAGGCGGCCATTCTATGGAATGGCGGATGCGATGGATCTGTCGCAAACCGCCATTTCGGCGCAGACAAAAAATGTTACAATGTCCGTCAATGTCTAGATGACGTCCGCCAAATCTCGACGGATCCGTCGCATGGCGGATGGAACGGACGACCATCCGCCACAATCCGTCGCTAATGCATGTCTATGGAAAAATAGCGGATCCGCCAAAAAAAAAGGCGGATCCGCTATTTGACAAAAATGGCGGTGTCAAACTGACGCCAAAAGACTGAAGTGTGAAAGAGGCCTAAGAAGTAAGTGAAATTTTTGGCATTGTACTATACCTATATTTCTCTGCCGTATCTGTGCATCATGAATTGTGTTATGTGTTAAATGGGCTCAGTGCGACTCTTTCACCAGGGGCCCACAAAAACCTTGAGCCGGCCATGCTTTGACATATAGGTACGTCAAAGGTCATGTCTCCGTCCTCACAAGTTCAACTGGGGAACGAAGAGGAGAGCCGAGTATATATATTTTTTTAGAGGCCTATGGGGAGTGCGTCATTCTACGAGGGGCGTTCATTAAAGATTTCCCCTACATAGGTGCCACCTAGGGACACGCACTTCTCCCATCTCTTTAAGCAACTGTAAACACATCGCTTGTAGAAGTCAACAGATTGCTCCTAAAACCACGTTGTGACTTAGGAAATCAGAGTCTCATCATCTGGAAAATGCTTGACCTTCAAAAATAACTTAATTGTTAGAAAGAGATTAAAGTCCGATGGTGCGAGGTCAGGTGAATAAGGGGGATGTGGTAGAATCTCAAAGCCACAGGAGCATGCTTCCATTTGGGCAACATGTGAGTTGTGAACTGGTGCATTGTCTTGCAGAAGGCGGACACCTTTGGTGAGCATGCCACGTCTCTTGGTTTTAATGGCCTCCCGCAATTTCTGCAGCAGTGAAGCATAGTATGCCCCAGGGATCATGGTACCCTTTGCTAGGAAATCCATCAATACTACTCTGTGCTGGTCCCAAAATACTGTGAGCATGACCTTGCCTGCCGATGGTTGGGCACATGCCTTCTTTGGAAGTGGTGAGTCCTGATGCTTCCATTGCATCAACTGGACTTTAATCTCAGGATCTTAGTGATAGACCCAGATTTCATTCTGTGTGAACAGTCTGTTGAAAAACTCCTCCTGGTTTCCATGGTACCTTGTCGATAGAGCCTGAGAGCATTCGACTCATTCCTGCTTCTGAAAAGGTGTGAGCAGCCGGGAAACCCTGCGAGAGGATACCTTATGCATGTGAAGATGGTCTAGGTGGCAAATGGCTGCGCGGTGATTTTCCAAAATGGCGACCTCCATTTGCTGGATGGTGTGTTCATCAATAGCAGAGTGGGATCGCTCTGGAATTGAAGCTGTTTGCACTGAAGTCCGACCACATTTGAATTGATGATGCCAGTTCTTGACTACATTTTATGATGGGGAATCATCACCATAAACCTCTTTCATCTCATCGAACGTCTCCTTTGGTGTGCGGCCTTTCAAGCAAAGGAACTTGATGACTGCTCTGTATTCCACCGGGTCCATTATCAAACCTCACATCACCCAGGACCTGTAAAATCAAGACCGTTATCAGTTCTGAGCATAAACCAGTGCAAGGTTCAACAAAATAAACATAGCCTTTCTTGCATAACAGCAAAACAAAAGATAACTGTCCATTTGCCTGTGAGATTCACCTGCTAAGGATACAGTAAACTTCAGCTCCCACTTGAACTCCAAACTGGAGACTTCCTTGCCTTCAAACACAGACAGAAAAAAAACTCAGTGGTAGGTAATTTAACTTCCCTAACCACACCCTTGGGGAGGAAGTATGGTGAGTGGTTGTCCCGCCTATCTCTTACAGCCACTCTCAAAAAACCCAACCCTGTCATAGCCGATTAACCACCCTCAGCACATAACATACTGGAGTGAAACTTCTAGGTTTCACATCACTGAAGATAGCAACCTTCGTGACACATATCTCTATTCATATACATTGCCATTGACCCTGTCACAATAGGCATATGGGGAGTGCGTTATACTATATAGAGGCCTACTGGGTGTGCATTATACTATATAGAGGCCTATGGGGAGTGCACTATACTATAAATAGGCCTATGGATGGTGCATTATATTATATATAGAGGCCTATGGGGAGTGAATTATACTATACATAGTGTAGTGCAGTGTGACAGACAGGTAGTGACCACAGAAAAGTTCAAAACAAACGTCTATTAACCCCTTAACGACCGCCGATACGCCTTTTAACGGCGGCAGTTAAGGGTACTTAAACCACAGCGCCATTAATTAACGGCGCTGTGGAAAAAGTGAATAGCACCCCCCAGAGTCAGATTTTCTCTGGGGTCTCGGTTACCGAGGGTAGCCGAGACCCCAGAGAACATGATTCGGGGGGTTTTTTTACCAACCCCCGGGTTGCGATCGCCGGTAATTAACCGTTTACCGGCGGTCGCAAAAAACCCCACAAAAAACGCGATTTCCCATTTAATTTCTCTGTCCTCCGATGTGATCGCACATCAGAGGACAGAGAAATGGGGTCCCCGATCGCCCCCCGATACTCACCTGTCTCCCCCGGTGCTCCTCGTGTCTCCCGATGGGCGCCGCCATCTTGTTCCGGCCAAAAAATGGCGGGCGCAGTGCGCCTGCCGGCCGGCACCCGGAGGATCTTTGGGGCCTCGGCTGCCGGGGGTAGCCGAGACCCCAAAGAACATGATTGGGGTCGGTTTTTACCGACCCCTGTTTTGCGATCGCCGGTAATTAACTGTTTACCGGCGACCGCAAAAAAAAAAAAGCGATGTGTAATTCTCTGTCCTCTGATGTGATCGCACATCAGAGGACAGAGAAATAGGGGGATTCGGGGACCCTGTTATACTTACCGGTGTCCCTGGGTCCTCCTGTGTCCTCTCCTGGCCGCCGGCTTCTTCCTCTGGTAAGAAAATGGTGGGCGCATGCGTAGTGCGCCCGCCATTATTTGCCGTCCGGCAGCTAGAGGAGTTGGGGCTAAAATTAGGGTTAGGGTTGGGGCTAGGGTTAGGGTTGGGGCTAAATTTAGGGTTAGGGTTGGGGCTAAAGTTAGAGTTAGGCTTAGGATTGGGGCTAAATTTAGGGTTGGGGTAAATTTAGGGTTAGGGTTGGGGCTAAATTTAGGGTTAGGGTTGGGGCTAAAGTTAGGGTTAGGGTTGGGGCTAAAGTTAGGGTTAGGGTTGGGGCTAAAGTTAGGGTTAGGGTTGGGGCTAAATTTAGGGTTAGGGTTGGGGCTAAAGTTAGGGCTGGGGCTAAAGTTAGGTCTAGGGTTGCAGCTAAAGTTAGGGTTAGAGTTGGGATTAGGGTTAGGGTTTGGATTAGGGTTGGCATTAGGGTTACGTTTGGGATTAGGGTTAGGTTTGGGATTAGGGTTAAGATTAGGGTTGGGATTAGAGTTAGGGGTGTATTGGGATTAGGGTTAGGTTTGAGGTTAGGGTTGAGATTAGGATTAGGGGTTTGTTGGATTTAGGGTTCTGATTAGGGTTATGGTTGTTTTGGGGTTAGGGTTGTGATTATCGTTAGGGTTGTGATTAGGATTATGGATCGGGTTGGGATTAGGGTTAGGGGTGTGTTGGCATTAGGATTGGAGATAGAATTGGGGTGTTTCCACTTTTTAGGTACATCAGGGGGTCTCTAAACGCCACAGCCAATTTCGCGCTCAAAAAGTCAAATGGTGCTCCCTCCCTTCTGAGCTCTGCCCTGCGCTCAAACAGTGGTTTACCCCCACATATGGGGCATCAGTGTACTCGGGATAAATTGGACAACAACTTTTGGGGTCCAATTTCTCCTGTTACCCTTGTGAAAATAAAAACTTGGGGGCTAAAAAATCTTTTTTGTGGAAATTTTTTTTTAATTATTTTCACGACTCTGCATTATAAACTTCTGTGAAGCACTTTGGCACTCAAAGTTCTCACCACACATCTAGATAAGTTCCTTGGGGGGTCTAGTTTCCAAAATGGGGTCATGGGGTTTCTACTGTTTAGGTACATCAGGGGCTCTGCAAACACAACATAACGCCCGCAGACCATTCTATCAAAGTCTGCATTCCAAAACGGTGCTCCTTCCCTTCCGAGCTCTGCCATGTGCCCAAACAGTGGTCCCCCCCACACATGGGGTATCAGTGAACTCAGGACAAACTGGACAACAACTTTTGGGGTCCAATTTCTCTTGTTACCCTTGTGAAAATGAAAAATTGGGGGCTAAAAAATCTTTTTTGTGGAAATTTTTTTTATTATTATTTTCACGACTTTCACTTCTGTGAAGCACTTTGGCACTCAAAGTTCTCACCACACATCTAGATAAGTTCCTTGGGGGGTCTAGTTTTCAAAATTGGGTCATTTGTCGGGGGTTTCTACTGTTTAGGTACATCAGGGGCTCTGCAAACGCAACATAACGCCCGCAGACCATTCTATCAAAGTCTGCATTTCAAAATGGCGCTCCTTCCCTTCCGAGCTCTGCCATGCGCCCAAACAGTGGTTTACCCCCACATATGGGGTATCAGCCTACTTGTGCATAAATTGCACAATAAATTTTGGAGTCCAATTTCTCCTGTTACCCTTGTGAAAGTAAAAATTTGGGGGTGAAAAGATAATTTTTGTGGAAAAAATATGATTTTTTTTATTTTCATGGCTCTACGTTATAAACTTCTGTGAAGCACATGGGGGTTTAAGTGCTCACCACACATCTAGTTAAGTTCCTTAATGGGTCTAGTTTCCAAAATGGTGTCACTTGTGGGGGGATTCCACTGTTTAAGCACATCAGGGGCTCTCCAAACGCAACATGGCGTCCGATCTCAATTCCAGCCAATTCTGCATTGAAAAAGTCAAACGGCGCTCCTTCTCTTCCAAGCGCTGCGGTGCGCCCAAACAGTGGTTTACCCCCACATATGGGGTATTGGCGTATTCAGGAGAAATTGCACAACAAGATGTATGGTTACATTTCTGTTTTTACACTTGTGAAAATAAAAAAAAATGGTTCTGAAGTAAAATGTTTGCAAAAAAAAGTTAAATGTTCGTTTTTTCCTTCCACATTGTTTCAGTTCCTGTGAAGCACGTAAAGGGTTAATAAACTTCTTGAAAGTGGTTTTGAGCACCTTGAGGGGTGCAGTTTTTAGAATGGTGTCACACTTGGTTATTTTCTATCATATAGACCCCTCAAAATGACTTCAAATGTGATGTGGTCCCTAAAAAAAAATGGTGTTGTAAAAATGAGAAATTGCTGGTCAACTTTTAACCCTTATAACTCCCTAGCAAAAAAAAATTTGTTTCCAAAATTGTGCTGATGTAAAGTAGATATGTGGGAAATGTTATTTATTAACTATTTTTGTGACACATCTCTCTGATTTAAGGGAATAAAAAATACAAAGTTTGAAAATTGCAAAATTTTAAAAATTTTCGCCATATTTACATTTTTTTCATAAATAATGCAAGTAATATCGAAGAAATGTTACCACTAACAAGAAGTACATTATGTCACGAAAAAACAATCTCAGTGGGATCTGTTAAAGCGTTCCAGAGTTATAACCACATAAAGTGACAGTGGTCAGAATTGTAAAAATTGGCTCGGTCATTAAGTACCAAATTGGCTCTGTCACTAAGGGGTTAATGTCCAAAGAAACTTAAAACTGGAACACAAAAGGTATCCTCCGGATAGCAGCCGGGAAACAAGATAGCCTGTAACCGAGACCAGTTGTCATGGGCGACTGCACTGCTGTGTCACGCTGAGGGGTGCCAGGCCTTTTGACTCCACTTGGCTCCATGCTGCTTCACACAGGCTGAAGCTTTGCAGAGCCTCCTGCTCGACAAGCGTGCAAACTAAGACTGACACATCCAACCCTTTGCTGCAAAGTTTTTTTTACAAGGAACCTGTGGCCAGAGACCACTTGTAAGACCTGGCCAGGAGGAAAATAAAAATAAAATGTAATAAAATAAAAGGTTTTCTTAAATCTGCCTTGGGCAAATAGCTTGCCCAAGACCAACACTTACTTTATTTTGCACTGCAATCATAGCTATGCCTGTGACTGCAATGCACTCCTACGGCCTCAATAGGCTTCTGTGCGCATCCTAGGGGACACATAGTGACCCTCGCATATAACACCGGTCACTGCCTCACAATAGGCATGTAGAGAGTGCATTTTATTATATAGAGGCCTATGGGCAGTGCATTACACTGCATAGAGGCCTGTGGGGCGTGCATTATACTATATAGAGTCCCCCTTACCACCATTTCATCATGTGCAGCCCCACTCCTGCCACTTCTTCATGTGAAGTCCCCCTTACCCCCACTTCATCATGTACAGTCCCCCTTACCCCCACTTCATTATGTGCAGTCCCCCTTACCCCCCACTTCATCATGTGCAGTCCTCTTCCCTAAATTATGTGCAGTCCACTTCCCCCACTTCATTATGTGCAGTCCCCCTTAACCCCCACTTCATCATGTGCAGTCCCCCTTACCCCAATTTCATCATGTGCAGCCCCACTCCCCCTTCATCATGTGCAGTGTCCCTTACCCCCTCTTCATGTGCAGCCCCACTCCATCATGTGCAGCCCCACTCTCCATACTTTATCGTGTGCATCCCCACTCCGCCACTTCATCATGTGCAGTCTCCTTTAACCCCCAAACTCCATCATGTGCAGACCCCCTTACACTCCCCACTTCATCACTTGCAGTTACCCTCACCCATTGATTTCATTTTATGAAGAAAACAAAAACGTTTTACATACTTACCTCACAGTTGCTCCCCAGCAGCGCAGCTCTGCTTCCAGCGTCCGGTACATGTCGGCACGTACGTGATGACATCATCGCGTACGTGTCGTCACCTGCCTGGAAGTACAGATAACACAGAGGGAGTGGGAGCTGCGCATTCGTTAAGGTTAGACAACCGTGCACAGCTCAGAGAAAGCTCTTGGGCCTGGCGCTGATGTGTGCGCTGATGTGTGCACCATAGGCCCGCTTCGCACAGCACTTGGGGCCCAATTGCGCACAGCACTTGGTGCTCAATGAGTAGAAGCACAAGAGCGGGCCCCTGGACCTGCGGGCCCCCTTCTATACTGCTGGTCACCAGGCCCCATACAGCAGTAAAGGCAGTAATGCACTGATGGCGGCCCTGGTTGGGGCAGGAAGCTGACTAGTACTCCTCTGTGCCGTGGTGTCGGAGTGCTACTTGTGCCTTCAATTGTAAGCAAAAAACAAGGAAGCTGCTATTTGTCATTCTGGGTGAACTCATTTTGTCTCATGGCAGAACTTGCTTGGATATAGGATTACCACCCCACTTTTTTGTTTTGCTCTCCTTTCAGTACAAGCAAAAATTAAGGACAGTCAAACATTTTTAAGATCAAATTAAATAACCAAAATCATTAATAAAGAAAATAAGTGATAGACATTTATGGTTTAGAATGCTGATATGAGCACTAGCACTGATAGGAGCATACTATAATTACTATCTCAATATGAACATGCTCTTCCAGCTTTAAACGGAACCTAGCAGCATGTTTTACATATAGAATTAGGGGTATTTGTGTGTTGGTGATTTCCCAAATAAAATTATACTGCTATACCACAAATTCCATAATAAAAAATCTGTTTTAAAGTCATTCTATTGTAAAAGTCTTCCATATTTTCCAGGAAACTAGGCAAAAATGTGTTTTATTCAATTGGGTCAGCTTTAGTACTGTACATCAGGACTAGAGATGGGCGGACCCCTGGATGTTTGGTTCCAGCAGGTTCAGCCGAACAGTTAAAAAAGTTTGGGTTCGGGTACCAGAACAGTACCCAGACCCGAACCTGTACCCCATTCACTTGACTGGGGCGCCCAAACATCCAGTGTTTGCCACACTGTCATGTGCATGACTAAAGGGAAGACTGAACGGATTAACCAGAATCTGGAGACTTAACTGTTTTGTGTCTGAGAATCAAAAGGATTGTGTTACCTACTGTACTTACCGTTGCTCTGAATTCACAGTAAATAATCGTTGTCATGAATCTACTGGTAAGTCCCTGTTTTTCGGGGCGTATGGGTTTCATTCTCAGTTCCACTCATTTAATAAGAATCGTTCTTCTGGATTACCTGAAGAGGAACAGTTATCATCATTTATTTTGTCTGTGTGGCAGGGGGTTACTAATAATGTGAGGATGATTGGATCCAAATATAAGAGTGTGGCTGATCGGAGACTTTTGGTGGGTCCGGACATGGTGACTTGGTGTAGTTGTCCTTTAGGAACATTAAGCTGAAGGTTCCATCTTGGAAACTGGGTCCCAGGTTTATCGGTCCTTATAAGATCGTAGCCATCGTCAATCCCGTAGCATTCCGCCTTGCTTTGCTGCCTACTTC
This sequence comes from Ranitomeya variabilis, assembly GCF_051348905.1. Classification (NCBI taxonomy): domain Eukaryota; kingdom Metazoa; phylum Chordata; class Amphibia; order Anura; family Dendrobatidae; genus Ranitomeya; species Ranitomeya variabilis. The sequence continues at coordinate 444,963,072 of NC_135232.1, read as the reverse complement.
TAGGATTCATAATATATTTCATTGAACTCTCCTCAAAAAATACATTGCATCTTCGGTACCACCACCCTTATCACCATCTCCTGTCATTGTCGATGGAAACTTAGAATTTCAGATAGCGAAAATCATGTATAGAAAATAGAAAAATGGCTGACAGCACTCACTCATTGGGGCGCCCATTCCATGTCCAGGGAACCTTCCTGGATATTCTAGATAATCCAAATCAAATGAACAGCGCTCTAGCCGGGTGTAGTAGTAACGTAGAAAAAGTATTTATTCAGCCATGATAAAGCGACGTTTCGACCACAAATCGGTCTTTTTCAAGCACCCGGAGTGCTGGAGTGCTGTTCATTTGATTTGGATTAGCGAAAATCATGTATTCTTGTTTAGTTCGTCGGTCGCTTCATTATCTGGTACATTGGAGGGGGTATGATCCTGAGGAGAGGATATGGGTACCAGCATCTGATGTCCATGCGGCCAGACTGATCCGATCTTTTCACGTGGCACACCCGATAAACCCTGTTCTGAGGTTCCGGAGGTCCCTCGTAGAAGGGGGTACTGTCATGAGGTTACCGCAACAGAGAGGATCCAGAAGACTGCAGCATCTGATTGCTCCAACTCCTGCACTGAAAAGAAGCACTTCACCTTCTTTTTAAATGGTGTTTGCTGAAACACATCACAGCTAGCTTATGCTGCATGGCTTGGAGGAGGGGTGTTTTTGGTGCTTATATAAGAAGGAGTTTCAAGCAGTTTTCTGTGACTGTTGTAAGTGTGATAATTCCCTTCCAATTCCAATTCCACTCCACAGTGCATTCCTCTGGTATATGTGACAGAATATTTAGATGCCTGGTATTTTCAGTTACCCCTTGTTCGTGTTTGCCTTGTTCGTCGGGTTGGTGTACTGTGGTGCATGGGAGCTTCCCTCTTCCCTAGGTGGGGGAAGGGAACATACGGAGGACGGATTCAGGAGATAAGGCAAGGGTGGAGGCCCTGGCATCTTTACCTTCAGAAGTATCCCGGGGAATAGTGCAAGCTAGGGCACTCCCTAGTGTTAGATACAGGGAATGAGCCCCTGGTCAACTGACAGCTGAGTCCGTGGTGTTTACTGAAAGACATCAGAGCTAGCTTATGCTGCATGGCTTGGAGGAGAGATGTTTTTGGTGCCTATATATATGAAGGAGTTTCAAGGAGTTATCTGTGACTGTTGTAAATGTGATAATTCCCTTCCCTCCTCTTATTTTGTTTTTTCACCATCCTCCATTCCACAGTGCATTCCTCTGGTATATGTGACAGAATATTTATATGCCTGGTATTTTCAGTTACCCCTTGTTTGTGTTTGCCTTGTTCGTCGGGTTGGTGTACTGTGGTGCATGGGAGCTTCCCTCTTCCCTGGGTGGGGGAAGGGAACAGATGGAGGGCAGATTCAGGAGATAAGGCAAGGGTGGAGGCCCCGGTATCTTTACCTTCAGAAGTATACCGGGGAATAGGGCAAGCTAGGGCACCCCCTAGTGTTAGATACAGGGAAGGAGCCCCTGGTCCCAGGTCAACTGACAGCTGAGTCTGTGACAAAGGTGACCTACAAACCTGCATCAGTTACACCAATTTTGTCAGGAGAAATGGGCCAAAATTCTGACCAGACCAACTATTGTGAGTAGCTTGTGGAAGGATATCCCAAAGGTTTGTCTCAAGCCATTCAGCCTAAGGTCAATGGTACCAAATACTAATGAATTGTATGTAAACTTTTGACTTTGCAATAAGTAATAAAAAAACCTTAAAACATTTTTTCTCTTATTATTCAGGTACCTCCAGATATATTATTTATTATGCAACCTGTCCCTGTGGGCTGATCTATGTTGGAATGACAACTAGGCAGTTCAAGGTGAGGATTAGGGAACATGTTCTTGGTATTGAGGCGGCTGCCACTCAAAAGGATGTGACCCTATTGAAAACAATCCCGAGGCATTTTAAGTCCTTTCACCAAAGTAACAGCTCCCTATTCAGAATACGTGGCATTGACATGTTAAATGTTAATATCCGGGGGGGAAATTTATTCAAACGTCTGGGACAGTTGAAAATGCGGTGGATATGGTCCCTTGACACCGTACACCCGAGGGGGTTAAATGAGAACATTAGCTATGCGCCTTTTCTCTAGTTGCCTTACTGCTGTGTTAGGTGTATACACCCACATTGTGTGTGTTTTTATTTTTTGTTTTAATTCATTTTTCTTCTTATCTAGGAGATTTCCGTGAATAACATCAAGTGAGTGTCTCTTTTGTCTGGAGCCTTGGAAATTCCTGAAGCGTTATGGACTGCCATAATATATGTGTACTATATATAGTATGTTTTACTTGCTGTAGTTTTATGGTTACTAATGTTGATATGGGGAAGTGATGATAGACATTCTTATATACTACTGCTGGTTGCCCCATATATATTCTGTATAATCTGTACCGGGCTAAGTACTCTATTCGGCGCATAACTGCAAACTTTTGTTACTTTTGACAGTTATATCCATTGATTCAATGTACTGTTCTATGTAGGCTCACAGAGTGTTATACTGTTCTATTCTATTCTGATATGGATATTTGTCTGCACTGATGTTAAATATAGTGGTGCGTCCGTGTACATGTATATATTTATAACCATGGTTTTTGTTGTAGATAGGCATATTTCTATGTATATTTATTTCTTACTTGGATAATTGCCTATAATAAAAGTAGCCCTTTATTGGCTAAAAAGTCGATATACCATGTAGCGGGTATACAGGTCCTGCCCTTCCTCTTTGTCTTACCAAACTATGGCTTTTTCACTTTCTGCCCTCAATAGAGATGGCGGCGGTACACTCCAGTATGTGTGCGCAAGCGCCTGGTTGCCCTCCTTCTGCCTGTTCTCACGGTCTGTGCATGTACTTCCTGATCACGTGGGGCCCCGCATGCTTCTGGTTGTCATTCGCCCGGCGCGGCGGGACTGGGCGGAGGGATGGCACTTCAGGTGCCGCGCCCCATCATTTATGGATCCCTATTTATTCTCCTTAAGCCCCTATCCTTTCATGCGCCCCCTGAGGAAGGTATCCAAACCGAAATAACGCGCGTCGGGGTGGACGGGAGTCCCTGCGTTACATACCATCGGCATCAGGTGATGTGGTTGCTCTAATACAATCTTGATTATTCATCCACTGTTAATAACTGGACTGCTGCTTGCTCTGGACAACTTTTGTGTTTGATGTAATGGTCTAAGTGTTATTGCTGTTATTGGTCTGTGCAGAGTTACACGTTAGAGCTCACCTGTATGCTTCTAGTCTTTTGTCAGGGTCATACCGTACCTTGGGCTCAGCATGATGTCGGTGACACCTGGTGTCATCTTTTAGCCCTATCATGCACTTTGTGTCTGTGGTTTTTATTGTGTTTTATATTAATAAAGTATCTTTACTATTGGATTCATGACTGCGTAGTGCTCTCCTTTCCTTATCCTAATGAATTGTATGTAAACTTTTGACTTTGCAGTAAGTAATAAAAAACCTTAAAACATTTTCTCTCTTATTATTCAGGCATTTGGCAAATATTAATAATTTACCTAAAACGGGAAAGGTTTATTTTGATTTCATGTGAGATATTGAGAAAAATATGCATATGTGTCTTTTTATATAGTGTATGTAAACTTCTAGTTTTAACTGTATATGGTTTCATAGCAATATTTGTGATATACCGTAATCAATGTGCTGCAAAGAACAGCTTTATGATGCAGCCTAGTCTATTTATAGAACACATGACAGGGCAGAATGCCAGTCACACTAATGTCCCACTCCATATTGAAGCCGTCTGTATAGTATACTATAATGGAAGCATTGGATTTGCTTCTAAAGCCACCTTGTTTTCATTATGCAAATAAAATGCTTCCTCTAATACAGAATACAGGTGCAATCAGGGTCTTTTCATTGACTGCAGAATGCAAAAAAAAAGTTTTTTTTCCTTATTTTTTAGAAAGGTTTCATAACCACTCTAAAATATGGGGCACCTTGTGACCTTTCCTTCACATGTATTGAATGCCCCTAGTCCTTTGTAAGATCCTTGAAAGGGAAATTGTATTGTGTCAGTTATTTGTATTGACCACACATATATTTCTACATGTAAACAAAATCACATCTTACATGTCTTTTTTAGAAACTTAAAGGGAACCTGTCATGAGAATAAATGCTATTAACCTGCAGATATGAGGTTTATCTGCAGGTTAATAACTAGTGATGAGCGTGTGTATGGAGATTTAGTTTTCATCACGGCAGCTGAATGATTTACAGCTACTAGCCAGGCCGAGTATATGTGGGGGTTGTCTGGTTGCTAGGTAATCCCCACATGTAATCAAGCTGGCTAACAGCTGTAAATCATGCTGCTGAGGCGATGAAAACTTAATCTCCGAGCAGTCATAAATATTCGAGACCACCCAAGCGTGCTCGGGAAAACCCGAGCAACGAGTACACTCGCTCATCATTATTAATAACGTTACTAACCTACCCGGTGTCTGCATTTAGCTGAACGCTGCGACTAGAAAATGAACTATACTCTTCCCGGCAGCATTTGGTTTCAGTCAAGGAGGCAGCGCTGACACCAGTCATTGCTCTGAGAATAACAAAGGGGAGAAGCCAGCGCTGCTTATGGTCACAACGCAATAAAGTGCATATGCACATATTAATTTCTAACTGTATTTCAAAATAAGACATTTAGCAAACAATTGATCCATTCTTTGAGCCGCCACGCCAAGGCATTCTCAAATGGGCCAGTCCTACTCTACGTTTTTTATATTCACTGTGCCATTAAGGCCTCCTAAATGTATTAAAAGCAAAACCACATTAAATGCAAATTGTACCTGAAGCATTTCTGAATCACACCCATGGCGCCAGAAAGGGCAAGCGCAGATAAAGGTTGACCAGGTCCGGACATAGATGTTTCAAGTTCAACCTCCACACTGCCTAACCAGCACCACAGATGAAGGGTGAGACAGGCCCAGACACAGGTGCACAATCAAGCAGAGCCTAGGACAGGACAGGGCAGGGCTGCTGTATGTGTGCACAGCAGCCTAGATTGCTCTGAGAATACATAGTGGTGGCTATAACTGCGCCCCGGCACTGACTGACAGATGACCCCAATGAAGAGCCAGTGTCACTCAGGGCTAGGGGCGTTGTTACAGCTGCTGCTCTGCATTTTCAGAGCAATGGCTGAACGCATGGCGTTGTGGCCCCCTGTGACTGAAACCGAATGCTGCCAGGGAGAATAAAGTTAATTTTCTCTCCGCAGCGTTTGGCTATGTGCAGGCACTGGGCTGGTTAGTAACGCTGTTAACCTGCAGATTAACCCCATAGCTGCAGGTTAGTAGCGTTTTTTCTGGTGACACGTTTGCTTTAGCAAGCCCAAATTTTCTACCTTCACTGTAAGGGCTCATTCAGATGAGCATGTGCTGGCCATGTGCTCTATGTTCCGTACACATAAAGCACATGCATCCTTTATAGCTACTGTCCCAATGCACATGGATTTTCCGCACAGATCAACTGTCTGCATGGAAAAAATTGCAGCATGCATTATAATAATAATAATAATAATAATTTTTATTTATATAGCGCCAACATATTCCGCAGCACTTTACAATTAAGCGGGGACATGTACAGACAATAAATTCAGTACAAGTTAAGACAATTTAAAAATTTAAACAGTGACATTAGGGGTGAGGTCCCTGCTCGCAAGCTTACAATCTACAAGGAAGTAGGGGGACACAATAGGTGAAAAGTGCTCGTTATTTCTGGTCTGGAAATTATAATAAATAGGGATTTTCATATAAAAGCTGCATGATCCGGTCATCAGCCCGTGTGTTTAAGTGCAATATTCAAGTATCAAGTGCAGTTATCATGTGCATGGAGGGTGTGGAGACAGATGAATAGTAGGGTGCAGATTCAGAGTAATATTTGGAAGGAGGGAACAGGGCAAAGTTAGTTTACTGAGTAGTTGATGTGGTAGGCTTGTTTGAAGAGATGGGTTTTTAAAGCGCGCTTGAATAGGTCGGGGCTAGGTATCAGTCTGATCGTCTGGGGAAATGCATTCCAGAGAGCTGGCGCCGCATGAGAGAAGTCTTGGAGACGGAGGTGCGAGGTTCGGATTACGGGGGATGTTAGTCTTAGGTCATTTGTAGAACGGAGGGCACGTGTAGGGCGATAGACAGAGATGAGAGAGGAGATATAAGGCGGTGCAGAACTGTGGAGGGCTTTGTGGGTGAGAGAGATGAGTTTGTACTGGACCCTGTAGCGAATGGGTAGCCAGTGTAATGACTGGCACAAGACGGAGGCATCGGTGAAGCGGCTGGACAGAAATATGACCCTGGCTGCCACATTCAAGATGGATTGGAGAGGAGAAAGTTTGGAAAGAGGGAGACCGATCAGAAGAGAGTTGCAGTAGTCCAGACGAGAATGAATAAGAGCGACAGTAAGAGTCTTAGCAGTTTCAAATGTGAGAAAAGGTCGGATTCTGGAGATGTTTTTAAGATAGGTGACAGGAGCGAGTGAGTGATCGGATATAGGGAGTAAAGGAAAGTTTGCTGTCGAATATGACCCCAAGACAGCGGGCTTGCTGCTTGGGAGTTATGGTTGAACCTTCCAGGGTAATTTCGATGTTGGGTAGAGTCAGGTTCGTAGAAGGGAGAAACAAAAGTAGTTCAGTTTTGGAGAGATTTAGTTTCAGATAGAGGGAGGACATGATGATAGAGACAGCAGACAGACAATCCTTGGTATTTTGAATTAGAGTGGGGGTGATGTCAGGGGAAGAAGTGTATATTTGGGTGACGTCAGCATAGAGATGGTACTGGAACCCAAATCTGCTGATTGTTTGTCCAATAGGGGCAGTGTATAGAGAGAAAAGGAGGGGGCCCAGGACTGAGCCCTGCGGAACGCCGATAGTAAGGGGACGAGGAGAGGAAGAGGAGCCAGCAAAAGATACAGTGAAGGAGTGGTCAGAGAGGTAGGAGGAGAACCAGGAGAGGGCTGTGTCCTTGAGACCTATGGAGCGGAGCACAGTGAGAAGGAGCTGGTGATCCACAGTATCAAATGCGGCAGATAGATCCAGGAGAATCAGCAGAGAACAATGAAGTTTGGATTTAGCTGTTATTAGATCATTAGAGACTTTAGTGAGGGCAGTTTCAGTGGAGTGTAAAGAGCGGAAACCAGATTGTAAGGGGTCAAGAAGAGAGTTATCCGAGAGATAGCGGATTAGACGGGAGTGGACCAAGCGTTCCAGGAGTTTAGAGATGAAGGAAAGGTTAGAGACAGGTCTGTAGTTAGCCGTGCAGTTCTGGTCCAGGGATAGCTTTTTAAGTAAAGGGGTAATGATGGCATGTATAAATGAGGAGGGAAAGATACCTGAAGAAAGAGAGAGGTTAAATATTTTAGTCAGGTGAGTGGTGACCACTGGTGAGAGAGACTGCAGGAGAGGTGAAGGAATGGGGTCACTATTGCAGGTTGTAGGCCGAGCAGAAGTGAGGAGCTTGGAAACTTCTTCTGAAACAGGCTCAAAGATGTCTAATGAGCTTGAGGTGCGGCAGGGAAGGGGATCCAGGCACTGAGGAGATTGGGCTGAGATATCCTGATGGATGTGGTTGATTTTTTCTAGGAAGTAAGTGGCCAGATCCTCACCACTGAGGTTCGTCATGGGGGCCTGTACTTTAGGTTTCAGGAGGGAACCTTAAAGGTTTCATAAAGTCGTTTTGGGTTGTTGGATAGTGAGGTGATGAGGGTGGTGAAGTAGGATTGTTTGGCCAGAGAAAGGGCAGAGTTATAGGTTTTGAGCATGAACTTAAAGTGGATGAAGTCTTCTGCTAAGAGAGATTTTCTCCACTGCCGCTCTGCACACCTTGAGCAACGCTGAAGAAAGCGTGTTTGCACAGTGTGCCAGGGCTGCCGTTGTCTGTGTCGGGTCTTTCTGTGTGTAAAAGGTGCTGCTTCATCCAGGGCATTCTTCAGTGTAATATTGAAGTGTGACAATGCTAAGTCTGGACAGGAGAGGGAGGAGATGGGGGCTAAGGATGTGTGGAGGTTGTCCATAAGCTGCTTGGTATTAATGGTACGTGTATTCCGATAAGTCTGGTAAGTGGGGGTGTCCTGGGTGAGGACAGAATTCTTGACGGAGAAGGAAAGAAGGTTGTGATCCAAGAGCGGGAGAGTGGAGTTAGTAAAGTCATGCAGCAATCCGGGACGGGAGAAAACCAGGTCCAGAATATTCCCATCCTCATGCGTAGGAGAATTAGTAAACTGTGAGAGGTTGAATGAAGAAGTTAGAGAGAGAAGATGATAGGCAGATTGGGAGAGGGGATCATTGATGGGGATGTTAAAGTCTCCCATGATGAGGGTGGGGATGTCACAGGATAGAAAGTGAGTAAGCCAGGTGGCAAAGTGGTCTAGAAACAGGCGGGAGGAGCCGGGAGGGCGATAAACAACTGCCACCCGCAAGGAGAAGGGCTTAAAGAGTCTGACGGCGTGGACTTCAAAGGAAGGAAATGTAAGTGAGGGAACCGGGGGGATGACCTGGAAAGCACATTGTGATGAAAGGAGCAAACTAACACCCCCACCCTGTCTGTTCTCAGGTCTGGTGGTATGTGAAAATTTCAGCCGACCAAACCAGAGAGCAGCAGCAGCGGTGGTGTCTGAATGCTGGATCCAGGTTTCTGTGATAGCCAGGAGGTTAAGGGAATTGGAGAGGAAAAGATCGTGAATGTAAGTTAGTTTGTTACACACAGACCGTGCATTCCAGAGTGCACATTGGAAAGCTATAGGAGAAGGCATGCACTGAATGTTAATGAGATTAGCATGGTTTCTATATGTAGCTGGTGGAGAGTAATGTATGCTGGTGGAGGGGGGGCCAGGGTTTGGGGAAATGTCACCTGCAACTAGTAGAAGGAGAAAAAACAGAAAGAGCAGGTGGTGGGATGATTTGTATGAACGTTTTGAGTGCTGCATGGCGGTAGTGGCTGGTTTGGAGTGGGTAAGAAATGTCAGTAGAGCCTCAGAGTTATATAAATAATTAAAAGTGGTGGCGCAAAGTGTCACCGCTAATATGAATTCCTGCGGCGGTACCAACAAACCTCCACAAATGGTTTGTAAAAGGATAAATAAATACTAGTATACACCTAAGTGTATGGGGGTACGCGCTGGACTATTAGCAAAACGAGATAAGAGCTATACATATAGTTAAAAAATGGCCATTGATATCAGTCTCAATTAGTGCCAATAGAGTGACCGGATAGATGCCGGTATATCCTCAGTTTGTTACACACATATGATCAAAGGGTTAATATAATAAGTGTATTCCTACCTCCAGATCATGAGGTAGAAGGACGCAGCGGTGCACCTGTTTTTCCTAAAGTTTCCAAATCCTTGCGGGTGGAGAGGGTATAGTGAGCAGGTGGCTGCCCCGGCCGGCAGCAAGCCACCACTGACTAACCTCCAGATGAAGATGAGATCCTGCAAAGCCGACGCCACGTGTGTACTCAGCGGTGAGTGCGGGCGGTGCGCAGGACCTGTGTGATGTAGTAAGTCACGTGACCGTAATCCCCCGGGGAGTGAGTACGATGTGCAGCTTGGACATAAACAACCAACGCGTTTCTGTTTTTTAACCCTTTCAAACAATTGGATTAATAATGGATAGGTGTCATAATTGACGCCTCTCCAATATTAATCTGGCTTAATGTCACCTTACAATAGCAAGGTGGCATTAACCCTTCATTACCCCATATCCCACCGCTACACGGGAGTGGGAAGAGAGTGGCCAAGTGCCAGAATAGGCGCATCTTCCAGATGTGCCTTTTCTGGGGTGGCTGGGGGCAGATGTTTGTAGCCAGGGGGGCCAATAACCATGGACCCTTCCTGGCTATTAATATCTGCCCTCAGTCACTGGCTTTACCACTCTGGCGGAGAAAATTGGGCGGGAGCCCACGCCAATTTTTTCCGCCATTTAACCCTTTATTTTAGCAGCTACAGCGCCCAAATTTTGCACATACACACTACTAACATTAGTAGTGTGGAATATGCAAAAAAAAGGGGATATGAGATGGTTTACTGTATGTAAACCATGTCTCATATCCTGTCGGGTTGGGGAAGGAGAAATGAAAAGCCGGCAATTGAATTACTGGCTTTTCACTAACAGCGCTGCGTATTTCTCGCAAGTCACACTGCTGGTCCGTGTGGAATCCGTATTTTTCTCGCCCCCATAGACTTTCATTGGCGTATTGTTTGCGCAATACGCTGACAAACGCAGCATGCTGCGATTTACTACGGCCCTAGAAAGCCGTATAATACGTCGCCGTAATATACGGCTGATAGGACCAGACCCATTGAGAATAATTGTACCGTTTGTTTGGCGAGTTTTACGGATGTATTTTCTGCGCTCATACGTCCGTAAAACTCGCTAGTGTGACTCCAGCCTTATACATGGGAGAGGGGAGAAGGGAGGGGTGGATATAGAGAGAGTGCCCAGAATGTGTTAAAGGGCGGGCGAGTTGTGAGAAAGCAGAAGTAAAAACAAATAAGAAGCAGATTGATATGATCAATGCATAATGTAGTATGACTGACCAAGAAGCATGTTTGTTAGAATAACTTATGCACCTTACCTGTCTCCTGCCCTGTCCAACTGCCATTGTCTAACTGCCATGCACTTTATACCATTGCACTTAATATCTGTTGCACACCGAACCCGCACGCGTCCTATCCCAGCCAGACTAAATATATATGCATTACTTTCGTCCAATTTAGATGTAGCCTGATAAGTGATTTATAGAGGGGTAATAATACATTGGGATCACAGAATTTTATCTCTTTTTATGCACCCTAATATCTTGTTTGCTTTTGCAGCTGCTGCTTGACATTGAGTACTGCTGCCCAAAATATTTCCATTTCATGTAAATGCAACAATATGGATACTCCAACCTAAGTACATTACTCTACATTGATCAACTTTACACCTCATCTTCAAAGTATTTGCACATGTAGACATCTTATCCAGATCGTTTTGTAATATTGTCACGCAGTGCCTTGGGACTGTGGGCATTAACCAGGTCCCTAGAACTAGGGGCGTTCTACTCTATCCCGGTCCCCAACATTACTCCTGAAGGTGGAGAAGATGGGTACATGTGCCTTGCTATGCTCCAAAATCAACCCTGACTTGTCCCCTCCCCCGCCCAAGGAAATGAGAAGTCAAAGTATATAGGATAACGCGAACCAGACAAAACAAGGGGAGACGGACAGGGATAAATGAAAATAACAGTCATGCAAAATATACACCACCAAACAAAAGAATGGAACACAGGGGAGTTAAAGGAAGGAGAAACCAGATAGGATAGGATGAGGATGTGCATACAAACTACAAGCAACAATCTGATGAACAAATCTCCAGACATCAACTCCAACCAAGAACTACACCTTCCTAAGGGTACTGTCACACAGTACCATTTTGATCGCTACGACGGTACGATTCGTGACGTTCTAGCGATATCGTTACGATATCGCAGTGTCTGACACGCAGCAGCGATCAGGGATCCTGCTGAGAATCGTACGTCGTAGCAGATCGTGTGGAACTTTCTTTCGTCGCTTGATCACCCGCTGACATCGCTGGATCGTTGTGTGTGACAGCGATCCAGCGATGTGTTCGCTTGTAACCAGGGTAAACATCGGGTATCTAAGCGCAGGGCCGCGCTTAGTAACCCGATGTTTACCGTGGTTACCAGCGTAAACGTAAAAAAAACAAACAGTACATACTCACATTCCGGTGTCTGTCCTCCAGCGTCTCAGCTTCTCTCCACTGTGTGAGCGTCTGCCAGCCGGAAAGCGAGCACAGCGGTGACGTCTGACGTCACCGCTGTGCTTGCCGGCTATGGCGCTTACACAGTGGAGAGAAGCAGAACGCCGGGGACAGACACCGGAATGTGAGTATGTACTGTTTGTTTTTTTTATTACTTTTACGCTGGTAACCACGGTAAACATCGGGTTACTAAGCGCGGCCCTGCGCTTAGTTACCCGATGTTTACCCTGGTTACCGGGGACTTCGGCATCGCTCCAGCGCCGTGATTGCAACGTGTGACCGCAGTCTACGACGCTGGAGCGATATTCATACGATCGCTGCGACGTCACGGATCGTGCCGTCGTAGCGATCAAAATGGTACTGTGTGACAGTACCTTAAGTGCCAGAGGTGAGCATACACAGCAGATGGGAGTGCCCAATATTGAACAGCTGATTAAATTAAGGTAGGAAAACGCCAGGAGCTTTACCTGAACATACAGTATGAACTCTTGCACTTCCAGAAAAGAAAAAAGCCTGCACTGTTTAGTAAGATGGTAAAGTACTTCTAACTAGAGAAGGAGTTTCTGAAACCAGATGCCGTGATTCTATGGCCCCTCTCTGTCACAATATCCCCGTGACAATTGTATTGTCAAGCCCAGTTTTGATTCTCTTACAAAGTGTTGTGTCATCAGGAAAGACTGATACTTTACTCTCAATCCCTTTCACTAGTTCGTTACTAAACAGATTAAAAAGAATTGGTCCTAACACAGATCCTTCTGGTAGCCCATTGCTGACTATATCCCATTTAGAGAATGTCCCATTTAACATGATGCTGATTCCTGTCCGTCAACCAGTTTTTTACCCATTTGCATATAGTTTCTCCTAGTCTCTGGTTCTGGAGCTTTAGTATAAGGTTGTTATGTGGTACAGTATCAAATGCCTTCGCAATGTCCAGATAAATTACATCAGCTGAAGTACCAATATCCAAACTTGCTCTTACCTCCTAATGGAAACTCAACATGTTGGTTACCTTTCATGAATGCTGGTTGTCAGTTATTATATTATTCTCTTTAATATATATCTGCAGATCATCTTTTACATAGCCTTCAAAAATTTTACACACTACACTGTGTACACATTATTAGACAATTTGTGTTTTTGATGATTAATTTTATTATTGGACAACAACAGTGCTGTCAATCCAAAAAGTTAATAAACCTAAACCTGAATATTCAAGTTAGTACTGGTTTTGTTTGCTCCTTGCCTGGCATAACGGGCTACTATTATTATAAGGAGGTGCAGAGGGGCATTGCTACTGTAAGGAGGCACAGGGAGGAAGTATTACTATAAGAGGCCATTATTACTGTAAGGAAGCACAAGTGGGTATTATTACTGTAAGGGGACACAGGGGGCGTTATTACTATAAGGAGGCACAGAGGGTCATTATTACTTTAAGGAGACACAGGAGGCGTAATTACTATAAGGAGACACTAGTGGCATCTATATATATAATTGTCTAAGGGGTACTTCCGTCTTTCTGTCGGCAACTTCCATCACGGATATTCATTCGCTGATTGGTCTCGGCAGCTGCCTGTCATGGCTGCCGCGACCAATCAGCGACGGGCACAGTCCGATTAGTCCCTCCCTACTCCCCTGCAGTCAGTGCCCGGCGCCCGCTCCATACTCCCCGCAGTCACGGCTCACACAGGGTTAATGCCAGCGGTAACGGACCGCGTTATGCCGCGGGTAACTCACTCCGTTACTGCCGCTATTAATCCTGTGTGACCAAGTTTTTACTATTGAGGCTGCCTATGCAGCCTCAAAAGTAAAAACATCTAATGTTAAAAATAATTAAATAAAAATAACAAATCATTATATACTCACCTTCCGCCGCCTTTCAGACGCTCCCGTGACCGGTCCATGCAAGCGGCAGGTTTCGGTGCTAAGGTTGGTGTGCGACTAGGACCTGCCATGACGTCACGGTCATGTGACCGCGATGTCATCACAGGCCCTGCGTGCCTGCACGAGAAGGACCTGCCTTGACGTCACAGTCATGTGACCGCGACGTCATCGCAGGCCATGCGCGCCTGCGCGAGAAGGACCTGCCTTGACATCACAGTCATGTGACCGCGACGTAATCGCAGGCCCTGCATGCCTGTGCGAGAAGGACCTGCCATGACGTCACGGTCATGTGACCGCGACGTCATCACACCCTCAGACCAGAAGCTGCCGCCTGAACCGAACACAGGCGACAGAACAACAAGGGGCCCCTCGGAAGGTGAGTATATGTTTTTTTTTTCATTTTTTAACCTGTGACATACGTGGCTGGGCAATATACTACGTGGCTGGGCAATATACTACGTGGCTCTGTGCTATATACTACGTGGCTCTGTGATGTATACTACGTCACTGGGCAATATACTACGTGGCTCTGCTGTATACTATGTCACTGGGCAATATACTACGTCACTGGGCAATATACTACGTAACTGGGCAATATACTACGTGGGCTGGGCAATATACTACGTCACTGGGCAATATACTACGTAACTGGGCAATATACTACATGGGCTGGGCAATATACTACGTCACTGGGCAATATACTACGTAACTGGGCAATATACTACGTAACTGGGCAATATACTACATGGATCTGTGCTATATACTACGTGGCTCTGTGCTGTATACTACGTCACTGGGCAATATACTACGTAGCTCTGTGCTGTACACTATGTCACTGGGCAATATACTACATCACTGGGCAATATACTACGTAACTGGGCAATATGCTACGTGGGCTGGGCAATATACTACGTCACTGGGCAATATACTACGTAACTGGGCAATATACTACGTGGGCTGGGCAATATACTACGTCACTGGGCAATATACTACATAACTGGGCAATATACTACGTAACTGGGCAATATGCTACGTGGCTCTGTGCTGTATACTACGTCACTGGGCAATATACTACGTCACTGGGCAATATACTACGTGGCTGTGCAATATGCTACATAACTGGGCAATATACTACGTCACTGGGCAATATACTACGTGGCTGTGCAATATGCTACATAACTGGGCAATATACTACGTCACTGGGCAATATACTACGTGACTGGGCAATATACTACGTGGCTGGGCAATATACTACATCACTGGGCAATATACTACGTCACTGGGCAATATATTACGTCACTGGGCAATATACTACGTGGACATGCATATTCTAGAATACCCGATGCGTTAGAATCGGGCAACCATCTAGTTATGACTATAAAGAGTCACAGATTTCATTAATACTATTAGAAAGCAGAGAGGGAGCATTATTACTATTAGCAGGCCCAGAGTGGGCGCTGGTACGATAAAGAGGCACAGAGATGGTACTACTACTGGAACTATAAAGAGGCATAGGGAACATTATCGATATAAGGAGGTAAAAGTGGTCATTAGGGTTGAGCGACCTTTAGTTTTTTAGGGTCGAGTCGGGTTTTGTGAAACCCGACTGTCTTAAAAGTCGAGTCGAGTGAAATCGGCCGACCACCGTGAAAAGTCGGCCGAAACACGAAACCCAATGAAGAAATTTTTTTTTTTTTCTTTTTTTTCTCTCTCTCTCTCTCTCTCTCTCTCTCTCTCTCTCCCTCCCCTCCGTCCCAGCACAGAAAATTTCGTATTGCACATTCCAAATCCCTACTGCGCGCAAGCGATAACATGATGATAGGCGTTCACTCCCCTAAGACCTATGTCATCACTCTGCCCACGCTCATTCATTGGCTGAAAAAATGGCGCTAAACGCGTCATACGAAACGCGACTTTAGCGCCAAGATCGCGTACCGCATGGCCGACCCCGCACAGGGATCAGGTCGGGTTTCATGAGACGCCGACTTTGCCAAAAGTCGCCGACTTATGAAAATGAACGACCCGTTTCGCTCAACCCTAGTGGTCATTATTGCTAAAAGGCGGTGCAGGAGGCATTATTACTACAGGGTGGAGCAAAGGGATATTATTACTATAAGGAGCATTATTTCCATGAGGAAGCACAGAGGACATCAGCATAGGCCTGTGGGTTTTGAAATGCGACTGCTGAATTTCAGACCCATTCTAGACCTGGCTCCTAATACCTCCTGGTGGTAAATCCTGCTGTCAGCTTCTTTTTAAAGTTGTAAATATACAGTTTACCAAATATATGAAACACAACTTTCTAAAAATCAAGCTTTATTAAAATGTAATTATATCTATCCATCTTATATAGTAGGAAGCAGTGAGAAAGCAGATATATACGGTAATTCAGAAAAAGATTAGAGAATTATGCTTCCTTTTAATGACAAGTTCAGTGTCTAAAACATTTTTTTATTTGATGTAACTCAGAATTCTTTTGTCAACTCTTGCTTTTGTGCAAGATTGTAGGAGGACCAGTGACATGCAATAATTGCTTTGATGTGCTGTCTTGACAGGTTTTGCTGTGCCATTCTATATAAGCACTTTAATCTCATTTTAGTCCCAGCAGTCTTCCTCTTGAAGGAAAGAGGCATGATGTGCCAGTAAGTGACAAGGGAGCTGTGGTTGCTGTCCTAGTGTGTTCCAACACTTTTTTAGGACATACGGTAATTCCAGCTTTTAGAAGGGAGAAAATATACTTGGCGACTGGTAACTGTAATTACACTTTTTTGGCTTCAAAGGAAATTGACTGCTACAAAATCAAAGGCATGATGATATATCAAATATTTCAAAGGAAATATTCTGTGGGTACATAAAAATGTTACGTAAGACCAATGTAAAATGTTGAATGGCAATCTTAACTATGGTCTATTTTCCATTTTTGCTATCTAAATCTATTATACTGCTTCTCTTCGACACTTCGTTAACTTACTTTTAACCCCTTTATGCACGTGTGTCACGACCAGGGTGCACATGTATGCAGCGGACTCAGGAGCTGTGCCCATGTCATACGGGGCAGATGACCGCTTTAAACCCTTCATACCATGGCGATTTTCCATTATTTAATTTTCATGTTTTCCTCCCTTCTAAGAGGCATAACTGTTTTATTTTTCTGTCCATATAGCCGTATGAGGGCTTGTTTTACCACACACCGTACTGCAAAATGGAAAAAAATTCCAAGTGCATTGAAATGGCAAAAAAAGTGCAATTCTACAACTGTTTTTGGAGTTTTTATTTACCACGTTCATTATATAAAACTGACCAGGTAATATGATTCTCCAGGTCAGTGTGAGTACACAGATACCAAATATGTATAGTTTTCATTATTTACCATAAGTGGTGAAAACAAATTCAGAAATTTGTAAAGGAAAAAAAATATTTTGCTTTTGTTGCCATTTTCCGAGACATGTAACTTTTTCAGTTTTCGTGATAAGGAGTTGTGTGAGGACTTATTTTTTGTGCTCCTGGCTGACTTTTTTACTGATACCATTTTGGGGTAGATACAATTTTTGATCGCCTCATATTGCATTTAATTGCAATGTTGTGGTGGCCAAAAAACATAATTTTGGTTGTTTGATTTTTTTTCTCATTACGCCATCTACCAATAGGGCTAACTTACTTTAGATTTTGATCAGAATTTTGCATGTGCGTCAATACCAAATATGTGTATTTTACATTTTTTTATTGTTTTTTTGTAATTAGGCAAAAGGGGGTGATTTGAACTTTTGTGTTTTTTTATTTTTAAACCTTTTTCTTAACTTTTTACTGTATTGAAGCTGCGATCGCCTGATTGCTTGTGCTATGCATAGCAGTTCATCAGCACTACTATATAAATATATATATATATATACACTCACCGGCCACTTTGTTAGGTACACCATGCTAGTAACGGGTTGGACCCCCTTTTGCCTTCAGAACTGCCTCAATTCTTCGTGGCATAGATTCAACAAGGTGCTGGAAGCATTCCTCAGAGATTTTGGTCCATATTGACATGATGGCATCACACAGTTGCCGCAGATTTGTCGGCTGCACATCCCAAAGATGCTCCATACAAGGCAGGATGGATCCATGCTTTCATGTTGTTTACGCCAAATTCTGACCCTACCATCCGAATGTCGCAGCAGAAATCGAGACTCATCAGACCAAGCAACGTTTTTCCAATCTTCTACTGTCCAATTTCGATGAGCTTGTACAAATTGTAGCCTCAGTTTCCTGTTCTTAGCTGAAAGGAGTGGTACCCGGTGTGGTCTTCTGCTGCTGTAGCCCATCTGCCTCAAAGTTCGACGCACTGTGCGTTCAGAGATGCTCTTAGGCCTACCTTGGTTGTAACGGGTGGCGATTTGAGTCACTGTTGCCTTTCTATCAGCTCGAACCAGTCTGCCCATTCTCCTCTGACCTCTGGCATCAACAAGGCATTTCCGCCCACAGAACTGCCGCTCACTGGATTTTTTTTCTTTTTCGGACCATTCTCTGTAAACCCTAGAGATGGTTGTGCGTGAAAATCCCAGTAGATCAGCAGTTTCTGAAATACTCAGACCAGCCCTTCTGGCACCAACAACCATGCCACGTTCAAAGGCACTCAAATCACCTTTCTTCCCCATACTGATGCTCGGTTTGAACTGCAGGAGATTGTCTTGACCATGTCTACATGCCTAAATGCACTGAGTTGCCGCCATGTGATTGGCTGATTAGAAATTAAGTGTTAACAAGAAGTTGGACAGGTGTACCTAATAAAGTGGCCGGTGAGTGTATATATATAATAACAATATCCTATGAACGTCAGCTACAGGCTGGCTTTCACAGGAGTACCGTAATGACAATCAGTGCCTCAAGATCTCATCACGGGCGCACTGATGGATACGTGGAATGATATGCCCTCCTGCCAGTGTTTATTATATGCCTCTGTCCGTGATTGACAGCGGCATTCAACAGGTAACAGCTGTGGGCACATGATGACACATGATGGTTGATTAAGTCAGCCATCATCTACCAGGAAAGATGCGGGCTCAGCGTCCGAGCCTGCATCAAAGGCAGAGACACGACATGACATACATGTTAATGTCAAGTTAATTGTGCGGGAACATGTACGTGGAAAATTAGCCTTTGTATAAAAGAGTCCATGTCAATTTAAACTTTTAATATTGCATTGACTAAGAGCTAGTTTTGCATTTCTATTTTAATCTTACACTATAATTGTGTAATGATAAAACTGTGCCGATAATTATATACCTTCCCTTCATCTCTAAACTCCTCGAACGCCTGGTCAACTCACGTCTTATCCGCTGTCTCTCAGATAACTCTTCTCGAACCTCTTCAATCTGGTTTCCACTCTTTACACTCTACTGAAACCGCCATCACTAAAGTCTCTAATGATTTACTAACAGCTAAATCTAATGGTCACTACTTCATGCTAATTCTCTTGGATCTTTCCGCAGCATTCGACACTGTGGATCATCAGCTCCTCCTCACTATGCTACACTACATCACCTCAAGGACACCGTTCTCTCCTGGTTCTCTTCCTATCTCTCTGACTGCTCCTTCACTGTATCTTTGGCTGGTTCCTCCTCCTCTCACCTTCACATTACTATTGAGGTTCCTCAAGGATCAGTCCTAGGCCCCCTCCTCTTCTCTTTGTATACTGCCCCTATTGGACAAACAATCAGTAGATTCGGTTTCCAGTACCATCTCTATGCTGATGACACCCAATTATACACTTCTGCTCCTGATATCATGCCTGCCTTTCTAGGAAACACCAATACTTGTCTTACCGCTGTCTCTAACATCATGTCCTCCCTCTATCTGAAACTGAACCTGTCAAAAACTGAACTCCTCGTGTTCTCTCCCTCTACTAACCTACCTTTGCCTGACATTGCCATCTCCGTGTGTGGTTCCACCATTACTCCCAATCAACATGTGCGCTGCCTTGGGGTCATACTTGATACTGAGCTTTCATTCACCCCCACGTCCGATCACTGTCTCGCTCTTGTTATCGGCATCTCAAAAACATTTATAGAATCCTCCCTTTTCTTACTTTCGACTCTGCAAAAACTCTTACTATTTCACTTATTCATTCTTGTCTGGACTATTGTAATGCTCTAACAATCGGCCTCCCTGTTACCAAACTCTCCCCTCTCCAATCTGTCCTGAATGCTGCAGCCAGGATCATATTCCTCACCAATCGTCATACCGGTGCCTCTACCTTGTGTCAGTCATTACACTCGTTACCCATCCACTCCAGAATCTAGTACAAAACAAATACCCTCATTCACAAAGCACTCCATGGCTCAGCACCACCCTACATCTCCTCCCTGATCTCAGCCTACCACCCTACCCGTGCTCTCCGTTCTGCTAATGACCAGACATTAACATCCTCATTAATCAGAACCTCCCACTGCCGTCTCCAAGACTTTTCATGTGCTGCGCCAATTCTTTGGAATGCACTACCCAGGGTAATACGAAGAATCCCCAATCCCCACAGCTTTAAGCGTGCCCTAAAAATGCATTTGTTCAGACTGGCCTACCGCCTCAACTCATTAACCTAATGCCTTAACCTATCCCTGTGTGGCCCATTCAAAAAACTTAAACCTTAATCAGGCTCCTTTGCATCATGTTCTCATACACTTTATGCAGTTAATTAGCCCTCTGTGTCTGTACTGTTACATATTTAGGCTGTTAACTGGTTCAAGCCCCTTTACATGAACACCTGATTCTTACACTATGGCTGGTCAGAACAACGAAAGCAATTGTTACCATCCACCTCTCGTGTCTCCCCTTTTGCCTCACAGTTTGTAAGCTTGCGAGCAGGGCCCTCACTCCTCTTGATATCTGTTTTGATCTGTGATTATTGTTATACTGTAATGTCTATTGTCTGTTTAAATCCCCTCTATAATTGAAAAGCGCTGCGAAATATGTTGGCGCTACATAAATATAATTATTATTATTATTATAACCTTCTAAGTACAGATTTTAAATCTGTAAACACATTGTGGCATTGTTGTATATAGCTAATGGTCCCGAATAGTTATTTTCACAGCCAGCAAATCCCCTCTATAATTTAAAGAGCTGCGGAATATGTTGGCGCTATATAAATAAAATTATGATTATTATTATTAGCCAGAACATGACATGATTTTATATTTCATTGCAGTAGAATATAATTAAGATAAGAACTGATCTAAACCAGATTACAGAAACTTTTCTCACTCTTCTTACAGCAATTGTTTCCATTTAGAAATTTCCACAAAACTGTTTCATAAATTATGTAAAGAAAGCTTTTACAAGTTTGCAATTTACTGTTACTTATACTTAGAGATTATTATAAGACCTGATGTCAACATAAAGAGAAATCAATTTTTTGGGAAAACAGGAAACCTTACCTAAATGGTTCCCCCTGCTTTTATCTCAATATCCTTGGTTAACTGGTGAAGTTGAACTCTTAGGGCGGAGTCACACTACCATACAATACGGCCAAGTGCTATGCGAAAAAACATTGCATAAATCTTGGCTCAATGTTATTCTAGGCGACAGCTTACATCTGTGATTATTTTCTTGTGCCGAATAGAGTCTCGGCTCAGTCACACGCATATAAGTCTATGGCTGCAAGTGACACAACGCACATCACTAGGATATCATCCGAGTGTGGTGCGATATACACCGACGCCGACAGGGGAGGAGATAAAAAAATTAATTTCTCCGCCTCCTCGGCAGCTGTGATCTGATCCTCTCTGTGCGAGAGGATAGTAATACAGGACATGATACTCAGTTCCCACTCGCACCAGAACAGGAGACGAGGGTCATTAGCATATCGCATCCAATGCTCTCGCATCGGATGCCATACCCTAGTGTGACTCCAGCGGGGGGGCTGCAATATGCACAGCTAAATGAAAGCCCCCCCGTGACTGTGGTGCCAAGGGGAGTGGGAACATTTAAAGGCAGTGCAGTGGGATTCGTTGAAAGGGGACAAAGGAGGGGGCGGAAGTTTAGGCTGAGGAGGGTGTGGATATAAAGAAAAGTGTGTGGTTAGGGACAGTACATGTGGCATTAGCAGGAAAGAAGAAAGAAAGAACACGTGCTTACCATGGCCACTATAGATTCCATGCTGTCGCAGCTGCGGGACATTGCCCGGTTAAGAAGGGGTGGCTGGCTGGAGGACCAGCTGGTGACGCTTCTTGGAGCACAAGGAACCCTGGGCACCAGGACATGGAGGACCCGGCCATCGGAACGTCTATCGCCTGAGGCAGATACGTGCGGTAGATGCCGGCCACGGAGCCCCTTCGGGGACCCTGCAGAGGGTACAGGCCGCATTGATGGTATCCGGCCTGACCCGCCCTCTGGCTGGAATCCATCGGCCGGCGCTGCTGGCATGGGTAGACGGACTAGGGCTGCGGCGGTGCAGGCGCACCCTGAAGCGATGGCTGCACCTGGTGTGGCCATGGATGTGGGACGCGTGGCAGCGTTGAGGAGAGGTGGCAATCAGAGGCGGGGTGCGGCACTGATGGTGGCTCTGGCGCCGATGAGGAGAAGGAGCAGGAATGGAGCGTCAGCTCAGCAGCGGCGCGGAGATGTGTGCACGGCGGCGGGTGACCCTGGACCAGATGCTGCGGGGGTACCTGGCAGGTCCGGTGCACTAAGCAGCAGATCGGTGGGCAGGTGGATTCCTGGCCCTCAGCCTGGCCCTGTGACGGCGGTGGCGCGCAGACGAAGTCAGCAGGAGGCTCAGCAGGAGGGCAGGCATGGGGACAGACAGGCGGCTGGCAGGTCGAGGTCGGCAAGGAGATCAAGGAATAGATCATCTTCTCCTGCTTCGGTCCCCCCCGGTGACGAGGAGGCCGGGGGCGCGGGCCGGGGGCAACAAAGCAGCGTGGAGGATTCCGGATCCTGCAGTGACCTGCGCGACTATCGGGAACCACTGGATTCTGGAAGCACGGCTGGTGGGAACACAGCACCTACGCAGCCTCGTGTGTGTGAGTATAGTCCTAGTACGCCAATTAGTGGGGTTCGGTCGGGGGACTTAGGGGATAACTGTGGTGCGGCTGGTAATTTTGGGATTCCCGGGGTGAGAGAGCTTTTGTCAAGTATGTCACAGATTTTGAGGAGGTTGGATGGGGGGGGCGCAGATAGTTTACGGGCATCCCCTGTGGGAGCGTGGTTACCCGCTTTGGGTCAGGGTTCAGTAGGGCCTTTGGGTTCGGACATGTTGAGTGGGGGGGAGCAGTCAGCGTCGGGTGGGGTGTCAGTGGCTATACAAACTGGAAAGGATAAGGCTGATACGGTTAAATTGGATGATAGGGCAAGAGGGGAGGTTTACGTTTGTTTTGAAGGGCCTTTAGGCTCTCATTTAAAACAAGAAGTAAGGGAAAAAAATTGGAAGGATGAATATGTGGAGATTTTCTACCTCCTTCCTTTGGAGAAATTTAATCTAGAAAAGGGAAAAAAGGATGATAGCAGAAAAGAGGAGGAAAAGCGTAGGTGGCGTTTGATTCCGCAGACATTCGTAAACTGGCAGCAGGCATTTGCTATTTTGGCAAGCGTTATTGGTGAAAAGTTTCCAGGAAATTGTTCTGGTCTTTTCTGTTACTTTGATGCTATTGGTGAAGCATATAGGGCTGTGGTACAATGAGCAATTTAGGCAAAGGAAGGCGGTTAGGCCTGAGATAAAATGGGAACAGAAGGACATAGGGTTGTGGTTGAAAGTTATGGCACCAATGCGGTTTGGTCAGTCCTTTCACGGGGCGGAGGGAGTTTCGGGGAACATCCGGGACAGGGAAGTGGGGGTCAAGGGACTCAGGGGACGAAAGACAAAACGGGGACGTGTTGGCAGTTTAATGACGGCCAATGCAAGTACGGTAGCACTTGTAAATTCAAGCATGTCTGTTCCCACTGTAATGGGGCCTCACATGGGTGCGGCCAAATGTTTTAAAAAAGCAAGGGGGAGACCTGCCGTGGGTTGGGGTCAAGGGGGTGACACCAGTGAAGGTTCAAACGATGGCCCCCTATCTAAATACGTATCCGGATCGGTTAAAGGTGATGTTACTTTTGGAAGGTTTTTCTGAGGGTTTTCGGATTCCTCATCCTAAGTCCCTTTTTCAAAAAAGAATCTGAGGTCGGCTAATTTACATGCAGACGTAGTTACGGCAAAATTGTCGAAAGAGGTGGAGTTAGGGCGAATGGCAGGGCCGTTTAGTTGTTTGCCGGGGGAGGGAGTGATTGTTTCGCCTTTGGGGGTTCCAAAGAAAGAACCTAACAAGTTTCGTTTGATTCAACATTTGTCATACCCTAAAGGGCTATCGGTTAATGATGGCATTTCGGAGGAGCTGTGCTCTGTGGTATACACATCTTTTGATGTGGCCGTGCAATGGGTACGTAGGTATGGCACTGGTGCATTAATGGCTAAGACAGATGTTGAATCGGCTTTCCGTTTGCTTCCGGTTCACCCTGATAGCATTCCTCTTTTGGGTTGCTTTTGGAATGGTGGGTTTTATTTGGATAGGTGTTTACCCATGGGCTGCTCAATTTCTTGCTCACTGTTCGAGTCTTTTAGTACTTTTATGGAGTGGGTTGTGCGGGATGTTTCGCAGGTTTCTTCAGTCATCCACTACCTGGATGATTTTTTTGTTTGTCGGGCCGCCAGATTCATTAGTGTGTAGGAATTTGTTGGCTACCATGGAATGGGTGTTGGGACACTTTGGTGTTCCATTAGCGCAGGAAAAGACGGAGGGCCCTTGCACGATGTTGAGCTTTTTGGGAATTCTTATTGATTCTGAAAGGATGGAGTGCAGGTTGCCCGAAGATAAGTTGTTGTCTCTCCAGCAGGAGGTGCTGAGAGTTGAAAAATTGCACAAGGTTTCATTGAAGGAGTTACAGTCGTTGTGAGGTCATTTGAATTTTGCATGTCGAATTATGCCTATGGGTAGAATTTTTTCCAGGAGGTTATCCAGAGCAACTGCTGGAGTGCGGTCGGCGCATCATTTCATTCGATTGAATAAAGAGCATAGAGAGGATTTATTGGTGTGGAGGTGTTTTTTAGAAAATTATAATGGAAGGTCTTTGATTCTACAGGAAGAACTTAAAGGGCCACAGTCACCCCCTCCAGCCGTTATAAACTAAAAGAGCCACCTTGTGCAGCAGTAATGCTGCAGTCTAACAAGGTGGCTCTTTTAGTTTTTGCTTCTGTTATTCCCTCAATAAAGCGTTTTATAATTTTCCCTAAATACCTGTCTTTGTACCTGGAGGCAGGTCTGAAGCCTCCTCTGTGAAGCGCCCAACTGCCGTCACTCATCTCTTCTGGGGCGATGGTCGCCGCCCCCTGCGCGCTGTTCTTCTTAAATCCAGCGCCTGCGCTGTGCGTGCCTTCCTGGGGCAGGCGCAGTGTTCATTGGCCGTCATAGCTAAGATGCCGGGTGCCTGACTGCGCCTGTGCGGGCAGTGCGGCCACCCTGTTACTGAATCCCCGCCCCGCACTGTGTTATGCATTATGCACAGTGCGGGGCTGGGATTCCTGGGCATGCGCACTGCGCTTGTCAGACGCTCCCCCAGGTTCCCCGCCTTCCAGCGTCGGTCTGTGCAGGAATCTGCCCAGGAATCCCAGCCTGCACTGTGCATAATGCATAACAGTGCGGGGCGGGGATTCAGTAACAGGGTGGCCGCACTGCCCGCGCAGGCGCAGTCAGGCACCCGGCATCTGAGCTATGACGGCCAATGAACACTGCGCCTGCCCCAGGCAGGCACGCACAGCGCAGGCGCCGGATTTAAGAAGAACAGTGCGCAGGGGGCGGCGACCATCGCCCCAGAAGAGATGAGTGACGGCAGTTGGGCGCTTCACAGAGGAGGCTTCAGACCTGCCTCCAGGTCAAAGACAGGTATTTAGGGAAAATTATAAAACGCTTTATTGAGGGAATAACAGAAGCAAAAACTAAAAGAGCCACCTTGTTAGACTGCAGCATTACTGCTGCACAAAGTGGCTCTTTTAGTTTATAACAGCTGGAGGGGGTGACAGTGGCCCTTTAATGATTTTGATTGTGAGATTTTTACGGATGCGGCGGGCAGTGTTGGTTACGGCGCCTATTGTGGAGGAAAATGGAGCATTGGCGTTTGGCCCGATTGGTGGTGTAAAAATGGATTTACAAAAAATTTAGCATTGCTGGAATTGTTTCCAATTGTCGTTGCTGTTTTTATCTGGGGCGACATGTTTAAAGATAGGCGGGTGTGTTTCCATTGCGATAATGCCAGCGTGGTGGCAATGATTAATAGCCTTTTCTCTTCCTCTTCCCCGGTGATTAGATTGATTCGGGAGCTCGTGTTGTGGTGCCTGGAGTTGAATACATGGATTTCAGCTGTTCATGTACCCGGCGTTCAAAATTCTATTGCGGCTGCTTTGTCTCGTTTGCAGTGGGACTGTTTCCGGGAGTTGGCACCAGACGCAGAGGAGGCAGGAACAGGATGCCCTTCACATTTGTGGCAGATTGTTGCGGATGAGGCGGTCGGTTGTTACAGGCCTCGGTGTCGGGAAGGACATGGTCAGGTTACGAATCGTCGTGGCATATGTGGGAGCAGTGGTTGGATCAGTTGGGTACGGTAGTGTCTGATAGTGATAAGATAATGGCGCTTTTGTTATTGATAGGGTCAGCGGAGGAATGGGGTTGGTCAGTGTCAAAGTTGACAAAATTTATAGCTGGTGTGGCTTTTGGTTTTAAGCTTCAAGGTTCTCTGGATGTTACGAAGGATTTTTTGATACGACAGGCATTAAGGGGTTTTCGTAAAGGATCCTCGACTTGCGATAAGCACAGGCCCATAACTTTTGGGATGTTGGAACGTTTGGGGGGGCTTTGGGGGAGATTTGTAGTTCTCATTTTGAGGCCGTTCTGTTTCGCCTGGCCTTTTCTTTGGCCTTTTTTGGGGCACTGAGATTAGGGGAGCTGGTGTCCCCTAAAAAGGATTTTGCCGGGGGTTTGTTAGCTGAGGATGTAGAATTTTGGTCAGGGGGTATTTCCTTTTGGATTAGACGTTCAAAGACTGATCAGCTGGGCAGGGGAAAACGGGTGGTGTTAGGGAAGGTGGTGGGTGGTTTGATGTGTCCACATCGTTGTTTGGAGGATTATTGGGGATTGTGGTATGGTAGGTCCGGTCCACTGTTGAGGCACAGTCAAGGGGAGTTATTGTCGCGGTTTCAGTTTACGGCGGTGTTGAAAAAAGTCTTAGTGTTGTTAGGTTTTGACCCCTTTTTCTTCGGGTCACACTCATTTAGAATCGGTGCAGTGTCGGAGGAGGATGGTTTGGGTTTGGGTGCGGATGTGATAAGGCGTTTAGGAAGATGGAAGTCTAACCGATATTTGTCATACATTCGGCATTGATGGGAGTATCACGATGCGGGGTGGGATATTTGTGATTTTGGTATTAATTGTGGTTGCATTTTGCAGGTCGGACTCCTCTGTTGGCTTGGATATTTGGACATTCCTTTGTTCATTGGGGTGCGATTCGGGCTGACGTTAGGCAAAATGGGTGGCAACTGGGTTTTTGCAGAGAGACTGTGGTTGTTCATTGGTTGGGATTTCGGGGCATGTTGTGGCGCAGGTTGTTGGGTGAATTTGCCCGCGCTGCTCGGTTGGACCGCGCGCCGGATATAGTTGTGGTGCATTTGGGAGGGAACGACTTGGGGTCTAAGCCGGTGAGGGAGTTGATTCGGGATATCCGGTTTGACTTTCTGAGATTGTGGGTATCTTTTCCTGGGATGGTGACGGTTTGGTCAGATATTGTGCCGAGAAAGATGTGGAGGGCGGCACGTTCTTATAAGGGTATTAATAGGGCTCGGGTCAAGCTGAACAGTGCGGTGGGAAGTTTTGTTTCTCGGAATGGGGGCGTGGCGGTTCGGCATTTGGAATTGGAAGATGGGGTGGGGAACTTTTGGAGGAATGACGGTGTTCACTTAAACGATATAGGTTTGGACTTGTGGGCGCTAGCCATACAGGAAGGAGTTGAGCGAGCAGTGGCGGTGGTGGGGCACTCTCGAGCCTGAGGTTGTCAAGGCTGCTCGTGGTTGGCAGGGGGGTTGGGTTCTTGGAGTTGATGTTTTATGGGGTTGAACTGGCTTCAGTTTACGGGAGTAGTAGAGAAGAGGGAGGTCTCGTCAAACTCAATTTGACAGGTGGACCCGCCCCTATCAAAGTGTATCAAAGTGTGTAACCCCTCCCCTCCCTGGGTGTCTGCTCTCCCTGGCTGACAGCTTTTGATACAGTTTGATATTGTTATCACAGTATTTGATACAGTGATTATTATCACAGTATTTGATTGTTTTTATATCCTATTAGATTTTCATTTTATATGTAGCTGAATTGCGATTATTCTGTAATCAGGGCAGTGTGTTTTATTACCAATGAGCATATATAGTGCAAAATTGTGTTTTATAACACAACATGCCAATTATATAATTTATATCCTAGTCGTGTATTTATTTGATACTGTGATTCTCATTTTACATGTGGTTTATAACACCAGTCTCAATGTGTTTTATTCCCAATGAGCACATATAGTGAATAGTGCCCATGTTACAACACCTGCAAGTACGAAGCGGTGTGTTTTATACGATTATAAAAACCAAAGACACGATATTGTAAAAGTTTAAAAGATTTTATTGTTGTAAAATAAATACATCTCAAAGACATTTCAATAATATAAAATTCTTACAGAATATAAAAAAACAAACACTAAATAGTACAATGATCATACATCAACACACTTCTTACAAAATAAATAAATAGTATCACAAATACAATTAACATACATTTACACTTCTTACAAAATAAATAATATAGTGTTACAAGCCAAGTAGAGCATTTATCCAGTACATTCTTTACATCGTGAGCCACATGGTTTGTAGCATCGGTAGAGACCTTTTTTTAGGTAGCAGAGTTCCGCGTGTGGTACCTAATGATGGGGAATGTAAAGATTGATTTGTACGTGGCGTTGGGGCTAACTTCTGTGGTGTAGATACAGCGTGTGTCTCACTGCTGGAAATTTTTAATTCATCTAAAAGCTTCCTAGTAGTGGGGTTACCCACAACTGTAGACGGTATATTTAGCTCGGCCATAGCCTGCATAAATGAATCCCAACCCGGTGGTAAATTTCTGCCGGTCAGAGCATGACTCTGCGTTGTACTACGTACCAAATCCAGTAAGTTAGACCCGGGTATTATGGATCCTTTGAAAATAAATTCAGCTTTATTATTCCAGGCTGTAACATTTTTATTCTGCAGTAACCTGTTTAGTAAAAATTCAGCATTCTTTTTATATCTTTGGTTTATATGGCTGACAATTTCAGCGACCTCTTGATTTTTATCAGAGTCGGTATTTGACAATTGTTGCTGATCAGGATCAGGAGTGCTAACGAGATTTAAAGCCGTTACTTCTTTTGAGCTGTGTCGCGTATGTACCAAGTAGCTCTGTAGCACAGTGCGATACATTTTAATTTTCACATCATCGGGAATCTCACGACGTTGTAAAATGGCGCTAATTTCACCATCAAGCCACCGAATAACACTGTCGCGTATGTTATCTGTAGTACAGGGCCTTAGTTTGTCTAGCTCCTGTTTGGGCACTAGATACATTTTCTCTGTATGCTCCATTATTTTCCTGCGAGCAGGCTTGTTATTATTGGAATTGCAAAAGCTAAAAGAGGGCCGATAAACCGGCCGGCCTGCTTTAGTAGCCGCTTCTTTTTCTTTATGGGCTGAGATCTGTCGCTCAGGGTTCTTATAGCTTTACGCCACTTCTTTAATATGCCTTTTTGACGCTCTTTCAGCGGAATCCGGCCTTTTAAGATGTTTAAAGCAATCTCGCCTATGGCTGTAATTAAATCATTGCTTGCATTGCGCAAAATAGACTTTCTGACAGCGGGGGTTGCTTTCACCAGAGTTTTTAAGAGAGCCCAGTTACGCCGGAGTCTCTCAGACATCTTTACATCACAACGCACACAGCGTAGAATGTCTGATACCGGGTAAAATTCACTTTTTAGAAGTGTTTTTCTTTTGAACATAGACAGCAGGTGGAAACAATCCGGTCCTTAAGCGAAGATCCTCTGGGGTATTAGCTCTCAAATCTACAAGCAAATACCCATAAGGCTCCCGCGTGGCATCCTCAAAAGCTTCTAGGAAAAAACGTGTTTTTCCGGGATACATCTGGCGAGCTAGAGTTAAAATTTGTAATTTATCTCGGGGGTTATTAAAAAGCACCATGTATTTTGTGTTTAAATTTATCATGCGGCTTTTCTTACCCTGACAAAATATGTTTTGTACCAGGTAGAAAATGCTGAGATTTCTGTGGTGCACATACTTGGTAAAGGCTTTTTCTATCTCACAATTTTCACTAGCACTCTCCATGAGATCATCAACAATAGCCAAATTCACCTTCTCCGGCGGGAATAATTCGTCATCTACGAATGTATTCGGCAGACCCTCCACAAATCTGGCGTGGGGAAAAGAGAGAGAGATTTCATCATATAGTTTCTGCCAACACGAATAAAACCAAACAATATTATCAGGTTTCTGAGAAAAATTAGTTTCAATATTATATAGCAGTTGTTTTACAAAATAGCTCTTTCCAGAATTAGACGGCCCTGCTAGAATGCATGAGAATGGGTGTTGCAGGCGTGTATCCATCACCACAAAACTCGGCTAATACCCAAAAGGCAAGGTGGTGAAATCGTCAATTAGTCGCCGCTTTGTGTAAATTCACTTTTGTGTTTTGCGTAATGGCCTTGTTTCAATCTCCCAGTACTTTTTATTTCTCACAATGGACGGCTGCTGTACGACAATACGTTTCTGTGTATCTGTGTCAGAATTGCGTGGGTAGTCCAGAACTAGATCTTTTAGACTGTTGAAATTAATAGATTGAGAGTTACCGACATTTAGTGTTATCCCCTTAACTTTTAAGACAGTTTTACCGGTGTTGAGTTTGTATCCGTAAGTTTTGGGCCCCGCGGATACAAATTCTGTGATGTGTGTACCATCGGGTATTTCACTGGTCAGTTCCCCCAGGTATTCGCCTAAAGGCGGCTGCCACTCACCATCTCTCTGTACAAAAATAACAGAATCTGTGTCGTGATAAAGGCACCTCTCCTGCAGACGGTCCAGCAGCGAATAGAGCTCTAGCCGGGCATACGCGGTTGTAAAACACGCTATAAAAATGTTTGTGTTTTTGTTGACGGTGTGGTGGCCTTTTGCGTATTTCCAGTTAATGGTTGCGGTGTCATCATCAAGGAAATGTAACATCGAGATGTCATAGTAAGGCAGGAACAAATGCTTAAAAAGCTCATCTGGGTCCCTAACAATGCTGGTACATAATAGATTAGATCTCTGAGCAAACTTACCCCATAAAGAATTTAAGAAAAGCTTGGAGATCTGTATCTTAGCAGGATTGACAGCTATATTTTCAGGCCGTAATTGGACACCTTCTTTTTCAAGAAAGGAGTCAATGTACTGCCTTTTCTTGTCGTCATCAGTGCACCAGCTAGGATAACCAGAGGCTTCCTGCTTTTCCCTAAGATGTAATTTAATGTAGGGAGCAAACAGATCATCAGTGGTTTTAGGAAAATGCCATATTTCATAGATGTGCGCGATCCGATACCCTTTTTCTACCGCCATCTCGAGCTCTATAGTGCACCAGGTGCCTGACAGTGCACGTTCTTCATCACTATGAGCACAAATATCTGCCTGGGAATTTACAGCGCATGTATAGCAGAGGGGAAACATTAATTTTTTGTTGAGTTTTACCGGTAGAACTGGAAAAAATAAATCTCTCGGCGGGTAGACCTTGACTTTAGCAATGCCAAAGTATTTTTTAATGAATCCAAAATTGTCATAGATGATGTCTGGATGACCCACAGGGTATGTTTTAGTTTTGTTTACAAAGGGGTACAGACTGGTGAAATCGTAGTAATGTAAAGTCTCCCCTTCTTCCAGCTGGTGATAGAGCTTAATGGCGTTAGTTCGACCGCCATAAAGCGCATCACGGGGGTCTAAAGGAACAGGAAATTCCATCTGGTGGAGAAATGTTTGAAGGTTAGAATCATTTTCAACCATTTCTTTCCACTCATGCTCCCACATCACTCTTATTGTGTACCCGCAGCCCTGTAAGTAGCGCTTTTTAGCTAAAAAGGTGTAATATAATTGGCCGTAGGACGTGTTTGTGACCTTATTCGTGTCATTTTCATTATAGCACACGGGACACCCGTGGTAAAAACACCCTTGAAATTCAAAGGCTAGGTGTTGGCCGCTAACATAGGCATAACCATCTAGAAAATATTTCCCGACTTGTTTTTCACCGCCTCTCAATGCGTGACGGATGTCGATGTTCTCGGATTGTGCTACATACATGAGACCCCCTGACGAAGGCTCACGCCGAAACGCGCGTCGGGGACTGGCACATCCAGGAGACAGCAGCAATCCAGGTAAATCCTGCTCTGGGCACTTTCCTTTCATTATACTTACAACATTTAACCATCTATTGATAGTACTATTAACCATACCTGTGTCAGTGCCCACTATACCTAACAGCAGTTACCTGCATTAATTAGTTATTCCAGCAGTCGATTTTTTGCACTTGTGCACTTTATATTTGCACTCATTTTTGAACTTTGGCCACATATATATTTTCTTGGCACTCTATGCTGGTATAAACAGAGTAATATCAACATTTATCAGTCCGATATTCAACGATATATATATATTTATTTATTTATATCATGTTAGTACCGTAATATTTTGGGACTGTGTTTTGTATGCTGCTGTGTCTCCTTTGTGTGCCCCATTTTTTGGTTTATTTTTCCCCCCTACCAATTTATGTAGTATTATCTTTCCTTAATAAACTCTATTTATTGATTATATGGGCATCAGTTCGGTTTTTTGTTCTCTGTTTTTTTGCATTTAATTTTCCGAGTTGTCCGTTATTACGTCCAGCTTTTGGGGTACATGTGTTATGCACAAATATATACTGAACATTTGAGTACACGTGCAGTTCTGTGTATCCCGTGCCTTGAGTTGTTTGTTTATTCATACATGAGCCATTGTATAGCTGGTGACGAGTAGCGCTTTTTTGCCTTGTGATAATTATCACCAGGCAAAATGGCGATGGTCTTTTTTGGAAGAAATTTAAACCTGTACATCACCATACACACCGAGACCTGGGTGATAAGCTGAAAAGGATCAACACATCTACTCACTACAATCTTTTGCTTTTGACGCTTACAGTATTTTTTGACATTTTTCTGTGTCATTTGCATAATACGCTCTCTATAGATCTCAGAATTTCAACATCTTGTTTGCAATAAGATTTTAGCTTAGCCTTGAAGTCAAAAGTTGTATTTACCTGTGCCTCATACCACTCCAGGAACTCTGACTTCTCACCAGGTGACATGTACTCCACCCCATAATATTTTACATCTGGTATGGGGCCTACATAATTTTGGTTTTCTCTGGTATTAAAAAAGTGTGGAAAATGTCCTTTGCCTCCTGAAAAGCCCATGGCCTGTGGTAATTTACTGAGTTTCATGGGGATAAAATTTAGAGAGTCTATGAATCTTATAGACAGATCGGGTAGCGTCACACACAAGAGGCGGCCACCTTGGGTTATCAACTTTACCTGTAGTTTTTCAGAAATAAGTTCCTTAACAATAAAGTATGAGTCGAATCTACCACCATTGTGGGCAATAAATGTATGATCTGAAAATTTACCGCTTGTAAAGAACTGTACAAAGTCATGTGTACAGGTATCACCCTCAAACTCCCAGGAGGGGTGACCATACAGCGTAGTAGCATAAATGTAATTCGGATGTGCGTGCCTGTCTCCTGCATACATTCAAAATCATAAAAGATATAACAGTCTGACTCATCCTGTGCTACATACCGCCGCATGTAACAAAGATGGGCATCGAATTTATTTATACAGCCGTGACATACAGGACAGTGCAAACCATTACATTTATGCTCAGTCTCGCTATTTCTGAAAACAAAACGGTTGCATTTATCACAAAATGTTTTAAGCCTGCAGAATGCTAAGTCGGCTACACCCAATTGTGTGGGATAATCTAAGCACTCGCTCGATCGGCAATAAACCCTGCAAACAGGGCACCTGGGCTGTTGGTCGGCACTGCTTTCTACACAATCCTCTCTCTGACAGGCTTTACAAAAATACTGACAGGAATGATTGTTCTTGTGATTGAAACACAGAATTGCAGAGCTCACAAAAGTAATCAGCACCGATAAAACCCTTCATATTTTTGATACTGTAGTAGTGATGATCATGGAACAATATGAATACGGTTTTACCATTAGCTGTATTGCCGCTCTGAAAGTAACGCCAGTCACCCTGGCTATAGTACAGTACTTTAATGGTGACCCCCAAATATTTTTCAAATGCAGGAATGTCGCTAAAGCTCACTAATTGATCATCAGGGATGCCCAGTGCTGTGTGTATGTTTTTAGAGTGGCTCAGTAAATCGGCATCAGCGAGATCCGTGTCGTCCATCAGGGCGCACACACTAGCAGCCAAACACAGATTTGTCGTGTAATTGTTAAAATCATACAGCCATTGCCTCTTTTGCTTAATGACCTGACTGCTCGCATTAGATTTCAAGCGCCTTTTTTTACACCACCGCAGCGGTTTTAAATGATAGTGACAACTAGCTTTAGCGAATTGGTTGCTATGCATTCAGCGTTACTTTGAAGTGTGCGGGCAATAGCATTTAAAAATGATTCAGAATTAAAATCTTCCCTGGTCTGTTTTGTAGCGAAAATAGGGTCTAAAGTATCGCCACCTTCAAGTCTTAACTGTACAAAGTCACCAGGTTCAATGTCCCTGAGGATTCTATCCAGTAATGACTGATGCCATCGTGAACAATATTCACACCCTCTACAAATGATTGTACACGCTCCAAATTTACAAATCTAAAATGATTTGTATGTATATGACCGTTGAAATTGCGGAGAGCCCTTTGATGCTGATAGATGCGTTGTAAAAATACTGTATGATCGGGGCACAACACATCACCACCAGCGACAAAGTCAGCGTCTGAGGCTTGTGAATTTTGTGTAGATGCATGCAGGACATTTGCAGAGTTATCTTGGCTATGTGAATGGTGGTCGGACTCTTGTGGCGACAACTGTGGCGTCTGTAGAGCTATTGCAGGACACAGGCCACCACGACGCCTCCTAGCGCATAGCGCGTGTTTAGCGCTGACCAACAATTTTAGAGCCCTCTTTATAACTCTAACCCTATTATACCTGGGTAGTGTTGGTTTAGGTAGTTTATGCATGCCGTAGCCGACCATATTCAGTCATAATGGGCTAGCTGCAAATGTTGTCTCGCCATCCAGCTGCAGATTCCGGAGTGCATATAGTTCGGCCCTATTAGCATGTGTTGGGGTTAGTGTTGATAATAATTTTTCAAAAGTATCACAAAAAAACATTATTTTGGGGACCCAGAGTTTGTAGCGTAAGTAACGGCTGAACTGTTCCTGAAACACAGGCATTTCAGCAGGGCCCCAGCCGATGGATTCATGCAGCAGATTTGTAGATGCCGCTTGAATCCTTGGCTTTTTACACACCTTAACATCCGCTGGTAGCGACCTCTTTAACCGTTTCTTAACATTAACAGTGTTAGATACACAGACATGAGATATGCCACCCAAATTAGAGGCTCCTGAGGGGCCAGCACCAGAGGAATTAGCAGGTACAGTTAGATATGCCGCTGGCGGCTGCATAGTGTGTGCCATACGTATAATGACTGGTTCTACAGCTGATTGCTTACCATCAGCGAGCTGATCAATTGCGCGATCAAGCGCTTCACCAGTCAGCGGGGCTGTGGCACCCACGGCGCTGGATGTGCTTGCTGGCTCTGTAATATGCTTTGTTTTTCGCTTATGTTTTCGGGGTGCCTCTACCACTTCTGGATATAGTAGCGCCGGGTCATTCACATGGCTGGTCGATGGCTGGTCAGTACTTGAATGGGGTATTTCACACTGGTCCGCCGGCACAGGGTTTCCCAGGCCATGCACCACACAGATTGGTGATACCGGAGCTGTTCTAACAGGTCCATTAGATGACTGTATTGCAGACCACACTGGTGACACGCCGTTCTCGGAGAGTTGTAGCGGCTGTAGAGGTGCTGGAGGTGTTTTTCTCATGACTTTGCGTTTAGCTGCAGGAAAGATTATACATGTGTCAGATATGCGCGAGACTGCCGCGTGTCTCTGCGCTTAGCTGCAGGAAAGATTATACATGTGTCAGATGTGTGTGAGACCAGGAACTCATTGGAGAAGCACGTGTATCATTGATTGTACAGAAGTTATGCATGTATATCAAAATATACACTTACGGGCTTGCGATGTGGGGTGGACGATTGCCGTGGTGGCTTTGGGAGCTTCTGTGAGGCTCTCCATTAGCAGAGGTATATTCTCTTTTGGAAATACAATTCTCCTAGGTTTCACTTTACAAGCTATAAATAAAGATATAGGCCTTAGTAGCTGCGAGTGGGATTTTCTCAGAGCTGTTGTGCAAAAAAAAAACACATTTTCATAGGATTGCTACCTTTTCCTTTCTTGCTCGCAGTCCCTCGCGGGTTTTTGGGGACTCTAGAAACAGGGCTGCTTCTCGGTGTGGGGGTCTGGTACAACAGGTCTTCAGCGGACATCTGGTTGTGTTCCAAGGTAATTGACTCTTGAATCAGGTCGACATCTGTAAAGAATTGATATATATTTACACTAACTGATGCATTTATATAAAGCTTGAAACATACCTAATAGCGAGTCCTCAACTAGGGGGGAAAAATCCAAAAAATTTTGGGATGCCATCTAAAATAAATTAACTGTGTAAATTCTATCTATATTAATTTTACACCACAGATAAACACATTTTATATACCGCAACAAATAAATTTGCGCCTACTGCATAAATATGTTTATACTAAGCAAAACATATGTAATACGGATAAGTCTTTCTATATTAATTTTAAGCCATAAATACGGGTTATACAGTAAACTATATTATACAGCACAACTAAATTTGTGCCTACTGCATAAATATGTTTATGCTAAGCAAAACATAGGTAATACGGATAAGTCTTTCTATATTAATTTTACACCATAAATACGAGTTATACACTTAAACTATATTATACAGCACAACTAAATTTGTACCTACTGTATAAATATGTCTATGTTATGCAAAACATATGTAATAAGTCTTTATACACGGTTAAATACCTCAAGCGGTGAATATGTTAGTTAGGGTGTATTAACAGCTATTAATAGTGTTGAGCATTCCGATGCTGCAAGTATCGGGTATCGGCCGATACTTGCTGTATCGGAATTCCGATACCGGGATTCCGATACTCTTGTGGTATCGGGTATCGGGTATCGCAACAACATTAATGTTAAAATGTGTAAAAGAGAGAATTAAAATAAAAAATATCGCTATACTCACCTGTCCGACGCAGCCGGGACTTCAGCGAGGGAACCGGCAGCGTTGTTTGTTTAAAATTCGCGCTATTACTTGGTTACGTGAATTCCCGGCTTGTGATTGGTCAGGTCGGCCACGTTGCCGGGACGCGGACCAATCACAGCAAGCCGTGACGAAATTATGTCACGGCTTGCTGTGATTGGTCCGCGTCCCGGCAATATGGCCGCCCTGACCAATCACAAGCCGTGACGTCACGGGAGGCTGGACACGCGCCCATTTTAAAATGAGCGCGTCCAGCCTCCCGGCTTGTGATTGGTTGACCGCGGCGCAACCAATCACAAGCCGTGACGTCACGGGAGGCTGGACACGCGCCCATTTTAAAATGAGCGCGTCCAGCCTCCCGGCTTGTGATTGGTTGACCGCGGCGCAACCAATCACAAGCCGTGACGTCACGGGAGGCTGGACACGCGCCAATTTTAAAGTGAGCGCGTGTCCAGCCTCCCGTGACGTCACGGCTTGTGATTGGTCAGGGCGGCCATATTGCCGGGACGCGGACCAATCACAGCAAGCCGTGACGTAATTTCGTCACGGCTTGCTGTGATTGGTCCGCGTCCCGGCAACATGGCCGACCTGACCAATCACAAGCCGGGAATTCACGTAACCAAGTAATAGCGCGAATTTTAAACAAACAACGCTGCCGGTTCCCTCGCTGAAGTCCCGGCTGCGTCGGACAGGTGAGTATAGCGATATTTTTTATTTTAATTCTTTCTTTTACACATTTATATGGTTCCCAGGGCCTGAAGGAGAGTTTCCTCTCCTTCAGACCCTGGGAACCATCAGGAATACCGTCCGATACTTGAGTCCCATTGACTTGTATTGGTATCGGGTATCGGTATCGGATTGGATCCGATACTTTGCCGGTATCGGCCGATACTTTCCGATACCGATACTTTCAAGTATCGGACGGTATCGCTCAACACTAGCTATTAACTATTGTATTACACAAATTATGCCATAATAAATATACGGTTAAATTATTAAAACAAATAATGCAGCTAACCATCAATATAATATTAATAATTAATAATTAATAATATAAATTATTAAACCAAATAACAACCTTAATTATGGTTTTAGAGATGCATAGTTAAATATAATTAAGCATTTGCGAATAATAAGACAAAATAGAATAATGCAGCGCTCTGTATATACTTACATTTAGAATAGCTCTGAGATTAGTCTGGGCTGCCTTTTGTGGCTGTGTGTTGTACTGCAATGCTACAGACAGCTGAATTTATTCTGACTGTCAGAAAACAAGCCTTCTGTTAACACCCAGAAACACACCCAGTTACGCCCCTCCACACGCCTTCTGTTAACACCCAGAACACACCCATACAGACAATTATTGCTTGTATTAACTCAATCATGATATAGTCGGATTAAAACTTGAAATTTTATACAGCTGAATTTCTGAAAGAAGCAGGCGGTTGTTGATTATCGAGACACAATCATTTTATTTAATCATGGCTTCTAATACCTATGAGCACATATTAGAGAAACAATATTTTACACCTAAGGCCCCCGGATCATTCTGCGGAATTGACAAATTATTTAGAGAGACAAGAGACCGCGGAATAAAGAAATCTGATGTGACTGACTGGTTGAATAAACAAGATGCCTACACTCTACACAGACCTGTTAGAAAACGCTTTTTGACAAATAAAATTTACGTCTCGGACATTGATGCGCAGTGGCAAGCGGATCTCGTAAGTTTAATTGACTATTCAAGAGAAAATGATAATGTCAAATACATCCTGACGGTGATTGATACTCTATCGAGATAAGCATGGTGCGTGCGCCTTATCAAACAAGACCGGTGAGAGTGTAGCCAGATCATTCGAATTAATATTTCAAAATGATAAGCGCATACCGAGGAAATTGCAGACGGATCGCAGCAAAGAATTTATAAATTCATCACTCAAGCAACTATGTAATATGCATAATATTCACTACTTTTTTACCAACAATGACATAAAGGCCGCTATGGTGGAGTGCTTTAATCGCACATTAAAAACCCGTATGTGGCGCTATCTTACGAAGCATAACACCTTTAGGTACATTGATATTTTACCGGATTTGGTGCATAGCTACAATCATACTTATCATTCTAGCATACGTTGTAGTCCCGCTGCTGTGACAGAGAAAAACGTGATGCAAATCTGGCGCAATATTTACAGTTCTACTATTACTAATAAACCGATTAAACCGTCTTTAAAAGTTGGGGATCATGTCAGAATATCCCGCTATAAGGGAACATTCTGTAAGGGCTATGAGAAAACGTACAGCGAAGAGATTTTTTTAATTACCGCCGTCTCCAATAAATTTCATAAACCTCTCTATAAAATTAGTGATTTAGCCGGCGACGCTGTAGAGGGGTCATTTTATAAGGAAGAGCTGCAAAAAATACCTATGGATGAGAACCGTGTCTACAGAGTAGAAAAGATTTTGAGAAAAAAACGTGTCGGGGGTGTGAGTCAGTGCTTTGTCAAATGGCTGGGGTACCCCGAAAAATTCAATAGGTGGATCCCGGCTTCGGAGTTGACAGATATATAACCATGGAAGCTGGTTCGTTTTTTATCACACTCGCTTCAAACGCGTCTAGCGATATTTTTCCGGACAATAGAATTGCCGAGTGTACCAATAAATTATCTAAGCCAGTTCATCTTGGATGCCCGTACGAAGTTGCGCTAACGGAAATTCAATATCCTCATACATGGTACACATTTGAACAGAATGACGGGAATTTCTATATAGGAAAACGTGGCGATGTGCTAAAGGAATATTACGTAAAGTCGGGGTTTTATTCAACAATCGCGGACCTCATACGCACGATTAATGAGAGAATTGATATTTTGAAGATATCCAGCAAGGGTTTTAAGTTGCGTTATGATGATGTGAAGAGGAGCGTCACCCTATCGGATTCACCGTCAATACATTTTGCCCCCAGTCACAAATTGGCGCACATTTTAGGCCTCCAACCATACAGCGAGGCTTCTGTAGATCATAACCCGGTTGAACGGAAGAAGATTTATGCAGATATAAAAGATGGATTTTATACATTGTTTGTGTACTCAGATATAATACAGCATCAGCTTGTGGGGGACAGCTATGTCCAACTTCTGAGAACCGCTCAGGTAACCGGCAAGAGCGGTGAGATTATCACCCTTCAGTACACAAGACCCGATTACGTGCCCTTATGCAAGCATTTTGATTCTGTGACAATCTCTATCTTATCAGACCAGGGCACACCGGTTAAATTCAAGTACGGAAAAAGTATTGTGCGATTACATTTTAGACCGCGACAGTATTGACACGATAAAATGGTGTCTCAAAGGGTGTATGGAGATCCCGCTGTTTATGCCCGCTACTATACTGCCCAGTCGGGGCACGGGCTAGAGGGGTTCAGCGGGAGTGAGTACCTGTATGGTTCTGGCCTGGCCGGGATATTTAAAGGCTTATTTTGCCGCGCCATACCGCTTTTCAGAAAAGGCTTAGAATTAGTAAAACCACACGTAAAGACGGCTGTCAGAAACATTGCATCTGACGCTGTCACTACCGCCTCAACGGCCCTTATGAATAGGATAAATGCACAACCTCAGCAAGATGGTTCTGGGATAATTTATGTCGCTAAAAAAGCACAAAAAAGAAAGACGCGTTTGTCCGCCTTTACCACCGATGCTCATGAAAAAAACTACAACCAAGAGACGCCCCCGTCAGAAACGAGTTAGACACTCTGTGGACGACATCTTCTAATCAGTTATCATGGCTTTCCTGCATGACGCTTCTGTAGAGTGCGCAAAATCTGAACTGGATAATTTTGACATACCGCCGACACAAACAAGTATAGAGAAATCTCTATTTGTAGAAGTACAACCGGTTGCGGCGCTGTCAGACAATGGGCCATTGGAATTTTTCATATCTGGGAGCTGCGATTATTATTACGATCTGAACAACACGCTGCTGTACATAAATTGTCGCATCGTCAAGCAAGATAATATGGCTGTCGCCGATGGGGTGCATGTGGCGCCCATAAACTACCCTCTAGCCACTCTTTTTAACCAGGTCGATATTACTCTGACCGACTTATCTCATAATCGGACAATCTCTACAGCTATAGAGCCTACATAGAGACCCTTTTAAATTACAGCTCGCAGACGCTGTCATCACAATTTACAGCTGGTTTGTTCTTTAAAGACACTGCGGGCCATCATGATGATCGGAGCTTGGATGGCGCAAATGCAGGGTTTATCAAAAGAGCCAATGCAACTTCCCACTCAAAGCCCATCGACCTCTTGGGGCCCATTTTTGGGGATATATTTAATCAACCAAAGTTAATATTGAATGGACTTGACCTTAAGGTTAAGTTAACAAGAAATAAGGATGCTTTCTGCCTCATGTCTGCAGAAGCCGAGCCGCTGAAGGTGCAAATCTCGCAAGCGGCTCTCTATGAGAAAAGAGTGCAAGTATCTCCGGCTGTCCGAATCGGTCACAGCCAGGCCCTCCTATCCGCAACCGCCAAGTACGCTATTGACCGAACATGCATGAAAGTGTACAGCATCGCCGCAGGGACACGGATCATGAACCACGAGAACCTCTTCTTAGGCCAGATACCAAAAACTGTTATATTGGGGTTTGTAGATAATGAGGCGTTCAGCGGTTCTTACTCGAAAAACCCCTTGCAATTCCACCACTACTACATTAGCCACGCGGCTTTATGTCTGGACGGCCAACAGATACCCGCGAGACCTTATAATCCTAATTTTAATGTTGATTTAGCCATCAGAGAGTATATGGCGCTTGCCCATATATCTGGCAAGCAGAAGGCTGATTGTGCCATGGCAATAGATCGTGAAGAATTTATGGCTGGGTTCACTCTATTTGCTTTTGATTTATCGCCTGATCAAGAGCCTGGAGGCCATTTCTCGCTCATTAAAACAGGTAACCTACGTGCTGAAGTCCGCTTTGCGCTAGTGACACCCCACACGATAAATATGATTGTTTTTGCAGTCAACCACACCATTCTGGAAATTAATAATAGGCGAGAGATCTTGTACGATTTTAATTAAGTAAAGATGGACAGTCTGCAGCGGTTTTGAGGGCCGATAATTATACAGAGCGCATATTCGCCGGTGTGTTTCCTTGTGATTTGCTTCCGGAAGAAAGAGTGTCTCAGAGACCCGCGGCATATATCGTGAATACAGACCCGGCGAATCAAGCTGGACGCCACTGGGTATTAATCGTACTCTGCGATGATAAGACGGGCATATTTTTTGATAGCTACGGGTTTTGTACGGCCAATATGATCTTTCCACGCGAATTTGTGACATTCCTGAACAAGAATTGTGACTCTTATTGTTATCAAAACGCGCAAATCCAGGATTTGTATAGTAGTGTATGCGGCCATTATTGCATATATGTATTACACCATTTAGCGCGCGGGTTACCATTCAAGAAGCTTTTACAGTGTTTCACTTCTGACTTGCAGAGTAATGATAGAATCGTATCAGATTTTGGTGTCATCAAAATGTTCAAGTTTAGCCCGTTGTTCTGTCAGAAATTACCAATTTAATAAAAAATGTACTTGCCTGTCAGCTTCACACTGTTAGCTAGCATCTGCTAGCAATTAGTTAAAGCTGTGTTATAATGTGTTTTACCTGTAGTTGTGGTCTGCTAGCAATTAGTTAAAGCTGTCTTATAATGTGTTTTTCCTGTAGTTGTGGCATGTGACAATAAATATTTTAAGCCGCTCTGTGTCTACATACTGCATCTGTTTTTGCTGCTCCAGTCACGGTTGGGAATTGACCTTTTTGTTTGTATGGAGCTGTTTGGCGACAGCAGAAACTCTTATTGTCTAGTGACCATTTGTTGGTTGTCATGTATGGTGTTGAATAACATGTGAAACTCTGGCTGTAGTTTATGACCCGTCTCTTAAACCATTTAGTGTATGTCTTGCAGAGCTACATCTGTTTGTGTTTGTGTAAAATGAGAATATCTTTCTCTGTTTTTGCTGCGTCGGTGGGAATAAACAACTACTCTGT
This sequence comes from Ranitomeya variabilis, assembly GCF_051348905.1. Classification (NCBI taxonomy): domain Eukaryota; kingdom Metazoa; phylum Chordata; class Amphibia; order Anura; family Dendrobatidae; genus Ranitomeya; species Ranitomeya variabilis. Next base: position 444,919,792 of record NC_135232.1, on the reverse strand, counting down.
GTAAATGAGATGACCATATGCTGAGCAGGGGGGGTTAGTAGAAACCTTTTTTCACATAACAGTCTGTAGTATTGCAGACAGAAACACAAGCCCTATTCACTATATGTGATCATTGGGAATAAAATACAATGAGACTGGTGTTATAAACCACGTGTAAAAATGAGAATCCTAGGATATAAAATTATATAATTGGCATGGTGTGTTATAAAACACAATTTTGCACTATATGTGCTCATTGGTAATAAAACACACTGGCATGATTCCGGCGGGAAGCTCACATCAGCTACATATAAAATGAAAATCTAATAGGATATAAAAACAATCAATTACTGTGATAATAATCACTGTATCAAATACTGTGATAACAATATCAAACTGTATCAAAAGCTGGCTGACAGGGAGGGGTTACACACTTTGATACACTTTGATAGGGGCGGGTCCACCTGTCAAATTGAGTTTGACGAGACCTCCCTCTTCTCTGCAGCTTACGGGCTCTGGACGGGGTGTTTACCTCGGGAGCTTTTGAAGTTTGTTTGCCCGGAAACGGGTTACATGGTGCCCTCGAGCTGGTGGTTACGGCTGAGGGTAAAGAAGGTTAGGTTAAAAAAGTTTGTGGGGGGCTTTTGCCCATGGTGTGCCAGTTTTGTTAGCTCCAAGAACCCTCCCCTTCAAGTTTTTTACACAGTTGTATAAATAGTGTTATTATGTTTGTTTTGTTAACAAACAGCCGCTGTGGCCAATTTATCCAAAGAAAAAATGGTCATGTGTTAATTTGTTCAGTAATAAGTTTTGGTTTTATGGCGAATTTGGTATGGTGGGATTATGATGTCATGAGAGAGAAGGACCAATCTTGGCGATACGCAGTCAAGCGGGGGGGCTGCAATATGCACAGCTAAATTAAAGTTCCCCCATGACTGTGGTGCCAAGGGGAGTGGGAACATTTAAAGGCAGTGCAGTGGGGTTGGTTGAAAGGGGACAAAGGAGGGGGTGGGTGTTTAGGCTGAGGAGGGTGTGGATATAAAGAAAAGTGTGTGGTTAGGGACAGTACATGTGGCATTAGCAGGGAAAGAAGAACCCACCCACCCTCCCTTGTTTTTGTGGGGATTAGTTGATTAGTGGGGGTTGGGGCATTCGGTTTTAACGGGATTATTTTACTTCTAGGGAGTTAGTGTTAGGTCATTGTCACAGTGGCTGCGGGGGGGGGGTTGGGTTCTCGGAGTTGATGTTTGATGGGGTTGAACTGGCTTCGGTTTACGGGCTCTGGACGGGGTGTTTACTTCGGGAGCATTTGGAGTTTGTTTGCCCGGAAACGGGTTACATGGTGCCCTCGAGCTGGTGGTTACGGCTGAGGGTAAAGAAGGTTAGGTTAAAAAAGTTTGTGGGGGGGCTTTTGCCCATGGTGTGCCAGTTTTGTTAGCTCCAAGAACCCTCCCCTTCAAGTTTTTTACACAATTGTATAAATAGTGTTATTATGTTTGTTTTGTTAATAAACGGCCGCTGTGGCCAATTTATCCAAAGAAAAAATGGTCATGTGTTAATTTGTTCAGTAATAAGTTTTGGTTTTATGGGGAATTTGGTATGGTGGGATTATGATGTCATGAGAGAGAAGGATCAATCTTGGCGATACGCAGTCAAGCCTTAGCCTATGATCACATGACGCATTTGCAATGTTTTTCAGAAAACATTGTGTTTTAGCACATTTTGTGAAAGTGCAACTAAAAAAAATACATTGCAAATGCATTGTGAACACAGCTTATGCATTAATTAATTAATTAATGGAAGAGTTTTGTAGAAATTTCTAAAGGAAACAATTGTTAGAAGGAAAGTTTATTTTTTCTCAGGACTGTAGGTGTGGACCTTGCCTTACAATCTTATTACATGTTACAATTGATTGTTCTGAGTCTTAATATTATGGAAATATAATTCTGTGCTGAGAACTTAAGGGGTTTTCCCACCAACATAGTAAATTGTAATTAAAACATCTTGTAATAATAATACGTTTGACAATTGGATGTTCCTGTGCTGAGATAATATTCTAATTGTACTTGTGGTATGTACTGTATTGTTTGCTGTGTCTGACCATGCAGAGCTCCTCCAGTTCATGCTGTTATGGTTTGGACGGGGATAATGCCCTGCCCTCTCAGGGTTAATTGTTGTGACCTCCTTTTGGATCTAGGAGGAATATTTATACCCAAGCTGGACTAGGATTCTCTGTCAGTTATGCTTCCATTTTGTCTGTGTGCCTGACCCCCTGGTGTGCGTGTGCATACTGTGTTGTTTGTTTGCTCTCCGTGCTTTGTCTGGTCTGTTTGATCTTCTTGGCTTCCCTGCCTTGTGTTTCTATCCATTGCTTACTAGGCTTTCTGACCTCTGGATTCCACCTGACTATCCTTCTGTCTCACCCTCCGTTACCTCGCTTATCTCCTGGTTATTGACCTTGGCACGTTTGACCACTCTCCAGCGCCGTGCACCCCGGTGCCTGGCTCTGCCCCTGGTCACTCCCCCTTAGTCACATGGTTCAGGTCCTGCTTGCTACCCAGTGAGTTCTCCGCTGTTTTGATCTGGGCTCCCTTACTGCAGCGAGTAGCCTACCAGCAGTAATTACACCTGGGAGCCTTGACACATGCTAGACAAACCCCACAGATCCTGGCCAGAGGAGGAGGCATAACTCATTTATGATAAATGAGTATTCAGACAATATAGCAGGGACTCATGGCTGTTGCTTTCTGAGGTAAAAGTCAGCAAGTTAGTCTTTTATGAAAAGGCCAAAGAAACGGACAAAAGTCTGGAATCGCAATAGTAAACAGTAGCTATAGCAGTAAATGGATTTAAAATATAACTTTTATTAAATAAATGAAAATAGGTATTGAGCCCATCAGGACATAGATGCAGATGTATGTCTTCCGGACACAGCGGAGCTTCTTACAAAGATCGAAGGACTGGTCCTAGAACAGGATATGATCATAGCTAGGATTGACATAGAGATGTTGTATTCCTCAATTCCACACACTAAGGGTCTAGAAGCAGTGGAATTTTTCCTGAGTAGTAGAGGGTGTCAGTTTCGGAGACACAGTGAGTTCATTCTGGAGAGTCTGAAATTGCTATTTGAAAAAGGTGTTCATGTTTGACACAAAGACTTCCACCAGCTCAGGGGTACAGCAATGGGGAGCCCCTGTACCCCTTCTTATGCTAATTTGCTCCTGGGTTTGTGGGAGGAAACAGTGGTGTTCAATGAGGGCGCTACCAAGGCAAGCGATGATGTCGTCATATGGCTTAGATATATCAACGATGTGTTCATCATCTGGCGCGGCTCTGATGATAGTTTCAAAAAATTTGTTGAGGTCCTTAACATCAGTTAATTGGGTCTAACATTTACGTTTTAGACCAGTAATATTAATTTGTTCTTCTTGTACATCCTGATTCAGAGAATGCCGGATGGCATCTTAAGCACTAGCACCTTCAGAAAGCCCACCTCCACCAACTCTCTCCTGAAATAGGAAAGCAGCCACCCTATTGCACAAAACAAGAGGTATTTCCAAAAGCTAATACATCAGGATTAGAAGAAATTGAACAGAAGTGAATAAATTTAAACATGAACTGAAGAAGTGGTTTCAGGAAAGGGCATACACTGATAAGGTTCTAGGAGAGGCATTCAGAACATCTCTAAACAGCCAAAGGGTAGATCTGCTGTCAAACTCTTCAAAACAGAATGAGAGAGACATCAGTACACGCTTCACTACAACTTTTAACAATGGAGCCTTATGTGTAAGATCTATTTTGGAAAAACACTGGAAAGTGTTAAAAATGGACAATGATATTCGTGAATCATTAACATCATACCCATAAATCACCTACAAGAAAGGGAGGTCATTGAAGGACCGTTTGTTCCATAGCCATTTTTCCAATCCACGCAAATCCACATGCCTAACTTCTGTAATCACCGGCTACTACAGATGTAGCGGTTGCATTGCAAGTTCTACTTTTAAGGTGAGCAAAGTTTTTCAAAGCCAAGTCACCCAAATCAGATCCTTTATAAACTACACTAGCAAGGGATAATCTATAAAGCTACCTGCAGCTGTCAACTTGAATACAAGTACATTGGAAAGACAAAAAGAGAGCTGAGGAGGTGATTAGGAGAACATCTCAGGGACATTAATAAAAAAGAGATACCCCCTAGTAAGACATGTGTCACAGCAACTCCTTCTGTGGCCGTGCCTGCTGCTGGGACCACCGCCGCTCCCCCCGCTCATACATACCCGTTGCGGCACGCTCCTCCTACAGGCGCGCGTCCACTCCTTCATTCTTCTCCGCTCCCTGGTTCTCGTTGTGTGCGCGTGCACACTGCCCACTCCAGCACTTCCTCTTTCTGATTTACAGGCACTCTGTATCTCCTCTCTGTGATCCTGGAGGACCATGACCCGGAAGTCCTTCAGCACTCCATGTATTTAAGGCAATTCCTTCCCTTGCTCCTTGCCTGTCTGTCATTTGTGCTTCTGTGACTCAGGTCCACCTTTGTCTTTGCACTGCCTGTTCTGAGTCTCTGCTCTGTCCAGCCAGTTCAGCTTCTCTGCTTTTCCCAGGCTTCCTTGTCTCCTCGTCCTGTCCAGCCTTCCCAGTGTCCGCTCCGTACTCTGTTAGTCTGGTGTCTCTGTCCTGTCCTGCTTCCTTTGTGTCTTCCCCTTCCCATTGCTCCTTTGATCTTGCCTGTACTCGGCTCTTACCAAACTGTACTTCATCTTACCCCGCTCTGTCCGTCCTACGCCCAGCTTCACTATTTTGTACCTCCTACTACCTGTCTCCGGGTTCCAGCTTCTGCGGCAATAGTCTCCCTTGGGTCTGCCCTTAACGCTCCCTACATTGGGGGTGGTCTACCTGGTCAGCTCACTCTTGGGAGGTTCGTTGTTGTGGATCTGCGGGTCCACTCCAGGTGTTCCAAAAGATCTCACAGTACAGACAGGCCATGGACCCAGCTGGTACCCTGACTCCTACCCAGAAGGAATTATTGTTCCTTAGGGAGAATCAGTCTAGGATTATGTCCTTTTTGAAAAACTTGGAATCTCGTCTCTCGTTCCTGCAGGCCTCCGATCCTGGGAGCATTTCGCAGTTAGCAAGTCTTTAACAGGAGCTGGCCCAACAGCGTGACACTCAAGCTCATATTCTAAATTTTATGGCTTCTGTGGATGATCGTCTTCACGCCCTCCAGTCTTCGGCTCCTGTCTCTTCTCTGGCCTCGACTCCTCACCCATCTCCCTGTCTGGCTAAACCTCCTCACTATAGTGGGGATCCAAAATTGTGTAGAAGGTTTTTAATTCAATGCCAGCTTCATTTTGAGTTACTTCCCATGCAGTATCCCACCGACCGTTCTAAAGTGGCTTTTGTAATCTCTCACTTAGAGGGTGAGCCTTTGGCGTGGGTTAATCCTCTCTGGGAGTGGGATGATCCCCTTGTTTCTCAACTCTCCACCTTCTTTGATACTTTTTGCAAAGTGTTTGATGAATGGGGTCGCTTGGCCTCTACCACCGAGTCTCTGTTCAACCTTCAACAAGTTACGCTTTCGGTGGGCCAATACGCTATCCGGTTTCACACCCTTTCATCCGAATTAGGATGGAATAATGAGGCTTTGGTGGGAGGCTTCTGGCTGGGGCTTTCTCCTCGAATTAAAGACAAGTTGGGGGGTCGTGATTCTTCGACTTCCTTGGAGGATCTCATCTCGTTGGCAACCCACATCGACTTACGTTTTCAAGAACGTTCTCGAGAATCTGCTAGAGAGAGGAGATTTCCTCGACTTCCTCCTGTTTCTCCTAGCTCTTCCCGTCCTTGGTCTGAGTCTTCTGCTAATTCTGCCCCAGAACCCATGCAGGTGGATCGTCTTAAGCCTGTGGAGCAACGTCAGAAAGAAAGACTAACTCAAGGTCTCTGTTTCTATTGTGGTAGTGCGTCTCATCTCTTGCGTTCCTGTCCTTTGAGGCTGGGAAACGCCTCTACCTAGGACTGGTAAGAGAGGTCTCCCTAGGTATCCCAGAACCCTCCCCCCACTCTTTCTTTTCTTTTACATCTGGGTAGTAAACATTTCTCTGACTCTGCTTATATAGATTCCGGGGCAGCCGGGAACTATATTCAACTCGAGGCAGTTAGGAGATTGCGGATTCTGGTCAGATCCCTGGAGACTCCTCAACAGATTGCATCAGTCGATGGCCAACCTCTGTGGGAGTCCGTTACATTGGTAACCGAAGAATTGGAACTCCAAATTGGAATCCTGCATCGTGAGAAGATCGTCTTCTATGTGCTTCCTTCTTTATCCTACACGTTTCTTCTTGGACTTCCTTGGTGAAGACTCACGAGCCTTGTATTGACTGGCGGTCTGGCGAAATCCTACGTTGGGGACTCTTCTGCAACTGTCTGCTTCCTGTTTTGCCAAAAAAACCTTCTCGTCCAATTTCGGTGCCTTCAAATTTACCTTCTTCGTATTTGTCTTTCCTGGATGTCTTCAATAAGAAAGAGGCAGAGACTTTACCTCTGCATTGACCCTACGACTGCCCAAATGATCTTGTTCTGGGCTCTAGTCCTCCCCGAGGTTGAATCTACTCGTTGTCTCCTACCGAGACTCAAGCCATGACTGAATACGTCCGGAAGAATTTATCCAAAGGTTTTATTCGCAAATCCTCCTCTCCTGCAGGTGCGGGTTTCTTCTTAGTTAAGAAGGACGGGTCCCTTCGTCCTTGTATTGACTACCGTGGTCTCAACAATCTCACGATCAAGAACAAGTACTTGCTACCTCTCATTCCTGAGTTGTTTGATCGCCTGAGGAGAGCCCGAATTTTCACGAAATTGGATCTTCGCGGAGCTTACAATCTAATCCATATTCGTTCAGGAGACGAATGGAAAACCGCTTTTAACACTCGAGATGGTCACTATGAGTATTTAGTCATGCTTTTCGGCTTGTGTAATGCTCCAGCGGTGTTCCAGGAGTTTGTGAATGATGTTTTCCGTGATCTACTCTACTCCTGTGTGGTGGTATATTTAGACGACATTTTGGTGTTCTCCTCAGATCTTGCTTCCCACAGAAGGGATGTCCGCCAAGTGCTGTCTCGTCTTGAAGAGAACCGTCTTTATGCCAAACTCAAGAAGTGCGTTTTTGAGCAGTCTTCGCTACCATTTCTTGGCTATATCATTTCTGACTCTGGCTTGCAAATGGACCCGGAAAAAGTGTCTGCTGTGCTTAACTGGCCATGTCCTCAGGGAGTAAAAGCTATCCAACGCTTCCTCAGGTTCGCAAAGTACTACCGGCAGTTTATCCCACATTTCCCCTCTCTGGTCGCCTCAATTTCTGCTTTGACTCGCAAGGGGTCCAACCCCCACATCTGGTCTTCTGAAGCTGAAGATGCTTTTCACTCTCTGAAACAAGTCTTAGCTTCAGCTCCTGTACTCCGTCGGCCTGAGATCAACAAGCCCTTCATTCTTGAGGTAGACGCTTCTGCCATTGGTGCTGGTGCAGTACTTTCCCAAAGATCCTCTTCCGGACATCTGGCTACTTGTGGTTTCTTTTCCAAAATCTTCTCCGCCTTGGAGAAGAACTAAGCCATCGGTGACAAGGAACTATTGGCCATAAAATTGGCGCTGGAGGAGTGGCGTTATCTGTTGGAGGGAGCTGTTCACCCTTTCAAGATCTTCACAGATCATAAGAATTTGGAATATATCCGCTCAGCACAAAGATTGAATCTTCGATAAGCCAGATGGTTGTTGTTCTTTGCCCGTTTTGACTTAGAATTACATTTTCGTCCTGGAAACAAGAACTTCAAAGCCGATGCTTTGTCCAGGTCATTTCTCGCATCAGATGTTGAGGTGGAGCCGGCACATATCGTGGATCCCAGCAAAATTATTCTTGTGGCTCCGGTCAGCATGTCTTCTTTACCACCTTTGTCCAGGTGAACGAAAGGTCTCGAGTCCTACGTTGGGCCATGCCTCAAAACTAGCAGGCCATGTAGGATACAAGAAGACACTCGCTCTCATCATGCGCCACTATTGGTGGCCGTCTCTTCTTCCGGATGTTCGAAGTTTTGTCGCCTCATGTCCTTCCTGTGCAAGAAACAAGATCCCCAGACATCTGCCCTCCGGTCTCCTACATCCGCTTCCAGTTCCTTCGGCTCCCTGGCAGCATATCGCTATGGATTTTATTACCGACCTTCCTCGGTCTTCTGGTCATATGGTCATTTTTGTAGTCGTGGATCGATTCTCCAAGATGGCTCATTTCGTCACTTTGCCAGGATTACCTTCCGCTCCTGAATTGGTGAGAATCTTCATTGCTCATATCTTCCGGATTCACGGTTTTCCGTTGCACATAGTCTCTGATAGAGAAGTTCAGTTCACCTCTCATTTTTGCCGAGCTCTATTCAAACTGATGAATGTCACCTTGGATTTCTCTACAGCTTATCATCCTCAGACCAATGGACAAGCAGAGCGCACAAACCAAATACTGATGACTTATCTCCTTCATTTTTCCAACAGTCATCAAAATGACTGGTCTGATTTGCTTCCGTGGGCTGAGTTCACGTACATTAACCACATCAATGAGTCTTCTTCCAAATCTCCTTTCTTCATCATCTATGGGCAACATCCTGGTATCCCTCTACCGGTACTTCCTGTCTCAAGTGTGCCAGCGGCTGATCTTCTGTCTGAGGAGTTCTCCAGGGTCTGGCAGGAGACCAAAACTGCCTTGGAACGGGCACAGGCCAGGATTATGAGACATGCCGATAGGAGACGTCTGGATCCTGCTTTATACCGGCCAGGTGATAGGGTGTGGCTGTCCTTCAGGTTTATTCATTTAAAGATATTCTCGTATAAATTGGGTCCACGGTACGTAGGTCCTTTCAATATTTTGTCTCGTATCAATGATGTTGCTTACAAACTGAAATTGCCCGCTTCTCTTCGCATACCTAACTCTTTTCACATTTCCCTTTTGAAACCAGTCATCTTCAATCAGTTCCATGTTTCTCCTGCTCAAACTCCTTTACCTGTGTCCGACCCATATGTCTTTGAGGTTAAGGAAATTCTTGCCATGAAAAAGTCTCGAGGTAAAACTCTCTTTTTATTTGATTGGAAGGGTTTTGGTCCCGAAGAGAGGTCTTGGGAGCCCTATGAGAACATACAAGCTCCTCAGATTTTATCCAGGTTTCTGTCTGGTCTTAGAAAGGAGGGGAATAAGGCTACTTTCACACTAGCGTCGTGCACTGCAAGTCGCTATGCGTCGTTTTGCAGAAAAAACGCATCCTGCAAAAGTGCTTGCAGGATGCGTTTTTTCTCCATAGACTTTTATTAGAGAAGCATTGCCACACGTCGCAACCGTCGTGCGACGGTTGCGTCATGTTACGTCGGACCGTCGCCACCAAAAAACGTTGCTTATAACGTTTTTTGGTGCGTCGTCTGCAGCATTTCCAACCACGCATGCGCGACCGGAACTCCGCCCCGCCTCCCCGCACCTCACAATGGGGCAGCGGATGCGTTGGAAAACTGCATCCACTGCCCCCGTTGTGCGGCGCTTTCACAGATAGCGTCGGTGCGCCGCAACGTCGCATAGCGACGTGCAGTGCACGACGCTAGTGTGAAAGTAGCCTAAGTGGAGGGGTACTGTCACAGCCACTCCTTCTGCGGCTGTGCCTGCTGCCGGGACCACTGCCGCTCCCCCCGCTCATACTTACCCGCTGCGGCGCACTCCTCCTGCAGGCACGCATCCTCTCCTTCATTCTTCTCTGCTCCCTGGTTCTTGTCGGATGCGCGTGCGCACCACCCACTCCAGCACTTCCTCTTTCTGATTTACAGGCCTTCTGCATCTCCTCTCACTGATCCTGGAGGACCGTGACCTGGAAGTCCTTCAGCACTCCATGTATTGAAGGCGATTCCTTCCTCTGCTCCTTGCCTTTCTGTCATTTGTGCTTCTGTGACTCAGGTCCACCTTTGTCTTTGCACTGCCTGTTCTGAGTCTCCGCTCTGTCCAGCCAGTTCAGCTTCTCTGCTTTTCCCTGGCTTCCTTGTCTCTTCGTCCTGTCCAGCCTTCCCAGTGTCCACTCCGTACTCTGTTAGTCTGGTGTCTCTGTCCTGCTTCCTTTGTGTCTTCCCCTTCCCAGTGCTCCTTTGGTCTCGCCTGTACTCGGCTCTTACCAAACTGTACTTCATCTTACCCTGCTCTGTCCGTCCTATGCCCAGCTTCTCTATTTTGTACCTCCTACTACCTGTCTCCGGGTTCCAGCTTCTGCGGTAATAGTCTCCCTTGGGTCTGCCCCTAATGCTCCCTGTATAGGGGGTGGTGTTCCTGGTCAGCTCACCCTTGGGAGGTTCGTTGTCGTGGATCTGCGGGTCCACTCCAGGTGTTCCAAAAGATTTCACAACATGTGAATCAAGTACATAGTGGACTCAATTTTTGAGGATTGAAAAAAATTGAGAAGTCTTCACGAGGAGGTGATTGGGATAGATGCATTTTGCATCATGAAGCAAGATGGATCTATGGGCTGAAAACCGTTTCTCCGCTGGGTCTAAACAAACAGCCGACATTTGCCTGTTTCCTCTAACTTTCTAATGTAGGGGGTACTAGGGAGGAACAGACGGCGCAGAGTGGGGGCGTCTTTGCCCAGGAATTAGGGTGCCAACCTCCACTGCCAGGTAGGGTCTTTTATCCTCATTAAAAACCCTCCTACCTTAACTTGGGACAGTATACAGGTAGTATCTTGCTCTGATTCTTGATCCCTCCTCTTGGATGACCCTGATTAGGCTTTCTGGGAGGCTAGTGTATGTGGCCTATCCTAACTATCTCTCAATCAATCAACATTGTAACATTATGATTTTTGATGTCTCCTCACTTGGTGAACAGGAGTTAATGTTGTCACCCCTGTAGAAACTGCTTAAATCTTGTCTTTTTACAGTACTGTGAGGCAGTGACCCCTGTTACAGCTAGGGGTGCTGTTTGTGTGCCCCAGAATGCGCAATGAGGCATAGTGAGGCCATGAGGGGGTATTGCAGTCACAGGTGTAACTGATTAAAAGCCCTGTAGTATAGGGAGGGGTTTGTCAGTGCTGGTCTTGGAAGCAGACCAAGCAGGAGACTTGTGCAGAGCTCTTTCTGTGTGGAGCAACACAGAGCCAGGCAGAGTCTAAAGCCTGATACACCAGCACATACAGTGGTGTAATTCGTTCACGGCAACTAGTCGCGGACTGTCTTAATTTTTTTCCCGGCTGCGTACCGGAGGACTCGTTTACTTTCTGTTTGTGAGAACGCTGAACAATAAATAAGACTTTTTTTTTTAACCTTTTCCTGGGTCACTGCCGTCTCACTGCACAGCAAGGTCACCGCTGCACTACATATGGTGCAGAATGCGGGCCATGTGAACTGAGGCATATCCAAAGCATGCTCTATGTCAATAATTAAGCCAGCAACTCTACAGCTCAAGCTTACAGAGGAGTTGTTGAAACAGTTGGTCCTCGCTCAACAGGAGCAGTATCAGCAGCAACAACAGACAAATAACTTGTTGATTTTCAACCTACAAGAGCCATAGAGCACAAAAATCCCAATAAATAAAAAATAACAATTTTATTCCACTAAATAGATTTGTAACAATAATACACATAGTAATATAAAAAGGCATTGGACTAGTGGCGCACAGTGTCAAAAAGAAACCATAGCAAGGGAGTATTCACATAATCAAATGATTACATCAAGAAGTAGATAACTATTTAGGAACAATCCCACAGATCTTTGCGCAACAAAATTAAATCAATGTAAAAGTAGGTGCACAAAAGATCATCTCACCCATAGTAGCCTGTGTGTGGTCACGTATTACAATGGATAACAGCCCCAACGTGCGTTTCGCGTGGGCTTCCTCGGGGGGCCGTCAACTGTAATGCTATAGATAAGCCCCCAATGTAACCTGAAAGATAAGAAAAACACGTTAGATTATACTCACCCAAGGGCGGTCCTGGTTCTGTTCAGGTCTGATGGGCATCGCGGTCCAGGCCCGGCACCTCCCATCTTCATGCGATGAAATCCTCTTCTTTGCTTCCTGCCATGGCTCCTGCACAAGCGTAATTTTCTGCCCTGTTGAGGGCAGAGCAAAGTACTGCAGTGCGCAGGTGCCGAGAAAGGTCAGAGAGGCCGGAACCACCCCTGGGTGAGTATAATCTAACGTGTTTTTCTTATTTTTCGGGCTACATCGGGGGCTTATCTACAGCATTACAGAATGCTGTAGATAAGCCCCCGATGGCGGTGGCCGCAGCTGATAGGGCAAAATTGAGGTGACAGATTCCCTTTAAAAGCCCTGTAGTATAGGGAGGGGTTTGTCAGTGTTGGTCTGGTAAGCAGACCGAGCAGGAGACTTGTGTAGAGCTCTTTCTGAGTGGAGCAACACAGGGCCAGGCAGAGTCTAAAACCTATAGATGGATAAGGACACCGCGCTAACTAAATGAGACAATGCATCAATGTCAAATGGACATCTGGCCAGACAAAAATGTATAACAAGCTGAAAAAGACGTGCGGCACACTGGAAATGAAAGTGAAAATGCAACTTATGTCCACACTGCAGTGGACGCTGAAAAAAGCAACAGTACCGCAGAGAAAACCAATGTAAGTGCCTAGTAAGGTCACAATAAATCATCAAAGTGTATATATAATAGAAGAGTGTACACTTACTGGATAATGGTGTTGTTGCTGTGTGAGATGCTGGCGGTATATGCAGCAAGGGCCGTCAGCGTTCTTTGGATATTGGAACAGAGCCACCAGCGGCTCAGGTGTCTGGCGGTGAAGTGTCCAGGACTGCAGCGCCGGGCGGCACAAGCACCTAGCAACGTGGGGAGCGTCCTCCCTGGTGAATGTGCGCCGCGCGCTCCTGGAACACAGGAGACCAGCACACGTGGACAGGAGAAAAACCGCTACAAAGAGCGGTGAAAAGAGGGGGCGTGGTTGCGGTGACGTCACCAAAAAGCGAAAAAGGCAAGGAGCTAGGGACGGATGCCGCACAGGAGCACTATAGCCTACGCGTTTCGAAGGTCTACGGACCTTCTTCGTCAGGGCCTAAAACCTGATACCCCAGTGTACATGGTGGTCTAGTTCGTTCATGGCAGCTGGTTGCGGACTGTCTTCATTTTTTCCTGGCTGCATTTCTGTTTGTGAGTACGTTGAACAATAAACAAGACTTTATTTTGAACCTTTTCCTGGGTCACTGCCGTCTCACCGCTGCACTGCAGTTCCTATCAGCTCAATTGAGCTTTGGATGCCAAGATATTGTACCATCTCATAATTTAATAATCTGGTTTGGAATATCTATATATTTTGGTAACTAAAGAGACACACTGTGTTACCTTTATTCCATACTAATGTTTTATAATTACACGGTAACGATGTGCCCCGGTTATTATGGAGGTGTTATGGAGGTATTATTGCGGCTCAACTGCATTCCATGGAGCGGAAGCTACATACACTCTACTAATAGTCCTGGGTGAAAAATGCTCAAGAATAGCAGCAGCAACATTGCACAAGTATATACATAAAAAATATATAACCAGATTTTATAACATCTTGTTGCTACAACAGTAACAGGACCAAAAATATGGACTGTTCGCTAGTCAACATAAACATAGAAAGAGGATGTGGAGACCACAAACACCAATATGACTAAAAAGTCAATTTGTATAAAAAGTAGTACTTTATTGAAATATTAAATAGTAGACAGATAAACAACAAGGACGGTTAACATAAGGTGCAACCATTGTAAAAAAAAGTGCTGTAGAAACAAGGCGCCCCAGCCCAAGGAGCCAATGTGGCATATATAAAAATAGACAATCAAAGTATTATTGCACAGATACAACTACAAGGACCCACCACTCAATATAAGTGTATCATATCAAGGCGTGGGTATACCTAAGTGGTTTAATATCACCTGCCATATACTTACAAGAACAGGTTCATTCTTTGTGCTAAATGGCAGGTCCTCCAGTCAGCCATTTAGCTGAGTGAAGCCAACGTAAATGAGGTCATCAAAGCATGTGTGGTCCTACATAACTTCGCCCGACTTCATGAATGCTCATCATCTGATGGTGCTGAAGGTGTGTTGGGCAATGTGGGTAGGCCTAGACCACATGTGATCCCTCAGCATCGTCCGGACTGAAAGTACGTGACATTTTCACAAATTATTTTGTGACACCTCAGGGTGCTACTCCCTGGCAAGAGCATACTGTATCTATGTTGTAAGTTTAAAATGTTTGTATAGATAAATATACTTTTTCATTTAAGTTGTTGTGTGTTCATTTGATTTGTTTTTTTTCTTATTTTCATTTTGTATCTTGTATTAATTATTGTAAGAAGACACAAAAATTGGCATTTCTAAATTCTTTATAAAGCCAAAACATAACTTTTTTTTGCTTAAAACTATGTTTAAGTCATATGGCTTTTGTGGCCATAGTAATTTGGCCATACCCTTTTTTCAAATGTTGTAAAACATAGCAATAAAACATAAACATTAATTTGCTATAGCAAAATCAGATAACAAAATACATTATACATTTTGGAACGTTGGTGGAGTTGATGGCGGGAGTCCAGCCTCTTTTTCTTGCTGGCTTTGGTGTCCAACTTGCCCTTCACCCTGTGTGGGTGCATAATCTTGGCCATAATGAATGTTGTGGCCAGGGTCAGATTGGTGAGCGGCAAAGTGTCCATAGGGAAAATGGAGATTAGACCCCTGGGGATCCTGGAAGCCACGTGACTTATACCCCCAATATGGCCATGTCGTCCAAAGCCAGGTTGGCACCAGCCTCCAACACTGGGTCTGTACAAGTAGCCATATTGGGCAGGTTGGTTATAGGATGCCATTTGGGCCTGTTGTGCCCAAGGTTGGTTTTGGGGGGAATGGGTTGAGGTGTAGGCACCCGTGGAGGAGGTGCGTCAGATCCATATTGGCCATGCACTTCTGGGTTTGGGTTAACTCAGAGCAGGTTACGGGGTGACAGCTGCCACCTCTCCAAGAACTCAAATACCTCATATGAGGTATTGGGGGGTGTGCATGCATCCATGAGGATCTGAATAGATCCTTGCACACGTAGCCTCACCTCACGGGGTATGAGACGGAGTTACCAGGCCAGACTGCGGGAATATGCCTCCTCATCCTGGGCAGCCCTGGACAGGTAATTGAGCTGCCCCTTGTCAACATGCCTCCTGGTATCAGAGTCAGGGATCTCTTCATCGCCCACGGTGGGATATGACAGCAGGCTGGGGGGAGGCCTCCAGAGGAACAGTAGGGCTGCTGCTGTTGCCTGGTTCATCAAGGCTTCCGGGTGCTGGTGCAGCTGCTGGTCCAGTTCCTGTTGCAGCTACTGGTGCTGGTGCAGGTGGAGCTTGGTTGATGCAGCTGGAAGGCTGAGAAGATGGGCCAGCCACCTCTTCTCCTTCCCTGACTGGATCAATAATGGCCTCAGAATCCAACCTTGTCTCCCTCTCAGTGAGCTTGGACTGAGTTGTTAGAAAATTTAATTTTACATTAAAAAATGTAGACATATGATCCTAAAAAGCATATGTGTAATGTGGTGTGATGTATGTACGTACAGTCTGAGATCCATAATGGGAGCCAGAAATGCCAGGCGGTCAAAATATATGTATTTTCTCTTGGTTGGTGGTGCATCCCCACTCCTGGCCCGCTGCTGACGTTCATGCCTATATTGGTCGCAGATGCTGAGCCAGCGTCTCATAACATCTTCCACTGCAATGACAGACAATAATAATGTATAAGGACATTACGCATATTGGATCCACAAGTGTATTGACATTTTACATAGTCATGTGGCCTAGTAAGGTGTAATTTATAAACATAATCTATATTACTCATAATGTTATAAAAAACCACATAATAGGATTTAAGGGGATAGTGTGAAAACGTGTTATTTAGTGCAGTTAATATGATTTTTAAAACATGAGTGAACTTACTAATTTGTTGTTGTCCCTCACGTGGACGGTCTGCAAAATTGCCAAAAAGTAGCCCACAGATCCTCCTCCATGCCGCCTCTTTTCTGGCCCGGTCGGAGTAATGTGCATCCCAAATTTCAGGCCTTTCTTGGACCAGAACGATTAGCAGCTCGACATTTATGAATGTAGACATGCTGCAGGACTCCGTAAAGGCGTTCTTCCAGGATGTCAGGACTTTTTTTGAGCTAATTAACATGTCTAAGCTTCCTGACGAAGGAACTATTACCGAAACGCGCGTCGGGGCGCGTGTGCACGCTGATACCAATCCTATAAGGTACTTCTTATGTCTGGACTGTTATATGCATTTTACCCCCCTTTCTTTTGATCTCTGGTATAGCGGTGTCATAGCTGTGTTATATGCACGCTACATCCACGTTGTTGTATTCACATTGCAATTCCCTTCCCTCCCTCTTCTTTAGTGGCACAATTAGTTTTCTATAGGTAATTTCTACCATGTCATGGTGATTTTGTGATATTATTCACAGGTTTTTACTAATGTTACATTTTTTTGGGACGTCTTTGTTTTATTACATAAACTAGCCCCTTCTCTTTCTTTTTTTGCTGTGGCACTTATGCACTTTATATATTCTCTCTAGGTTAGTACCTGGTATTACACAGTGTTCCATCACAATTTGAAAAAAAAAATTTTACAGTGTTTTATTATATTTTTTTTAATTAATATATTCTAATGTAAATTTCACTTTCTTAAACAGCCTGAGATCAATTTTTGCTTACCTTTATTCCGGACATATGGCACATATATATGTAAATATTAAACCTTTTTTGTATATATTGATTATTTTGTACCTTTTTGGTTATATCGTGTTGCACTTTCTATATAATTTGTGTAATAAATTTTAAAATTATTTTTGTATATTGACTTGCTACTACCCTAATAAAGATACACTTATACGAATTCCTTGGTTGTATCTCTCTCTTTTCTTAGTTTCTTTTTCCTGGGTTTGGTGTTTCCTCTTGTTATTTATTTATTTTTTTTTACTGAATCATGTTTATTAAAAATTTTTCAGGTTAGACAGATAAACACAACAATTCCGCAAACAGAGCAGAGTAGATTATTAATACAATAAGAAAACAGACATACCAACGCAAGGGAGGGGGGGGAAAGGGAGTAGGTACACATAGGTATACAACTGTAGATTATTTAGATCAAAGGTCTAAACATAAACTAACCTACTGAAATACAGGTTCCTGAAAGTCAAAGCGACATATAAACTAGACAGCTAGGCACAGTGCAAGATTTTCACGGGTCGGGAGTATCAGATCCCGGATCACAGTAGGACAAGCGTCTTCACGCTGGGATAAAGGAAAACCGGCTATCAAGCCACGGCTCCCAGATCTGAGACTTTTTTGTTTTTGATGACGCAGATAACACCAGTGCCCGTTCGTATTGGCAATGAAGGTTCATCCTATCAATCACAGATTGTATGGTCGGTGCGCTAGTCACTCTCCATTTGGAAGCCACTGCCAGTCTAGCGGCTATAAACAAATGTGAGAACACACCTCTCAGCCCATGTGGAATCTCATCCAAACCAATATGCAATAAAACCATACTAGGTCGCAGGGCCACCCGAATCCCAGTCACCTCCGCTATCACGTCCTCTAAACTAACCCAAAGATTTTGTAATTTCGGACATGACCACTACATATGGCTAAGCGTCCCCAACATACCGCAGCCTCTCCAGCACAATGGGGAGCATTGAGGGCCAAAATGGGCAACTTTAACTGGGTAATAGTACCAGCGTAAGTGGACTTTTTTAAATTGTTCCAGATGGTTTACACATGAGGATACTCTCCGAACCTCTAACACCGCTTCCCGCCACCCATCAGGCGCTAGGGTGACCTGCAAGTCATCCTCCCACTGGCTCATGAATTGCAACTTAACCTCTCGGTCAGGATCATTCAGGGCTCTATACAAAATAGATACATTGCGAGTACTAGGACCAGGCACCAAGAAAAGACCATTTACTGTACGAACTAGGTTGGTATTAAAAAAGGGCGTCAGTTGAGTAGTGTGCATAAGATGTCTTAATTGTAAAAACTGATAAAATCTATGCCGAATATCAGGGTGTTTCGCAACTAGGCGATCAAACGGTTTAATCATTGTGTCATCAAGCAGCTGATGAAGTGATTTTACACCAGCTAGTACCCATGGCTGTAAATCTATATATGGAATATGTAATTCTAGCGCCTTCAGTGACACTTCAGTTAACGGAATTTTAATAAGAGACGGGACCGTCTGTGTCCAAAAATGCAGTGCAGTAGACATGGTCGGTAGGGGGAGACTACCTGTCCGCGGACCCAAAGCTTCAACCTCCAGCATGAATCGGGTGGAGCCTCTAGTTGCATAGAAATTTTCAATTTGCAACCATCTATGATCCTTATCAAGCTGCCACCAGTCCCGCAACCCTGCCACCACCGAGGCCTTATAGTACGCCATCAGATTTGGTAATCCCATTCCCCCCAACTCATAAGGGTAGTACATAAGGGATTTAGCCACTCTAGGAGTTTTGTGGGCCCATATGTATCTATTTGTTAAGCGTTGAAAGTTTGTTATAATTTTGCTTGGAACCCTCAAAGGGAGATATCTAAAATAATATAATATCTTGGGGAGAATTTTCATTTTGAAAATGTTGATTCTGGCCACCCAGGATGTCATAAACATATGCAAGGTGTCTAACTCAGACTTAATCTCTCTGAATAGAGCAGAATAATTCACCTCTATAATATGTTGAGAACATGTAAGCTTTATACCAAGGAAAGGGATACCCTGATCAGTCCAACGAAAGGGAAACTTATTCTCTAATTCAGTTCTGACGACCAAAGGGACCGCGACAGGGAATACCAAAGATTTGGATGCGTTCAGTTTGTAATAGGATACTGACGCAAAATCCTCTAGTTCAGCCATGACTGCTGAGAACGACCGCTCCAGATCCACACAAGTTATGATAACGTCATCCGCGTATAGACCAATCTTATGAGCAGCCGGGCCCACCATCAGGCCTGAAATATCCGAGTTAAAACGGATTTTCTCCGCCAATGGCTCCATGCATAATGCAAATATAATGGGGGATAATGGACATCCCTGCCGCGTCCCATTGGTGATCAGAAAGGGGGCAGATACTACTCCAGAGGCGAGAACTCTGGCAGATGGAGTGGAATATATGGCCGAGATCGCTGATAGGATGGGGCCCTCCAAACCGAACTTCCGAAGAACACTTCCCAAATATCCCCAATGTACCCTATCAAAAGCCTTCTCAGCATCCAAAGACAGAAAGGCACTGGGAAGGCCCGACAGTTCCGCCACCCTGATGAGATTCAACATTCGGCGGGTACCATCCTTAGTTTCCCGGCCAGCCACAAAACCGACCTGGTCAGGAGAGACAAGAGAGGGGATTATCAAATGAAGGCGGGAGGCTAACAATTTGGTATATATCTTTAAATCACAATTCAATAAAGCAATGGGCCTAACATTTCCAGGACTATCAGGGGTCTTACCTGGCTTAGGGAGAGTGGTAATAATAGCTTCCAGATTGGAGGCAGCAACTTTGCCTGATTCCCTCCAACTAGAAAACAACCTCAATAGATATGGGGCCAGAAGATCCTGAAAAGTGCGATAATATTCATTTGATAGTCCATCCGGACCAGGTGCGGTGTGCAGCTTACTACTTTTAATGGTTTTTTAATCTCCTCCTCTGTAAATGGGGCATTTAACAAGAGTAATTGTTCTTGGGATACGCATGGTAAATTAACTGACTGTAGATATGAGTCGATTGATACCTGGGTGGGTTGACGGGTCTGCTGGTCAGAATGTAAGTTATATAAATGGGAGTAATACTTTGCAAATGTCTCTGCGATTTCAATCGGATTCCTAACCAAACACCCATTCTGCCCTAGCAAACCATCTAATCTGGATTTAGCCTCTCGCTTGCGTACCCTACGGGCCAGTATAGCTCCCGCCCTATCTCCAGTGGCATAAAAATGAGTTTTAAATTTACGTAAATTATGGGCATAGGTAGAAAGCAAATTCTCCCGCAATTTAAAGCGAACCCCGTATATCTCATCCGATACCGCCTGAGAGGGTGAGGTTTTATTCAGTGATTCCAATTGATCAAGTCTAGTTAAGAGGTCATCCCGTAACCCTCTATTGCGCTTCAGTATGGAGGCTTGTTGTATGAGATATCCCCGAATAACCACTTTATGTGCAGCCCATAGCGTTTCATCTGAAACTTCCCCATTATTGTTAATGTGGAAATAGTGGGTCAGCTCATTAGAAATACCACACGTCACCCTCTCATTTAGTAAGAGAGAAGGGTTCAGGCGCCATCTAAAGGCAGGATTCACATGATGTTTTAATGCTAACTGTAACACAATGGGAGCATGGTCAGACCAGGTAATTAGTCCTATGTTGGAGGAGATGCATCTTGAAAGAACCGTAGTATCTACCAAAATATGGTCTATCCGAGAGTATGTACGGTGTCGGAAAGAATAGAAGGTATAATCTTTTTCACTCGCATGGGAGTACCTCCAGAAATCATGTAGATGATATTCTTTGGTTAAGCCTTTCAACTCTCCCCTAGGCCGAACGCCACCTCGTGAGCAGTCTAAATCTCTATCCATGGGGAGATTAAAGTCTCCGCAATATAACTTTTCACCCTGTGCCAAACCATCCACTCTTTGTAATACCTTGCGGATAAATGACTGTTGCGAATTATTTGGGGCATATAGGACTGTGATGGTGTGCAACTCGCCATTCAATGTGCATATGAGGATCAGAAATCTGCCCGCAGGATCCGCCACCCTCCGAATATATTTAAAGGCTAAAGTATTTTTAAAGATGATGCACACCCCAGCTTTTTTAGTGTTATTATTAGCGAAGTAGATATTAGAGAATTGTGGGTGACAAAGCCTAAAATTATCAGCTTCTATCAGATGTGTCTCCTGCAGGCAGATGATCTCCGCACCTGATTTTTTCACTTCTTTCCATAGGATGGACCTCTTACAGGGGGAGTTCAACCCCCTAACATTCAGAGACAAAATGGTAACACTCATAATTGAACATTCTAAACCTTGCTATCACACACATCTTCATGAACCCACATCACTTGCATCAGTGTACCTGTGTTAGCCACATAAAAGATCACAGGAACCACATTAAAAAGACCCATCTCGGAGGTGTACCTAAAAAAAAAAAGACAAGGGAAACAAAACACAAAGAAAACTAGAAGAACTTCTAAACACAAAGTCATGTAGCCACTAGGCCAAAGGCCAGGCTGGTCAGGCGATAAACACCTAAAAGGTCAGTCCTAGACCGTAGGTGGATGCCAGCTCAGGGCAATTCCAAGAGTCACTCCCAAACAGGTAAAAATAACCAGGAGTTATCTTGGACGGGGTGCTGGAGCAGAGAAAAAAAGGTGGAGAGAAAAAAACCCCCAAAACAACAAAAATAGAGAAACAGAATATAAGATCCGTAGCACCCTCACAGCATAGTCCTGCATCCGGACAGCAACTCATTCTCCTCTTCAAGTTTGAAACCAGTCCTGAGCAATTTTCTTTCCTGTCGGATTCTGACGGGGAGTGAAGGAAATCTTCCATTCAGTTAGCATGATCTCAGCCTGCTTGGGAGATTGGCAGACTACACCACGACCTTCATAGGAAATTATCAGCTTGACAGGGTTGAATCCCCATTTGTATCGGATATGAACATCACGTAGTGCTTTACAGACATGAGCAAATTCTCGCCTCCTTGCCAGTGTGGGCGCTGATAAGTCAGAGAACACTTGTAAGCCATGGTATTCAGCAGGGAGCTCAGGGGTTTTCCTCATCTTCTGCATGAAGGCGTCTTTGGTAGAATAGAAATGTATGCGCGCCAAAGTGTCTCTGGGCAAGGCTGGGTTCACATGCCGTGGCTTAGGGAGTCTATGTATCCTATCAATTAGGAAATCCCTGGGGAGCAAGGAAGGGAGCACAGATTGCATGAACTTAATTAAAAAGTCAGCTAGATCTTTGTCTGGAATGTCCTCTGGTATAACCCTGACACGTACATTATTTCTCCGTGATCTATCTTCCAAGTCATGCATCTTATCTTGTACCATATCCATATCCTCCCTCAAAGCTTTGTTTTCATCCACTAGAGCATTTATAGCTGTGGCATATTTGGCCATCTTGCTCTCAACATGTGCAGTCCTCTCCCCCAAGGATGAGACTTCCCCCCTAATCTCTTGCAACATAGACTGCATGTCTTCCTTTAGAGAAGCACGGATGGAGGCTAAAAATTCCTTCATGTCTCCTTTAGTAATAGGAGACAAGTTGCTAAGAGTCTCAGATGTCTCCCTCCCTCCAGAGCCACCAGATGAGTAGGAGGAAGCCGAGGGGGAAGCTGCTGCCATTTTACCTGCCGCATGTGCAGACTGTCTTCTGGGGAAGAAATCTGGGAGCCTCGGTGGGGAACTGCGTTTCTGCGATCTCCCTCGGGTCATCATGTGCCCAAGATCTTCCAGGAGCCGTTACAGTGCACAGAGAGGAGAAGAGATAATAAAAAGTGCTGATATTAGCCGGTTTAAGTCCGGAGAAGCAGGAGCCTGTGAGTTATGCTGCTTCTCTAGTCTGCATGCAGGCCACGCCCCCTCCTCTTGTAATTTAGTGGTCTCCACTGTTTATTGAACCACACTTCATAAATTAATTTTAATTTCAATTATTATTATATTTGTTATCCTTAAATATACGTATCTGTGTGGTTTAAACCCTCTTTTTACTGATAATGGCTTGGCCCATTTCCTCTCACCTGGAAAAGTCTTGCTTATTTCTCGCAAGTCACACGCATGGTCCGTGTGCAATCCATATTTTTCTCGCCCCCAGACTTGCATTGGTCTTCCATTTTTGGAGGAATACGCTGACAATCACAGCATGCTGCGATTTTCTCAGCCCGTAAAATATGACCGAGAAATATACGGCTGAGGAAAGCTGCCCCATAGAGAAACATTGGTCCGAGTGCGATGCGTTGTTTTTGAACCTCTCATACATCCCTTTCCCTGTCTCAATCGAGTGTGCATGTTCCCTAAACCTAATGTATAAGTGCTTAATCGTTTTACCAATACAAAAAAAATTCACATGGACAAAAAAAAGAAATCACATACACCACATACTTGGTTTTACAAGCGATGAAATGTTTTCCGTAGTGTGTATTATGGCTGATTCTAACCAGATTGTCTGTTGAATGCTGATTACAGAAAGAGCAATGATTGCACTTAAAACTGCCCATAGGTATGGTTTTTCTAACCAAGTTTTTTGCTTATTAGGCGATTTTTGATTAACTTTGATTTACTCTTTTAGATTTGTCCCCCTATATGAAATTAGGGGACCTTACAAAATTTAGTTTTATATTGTCATGCAAAAAATGCCAATTTTGGGGGGCTAGCAGCCCATATAATCCTGTCCACCGGACTGAACTTAAAATTTAAAAAGAAATTTTCATTTTTTGTTTCACCTTTTTATGATCCTTATGGTTTTTGCAATAATCATCCCCTTGATTAACATTAATGCCCTTTTCCAAATTATTATCCAATAGTTGATTAGGGTACCCCTTTCTCTTAAATCTATTTCAAGTTCTTGTGCTTGTGTATCAAACACAGTATCATCATTATTGATTTTTTTAAAACATAAAAACTGGCTGTACGGAAGGGATCTTTATATATGGTGCAGATCTGCACTGTCAAAATGTAAGACTGTGGCTGTCTTCTTTATGAATGTTTTTGTATGTATACCTCTCTCTTTTTCTCCACATGTACAGCCAAAAAATCTAGTTGTACTCCTCCGAACTGGGACGTGAATCACATGTTCATTTGATTCATTGTATTTATATAAGAAACAATTGAATTTTTTAAGTATGGATTCTTCATGTCATATATGTATTGTTCTTCAAATTGTGCTAGGTGGAGGTTTGCTAATGTGCATGCGACCGCTTTTTAAATATACCAGTCGTCCAAAAACGTAAAGGCATTATGTGTGAGAATATAATTTAATGTCCCACAAACAAAGTTTATGTAAGGCTCCTCTTTTCCAATTCCTTCCAAAATTCTTTTCACCACGTTAAGGCTTTCTTCATTTGGGATCCTAGTGTATAGACTCTCAATGTCAATGGAGGCAAGAGAAAACCCTTGTGCCACTCAAAATCCTTCAAGGCTAATAAAAATTCTCCAGTGTCTGTTATAAAAGATGGTATGTCTTTAAGGAGAAGTCTTACTAGCCAGTCAATATATTGAGATAATGGCTCTGTCAGAGAACCGATTCCTGCCACGATTTTGGTGGCCCTGGCGAATTTGGGGAAAATACCAATGGAGTTTTTTTTTTGTAAAGAGGGGAGTCATTTTTCTGCTGTTTTTTTTTTTTAAATAATACTTTTAGATACATGAAAAAATAAAAAGGATTCCAGTTTTTTTTTTAGGGATCGAAGCTTAGTGAACTGTAGGTATTTTTATCTGACAATTGTCTTAAAGGAAACCTGTCAGCAGGATTGTGCATAGTAAACTACATACAGTGGGGCAAAAAAGTATTTAGTCAGTCAGCAATAGTGCAAGTTCCACCACTTAAAAAGATGAGAGGCGTCTGTAATTTACATCATAGGTAGACCTCAACTATGGGAGACAAACTGAGAAAAAAAAATCCAGAAAATCATATTGTCTGTTTTTTTATCATTTTATTTGCATATTATGGTGGAAAATAAGTATTTGGTCAGAAACAAACAATCAAGATTTCTGGCTCTCACAGACCTGTAACTTCTTCTTTAAGAGTCTCCTCTTTCCTCCACTCATTACCTGTAGTAATGGCACCTGTTTAAACTTGTTATCAGTATAAAAAGACACCTGTGCACACCCTCAAACAGTCTGACTCCAAACTCCACTATGGTGAAGACCAAAGAGCTGTCAAAGGACACCAGAAATAAAATTGTAGCCCTGCACCAGGCTGGGAAGACTGAATCTGCAATAGCCAACCAGCTTGGAGTGAAGAAATCAACAGTGGGAGCAATAATTAGAAAATGGAAGACATTCAAGACCACTGATAATCTCCCTCGATCTGGGGCTCCACGCAAAATCCCACCCCGTGGGGTCAGAATGATCACAAGAACGGTGAGCAAAAATCCCAGAACCACGCAGGGGGACCTAGTGAATGAACTGCAGAGAGCTGGGACCAATGTAACAAGGCCTACCATAAGTAACACACTACGCCACCATGGACTCAGATCCTGCAGTGCCAGACGTGTCCCACTGCTTAAGCCAGTACATGTCCGGGCCCGTCTGAAGTTTGCTAGAGAGCATTTGGATGATCCAGAGGAGTTTTGGGAGAATGTCCTATGGTCTGATGAAACCAAACTGGAACTGTTTGGTAGAAACACAACTTGTAGTGTTTGGAGGAAAAAGAATACTGAGTTGCATCCATCAAACACCATACCTACTGTAAAGCATGGTGGTGGAAACATCATGCTTTGGGGCTTTTTCTCTGCAAAGGGGCCAGGACGACTGATCCGGGTACATGAAAGAATGAATGGGGCCATGTATCGTGAGATTTTGAGTGCAAACCTCCTTCCATCAGCAAGGGCATTGAAGATGAAACGTGGCTGGGTCTTTCAACATGACAATGATCCAAAGCACACCGCCAGGGCAACGAAGGAGTGGCTTCGTAAGAAGCATTTCAAGGTCCTGGAGTGGCCTAGCCAGTCTCCAGATCTCAACCCTATAGAAAACCTTTGGAGGGAGTTGAAAGTCCGTGTTGCCAAGCGAAAAGCCAAAAACATCACTGCTCTAGAGGAGATCTGCATGGAGGAATGGGCCAACATACCAACAACAGTGTGTGGCAACCTTGTGAAGACTTACAGAAAACGTTTGACCTCTGTCATTGCCAACAAAGGATATATTACAAAGTATTGAGGTGAAATTTTGTTTCTGACCAAATACTTATTTTCCACCATAATATGCAAATAAAATGATAAAAAAACAGACAATGTGATTTTCTGAATTTTTTTTTCTCAGTTTGTCTCCCATAGTTGAGGTCTACCTATGATGTAAATTACAGACGCCTCTCATCTTTTTAAGTGGTGGAACTTGCACTATTGCTGACTGACTAAATACTTTTTTGCCCCACTGTATAGTGTCAGGTCAGCGCCGTTATATTGATTAAAATGATACCTTTATCGATGAAATTCATCTTGTTCTTTTTTTTAATCCTTATTTTCAGTTTATAGTTAATTATATGCTCGTGCCCCAAGGCAATATAGTAATGTGTTGTATTTGAAAAAAACATGTCACTTCATCGCATTGGTGATAGATGCTAATGCGCAGGTGCAGCCGATGCCTCCATTTTGATGGTGATTTTTTTTTCTTTAACCCCTTTACCCCCAAAGGTGGTTAGCATGTTAATGACCAGGCCAATTTTTATAATTCTGACCACTGTCCTTTTATGAGGTTATAACTCTGGAACGCTTCAACGGATCCCGGTGATTCTGACAAAGTTTTCTCGTGACATATTGTACTTCATGATAGTAGTAAAATGTAAAATTTCCTTGATATTACTTGTGTTTATTTGTGAAAAAAATGGAAATTTGGTGAAAATTTTGAAAATTTCGCAATTTTCCAAATTTGAATTTTCATGCCCTTAAATCACAGAGATATGTCACACAAAATACTTAATAATTAAAATTTTCCACATGTCTACTTTACATCAGCACAATTTTGGAACCAAAATTTTTTTTTGTCACGAAGTTATAAGGGTTAAAAGTTGACCAGTGATTTCTCATTTTTACAACACCATTATTTTTTGGGACCACATCACACTTCAAGTAACTTTAAGGGGTCTATATGATAGAACATACCCAAAAGTGACACCATTCTAAATACTGCACCCCTCAAGGTGCTCAAAACCACATTCAAGAAGTTTATTAACCCTTCAGGTGCTTCACAGGAATTTTTGGAATGTTTAAAAAAAATGAACATTTAACTTTTTTTCACAAAAAAATTACTTCAGATCCAATTTGTTTTATTTTACCAAGGGTAACAGGAGAAATTGGACCACAAAAGTTCTTGTATAATTTGTCCTGAGAACGCTGATACCCCATATATGGGGGTAAACCACTGTTTGGGTGCATGGCAGAGCTCGGAAGGGAAGGAGCACTGTTTGACTTTTTCAGTGCAGAATTGTCTGGAATTGAGATCAGACGCCATGTCGCGTTTGGAGAGCCCCTGATGTGCCTAAACAGTGGAAACTGTTGTGAATTCTGCTCTTGGGCTCCCTCCGGTGGTTGTTGGTGGTAGTGCAGTTGTCTTGGGGTTGTAATCCGGGCAGGTGTTTCTGCTGATTGCAGCTCTATTAGGTATTTAGGTGTGCAGGATCCATGAGTCTGTGCCAGTTGTCCATTGTAATTGGAGGGATTGCATCTCTCTCTGGCTCCTCATGCTTTGCTGCCAAATTCAGCTAAGATAAGTGTCTGTTTTTTGTCTCTGTGCACACATGCAGTGTGCTTTGCAATTCAGTGCAATTTATTGTGTTTTTGTCCAGCTTAGACTTTGTTTGGATTTTTCAGTCATGCTGGATTCTCAGGAGATGCAGATATACTTTCTATGTCTTTAGTTAGATGTGGAATATTTGTATTATCTGCTGTGGATATTTTAGGATTTTAATACTGACCGCTTAGAATTCTGTCCTATCCTTTTCTATTTAGCTAGAAGTGCCTCTTTTGCTAAATCCTGTTTTTTCTGCCTGCGTGTGTCTTTCCTCTTATACTCACAGTCAATATTTGTGGGGGGCTGCCTATCCTTTGGGGTTCTGCTCTGAGGCAAGATAGAATTCCCAATTCCATATATAGGGGTATTTAGTCCTCCGGCTGTGTCGAGATGTCTAGGACGTGTTAGGTACATCCCACGGCTACTTCTAGTTGCGGTGTTAGTTTAGGGTTTGCGGTCAGTACAGGTACCACCTCTCCTGAGAAAGTCTCTCATGCGGCTCCAAGGTTACCAGATCATAACAGGAAACCCCCCCACAATTGACCCCATTTTGGAAACTAGACCACCCAAGGAACTTATCTAGATGTGTTGTGAGCACTTTGAACCCCCAATTGTTTCACTAAAGTTTATAAGCCGTGAAAATAAAAAAGCCGTAGAGCCGTGAAAATAAAAAAGATTATTTTTTCTACAACAATGATCTTTTAGCCCACATTTTTTTATTTTCCCAAGGGAATCTGGAGAAATTGGACCACAAACATTGTTGTGCAATTTGTACTGAGTACGCTGATATCCCATATGTGTGGGGGAACCACCATTTGGCGCATGGCAGAGCTCGGAAGAGGAGTGCGTTTTGGAATACAGACTTTGATGGAATGGTCTGCGGGCATCACATTGCGTTTGCAGAGCCCCTGATGTACATAAACAGTAGAAACCGTCCACAAGTGACCCCATATTGGAACTAGACCCCCAAGGATCTTATCTAGATGTGTTATGAGAACTTTGAAGTGTTTCAGTGTTTTACTAAAGGTTTTAACACAGAGCCGTGAAAATAAAAAATCATCTTTTTCCCACAAAAATGATTTTTAGCCCCCAAATTTTTATTTTCACAAGGGTAACAAGAGAAATTGGACCACAAAAGTTGTTGACCAATTTATCCTGAGTATGCTGATACCCCATATGTGGGGGTAAACCACTGTTTGAGAACACAGCAGAGCTCGGAAGGGAAGGAGCACCTTTTTACATTTTCAATGCAGAATTGGCTGGAATTGAGATTGGACTCCATGTCACGTTAGGAGAGCCCCTGATGTGCCTAAACAGTGGAAACCCCCCAGTTCTAACTCCAACCCTAACCCCAGCACACCCCTAACCCTAATCCCAACCCTAACCATATTTTTCTCTAACTAACGGGGTGCTAAAGGGGGGTTTGATTTACTATTTATAGCGGGTTTTTATAGCAGGTTTGGCAGTTGTCACACACTAAAAGACGCTTTTTATTGCAAAAAATAGTTTTTGCACCACCACATTGTGAGAGCTATAATTTTTCCATATTTTGGCCCACAGAGTCATGTGACCTATTGTTTTTGCGGACGAGTTGACGTTTTTATTGGTACCATTTTTGGTCACATGACATTTTTAATCACTTTCTATTCCGATTTTTGTGAGGCAGAATGAAAAAATAAACATCAATTCATAAATTTCATTTGGGAGGCGTTTATACCGTTCCGCATGTGGTAAAATTGATAAAGCAGTTTTATTCTTCGGGTTAGTACGATGACAGCGATACCTCATTTATATCTTTTTTTATATTTTGGCGCTTTTATACAATAAAGACTATTATATAAAAAATAATTATTTTTGCATCACTTTATTCTGAGAGCTATAACTTTTTTATTTTGCGCTGATGGAGCTGTATCGGGGCTTTATTTTTTGCGGGACAAGATGACGTTTTCAGCGGTACCACATTTATTTATGTCCATCTTTTTGATTGCGTGTTATTCCACTTTTTGTGTTCGGTGGTATGATGATAAAGCATTGTTTTTTGCCTTTTGTTTAATGGTGTTCACTAAAGGGGTTAACTAGTGGGACAGTTTTATAGGTTGGGACGCGGCGATACTAAATATGTGTACTTTTATTGTTTAGATTTTTTTATTCAAATATTTATTTATTGATGGAATATTGATTTTTTATTATTATTTAAAAAAAAATATTTTTACAATTATTAAATTTTTTTTTATACATTCTAACTTTTACACTGTGTTCCACTATGGGAGTTTTGGGTATGAAAAATTTACAGGGTGATTCCATAATTTTTTTCCTCAGAATTGAGTGATTCCATAATTTTTCTCCTATGCTTGGTTAAAAAAAAGTAACCATTACTGACTACCATATTTTTTGTTCTTGATTTCTTTTAGTGTTTCTTAAAGCCAGAAAGTTGCCATTTGAAATGACTTTAGTTTTGTGTCATGTCTGTGATCTACACCCTACACCCTAAAGGCCCCGTCTCACACAGCGATTTACCAACGATCACGACCAGCGATACCACCTGGCCGTGATCGTTGGTAAGTCGTTGTGTGGTTGCTGGGGAGCTGTCACACAGACAGCTCTCCAGCGACCAACGATCAGGGGAACGACTTCGGCATCGTTGAAACTGTCTTCAACGATGCCGAAGTCCCCCTGCAGCACCCGGGTAACCAGGGTAAACATCGGGTTACTAAGCGCAGGGCCGCGCTTAGTAACCCGATGTTTACCCTGGTTACCAAAAAAAACAAACAGTACATACTCGCCTTTCGGTGTCCGTCAGGTCCCTTGCCGTCTGCTTCCTGCTCTGACTGAGCCGCCGTACAGTGAGAGCAGAGCGCAGCGGTGACGTCACTGCTGTGCTGTGCTCTCACTGTACGGCGGCACTCAGTCAGAGCAGGAAGCAGACGCCGGGGGACGGTACGGACACCGGAATGTAAGTATGTAACCCGATGTTTACCCTGGTTACCAGTGAAGACATCGCTGGATCGGTGTCACACACACCGATTCAGCGATGTCAGCGGGACCTCAACGACCAAAAAAAGGTCCAGGCCATTCCGACATGACCAGCGATCTCGCAGCAGGGGCCTGATCGCTGGTACGTGTCACACATAGCGAGATCGCTACTGAGGTCGCTGTTGCGTCACAAAACTAGTGACTCAGCAGCGATCTCGCTAGCGATCTCGCTATGTGAGACGGGGCCTTAACACTCTTAACGCCGTATACAGCTGAGCCAAATTGGTTGTATTGAGCTCTTCTTGTAGGTTAATGAATCTCTCTTTCCTAGGTCTGGGCTAGTCTAGTTCTATCGTTCAATGTCGAGAGATGGCTGGCACCACAGTGTTATCTTCCTCTCAGGTTACAAGTGTTTCAGGAAAACTGTCCAGGATGCACGATGTGTCTCTCCCTCTCTGGACATGGTGCTGGTGATGAATCATGCCGTGGACAGGCACTATCTTCTACCTTGAAGTAGTTAGTTCCCTTTTATTCTCTCACAGCAAAAACCTATCCTGTCAGTATCCCTCAGACAGGAGGCCCTCTTCACTTCCTGCTTCGTGTCCAAAACCAACACACAGCAAACTGCAAGGGAGAAAGGACTAGTCCAATTGCACACAACTCAGAGAGGAGCATGGTCTCTTAAAGCAACAGTGTCATTCAGTACCTAGCAAAAGCATGGAGCAGGATTTCTGCAAGCCTACATCCACAGAAGATATATATGGCTAGTATTTCAAGATGTCTGGACCAACCTCCCTGCTATGTTCCTTTAAAAACTACGTGCAAATGTAAAAAGCTTTGCTGCTGTTTTAAATTTAGAGGATGATCACAACAAATATTGATTTGACTTAGCTTTCCCCTTTGTTCGTTAACTTTACATTCTCATCCTTGACACTAAAGACTACTGATATTTCTAGCAGCAAGATTTCGACACCTGCCTACAACCTTTGCACAGTATTGTATGTGTATATGACAAGGATCTACAGTTAAGACGTCGGGATGTCCTTTAGACTGGAGAAGTGCGACCGGTTGGTAATAAAGAGAGGCAAGGTAGTCAAGACTGATGGAGTGGAATTACCAGCAGGACACATAGCAGATGTGCAGACATGCTACAAGTACCTCGGCATATCACAGGGATATGGCAACCATGATGGGGAGGCAAGGAAAGCAGCAACATCCAAATGCCATCAAAGGGTAAGACAGGTCCTGAAGAGCCAGCTCAATGTGAAGAATAAAATCCATGCCATCAATACATATGCATTGCCAGTTATCAGATACCCTGCTGGCATAGTGTGCTGGCCAAAAGAAGGGATGGAAGCTGCAGATGTGAAGACACCAAAGCTCCTCACAATGCATGGAGGTCTCCACCCTAAGTCTAACACCCAAAGATGAAATACCAACAGAAAAGAGGTTGGGCGAGGTTTGAAAAACATCCATGCCACCCTCACGGATGAAACAAGGAGTATCCAGGAATACATCAGAAAAATGGCACCAAAAGATGAGATGGTGAGAGAAAGCGTAAGGCAGCAACAACAACAGATCTGGAAGGAAGAACAGGAACACTGCATGGGATGTACCATTGACAGATAATGGAGGTGGCTGACATGGAGAAATCCTACCAATGGCTGGATAAAGCTGGACTCCGAGACGGCACAGAGGCACTAATCATAGCGGCACAAGAGCAAGCACTAAGTACCAGATCCATAGAAGCAGGAATCTACCACACAAGACAAGACTCAAGGTGCAGACTATGCAAATAAACCTTAGAAACAGTCCAACACATAGTGGCAGGATGCAAAATGCAGCAGGAACATCGTATACCGAATGCCACAACCAAGTAGCTGGAATTTAATACAGGAACATCTGCACAGCATATGGGCTAAGGCCCCCTAAGTCCAGGTGGGAGACCCCAGAAAAAGTGGTGGAGAATGAAAGGGCTAAAATCCTATGGAACTTCGAGATCCAGATGGATAAGCAAGTGTTGGCTAACCATCCAGACATTGTGACAGTAGACAAGGATCAGAAGACAGCAATGATAATATTTGTGGCAGTGCCAAATGACAGCAACATCAGAAAGAAGGAATATGAGAAGCTGGATAAATACCAGGGCCTCAAAGGAGAACTGGAGAAGATGTTGAAGGTGAAGGCAACAGTGATTCCAGTGGTGATAGGAGCACTTGGAGCAGTGACCCCCTACGTTGGAAGAATGGCTACAACAGATCCCAGGAGCAACATCTGAGCTCTCTGTCCAGAAAAGCACAATTCTGGGAACAACTAAGATCCTGCGCAGAACCCTCAAACTTCCAGGCTTCTGATAGAGGACCAGAGAATGAGAAAGGACAACAAAGACCACCCCCATTGGGGGTGAGAAGGAAGTTTTTTTTTAATATATACATATATATATATATATATATATATATATATAAAGATTCAAAAAAAGAGGCAGCACTCCATTGTAAAGGTGAAAAATGTGGTAGGTTTAATCGACCCACATAGCCGGGCGACGTTTCAGCTCAATCTGAGCCTTTATCAAGCAGTGAGTAACCATACCTGTTACCTATTTATATGTGTTTCAACAAGTGTTATATTGGTTACAATCATATTTTACATCTACTAGTTATCCATTCAAATATTTACATTAATCATCTTATGCTCATATCTCGTGCTTGTGCATAAAGTGCTTCGTGCCTTGTGCAGTAAAAACTCCAACTTCCACATTCCCTTTATCGCTCAGAATGTAGTACTTAGTTGCCAGCAACTTTATAAATAATTGATCTCTTATTAGTGGCCATTAGATATATATAACGCTACTTATAATGCCTGGCAATTTGACAACTCTAAAATGCCTTGTGTTATGGTTTCCAATGGCAAGGAAACATCAGAAGCATAGAATAAACGGACAAGCTCTCGGGTGATGGAAACTAGAGCTGACCGCGATGCTAAACCTACACACCACACTAGAAGTAGCCAGGGGGCATTCCTGCGTTGTCTCTAGATGCCGCGCGCCAGCCGGAGAACTAACTACCCCTGGTAGAAGAAAACACAGTCCTGGCTTGCCTCCAGAGAATGTCCCCACAGGAGATAGCAGCCCCCACATATAATAACGGTGAGAGCAGATGAAAAGACACACGTAGTATGGAAGCAGATTTAGCACAGAGAGGCCCGCTAACTAAATAGCAGAAAGATACAACAGAGGACTTCGCGGTCAGCTGCAAAACCCTTCAAAACACCATCCTGAAATTACCTTAACTCATGTGACAACTCATGCCACTGGAGTGGTAATTTCAGCCCAACAAGAGCTTCCAGCTGCAGAGATTCACATAAGTGCAAACTGGACAAAACATACAAAAATAGACTTAAGGACTAAAGTGTCCAACTTAGCTGAGCAGAAAACTGGGAGCAGGAACATGCAACAGAATCACTCTGGATACATTGATGGCCAGCATTAGAATGACTGAGGAGCAAGGTTAAATAGGATACTCCCACATCCTGATAGGAACAGGTGAACTGAGAAGGCAAAGCTTGCAGGACACCAGTACCACAAGAGACCACCGGGGGAGCCCACGAACCGAATCACAACAGTACCCCCCCCTTAAGGAGGGGGCACCGAACCCTCACAAGAACCACCAGGGCGATCTGGATGAGCCCTATGAAAGGCACGGACCAAATCAGAAGCATGAACATCAGAAGCTGTAACCCAAGAATTATCCTCTTGACCGTAGCCCTTCCATTTCACCAGATATTGAAGTCTCCGTCTGGAAACACGGGAGTCCAAGATTTTCTCCACCACGTACTCCAATTCACCCTCAACCAGCACAGGAGCAGGAGGCTCAACAGAAGGCACAAGTGGTACCTCATACCTCCGCAATAATGACCGATGGAAGACATTATGGATAGCAAAGGATGCTGGGAGGTCCAAACGAAAAGACACAGGGTTAAGAATTTCCAAAATCTTATAAGGACCGATGAACCGAGGCTTAAACTTAGGAGAAGAGACCCTCATAGGGACAAAACGGGAGGACAACCACACCAAGTCCCCAACACGAAGACGAGGACCAACACGACGATGGCGATTAGCAAAACGTTGAGTCTTCTCCTGGGACAACTCCAAATTGTCCACCACCTGCCCCCAAATACGATGCAACCTATCCACCATGGTATCCACTCCAGGACAATCCGAAGACTCCACCTGACCAGATGAAAAACGAGGATGGAACCCTGAATTGCAAAAGAAAGGGGAGACCAAAGTGGCAGAACTGGCCCGATTATTAAGGGCAAACTCAGCCAACGGCAAAAAGGAGACCCAGTCATCCTGATCAGCAGACACGAAACACCTCAAATAAGTCTCCAAGGTCTGATTAGTACGTTCCGTCTGGCCATTTGTCTGGGGATGAAATGCAGACGAAAAAGACAAATCAATGCCCATCCTGGCACAAAACGCCCGCCAAAATCTGGACACAAACTGGGATCCCCTGTCGGAAACGATATTCTCCGGAATACCATGCAGCCGAACCACATTCTGAAAAAACAGGGGCACCAACTCAGATGAGGAAGGCAGCTTGGGCAAGGGCACCAAATGAACCATCTTAGAAAAGCGGTCACACACCACCCAAATAACGGACATCTTCTGAGAAACAGGGAGATCAGAAATAAAATCCATAGAGATGTGTGTCCAAGGCCTCTTAGGAACAGGCAAGGGCAACAACAACCCACTAGCCCGAGAACAACAAGGCTTGGCCCGAGCACAAACATCGCAAGACTGCACAAAAGTACGCACGTCCCGAGACAGGGAAGGCCACCAGAAGGACCTAGCCACCAAATCTCTGGTACCAAAAATTCCCGGATGACCTGCCAACGCAGAAGAATGAACCTCCGAGATGACTCTATTGGTCCACTCATCCGGTACAAACAATCTACCAGGCGGACAACGATCAGGCCGATCCGCCTGAAACTCTTGCAAAGCACGTCGCAGGTCTGGGAAGACAGCAGACAATATCACCCCATCCTTAAGTATACCCGTAGGTTTAGAATCACCAGGGGAATCAGGTTCAAAACTCCTAGAAAGGGCATCCGCCTTCACATTCTTAGTACCTGGCAGATACGAAACCACAAAATTAAACCGGGAGAAAAACAACGACCAGCGCGCCTGTCTAGGATTCAGACGTCTGGCCGACTCAAGATAAATCAAATTTTTGTGATCAGTCAAGACCACCACCTGATGTTTAGCACCCTCAAGCCAATGACGCCACTCCTCGAATGCCCACTTCATCGCCAAAAGCTCCCGATTACCGACGTCATAATTTCGCTCGGCGGGCGAAAATTTTCGAGAAAAGAACGCACAATGTCTCATCACTGAACAATCTGAACTTTTCTGCGACAAAACCGCCCCCGCTCCGATCTCGGAAGCATCAACTTCCACCTGAAAAGGAAGAGAAACATCAGGCTGGCACAACACCGGAGCAGAAGAAAAACGGCGCTTAAGCTCCCGAAAGGCCTCCACAGCAGCAGGAGACCAATCTGCAACATCAGCACCCTTTTTAGTCAAATCAGTCAAAGGCCTGACAACGCTAGAAAAACCAGTTATGAATCGACGATAAAAGTTAGCAAAGCCCAAAAATTTCTGAAGGCCCTTAAGAGAAGTCGGTTGCGTCCAGTCACAAATAGCCCGAACCTTCACAGGATCCATCTCAATAGAAGAGGGGGAAAAAATGTACCCCAAAAAAGAAATCTTCTGAACCCCAAAAACACACTTTGAACCTTTAACAAACAGAGAATTGGTCCGCAAAACCTGAAAAACCCTCCTAACTTGTTGAACATGAGATTCCCAGTCATCCGAAAAAATCAAGATATCGTCCAAATACACAATCATAAATTTATCCAGATATTCACGGAAAATATTGTGCATAAAAGACTGAAAGACCGAAGGGGCATTTGACAGACCAAAAGGCATCACCAAATACTCAAAATGGCCCTCGGGCGTATTAAATGCGGTTTTCCACTCATCCCCCTGCTTAATTCGCACCAAATTATACGCACCGCGAAGATCAATCTTAGAGAACCACTTCGCCCCCTCAATGTGAGCAAATAAATCTGTCAGCAATGGCAAAGGATACTGATACTTGACTGTGATCTTATTCAAGAGTCTATAATCAATACAAGGTCTCAAAGAACCATCGCTTTTAGCTACGAAAAAGAACCCCGCTCCAAGAGGAGACGAAGAAGGACGAATATGTCCCTTTTCCAAGGACTCCCTAATATACTCTCGCATGGCAGCATGTTCAGGTACAGACAGATTGAATAGACGACCCTTAGGAAATTTACTGCCAGGGATCAAATCTATGGCGCAATCGCAATCTCTGTGAGGAGGAAGAGAATTAAGAGTAGATTCCTCAAAAACCTCACGATAATCAGACAAAAACTCAGGAATTTCAGAGGGAATAGATGAAGCAATGGAGACCAAAGATGTGTCCCCATGATTTCCCTGACATCCCCAGCTTAGTACAGACATTGTTTTCCAGTCAAGGACTGGGTTATGAGTTTGCAACCATGGCAATCCCAGCACCAACACATCATGTAGATTATACAGTACAAGGAAGCGAATCACCTCTTGATGGTCTGGAGTCATACGCATAGTCACTTGTGTCCAATATTGTGGTTTATTACTAGCCAATGGTGTAGCATCAATACCCTTTAAAGGTATAGGAACTTCCAGAGGCTCTAGATCAAACCCACAGCGCCTGGCAAAGGACCAATCCATAAGACTCAAAGCGGCGCCAGAATCCACATACGCATCCGCAACAATAGAAGATAACGAACAAATTAGAGTTACAGACAAAATAAACTTGGACTGCAAAGTGCCAATAGCAGAGGATTTATCAACTTTCTTTGTTCGTTTAGAGCATGCTGATATAACATGAGTAGAATTTCCACAATAGAAGCACAAATGATTTTTGCGCCTATAAATCTGTCGTTCGCCTCTGGACAGAAAGCTATCACATTGCATACTCTGTGGTGCCTCTTCAGAAGACACCGCCAACTGGTGCACAGGTTTGCGTTCCCGTAAACGCCGATCAATCTGAATTGCCATTGTCATGGACTCATTCAGACCAGTAGGCGCAGGAAACCCCACCATGACGTCTTTTACAGCATGAGAGAGACCTTCTCTGAAAATTGCCGCCAGAGCGCACTCATTCCACTGAGTAAGCACAGACCATTTTCGAAATTTTTGGCAATATATTTCGGCTTCATCTTGCCCCTGAGAGAGGGCTATTAGGGCTTTCGCAGCCTGAATCTCCAAATTTGGTTCCTCATAAAGCAACCCCAAAGCCAGAAAAAACGCATCCACATTGAGCAACGCAGGATCCCCTGGTGCCAATGAAAATGCCCAATTTTGGGGGTCACCCCGCAGTAAAGAAATAACAATTTTTACTTGCTGGGTAGGATCTCCAGCAGAATGAGATCTCAGCGAAAGAAACAATTTACAATTGTATTTAAAATTTAGAAAACAAGATCGATCTCCAGAAAAAAACTCCGGTATAGGAATTTTAGGTTCAGACCGAGGAGCATGTAACAAAAAATCTTGTATATTCTGAACTTTAGAGGCAAGATTATTCAAATTGGTAGCCAGACTCTGGGGATCCATATTTCAACAGATAAAGTCTGAGCCATTCAGGGGTTAAGAGGAGAGGAAAACAGGAGACTGCAATTAGAGCTGGAGTGCAACTTCAGAGGAAGGAAAAAAAAAAAAAAAGGTTTCACACAGTTCCTTTTCTCTCCTGCTTCAGCCTATAGATTAAACATTTTGGCTGGCCATACTGTTATGGTTTCCAATGGCAAGGAAACATCAGAAGCATAGAATAAACGGACAAGCTCTCGGGTGATGGAAACTAGAGCTGACCGCGATGCTAAACCTACACACCACACTAGAAGTAGCCAGGGGGCATTCCTGCGTTGTCTCTAGATGCCGCGCGCCAGCCGGAGAACTAACTACCCCTGGTAGAAGAAAACACAGTCCTGGCTTGCCTCCAGAGAATGTCCCCACAGGAGATAGCAGCCCCCCACATATAATAACGGTGAGAGCAGATGAAAAGACACACGTAGTATGGAAGCAGATTTAGCACAGAGAGGCCCGCTAACTAAATAGCAGAAAGATACAACAGAGGACTTCGCGGTCAGCTGCAAAACCCTTCAAAACACCATCCTGAAATTACCTTAACTCATGTGACAACTCATGCCACTGGAGTGGTAATTTCAGCCCAACAAGAGCTTCCAGCTGCAGAGATTCACATAAGTGCAAACTGGACAAAACATACAAAAATAGACTTAAGGACTAAAGTGTCCAACTTAGCTGAGCAGAAAACTGGGAGCAGGAACATGCAACAGAATCACTCTGGATACATTGATGGCCAGCATTAGAATGACTGAGGAGCAAGGTTAAATAGGATACTCCCACATCCTGATAGGAACAGGTGAACTGAGAAGGCAAAGCTTGCAGGACACCAGTACCACAAGAGACCACCGGGGGAGCCCACGAACCGAATCACAACAGCCTTGGAAGAAAAGAGGTCAATTGGAAAGAAGGATTGTTGAGAATGTAAATAATTGTACAACTAACAATTTATCTATTTCCCGTAGAGAATATAGGTGGAATGGAAGATGCAAAAGGAGAGGAGGCAAACGTCACCACAGGAAACAAAAAGAAAATGGAGAAAAACAAATCACAACAGCAAGTACAGAGACAACCGAATCTCAGGAAACGGGATCACAACTCGTAGTGAATATTTCACATAAGGAACTGACTGCAAATCAGGTATCTGTACTAAGCAAAGGGTTATCGTTCAGTCCATGTTCACACATGGATTGGTTTGAACTACAAGTGGACTTAGCGCGTTTTTTCAGAGCGTTAAGATTGAAGGAATGGTTTCATAACAAAGACATTAATGTCAAGAATAAGATAAGTGAATTTGATATGAGAGATTTGGAATTAAAAAATAAGAGCAATTTTGTTACAACTAACAATTCAGCAGCTATAGAGGCCTTTGAAAAAGTAGTTACAATGGAGGTTGAGAACTTGAGACAAAATAGTATGGTAACATATAGACATCCTAACATTTTAAGAGACAAATTTTTGGCTTTGCAGGAGCTTGTCCATGACGGTGACATCATTATCAAACCCGCGGATAAGGGGGGTGCTGTCGTCGTCATGGACAGGTGTATGTATATGGCAGAAGTAAACAGACAACTGGCGGATGGGGAGGTGTTGTGGATTCTGTTTGCGGGCTCCCTCTGGTGGTTACTGCTGGTACTGGGTGACTTTGGTGGGTTGCGGCCTTTGGTTTCCATCTGTCCATCAGAGGCTGGGTGTTTCCTATTTTACCTGGCCTCTCTGTCATTTCCCTTGCCGGCTATCAATGTGTTCAGATGTGCTCTGTTTGGTTCCTGCCTACCTGCTCCCAGATCTTTCAGGATAAGCTAAGTGCTGATTTTCAGTTGTTTGGTTTTTTGTCCAGCTTGCTTAGAATGTCTCTTTGTTAGCTGGTTGCTCTAGTGGACTGAGGTTCTCCCCATGTGCCATGAGTTGGCACATGGGTTCTTGTAATCTCAGGATGGTTTTTTTGATTAGGGTTTTTTGCTGACCGCTCAGTCCCCTTTTGTGTCATTCTGCTTTCTAGTTTTCAGCGGGCCTCTATTTGCTAAAGCTATATACATCATCTCTATGTGTGTGCCTTCCTCTCATTTCACCGTCAATACATGTGGGGGGCAACTATATCTTTGGGGTTAATTCCTCTGGAGGCAAGTGAGGTCTTTGTTTTCTCTGCAGTACTAGTTAGCTCTTAGGCTGGTGCGTGGCGTCTAGAACCAACGTAGGCACGCTCCCTGGCTATCTCTAGTTGCGTTTGTCAGGCGTAGGGCAGCGGTCAGCCCAGGTTCCATCACCCTAGAGCTCGTCCGATATTTATTATACTTTGCTCATCCTGTGCTATCCCTAGCCATTGGGGATTCATGACAGTATAGCCGGCCCACAAAGTGTTAATTGTTTGGGCTGAAGCAGGAGAAAAAGAAGTGTTCAAGGAAAATTTTTTTTTTTTTCCCTTCAGAGTTTTGCTGCCTAGCCCTTAATTGCTGTCTAGCTGCTTCTTACCTCCTCTTAACCCTTGAATGGCTCTGATCTTAGCTGTTTATCATGGATGTCCAGAGTTTGGCTTCCAGCCTGAGTAATCTCGCGGCAAAGGTTCAAAACATACAGGATTTCGTTGTTCACACTCCCATGTCTGAACCTAGAATTCCTATTCCAGAGTTTTTTTCTGGAGATAGATCTACCTTCCTGAATTTCAGGAACAATTGTAAATTGTTTCTCTCTTTGAAATCTCGCTCCTCTGGAGACCCTGCTCAACAGGTCAGGATTGTTATATCGTTCCTACGGGGTGACCCTCAGAATTGGGCATTTGCATTGGCACCAGGGGATCCTGCATTGCTCAGTGTGGATGCGTTTTTTCTGGCATTGGGATTGCTCTATGAGGAACCTAACCTAGAGATTCAGGCTGAAAAGGCTTTATTAGCCCTCTCTCAGGGGCATGATGAAGCGGAAATATATTGTCAGAAATTTCGGAAATGGTCGGTGCTTACTCAGTGGAATGAGTGCGCCCTGGCTGCAAACTTCAGAAATGGTCTTTCTGAGGCCATTAAGGATATTATGGTGGGGTTCCCTGCGCCTACAGGTCTGAATGAGTCTATGGCTATGGCCATTCAGATTGATCGGCGTTTACGGGAGCGCAAACCCGTGCACCAGTTGGCGGTGTCCTCTGAACAGGCACCTGAGACTATGCAATGTGATAGAATTCAGTCCAGAAGTGAACGGCAAAATTATAGGCGGAAAAATGGTTTGTGTTTTTATTGTGGTGATTCAGCTCATGTTATATCAGCATGCTCTAAACGCACAAAAAGGGTTGATAAATCTTTTGCCATTGATACTCTGCAGTCTAAGTTCATTTTGTCTGTGACTCAGATTTTT
Source organism: Ranitomeya variabilis (assembly GCF_051348905.1). Lineage (NCBI taxonomy): Eukaryota > Metazoa > Chordata > Amphibia > Anura > Dendrobatidae > Ranitomeya > Ranitomeya variabilis. The sequence continues at coordinate 444,878,266 of NC_135232.1, read as the reverse complement.
TCACTGTCTTCCATTTCCGTCGATGCCTATGTGGATTCAGGCACTGCCCTGAGTCTTATGGATTGGTCATTTGCTAAACGCTGCGGTTTTAGTCTAGAGCCTCTGGAAGTTCCTATTCCTCTGAAAGGAATTGATTCTACACCATTGGCTATGAATAAACCGCAGTATTGGACACAAGTGACCATGCGCATGACTCCCGTTCATCAGGAGGTGATTCGCTTCCTTGTACTGTATAATTTACATGATGTACTAGTGCTTGGTCTGCCATGGTTACAAACTCATAATCCTGTCCTGGACTGGAAAACAATGTCTGTGCTAAGCTGGGGATGTCACGGGGTTCATGATGATGCACCTCCGATTTCTATAGCTTCATCTACTCCTTCGGAGATCCCTGCGTTTTTGTCGGATTATAGGGATGTTTTTGAGGAGCCTAAGCTCAATTCGCTCCCTCCCCATAGAGAGTGTGACTGTGCTATAGAATTGATTCCTGGCAGTAAGTTCCCTAAGGGTCGTTTATTTAATCGGTCACTGCCAGAGCATACTGCTATGCGGAATTATATTAAGGAGTCCTTGGAAAAGGGACATATTCGTCCATCTTCGTCCCCTCTGGGAGCAGGTTTTTTTTTCGTGGCAAAAAAAGATGGTTCCCTGAGGCCTTGTATAGATTATCGCCTTCTGAATAAGATTACAGTCAAATACCAGTATCCATTGCCATTATTTACTGATTTGTTTGCTCGCATTAAGGGGGCTAGGTGGTTCACTAAAATAGATCTTCGTGGTGCGTATAATCTGGTGCGGATAAAACAGGGTGATGAGTGGAAAACCGCATTTAATACGCCTGAGGGCCATTTTGAGTATTTGGTAATGCCTTTTGGACTCTCCAATGCTCCGTCAGTCTTTCAGTCCTTTATGCACAATATTTTCCGTGAATATCTGGATAAGTCGGCTGCCTTTGACACAGTGGACCATTCCCTATTATTACAGACCCTCTCATCCCTTGGCATCACAGACTTGGCCCTATCCTGGATCTCATCATACCTAACAGACCGGACATTCAGCGTCTCCCACTCACACACCACCTCCTCACCTCGCCCCCTATCTGTCGGAGTCCCACAAGGTTCAGTCCTTGGGCCCCTGCTCTTCTCCATTTACACCTTTGGCCTGGGACAGCTCATAGAATCTCATGGCTTTCAGTATCACCTCTATGCTGATGACACACAGATCTACATCTCTGGACCAGATATCACCTCCCTACTAACCAGAATCCCTCAATGTCTGTCCACTATTTCATCCTTCTTCTCCGCTAGATTTCTGAAACTTAACATGGACAAAACAGAATTCATCATCTTTCCCCCATCTCACGTGACCCCCCCAACGAACCTATCCATTACAGTAAATGGTTGCCCACTCTCCCCAGTCCCACAAGCTCGCTGCCTCGGGGTAATCCTTGACGCTGATCTCTCCTTCAAAGCACATATCCAAGCCCTTTCCACTTCCTGCCGACTTCAACTCAAAAATATTGCACGAATCCGTTCATTCCTCAACCAAAAATCTGCAAAAACCCTAGTCCATGCCCTCATCATCTCTCGCCTTGACTACTGCAACCTTCTGCTCTGTGGCCTCCCCTCAAACACTCTCGCACCCCTCCAATCTATTCTAAACTCTGCTGCCCGACTAATCCACCTGTCCCCCCGCTATTCTCCGGCCTCTCCCCTCTGTCAATCCCTTCACTGGCTCCCCATTGCCCAGAGACTCCAGTACAAAACCCTAACCATGACGTACAAAGCCATCCACAACCTGTCTCCTCCTTACATCTGCGACCTCATCTCCCGGTACTTTCCTACACGCAACCTCCGATCCTCACAAGATCTCCTTCTCTACTCCCCTCTTATCTCCTCTTCCCACAATCGCATACAAGATTTCTCTCGCGTATCACCCCTACTCTGGAACCCTCTACCACAACACATCAGACTCTCGCCCACCATCGAAACCTTCAAAAATAATCTGAAGACCCACCTCTTCCGACAAGCCTACAACCTGCAGTAACCACCGATCGACCAAACCGCTGCATGACCAGCTCTACCCTCACCTACTGTATTCTCACCCATCCCTTGTAGATTGTGAGCCTTCGCGGGCAGGGTCCTCTCTCCTACTGTACCAGTTATGACTTGTATTGTTCAAGATTATTGTACTTGTTATTATGTATACCCCTCCTCACTTGTAAAGCGCCATGGAATAATGGCGCTATAACAATAAATAATAATAATAATAATAATAATAATAATAAGTTTATGATTGTGTATTTGGATGATATTTTGGTGTTTTCTGATGACTGGGAGTCTCATGTTCTACAGGTCAGGAAGGTGTTTCAAGTTTTGCGGGCCAATTCTCTGTTTGTGAAGGGCTCAAAGTGTCTCTTCGGAGTCCAGAAGATTTATTTTTTGGGGTACATTTTTTCTCCTTCTACTATTGAGATGGATCCCGTTAAGGTTCAGGCTATTTGTGACTGGACACAACCTACATCTGTTAAGAGACTTCAGAAGTTCTTGGGGTTTGCTAATTTTTATCGTCGGTTCATTGCTAATTTTTCCAGTATTGTTAAACCTTTGACTGATTTGACTAAAAAGGGTGCTGATGTTGCTGATTGGTCTCCTGCGGCCGTGGAGGCCTTTCGGGAACTTAAGCGCCGGTTTTCTTCTGCTCCTGTGTTGTGTCAACCAGATGTTTCACTTCCTTTCCAGGTGGAGGTTGATGCTTCCGAGATTGGAGCGGGGGCGGTTTTGTCACAGAGAAGTTCTAATGGCTCGGTGATGAAGCCATGTGCTTTCTTCTCTAGAAAATTCTCGCCCGCCGAGCGCAATTATGATGTGGGTAATCGGGAGCTTTTGGCCATGAAGTGGGCATTTGAGGAGTGGCGTCATTGGCTTGAGGGTGCTAAACATCGCGTGGTGGTCTTGACTGATCACAAGAATCTCATTTACCTTGAGTCTGCCAGGCGTTTGAATCCTAGACAGGCTCGTTGGTCGTTATTTTTTTCTCGTTTCAATTTCGTGGTTTCATACCTGCCAGGTTCAAAGAATGTGAAGGCAGATGCTCTTTCCAGGAGTTTTGTGCCTGACTCTCCTGGAGACACTGGGCCTGCTGGTATCCTTAGGGATGGGGTAATATTGTCCGCCGTATCCCCAGACTTGCGACGCGCATTGCAGGAGTTTCAGGTGGATAAACCGGATCGATGTCCACCAGAAAGACTGTTTGTTCCGGATGATTGGACCAGTAGAGTCATCTCCGAGGTCCATTCTTCTGTGTTGGCTGGTCATCCTGGAATATTTGGTACAAGAGACTTGGTGGCCAGGTCTTTTTGGTGGCCTTCCTTGTCTAGGGATGTGCGTACCTTTGTGCAGTCTTGTGAAGTGTGTGCTCGAGCTAAGCCTTGCTGTTCACGGGCTAGTGGGTTGTTGTTATCCTTGCCCATCCCGAAGAGGCCTTGGACGCACATTTCCATGGATTTTATTTCTGATCTCCCGGTTTCACAGAAAATGTCCGTTATCTGGGTTGTGTGTGACCGCTTTTCTAAGATGGTTCATTTGGTGCCCTTGCCTAAGTTGCCCTCCTCCTCTGAGTTGGTGTTGTGAATTTACCTTTTGGCTCCCTCTAGTGGCTACTAGTGATTTTACTCTGGGTATGTCTATCATCCCTTGTATGCTCACCTGGGTCGTTAGGTCAGGGGTGTTGCTATATAAGCTCCCTGGACCTTCAGTTCAATGCCTGGCAACGTTGATATCAGAGCTAATCTGTAGTGCTCTTGTCTACTGATCCTGGTTCCTGCGTGATTAAGCTAAGTCCGCTTTCTTGCTTTTTGCTATTTGTTTTTGTTTGCATTTTTGTCCAGCTTGTTCATTATCTGTATCCTTTCCTTGCTGGAAGCTCTAGGGAGGCTGGAGTTCTCCCCCCGGGCCGTTAGACGGTTCGGGGGTTCTTGAATCTCCAGTGTGGAATTTTGTTAGGGTTTTTGTTGACCATATAAGTTATCTTACTACATTCTGCTATTAGTAAGCGGGCCTCTCTTTGCTAAACCTAGTTCATCTCTGTGTTTGTCATTTCCTCTTACCTCACCGTTATTATTTGTGGGGGGCTTGTATCCTACTTTTGGGGTCTATTCTCTGGAGGCAAGAGAGGTCTTTGTTTTCCTCTTCTAGGGGTAGTTAGTCCTCCGGCTGGCGCGAGACATCTAGCGACCAACGTAGGCATGTTCCCCGGCTACTTCTAGTGTTGGCGTTAGGAGTAGATATATGGTCAACCCAGTTACCACTGCCCTATGAGCTGGATTTTTGTACTTCGCAGACTTGCTGATATCTCTGAGACCCTCGCCATTGGGGTCATAACAGTTTGCCAGGCCAGTATTAAATGTTAAATGCATTGCAGAAGCGGGATTATAAGAAAGAAAGTTCTGAGTTTTTTTTTCTCTCTCTCATTTTTTTTTCTTTTCCCCTTTAACTCTGAGTGGCTTGTGTTTGCTGCAGACATGAATGTCCAGACCTTGATTACAAGTGTGGACCAGCTTGCTGCTCGTGTGCAGGGCATACAAGATTATGTTATCAGAAATCCTATGTCAGAACCTAAGATACCGATTCCTGAACCATTTTCCGGAGACCGATTTAAATTTAGAAATTTCAGGAATAATTGTAAATTGTTTTTGTCCCTGAGACCCTGTTCATCTGGAGACTCCGCTCAGCAAGTAAAAATTGTTATTTCTTTTTTACGGGGCGACCCTCAGGATTGGGCCTTCTCGCTGGCGCCAGGAGATCCGGCATTGGCTGACATTGATGCGTTTTTTCTGGTGCTCGGTTTGCTTTATGAGGAACCCAATCTTGAGATTCAGGCAGAAAAAGCCTTGCTGGCGATGTCTCAGGGCCAGGACGAGGCCGAAGTGTATTGCCAAAAATTTCGGAAATGGTCCGTGCTGACCCAGTGGAACGAGTGTGCATTGGCTGCAAATTTTAGAAATGGCCTTTCTGAAGCCATTAAGAATGTGATGGTGGGTTTTCCCATTCCCACAGGTCTGAATGATTCTATGGCCCTGGCTATTCAAATCGACCGGCGGTTGCGGGAGCGCAAAACCGCAAATCCTCTCATGGTGTTGTCTGAACAGGCACCTGATTTAATGCAATGTGATAGAATCCTGACTAGAAATGAGCGGAAAATTCATAGACGCCAGAATGGCTTGTGTTACTACTGTGGTGATTCTACACATGTTATCTCAGCATGCTCTAAACGTCTTACTAAGGTTGTTAGTCCGGTCGCCATTGGTAATTTGCAACCTAAATTTATTCTATCTGTAACTTTGATTTGCTCACTGTCATCGTATCCTGTCATGGCGTTTGTGGACTCAGGTGCTGCCCTGAGCCTTATGGATCTGTCATTTGCCAAGCGCTGCGGATTTGTGCTTGAGCCATTGGAAAATCCTATCCCTCTTAGGGGTATTGACTCTACGCCATTGGCAAAAAATAAACCGCAGTTTTGGACACAGGTTACCATGTGCATGACTCCCGAACATCGGGAGGTAATACGTTTTCTTGTTCTACATAAAATGCATGATTTGGTTGTTTTGGGTTTGCCATGGTTACAGACCCATAATCCAGTCTTGGACTGGAAGGCTATGTCAGTGTCAAGCTGGGGCTGCCATGGAATTCACGGAGATTCCCTGCCCTTGTCTATTGCATCTTCTACGCCTTCGGAAGTTCCGGCGTATTTGTCTGATTATCAGGATGTCTTCAGCGAGTCTAAGTCCAGTGCACTGCCTCCTCATAGGGAATGTGACTGTGCAATAGATTTGATTCCTGGCAGTAAGTTTCCTAAGGGGAGACTGTTTAATCTGTCGGTACCTGAACATACCGCGATGCGTTCATATATCAAGGAGTCTCTTGAGAAGGGGCATATCCGTCCTTCTTCTTCCCCTCTTGGTGCGGGATTCTTTTTTGTGGCCAAAAAGGACGGATCTTTGAGGCCTTGTATTGACTATCGGCTTTTAAATAAGATCACTGTCAAATTTCAGTATCCTTTGCCGCTGTTGTCAGATTTGTTTGCCCGGATTAAAGGTTCCAAGTGGTTCACCAAGATAGACCTTCGTGGTGCGTACAACCTTGTGCGCATTAGGCAGGGCGATGAATGGAAAACCGCATTCAATACGCCCGAAGGTCATTTTGAGTACTTGGTGATGCCATTTGGGCTCTCTAATGCACCTTCAGTTTTTCAGTCCTTCATGCATGACATTTTCCGGAAGTATCTGGATAAATTTTTGATTGTTTATCTGGATGATATTCTGGTTTTTTCTGATGATTGGGACTCGCATGTGGAGCAGGTCAGGATGGTTTTTGAGATTCTGCGTGAAAATTCTTTGTTTGTAAAAGGCTCAAAGTGTCTCTTTGGTGTACAGAAGGTTCCCTTTTTGGGGTTCATTTTTTCCCCTTCTGCTGTGGAGATGGATCCAGTCAAGGTCCGAGCTATTAATGATTGGACTCAACCCTCGTCAGTTAAGAGTCTTCAGAAGTTCTTGGGTTTTGCTAACTTCTACCGTCGTTTTATCGCAAATTTCTCTAGCGTTGTTAAACCGCTGACGGATATGACCAAGAAAGGCTCTGATGTAGCTAACTGGGCTCCTGCTGCCGTGGAGGCTTTCCAGGAGTTGAAACGCCGGTTTACTTCGGCGCCTGTTTTGTGCCAGCCTGACGTCTCACTTCCCTTTCAGGTTGAGGTGGATGCTTCGGAGATTGGGGCAGGGGCCGTTTTGTCGCAGAGAGGCCCTGGTTGCTCTACTATGAGACCTTGTGCCTTTTTCTCTAGGAAGTTTTCGCCGGCAGAGCGAAATTATGATGTGGGCAATCGGGAGTTGTTGGCCATGAAGTGGGCATTTGAGGAGTGGCGTCATTGGCTCGAGGGTGCTAAGCATCGTGTGGTGGTCTTGACTGATCACAAAAATTTGATGTATCTCGAGTCTGCTAAACGCCTGAATCCTAGACAGGCCCGCTGGTCATTGTTTTTCTCCCGTTTTGACTTTGTGGTCTCGTATTTACCAGGTTCTAAGAATGTGAAGGCCGATGCTCTGTCTAGGAGCTTTGTGCCTGATGCTCCTGGAGTCGCTGAACCTGAGGGTATTCTTAAGGAAGGAGTTATCTTGTCAGCTATTTCTCCAGATCTGCGACGTGTGTTGCAGAGATTTCAGGCTGGTAGGCCTGACTCTTGTCCACCTGACAGATTGTTTGTGCCTGCTAAATGGACCAGCAGAGTCATTTCCGAGGTTCATTCCTCAGTGTTGGCAGGGCACCCGGGAATTTTTGGCACCAGAGATCTGGTGGCCAGGTCCTTTTGGTGGCCTTCCTTGTCAAGGGATGTGCGGTCATTTGTTCAGTCCTGTGGTACTTGTGCTCGAGCTAAGCCTTGCTGTTCTCGTGCCAGCGGGTTGCTCTTGCCCTTGCCTGTCCCGAAGAGACCTTGGACACACATCTCTATGGATTTCATTTCGGATCTTCCGGTGTCTAAGGGCATGTCTGTCATCTGGGTGATATGTGATCGTTTCTCCAAGATGGTCCATCTGGTTCCTTTGCCTAAGCTGCCTTCCTCTTCTGATCTGGTTCCTGTGTTCTTCCAGAACGTGGTTCGTTTGCACGGCATTCCTGAGAATATTGTGTCGGACAGAGGATCCCAGTTTGTTTCCAGGTTCTGGCGATCCTTTTGTGGTAGGATGGGCATTGATTTGTCGTTTTCCTCTGCTTTTCATCCACAGACTAACGGACAAACGGAACGAACTAATCAGACTCTGGAGGCGTATTTGAGGTGTTTTGTCTCTTCTGATCAGGATGATTGGGTGACCTTCTTGCCGTTGGCTGAATTTGCCCTTAATAATCGGGCTAGTTCTGCCACCTTGGTTTCGCCATTTTTCTGCAACTCCGGTTTCCATCCTCGTTTTTCCTCGGGACATGTGGAGCCTTCTGACTGTCCTGGAGTGGATTCTGTGGTGGATAGGTTGCAGCGGATCTGGAATCATGTGGTGGACAACTTGAAGTTGTCACGGGAGAAGGCTCAGCGTTTTGCCAAACGCCGCCGCGGTGTGGGTCCCCGACTTCGTGTTGGGGATTTGGTATGGCTGTCTTCTCGATTTGTTCCTATGAAGGTCTCCTCTCCCAAATTTAAGCCTCGATTCATTGGTCCTTACAGGATATTGGAGATCCTTAATCCTGTGTCCTTTCGCCTGGATCTTCCGGTGTCGTTTGCCATTCACAACGTATTTCATAGGTCCTTGTTGCGGCGGTACGTTGTGCCTGTGGTTCCTTCTGCTGAGCCTCCTGCTCCGGTGTTGGTTGAGGGCGAGTTGGAGTACGTGGTGGAGAAGATCTTAGATTCTCGTCTCTCCAGGCGGAGGCTTCAGTACCTGGTCAAGTGGAAGGGCTATGGTCAGGAGGATAATTCCTGGGTGGTCGCCTCTGATGTGCATGCGGCCGATTTAGTTCGTGCCTTTCACACCGCTCATCCTGATCGCCCTGGTGGTCTTGGTGAGGGTTCGGTGACCCCTCACTAGGGGGGGGGGTACTGTTGTGAATTTACCTTTTGGCTCCCTCTAGTGGCTACTAGTGATTTTACTCTGGGTATGTCTATCATCCCTTGTATGCTCACCTGGGTCGTTAGGTCAGGGTTGTTGCTATATAAGCTCCCTGGACCTTCAGTTCAATGCCTGGCAACGTTGATATCAGAGCTAATCTGTAGTGCTCTTGTCTACTGATCCTGGTTCCTGCGTGATTAAGCTAAGTCCGCTTTCTTGCTTTTTGCTATTTGTTTTTGTTTGCATTTTTGTCCAGCTTGTTCATTATCTGTATCCTTTCCTTGCTGGAAGCTCTAGGGAGGCTGGAGTTCTCCCCCCGGGCCGTTAGACGGTTCGGGGGTTCTTGAATCTCCAGTGTGGAATTTTGTTAGGGTTTTTGTTGACCATATAAGTTATCTTACTACATTCTGCTATTAGTAAGCGGGCCTCTCTTTGCTAAACCTAGTTCATCTCTGTGTTTGTCATTTCCTCTTACCTCACCGTTATTATTTGTGGGGGGCTTGTATCCTACTTTTGGGGTCTATTCTCTGGAGGCAAGAGAGGTCTTTGTTTTCCTCTTCTAGGGGTAGTTAGTCCTCCGGCTGGCGCGAGACATCTAGCGACCAACGTAGGCATGTTCCCCGGCTACTTCTAGTGTTGGCGTTAGGAGTAGATATATGGTCAACCCAGTTACCACTGCCCTATGAGCTGGATTTTTGTACTTCGCAGACTTGCTGATATCTCTGAGACCCTCGCCATTGGGGTCATAACAGTTGGTTCCTTTGTTTTTTCAGAACGTGGTTCGTTTGCATGGGATTCCGGAGAATATCGTTTCTGACAGGGGATCCCAGTTTGTGTCTAGATTTTGGCGGACGTTTTGTGCCAAGATGGGCATTGATTTGTCTTTCTCGTCTGCATTCCATCCTCAGACGAATGGCCAGACGGAGCGAACTAATCAGACCTTGGATACTTATTTGAGGTGTTTTGTTTCTGCTGATCAGGATGACTGGGTTGCTTTTTTGCCACTGGCCGAATTTGCTCTTAATAATCGGGCTAGTTCGGCCACGTTGGTCTCTCCTTTTTTTTATAATTCGGGGTTTCATCCTCGTTTTTCCTCTGGTCAGGTGGAGTCTTCGGATTGTCCTGGAGTGGACGTGGTGGTGGACAGGCTACATCACATTTGGAATCAGGTGGTGGACAATTTGAAGTTATCTCAGGAGAAGACTCAGCAGTTTGCTAATCGCCGTCGCCGCGTGGGTCCCCGACTTCTTGTTGGGGACTTGGTGTGGTTGTCTTCTCGTTTTGTCCCTATGAAGGTCTCTTCTCCTAAGTTCAAGCCTCGGTTCATCGGTCCTTATAGGATCTCGGAGATTCTTAACCCTGTATCTTTCCGTTTGGATCTCCCAGCATCGTTCGCTATTCATAATGTGTTCCATCGGTCATTGTTGCGGAGGTATGAGGTGCCTGTTGTTCCTTCGGTCGAGCCTCCTGCTCCGGTGCTGGTGGAGGAAGAATTGGAGTATGTTGTTGAAAAGATCTTGGATTCTCGTGTTTCCAGACGCAAACTCCAGTATTTGGTTAAGTGGAAGGGTTATGGTCAGGAGGACAATTCCTGGGTGGTCGCCTCCGATGTTCATGCGACTGATTTGGTCCGCGCCTTCCATAGAGCTCACCCTGATCGCCCTGGGGGTTCTCGTGAGGGTTCGGTGACCCCTCCTCAAGGGGGGGGTACTGTTGTGGATTCTGTTTGCGGGCTCCCTCTGGTGGTTACTGCTGGTACTGGGTGACTTTGGTGGGTTGCGGCCTTTGGTTTCCATCTGTCCATCAGAGGCTGGGTGTTTCCTATTTTACCTGGCCTCTCTGTCATTTCCCTTGCCGGCTATCAATGTGTTCAGATGTGCTCTGTTTGGTTCCTGCCTACCTGCTCCCAGATCTTTCAGGATAAGCTAAGTGCTGATTTTCAGTTGTTTGGTTTTTTGTCCAGCTTGCTTAGAATGTCTCTTTGTTAGCTGGTTGCTCTAGTGGACTGAGGTTCTCCCCATGTGCCATGAGTTGGCACATGGGTTCTTGTAATCTCAGGATGGTTTTTTTGATTAGGGTTTTTTGCTGACCGCTCAGTCCCCTTTTGTGTCATTCTGCTTTCTAGTTTTCAGCGGGCCTCTATTTGCTAAAGCTATATACATCATCTCTATGTGTGTGCCTTCCTCTCATTTCACCGTCAATACATGTGGGGGGCAACTATATCTTTGGGGTTAATTCCTCTGGAGGCAAGTGAGGTCTTTGTTTTCTCTGCAGTACTAGTTAGCTCTTAGGCTGGTGCGTGGCATCTAGAACCAACGTAGGCACGCTCCCTGGCTATCTCTAGTTGCGTTTGTCAGGCGTAGGGCAGCGGTCAGCCCAGGTTCCATCACCCTAGAGCTCGTCCGATATTTATTATACTTTGCTCATCCTGTGCTATCCCTAGCCATTGGGGATTCATGACAGGGAGGTATATCAAAAGATGGATGGTGATCCAAAATTTAATATCAGTAGAGAAATAGAGATCTGTTTGAAGGAAGCATTGGGAATGCAAATTATAGACCAACAGTTGTATATAATCCCCAAAATACACAAGAGGTTAGATAATCCACCGGGACGCCCCATAATCTCAGGGGTGGGATCCATATTTAATAAAATGGGAATTTTTTTGGACAAGATTTTCAACCCAATTGTAAAACAAGGAAAATCGTATATAAAAGATACCACTGATTTCCTAAAAAAATTGGAAGACATAGAATTAAGTGAAGAGGTGATAATGGCGTCATTTGACGTAATCTCTCTTTACACTTCCATCGATCATAAGAGAGGCATGAATGCAATAAAGAAGAAATTAGAACTCGCTGGATATACGGAGGAGGGGAATATGTTCTTATTAAGGCTGCTGGAAATAATTTTAACAAGAAACTATTTTCTATTTGGGGATAGTTTCTATACTCAAAAACGAGGTACAGCTATGGGGGCCAATATGGCCCCCTCATATGCAAACTTGACTATGGAGGTCATGGAGGAGGACCTCGTCTATGTGTCCCACCACTTCCAATATGTAAAGGTGTGGTGGAGATACATAGACGATGTCTTCCTCCTATGGACTGGTACTAAAGATATGTTGAATGATTTTCATCAATATCTCAACACTATAGATGAAACTATAAAATTCACATTGATTTCTTCAACTAAAGAAATGCAATTCCTTGATGTATTAGTTCTACAAGAGAATAAAGAGTTAATCACTAAACTCTATGTTAAGAATACAGATAGGAATAATCTATTGATTTATGATAGTCAGCATCCACGAAAAATGGTTGAGTCAATACCGTTAAGTCAGTTGCTAAGAGTGCGCCAAATTGTTAAAAGGGAGGAGGATGTAGATGAAGCAATGGAGTTGTTGGTAAATAAATTCAAAGAGAGAGGGTACCCTTAAAGAATATTGAGGTTGGCAAAAGAAAAAATAAAGAAGAGAGACAGGAGGGCACTAATTACGAAAGATATGAGTGACAAAAAACGTATTAACCGGGTCCCCTTTGTTAGTACATATGTGGAAGAAAGTAGGGAGGTGACCAACATCATTTCTAAACATTGGGGTATGCTGGGTAGGTGCCACCCGGAGATCAGCGAATTTGTAAAGCCACCACTATATTCCTACAAAAAGAGTAAAAACATAGGGGATTATTTGGTTAAATCCGATATTGGGCCATTGGTAGGCAATCAACAATCGACATTAACAGGCAAAAAGAGAAGGGGGTGTTTTCCCTGTTTATCGTGTGTGAATTGCTCATACATGATAAAAGGTTCTACATTTGAGCACCCAGAAACAGGTAAAATTTACCAAATAAAAGAATTCTTGACATGTGATACAGATCACGTAATATACTTACTATCATGTCCCTGTAATCTTTGGTACGTAGGGGAGACAATATGTTCATTTAAAGTTTGGATGAACCAACATAGGTATACGATAAGAAGGAAAAGAAAAGATCTCCCGGTACCTAAACACTTTTTGGAATGCAATCATCAGGAGAAAGATTTGAAGTGCAGAATAATAGATGTGGTCCCAGCTCAGAGAAAGGGTGGCAATAGGGAACAAATTTTGAAAAAGAAAGAGCTTAAATGGATCTATGAGCTCAAAACGTTAAAACCAAAAGGTCTAAATGCAGATTTTAATATACAGACGGTGTTATAGGGGGATATGTTGGAATTATTCTCAGTATAGTGAATTTGATACCCAGATGTTTTTAATATTTTGATGTAATAAGTCTGTTTGTAATTTAATTCCACTCTCTTTACCCTACAGAATGTAATTTTGAAAAATCTCACCTACAGAGAAAGAGGCACATGGAGGATGGAAATTATCTATTCACTATAAAAAAAAAATAAAAAAAAAATAAAAAAATTTTCTATGTATTATGCTGTTGGGCTACTAGTTACATTTTGGTGGATCTGTCGCTTTATCACAATAAAGAATATTAAATATCTGAGGCAATGTCTGTTTTTGAGTATGAGACCAAAGTATTGGGACAATGCCATAAACACTATATAAAAATCATGGCTATAATCCATTGGTCTGGAGGTATAACTGAGGGATAATATGATATACATGGGTAGCTATACTTGAATAGAATGTTATGCCCTGTCCATCTGTTTTTATATACAAAAAAATATATTTTGGGTATTTTATGGAAGCCATGTCTGTAACTCTTTGGTCCGGAGGGACAATGGAGGGACAGATTGGCTCTATAGACTTATGAAAACTCTATAAGAGATGTGGTCATCCGTAGGGTTTGGATACATTTAAGTATCATAAATAAACATCAATACATAGGTATCATATAGATGTCATGGTTGCAACACTTTGGTCCGGAGGGACAACTGAGGGGCAGAATGACTCTATTGGCTCACGGGGGCTGTATTGAAGATATGGCTGTCCGTGAAGTCAGGATACGTATTTACTCATAATAGCGAGAAAAATAATAATAATATGAAAAAATTATTTTACTTTTATTGTGGTTCAATGATGGATCTGCCATGTATGAATATTTAATTAACAGATATCATATTATTCTGTGGCCTGACAGCCACAATGATGGATCTGCCATGTATGAATATTTAATTAACAGATATCATATTATTCTGTGGCCTGACAGCACATTACAATAGGATAAGTATAAATTCTTCCTTTTTATTATAATCCTACAAGGATATAGAACGCTCAATAACACTTGCGCTGGTATTTTGGGACATATAATGTGGTCCTGGGTTACAGCGCAGGTGCTGTATAGAATCTAGGGAGCCTCTACCAATATGGCGATATTGAGCGCTACTGCGCATGCGCCGGTAAGAAAATGCCACACAGAGAGCTCCATTGGTCTGTGTGATGATTCAATGTGGTGATGCGCTCTGGGCATGCGCAGTGAACAACATAGAACGCCGACTTGTATATACAGCATCCTCCATGGGCCAGCAATGTGCTGTGGGTGAGTGTACATTATAAGTAGCGTTATATATATCTAATGGCCACTAATAAGAGATCAATTATTTATAAAGTTGCTGGCAACTAAGTACTACATTCTGAGCGATAAAGGGAATGTGGAAGTTGGAGTTTTTACTGCACAAGGCACGAAGCACTTTATGCACAAGCACGAGATATGAGCATAAGATGATTAATGTAAATATTTGAATGGATAACTAGTAGATGTAAAATATGATTGTAACCAATATAACACTTGTTGAAACACATATAAATAGGTAACAGGTATGGTTACTCACTGCTTGATAAAGGCTCAGATTGAGCTGAAACGTCGCCCGGCTATGTGGGTCGATTAAACCTACCACATTTTTCACCTTTACAATGGAGTGCTGCCTCTTTTTTTTGAATCTTTGTGAATCTGGAGTAATCATTGGAATGGTTGCCTGGGGCCCTGCACCCGAAGATAAGTACTAGAGTTGTGCTTTTCCTTTTTCTTATAATATATATATATATATATATATATATATATATATATATATATATATATATATATATAAATATATATATATATATATATATATATATATATATATATATATATATATATATATATATATATATATACTGCTCAAAAAAATAAAGGGAACACTAAAATCCCACATACTAGATATCACTGAATGAAATATTCCAGTTGTAAATCTTTATTCATTACATAGTGGAATGTTTTGAGAACAATAAAGCCTAAAAATGATCAACGTAAATCACAACTAATATACCATGGAGGTCTGGAGTTGGAATGATGCTCAAAATTACAGTGGAAAATTAAGTTACAGGCTGATCCAACTTCAGTGAAAATGCCTCAAGACAAGGAAATTATGCTCAGTAGTGTGTGTGGCCTCCACGTACCTGTATGACCTCCCTACAACGCCTGAGCATGCTCCTGATGAGGCGGCGGATGGTCTCCTGAGGGATCTTCTCCCAGACCTGGATTAAAGCATCCGCCAACTCCTGGACAGTCTGTGGTGCAATGTGACGGTGGATGGTGCGAGACATGATGTCCCAGATGTGTTCAATCGGATTCAGGTCTGGGGAACGGGTGGGCCAGTCCATCTTCATTGTCCTGCATTAGGAGGAACCCAGGGCCAACTGCACCAGCATATGGTCTCACAAGGGGCCTGAGGATCTCATCTCGGTACCTAATGGCAGTCAGGCTACCTGTCAGGACTCTGAACATTTTTTACCTTTTGTCATTACTGCCCTTTTCCAAGATGGCGTCTTTGGTCTCATGTGCACTGTGTCTTCCTGCTATAAAACTCCGCTTTGTAACGCCCCTGCAACATTTCAACACCTTGCTAATGACATTTTCAGAGATTTGTTGGACCAGTTTGTAGTGATCTATTTGGACAATAAACTAATCTTTTCTGACTCTCTACAGGAACATGAAGAACATGCCAAAACTGTTTTAAGATGTCTGAAAGAGAACCATCTGTATATTAAGCCAAATAAATGCGAATTCCATCTTTCTGAGATACAGTTCTTAGGTTATATCATCTCTCCCCAGGGGCTGAACATGGAATCTGGTAAGATTCAGGCTATCCTTGACTGGCCGGTACCCAAGAACGTTAAGGAGGTCCAACGTTTCATTGGTTTTGCAAATTTCTACAGACGCTTCATTCGAAATTTTTCTGATATTATCCATCCCATTACTTCCTTGACAAAGAAGGAAAAGCCCTTTAAGTGGTCATCACAGGCTCAAGAATCTTTTGATCGGCTTAAGATCTGTTTCACATCAGCACAGCTGTTGATACACCCAGATCCAACACTTCCTTTCATTGTGGAGGTGGACGCTTCTGATAATGCTTTGGGGGCTATTCTCTCCCAAAGAACTGGAGAGAAGGGTCTGCTACATCCTTGTGCTTTCTTTTCCCGTAGACTAACCTCAGCAGAGAAGAATTACAACGTGGGAGACAAGGAATTGCTGGCTATTATTGCGGCTTTCAAAGAATGGAGGCATCATCTGCAAGGAGCTGCACAACAGATCATAGTGCTAACTGACCATCGCAATCTAGAGTTCCTTAGATCTGCTAGATGTCTTTCTCCTCGTCAGGCTCATTTGAACTTATTTTTAAATCAATTTAACTTTGTTATCTCGTACCGTCCAAGTTCTTGTAATGGGAAGGCTGATGCTTTATCCCGAATCCATGCTGCGGATTCCGTACCTGGAGCCCCGTCCAAGACCATTCTATCTGATGCCAATTTCATCAGAGTTATCCATGATCAGGACTTGTGGAAGGAGTGCAGGGAGGCCTATGAAGGTGATGTATTTCTGGCCAACCCACCTGTGGATATTAATCTTGTCTTTAAGGGTGGCATGTGGTTCAGAGATCTATGTCCCGGAGGTCGTCCGTCTGCAGATCCTCAAGTTGGTACATGACTCCAAGTTGGCTGGTCACAGGGGAGTACAGAAGACACAAGAGTTCCTGAGCCGATTCTTCTGGTGGCCAACTTGCCTGAAGGATACCAAGGACTATGTTCTCTCTTGCGAGGTATGTGCCCATTACAAGACTCCTCATGTGGCACCTACGGGCCTTCTACAACCATCACCTGTTCGGTCCCGCCCTTGGGGGTCTATATCAATGGACTTTATTGTGGAGCTGCCTACATCGGGGGGCATGAATACAATCATGGTGGTAGTTGATCGCCTGACTAAAGCTCCTCATTTTGTTCCGTGCACCGGCCTCCCCTCAGCTAAAGAGACAGTGAACTTGGTTATACAGAATATCTTTCGGTTGCACGGGATTCCGGATGAGATCACCTCTGACCGTGGAGTACAGTTCACTTCAAGATTCTGGAAGGGGTTTTGCTCTGCACTCAATATTAATGTCTCTCTCTCTTCTGCTTACCATCCCCAGACAAATGGTCAGACTGAGCATACCAACCAGATGCTGGAACAATATCTAAGATGTTATGTCAGCCATCTCCAGGATGATTGGTTGGAATTGTTGCCGTTAGCCGAATTTTCATATAATAATTCTCAGAGCGCCTCCACTAAATTTACACCTTTCTTTGCCAATCTGGGTTATCATCCGTGTATTTTACCTAGGTCTCCAATTAATTCTCCTGTTCCAGCAGTGGAGGAAAGGCTGACTGCGATGAGACAGAATCTGGAGGTTCTGAAGGAATCCCTGACCACAACTCAAGAACGTTATAAGAGATCGGCTGATAGATTCCGTAAACCTGCACCCATGTTCAAGGTAGGAGATTCTGTGTGGTTAGCAACTAAGAATCTGAAGTTAAACGTTCCTTCACAAAAACTTGGACAGAAATTCATTGGCCCTTTCAAGATCAACGGTATTGTGAGCTCTGTGGCCTGCCGGCTGAAGCTGCCTAGGACAATGAAGGTACACCCAGTTTTTCATGTATCTTTACTAAAGCCTGTATCTCCTAATACCTTCCAGGGACATGTTGTGCCACCTCCGCAGCCTGTGGTGATTGATGGGCAAAAAAAATTTGTGGTGGAGGAAATTATTGATTCCAGGATTTGCAGGAATTGGCTCCAATATCTGATAAGGTATGGCAGGGATATCTCCCTGAGGAAGACTCTTGGGAACTTGTGGAAAACATCAATGCCCAACAGAAGATTTCTCGTTTTCATCAGAGATTCCCTGAGAAACCAGGTCCAGGATCGTCCTGAGGCTGCTTCTAAGGAGGGAGTAATGTCAGGACTCTGAACATTTTTTACCTTTTTTGCATTACTGCCCTTTTCCAAGATGGCGTCTTTGGTCTCATGTGCACTGTGTCTTCCTGCTATAAAACTCCACCCCAGCCTTCAGTCTGTGCTAGAGTATTCTGCCTTGCATCCAGCTCCTGACCTCTGATTACTCCCTGGCTATACACCTGCTCCTGTGAACCTGTGTGGTGATCCTGCTACTCAGCTCTGAGTCCCTGCTGCATACACAAGTTTCCAGTAATCCTTTATCTGCTGTTCATGTTTACTTCCATCTGCATTTGCTGGACATGTAAGCTGTTTTTGCTTTGCAATAACCTGAGACTATTAACCAGGCCCACCTGGTTGAGCTAAGATATGATTTGAACTGCCTAATAAGCATATCTATCTGTGCCTGGACTAAGACAAGGATTTATTCGTGTCAAGTATTCTCAAGAATAACTGTGCTTAATAGACTTTCTGCTTGATTGCATTTTCCTCTGAAGTTTCCTATAGACTGCTAAGCTGCGTTTATTATTTGCACCAAGTGTTGTGGACTTGAGTTATCCCCTATAATTATTACACTACCTCTGGCGAGCACATGGAGGGCTGTTCGGCGCTCCAAAGAAATGACACCCCACACCATTACCGACCCACTGCCAAACTGGTCATGCTGAAGGATGTTGCAGGCAGCAGATCGCTCTCCATGGTGTCTCCAGCCTCTGTCATGTCTGTCACATGTGCTCAGTTTGAACCTGCTTTCATCGTTGAAGAGCACAGGGCGCCAGTGGCAAATTTGCAAATCCTGGTGTTCTGTGACAAATGCCAAGCGTCCTGCATGGTGTTGGGCTGTGAGGACAACTCCCATCTGTGGACATTGGGCACTCAGACCATCCTCATGGAGTCGGTTTCCAACAGTTTGTGCAGACACATGCAAATTTGTGGCCTGCTGGAGGTCATTTTGCAGGGCTCTGGCAGTGCTCCTCATGTTCCTCCTTGTACAAAGGCTGATATAGTGGTCCTGCTGCTGGGTTGTTGCCCTCCTATGACCCCCCCACGTCTCCTGGTGTACTGGCCGTCTCCTGATAGCGCCTCCAGCCTCTGGACACTACGCTGACAGAAAACCTTCTTGCAACAGCTTGCAATGATGTGCCATCGTGGATGAGCTGCACTACCTGAGCCCAGAGGTGTATCTAGGGTTTCTGGCACCCGGGGCAAGAATTCAGTTTGGCGCCCCCCCCCCCCCCCAGAACGTATGCGATTTTCACACTTAGCCATGTACTCACGAGCTCCTCTCCCTAATGCTCTCAATGTTCAGTGAAAAATTGAGAGAAGCAGAAGAGAAGCTCGTTGTCACAGTACCACAAGTATGAAAGTCGCATATGAGTGAAGTGTCCATGTGACGACTACTGGAACCTGCAGAGCTGAATCCTGACATCGCAGCTTCTGAATTCTCACAACGCATGCACTGCACACTTTTAGGATTCTCCCTTGCCAGTGGACGGTCATGTCAGCACAAGCATGCGATTTGTATACTTCTGACCACATTCCGACCAGACGTGCCCGGCCTTGCTCAGTTCATTTTCATTGAGTGAGGCCACACATGTCTAGTCAGCAGTAAATCACCAGCACGAGAGAATCCTGACAGCGTGCAAGGCGCACTGTGAGAACTCAGAAGTCTGCAGTCACAAAGAATGACTGCAGACTCATTACAAACCTGGACATCCTCCTTAATGCTCCTAACATAAATAAAAACATGAGAATTAGTCAGTATCACAAATAACATTTACATCCAGGTACCTTATAGATGACGTCGCCTCTGGAGCTGTTCTCCTTCTTTTCTTCATCTTGTCCAGATCCCATGATGAGTTTTCTCATCCACAGCCGTCTCTGCAGACTTCCATCTTCTCCGCTCTTTTGCAGAAAATCTCCACATGACGCCCTTAACCCCTTTCTGCCATTGGACATACTATTCCGTCCATGTGGGGTGGGCCCTACTTCCCAAGGACGGAATAGTACGTCCAGCACGATCGGCCGCGCTCACGGGGGGAGCGCGGCCGATCGCGGCCGGGTGTCAGCTGACTATCGCAGCTGACATCCGGCACTATGTGCCAGGAGCGGTCATGGACCGCCCCCGGCACATTAACCCCCGGCACACCACGATCAAACATGATCGCGGTGTGCCGGCGGTACAGGCAAGCATCGCGCAGGGAGGGGGCTCCCTGCGGGCTTCCCTGAGACCCCTGCAGCAACGCGATGTGATCGCGTTGCTCCGAGGGTCTCCTACCTCCTTCCTCGCTGCAGGTCCCGGATCCAAGATGGCCGCGGCATCCGGGTCCTGCAGGGAGAGAGGTGGCTTACCGAGTGCCTGCTCAATGCAGGTGCTGGTAAGCCTGCTTTGCTCTAAGTCAGATAGGTGATCTGACAGAGTGCTATGCAAACTGTCAGATCACCGATCTGTGATGTCCCCCCCTGGGACAAAGTAAAAAAGTAAAAAAAAAATTCCCACATGTGTAAAAAAAAATTTAAAAAAATTCCTAAATAAATAAATTAAAAAAAAATATTATTCCCATAAATACATTTCTTTATCTAAATAAAAAAAATCAAACAATAAAAGTACACATATTTAGTATCGCCGCGTCCGTAACGACCCCACCTATAAAACTATATCACTAGTTAACCCCTTCAGTGAACACCGTAAAAAAAAAGAGGCAAAAAAAACAACGCTTTATTCTCATACCGCCAAACGAAAAGTGGAATAACACGCGATCAAACAGACGGATATAAATAACAATGGTACCGCTGAAAACATCATCTTGTCCTGCAAAAAAAGAGCTGCCATACACCATCATCAGCGAAAAAATAAAAAAGTTATAGTCCTCAGAATAAAGCGATGCCAAAATAATTATTTTTTCTATAAAATAGCTTTTATCGTATAAAAGCGCCAAAACATAAAAAAATGATATAAATGAGGTATCGCTGTAATCGTACTGACCCGAAGAATAAACTGCCTTATCAATTTTACCAAACGCGGAACGGTATAAACGCCTCCCCCAAAAGAAATTAATGAATAGCTGGTTTTTGGTCATTCTGCCTCACAAAAATCGGAATAAAAAGCGATCAAAAAATCTCCCATGCCCGAACATGTTACCAATAAAAACGTCAACTCGTCCTGCAAAAAACAAGACCTCACATGACTCTGTGGACTTAAATATGGTAAAATTATAGCTCTCAAAATATGGTAACGCAAAAAATATTTTTTGCAATAAAAAGCGTCTTTCAGTGTGTGACGGCTGCCAATCATAAAAATCCGCTAAAAAAAACCCGCTATAAAAGTAAATCAAACCCCCCTTCATCACCCGCTTAGTTAGGGAAAAATTAAAAAAATTAAAAAAATGTATTTATTTCCATTTTCCCATTAGGGTTAGGGTTAGGGCTAGGTTTAGGGCTAGGGTTAGGGTTAGGGCTAGGGTTAGGGCTAGGGCTAGGGCTAGGGTTAGGGCTAGGGTTAGGGCTAGGGTTAGGGCTAGGGTTAGGGTTAGGGCTAGGGTTAGGGCTAGGGTTAGGGCTATGGTTAGGGCTAGGGTTGGGGCTAGGGTTAAGGCTACATTTAGGGTTGGGGCTAAAGTTAGGGTTGGGGCTAAAGTTAGGGTTAGGGTTTGGATTACATTTACGGTTGGGAATAGGGTTGGGATTAGGGTTAGGGGTGTGTCTGAGTTAGAGGTGTGCTTAGGGTTACCGTTGGGATTAGGGTTAGGGGTGTGTTTGGATTAGGGTTTCAGTTATAATTGGGGGGTTTCCACTGTTTAGGCACATCAGGAGCTCTCCAAATGCGACATGGCGTCCGATTTCAATTCCAGCCAATTCTGCGTTGAAAAAGTAAAACAGTGCTCCTTCCCTTCCAAGATCTCCCGTGCGCCCAAACAGGGGTTTACCCCAACATATGGGGTATCAGCGTACTCGGAACACATTGGAGAACAACTTTTGGGGTCCAATTTCTCCTGTTACCCTTGGGAAAATACAAAACTAGGGGCTAAAAAATAATTTTTGAAAAAAAAAAATATTTTTTATTTGCATGGCTCTGCGTTATAAACTGTAGTGAAACACTTGGGGGTTCAAAGCTCTCACAACACATCTAGATGAGTTCCTTAGGGGGTCTAGTTTCCAATATTGGGTCACTTGTGGGGAGTTTCTACTGTTTAGGTACATTAGGGGCTCTGCAAACGCAATGTGACGCCTGCAGACCAATCCATATAAGTCTGATTAGGGTTTCAGTTATAATTGGGGGGTTTCCACTGTTTAGGCACATCAGGGGCTCTCCAAACGCGACATGGCGACTGATTTCAATTCCAGCCAATTCTGCATTGAAAAAGTAAAACAGTGCTCCTTCCCTTCCAAGCCCTCCCATGCGCCCAAATGGTGGTTCCCCCCCACATATGCAGTATCAGCGTACTCAAGACAAATTTGACAACAACTTTTGCGGTCCAATTTCTCCTGTTACCATTGGGAAAATACAAAACTGGGGGCTAGAAAATAATTTTGGGGGGAACATTTTTTTTTTTTTTTTTTTCACGGCTCTGCATTATAAACTGTAGTGAAACACTCGGGGGTTCAAAGTTCTCACAACACAACTAGATAAGTTCCTTGGGGGTCTAGTTTCCAATATTGGGTCACTTGTGGGGTGTTTCTGCTGTTTAGGTACATTAGGGGCTCTGCAAACGCAATGTGACGCCTACAGACCAATCCATCTAAGTCTGCATTGCAAATGATGCTCCTTCCCTTTCGAGCTCTGCCATGCGCTCAAACGGTGGTTCCCCCCCAGATATCAGGTATCAGCGTACTCAGGACAAATTGGACAACAATATATAGGGTCCAATTTCTCCTGTTACCCTTGGGAAAATACAAAACTGGGGGCTAAAAAATAATTTTTGTGGAAAAAAAAATATTTTTTATTTGCATGGCTCTGCGTTATAAACTGTAGTGAAACACTTGGGGGTTCAAAGCTCTCACAACACATCTAGATGAGTTCCTTAGGGGGTCTAGTTTCCAATATTGGGTCACTTGTGGGGAGTTTCTACTGTTTAGGTACATTAGGGGCTCTGCAAACGCAATGTGACGTGTTGTGATCCGCTTTTTGGGCTCCCCTAGTGGTGGCTGGTGGTACTGGAGACTTGTGTGTTCTTTTCTGCCTCAGCTCACCTGCTTCTATCAGTTTTGGGAGTTCCCTATTTAGCCTTGCTTTCCAGTCACTTCCTTGCCGGTCATCATTGTAACCTGAGTCTTTCAGTTGCATGTTCCTGCTACCAGTCTGCTGATCAGCTAAGTGGACTCTTGTCCTTTTTGTTTTGTATTTTTTGTCCAGTTTACAGTTTGTCAGTTCCTGTTACTGGAAGCTCTTGTGGACTGAAATTGCCACTCCTGTATCATGAGTTGACACAGGAGTCTTAAAGTAATTTCAGGATGGGTTTTTGAAAGGGTTTTTCAGCTGACCGTGAAGTCCTCTTTTGTATCCTTCCTCTATCTAGTAAGTGGACCTCGCTTTGCTAAATCTACCTTCATACTGTGTATGTCTTTTCCTCTGAACTCACCGTTAATATATGTGGGGGCTACTATCATCTTTGGGGAATTTCACTAGAGGTAAGCCAGGTCTATTCCTTCCTCTTCCAGGCGTAGTTAGTTCTCCGGCTGGCGCATGGCATCTAGGCAGCCGTAGGAATGCTTCCTGGCTACTGTTAGTTGTGTGGTAGATTTAGGTCACGGTCAGCTTGAGTTTCCATCACCCGAGGGCTAGTCTGTTATTTTGTGTTTCTGATGTTCCCATGCCATTGGGGAATCATGACAGTGACGCCTGCAGACCAATCCATATAAGTCTGATTAGGGTTTCAGTTATAATTGGGGGGTTTCCACTGTTTAGGCACATCAGGGGCTCTCCAAACGCGACATGGCGACCGATTTCAATTCCAGCCAATTCTGCGTTGAAAAAGTAAAACAGTGCTCCTTCCCTTCCAAGCCCTCCCATGCGCCCAAATGGTGGTTCCCCCCCACATATGCGGTATCAGCGTACTCAAGACAAATTGGACAACAACTTTTGCGGTCCAATTTCTCCTGTTACCATTGGGAAAATACAAAACTGGGGGCTAGAAAATAATTTTGGGGGGAACATTTTTTTTTTTTTTATTTTCACGGCTCTGAAAATAGAAAGAAAGGAGAAGAAAGGAGAGTAAAAGAAGTCTGTAGATTTTTTTTTTTTTTTTTTCTCACATGTTTGCTACTTAGTTGGCTCAGTTGTATTTCTGCTCTATTTACAGCCTTGCCTTTCTCTCCTTCTAATCCTTGAATGGCTCTGATCTCTCCGGTGTAAGGATGGACTCTCAGAGTTTGGCTGCAGGTTTAAATAATCTTGCTACGAAGGTTCAGAATTTACAAGATTATGTTATATGTAAAAGAAAAGAAAAAGCAACGAAGATCAGCTCACCTCCTCTCAGTCCCAGCGCACGGATCATGCAGTGCTGCAAGTAGTACGAAGGAAAAGCAGAAGTCCAGCGTGGGTGATGTCCATAAAAAATACCTTTTATTCCATTTTTGTTAAAAGCACATAAATCCAAAGTCCATCTTCATATCCATAGACACAAAAACGGGTGATTCATACCAGTGACAGTCACAGGCTTAAAGTGCATTAAAATCAAACGTGTTTCAACGGTCGTGCCGCCTTACTCATTGTGATAAAAATAAAATGAAAGAGGGCTGCCATATAGGACTAGGCCCATTAGGTTACACCCCCTGATCTTGCAGACAACAGAAACAGGGCAACACCTACAGGTAATTAGTGAGTTTAGCCTGAAATTTGCATGTACAAATACTATGGTTGGGGCAGGAAAAAACAAACAAAAAAAAACAAAAAAAAAAAAACACATATATGCAAGAATTATAACTTATCATTCATAATAATTCATAAGATCCTGCCGGATATTCATGCCCAGGGGGGCTCTGGACTTAAGTTGATACATCCACCATATCTCTCTGTTGGTTATTTTTCTTTTTATATCGCCCCCTCGAAATGGGGCTTTAACCCTTTCAATCCCGCGGACCTCCAGTGAGCTGACGTCCCCATTGTGTTTATGGATGAAGTGTTTGGATGCAGCAGAGCTCTTATGAGTAATTTTATTCACTGCATCAGACAGGTGCCTCCGTATTCTCACCTTCAGGGGACCCCCCGTGCACCCCACATATTGCTGGTCACAGGTGGTGCAATTAATCAAATACACCACATTGGAGGTGTTGCAGTTAATGTAGTGGTTAATTTTGTATGTCTTTTTAGTGACAGATGAGTGGAATTCCTTACTGGTCACCATATATTTACAGCAGGTGCAGATATTGTGCCCACACTTGTAGGTGCCTTTAGTACTGAGCCAGTTTTCTTTCTCTTTTAACCGTTTGTCCTCACTAACAAAGAGGCTGGGGGATAAGATGTTGTTCAGACTAGGGGCTTTTTTAGCGATATAGCGCACTGGTTTGGACAGGATTTGGTTCAGCTTTTTATCCTGGCTCAGCATAGGGATTCTTTTTCTGATGATGTCAGTAATCTCTTTGAACTGAGGGCTGTATGTAGTGGTGAAGGTGATGTGCTCCTCACTGGACACACGGTTATTACTAGCCTTATTCAGCATAGTATCCCGATCTATATCCTCCACAATGCTCTCAGCCCTCTGCAGCATCCAGCTGGGGTAACCCCTGTGAGCCAGCCTGGCCTTCACCTCCCTCTTACTCCCCTCATAGACTTCCTTGGTGGTACTGTTCCTCTTAAACCTGTAGAGTTCCCCCACAGGAATGTTTTTTATTACATGTCTCGGATGACATGATTTGGCATGTAATATGGAATTAGTCGCGGTACGTTTCCTGAAAGGGGAGATTGTGATGATTGAATCTGAATTTAGATCTAAAGTGACATCTAAAAAATTAATGTTTCTACCACCAATTGTATAGGTGAATTTCAAATTCATTTCATTATCATTCATATATTTGATAAGTTCAGGTATCAAGTCCGCAGGTCCCTCCCATATGAGGAGCAGGTCGTCCAGATAGCGCCCCAGCCACCTAATATAGGGGGAGAAGGGGTTAATATGTGAAAACATGAACAAGCTCTCCCAGGCTGCCATATACAGGTTAGCGATAGATGGCGAGAACCCTGCGCCCATCGGGGCTCCGCAAACCTGCAAAAAAAACTCTTTGTTAAAGGAAAAAAAGTTATGTTTGAGGAGAAAGTCCACAGAGGAAATCAAAAATTCCTGTATAGCCGGAGTGTAGTCGCTGTAGTCCTGGAGATGTCTCCTCAGGATGGAGATAGTCAGGTCATGCATCAGGGAGGGATACAAGGCCTCCACGTCACAGGAGATGAAGATACAGTCTCCAGACCATGCAGTCTTATCCAGGGAGGAAATCAGATGCTTGGTATCTTTTATGTAGCCTGGTAGTCTAGAAATCAGTGGTTGCAGATACATATCCACCCAGGCACTGAGGTTCTCACCCATGCTTCCAATCCCTGCTACTATGGGTCTGAATGTAGGAGGGAAGACCTCCTTGTGGATTTTAGGCAGGGAGTGGAAGATGGGGATTATAGGGTGTTCCACAAATAAATCCTCAGACAGTTTTTTATCCAGTGCCCCTATAGCAAAACCCTCAGAAAGCAGGTGTTTTAGTTTTTTCTGGAACAGTTCAGTGGGATCATGCTGTAGTCTCCTATACGTGCTGCTGTTATTCAGCATCACCATGTTCTGCTGGACATATAGACCTGCATTCAGTAGGACCACAGCTCCTCCCTTGTCCGCTCTTCTGACCATGAGATCCTGGTTGCCTCTGATCTCCTCCAGAGCTTTCCTTTCTGTTTTACTCAGATTGGGTCTGTTATGGTTACATGAGGATTTTTTCTTTAGTTCTATCAGGTCCTCCTCTATGCATTCCTGGAATGAATCCAAGATGTTAGGTCTTGAATTGACAGGGTAAAAATAGGGTTTTTTTGATTTATAACCAGAGTTTAGATTTTTGATGGATTCTATAGATTCACTCTCAAGGGTCCTCAGGTCACTAATGGAGCAAAGTTCCTGGAAAGTCCCTATTTCACCCAGTGTGGTCTGGTCACTCTGTGTGGTCAGGTTCTGTATAGTACCCTGATCAGATTCTTCCTTGAAAAAGTGGCATTTTAAAGTCAAATTTCGAACAAATTTATTTACATCTAGTAATGTTCTGTACATATCAAATTCATTTGTAGGGGAGAAGGTGAGACCTTTAGATAGAATGTCCATTTGGGTCTCACTAATTAGATAGCTGGACAAGTTAATTACCACATTTTTCTCGCCTTCTTTCGCCTCTGTGGATATCTTCTTGTTGTTATGCTTCCTGCCACCCCTTCTCCTGCGTCTCGTCCGTTTTTTGGAGGCACTTGGGTTGGGGCGTCTTTCCCAAATCTTTGGTCATGATAAGGGGTAAATCGTTGTCTTTCATAGGAGGAATCAGACGTATTTCCTGAGGTGTACTCGTCTGAATGTTCATGAGAGACATCCGTATCAGAGAAGTTAACCCTTCTTTGTTGGTAATTCATCTGTCCATTTCTATTATTCATCTGTCCATTTCTATTGCTCCATTTCAGGATTGAACTAGGTGATTTATATGGTGCACGTCTTTTTTCATGCCAGTCATATACCTCATTACGAATATAGTCCTGATGGTCCCGATCAAATTTGCTTTTTTTAGTTTGGGTAATATATTCCTCCAGTTTGCTGAGATTTAATTTAATAGATTTCATCCATTCATCATATTGTTTCAGAGATGAGTATACTTTTAAAGAGTTTTTAGTCTCATCAATTTGTTCATGAACTGAAGCTAAAACTTTCTCTTCCTCTTGAACAATAAGTTTCATAAGCTGAATGGAGCAATTATCTAGGATCTCATACCACGATTTCTCAAAGCCATCAGAGAAAGTAATGGTAGCTTTCTTCTTAAGTCTGAGTCCCCTTGGGATCATGTTTTTACTGATATATGCATTCAGTGTGGTAAAGTCCCACCATGTTTTAAGTTCCCTTGTTTGTAATTTTTCCAATAGTTTCATAAGGGTATCAAGTTCACATGATTCCTTTGTATAGTCAGGTTTGGTTCTTGAGAATATTTCCTGTGCCTTATTCCCTCTAGCTGTAAGCTCTTCCTCTAGTGATTGTGTGGTGTGTAGTCCCTGTACTGTGTCCACATTAGAAGCCATATGTGACATTTTAGTCAAAGGTAACCCGTGTGTCTCGTTCAGTATATTATGATGGAAGATTGTAATTGAGAGGGGAGCAAGATCGCACTAAATATCAGAAAAGAAAAGGATTTATGTGCTTTTAACAAAAATGGAATAAAAGGTATTTTTTATGGACATCACCCACGCTGGACTTCTGCTTTTCCTATGTTATATGTACTCCTATTTCTGAACCTAAGATTCCTACACCAGAGGTATTTTCCGGAGATAGATCTCGGTTTCTGAATTTCAAATGTAATTGTAAATTATTCCTTTCTCTCAGACCTCACTCCTCTGGAGATCCTGTTCAGCAGGTTAAGATTGTGATTTCTTTGCTGCGAGGTGACCCTCAAAATTGGGCATTTTCATTGACACCAGGGGATCCTGCGTTGCTCAATGTGGATGCGTTTTTTCTGGCTTTAGGGTTGCTGTATGAGGAACCTAATTTGGAGATTCAAGCTGAAAAAGCTTTAATAGCCCTGTCTCAAGGGCAAGATGAAGCTGAGATATACTGCCAAAAATTTCGTAAATGGTCTGTGCTTACTCAGTGGAATGAGTGTGCCCTAGCGGCAATTTTCAGAGAAGGCCTTTCTGATGCCGTTAAGGATGTCATGGTGGGGTTTCCTACGCCCACAGGTCTGAATGAGTCCATCACAATGGCGATTCAGATTGATCGGCGTTTGCGGGAGCGCAAACCCGTGCACCATTTGGCAATATCTTCTGAAGGGACGCCAGA
Organism: Ranitomeya variabilis; assembly: GCF_051348905.1. Lineage (NCBI taxonomy): Eukaryota > Metazoa > Chordata > Amphibia > Anura > Dendrobatidae > Ranitomeya > Ranitomeya variabilis. The sequence goes on along the minus strand of NC_135232.1, from coordinate 444,849,482 downwards.
GAAAATGCAATGTGACAGAATTCTGTCAAGAAGCGAGCGGCAGAATTATAGGCGCAAAAATGGCTTGTGCTTCTACTGTGGTGATTCCGCGCATGTTATATCAGAATGCTCTAAACGTACTAGGAAGGTTGACAAGTCTGTTTCTATTGGCACTTTACAGTCTAAATTTCTTCTGTCTGTAACTCTGATTTGTTCATTATCAGTTATTACCGTGGATGCCTATGTGGACTCTGGCGCCGCTCTGAGTCTCATGGATTGGTCCTTCGCCAGGCGCTGTGGGTTTGATTTGGAGCATCTGGAAGTTCCTATACCTCTGAAGGGTATTGATTCTACACCTCTGGCTTGTAATAGACCACAGTTCTGGACGCAAGTGACTATGCGTATGACTCCAGACCATCAGGAGATGATTCGCTTCCTCGTGTTGCATAATTTACATGATGTGTTAGTGCTTGGATTACCATGGTTGCAATCTCATAACCCAGTACTGGACTGGAAAACTATGTCTGTGTTAAGCTGGGGGTGTCGGGGGGCTCATGGGGACATACCTTTTGGTTTCTATCTCGTCATCTATTCCCTCTGAGGTTCCGGCATTTTTGTCGGATTTTGGGGATATTTTTGAAGAGCCTAAAATTGGTTCTCTCCCTCCCCACAGAGAGTGTGATTGCGCCATAGATCTGATTCCAGGCAGTAAATTTCCAAAGGGTCGTTTGTTTAACCTATCTGTACCTGAGCATGCTGCCATGCGAGAGTATGTTAAGGAGTCCCTGGAAAAGGGACATATTCGTCCTTCTTCATCACCTTTAGGAGCTGGGTTTTTCTTTGTCTCTAAAAAGGATGGCTCGCTGAGGCCTTGTATTGATTATCGACTCCTGAATAAAATTACTGTCAAATATCAGTATCCGTTGCCGCTGCTTACTGATTTGTTTGCTCGCATAAGGGGGGCTAAGTGGTTCTCCAAGATTGATCTCCGTGGGGCGTATAATTTGGTGCGAATTAAGCAAGGGGATGAGTGGAAAACCGCATTTAATACGCCTGAGGGCCACTTTGAGTATTTAGTAATGCCTTTCGGCCTTTCTAATGCACCTTCAGTTTTTCAGTCCTTTATGCATGATATTTTCCGTGAATATCTGGATAAATTTATGATTGTGTATTTGGACGATATTTTGATTTTTTCTGAGGACTGGGAGTCTCATGTTCAGCAGGTCAGGAGGGTTTTTCAGGTCTTGCGGGAGAATTCTCTGTGTGTAAAGGGTTCTAAGTGTGTTTTTGGGGTTCAAAAGATTTCCTTTTTGGGGTACATTTTTTCCCCTTCTTCTGTTGAGATGGACCCTGTCAAGGTTCGGGCTATTTGTGACTGGACGCAGCCTACTTCTCTAAAGGGTCTTCAGAAGTTCTTGGGCTTTGCTAATTTTTATCGTCGATTTATAACTGGTTTTTCTGGTGTTGCTAAGCCTCTTACGGATTTGACTAAGAAGGGTGCTGATGTTGCCAATTGGTCCTCTGCCGCTGTGGAGGCCTTTCGGGAACTTAAGCGCCGCTTTTCGTCTGCCCCTGTGTTGCGCCAGCCTGATGTCTCTCTTCCCTTTCAGGTTGAGGTCGATGCTTCCGAGATCGGAGCGGGGGCGGTTTTGTCGCAGAAAAGTTCCGATTGCTCAGTGATGAGACCTTGTGCGTTCTTTTCTCGAAAATTTTCTGCCGCCGAAAGAAATTATGATGTCGGTAATCGGGAGCTTTTGGCCATGAAGTGGGCATTTGAGGAATGGCATCATTGGCTTGAGGGTGCTAAACATCAGGTGGTGGTTTTGACTGATCACAAGAATCTGATTTATCTTGAGTCTGCCAGGCGCCTGAATCCTAGACAGGCGCGCTGGTCGTTGTTTTTCTCTCGGTTTAATTTTGTGGTTTCATATCTACCAGGTTCTAAGAATGTGAAGGCAGATGCCCTTTCTAGGAGTTTTGAGCCTGATTCCCCTGGTGATTCGGAACTTACAGGTATCCTTAAGGATGGGGTGATATTATCCGCTATTTCCCCAGATCTGCGACGTGCTTTGCAAGAGTTTCAGGCGGATAGACCTGATCGCTGTCCACCTGGTAGACTGTTTGTTCCTGATGATTGGACCAGTAGAGTCATCTCGGAGGTTCATTCTTCTACGCTGGCGGGTCATCCTGGAATTTTTGGTACCAGGGATTTGGTGGCTAGATCCTTCTGGTGGCCATCTCTGTCTCGAGATGTGTGTGTTTTTGTGCAGTCTTGTGATGTGTGTGCTCGGGCCAAGCCTTGTTGTTCTAGGGCTAGCGGGTTGTTGTTGCCCTTGCCTATTCCGAAGAGGCCTTGGACGCACATCTCGATGGACTTTATTTCTGATCTTCCTGTCTCTCAGAGGATGTCTGTTATCTGGGTGGTGTGTGACCGTTTTTCTAAGATGGTTCATTTGGTGCCATTGCCGAAGTTGCCTTCCTCGTCTGAGTTGGTTCCTTTGTTTTTTCAAAATGTGGTTCGCTTGCATGGTATTCCTGAAAATATCGTTTCTGACAGGGGAACCCAGTTCGTTTCTAGATTTTGGCGGGCATTCTGTGCCAGGTTGGGCATTGATTTGTCTTTTTCGTCTGCCTTCCATCCTCAGACTAATGGCCAGACGGAGCGAACTAATCAGACTTTGGAGACGTATTTGAGGTGTTTTGTGTCTGCGGATCAGGATGATTGGGTTGCCTTTTTGCCGTTGGCGGAGTTTGCTCTTAATAATCGGGCTAGTTTGGCCACTTTGGTTTCCCCTTTCTTTTGCAATTCGGGGTTTCATCCCCGTTTTTCTTCTGGTCAGGCGGAGTCTTTGGATTGTCCTGGAGTAGATGCTGTGGTGGATCGGTTGTATCGGATTTGGGAACAAGTGGTGGACAATTTGAATTTGTCCCAGGAGAGGACTCAGCGGTTTGCTAACCGCCAGCGTCGGGTTGGTCCTCGCCTTCGTGTTGGGGACTTGGTGTGGTTGTCTTCCCGTTTTGTCCCAATGAGGGTTTCTTCTCCTAAATTTAAGCCTCGGTTCATCGGTCCCTATAGGATTTTGGAGATTATTAACCCTGTTTCCTTTCGTTTGGACCTCCCGGCATCTTTCACTATCCATAATGTGTTCCATCGGTCGTTGTTGCGGAGATACGAGGTGCCGGTGGTTCCTTCTGCTGAGCCTCCTGCTCCTGTGCTGGTTGAGGGTGAATTGGAGTACGTTATAGAGAAGATCTTGGACTCCCGTATTTCCAGGCGGAGACTCCAGTATCTGGTTAAATGGAAGGGCTATGGTCAGGAAGATAATTCTTGGGTAACTGCCTCTGATGTTCATGCCTCGGATTTGGTTCGTGCCTTTCATAGGGCTCATCCAGGTCGCCCTGGCGGTTCTTGTGAGGGTTCGGTGCCCCCTCCTTAAGGGGGGGGTACTGTTGTGATCCGCTTTTTGGGCTCCCCTAGTGGTGGCTGGTGGTACTGGAGACTTGTGTGTTCTTTTCTGCCTCAGCTCACCTGCTTCTATCAGTTTTGGGAGTTCCCTATTTAGCCTTGCTTTCCAGTCACTTCCTTGCCGGTCATCATTGTAACCTGGGTCTTTCAGTTGCATGTTCCTGCTACCAGTCTGCTGATCAGCTAAGTGGACTCTTGTCCTTTTTGTTTTGTATTTTTTGTCCAGTTTACAGTTTGTCAGTTCCTGTTACTGGAAGCTCTTGTGGACTGAAATTGCCACTCCTGTATCATGAGTTGACACAGGAGTCTTAAAGTAATTTCAGGATGGGTTTTTGAAAGGGTTTTTCAGCTGACCGTGAAGTCCTCTTTTGTATCCTTCCTCTATCTAGTAAGTGGACCTCGCTTTGCTAAATCTACCTTCATACTGTGTATGTCTTTTCCTCTGAACTCACCGTTAATATATGTGGGGGCTACTATCATCTTTGGGGAATTTCACTAGAGGTAAGCCAGGTCTATTCCTTCCTCTTCCAGGCGTAGTTAGTTCTCCGGCTGGCGCATGGCATCTAGGCAGCCGTAGGAATGCTTCCTGGCTACTGTTAGTTGTGTGGTAGATTTAGGTCACGGTCAGCTTGAGTTTCCATCACCCGAGGGCTAGTCTGTTATTTTGTGTTTCTGATGTTCCCATGCCATTGGGGAATCATGACAGTGACGCCTGCAGACCAATCCATATAAGTCTGATTAGGGTTTCAGTTATAATTGGGGGGTTTCCACTGTTTAGGCACATCAGGGGCTCTCCAAACGCGACATGGCGACCGATTTCAATTCCAGCCAATTCTGCGTTGAAAAAGTAAAACAGTGCTCCTTCCCTTCCAAGCCCTCCCATGCGCCCAAATGGTGGTTCCCCCCCACATATGCGGTATCAGCGTACTCAAGACAAATTGGACAACAACTTTTGCGGTCCAATTTCTCCTGTTACCATTGGGAAAATACAAAACTGGGGGCTAGAAAATAATTTTGGGGGGAACATTTTTTTTTTTTATTTTCACGGCTCTGCATTATAAACTGTAGTGAAACACTCGGGGGTTCAAAGTTCTCACAACACAACTAGATAAGTTCCTTGGGGGTCTAGTTTCCAATATTGGGTCACTTGTGGGGTGTTTCTGCTGTTTAGGTACATTAGGGGCTCTGCAAACGCAATGTGACGCCTGCAGACCAATCCATCTAAGTCTGCATTGCAAATGATGCTCCTTCCCTTTCGAGCTCTGCCATGCGCTCAAACGGTGGTTCCCCCCCAGATATCAGGTATCAGCGTACTCAGGACAAATTGGACAACAATATATAGGGTCCAATTTCTCCTGTTACCCTTGGGAAAATACAAAACTGGGGGCTAAAAAATAATTTTTGTGGAAAATTTTTTTTTTTTTATTTGCATGGCTCTGCGTTATAAACTGTAGTGAAACACTTGGGGGTTCAAAGCTCTCACAAGACATCTAGATGAGTTCCTTAGGGGGTCTACTTTCCAAAATGGTGTCACTTGTGGGTTTTTTTTAATGTTTAGGTACATTAGGGGCTTTGCAAATGCAATGTGACGCCTGCAGACCATTCCATCTAAGTCTGCATTCCAAATGGTGCTCCATCCCTTCCAAGACCTCCTATGCGCGCAAACGGTGGTTCCCCCCCACATATGGGGTATCAGCGTACTCAGGACAAATTGGACAACAAATTTTGGGGTCCAATTTCTCCTGTTACCCTCGGGAAAATACAAAACTGGGGGCTAAAAAATAATTTTTGTGGGAAAAAATTTTTGTTTTATTTTTACGGCTCTGCATTATAAACTTCTGTGAAGCACTTGGTGGGTCAAAGTGCTCACCACACATCTAGATAAGTTCCTTAGGGGGTCTACTTTCCAAAATGGTGTCACTTGTGGGGGGGTTTCAATGTTTAGGCACATCAGTGGCTCTCCAAACGCAACATGGCGTCCCATCTCAATTCCTGTCAATTTTGCAGTGAAAAGTCAAACGGCGCTCCTTCCCTTCCGAGCTCTCCCATGCGCCCAAACAGTGGTTTACCCCCACATATGGGGTATCAGCGTACTCAGGACAAATTGTACAACAACTTTTGGGGTCCAATTTCTTCTCTTACCCTTGGGAAAATAAAAAATTGGGGGCGAAAAATCATTTTTGTGAAATAATATGATTTTTTATTTTTACGGTTCTGCATTATAAACTTCTGTGAAGCACTTGGTGGGTCAAAGTGCTCACCACACATCTAGATAAGTTCCTTAGGGGGTCTACTTTCCAAAATGGTGTCACTTGTGGGGGGTTTCAATGTTTAGGCACATCAGTGGCTCTCCAAACGCAACATGGCGTCCCATCTCAATTCCTGTCAATTTTGCAGTGAAAAGTCAAACGGCGCTCCTTCCCTTCCGAGCTCTCCCATGCACCCAAACAGTGGTTTACCCCCACATATGGGGTATCAGCGTATTTAGGACAAATTGTACAACAACTTTTGAGGTCCAATTTCTTCTCTTACCCTTTGGAAAATAAAAAATTGGGGGCAAAAAGATAATTTTTGTGAAAAAATATGATTTTTTATTTTTACGGTTCTGCATTATAAACTTCTGTGAAGCACTTGGTGGGTCAAAGTGCTCACCACACCTCTAGATAAGTTCCCTAGGGGGTCTACTTTCCAAAATGGTGTCACTTGTCGGGGGTTTCAATGTTTAGGCACATCAGTGGCTCTCCAAACGCAACATGGCGTCCCATCTCAATTCCAGTCAATTTTGCATTGAAAAGTCAAATGGCGCTCCTTCGCTTCCGAGCTCTGTCATGCGCCCAAACAGTGGTTTACCCCCACATATGGGGTATCGGCGTACTCAGGACAAATTGTACAACATCTTTTGGGGTCCATTTTCTCCTGTTACCCTTGGTAAAATAAAGCAAATTGGAGCTGAAGTAAATTTTGTGTGAAAAAAAGTTAAATGTTCATTTTTATTTAAACATTCCAAAAATTCCTGTGAAACACCTGAAGGGTTAATAAACTTTTTGAATGTGGTTTTGAGCACCTTGAGGGGTGCAGTTTTTAGAATGGTGTCACACTTGGGTATTTTCTATCATATAGACCCCTCAAAATGACTTCAAATGAGATGTGGTCCCTGAAAAAAAATGGTGTTGTAAAAATGAGAAATTGCTGGTCAACTTTTAACCCTTATAACTCCTCAACAAAAAAAAATGTTGGTTCCAAAATGGTGCTGATGTAAATTAGACATGTGGGAAATGTTACTTATTAAGTATTTTGTGTGACATATCACTGTGATTTAATTGCATAAAAATTCAAAGTTGGAAAATTGCGAAATTTTCAAAATTTTTGCCAAATTTCCATTTTTTTCACAAATAAACACAGGTAATATCAAATAAATTTTACCACTATCATGAAGTACAATATGTCACGAGAAAACAATGTCAGAATCACCAGGATCCGTTGAAGCGTTCCAGAGTTATAACCTCATAAAGGGACAGTGGTCAGAATTGTAAAAATTGGCCCGGTCATTAACGTGCAAACCACCCTTGGGGGTGAAGGGGTTAAAGATACAAGTGTCATTAAAATGCTCCTGAATGAAAAATTGCCCCTCACTATATTGTCTGCATAAAATATGACCCCCACACTGTCCCTCTTATGGTACACGCTCTTTACACGGACCTCCCCTTTCCATACCGGCCCCCTCTTCATACTGTCCTCTCACACTGTGTCCCCCCTATAGGGCGCAGTATTTATACTGTACTCTCTCATCACACTCCCCCTCCTTGGTATACTATCCCCTCCTGGCTGTGCCCTTACACTGTCCCTCCATGCTACGCATGAACACATCCCAACACCCTCACTCCCCGTACTCTGTCCACATACGTTTTTCACATCGCTACTTATACTGTGTCTGTATACATTCCCCCGTTTGCTCCCCAAACTGTCTGCACCCATCCCCCATACTGTTTCCTCATACGTGCCCCCCATCTCCCCCTTTGCTCTTCATGTTGTGTCCTCAGATCTCCCCCACACATTAAATCCCCCCATCCCCATGACAAATCTCCCCCTACACATTCAATCCCCCATCTCCACTCCAATTCTCCCCACACACAATAACTCCCCCCTCCCTACTCACATTAAATCTCCCCCCACACAATAAATTCCCCCTTCTTTACTCACATTAAATCTCCCCCCACAATAAATCCCCCCCACAATAAATCCCCACTCATATTAAATCTCCCCCCCCACAATAAATCCCCCCATCTCCACTCATATTAAATATCCCCCATCCAATAATATATCCCACCATCCCCACTCACATTAAATCCCCCCACAATATATCCCCCCATCCCCACTCACATTAAATCCCCCCCACAATATATCCCTCCATTCCCACTCACAGTAAATCCTTCCCACAATATATCCCACCATCCCCACTCACATTAAATCCCCCCACAATATATCCCCCCCATTCCCACTCACATTAAATCCCCCCACAATATATCCCCCCCATTCCCACTCACAGTAAATCCCCCCACAATATATCCCCCCCCATCCCCACTCACAGTAAATCCCCCTCACAATATATCCCCCCCATCCCCACTCACATTAAATCCCCCCACAATATATCCCCCCCATTCCCACTCACAGTAAATCTTCCCCCTGCACCTTCGGTGTCTTCAACTCCACAGGAGCACTTACCACCGCTCTGCATCTCTCCTGCTCTGCCTCGGAGTCTGCTCTGCCGCGTGGGTGAGTGACGTCAGCAGCGTGATCACATGACCTGATCACGCTGCTGGCGTCGCTCTGACCCGGCAGTCAGAGCTTCAATTGTACTCGCATCTCAGATGCAGTACAATTGAACACTGGGAGCCGGCGCGCCGCAGCTTCTCTGTGCCGGCTGTTAACTTGACAGTCGGCACAGAGAACAGCTGACTCCCAGTGCGGGGGTCGGCAGAATGCAGCCGCCGGGGTAGACACTGCGGACCGCCGCTTTAGGTGGCCCGACTGCGCCCCCCTGCTGGCTGCGCCCGGGGCACATGCCCCGGCTGCCCCCCCCTAGATACGCCACTGCCACTTGTGTGGGTTGTAGAGTCCATCTCATGCTACCACAAGTGTGAAAGCACAACCAACATTCAAAAGTGACCAAAACATCATCCAGAAAGCATTGGTACTGAGATGTGGTCTGTGGTCCCCACCTGCAAAATCACTCCTTTATTGAGTGTGTCTTGATAATTGCCAATAATTTCCATCTGTTGTCTATTCCATTTGCACAACGGCATGTGAAATTTATTGTCAAACAGTGTTGCTTCCTAAGTGGACAGTTTGATTTCACAGAAGTTTGATTTAACTGGAGCTATATTCTGTTGTTCAAGTGTTCTCTTTACTTTTTGAGCAGTGTATATATTGTGAGGCAGTGACCCCTGTCACAGCTAGGGGGCACTGTATGTGCTCTCCAGAATGTGCACGGAAGTGTAGTGAGGCCATGAGGGCTTACTACAGACACATGTGTGGCTGTAATTTGAATAGTGAAGCAGTGACTGATTAAAAGGCCCTGTAGTAGAGGGGGAGGTGTGTCAGTGTTGATTTGGAAGCAGACAGATAAGTTGACAGAGCGGCGCTTTGTATGTGGAGCAACACAGGGGCAAAAGGAACTGACACCCTGTGTCCCAGGCTATCTTGTTTGCCAGGCTGCAATCTGGAGGATAGCGTTTGGTGTATGGCGTGATTAAAGAGACTTTGTATCGGCGGGCGGTTGCCCCAGGGAAACTGGACGGGGAAGTCTGGCCTGTGTAGAGACTGCAAAGTAAAGCCGGTTACTGTGTGTTTTTGATGGACTGTGTGAAGAAGCCGTGTACTGTATATTTTCCTTCGGCCTGGATGAAGAAGCCGTTTAATGTGTATTGCTAATAGACTGTGTGAAGTAACACAATAAAGAAACATTTTATTTGAACTTGCTTGGGTCACTGCCGTTTCACTGTGTATGGTCCTACCGCTGCATCACATATGGTGGAAAGAATGCGGGCCATGTGAACTAAGGCATACCCAGAGAGTGCTACAGATCGTTGTGCAAGTCTGCTGGAGAAATGGAGGAGCTTTTGGAGCAGGTTGTGCTCAGTCAGCACAGGGTTCAGCAAGAGACACTGCAGTTTCAGTGTTCGCAGCAGGAAGTTCTGCAGCAGCAGGAGCTGCAGTGGCAGCAACAGCAAAAGGTGCTACAGTGGAAGCTAGCAGAGCTTCAGCATGTTAAAATGGAGACCCCTAAATTGAGAGGTGAACAGCAGAGTCCTGAAGAGACCCCAAAGGTAAGGGGCGATCATTGGGTGTACCAGTGGTCCTATGTAGAGACTCGGTCTGCCAGGTCTCAAGCAAATGACTTATTGCAATTGGTGAAGGAGTGGCTCCAGCCTGAGTTCTGTTCTCCGTATGAGATGATGGAGAGAATCGTGGCTGACCGGATGGCGAGTGTCTCTGCCACTGTGACCTCCTCGACGTTGGCTTCACAATGGGCGCCTAGGCAGGTTGCTTCTACCAGATCCCTGTCTCGATTTCAGCAGGGTGATGTGGTACATTTGGTATGGATTTCTTCCTACTGGTTGGTGGACTTTATAGTGACATCACTCAACTTCTTGACCACCTCGTATGGCCCTTGCCACTTGGCTAAGAATTTGCTTTTCACAGTGGGGATCAACACGAGCACCCGGTTACCAGGGCTACTGTTGTGAACTATACTTCTTGGCTCCCTCTTGTAGTCACTAGTGGTTGGCTCTTGGATTGTCTTTCCCCAGGTTGGTACTCACCTGGTTCGTTAGGCCTGGGGTGTTGCTATTTAAACTTCCTGGATTCTCAGTCCAGTGCCTGGCATCGTTGTAATCAGTTCATTTCTGTTTGCTCCTGTCTTCAGGTCCTGGTTCCTTGCAAGATAAGCTAAGTCCTGCTTTCTTATTTTTGTTTATTTGCATTGTTCTTATTTTTGTCCAGCTTGTACAATATGTGATTCCTGATTTCGCTGGAAGCTCTAGGGGGCTGATATTCTCCCCCCTCACCGTTAGTCGGTTCGGGGGTTCTTGGATATTCAGCGTGGATATTTTGCAGGGTTTTTTGCTGACCGTATAAGTCATCTTACTATCTTCTGCTATTAGTCAGTGGGCCTCTCTTTGCTAAAATCTAGTTCATTCTTACGTTTGTCTTTTCTTCTTACCTCACCGTTATTATTTGTTGGGGGCTTGTACTATAACTTTGGGGTCTTTCTTCTTGAGGCAAGAGAGGTCTTATTTTCCCTGACAGGGTTAGTTAGTTCTCCGGCTGGCGCGAGACGTCTAGGATCAACGTAGGTACGTTCCCCGGCTACTGTTAGTTGGTTGTGCTAGGATCAGATATACGGTCAGCCTAGTTACCACTTCCCTATGAGCTGGTATTTATGTTTTGCAGACTTTGCTTAAGTCTCTGAGATCCTCTGCCATTGGGATCATAACAGTATGCCAGGCCAAGTGAATAGTTAATGCATTGCAGAAGCGGGATTAAAAGAAAAGAAGTTCTGAGTTTTTTGTTTTTTGTTTTTTTTTCCCCTTTTTCTCTGAGTGGCTTGAAGCTTTGCTGCAGACATGAATGTTCAGACCTTGATTACTAGTGTGGATCAGCTTGCTGCACGGGTGCAGGACATTCAGGATTTTGTTGTTAGCAGTCCTATGTCAGAGCCTAAGATACTTATTCCTGAGCTGTTCTCTGGAGATTGATTTAAATTCAGGAATTTTAGGAATAATTGTAAAATGTTTCTATCTTTGAAACCTCGTTCGTCTGGAGATTCAGCTCAGCAAGTTAAAATTGTTATCTCCTTCTTGCGTGGCGACCCTCAGGATTGGGCTTTCTCATTGGCGCCAGGAGATCCGGCATTGGCAAATATTGATGCGTTTTTTCTGGCGCACGGATTGCTTTATGAGGAGCCTAATCTTGAAATTCAGGCAGAAAAAGCTTTACTGGCTATCTCTCAGGGCCAAGATGAAGCTGAAGTGTTTTGCCAAAAATTTCAGAAATGGTCCATGCTTACTCAATGGAATGAGTGTGCTCTGGCCGCAAATTTCAGAAATGGCCTTTCTGAAGCTATTAAGAATGTGATGGTGGGTTTCTCCATTCCTACAAGTCTGAATGATTCTATGGCGCTGGCTATTCAGATTGATCGGCGTTTGCGGGAGCGCAAATCCGCTAATCCTCTGGCGGTGTTGTCTGAACAGACACCTGTCTCAATGCAATGTGATAGAATCCTGACTAGAACTGAACGACAAAATCATAGACGTCAGAATGGGCTGTGTTTTTACTGTGGTGATTCTACACATGTTATATCATCATGCTCTAAACGCCTAACAAAGGTTGTCAGTCCTGTCACCATTGGTAATTTGCAGCCTAAATTTATTTTGTCTGTGACCTTAATTTGCTCATTGTCTTCCTACCCTGTTATGGCGTTTGTGGATTCAGGTGCTGCCCTGAGTCTTATGGACTTGTCGTTTGCGAAGCGCTGTGGTTTTGTCCTGGAGCCTTTAAAAATTCCTATTCCTCTTAGAGGAATTGATGCTACACCACTGGCGGAAAATAAACCGCAGTATTGGACACAAGTGACCATGTGCATGACTCCTGAACATCGGGAGGTGATTCGTTTTCTTGTTCTGCATAAAATGAATGATTTGGTCGTTTTAGGTCTGCCATGGTTACAGACCCATAATCCAGTTTTGGATTGGAGGGCTATGTCTGTGTCGAGTTGGGGTTGTCAGGGAATTCATTGCGATTCTCCGCCGGTGTCTATTGCTTCCTCTACTCCTTCAGAAGTTCCTGAGTATTTGTGTGACTATCAGGATGTATTCAGTGAGTCCAGGTCCAGTGCTCTTCCTCCTCATAGGGACTGTGACTGCGCTATAGATTTGATTCCTGGTAGTAAGTTTCCTAAGGGACGATTATTTAATTTGTCTGTACCCGAGCATGCCGCAATGCGTTCTTATGTCAAGGAGTCTTTGGAGAAGGGGCATATTCGTCCATCCTCTTCCCCTCTTGGTGCGGGATTCTTTTTTGTGGCCAAGAAAGACGGGTCTTTGAGACCTTGTATAGACTATCGGCTTCTGAATAAAATCACTGTTAAATTTCAGTATCCTTTGCCACTATTGTCGGACTTGTTTGCTCGGATTAAGGGTGCCAAGTGGTTCACCAAGATAGATCTTCGTGGTGCGTACAACCTTGTGCGCATTAGGCAGGGAGATGAATGGAAAACTGCATTTAATACGCCCGAAGGTCATTTCGAGTACTTGGTGATGCCCTTTGGGCTCTCTAATGCTCCTTCAGTGTTTCAGTCCTTTATGCATGATATCTTCCGGAAGTATCTAGATAAATTTATGATTGTTTATCTGGATGATATTCTGTTTTTTTCTGATGATTGGGATTCTCATGTAAAGCAGGTCAGGATGGTGTTTCAGGTTTTGCGTGATAATGCTTTGTTTGTGAAGGGCTCAAAGTGTCTCTTTGGAGTGCAGAAGATTTCCTTTTTGGGTTTTATTTTCTCCCCTTCTGCTGTGGAGATGGACCCAGTTAAGGTCCGAGCTATTCATGATTGGACTCAACCCACGTCTGTTAAGAGTCTTCAGAAGTTCTTGGGGTTTGCTAATTTCTACCGTCGTTTTATCGCTAACTTTTCTAGTGTTGTTAAACCTTTGACGGATATGACCAAGAAAGGTTCTGATGTGGCTAATTGGGCTCCTGCAGCCGTGGAGGCCTTCCAGGAGCTAAAGCGCCGGTTTACTTCGGCGCCTGTTTTGTGCCAGCCTGATGTCTCACTTCCCTTTCAGGTTGAAGTGGATGCTTCTGAGATCGGTGCTGGGGCTGTTTTGTCGCAGAGAGGCTCTGGTTGCTCTGTGATGAGACCATGTGCTTTTTTCTCTAGGAAGTTTTCGCCTGCTGAGCGGAACTATGATGTTGGTAATCGGGAGTTGTTGGCCATGACGTGGGCATTTGAGGAGTGGCGTCATTGGCTTGAGGGTGCTAAGCATCGTGTGGTGGTCTTGACTGATCACAAAAATCTGATGTATCTGGAGTCTGCTAAGCGCCTGAATCCTAGACAGGCTCGTTGGTCATTGTTTTTCTCTCGTTTTGACTTTGTGGTCTCGTACCTGCCTGGGTCGAAGAATGTGAAGGCTGATGCTCTTTCTAGGAGCTTTGTGCCTGACTCTCCTGGAGTCTCGGAGCCAGCTGGTATTCTTAAAGAGGGAGTAATCGTGTCGGCCATATCTCCTGATTTGCGACGTGTGTTGCAGAGATTTCAGGCTGGTAGACCTGACTCTTGTCCACCCGACAGACTGTTAGTTCCTGATAGATGGACCAGCAGAGTTGTTTCCGAGGTTCATTCCTCGGTGTTGGCAGGGCATCCGGGGATTTTTGGTACCCGAGATTTGGTGGCCAGGTCTTTTTGGTGGCCTTCCTTGTCACGGGATGTGCGGTCATTTGTGCAGTCCTGTGGGACTTGTGCTCGGGCTAAGCCTTGTTGTTCTCGTGCTAGCGGGTTGCTTTTGCCCTTGCCCGTCCCGAAGAGGCCTTGGACACACATTTCCATGGATTTCATTTCTGATCTTCCGGTGTCTCAAGGAATGTCTGTCATCTGGGTGGTGTGTGATCATTTTTCCAAGATGGTCCATTTGGTGCCCTTGCCTAAGTTGCCTTCCTCTTCCGATCTGGTTCCTTTGTTTTTTCAGAATGTGGTTAGTTTACACGGCATTCCTGAGAATATCGTGTCCGACAGAGGATCCCAGTTTGTGTCCAGATTCTGGCGATCTTTTTGTGCTAAAATGGGCATTGATTTGTCGTTTTCATCTGCCTTTCATCCTCAGACTAATGGCCAAACGGAGCGAACTAATCAGACACTGGAGGCTTATTTGAGATGTTTTGTTTTTGCGGACCAGGATGATTGGGTGACCTTCTTGCCATTGGCTGAGCTTGCCCTTAATAATCGGGCTAGTTCCGCTACTTTGGTTTCGCCATTTTTCTGCAACTCTGGTTTTCATCCTCGTCATTCCTCGGGTCATGTTGAGCCTTCTGACTGTCCTGGGGTGGATTCCGTGGTGGATAGGTTGCAGCGGATTTGGAATCATGTGGTGGACAACTTGAAGTTGTCACAGGAGAAGGCTCAGCGTTTTGCCAACCGCCGCCGCGGTGTGGGTCCCCGACTTCTTGTGGGGGAGTTGGTTTGGTTGTCTTCTCGGTATGTCCCTCTGAAGGTTTCCTCTCCTAAGTTTAAGCCTCGCTTTATTGGTCCTTATAAAATTTTGGAAGTTCTTAATCCAGTATCATTTCGTTTGGATCTTCCGGTGTCGTTTGCCATTCACAACGTGTTCCATAGGTCTTTGTTGCGGCGGTACGTTGTGCCTGTGGTTCCTGCTGTTGAGCCTCCTGCTCCGGTGTTGGTTGAGGGCGAGTTGGAGTACGTGGTGGAGAAGATCTTGGATTCTCGTCTCTCTAGACGGAGGCTTCAGTATCTGGTCAAATGGAAGGGCTATGGTCAGGAGGATAATTCCTGGGTGGTCGCTTCTGATGTTCATGCGGCCGATTTGGTTCGTGCCTTCCACGCTGCTCATCCTGATCGCCCTGGTGGTCTTGGTGAGGGTTCGGTGACCCCTCCTTAAAGGGGGGGTACTGTTGTGAACTATACTTCTTGGCTCCCTCTTGTGGTCACTAGTGGTTGGCTCTTGGATTGTCTTTCCCCAGGTTGGTACTCACCTGGTTCGTTAGGCCTGGGGTGTTGCTATTTAAACTTCCTGGATTCTCAGTCCAGTGCCTGGCATCGTTGTAATCAGTTCATTTCTGTTTGCTCCTGTCTTCAGGTCCTGGTTTCTTGCAAGATAAGCTAAGTCCTGCTTTCTTATTTTTGTTTATTTGCATTGTTCTTATTTTTGTGCAGCTTGTACAATATGTGATTCCTGATTTCGCTGGAAGCTCTAGGGGGCTGATATTCTCCCCCCTCACCGTTAGTCGGTTCGGGGGTTCTTGGATATTCAGCGTGGATATTTTGCAGGGTTTTTTGCTGACCGTATAAGTCATCTTACTATCTTCTGCTATTAGTCAGTGGGCCTCTCTTTGCTAAAATCTAGTTCATTCTTACGTTTGTCTTTTCTTCTTACCTCACCGTTATTATTTGTTGGGGGCTTGTACTATAACTTTGGGGTCTTTCTTCTTGAGGCAAGAGAGGTCTTATTTTCCCTGACAGGGTTAGTTAGTTCTCCGGCTGGAGCGAGACGTCTAGGATCAACGTAGGTACGTTCCCCGGCTACTGTTAGTTGGTTGTGCTAGGATCAGATATACGGTCAGCCTAGTTACCACTTCCCTATGAGCTGGTATTTATGTTTTGCAGACTTTGCTTAAGTCTCTGAGATCCTCTGCCATTGGGATCATAACAGGCTACACTGTCTCAGCCTTGCAACTCGGTTATAGATCCTCGCCTGGGATTCTTATGCTTGAAGGAGGCTCTCCTTCACAATCGGCATCACCCTTGCGATCCGGTCCTGCATTTGGGCCACATGCTTGATGACACTCCGGAGGGGTGTAACTTTTGCTTCCCAAGTCTCCTTTGCAACATCTAGAAGTCCCAGGGGGTGCCGGCCGTATAACAGCTCGAACAGTGAGAACCCTGTAGAGGCCTTGGGGACTTCCATGATGGAGAACAGTAGGTATGGCAGGAGGCAATACCAATCTCAGCCATCCTTCTCCACAACCTTCTTCAGCATGGACTTCAGGGTCTTATTTAATCTCTCCACCAGGCCGTCTGTCTGTGGATGGTACACCAATGTCCTAAGTTGGGTAATCTGGAGGGCCTTGCACAACTCCCTCATTAACTTGGACATAAACGGTGTCCCGTGGTCTGTCAGTATCTCCTTCGGCAGACCCGTCCAAGAGAAAATATGGACTAGCTCTTGTAATGTAGTCCGGGCAGAGGAGTTTCTCAGGGGTACCGTCTCCATGTACCGCATAACGTAGTCCATTACCACGAGAATGTATTGATGACCCCAGGCAGACTTAACTAAGGGCCCAATCAGGTCCATGGCAATCCGGTCGAACGCAACTTCGATTACGGGTGATGGAACTAGGGGACTACGGAAGTGGGATACAGGGGCAGTTAGCTGACAGGGAGGGCAAGAGTGGCAAAAATTAACAATGTCCCTGTGACACCCAGGCCAGTAAAACCTCCGAAAGACTCATTCTTGGGTCTTATCTATACCTAGGTTCCCCCAAGACATGAGCATTGGCCAGATCTAGTACCCTACGTCTATAGGGTCCTGGGACTAATAGCTGCTCTGATACTTCCCCTCTCTGTTTAGTGACCTGATATAGCAACTCCTCATTGACCACAAAGTACAGGACCCTAGTGTCGGCCCCCGGCTCTTGGGCAACCCCATTTATCAGTCACATTTCCCCGTACATTTTTCAAAGTCAAGTGTTGTGATTTTGCTTTTTGCTCCCTCTAGTGGTCATTAGTGTTTTGACTCTGGAGCGTCTGTCTTTTCCTATATCCTCACCTGGGCCGTTAGTTCAGGGGCGTTGCTATATAAGCTCCCTGGACCTTCAGTTCAATGCCTGGCATCGTTGAAATCAGAGCTAATCTGTTGTGCTCTTGTCCTCTGATCCTGGTTCCTGTTTTTCAAGCTAAGTCTGCTTCTTTGCTTTTTGCTTTTGTTTTGTTTGGTATTTTTGTCCAGCTTGTTCCTATCTTTATCCTGACCTTTGCTGGAAGCTCTAGGGGGCTGGTGTTCTCCCCCCGGACCGTTAGACGGTTCGGGGGTTCTTGAATCTCCAGCGTGGATTTTTATAGGGTTTTTGTTGACCAGATAATTTATCTTGCTATATTCTGCTATTAGTAAGCTGGCCTCTCTTTGCTGAACCTGGTTCATTTCTGTGTTTGTCATTTCCTCTTACCTCACCGTTATTATTTGTGGGGGGCTTGTATCTTGCTTTGGGGTACCTTTCTCTGGAGGCAAGAGAGGTCTTTGTTTTCTTCTCCTAGGGGTAGTTAGATTCTCCGGCTGGCGCGAGTCATCTAGCGATCACCGTAGGCATGATCCCCGGCTACTTCTAGTGTTGGCGTTAGGAGTAGCTATTTGGTCAACCCAGTTACCACAGCCCTATGAGCTGGATTTTTGTATCTTGCAGACTTACACGTTCCTCTGAGACCCTGTCCACTGGGGTCATAACAGTATGCCAGGCCAGTATTAAATGTTTAATGCATTGCAGAAGTGGGATTATAAGAAAGAAAATTTTGAGTTTTTTTTTTTTCCCTCTCTCATTTTTTTTTTTTCTTTTCCCCTTTACCTCAGAGTGGCTTAAGCTTGCTGCAGACATGAATGTCCAGACCTTGATTACAAGTGTGGACCAGCTTGCCGCTCGTGTGCAGGGTATACAAGATTATGTTACCAGAAATCCTAGGTCTGAACCCAAGATTCCGATTCCTGAACTGTTTTCAGGAGACCGATTTAAGTTTAGGAATTTCAGGAATAATTGTAAATTATTTTTGTCCCTGAAACCTTGTTCGTCTGGAGACTCTGCTCAACAAGTAAAAATTGTTATTTCATTCTTACGGGGTGACCCTCAGGATTGGGCTTTTTCGTTGGCGCCAGGAGATCCGGCATTGGCTGATATTGATGCGTTTTTTCTGGCGCTCGGTTTACTTTATGAGGAACCCAATCTTGAGATTCAGGCAGAGAAAGCCTTGCTGGCTATGTCTCAGGGCCAGGACGAGGCTGAGGTTTATTGCCAAAAATTTCGGAAATGGTCCGTGCTGACACATTGGAACGAGTGTGCACTGGCCGCTAATTTTAGAAATGGCCTTTCTGAGGCCATTAAGAATGTTATGGTGGGTTTTCCCATTCCCACAGGTCTGAATGATACCATGTCCCTGGCTATTCAAATTGACCGGCGGTTGCGGGAGCGCAAAACCGCAAATTCCCTCATGTTGTTGTCTGAACAGACACCTGATGTGATGCAATGTGATAGAAAAACCGCAAATTCCCTCATGGTGTTGTCTGAACGGACACCTGATTTGATGCAATGTGATAGAATCCTGACTAGAAATGAGAGGAAAATTCATAGACGCCGGAATGGCTTGTGCTACTACTGTGGTGATTCTACACATGTTATCTCAGCATGCTCTAAACGTATATCTAAGGTTGTTAGTCCTGTCACCGTTGGTAATTTGCATCCTAAGTTTATTCTGTCTGTAACTTTGATTTGCTCACTGTCATCTTATCCTGTCATGGCGTTTGTAGATTCAGGTGCTGCCCTGAGTCTTATGGATCTCTCATTTGCTAAGCGCTGTGGTTTTATTCTTGAACCATTAGAAAATCCTATCCCTCTTAGGGGTATTGATGCTACGCCATTGGCAGAAAATAAGCCGCAGTATTGGACACAGGTTACCATGTGCATGACTCCTGAACACCGCGAGGTGATACGTTTTCTCGTTCTACATAAAATGCATGATTTGGTTGTTTTGGGGCTGCCATGGTTACAGACCCATAATCCAGTCCTTGACTGGAAGGCTATGTCAGTGTCTAGTTGGGGCTGTCGTGGTATTCATGAGGATTCCCTGCCTGTGTCTATTGCTTCTTCTACGCCTTCGGAAGTTCCGGAGTATTTGTCTGATTATCAGGATGTCTTTAGCGAGTCCAGGTCCAGTGCATTGCCTCCTCATAGGGAATGTGACTGTGCAATAGATTTGATTCCTGGCAGTAAGTTTCCTAAGGGAAGACTGTTTAATCTGTCGGTACCTGAACATACCGCTATGCGTTCATATATCAAGGAATCTCTGGAGAAAGGACACATCCGTCCGTCTTCTTCCCCTCTTGGTGCGGGATTCTTTTTTGTGGCTAAAAAGGACGGATCTTTGAGGCCTTGTATTGACTATCGGCTTTTAAATAAGATCACTGTCAAATTTCAGTATCCTTTGCCGCTGTTGTCTGACTTGTTTGCCCGGATTAAAGGTGCCAAGTGGTTTACCAAGATAGACCTTCGTGGTGCGTACAACCTTGTGCGCATTAAGCAAGGGGATGAATGGAAAACCGCATTCAATACGCCCGAAGGTCATTTTGAGTACTTGGTGATGCCTTTTGGGCTCTCTAATGCCCCTTCAGTTTTTCAGTCCTTTATGCATGACATTTTCCGGAACTATCTGGATACATTTCTGATCGTTTATCTGGATGATATTCTGGTTTTTTCTGATAATTGGGACTCGCATGTGGAGCAGGTCAGGATGGTCTTTAAAATTTTGCGTGAAAATTCTTTGTTTGTCAAGGGCTCAAAGTGTCTTTTTGGTGTACAGAAGGTTCCCTTTTTGGGGTTCATTTTTTCCCCTTCTGCTGTGGAGATGGACCCAGTCAAGGTCCGAGCTATTCTTGATTGGACTCAGCCCTCGTCAGTTAAGAGTCTTTAGAAGTTCTTGGGTTTCGCTAACTTCTACCGTCGTTTTATCGCTAACTTTTCTAGCATTGTGAAACCTTTGACGGATATGACCAAGAAGGGCTCCGATGTGGTTAATTGGGCTCCTGCTGCCGTGGAGGCTTTCCAGGAGTTGAAACGTCGGTTTACTTCGGCGCCTGTTTTGTGCCAGCCTGATGTCTCGCTTCCCTTTCAAGTTGAGGTGGATGCTTCAGAGATTGGAGCAGGGGCCGTTTTGTCGCAGAGAGGCCCTGGTTGCTCTGTTATGAGACCTTGCGCCTTTTTCTCTAGGAAGTTTTCGCCTGCGGAGCGAAATTATGATGTGGGCAATCGGGAGTTGTTGGCCATGAAATGGGCATTTGAGGAGTGGCGTCATTGGCTCGAGGGTGCTAAGCATCGTGTGGTGGTCTTGACTGATCACAAAAATCTGATGTATCTCGAGTCTGCTAAACGCCTGAATCCTAGACAGGCCCGCTGGTCATTGTTTTTCTCCCGTTTTGACTTTGTTGTCTCGTATTTACCAGGTTCAAAGAATGTGAAGGCCGATGCTCTTTCCAGGAGCTTTGTGCCTGATGCTCCTGGAGTCGCTGAACCTGTTGGTATTCTTAAGGATGGTATTATCTTGTCAGCTATTTCTCCTGATCTGCGACGTGTGTTGCAGAGATTTCAGGCTGATAGGCCTGATTCTTGTCCACCTGACAGACTGTTTGTGCCTGATAAGTGGACCAGCAGAGTCATTTCCGAGGTTCATTCCTCGGTGTTGGCAGGTCACCCAGGAATTTTTGGCACCAGAGATCTGGTGGCCAGATCCTTTTGGTGGCCTTCCTTGTCTAGGGATGTGCGGTCATTTGTACAGTCCTGTGGGACTTGTGCTCGAGCTAAGCCTTGCTGTTCTCGTGCCAGCGGGTTGCTCTTGCCCTTGCCTGTCCCTAAGAGACCTTGGACACATATCTCCATGGATTTCATTTCTGATCTTCCGGTGTCTCAGGGCATGTCTGTTATCTGGGTGATATGTGATCGCTTCTCCAAGATGGTCCATTTGGTTCCTTTGCCTAAGCTGCCTTCCTCTTCCGATCTGGTTCCTGTGTTTTTCCAGAACGTGGTTCGTTTGCACGGCATCCCTGAGAATATTGTGTCAGACAGAGGATCCCAGTTCGTTTCCAGATTCTGGCGATCCTTTTGTAGTAGGATGGGCATTGACTTGTCGTTTTCGTCTGCTTTCCATCCTCAGACTAATGGACAGACGGAGCGAACTAATCAGACTTTGGAGGCTTATTTGAGGTGTTTTGTCTCTGCTGATCAGGACGATTGGGTGACCTTCTTGCCGTTAGCTGAGTTTGCCCTTAATAATCGGGCTAGTTCCGCCACCTTGGTTTCGCCGTTTTTCTGCAACTCTGGTTTCCACCCTCGTTTTTCTTCGGGTCATGTGGAACCTTCTGACTGCCCTGGGGTCGATTCTGTGGTGGATAGGTTGCAGCGGATCTGGAATCTTGTGGTGGACAACTTGAAGTTGTCACAGGAGAGGGCTCAGCGCTTTGCCAACCGCCGCCGCGGTGTGGGTCCCCGACTACGTGTTGGGGATTTGGTGTGGCTTTCTTCCCGCTTTGTTCCTATGAAGGTTTCCTCTCCCAAATTTAAACCTCGTTTTATTGGTCCTTACAAGATATTGGAAATTCTTAATCCTGTATCCTTTCGCCTGGATCTACCTGTGTCGTTTGCTATCCACAACGTGTTTCATAGGTCCTTGTTGCGGCGGTACGTTGTGCCTGTGGTTCCTTCTGCTGAGCCTCCTGCTCCGGTGTTGGTTGAGGGCGAGTTGGAGTACGTGGTGGAGAAGATCTTGGATTCTCGTCTCTCCAGGCGGAGGCTTCAGTACCTGGTCAAGTGGAAGGGCTATGGTCAGGAAGATAATTCCTGGGTGGTCGCCTCTGATGTTCATGCGGCCGATTTAGTTCGTGCCTTTCATGCCGCTCATCCTGATCGCCCTGGTGGTCGTGGTGAGGGTTCGGTGACCCCTCACTAAGGGGGGGGTACTGTTGTGATTTTGCGTTTTGCTCCCTCTAGTGGTCATTAGTGTTTTGACTCTGGAGCGTCTGTCTTTTCCTATATCCTCACCTGGGCCGTTAGTTCAGGGGCGTTGCTATATAAGCTCCCTGGACCTTCAGTTCAATGCCTGGCATCGTTGAAATCAGAGCTAATCTGTTGTGCTCTTGTCCTCTGATCCTGGTTCCTGTTTTTCAAGCTAAGTCTGCTTCTTTGCTTTTTGCTTTTGTTTTGTTTGGTATTTTTGTCCAGCTTGTTCCTATCTTTATCCTGACCTTTGCTGGAAGCTCTAGGGGGCTGGTGTTCTTGAATCTCCAGCGTGGATTTTTATAGGGTTTTTGTTGACCAGATAATTTATCTTGCTATATTCTGCTATTAGTAAGCTGGCCTCTCTTTGCTGAACCTGGTTCATTTCTGTGTTTGTCATTTCCTCTTACCTCACCGTTATTATTTGTGGGGGGCTTGTATCTTGCTTTGGGGTACCTTTCTCTGGAGGCAAGAGAGGTCTTTGTTTTCTTCTCCTAGGGGTAGTTAGATTCCCTGGCTGGCGCGAGTCATCTAGCGATCACCGTAGGCATGATCCCCGGCTACTTCTAGTGTTGGCGTTAGGAGTAGCTATTTGGTCAACCCAGTTACCACAGCCCTATGAGCTGGATTTTTGTATCTTGCAGACTTACACGTTCCTCTGAGACCCTGTCCACTGGGGTCATAACAGTCAAGTCCTGCATTTGGGCAGTCCCAAAATTCCAGCCAGAAACCCCTACTTCAGGAACTCCAGTCTCACTGATCACCATCTTGTCCTCGTGAGCAGCCAGGACACAAAAGGGGAAATCATCCATCTCTGACTGTGATGGAGTTTCGATAGGGTTGGGCTGGCTCCTATCTGCGTCCTTTGATACCTCTGCCTTTCCCCACAAGTCCCAGAAAAGGCTGAAGTCCCTCCCAATTATCACGGGGTGCAGCAAACCTTTGACCACCCTGACCTCATGGGACTCCGTACCCCGGCTTGTTTTAGCTGACACTCTGATAGACACTCAAGATAGATTTTGGCATCTCTGTGTATATAGCATACACTCATGTGTTTCCCCGGAATCAACTGATGGGGAAATGTGGCCCATACCAGGGTCAACAAGCTCCCGGAGTCTAAAAGGCCTGTCACCAGCACACCATTTATTGATACAGAACATGCCTACGGCCCCTCACTGGGCTGATAGTCCACACTGCAGGTGAGGTGGGCATAGTAGGAGCAGCACCTCCCTAGGCTACAGTCCATCTCTTCAGAGGACAAGGGACAAAGGGTGGCTATATGTCCATGACTACGACATCTCCAGCAAAGCAAGTCTTTACCATTGGCCTTTGACAACCCCTCAGTGACCCCTTGGGATCTAGGACTCCCCCCAGTGGTGGCTTTACTACCCCTCTTTTGGGGCTCAGGTTCTCGCTGAGTACCCCTATATGAGGATGCACCATCCTCTGGCTTTCTTAGAGACCTCTCAACCACCTGGAACCGTTCCACTAAGCTCACCAGTTCGACTGCATTTTGGGGATCTCCCTGGGCAACCCAGGTCTGCACCGGCCTAGGAAGGGAGTGCATGAACCTGTCCATGACAACACGTTCGACCATCTGGGCTGGAGTGGAGGATTTCGGCTGCAGCCATTTTTGCACCAGATACAGTATGTCAAACATTTGGGACCGAGGCGGCATAGTCACTCCTGTGCGTGCCAAAATTTCATTCTTTAACTTGGCATATTCTTGCTCATCCTGTAGTGCCAAATCATAATAGGCCTTCTGGGGCTCACCAGTCAAGTTATTGGCCAGCACCACGGCCCACTGCTCTGGCGGTAGCTTCTCATACTCCTCTTCCCACTCGCAAGTAAAAAATGCCTCCACATCATCACCCGGGGTCATTTTTTGCATAGCTCATCTTACCGTCTTCCGGATATACGTGTCGTCACCTGGACTTGGGGAAGGGGCTGCCAGCCTTCCAGGAACTGCCTCGGTAAGCAAGTCAATCTACGGCTGTATAAGCAGCTTACTTATCTCCTGTTGCACCATCTGTTGGTGCTCTAATTGCTGCTGATGTTGTAGCACACGGAGGTAGTCAATGGAACACTGCACCTTTAAGGGTGCACTTGGTTTATTTAGTACAGCATAAACCAAGGTTTTAGGCACAAAAATAAACACGGCCCTCAAGGCAAAACAGCAAAACAAAATAAAACATTAGCACTTCGTGCAGTCCTTGCACTAGTGGCGGTCAGCACACTCAGGATTAACAATGTCCTTGCACAAACACTATGTGCATGAATACTCTCCTGAAGTCTTTTTCCCTAGGCCCTCAATAGCCCAGACTAACCCTGGAGTTCAGCTATTTAAGGCCAGACCATGTAACTCTCCATCACGTGACTGATCAAACTGGTCCTGTCAGGACTCTGCATGTGGAGATACGGTGGACCCCCTCTCACACGCTCTATGGAGGTCCACTAAAACCAGCCCATAACATAACTCTCATTTCATACTCTCAACAAGTAGAGTGCTGAAGGAAACTACTATGGTTTACATCGCTGACACCATCATGTGCGACACGTATCTCCCCTCCAGCACTTCACCAGTGGCTCTGTCACAATATATACATACAGAAGGTGAAATAACTATTGAAGACGGCACAAATTTTCTAAGTACCTATTTTTCTAAGATTGCTATTGACCTGAAAATCTCATCAGTTGTTGGTAACAACCCATCCAATCCACACTGGCACAGAATGCAACCCATGTACTGTAGTTCCATAAATTAAGTTACCGTATTTTTCGGACTGTAAAACGCACTTTTTTCCTCTGAAAATGTGGAGGAAAATAGCGTTTGCATCTTATAGTCCACATGTACCTGCTCTGGCTGTGGATGGGTAGGTGGGAGAATAGCAGCGGCGGAGCAGCGGGTCACAGGAGGCAGGAGCCAGCTGCTGCATCTAAATCATGTGCCTGCTGCTAAAGAGAAATTAATACCCCAAGAAACTTTTTGACACCTTTCACTCCCTCCTCAGGCCAAAAGCACAAGACCCTATCACAGACATTTGTGCTGATCACGTAGCCTCCCACTTTATAGAGAAAATAGATAATATCCGTCAGGAAAACTGCTTCCAGACACCAAGTGCAGTGACTCCCATCCATCCCTGCATCTCCCCTGGCTCACTCCCCACATTCGATCCTATCACAGAAGAAGAATTCTCCAAGTTTCTCTCTTCTTCTCGTCAGACTACATGCACCACTGACCCCATTCCCTTACACCTCCTCCAGTCTCTCCAGTTGTCACAACTCACCTAACTACAATCTTTAATCTCTCCCTCTCCTCTGGCATTTTCCCCTCCTCCTTCAAACACTCTATCATTACTCCATTACTACAGAAACCCACCCTCGACCCATCCTGCACAAGTAACTACAGACCGGTCTCCAATCTCCCCTTCATCTCTAAACTCTTGGAGCGCCTGGTCTACTCCCTCTATACTCACTCCCTCCTAAACCCTTCACAGTCCGGTTTCCGCCCCCTACATTCGACAGAAACTGCACTCATCAAGGTGACCAATGACTTTCTGACAGCAAAATGTAACGGTGACCACTCTCTGCTCATTCTTCTCGACCTCTCTGCAGCTTTCGACACTGTTGACCACCCTCTCCTACTCTCTAGGCTCCAGTCACTAGGCATTAAGGACACTGATCTCTCCTTGTTCTCCTCCTATCTTTCTGACCGCTTCTTCAGTGTTCTGTTCTCTGGCTCCACTTCATCTCCTCTTCCTCTCACTATTAGGGTACCTCAGGGCTCAGTCCTTGGCATGCTGTCTGGGTGTTATGTTTGACCCAATCTCTCCTTCACCTCCCATATACAATCTCTTGCCCGCTCTTGCCGCTTACACCTAAAGAACATCTCTAGAATCCTCCCTTTTCTCACCATGGAAACAACAAAAACCCTCACTGTCACCCTGATCCACTCCCGCCTGGACTACTGCAATGCTCTATTAATTGGCCTCCCCCTTACTCGACTTTCCCCTCTCCAGTCTATCCTTAATGCAGCAGCCAGGGTTGTCCATCTAGCTAATCGTTACTCGGACGCGTCCGCTCTTCGCCAGTCGTTACACAGGCTGCCCATTCATTACAGGATACAATTCAAAGTACTTGTTCTCACCCACAAAGATCTCCACAGTGCGGCACCCCCATACATCTCCTCCCTCATTTCGGTCTATCAGCCTAACCGACCGCTGCGCTCAGCAAATGACTTTCGACTAACCTCTGCACTAATCCGTACCTCCCACACCCGATTCCAAGACTTCTCCCGTGCTGCGCCAATCCTCTGGAATGCTCTACCCCAAGATATTAGGACCATCCACAATTTGCATAGTTTTAGACGCTCGCTCAAAACACATTTGTTCAGAGAGGCCTACCACGTTCACTAATCAAAGTCATTTTATGTTTGTGTGTGTGTGTAGCCCATTCACTATCTCCATCTATCCCCCACCCCCTGAAGATGGCTGGACCATCATTGTAAATACATCATTGTAAATACACTCCTGTACTCTGTATCTCCCCCACCTCATTGTAGATTGTAAGCTCTCATGAACAGGGTCGTCTTATTTTGCTTTAATTGTTGTATTGTTAACGTTTTTACTTATGACTGTTGTGTTTGAAACTGTTAAACTGTAAAGCGCTGCGGACTATGTTGGCGCTATAAAATAAAGATAATTATTATTATCAATATTCACTGCACTCCACACCTATGGGAGTGGAAAGCACTGAATATTTATTTCTCTTTAATAGCGGACACGCTGTTATCCGCAGCTGCCGGGCTTTCACGTGTGCACGATACTTAAGGGAATGAATATTTACTGCTCTACACTCCCATAGGCATGGAGAGAAGTGAATATTCATTGATCTTTAACAGTGGGCACAGGAGCAGCGGCCCCAGGCTCTTGCAGCTACCGGGCTATCACATGCGCCAGCTATTAAAGAGAATGAACATTCACTGCTTGCCGTGAAAATTCATTACCTTTAGTAGAGGGAACACGTGAATGCCCTGCAGCTGCAGGAAGGTGGTGGCTGCGGATAACACTGTGCCCGCTATTGAAGATCAGTGACGTCCAAGTACGTCCCATGCACAGCTTCTGGGCTGATGATTGCAAATTGTATTTGCTGATAATGTGCTGCAATCATTTTTCCTTCAACATTGACCAAGTTTCTTGTGCCTTTGTAGCTCACACATCCCCAAAACATCAGCAATCCACCTCCGTGTTTTACACTAGGAATGGTGTTCCTTTCGTCATAGGCCTTGTTGACCTCTCTCCAAATGTAACGTTTATGGTTGTGGACAAAAAGTTCAATTTTAGTTTCATCACTCCAAATTACCTTGTTCTAGAAGTTTTTTGAGGCTTGTCTCTGTGCTGTTTTATGTATTGTAGGTGAGATACTTTGTGGCATTTGCAATCATCAGCCTTGAAGTCGCGCATGGGATGTTCCAACATGACAACGATCCAAAACACAAAGCCAAGTTGACGTGTCATTGGCTACAGTGGAACAAAGTATAGATTCTGGATTGGCCATCTCAGTTAGGGGTGCAGTTTTTAGTATGGTATCAGTTTGGGGTATTTTCTGTGATATAAGCATCTCAAACTCACTTTAAATGTGAGAGGGTCCCTAAAAAATGGTTTTGCAAATGTTGTGAAAATGAGAAATCGCTGGTCAAATTTTAACCCTTATAACTTTCTAAAAAAAAATTGTGTTTCAAAAATTGTGCTGATGTAAGGTAGATATGGGGGAAATGTCATTTATTGACTTATTTTTCCACAAATAAACGCAAGTCATTTCAAAGGATTTTTACAGCAATCATGAAGTACAATATGTCACAAGAAACCATTCTCAGAATCAGTGGGGTCCATTGAAGCGTTCCAGAGTTATGAACTCATAAAGTCCAAAATGAGAAGCTGCCTATTATCCCCTAGGCTGCTCCCTCCCACACGCTGCGCCAAACCCTGGGCTGTGCAGCCTCTCTCCTCCCATATCTGAGAGCATGGTTTTCCAGCAAGAACCGTGGATGCCCATAACTTTCCGCCCGAAGCTCTAAATGGATTTTATCTGTGCAGAAAGACGAAATACATCTATTGTATGTAATTTTTTGTATCTATGCTTTATAACTCAATAACGCAGAGTTCTAGAGGTGGCTGCATGGTATGGGCTTGTGGGGAAAGGAATGAAGATTCCGATTATGTGCTCGGCTAGGTTCAGAGATATTGCATTCTTTTATTATAGGTCATTTTCTAGATTCAATATCTCAGAGCCTTGTGCTCTGCGGTGCCAATATGTCTGTGTGTCAGCCTGAGTCCAAAAAGGAAGCGAGTTGGCTGGTAACTGCACAAGAGTTCACTCTCCTGTGATAATTGCTGGACTTGGTGCTGGGGACACAGGGTCTATACCTTTTGCCCCCCCCCCCCCCCCCCCCGGGGGGGAGAGATTCAAAGGCCTTTTTGCTTAAGCTAATTAAAATAGCCATTGGTACTGCCACATCCAGGGAAGTGTCGTCGCTGGATAATGAGGTCCCATTGTTTGATGTGTATTTGACTTCCCTTTTGGCCTGGAGGAATGCCAAAGGTGGAGGCTGAGTTTGAGAGCAAGTATTTTGGGCCAAACTGTATCTGATAGGGAATTCCATCAGATATTAAAATTATATCAATTAGATATCATTTTCCCATATCTCCCACCTTATTTCTCAGCGTCATTAAAAAGTTGCTGTTAAGGGGTTAACTTTAGCCCTTTTTAGAGATCATTTCATCTTCAACTTGCCTAACTGTTCAGAATAACAATAATTTTGAGCAGGGAAAGCATAATTCCTTACCATCAACTCTTTCCTTTAGTCTGAAGCAGCAGCATGGACTACCCCTCCCCCCAATAAATTGTGGGTTTTTTTTGCATTTTGTCTTGTGCAAGGTTTCATGAGTATATGTGATAACTAGTGTTGAGCATTCCGATACCGCAAGTATCGGGTATCAGCCGATATTCGCGGTATCGGAATTCCGATACCGAGTTCCGATACTTTCAGTATATCGGATACCGGAATCGGAAGTTCCCATAATTCA
The DNA here is from genome assembly GCF_051348905.1 of Ranitomeya variabilis. Classification (NCBI taxonomy): domain Eukaryota; kingdom Metazoa; phylum Chordata; class Amphibia; order Anura; family Dendrobatidae; genus Ranitomeya; species Ranitomeya variabilis. Next base: position 444,820,412 of record NC_135232.1, on the reverse strand, counting down.
AGGAGCCAGAATTCAGCCAATGAGGAATCAATAGAAGTGTGGGCACATCCTGTTCTGCATGTTAGGCATGTAACTACTGGCATGGCTGTGATTGGCTGCTGAAATGATGTCATGATGCACTATAAAAGTCGCCGCCGCCATTTTGGGTTCACACTGCTGTGAATTTAGTTAGGGACAGGACGCTGTGTTCTGACTGAGGGACAGTTTTGAGATAGCGATTTGCTTCATTGTGCTTAACCCACACTAATATAGCAACCGCTGTGTGAGAACCTTTTTTTTGCCTTGCAGCGCCGTTCACGGCTGTCTGCAAGGTGTCTGTGTGAGTGCAGCTCACTCTGTAGTCTGGTCTGCAGCCACCGCTGGTTGTAGTCAGCTCATGGTGCGTCACTGCCTCATACTGTTCCATTGTCCTTTTTTCAATTAGTGCAGCCTGCTGCACATTTTTTCAAATTTATCCTATTAGTGGCTTTCCATCCGTACGTATCCTGCTAGATTGTGGAAAAACACTATATAGGAGTACATAGAGGAGCTTTTTTGCTGCTGAGGATGATGAAGAAGAAAGTGTGGGAGAAGTTAAAAAGAAGGTGAAGAGCATGGAAGTAGTGAAACATAAATATCTGACAAAATATAAAAAATCTTAACATTATCAATATCAATATCTTTGTAACTCCAAACGTCTTAAAAAAAAATTAATTCCTGCTATTCCATTTGATTGGGCTAAACCTCTATGCCTTTAATGTCTCCTCCACCTCCCCCAATACATCCTACATTATTCTTAGTTGTTTTCCTTCATGTAGAATTAACCTACAAGGAAAGAAAGGGTTTATTTTAATTCCGATATTTTTGTCCCATTGACTTGCATTGGTATTGGGTATCGGTATCGGCGATTTCCGATATTTTTGGGATATCGGCCGATCCAATCCGATACCGATACTTCTGGATATCGGAAGGTATCGCTCAACACTAGTGATAACTAAACAGAGATGGAGGGTAGCTTTTAAGCATATATAGCCAGTTAACTTAGACTAACACCTGAACTTTGGTCCAGAAGAATAAAATCCCCTTTGATGCTGCTGCTTCGGATTAAAGGAATGAGAATTTTCAGCAAGAAATTATGCTATATATCATATGCACTTGTATCAATATATGTTTCTATGTATTTTGCACATTTGTGTTTTAAATAGACAGTTACGCGTTACATATGTATGTACTGTATATTTGGATGCTTAACAAAATAATCCCTTCACGACATGCACCGTATATATATATATACATATATATCTATATATATGAGGCATTGTGATTACTCGCTAATCCTGCCCCCTGCACAGTAGCTCCGCCCCCACCCCATTATTACACACAATCCCGCCCCACCACATTACCACACACAATCCCGCCCCCCACCAAATTACCACACACAATCCCGCCCCCCACCACATTACCACACACAATCTCGCCCCCCCAACACATCACCACACATAAATATATTACCACACACAATCCCGCCCCCCACCACATTACCACAGATAATCTCGCCCCCCACCACATTACCATACACAATCCCACCCCCCACCACATTACCACACATAATCTCACCCCCCACCATTAGGGACCTCATCCTTGAGCTTCTTGAGTTCACCCTCACACACAACTTTTTTGTGTTCAAAGGGTCCTTCTACCTACAGCTCCAGGATACAGCGATGGGTGCGGCGTTCGCGCCCTCCTACGCCAACCTGTTCCTGGGGCTGTGGGAGAGGGACCTTTTCCTGTCGGACAAACAGGGATCAATTGAGCGCGTCCTTTTATGGACGCGTTATATTGATGATATCTTCTTTGTCTGGCAGGGCACGGCCGTTGACCTTGCGCAGTTTGTTACCTCCCTAAACAGCAACGACCTTAACATTAGATTGACCCCAGTGTGGGATGGGGAAAGGATCGATTTCCTTGATGTGACTATACTCAAGGATAGATTGGGATATTTACAGACGGATATTTTCCGTAAGAGTACAGCCACGAACACCCTATTGCATGCTTCGTCCTGTCATCCGCGTCATTTAGTACAGGCTATCCCGGTGGGGCAATTTCTACGTCTCCGCCGGATATGCTCGGATGCGGCTGATTTTGAGGCAAGGGCGGGTGAATTGAAACGTCGTTTCCTGGCCAGGGGGTATAGCGGTCGGTGTGTTAAGAAAGCATACCACCGTGCAAAATACTCCGACCGCAATAAATTACTGTATGGTCAGGGATCGAGAAAACCTATGGGCAATAATGTGGCGAGATTCGTAACGACGTTTAATCCCCAACACGATAAACTTCGTACAGCCATTAGGAATGCTTGGCCTATTTTGAAGGCTGATTCAATAATTGCCAAATTTCTTCCTGATAACCCATCTATTGCGTTTAGACGTGCGAGAAACCTCCGTGACCAATTAACACGGAGTCACTATGTGGGTCAAACTATGCCCACATTCTTGGATAGGATGCGGCCAGGTGGTGGGTGCGTTCCGTGCGGTAAGTGCGTTGCGTGCCCTAATGTTGAGAGATGTGATTCCTTTAGGAACTCGGAGGGTACGAGGGAATATAACATCAGACAACGCATCTCCTGTGTCTCCCGATACGTGATATATTATGCTACTTGCCCGTGTGGCTTGATCTATATTTGTCTGACCACACGGCAGTTTAAAGTCCGTATTCGGGAGCACGTACTTGGGATTAGCGCAGCGGCTACGTGCACGGACGCATCCACCCTCAAAACTTTGCCGCGCCATTTCTTTGATTTCCATCAATGTAATGAGAAATTATTGCGAGTACGGGGCATTGACCTACTACCAATTAACATTAGGGGAGGTAATCTCTCTAAGCGTCTAGCGCAGCTAGAATGTAAATGGATTTGGACACTAGGGACAATCCACCCAAAAGGACTTAACGAGTATTTATCATTCGTCCCATTTCTGTGAGTTTTCCATCTGTTGGTGACATAGTGGATTCATGTGTGTCGTGCACTATGTGGTTTTATCATTTTTTTCTTGAATTTTAATCTTTTAATCTTTCATTATAGATTTGGTATACGGCATATTCTAAGGGTCGTTGGAATAAAGACAAGGATAGTTGCAAACCCAAGAGGACATCCATGATCGGGCCAACTTACATTAATTATTTATATTTCGTATATGTGTTTCTACAGGGTTGTGCACGATTCTACGTATATGGTTATGTGATTCTTGTATATATATGTATGTATCATTATTTCTATTATTATTTTTTCTGTGGTTTATACATTGTTGTATAATATGTGTATAATTTCCGTCACTCATTTTATTTATGAAGAAATATATATGTATACATCTGTTATTGTGGGTTGGTATTGTTGTGTGTGGTGTATGATACAATATTTGTCTTATTGTTTTGTTTTATTTGCATATTTCTTTCATATTTTTCCATATTTCTTCATTTTGTATTATTTCATTCGTTATATTATTATTTTGTATATGTACATATTGTTCATATAGAGATATAATCACTTGTTTGTCTTTGTGTTATGTGTCCTGTGGTATAGTTCATATTTATGGTATTGGTATTTTATGTTCTTTATTTGGTGAATAGTTATGTATATGGTTTTCTTTATTGTGCATATCTATGTATGGCCATTTGCCCGTTTTCTTGCCCTCTAGTAATATGGCGTCTGGTGCACTTCCGCTTCATGCTCACCTGCCTGCTCGCATCCCTGGGCGTCCGCTGTCTGGTGATGCCGGAGGACGTGGGGCCCCACGTGTTTCCGGTTCCGGATGGCAGCGGCGGCAGTGGATGGCGAGTTAGGCGGCTGATGCACGTTGCGGCGTCATGTATTTCCGATATGGCGGCATATAAATGCTGTCACTATCGGCTTACATTTCACCCCCTGAGGAAGGAACATTTCATCTGTTCCGAAACGCGCGTCGGGGTGGGCGTGAGGTCTCCCCACCGTGGACGCACATCAGGTAACTCCTCCGGGCAATATTTATTCATTATAGACTCTATCCTGGTTGCTAATAGTGTCTTAAATTGATATATGCAAATGCATTAGGCATAATACTATTTTTTTTAACATTCAGGATGGCTATTGTTTAATGATGTGCTCCTATGATGTAGTAGATTATTCATCTATTTATTCTTACATTTATCTTATATATCCACTTTTGGTGGTATGACATTGCTATTGAAGTGTTGATTACTACGGTGGTTTGACCTCATGGCCCAATGCGTTTTGTGCATTTGACACTGGTGTTTCTTACTAGCCCCATTGGCTGCTTCTGTACTGTTCCTATGTACTGTTGTTTTATATAAATATATTTAATAAAGATATAATTTTATGGGATATATCAACTGTGTTCTCTGTGGTGTATTAGGATTTCTGTTTTTCAGTTGTCCCTTGATTGAGTTCTAGCATACACACTTGTAGCACCATTTTTGGTGTTTATTTGGCCCCAGTAATATGCATAGTATAAGTGTGTAAAAATGCATGCCGCAATATTTTCATTATTTGCTATTTTTACTGTGTTATGCACAGGTTCTTTATTTGTGGAAGATATGGACTACCGCGCACATGAACAGGCGTGGCTCAAACAGTCGGATCAGGTCTTTGGTACTAATGGGGTAGAGATTTCACAGACGATGGATCACAGTTGGGATGATAAACTGTCATATATGAAGACAGCGTTACTAAAGAGGTCTAAATTATGGTGGAATAGACTTTTTCTAGAAAGATATATGACCAATAATATGATTCCGAGAGGACTAAGGGTTCGAGTGATCCCTACCTTCCCGGTAGAAGATGAGCAGTTTGTTGCTAGGTGGGAGGAAGCGTGTAATGTCTGCTCTAAAACGTTTTTGCAATTATTGATCAATCAAAATACGGGTCATATTGCCGAACTAGATAAATCTATTGATTCAGCCCAGACAGAAATACGCAAAGGATGCCCTCCTGATCGGGTGGAGAAATTTGAGACTGATCTCAATAAAAGTATGGACCAGACGGTGAAAAGAATCCAAGATAATCAATTATCTAAGTATAATAGAGATCTTAAAGATTACCAAATGAAAAGGGTTTACATGTGGAGGAGTAACAACAGTATGCATCGTGTTCCCTCGAATCTATCTATCTCCTCAGTCAGTGGGCAATCAGATGGATCAGCCTCCTCAGTTACTTCATACGGAACAAATGATACGCATAGACTACGTGATCATGCATATCACCCGTATAGGAGACGCCCTTGGGACCGGTCTGATGTGGAGGGCAGGGACAATAAGGTGATAAATTTGAGTCATCACGTATTAACTGAGGTGGATGTGGCTGTGCTTAGTAGGGGTCTTTCCTTCTCTCCCACACCGGGGTTTGATACTTTCACTGAGGTGAAGGACCTACACGTTTTTGCTAGGTCGTTGCTGTTTAGACGTCACTTCTATAATGATGAATTTCAACGTCTTTTTCCTACAGAAGAAGAACAGGAGGCGGTGAGGATACTGGAGGAGTTGGCACTCGAGCATGATAACATGGGAGGTAAGGTTCCCCCATGCATTCGTCCACGCTCCACGAAGTTCCCCTCGTTTACATCTTGTCCCAGTATTGATTTGTTCGTACGGGTGGTGACGAATGAATTTTTGAAAATTCCTAAATTTGGGGGGAGGGATAATCTATCCAAGGAGGAGAGAATCCGGTTGAGATATTTACAGGGTTTGCCTGACATAGTGCTGAAGCCGGCCGACAAGGGTGGCAATGTCGTTGTGTGGCCTAAAGTGATGTATGAGAGGGAGGTGTTTCACCAACTAAATAACACCATATGTTACAAAAAACTTACATACAATCCCCTATCGGCATTCAGTTCAAAATTGGAAACCATCATTAAAAGAGCACTAGACGGCGACGTTGTCACCAGGGATCTGGCTTCAGCACTTATTGTCAGGGAACCTACAATCTCTACACTTTACCTCCTACCTAAAATTCATAAGGATGCTAAGTCACAACCCGGCCGTCCAATTGTTTCTGGGAGGGGGAACTTCCTGGAGAATGTTAACAAGTGGATCGACTATTATCTCCAGCCTCTTGTGCGGAACCTCCCCTCCTTTCTCAAGGATACTGGGGACTTACTGCGCAGGGTTGACGGCTTGTGTTTAGGGGGTGATACTCTCTTGGCTTCAGTGGATGTAGAGTCCCTGTACACTAATATTCGACATAGTGATGGCCTACGTGCCGTTAGGTTTTTTCTTGGCACATCCACACTATCTACATCCATTAGGGACCTCATCCTTGAGCTTCTTGAGTTCACCCTCACACACAACTTTTTTGTGTTCAAAGGGTCCTTCTACCTACAGCTCCAGGGTACAGCGATGGGTGCGGCGTTCGCGCCCTCCTACGCCTACCTGTTCCTGGGGCTGTGGGAGAGGGACCTTTTCCTGTCGGACAAACAGGGATCAATTGAGCGCGTCCTTTTATGGACGCGTTATATTGATGATATCTTCTTTGTCTGGCAGGGCACGGCCGTTGACCTTGCGCAGTTTGTTACCTCCCTAAACAGCAACGACCTTAACATTAGATTGACCCCTGTGTGGGATGGGGAAAGGATCGATTTCCTTGATGTGACTATACTCAAGGATAGATTGGGATATTTACAGACGGATATTTTCCGTAAGAGTACAGCCACGAACACCCTATTGCATGCTTCGTCCTGTCATCCGCGTCATTTAGTACAGGCTATCCCGGTGGGGCAATTTCTACGTCTCCGCCGGATATGCTCGGATGCGGCTGATTTTGAGGCAAGGGCGGGTGAATTGAAACGTCGTTTCCTGGCCAGGGGGTATAGCGGTCGGTGTGTTAAGAAAGCATACCACCGTGCAAAATACTCCGACCGCAATAAATTACTGTATGGTCAGGGATCGAGAAAACCTATGGGCAATAATGTGGCGAGATTCGTAACGACGTTTAATCCCCAACACGATAAACTTCGTACAGCCATTAGGAATGCTTGGCCTATTTTGAAGGCTGATTCAATAATTGCCAAATTTCTTCCTGATAACCCATCTATTGCGTTTAGACGTGCGAGAAACCTCCGTGACCAATTAACACGGAGTCACTATGTGGGTCAAACTATGCCCACATTCTTGGATAGGATGCGGCCAGGTGGTGGGTGCGTTCCGTGCGGTAAGTGCGTTGCGTGCCCTAATGTTGAGAGATGTGATTCCTTTAGGAACTCGGAGGGTACGAGGGAATATAACATCAGACAACGCATCTCCTGTGTCTCCCGATACGTGATATATTATGCTACTTGCCCGTGTGGCTTGATCTATATTGGTCTGACCACACGGCAGTTTAAAGTCCGTATTCGGGAGCACGTACTTGGGACTAGCGCAGCGGCTACGTGCACGGACGCATCCACCCTCAAAACTTTGCCGCGCCATTTCTTTGATTTCCATCAATGTAATGAGAAATTATTGCGAGTACGGGGCATTGACCTACTACCAATTAACATTAGGGGAGGTAATCTCTCTAAGCGTCTAGCGCAGCTAGAATGTAAATGGATTTGGACACTAGGGACAATCCACCCAAAAGGACTTAACGAGTATTTATCATTCGTCCCATTTCTGTGAGTTTTCCATCTGTTGGTGACATAGTGGATTCATGTGTGTCGTGCACTATGTGGTTTTATCATTTTTTTCTTGAATTTTAATCTTTTAATCTTTCATTATAGATTTGGTATACGGCATATTCTAAGGGTCGTTGGAATAAAGACAAGGATAGTTGCAAACCCAAGAGGACATCCATGATCGGGCCAACTTACATTAATTATTTATATTTCGTATATGTGTTTCTACAGGGTTGTGCACGATTCTACGTATATGGTTATGTGATTCTTGTATATATATGTATGTATCATTATTTCTATTATTATTTTTTCTGTGGTTTATACATTGTTGTATAATATGTGTATAATTTCCGTCACTCATTTTATTTATGAAGAAATATATATGTATACATCTGTTATTGTGGGTTGGTATTGTTGTGTGTGGTGTATGATACAATATTTGTCTTATTGTTTTGTTTTATTTGCATATTTCTTTCATATTTTTCCATATTTCTTCATTTTGTATTATTTCATTCGTTATATTATTATTTTGTATATGTACATATTGTTCATATAGAGATATAATCACTTGTTTGTCTTTGTGTTATGTGTCCTGTGGTATAGTTCATATTTATGGTATTGGTATTTTATGTTCTTTATTTGGTGAATAGTTATGTATATGGTTTTCCTTATTGTGCATATCTATGTATGGCCATTTGCCCGTTTTCTTGCCCTCTAGTAATATGGCGTCTGGTGCACTTCCGCTTCATGCTCACCTGCCTGCTCGCATCCCTGGGCGTCCGCTGTCTGGTGATGCCGGAGGACGTGGGGCCCCACGTGTTTCCGGTTCCGGATGGCAGCGGCGGCAGTGGATGGCGAGTTAGGCGGCTGATGCACGTTGCGGCGTCATGTATTTCCGATATGGCGTCATATAAATGCTGTCACTATCGGCTTACATTTCACCCCCTGAGGAAGGAACATTTCATCTGTTCCGAAACGCGCGTCGGGGTGGGCGTGAGGTCTCCCCACCGTGGACGCACATCAGGTAACTCCTCCGGGCAATATTTATTCATTATAGACTCTATCCTGGTTGCTAATAGTGTCTTAAATTGATATATGCAAATGCATTAGGCATAATACTATTTTTTTTAACATTCAGGATGGCTATTGTTTAATGATGTGCTCCTATGATGTAGTAGATTATTCATCTATTTATTCTTACATTTATCTTATATATCCACTTTTGGTGGTATGACATTGCTATTGAAGTGTTGATTACTACGGTGGTTTGACCTCATGGCCCAATGCGTTTTGTGCATTTGACACTGGTGTTTCTTACTAGCCCCATTGGCTGCTTCTGTACTGTTCCTATGTACTGTTGTTTTATATAAATATATTTAATAAAGATATAATTTTATGGGATATATCAACTGTGTTCTCTGTGGTGTATTAGGATTTCTGTTTTTCAGTTGTCCCTTGATTGAGTTCTAGCATACACACTTGTAGCACCATTTTTGGTGTTTATTTGGCCCCAGTAATATGCATAGTATAAGTGTGTAAAAATGCATGCCGCAATATTTTCATTATTAGCCACCGCTGGTTGTAGTCAGCTCATGGTGCGTCACTGCCTCATACTGTTCCATTGTCCTTTTTTCAATTAGTGCAGCCTGCTGCACATTTTTTCAAATTTATCCTATTAGTGGCTTTCCATCCGTACGTATCCTGCTAGATTGTGGAAAAACACTATATAGGAGTACATAGAGGAGCTTTTTTGCTGCTGAGGATGATGAAGAAGAAAGTGTGGGAGAAGTTAAAAAGAAGGTGAAGAGCATGGAAGTAGTGAAACATAAATATCTGACAAAATATAAAAAATCTTAACATTATCAATATCAATATCTTTGTAACTCCAAACGTCTTAAAAAAAAATTAATTCCTGCTATTCCATTTGATTGGGCTAAACCTCTATGCCTTTAATGTCTCCTCCACCTCCCCCAATACATCCTACATTATTCTTAGTTGTTTTCCTTCATGTAGAATTAACCTACAAGGAAAGAAAGGGTTTATTTTAATTCCGATATTTTTGTCCCATTGACTTGCATTGGTATTGGGTATCGGTATCGGCGATATCCGATATTTTTGGGATATCGGCCGATCCAATCCGATACCGATACTTCTGGATATCGGAAGGTATCGCTCAACACTAGTGATAACTAAACAGAGATGGAGGGTAGCTTTTAAGCATATATAGCCAGTTAACTTAGACTAACACCTGAACTTTGGTCCAGAAGAATAAAATCCCCTTTGATGCTGCTGCTTCGGATTAAAGGAATGAGAATTTTCAGCAAGAAATTATGCTATATATCATATGCACTTGTATCAATATATGTTTCTATGTATTTTGCACATTTGTGTTTTAAATAGACAGTTACGCGTTACATATGTATGTACTGTATATTTGGATGCTTAACAAAATAATCCCTTCACGACATGCACCGTATATATATATATACATATATATCTATATATATGAGGCATTGTGATTACTCGCTAATCCTGCCCCCTGCACAGTAGCTCCGCCCCCACCCCATTATTACACACAATCCCGCCCCACCACATTACCACACACAATCCCGCCCCCCACCAAATTACCACACACAATCCCGCCCCCCACCACATTACCACACACAATCTCGCCCCCCCAACACATCACCACACATAAATATATTACCACACACAATCCCGCCCCCCACCACATTACCACAGATAATCTCGCCCCCCACCACATTACCATACACAATCCCACCCCCCACCACATTACCACACATAATCTCACCCCCCACCACAATGCCACACACAATCCTGCCCCCCACCACATTACCACACACAATCTCGCCCCCCCACCACATTACCACACACAATCTCGCCCCCCCACCACATTACCACACACAATCCCGCCCCCTCCACATTACCACACAATACCGCCCCCCACCACATTACCACACATAATCCTGCCCCCCACCACATTACCACCAATAATCCTGCCCTCCCACAACATTACCATGCATAATCCCGCCCCCCACCACATCAGCACGCATAATCCCGCCCCGCCACCACATCACCATGCATAATCCCGTCCCCCCACCACATTACCATGCATAATCCCACCCCCCACCACATCACCACGCATAATCCCGCCCCCCCACCACATTACGACACATAATCCCGTCCCCCACCACATTATCACGCATAATCCTGCCCCCCACCACATTACCACCAATAATCCTGCCCTCCCACAACATTACCATGCATAATCCCGCCCCCCACCACATCAGCACGCATAATCCCGCCCCCCACCACATCACCACGCATAATCCGGCCCCCCACCACATTACCACACATGATCCTGCCCCCGCCACATTACCACACATAATCCTGCCCCCCACCACATTACCACACATAATCCCGCCCCCCACCACATTACCACACACAATACCGCCCTCCCACCACATTACCACACATAATCCCGCCCCCCACCACATTACAACACATAATCCCGCCCCCCACCACATTACCACACATAATCCTGCCCCCCACCACATTACCACACATAATCCCGCCCCCCCACCACATTACCACACATAATCCCACCCCCCACCACATTACCACACATAATCCTGCCCCCCACCACATTAACACACATAATCCCGCCCCCACCACATTACCACATATAATCCCGGCCCCCCACCACATTACCACGCATAATCCCGCCCCCCACCACACATAATCCCGCCCCCCACCACATTACCACACATAATCCTGCCCCCCTACATTACCACACGAGGCTCCGTCCCCACACATTACCACACAAGGCTCTGTCCCCCCACATTACCGCACGAGGCTCCATACCCACACATTACCACACGAGGCTCCGTCCTCACACATTACCACACGAGGCTTTGTCCCCACACATTACCATATGAGGCTCCGTCCTCACACATTACCACATGAGGCTGCGTCCCCACACATTACCACACGAATCCAGTTTGCTTTTGATTTTACACTGTGAATAAAATGTATTAGTATTATACTGATTTTTAATTATTATTATTGTTATTAACTTCATTTTAAGTTAATTTACCACCTGCATAAGCGCTATTGAATGTTGTCATTATTTACTTTAGTTTAATCACTAGCAGCGTTAATTAGATAGCAATGAGCATGCCGAGCGTTAGCTGGCTGGAAACAGCTAGTATATATATATATATATATATATATATATATATGTATGTACAGTGTGGAAAATAAGTATTTGATACCCTGCCAATTTTGCACGTTTTCCCAACTACAAAAAATGGAGAGGTCTGTAATTTTTATCATAGGTACATCTCAACTGTGAGAGACAGAATATAAAAAAATACAGAAAATCACATTGTATGGTTTTTACCTAAATAATTTGTATTTATTGCATGAAATAAGTATTAGATACAATAGAAACCTTTGTTTGCAATTACAGAGATCAGACGTTTCATGTTGTTCTTGACCAAGTTTGCACACACTGGCTTCTTATGGAGCAACTCCTTAGTTACCCTGGCTGTGTGTTTCAGGTCATTTTCATGCTGGAAGACCTAGCCATGACCCATCTTCAGTGCTCTTACTGAGGGAAGGAGGTTGTTTGCCAAAATCTTGCAATACATGAACCTAGCCATCCTCCCTTAAATATGGTGCAGTCATCCTGTCCCTTTCCACAACAGCAGTCCCAAAGTATGTTTTCCCCACCATGCTTTATAGTTGGGATGGTGTTCTTGGGGTTGTACTCATCCTTCCTCTTCCTCCAAGCGAGTGGAGTTGATGCCAAAAAGTTCTATTTTGATCTCATCTGACCACATGACATTCTCACATGCCTACTCTCGATCATTCAGATGGTCATTGGCAAACTTCAAAAGGGCCTGGACATGTGCTGGCGTGAGCAGGGGGACCTTGCATGCTCTGTAGGATTTTAATCCATGACAACGTACTGTGTTTCTAATGGTAATGTTTGAGACTGTGGTCCCAGCTCTCTTCAGGTCATTGACCAGGTCCTCCCATGTAGATCTGGGCTGATTCCTAACCTTTCTCAGAATCATCCAGGAGATGAGATCATGCATGGAGCTCCAGACCTAGAGAGATTGACAGTCATCATGTGTTCCTTCCATTTTCTAATAACTGTGCCAACAGTTATTGCCTTCTCACCAAGCTGCTTGCCGTTTGTCCTGTAGCCTATCACAGTCTTGTGCAGGTCTACAATTTTGTCCCTGGTGTCCTTAGACAGCTCTTTGGTCTTGGGCATGGTGGAGAGGTATAAGTGTGTGGACAGGTGTCTTTTATACTGGTACATTGCTGTGCAAATTAATTGGGGCGAAGCAAAAAAATAAAATGTCATAGTTCACTGTTACATACTAATTCTGAAAATTACCTTTTTCCACTGGCTAGTTGACCAAGATTTATTTATTATATATTAATACTGGTGTGAATCACTGACTGGTAACCAACTTATGATTTTACTTAAAAATGCTTTGTCCCAATTAATTTGCACAGCACTGTAATTAGTTCAAATAGGTGCAATTAATACAAGTAATAAGTGCAAAGTAGTAGGGCTTCTTAAAGAAAAAACAGGTCTGTGAGAGCCAGAATTTTTCCTGGTTGGTAGGTGATCAAATACTTATTTCATGCAATAAAATGCAATTTAATTATGTAAAAATCATACAATGTGATTTTGTTTTTTATTCTTAGATTCTGTCTCTCACAATTGAAGTACGCCTATGATAAAAATTACAGACTTCTCCATTCTTTGTATGTGGGAAAACTTTCAAAATCAGAGGTGTATCAAATACTTATTTTCCCCACTGTAAATGGATTTGAGAGAGATAGAGAGATACATCCCTCTCAGGGATCCTATGTTTTTTGTCAATTCATTACTTACCATGTAAAATTATGCTTTACTAGGTCAGAGAATTGCTTATGTATAAACTGATTTAAAAATATATATAATGGATTTTTCAAAATTCTCTGCAGATGGTATACTGTGGATTTTCACCACATGTGATTTTCTCACAAATTTTGAGCCGCTTTTGTTCCAACGGTACTACAGAGGTGGGCCATGTATATGGATACACCTAAATAAAATTGGAATGGTTGGTGATCTTCCTGATTGTGGAACATTAGTATATGGGAGGGGGAAAACTTTTCAAGATGGGTGGTGACCATGGTGGCCATTTTGAAGTCTGCCATTTTGGATCCAACTTTATTTTTTCAAATGGGAAGAGTGTCATGTGACACATCAAACTTATTGAGAATTTCACAAGAAAAACAATGGTGTGATTAGTTTTAATGCAACTTTATTCATTTATGAGTTATTTACAAGTTTCTCTTTGTTTACAGCAATTGACATGTCGCAGAGGTTAACACGTGAGGAGTGGATAGAAATTGTGTTGATGTCTGTTGAATGCAGTACCTGGGTCATTGCAGCAGATTTCAATGCAAGACACCCTATGCAAGAAAACTGTCACCATTCCCATTTGAATTAGGTGTATTCATATAAATGGCCCACCCACAAAAGTTTGCCTCATCACTGAACATAATGTTCTGTGTAAACTGAGGATCCTGTTCCAATTTTTGTTTTGCCCATTCTGCAAATTCAGCGCGCCGATCTGGCATCAGTCGAACATCCCTTCGGCGGATATTAGCTACTCACAAATGGCACCCTTACAAAATCCAGCTGATAATTCTAAAGCAAAGAAAAAAATGAACGGCACTATGGTACTAAATCACCACTTCTTAGACACGGATCCACATCAATCTGAACGCCACAGTATAATAACAGCTGGCAATGGTGCTTACACGAATTCAGAATGACTCCAAATGAACAATATAAGGAAAAATGTCTAGCACTCACCATGATGAGGATAAATCCAAAAGTCCTTTATTCATATACAGTTAGGTCCATATATATTTGGACAGAGACAACATTTTTCTAATTTTGGTTATAGACATTACCACAATGAATTTTAAACAAAACAATTCAGATGCAGTTGAAGTTCAGACTTTCAGCTTTCATTTGAGGGTATCCACATTAAAATCGGATGAAGGGTTTAAGAGTTTCAGCTCCTTAACATGTGCGACCCTGTTTTTAAAGGGACCAAAAGTAATTGGACAATTGACTCCAAGGCTATTTCATGAACAGGTGTGGGCAATCCCTTCGTTATGTCATTCTCAATTAACCAGATAAAAGGCCTGGAGTTGATTTGAGATGTGGTGCTTGCATTTGGAAGGTTTTGCTGTGAAGTAAACATGCGGTCAAAGGAGCTCTCCATGCAAGTGAAACAATGAAACAAGCCATCCTTAAGCTGCGAAAACAGAAAAAAACAAGCCGAGAAATTGCTACAATATTAGGAGTGGCAAAATCTACAGTTTGGTACATCCTGAGAAAGAAAGAAAGCACTGGTGAACTCATCAATGCAAAAAGACCTGGGCGTCCACGGAAGACAACAGTGGTGGATGATAGAAGAATAATCTCCATGGTGAAGAGAAACCCCTTCACAACAGCCAACCAAGTGAACAACACTCTCCAGGAGGTCGGCGTATCAATATCCAAATCTACCATAAAGAGAAGACTGCATGAAAGTAAATACAGAGGGTTCACTGCACGGTGCAAGCCACTCATAAGAATCAAGAATAAAAGGGCTAGACTGGACTTTGCTATAAAACATCTAAAAAAGCCAGCACAGTTCTGGAAGAACATTCTTTGGACAGATAAAACCATGATCAACCTCTACCAGAATGATGGAAAGAGAAATGTATGGCGAAGGTGTGGTACAGCTCATGATCCAAAGCATACCACATCATCTGTAAAACACGGCGGAGGCAGTGTGATGGCTTGGGCATGCATGGCTGCCAGTGGCACTGGGTCACTAGTGTTTATTGATGATGTGACACAGGACAGAAGCAGCCGAATGAATTCTGAGGTATTCAGAGACATACTGTGTGCTCAGATCCAGCCAAATGCAGCCAAACTGATTGGTCGTCGTTTCATCCTACAGATAGACAATGACCCAAAACATGAAGCCAAAGCAACCCAGGAGTTAATTAACTCAAAGAAGTGGAATATTCTTGAATGGCCAAGTCAGTCACCTGATCTCAACCCAATTGAGCATGCATTTCACTTGTTAAAGACTAAACTTCAGACAGAAAGGCCCACAAACAAACAGCAACTGAAAACCACCGCAGTGAAGGCCTGATAGAGCATCAAAAAGGAGGAAACACAGCGTCTGGTGATGTCCATGAGTTCAAGACTTCAGGCAGTCATTGCCAGCCAAGGGTTTTCAACCAAGTACTCAAAATGAATATTTTATTTAAAATTATTGAATCTGTCCAATTACTTTTGGTCCTTTTAAAAACAGGGTGGCACATGTTAAGGAGCTGAAACTCTTAAACCCTTCATCCGATTTTAATGTGGATACCCTCAAATGAAAGCTGAAAGTCTGAACTTCAACTGCATCTGAATTGTTTTGTTTAAAATTCATTGTGGTATTGTCTATAACCAAAACTAGAAAAATGTTGTCTCTGTCCAAATATATATGGACCTAACTGTACGTGCCATGGACAAAGGTTAGATGTGCAGGACATGTGAGACATGCGGGGGAAGGAGAGGACGATGGCCGCCTCGCGACCACGCGCCTCCACGGGTCACATGTCCTGCACGTCTAACCTTTGTCCATGGCACGTATGTGAATAAACGACTTTAGGATTTATCTTCATGCTGGTGAGTGCTACACTTTTTTTCTTATATTGTTCATACAAAATCCAGCTGCTGCAGCATCTCAACTAGGATGACCCAGCTGAACAGTTTTCCCCCTCCCATATACTAATGTGCCGCAAGCAAGAAGTTGATATCACCAACCATTCCCATTTTATTTAGGTGTATCCATATACATGGCCCACCCTGTACAGTTTGAAGTTATTTCCTATGTCCTTTACATTGTTCACAAATCTACTTTTCCGGTTGAAAATGTCGCTAATAATAATAATAATTATTATTATTATTATTACAATCAATGTAACAAAAATATTTTTGCTGGTATCTTTTTTTTTTTTATTTAGCTTTCATGTGCTATACTGTACATGGTGAAGCCTAGCGAACTCCAATTGCATTGGCAGAACATTTTCTGAAACTGTTGACATATCTTTGCATGAGAAATGAAGTACTTTTGTCATCTTGAATTTCATATTACGTTTTACTATCGAGTGAGCACACAAAAGCAGACAATTGATTCTAAAATCCATTTGCAGATTCCATGTCAAGTAAAGCACAGACACCACAGGAATAGAATTTCAAGGATAAATCATATGCTAAAAATATACATCATGCATTATTAATCATATTTTCCACTTAAGTTGTAATCCGTAGACTCAAGATTTTTTCACAGAATTATCAAAATATGGAAACATTTTCTGTTTCCAAATCTAGTAATGATGATGATGACACAAAAAGATCTCTTGGTTGAATGTAACTGTCTAGTAACAAATAAAACTAGTGATGTCTAAAATTTTATTTCACCTGGCTCAGACTGATCTAATACTCCACCCAAAATTCTGCAAATTTCCCAGTAACTATCTTCTTTTATAAATTGATACATTAAGGACATTGCAAAGGCTGCATTTTAAATGCGAGACTGCAGATAAGTGCATAGTTAAACGTAACATAGTTTAGTTTATAGTTTAACACAAGATCATAGTTTGGTGTTTTCTTTACTAGTTTTTCATTGTTTTTCCACTTTTATCTGTATTGTTTATCCCCATTTAATATGTGCTCCATGGACAATGCTACCAGGTGTAGCGCCTGCATCTCTGCCTGCAGTCCCTCTCTCCCTGCAGAGACATCAGCGTACTCACCGCCAAGGCTCCCATCCTGCCCTTTCCGGGTCTGCTGTTGCTCGGAGTGCACGCACTCCTAGCAGGTCTCCAGCCACTGTGCTTAGAGCGCACGCACCCTTCCTCTTTCTTAAAGGGGCCACGCGTGTTTCCCTAAAGTGTCCGAATAGCTGGAGGTCTCTTTTTATTTAAACCGTCTCCTCCAACCTGGAGGTGCCTGTGCAATGTTGTGAATTTGTTCATAACATGCTTGTCAGTTCTCAGGTCCCTGTACTTACATCTGATTCTGCTGCACCAGCCAGAGTTTCCTTCAACGGTGACTGAGTCTGCTGCACCTGCCAGTGCTTTCTTCAATGGCAGCAGAGCCAGTTGCACCTGCCATTGCTCACCTCAACGACAGCAGAGCAAGCTGGACCTGCCAGGTCTCATCTCTCCATCTGACTGTCCTGTCTGCACCTGCGGTTCCTGTCATCTTCTCTGCCTGCATCTGTTGGACATTCCCCCAGACCATTCCAGCTATTCGCTCCTAGGGGTCAGCCACCATCTACCCAAGGTCAGTCATGAAGTAGCACCTGGACACCTCCCTTGTCTCTCCACAGACTGCGGTGTTGTTAGCTGCTGCGTGTCCATGGTTGGATTGGGTGAGGCTCCTAGTCACGTCCCTCCAGGTCTTCCTTGGGCTTTGGCACAGTGGATCGACTACACAGCCCGTTACAGTTTGCACAGGCCATGGAATCTGCTGTCTCCCAGGCGTCTTTCATCTCAGACCTGTACCAGGAGGTCTGCCGCCATAAGGATCAGCAGGACAAGATTCTTTCCTATCTACAGTCTGAATACTCATCTCGATACACTGACAGTACACTTCCACATCCTCCCAGGCAGCAGTTATCACCTCGGTGAACCACCAGGCAGCCAGTTATGCACCAGGTTCCGGACCTCGTCTGTCAGCTCCTCCACGCTTTAGCAGAGATCCCACCCAGTGTCGGGGGTCATTAACCAGTGCACGTTGCACTTCGAACTCCTGGCTCATCAGTTCACCTCTGACCGAGCCAAAGTGGCCTTCATCATGTCACACCTATCTGGGGAGGCCCTAGCATGGCTCAATCCTCTGTGGGAAAAAGGGGATCCATTAGTGTCAAACCTACAGTCCTTCTTGGAAGCCTTCGAGGAACCCGGTCACGTTTCTTTTGCAGCCTCTTCTCTGCTTCGGTTGCGCCAAGTAACCTTTTCATGGGCTTCATCTTCAGAACTCGATTGGAGCAATGAGGCTCTGGTGGCAACCTTCTGGGATGGTCTCTCCGGGTGAATAAAGGACGAACTGGCAGGCCGGGAGATACCCACCTCTCTGGTGTCTCTCGCAAAACAGAATTGACATTAAGTTCCATGAACGAACCAAAGAGGTGAACTGCGAGAGAAGATCGGTATTCCCGGCTCCCACCTTCCAATGAGCAATCATTAAGCTGTGACTTCTTAACTTGAACCTATGCAGATAGACCAGGTGAAGCTGTCCAAGCACCTCCAAGAGGTTCCTCGGGCCTAAGGGACATGCTTCTACTGTGGCAGCTCTGAATATTTTATTTGGTCCTGCGCCGAGAGACCAGGAAAAGCCAGTGCCTAGGGTCGGTAGGAGAGGCTACCCAGGGCAATACTTCTCCATCGTTGACTCTAACTGTATTTGTCTCCTGTGGCAAAGAGAATTTTGGTGAATTGGCCCACCTGGACTCCTGCTCTGCGGGTAACTTTGTTCAACAGGCTGTGGTCAAGCGGTATAAGATTCTGGTCCTACGTCTTCTGGATCTGTTGGTCTTCCCGAGACCATCCAGTTAATCACGGAGCCCCTGGATATTCAGTTGGGGACGCCGCATTTGGAGAAGATTTCTGTTCATGTGCTGTCTGGACTCTCTTATCCTTTACTTCTAGGACTCCCATGGCTGCAAAAACACGAACCTGTTCTGGACTTGAGGTCTGGAGAAGTACTCCATTGGGGCTCAGGATGTCACGAAATGTGCCTTACTCCCATTCATCCTGTGCAGTCTCCTACTTCTCCTACTTCTCCTGCTAATTTGCCTGGCCTGCACATGGCATATTGGACGTATGCGGGTGTCTTCAACAAGAAGGAGGCTGAGATCTTGCCACCTCGTAGGCTGTATAACTGCCCGATTGACCTCCTGCCAGGTACCTCACCTTCACGAGGCCAAATCTACCCCCTGTCCCAGGCCGTGACTCGCACTATGTCCGAGTATATATAAGAAAACTTCGCTGAGGATTTATCCTGAAATCCTCATCTCTGGCCGGAGCTGGGTTTTTCTTTGTGAAGAAGAAGGATGGCTCTCTGCAATCCTGCATTGACTACAGGGGCCTTATCCAAATAATGGTAAAAAATAAGTACTCCCTACCCCTGATCTCCGAGCTGTTTGATCACCTGAAGGGTTCCAGAGTTTTCACGAAGCTTGATCTACAAGGGGCATACAACCTGATTCAAATTCACCACAGATATGAGTGGAAGATAGCTTTCAACACCCACTATGGCCATTACGAGTATCTCATTATGCCGTTTGGACTCTGTAATGCTCCAGCCATCTTCCAATAACTGGTGAACTACATCTCCTGTGGCCTGCTCTATACGTGTGTGGTATTATACCTGGATGACACCTATGTATTCTCTTCTGGTCTGCCAGCACACAGGAGGGACGTTCGCCAGGTTCTACTAAGGTTAAGAACTGACCGTCTCTATGCCAAATTTAAAAGTGTGTCTTTGAACAGTCCTCCCTTCCTTTTCTGGGGTACAGTGTTTCTGAGATCGGTCTGAAGATGGATCCCGAGAAGGTATCCGCTGTCATGAAGTGGCCCCGTCCAAACGGTCTTAAGGCTACCCAGTGGTTTCTCGGGTTTGTAAAATTATCGCCAATTTATTTTGCATTTTTCTTTCTGGACTGCTCCTATTTCTGCCCTGACCTGCAAAGGAGCCAATCCTAAGGAATGGACTCCTGAAGCAGAAGAAGCCTTTGTATCTCTCAAGCAGGCATTCTCCTTGGCGCTGGTGCTGCATCGCCCAAACCATAACAAACAGTTCTTCCTGGAGGTGGATGCATCTTCCACAGGGGCCGGAGCCATCCTCACTCAGAAGTCTTCATCTGGTCGCATGATATCCTGTGGCTTTTTCTCTAAACTCTTCTCGGCACCAGAACGTAATTACTCTATTGGTGATAGAGAACTGCTCATGATCAAGCTGAC
Organism: Ranitomeya variabilis; assembly: GCF_051348905.1. Classification (NCBI taxonomy): domain Eukaryota; kingdom Metazoa; phylum Chordata; class Amphibia; order Anura; family Dendrobatidae; genus Ranitomeya; species Ranitomeya variabilis. The sequence goes on along the minus strand of NC_135232.1, from coordinate 444,799,677 downwards.
TCTGGAGGAGTGGTGGACGTGGTCTCCAGGTCCTTCCAGGCCTCCGACCATGAGGAGGAGCTTAAACATATCATCGAGCCCTCAAAAATAATCACAGTTGCTCCGCTAAACTTATCTTCTAAGGTGGTGGGCCACACCGGACAGAAGAAGACTACTCTCGTTATCTCTCGACACTATCGGTGGCTGACTCTGTGCAAAGATGTTGTGAATTTCATCTCTGCTTGTCCTTTGTGTGCCCGAATTAAGACTCCCAAACAGCTTCTGACCGGTCGGTTGCTTCCCTTGCCAGTGCCTTCTACTCCCTGGCACCATATCTCCATGGATTTCATCACAGATCTGCCAGTGTCGGCTGGATGTAGCGTCATCTGGATGGTGGTGGATCATTTTTCCAAGATGGCTCATTTCATCCCACTCTCCAGTCTTCCATCTGCACCAGTACTGGAAAAACAATTCATTCTTCAGATTTTTTGTCTGCATTGTCTACCACTTCACATAGTCTCCAATAGAGGTGTCCAGTTTACCTCTCGTTTCTGGAGGGCCACCTGTAAGCTACTGAATGTTACTTTGGATTTCTTATCTTCTTACCATCCTCAGTCCAATGGACAAGTGGTACAAGTCAATCAGATCCTGACTAATTTTCTCCGGAATTTTGTCAATGCTCATCACAGTGACGGGGCTGAACTCCTGCCTTGGGCCGAATTCTCTTACAATAACCACATGAGTGAGTCTTCGGCCAATGCTCCGTTTTTTGTGGTCTATGGTCAACACCCCAAAGTGCCCTTTCCCTGTAGCTGTCACCTCTGATATTCCAGCTGCCATTTCCCTCTTCAGGAACTTCTCTGAGATCTGGGAGGACACCAAAACGTCTTTGGTAAAATCTTCCGAACGAATGAAAAGACACGTGGATAAGAGACATCTAGATTCACCTCTGTTTCATCCTGGAGATAAAGTCTGGCTATCATCTAAGTATATCCGCCTCAAGATACCATCCTATAAACTGGGTCCTCGCTTCATTGATTTCTTCAAGGTGTTGAAACAAATTAATCCAGTAGCCTACAAACTCAAACTCCCTGCCTCCTTGCGAATCCCCAATTCCTTCCATGTGTCGCTTCTCAAACCTGTTGTCCTCAGTTCTTTCTTCAAGGTTCCTGGTGCCACTCCGACTCTTTTCAGCGCTGAGGACATTTTCGAGGTAGAGAACATTTTGGCCACCAAGAAGATAAAAGGGAAGACCTTTTTTCTTGTGGATTGGAAGGGGTTTGGTCCTGAGAAGAGGTCATGGGAGCCCAGGCAGATCATCCGTGCCCCTCTCCTCCTGGAGAAATTTCAGACAGGCTTGAAAAAGAGGGGGCGTAAGGGGAGTTACTGTTGCGCCCACATCTATGCCTGCAGTCCCTCTCTCCCAGCAGAGACATCAGTGTACTCATTGCCAAGGCTCCTGTTCTGCCCCTCCCGGGTCTGCTGCTGCCTGGGGTGCACGCACTCCTCGCAGGTCTCCAGTCACTGTGCTTAGAGTGTATGCGCACACCCTTCCTCTTTCTTAAAGGGGCCATGTGTGTTCCTCTAAAGTGTCCTGTTGTGAATTTGGATTCTGGGCTCCCCCGGTGGCTACTGGTGGAATTGAACTGGTGTCTTCATCTTCTCTGTTCACCTGTTCCCATCAAGATGTGGGAGTCGCTATATAACCTTGCTGCTCTGTTAGTTGCTTGCCGGTCAACAATGTTATCAGAAGCCTCTCTGTGCTTGTTCCTGCTCCTAGACAACTACTAGATAAGTTGGACTTTTGTCCATGTTTGTTTTTGCATTTTTGTTCCAGTTCACAGCTGTAGTTTCGTTACTGTGTCTGGAAAGCTCTTGTGAACAGGAATTGCCACTCTGGTGTTATGAGTTAATGCCAGAGTTTTAAAGTAATTTCTGGATGGTGTTTTGATAGGGTTTTCAGCTGACCATGAAAGTGTCCTTTCTGTCTTCTGCTATGTAGTAAGTGGACCTCAAATTTGCTAAACCTATTTTCATACTACGTTTGTTATTTCATCTTTATTCACCGCCAATACATGTGGGGGGCCTCTGTCTCCTTTCGGGGTATTTCTCTAGAGGTGAGCTAGGACTAATATTTTCCTCTGCTAGCATTATTTAGTCCTCCGGCTGGTGCTGGGCATCTAGAATCAACGCAGGCATGCTACCCGGCCACTGCTAGTTGTGCGTTAGGTTTAGTTCATGGTCAGCTCAGTTCCCATCTTCCAAGAGCTAGTTCCTATATATGCTGATGCTATGTTCTCTTGCCATTGAGAACATGACAGTTTGACCGGCCCACTAAAGGGTTAAAATCCTTGGCTGAGAAAGGAGAGAAATAAGAAGTCTGCTGAGATTTTTTTTTTTTTTTTTTTTTTTTTTTTTTTTCTCCTTCTAATCTTTGAATGGCTCTGTGTCCACCTGTTTGTAATGGATCTTCAGAGTGTAACTGCAGGTTTGAATAATCTCGCCACGAAGGTACAAAATTTGCAAGACTTTGTTTGTCATGCACCTGTATCTGAGCCGAGAATTCCTTTGCCGGAATTTTTCTCGGGGAATAGATCTGGGTTTCAGAATTTTCGAAATAATTGCAAATTATTTTTGTCCCTGAAATTTCGCTCTGCCGGAGACCCTGCACAGCAGGTCAGGATTGTGATTTCCTTGCTCCGGGGCGACCCTCAAGACTGGGCTTTTTCATTGACACCAGGGGATCCTGCGTTGCTCAATGTGGATGCGTTTTTTCTGGCCTTGGGGTTGCTTTATGACGAACCTCATTTGGAGCTTCAGGCAGAAAAAACTTTGATGTCCCTATCTCAGGGGCAAGATGAAGCGGAAATTTACTGCCAAAGATTCCGTAAATGGTCTGTGCTTACTCAGTGGAATGAGTGCGCCCTGGCGGCGACTTTCAGAGAGGGTCTCTCTGATGCCATTAAGGATGTTATGGTGGGGTTCCCTGTGCCTGCGGGTCTGAATGAGTCCATGACAATGGCTATTCAGATCGATAGGCGTTTGCGGGAGCGCAAACCAGTGCACCATCTGGCGGTGTCCACTGAGAAGTCGCCAGAGAGTATGCAGTGTGATAGAATTCTGTCCCGAAGCGAGCGGCAGAATTTTAGACGGAAAAATGGGTTGTGTTTCTATTGTGGTGATTCTACTCATGTTATATCAGCATGCTCTAAGCGCACTAAAAAGCTTGATAAATCTGTTTCCATTTGCACCTTACCGTCTAAGTTTATTCTATCTGTGACCCTGATTTGCTCTTTGTCATCTATTACCACGGACGCCTATGTCGACTCTGGCGCCGCTTTGAGTCTTATGGATTGGTCCTTTGCCAAACGCTGTGGGTATGATTTAGAGCCTTTGGAGACTCCTATTCCTCTGAAGGGGATTGACTCCACCCCATTGGCTAATAATAAACCACAATACTGGACACAAGTAACTATGTGTATTAATCCGGATCACCAGGAGATTATTCGCTTTCTGGTGCTGTATAATCTACATGATGATTTGGTGCTAGGATTGCCTTGGCTGCAATCTCACAACCCAGTCCTCGACTGGAGAGCTATGTCTGTGTTGAGCTGGGGATGTAAGGGGGCTCATGGGGATGTACCTGTGGTTTCCATTTCATCATCTATTCCCTCTGAAATTCCTGAGTTCCTGTCTGACTATCGTGACGTCTTTGAAGAATCCAAGCTTGGTTCGTTACCTCCGCACCGAGAGTGCGATTGTGCCATAGATTTAATCCCGGGTAGTAAATACCCAAAGGGTCGTTTGTTTAATCTGTCTGTGCCTGAACATGCTGCTATGCGAGAATATATAAAGGAGTCCTTGGAAAAGGGACATATTCGTCCATCGTCATCTCCCTTAGGAGCCGGTTTTTTCTTTGTGTTAAAAAAAAGACGGCTCTTTGAGACCATGTATCGATTATCGGCTTTTGAACAAAATCACTGTTAAATATCAATACCCATTGCCGTTGCTGACTGATTTGTTTGCTCGCATAAAGGGGGCCAAGTGGTTCTCTAAGATTGACCTTCGTGGGGCGTATAATTTGGTGCGAATCAGGCAGGGGGATGAGTGGAAAACCGCATTTAATACGCCCGAGGGCCACTTTGAGTATTTAGTGATGCCTTTTGGTCTTTCAAATGCTCCGTCAGTTTTCCAGTCCTTTATGCATGATATTTTTCGCGATTATTTGGATAAATTTATGATTGTGTATCTGGATGATATTCTGATTTTTTCGGATGACTGGGACTCTCATGTCCAGCAAGTCAGGAGGGTTTTCCAGGTTTTGCGGTCTAATTCTTTGTGTGTGAAGGGTTCTAAGTGTGTTTTTGGGGTACAGAGGATTTCCTTTTTGGGATATATTTTTTCTCCCTCTTCCATTGAAATGGATCCTGTCAAGGTTCAAGCTATTTGTGATTGGACGCAGCCCTCTTCTCTTAAGAGTCTTCAGAAATTTTTGGGCTTTGCTAACTTTTATCGTCGATTTATTGCTGGTTTTTCGGATATTGCTAAGCCATTGACCGATTTGACTAAGAAGGGTGCTGATGTTGCTGATTGGTCCCCTGACGCTGTGGAGGCCTTTCGGGAGCTTAAGCGCCGTTTTTCCTCTGCCCCTGTGTTGCGTCAGCCTGATGTTGCTCTACCTTTTCAGGTTGAGGTGGACGCTTCTGAGATCGGAGCTGGGGCAGTGTTGTCGCAGAAAAGTTCTGACTGCTCCGTGATGAGGCCTTGTGCCTTCTTTTCCCGTAAATTTTCGCCCGCTGAGCGGAATTATGATGTTGGGAATCGGGAGCTTTTGGCCATGAAGTGGGCTTTTGAGGAGTGGCGCCATTGGCTTGAGGGGGCCAGACATCAGGTGGTGGTATTGACTGACCACAAAAATTTGATTTATCTTGAGACCGCCAGGCGCCTGAATCCTAGACAGGCGCGCTGGTCATTATTTTTCTCTCGGTTTAATTTTGTGGTGTCATACCTACCGGGTTCCAAGAATGTTAAGGCGGATGCCCTTTCTAGGAGTTTTGAGCCTGACTCGCCTGGTAACTCTGAGCCCACAGGTATCCTTAAGGATGGAGTGGTATTGTCAGCCGTTTCTCCAGACCTGCGGCGGGCCTTGCAGGAGTTTCAGGCGGATAGACCGGATCGTTGCCCACCTGATAAACTGTTTGTTCCTGATGATTGGACCAGTAGAGTCATCTCTGAGGTTCATTCTTCTGCGTTGGCAGGTCATCCTGGCATTTTTGGTACCAGGGATTTGGTGGCAAGGTCCTTCTGGTGGCCTTCCCTGTCACGAGATGTGCGAGGCTTTGTGCAGTCTTGTGACGTTTGTGCTCGGGCCAAGCCTTGTTGTTCTCGGGCTAGTGGATTATTGTTGCCCTTGCCTATTCCTAAGAGGCCTTGGACGCACATCTCGATGGATTTTATTTCAGATCTGCCTGTTTCTCAGAAGATGTCTGTCATCTGGGTGGTGTGTGACCGTTTCTCTAAGATGGTCCATTTGGTTCCTCTGCCCAAGTTGCCTTCTTCTTCCGAGTTGGTTCCTCTGTTTTTTCAAAATGTTGTTCGTTTGCATGGTATTCCTGAGAATATCATTTCTGACAGAGGGACCCAATTCGTGTCTAGATTTTGGCGGGCATTCTGTGCTAGGATGGGCATAGATTTATCTTTTTCGTCCGCTTTCCATCCTCAGACGAATGGCCAGACCGAGCGGACTAATCAGACCCTGGAGACATATCTGAGGTGTTTTGTGTCTGCTGACCAGGATGATTGGGTTGCTTTTTTGCCATTGGCAGAGTTCGCTCTCAATAATCGGGCCAGCTCTGCCACTTTGGTGTCCCCGTTTTTCTGTAATTCGGGGTTTCATCCTCGATTTTCCTCTGGTCAGGTGGAATCTTCGGATTGTCCTGGAGTGGATGCTGTGGTGGAGAGATTGCATCAGATCTGGGGGCAGGTGGTGGACAATTTGAGGTTGTCCCAGGAGAAGACTCAGCTTTTTGCCAACCGCCACCGTCGTGTTGGTCCTCGGCTTTGTGTTGGGGATTTGGTGTGGTTGTCTTCTCGTTTTGTCCCTATGAGGGTCTCTTCTCCTAAGTTTAAGCCTCGGTTCATCGGCCCGTATAAGATATTGGAGATTCTTAACCCTGTTTCCTTCCGTTTGGACCTCCCTGCATCCTTTTCTATTCATAACGTTTTTCATCGGTCATTATTGCGCAGGTATGAGGTACCGGTTGTGCCTTCCGTTGAGCCTCCTGCTCCGGTGTTGGTTGAGGGTGAGTTGGAGTACGTTGTGGAGAAAATCTTAGACTCTCGTGTTTCCAGACGGAGACTCCAGTATCTGGTCAAGTGGAAGGGATACGGCCAGGAGGATAATTCTTGGGTGAATGCATCTGATGTTCATGCCTCTGATTTGGTTCGTGCCTTTCATAGGGCCCATCCTGATCGCCCTGGTGGTTCTGGTGAGGGTTCGGTGCCCCCTCCTTGAGGGGGGGGTACTGTTGTGAATTTGGATTCTGGGCTCCCCCGGTGGCTACTGGTGGAATTGAACTGGTGTCTTCATCTTCTCTGTTCACCTGTTCCCATCAAGATGTGGGAGTCGCTATATAACCTTGCTGCTCTGTTAGTTGCTTGCCGGTCAACAATGTTATCAGAAGCCTCTCTGTGCTTGTTCCTGCTCCTAGACAACTACTAGATAAGTTGGACTTTTGTCCATGTTTGTTTTTGCATTTTTGTTCCAGTTCACAGCTGTAGTTTCGTTACTGTGTCTGGAAAGCTCTTGTGAACAGGAATTGCCACTCTGGTGTTATGAGTTAATGCCAGAGTTTTAAAGTAATTTCTGGATGGTGTTTTGATAGGGTTTTCAGCTGACCATGAAAGTGTCCTTTCTGTCTTCTGCTATGTAGTAAGTGGACCTCAAATTTGCTAAACCTATTTTCATACTACGTTTGTTATTTCATCTTTATTCACCGCCAATACATGTGGGGGGCCTCTGTCTCCTTTCGGGGTATTTCTCTAGAGGTGAGCTAGGACTAATATTTTCCTCTGCTAGCATTATTTAGTCCTCCGGCTGGTGCTGGGCATCTAGAATCAACGCAGGCATGCTACCCGGCCACTGCTAGTTGTGCGTTAGTTTAGTTCATGGTCAGCTCAGTTCCCATCTTCCAAGAGCTAGTTCCTATATATGCTGATGCTATGTTCTCTTGCCATTGAGAACATGACAGTGTCCCCAGCCAATAGCTGGAGGTTTGTTTCTATTTAAACCGCCTCCTCCAACATGAAGGTGCCTGTGCAATGTTGTGAGTTTGTTCCTAACACGCTTGTCAGTTCTCAGGTCCCTGTACTTACATCCGAGTCTGCTGCACCTGCCAGTGTTTCCTTCAACAGTAGCAGGGTCTACTGCACTTGCCAGTGCTTCCTTCAATGGTAATTGAGTCTGCTTCCCACCAGTGCTTCCTTCAATGGCAGCAGAGCCATCTGCCCCCGCCAGTGCTCATCTCTCCGTCTGACTGTCCTGTCTGCACCTGCGGTTCCTGTCATCTTCTCTGCCTGCCTGCATCTGTTGGACATTTATCCGGGCCATTCCAGCTATCTGCTCCTAGGGGTCAGCTACCATGTACCAAAGGTCAGTCCTGGAGTAGCACCTAGATCACCTCCCTTGTCTCTCCACGGACTGCGGTGTCATTAGCTGCTGTGTATCCATGGTTGGATTGGGTGAGGCTCCTAGTCACGTCCCTCCATGTCTTCCTTGGGCTTTGGCACAGTGGTCCCACCACCCAGCCCGTTACACTAGTTGTGCATCTTGTGAAATGAATGCATGCCTTGAACAGCCGTTTGAGAGTGAATATGTCTGCGCTCAGTGTCAGCGAGTTACATGTTTGTAAACCCAGGTAATTTATCTAAATGTGCAGCTTGCAACACTAAGGAGCATTGCAAACCTGAAGAGGAGTTTAGAGGTTGCTGAGCATGCACTCGCTGGGACTAATAATATGGAGGAGGATGGAGGTGGGGAAGATCAGGACCCAGCAGAACGTAGCAGGGTGACAGTGACAAGAAGGGGTAGGGGGAAAAGTGCCAGGGAGCTCAATCCTGATCTGCACAACCTAATTAAATATGCCTGTTTGGCTGATATTAGAAATGCAAGCCCAGGACGAGGATCACTATAGCAGGGTGTTGCTCCTATCAACCAAGAAAATGACTGCTGTAGAAATAGGGGTAATAGGAGTGCAGCAAAAGCACGACAGATGTTGGTGGTAGGGGACTCTGTAATTAGGTGGACAGACAGGGTCATCTGTTGCCAAGACCATGAATACCGAACAGTGTGTTGTTTGCCGTGTGCTCGGGATCGACATATTGCGGAATAGATTGACAGATTGCTGGGGGGGTCTGGGAAAAACCCAGCGGTTAGGGTACACAAATTGGTACCAATGACAAAGTTAGAGGGAGGTGGAAGGTCCTGAAAAATGATTACAGGGAACTGGGAAAGAAGCTGAAATCCAGATGGTGTTTTCAGAAATACTGCCGATGCCATGAGCGTCACTAGAAAGACATCAGGACGGGAGTTTGGGTAGGGAGATAAATATGTGGCTTAGAAATTGGTGCAGAAAGGAAGGGTTTGGGTTCCTGGAGAACTGGGCTGACTTCTCTGTCGGCTACAGGCTCTACAGTAGGGACGGGCTGCACCTCAGTGAGGAGGGTGCAATATTCTGACGGATTGGAGGAGTTTTTAAACTAGGATCTGAAAGCTTATTTCAACAAATTAAGGATAGAGCTTAATGGAGTAGACTAGAGCAGGGGTGGGATTCAAATTTTTAACAACAGGTTCTGTGTTTGTGTGTAGGAAAACCACACCCATTTTTAAAGCCACACCCATTTACACAAACATACAGTAAAGACCAAAAGTTTGGACACACCTTCTCATTTAAAGATTTTTCTGTATTTTCATGACTATGAAAATTGTACATTCACACTGAAGGCATCAAAACTATGAATTAACACATGTGGAATTATATACTTAACAAAAAAGTGTGAAACAACTGAAATTATGTCTTATATTCTAGGTTCTTCAAAGTAGCCACCTTTTGCTTTGATGACTGCTTTGCACACTCTTGGCATTCTCTTGATGAGCTTCAAGAGGTAGTCACCGGGAATGGTCTTTCAACAATCTTGAAGGAGTTCTCAGAGATGCTTAGCACTTGTTGGCCCTTTTGCCTTCACTCTGCCATCCAGCTCACTCCAAACCATTTCGATTGGGTTCAGGTCTGGTGACTGTGGAGGTCAGGTCATCTGGCATAGCACCCCATCACTCTCCTTCTTGGTCAAATAGCCCTTACACAGCCTGGAGGTGTGTTTGGGGTCATTGTCCTGTTGAAAAATAAATGATGGTCCAACTAAACGCAAACCCGATGGAATAGCAAAATGCTGTGGCAGACATGCGGGTTCAGTATGTCTTCAATTTTGAATAAATCCCCAACAATGTCACCAGCAAAGCACCCACACACCATCACACCTCCTCCTCCATGCTTCATGGTGGGAACGAGGCATGTAGAGTCTCAAATTGGGACTCATCAGACCAAAGCACAGATTTCCACTGGTCTAATGTCCATTCCTTGTGTTCTTTACCATGAAGTCCTGCTGCACAAAGTCTCCTCTTAACAGTTGTTGTAGAGATGTGTCTGCTGCTAGAACTCTGTGTGGCAATGACCTGGTCTCTAATCTGAGCTGCTGTTAACCTGCGATTTCTGAGGCTGGTGACTCGGATAAACTTATCCTCAGAAGCAGAGGTGACTCTTGGTCTTCCTTTCCTGGGGCGATCCTCATGTGAGCCAGTTTCTTTGTAGCGCTTGATGGTTTTTGCCACTGCACTTGGGGACATTTTCAAAGTTTGCCCAATTTTTCAGACTGGCTGACCTTCATTTCTTAAAGTAATGATGGCTACTCGTTTTTCTTTACTTAGCTGCTTTTTTCTTGCCATAATACAAATTCTAACAGTCTATTCAGAAGGACTATCAGCTGTGTATCCACCAGACTTCTGCACAACACAACTGATGGTCCCAACCCCATTTATAAGGCAAGAAATCCCACTTATTAAACCTGACAGGGCACACCTGTGAAGTGAAAACCATTCCCGGTGACTACCTCTTGAAGTTCATCAAGAGAATGCCAAGAGTGTGCAAAGCAGTCATCAAAGCAAAAAGTGGCTACTTTGAAGAGCCTGGAATATAAGACATAATTTCAGGTGTTTCACACTTTTTTGTTACGTATATAATTCCACATGTGTTAATTCATAGTTTTGATGCCTTCAGTGTGAATGTACAATTTTCAGTCATGAAAATACAGAAAAATCTCTAAATGAGAAGGTGTGTCCAAACTTTTGGTCTGTATTGTATATACAGTATATATATATATATATATATATATATATATATATATATATATATATATATAAACATTCCAACAAAGAAACAGCATTATCTTGCCAGGGAGTAGCTCCATGAGGAGAAACAAAGTAATTTGTAAAAATATTCCTAACTTTTAAGCCAGAAAGGGGATGCTGCGGAGGGAGGACTTGTGTTGTAGGCCTACCCACATTATCCAAAATGCCTTCAACACAGTCAGCTTAGGAATAGTGTTGAGCATTCCGATACCGCAAGTATCGGGTATCGGCCGATACTTGCGGTATCGGAATTCCGATACCGGGATTCCGATACTTGCCGCGTATCGGATACCGGAATCGGAAGTTCCCAGATTCAAAATGCACAAATTCAGCCAATGAGAATGATTCCAAGTGTGGGCACATCCTGTTTAGCATGGAGGGCATGAAACTACTGGCAAGGCTGTGATTGGCTGCTGAAATGATGTCATGATGCAGTTTAAAAGTCGCTGGTGCCATTTTGCGATCACTCTGCTGTGAATTCAGTTAGTGACAGGACGCTGTTTGCTGACTGAGGGCCAGTTTAGAGATAGCGATTTGCTTCTTTGTGCTTTCCAAAGGCTAATTTAGCAACCGCTGTGTTCACCTACTATTCACCTTGCTTTTGCCTTGTAGCGCTGTTTTCACAGCGATCTGCAAGGTCTGTGTGTGTGTGTGTGTGAGTGCAGCCCACTCTCTAGTCTGAGTGCAGCCACATAGGCCATCCATAGCTGGTTGTATTCAGTTCAGGGAGGGTGGTTCATTGCCTCATACTGTTCTTTTTTTTTTTTTTTTCCAAGTAGTGTAGTCTGCTGCTAATTTATTCAAAAAAATCCTATTAGTGTCTTTCCACCCGTCTCCAGCTAATTTGTGGAAAAACACTACATAGGATAACGTAGAGGAGGGTTTTTGGGCCTTGCAGCGCCGTTTACAGCTGTCTGCACGGTCTCCGTGTGACTGCAGCTCGCCCTGTAGTCTGTGAGCAGCCATAGCCTGGTTGTCTCCAGCTCAGGGTTCTTCACTGCGTCATACCGCCAAATCAATTTTCATTTTGTTTTAAGTAGTGCAGGCTGCTGCACATTTTTTCAAAAAATTCCTATTAGTGTCTTTCCACCTGTCTCCAGCTAATTTGTGGAAAAACACTACATAGGATAACATAGAGGAGGGTTTTTGGGCCTTGCAGCGCCATTTACGGCTGTCTGCACGGTCTCCGTGTGACTGCAGCTCGCCCTGTAGTCTGTGAGCAGCCATAGCCTGGTTGTCTCCAGCTCAGGGTTCTTCACTGCGTCATACCGCCAAATCAATTTTCATTTTGTTTTAAGTAGTGCAGGCTGCTGCACATTTTTTCAAAAAATTCCTATTAGTGTCTTTCCACCCGTCTCCAGCTAACTTGTGGAAAAACACTACATAGGGTAACGTAGAGGAGGGTTTTTGGGCCTTGCAGCGCCGTTTACGGCTGTCTGCACGGTCTCCGTGTGACTGCAGCTCTATCTGTTGTCAGTTCAGCCCCCAAAAAATAAATAAATAATAAAGTTCACCAAACACACCAGTTACACCACTTTACATTTGTGTAGGCCACATTAGCTCATATTAAAGTCTAGTCCACACTTTAATTAAATTAACACTAAATTAGTGTTTCTTATACCTGTTAGGAGGAGTTGTTTCAGGAATAAGCACACAAAGCCGTTAGTACTTTTCTGCTTATCTTTATCAGTCAACCAAGATGAAGAAGGCAGTGAGTAAGGCACGTGGGCGTGGGCGTGGGCGCGGAGCAGGGAGGGGACGTGGGGATTCTGTGCCTGCTGCGGGCACCGGTGACTCATCAGCACCCACTTTCACCAGGCAACAGTCATTCATGCGCAGCTTTGTGTCAGAGCGCCGTACACCGCTGCTGCGTGATGAACAAATTGAAGCCGTTGTCGGATGGATGGCAGCTAATGCATCAACTTCAATTAGTGCCACATCCTCTCAGACACAGAGCACTGGAGAGCAGCCATCTGTCTCTTCACCACCTGCCAAATTGCCCAGGCAGACAGAGAGCCCAGGACAGGAGCCGTCTCTACTTCTGTTCTCTGAATCTCTTGGCTTGGAAACAGGGGGCCAGCCAAGCAGCATTGGAGAAATGGAAGAAGAGGCAGGGTGCAGTGATGCCCAACAGCTTTTTCTCTCTTCCTCTGAAGAGGCGGGTGGGCCAGTGGCTCCGGTCACCACATCGCAGGCCGCATCAGCTGATGATGACACTCAGGTGCCACTTACTGGTGCGTGCTCTGCTGCTGAGACTACCCAGGAGGAGCAGTTGGGGGCAGAGGGTAGTGTAGATGATGAGGTCCTTGACCCATCTTGGCGTGAGGGACAGGAAGGTGGTGGGAGCAGCTCTGAGGAAGAGATTCCCCGTACGGCCCAAAGAGGGAGAGGGAGGGGGAAGACTGCGGATCCTGCAGCCTCCGCTTTGGCACCCGTTAGGAGCATGTCTCTTCCAAAAGCCAAAAAGGGCGCTCCCAAGACTTGCAGTGCCTGGTCCTTTTTTGACACAGTTGCAGATGACATTTGCTATGTCAGATGCAAGGTGTGTCATCAAGAAGTCAAAAGAGGGAAAAATGTCAGCAACCTCAATACCTCCAACATGTGGAAACATGTGCGCACCAGGCACCCGGCGGAGTTAGAAAAACACACTGAAGAGCTAGGCCAACCAACAGCGGCAGCTACCACCTCTTCAGCTCGTGTTGCCTCTTCCTCCAGCTCACACGCAGCTGGTTCGGCTTCCTCCCAGGATCGCCGTGGAAGAACCTCTGGCCCTGTTGTCCAGAGACCCGCTGTAATTCCACCCGCAGCACCACTTTCCCAGTCATCCACACACTCCCAGCCCAGTCTACAGCCATCGGTAGTACAGGCATGGGAGAAAAGGCAGCCTTTCTCGTCAAACCACCCACGAGCACAGGCTCTGACTGCAGGCATTGCCAAACTTCTGTCACTGGAAATGCTGTCATTCAGGCTGGTGGAGACTGACAGCTTCCGTGACTTGATGTCATTGGCAGTCCCACAGTACAATGTGCCCAGCCGCTTTTACTTCAGCAGGCAAGCCGTCCCTGCCCTGCACAAGCATGTGGAGGGACACATAAAACACGCGCTACTGAACGCCGTCAGTAGCAAGGTCCACCTCACCACCGATGCGTGGACCAGTCAACATGGACAGGGGCGATACCTTTCCCTCACTGCCCATTGGGTTAATGTCGTTGAGCTGGGTACAGACCGTGCGAGTGGCGCAGGACGTGTCCTGCCCACTCCAAGGATTGCAGGAATCCATTCTGTACGCATTGACTCCTCCTCTTACACCAGTTCCTCAGAATCATCGCTGCAGGAGCCGTCACAGTCCACCTCCACATGGACCCGTGATGAACGTGTACCTGTTACGACCGACATGAGCACAGCCGTGGCCAAACGTCAACAGGCCGTCTTGAAATTAATTTTTTTGGGGAATCGTAGCCACACAGCGCAGGAGCTCTGGAATGCCATCAAGCAGGAGAGCGATGTGTGGTTTGTGCCAGCGAATCTCCAGCCAGGCATGGTAGTGTGTGATAATGGCCGAAATCTGGTGGCAGCTCTGGGCCTCGGCAACCTCACTCACATCCCATGTCTGGCACATGTGCTCAATTTGGTCGTGCAGAGCTTTTTGAGGGACTATCCGGATCTTGATGCACTGCTGCACAAGGTCCGCCTAGAGTGTGCTCACTTGCGGCGTTCCAGCATGGCAAAAGCGCGCATTGCGGCTCTGCAGCGCCGACACCGCCTGCCGGAACATCGCATCATATGTGACCTACCTACCAGGTGGAATTCCACGTTACATATGTTGGAGCGGTTGTGTGAGCAGCAGCAAGCTGTAATGGAGTACCAGCTGCTTCAGGCGCAAAGAAGTCGCAGTCAGCGCCGTACAGACTTCACAACCACAGAGTGGGCCACTATGAATGACGTCTGCCAGGTTTTGCGTCCCTTTGATTATTCCACGCGGATGGCGAGTGCAGATGATGCACTAGTCAGCATGACTGTCCCCCTTATCTGCCTGCTTGAAAAATCACTGCAAGCGCTAAGGGATGATGTTGTGGAAGAGGTGGAGGATGAGGATTCACCATTTCCATCATCTTCTGGACAGTCAGCGCCACGTGGTTCCTCACAAACGCGTAGGCAGGGGACAGTTTGTGAGGAGGATGAGGAGGAGTCAATGGAGGAGGAAGACATCTGTCCAGAGGAGGGAGTTACACAATTGTCCAGTACTCAGTGTGTACAGCGAGGGTGGGGTGATGACGAGCGGGCAGAGATCACGCCTCCAGCAGGGGACAGCGTTTCTTGGGCAGTTGGCAGTCTGCAGCACATGGTGGATTACATGCTGCAGTGCCTGAGAAACGACCGCCGCATCGCCCACATTCTCAACATGTCTGATTATTGGGTGTTCACCCTCCTCGATCCTCGCTACCGGGACAACGTAGAAAGCCTCATCACACCGTTGAACCGGGAGCGAAAAATGCGGGAGTACCAAGACACACTGGTCAATTCCATCATCTTCTCCATTCCAACTGAGAGAAGTGCTGCTAGTGCATTCCAAAGCAGCTCAGTGCGTCCAGGCAGTGGTGGAGGCTCTGCACAAAGAGGGAGCAGAAGCAGTGCCTCTGCCCAAGGCAAGACCAGTATGGCCCAACTGTGGCACAGTTTTCTGTGCCCCCCACAAAAGTCTACACCATCACAGACGGCTCCAGTCAGCAGGAGGCAACGGTTCCGTCAGATGGTGACAGACTACATGTCTTGCCCTCTTGCTGTACTCCCAGACGGCTCTTCCCCTTTCAAGTTTTGGGTCTCAAAGCTGGATACATGGCCAGAGCTAAGCCAGTATGCATTGGAGGTGCTGTCTTGCCCTGCGGCCAGTGTATTATCGGAACGTGTCTTTAGTGCTGCAGGTGGTGTACTAACTGACCGTCGCATGCGACTATCCTCCGATAACGTTGACCGGCTTACTTTCCTGAAAATGAACAAGGCCTGGATCTCGCAGGAATTTGCCACTCCTCTTCCTGATTAAATAATTAGGTCACTGTATACGTTATCCAGGTCTCCTGTTGTGTTCATCTTTCTACCACCTGAACTTAAATTCCTGGGCTCCAACACCGCCAGTTGAGGCTCAGAAGTGCCGTCTGCACAGTCAAAACATACGACCCAGTGTTATTGGGTTTCAGTAACGTCAGCTGATCCCCAGCTGTGTAGCCGGCAATGTGTCCTGCGACCGCCACGCTGACACAACAACTGAAATGTAAGGGAATCTGTCCCCCCCCCAAGGCGTTTGTTACTGAAAGAGCCACCTTGTGCAGCAGTAATGCTGCACAAGGAAAAGGTAGCTATTTTTGTTTAGCTCCTTGCACACGCAGAACTTAACACTTATAAAATGTGTCCACTGATACCGTAAAACCGTCCCGGAGGTGGGACTTTCCTTCGTAATATGACGCAGCACAGCCGTCATTCCTACCCCCCCGGCGCCGTGCCCCGGCTCCTCAGCGTTGTTTGATTCCGTCCCGGAGCCTGCGCTGTTATGTTATTCCGTGGCCAGGCACACTTAGCGCTGCCCGTCTTCTGGCATCATTTGGTGTCAGGCTGGCTGCGCCTGTGCGGCCGCGCTGGCCGAGAGCCCGCCTCGCAGTGTCTTCTGATTTAATCCCACTGGGGGCCTGGGATCCATGGACATGCGCATTGCATATCTGAACCTCCACCTCTCACTCATCTCCCTATGGCTTCTTCAGACTGTTCGGTGTCAGCTGGTCCCTAATAGCATGCCACGGCCGTGACACCGCACAGTCTTAAGAAGCCGTAGGGAGGGGAGTGAGAGGCGAGGATATGCACTGCGCATGGCCATGGATCCCAGGCCCCCAGTGGGATTAAATCAGAAGACACTGCGAGGCGGGCTCTCGGCCAGCGCGGCCGCACAGGCGCAGCCAGCCTGACACCAAATGATGTCAGAAGACGGGCAGCGCTAAGTGTGCCTGGCCACGGGATAACATAACAGCGCAGGCTCCGGGACGGAATCAAACAACGCTGAGGAGCCGGGGCACGGCGCCGGGGGGGTAGGAATGACGGCTGTGCTGCGTCATATTACGAAGGAAAGTCCCACCTCCGGGACGGTTTCACGGTTTCAGGGGACACATTTTATAAGTGTTTAGTTCTGTGTTTGCAAGGAGCATGATGAAAAGAGCCACCTTTTCCTTTTGCATCTTTTGTGCTGCACAAGCTGGCTCTTTCAGCTACAAACGCCTTGGGGGGCGGGTTAAAGGTTCCCTTTCGACTTTCTCAGGCTTCGGCCTACATTGTGTTCCTCTGCTTTTCCACCTGTCCCTGGGCTCCAACACCGCTAGTTGCCGTCCAGAAGTGCTGTCCGCACAGTCCCAACAGTCGCTCCTCTGTTATTGGGGTTCAGTAACGTCAGCTGTTCCCCAGCTGTGTGTGTGGCAATCCCTCCTACCTCCTCCACCTCCTCCTCCTCCACCTGTCCCTGGGCTCCAACACCGCTAGTTGCCGTCCAGTAGTGCTGTACGCACAGTCAACAGTCCCTCCTCTGTTATTGGGGTTCAGTAACGTCAGCTGTTCCCCTGCTGTGTGTGTGGCAATCCCTCCTACCTCCTCCACCTCCTCCTCCTCCACCTGTCCCTGGGCTCCAACACCGCTAGTTGCCGTCCAGTAGTGCTGTACGCACAGTCAACAGTCCCTCCTCTGTTATTGGGGTTCAGTAACGTCAGCTGTTCCCCTGCCCCCTGCTGTGTGTGTGGCAATCCCTCCTACCTCCTCCACCTCCTCCTCCTCCACCTGTCCCTGGGCTCCAACACCGCTAGTTGCCGTCCAGAAGTGCTGTCCGCACAGTCCCAACAGTCGCTCCTCTGTTATTGGGGTTCAGTAACGTCAGCTGTTCCCCTGCTGTGTGTGTGGCAATCCCTCCTACCTCCTCCACCTCCTCCTCCTCCACCGGTCCCTGGGCTCCAACACCGCTAGTTGCCGTCCAGAAGTGCTGTACGCACAGTCAACAGTCCCTCCTCTGTTATTGGGGTTCAGTAACGTCAGCTGTTCCCCAGCTGTGTGTGTGGCAATCCCTCCTACCTCCTCCACCTCCTCCTCCTCCACCTGTCCCTGGGCTCCAACACCGCTAGTTGCCGTCCAGAAGTGCTGTCCGCACAGTCCCAACAGTCGCTCCTCTGTTATTGGGGTTCAGTAACGTCAGCTGTTCCCCAGCTGTGTGTGTGGCAATCCCTCCTACCTCCTCCACCTCCTCCTCCTCCACCTGTCCCTGGGCTCCAACACCGCTAGTTGCCATCCAGTAGTGCTGTACGCACAGTCAACAGTCCCTCCTCTGTTATTGGGGTTCAGTAACGTCAGCTGTTCCCCAGCTGTGTGTGTGGCAATCCCTCCTACCTCCTCCACCTCCTCCTCCTCCACCTGTCCCGGGGCTCCAACACCGCTAGTTGCCGTCCAGAAGTGCTGTCCGCACAGTCCCAACAGTCGCTCCTCTGTTATTGGGGTTCAGTAACGTCAGCTGTTCCCCAGCTGTGTGTGTGGCAATCCCTCCTACCTCCTCCACCTCCTCCTCCTCCACCTGTCCCTGGGCTCCAACACCGCTAGTTGCCGTCCAGAAGTGCTGTCCGCACAGTCCCAACAGTCGCTCCTCTGTTATTGGGGTTCAGTAACGTCAGCTGTTCCCCTGCTGTGTGTGTGGCAATCCATCCTACCTCCTCCACCTCCTCCTCCTCCACCTGTCCCTGGGCTCCAACACCGCTAGTTGCCGTCCAGAAGTGCTGTCCGCACAGTCCCAACAGTCGCTCCTCTGTTATTGGGGTTCAGTAACGTCAGCTGTTCCCCAGCTGTGTGTGTGGCAATCCCTCCTACCTCCTCCACCTCCTCCTCCTCCACCTGTCCCTGGGCTCCAACACCGCTAGTTGCCGTCCAGAAGTGCTGTCCGCACAGTCCCAACAGTCGCTCCTCTGTTATTGGGGTTCAGTAACGTCAGCTGTTCCCCAGCTGTGTGTGTGGCAATCCCTCCTACCTCCTCCACCTCCTCCTCCTCCACCTGTCCCTGGGCTCCAACACCGCTAGTTGCCGTCCAGTAGTGCTGTACGCACAGTCAACAGTCTCTCCTCTGTTATTGGGGTTCAGTAACGTCAGCTGTTCCCCTGCTGTGTGTGTGGCAATCCCTCCTACCTCCTCCACCTCCTCCTCCTCCACCTGTCCCTGGGCTCCAATACCGCTAGTTGCCGTCCAGTAGTGCTGTACGCACAGTCAACAGTCCCTCCTCTGTTATTGGGGTTCAGTAACGTCAGCTGTTCCCCTGCTGTGTGTGTGGCAATCCCTCCTACCTCCTCCACCTCCTCCTCCTCCACCTGTCCCTGGGCTCCAACACCGCTAGTTGCCGTCCAGAAGTGCTGTACGCTGTTGTGAATTTGCTTTTTGCTCCCTCTAGTGGTTACTAGTTTTTTGACTCTGGTTTTTCTGTCATTCCTTTTATCCGCACCTGGGTCGTTAGTTAGGGGTGTTGCTATATAAGCTCCCTGGACCTTCAGTTCAATGCCTGGCAACGTAGTTATCAGAGCTAGTCTGCTGTGCTCTTGTCTACTGATCCTGGTTCCAGTTATATCAGCTAAGTCTGCCTTTTGCTTTTTGCTATTTGTTTTGGTTTTGCATTTTTGTCCAGCTTGTTCCAAATCTATATCCTGACCTTTGCTGGAAGCTCTAGGGGGGCTGGTGTTCTCCCCCCGGACGGTTAGACGGTTCGGGGGTTCTTGAATTTCCAGTGTGGATTTTGATAGGGTTTTTGTTGACCATATAAGTTACCTTTCTTTATTCTGCTATCAGTAAGCGGGCCTCTCTGTGCTAAACCTGGTTCATTTCTGTGTTTGTCATTTCCTCTTACCTCACCGTCATTATTTGTGGGGGGCTTCTATCCAGCTTTGGGGTCCCCTTCTCTGGAGGCAAGAAAGGTCTTTGTTTTCCTCTACTAGGGGTAGCTAGATTCTCCGGCTGGCGCGTGTCATCTAGAATCAACGTAGGAATGATCCCCGGCTACTTCTAGTGTTGGCGTTAGGAGTAGATATATGGTCAACCCAGTTACCACTGCCCTATGAGCTGGATTTTTGTATTCTGCAGACTTCCACGTTCCTCTGAGACCCTCGCCATTGGGGTCATAACAGTTTGCCAGGCCAGTATTAAATGTTTAATGCATTGCAGAAGAGGGATTATAAGAAAGAAGATTCTGAGTTTTTTTTTTCTTCTTCCCCTTTACCTCAGAGTGGCTATGCTTGCTGCAGACATGAATGTCCAGACCTTGATTACAAGTGTGGACCAGCTGGCTACTCGTGTGCAGGGCATACAAGACTATGTTATCAGAAATCCTAGGTCAGAACCTAAAATACCGATTCCTGAACTGTTTTCCGGAGACAGGTTTAAGTTTAGGAATTTCGTGAATAATTGTAAATTGTTTTTGTCCCTGAGACCCTGTTCATCTGGAGATTCTGCTCAGCAAGTAAAAATTGTTATTTCGTTCTTACGGGGCGACCCTCAGGATTGGGCTTTTTCGCTGGCGCCAGGAGATCCGGCATTGGCTGATCTTGATGCGTTTTTTTCTGGCGCTCGGTTTACTTTATGAGGAACCCAATCTTGAGATTCAGGCAGAAAAGGCCTTGCTGGCTATGTCTCAGGGGCAGGACGAGGCTGAAGTGTATTGTCAAAAATTTCGGAAATGGTCCGTGCTGACACATTGGAACGAGTGTGCACTGGCCGCTAATTTTAGAAATGGCCTTTCTGAAGCCATTAAGAATGTTATGGTGGGTTTTCCCATTCCCACAGGTCTGAATGATACTATGGCACTGGCTATTCAAATTGACCGGCGGTTGCGGGAGCGCAAAACCGCAAATTCCCTCATGGTGTTGTCTGAACAGACACCTAATTCGGTGCAATGTGATAGAAAAACCGCAAATCCCCTCATGGTGTTGTCTGAACAGACACCTGATTTAATGCAATGTGATAGAATCCTGACTAGAAATGAGCGGAAAATTCATAGACGCCGGAATGGCTTGTGCTACTACTGTGGTGATTCTACACATGTTATCTCAGCATGCTCTAAACGTATAGCTAAGGTTGTTAGTCCTGTCACCGTTGGTAATTTGCAACCTAAATTTATTCTGTCTGTAACTTTGATTTGCTCACTGTCATCTTATCCTGTCATGGCGTTTGTAGATTCAGGTGCTGCCCTGAGTCTCATGGATCTCTCATTTGCTAAGCGCTGTGGTTTTACTCTTGAACCATTAGAAAATCCTATTCCTCTTAGGGGTATTGATGCTACACCATTGGCAGCAAATAAACCGCAGTATTGGACACAGGTTACCATGTGCATGTCTCCTGAACACCGCGAGGTGATACGTTTCCTGGTTTTACATAAAATGCATGATTTGGTTGTTTTAGGGCTGCCATGGTTACAGACCCATAATCCAGTCCTGGACTGGAAGGCTATGTCAGTCTCAAGTTGGGGCTGTCGTGGTATTCATGGGGATTCCCTGCCTGTGTCTATTGCTTCTTCTACGCCTTCGGAAGTTCCGGAGTATTTGTCTGATTATCAGGATGTCTTCAGTGAGTCTGAGTCCAGTGCACTGCCTCCTCATAGGGACTGTGACTGTGCTATAGATTTGATCCCAGGCAGTAAATTTCCTAAGGGAAGACTGTTTAATCTGTCGGTACCTGAACATACCGCTATGCGTTCATATATCAAGGAGTCTCTGGAGAAAGGACATATTCGTCCGTCTTCTTCCCCTCTTGGTGCGGGATTCTTTTTTGTGGCAAAAAAGGACGGATCTTTGAGACCTTGTATTGATTATCGGCTTTTAAATAAGATCACTGTCAAATTTCAGTATCCTTTACCGCTGTTGTCTGACTTGTTTGCCCGGATTAAGGGTGCCAAGTGGTTCACCAAGATAGACCTTCGTGGTGCGTACAACCTTGTGCGCATTAAGCAAGGTGATGAATGGAAAACCGCATTCAATACGCCCGAAGGTCATTTTGAGTACTTGGTGATGCCTTTTGGGCTCTCCAATGCGCCTTCAGTTTTTCAGTCCTTTATGCATGACATTTTCCGGAAGTATCTGGATAAATTTTTGATTGTTTATCTGGATGATATTTTGGTTTTTTCTGATAATTGGGATTTGCATGTGGAGCAGGTCAGGTTGGTCTTTAAAATTTTGCGTGAAAATTCTTTGTTTGTCAAGGGCTCAAAGTGTCTCTTTGGTGTACAGAAGGTTCCCTTTTTGGGGTTCATTTTTTCCCCTTCTGCTGTGGAGATGGACCCAGTCAAGGTCCGAGCTATTCTTGATTGGACTCAGCCCTCGTCAGTTAAGAGTCTTCAGAAGTTCTTGGGCTTCGCTAACTTCTACCGTCGTTTTATCGCTAATTTTTCTAGCATTGTGAAACCTTTGACGGATATGACCAAGAAGGGCTCCGATGTAGCTAACTGGGCTCCTGCTGCCGTGGAGGCTTTCCAGGAGTTGAAACGCCGGTTTACTTCGGCGCCTGTTTTGTGCCAGCCTGACGTCTCACTTCCCTT
Organism: Ranitomeya variabilis; assembly: GCF_051348905.1. Taxonomy (NCBI): domain Eukaryota; kingdom Metazoa; phylum Chordata; class Amphibia; order Anura; family Dendrobatidae; genus Ranitomeya; species Ranitomeya variabilis. The sequence goes on along the minus strand of NC_135232.1, from coordinate 444,777,655 downwards.
TCAGGTTGAGGTGGATGCTTCGGAGATTGGGGCAGGGGCCGTTTTGTCGCAGAGAGGCCCTGTTTGCTCTGTTATGAAACCTTGTGCCTTTTTCTCTAGGAAGTTTTCGCCTGCCGAGCGAAATTATGATGTGGGCAATCGGGAGTTGTTGGCCATGAAATGGGCATTTGAGGAGTGGCGTCATTGGCTCGAGGGTGCTAAGCATCGTGTGGTGGTCTTGACTGATCACAAAAATCTGATGTATCTCGAGTCTGCTAAACGCCTTAATCCGAGACAGGCCCGCTGGTCATTGTTTTTCTCCCGCTTTGATTTTGTTGTCTCGTATTTACCAGGTTCAAAGAATGTGAAGGCCGATGCTCTTTCTAGGAGCTTTGTGCCTGATGCTCCTGGAGTCGCTGATCCTGTTGGTATTCTTAAAGATGGAGTTATCTTGTCAGCTATTTCTCCGGATCTGCGACGTGTGTTGCAGAGATTTCAGGCTGATAGGCCTGAGTCTTGTCCACCTGACAGACTGTTTGTCCCGGATAAGTGGACCAGCAGAGTCATTTCCGAGGTTCATTCCTCGGTGTTGGCAGGTCACCCGGGAATTTTTGGCACCAGAGATCTGGTGGCCAGGTCCTTTTGGTGGCCTTCCTTGTCAAGGGATGTGCGGTCATTTGTGCAGTCCTGTGGGACTTGTGCTCGAGCTAAGCCTTGCTGTTCTCGTGCCAGCGGTTTGCTCTTGCCCTTGCCTGTCCCGAAGAGACCTTGGACACATATCTCCATGGATTTCATTTCTGATCTTCCGCTATCTCAGGGCATGTCCGTTATCTGGGTGATATGTGATCGCTTCTCCAAGATGGTCCATTTGGTTCCTTTGCCTAAGCTGCCTTCCTCTTCCGATCTGGTTCCTGTGTTTTTCCAGAACGTGGTTCGGTTGCACGGCATCCCTGAGAATATTGTGTCAGACAGAGGATCCCAGTTCGTTTCCAGGTTCTGGCGATCCTTTTGTAGTAGGATGGGCATTGATTTGTCGTTTTCGTCTGCTTTCCATCCTCAGACTAATGGACAGACGGAGCGAACCAATCAGACTTTGGAGGCTTATTTGAGGTGTTTTGTCTCTGCTGATCAGGACGATTGGGTGACATTCTTGCCGTTGGCTGAGTTTGCCCTTAATAATCGGGCTAGTTCCGCCACCTTGGTTTCGCCTTTTTTCTGCAACTCTGGTTTCCATCCTCGCTTTTCTTCGGGTCATGTGGAGCCTTCTGACTGTCCTGGGGTGGATTCTGTGGTGGATAGGTTGCAGCAGATCTGGAATCATGTGGTGGACAACTTGAAGTTGTCACAGGAGAAGGCTCAGCGCTTTGCCAACCGCCGCCGCGGTGTGGGTCCCCGACTACGCGTTGGGGATTTGGTATGGCTTTCTTCCCGCATTGTTCCTATGAAGGTCTCCTCTCCCAAATTTAAACCTCGTTTTATTGGGCCTTACAAGATATTGGAAATCCTTAATCCTGTATCTTTTCGTCTGGATCTTCCTGTGTCGTTTGCTATTCACAATGTATTTCATAGGTCCTTGTTGCGGCGGTACATTGTGCCTGTAGTTCCTTCTGCTGAGCCTCCTGCTCCGGTGTTGGTTGAGGGCGAGTTGGAGTACGTGGTGGAGAAGATCTTGGATTCTCGCCTCTCCAGGCGGAGGCTTCAGTACCTGGTCAAGTGGAAGGGCTATGGTCAGGAGGATAATTCCTGGGTGGTCGCCTCTGATGTTCATGCGGCCGATTTGGTTCGTGCCTTTCATGCCGCTCATCCTGATCGCCCTGGTGGTCGTGGTGAGGGTTCGGTGACCCCTCACTAAGGGGGGGGTACTGTTGTGAATTTGCTTTTTGCTCCCTCTAGTGGTTACTAGTTTTTTGACTCTGGTTTTTCTGTCATTCCTTTTATCCGCACCTGGGTCGTTAGTTAGGGGTGTTGCTATATAAGCTCCCTGGACCTTCAGTTCAATGCCTGGCAACGTAGTTATCAGAGCTAGTCTGCTGTGCTCTTGTCTACTGATCCTGGTTCCAGTTATATCAGCTAAGTCTGCCTTTTGCTTTTTGCTATTTGTTTTGGTTTTGCATTTTTGTCCAGCTTGTTCCAAATCTATATCCTGACCTTTGCTGGAAGCTCTAGGGGGGCTGGTGTTCTCCCCCCGGACGGTTAGACGGTTCGGGGGTTCTTGAATTTCCAGTGTGGATTTTGATAGGGTTTTTGTTGACCATATAAGTTACCTTTCTTTATTCTGCTATCAGTAAGCGGGCCTCTCTGTGCTAAACCTGGTTCATTTCTGTGTTTGTCATTTCCTCTTACCTCACCGTCATTATTTGTGGGGGGCTTCTATCCAGCTTTGGGGTCCCCTTCTCTGGAGGCAAGAAAGGTCTTTGTTTTCCTCTACTAGGGGTAGCTAGATTCTCCGGCTGGCGCGTGTCATCTAGAATCAACGTAGGAATGATCCCCGGCTACTTCTAGTGTTGGCGTTAGGAGTAGATATATGGTCAACCCAGTTACCACTGCCCTATGAGCTGGATTTTTGTATTCTGCAGACTTCCACGTTCCTCTGAGACCCTCGCCATTGGGGTCATAACAGTACGCACAGTCAACAGTCCCTCCTCTGTTATTGGGGTTCAGTAACGTCAGCTGTTCCCCAGCTGTGTGTGTGGCAATCCCTCCTACCTCCTCCACCTCCTCCTCCTCCACCTGTCCCTGGGCTCCAACACCGCTAGTTGCCGTCCAGTAGTGCTGTACGCACAGTCAACAGTCCCTCCTCTGTTATTGGGGTTCAGTAACGTCAGCTGTTCCCCAGCTGTGTGTGTGGCAATCCCTCCTACCTCCTCCACCTCCTCCTCCTCCACCTGTCCCTGGGCTCCAACACCGCTAGTTGCCATCCAGAAGTGCTGTACGCACAGAGCCAAACACCTCGCCAATGTGTTAGTGGGGTTCAGCACCGCCAGCTGTTCCCCTGCTGTGTATACGGCAACGTGTACTGCGACCGCCACGCAGGCACAACAAGTTAAATTTAAGGGAACCTGTCCCCCCCCCCAGGCGTTTGTTACTGAAGGAGCCACCTTGTGCAGCAGTAATGATGCAAAGGGAAAAAGTGCCTCTTTTCGTGGTGCTCCTTGCACATGCTGAACCGAACACTTATGAAATGTGTCCCCACACACCGTTAAACCGTCCGGTAGGTGGAACTTTCCTTTGTCGTGTGACGCAGCACAGCCATCATTTTTACCCCCTTGGCGCCGTGCGCCGCCTCCTCAGCGTTGTTTGAATCTGTCCCGGAGCCTGCGCTGTTAGGTTAGTCCTTGGCCATGCACACATGTTGCGCTGCCCGTCTTCTGACATCATTTGGTGTCAGGCTGGCTGCGCCTGTGCGGGTGCGCTGGCCGAGATCCCGCCTCGCAGTGTCGTCTAATGTAATCCCACCGCGGGCCTGGGATCCGTGGCCATGCGCAGTGCATATCCTCGCCTCTCACTCCCCTCCCTACGGCTTCTTCAGACTGTGCGGTGTCAGCTGGTCCCTAATAGCATGCCACGGTCGTGACACCGCACAGTCTTAAGAAGCCGTAGGGAGGGGAGTGAGAGGCGAGGATATGCACTGCGCATGGCCATGGATCCCAGGCCCCCAGTGGGATTAAATCAGAAGACACTGCGAGGCGGGATCTCGGCCAGCGCACCCGCACAGGCGCAGCCAGCCTGACACCAAATGATGTCAGAAGACGGGCAGCGCAACATGTGTGCATGGCCAAGGGCTAACCTAACAGCGCAGGCTCCGGGACAGATTCAAACAACGCTGAGGAGGCGGCGCACGGCGCCAAGGGGGTAAAAATGATGGCTGTGCTGCGTCACACGACAAAGGAAAGTTCCACCTGCAAAACGGTTTAACGCTGTGAGGGGACACATTTCATAAGTGTTAGGTTCAGCATGTGCAAGGACCATAATTAAAAGAGCTAAGTTTACCTTTTCCAGCATTAGTGCTGTACACAATGGCTCTTTCAGCTACAAACGCCTGGTGGGGGGGGGTTAAAGGTTTCCTTTCAACTTGCTCCAGTGCAGGCTTCGGCCTACACTCCGCTCCCCCTGCTCCTCCTGCTGACCCTGGGCTCTAACACCGCCAGTTTTGGCCCAGATGTGCTAGCTGCACAGAGAAAAACACCAGCCAATGTGTCAGTGGGGTTCAGCACCGCCAGCTGTTCCCCTGCTGTGTAGCCAGCAACATGTCCTGCGACCGCCACGCAGACACAAGAACTGAAATTGAAGGGAACCTGTCCCCCCTCCCCCAGGTGTTTCTATGTTTTACAGCCACCTTGTACAGCAGTAATGCTGCATGTGTGCAAGGTGGCTCATAAACGTATTCTCCTCGCACATGTGGAACTGAAAACACGTCTAAAATGTGTCCTCTGTGTGACCATTTAACCGTCCCGGTGGTGTGACTTTCCTTTGTAATGACACGCTGCAACCCCCTTGGTAGCGCTGCCCGTCTTCTGGCATCATTGTTTGGCTGCCTGCGCCTCTGCGGCCGCCCTGACCCACACAACGCCCCTCGGTGTCTTATTTATTGGGACTGCGAGGGTGTGATTGATGGGCATGATCAGTGCATCAGTTCGCCTGTCCCTCATCTCCTTCCGCCTTCTTCAGACTGTGCGGCTTCATGGCCGTGGCATGCGATAAGGGATCAGCTGACGCCGCACAGTCTGAAGCGGGTGTAAGGACCCGAGTGTGAGAGGCGAACATATGTGCTGCGCCAGGCCATGAATCCCAGCCCCGCAGTGTTTTAACAATGTTAAGACACTGCGGGGCTGGGATTCATGGTCATCGCGAACCGCACCGGCCGACATTAAATGATGTCAGAAGATGGGCAGCGCTAACAGCGCTAGGCCAGGGGATAACACGACAGCGCAGACTCCTGTACAGCAAATAACAACGCTCAGGAGACTGCACCCAGCACCAAGGTGGGATTCTTGACATCTGTGCTGCGTCTCATTACAAAGGGAACTCGCGCCTCCAACACAGTTTGACTGTATAAAGGGCTAAATGTTATACGTGTTTCATTCAGCGTGTGCAAGGAGCAAAATTAAAAGAGCAACCTTTGACTTGTGCAGCACTACTGCTGCATAAGCTGTGGCTCTTCTACTTTGTAACCCCTGAGGGGGGGTTAAAGGTTACCTTTGAAATTGGTTCAATTAGGCTTCGGCCTACACTCTGCTCCCCCTGCAGAGCCCGGGCTCCAACACCGCCAGTTGGGGCCCGGTACTGCTAGCTGCACAGAGAAAAACACCAGCCAATGTGTCAGTGGGGTTCAGCACCGCCAGCTGTTCCCCTGCTGTGCAGCCGGCAACGTGTCCTGCAACTGCCACGCAGGCACAACAGACCCAAAGCTGCCGCCAGTGCAGGCTTCGGCCTACACTCTGCTCCCTCTCCTCCTCCTGCTGACCCCGGGCTCTAACACCGCCAGTTGGGGCCCGGTACTGCTAGCTGCACAGAGAAAAACACCAGCCAATGTGTCAGTGGGGTTCAGCACCGCCAGCTGTTCCCCTGCTGTGCAGCCGGCATCGTGTCCTGCAAAAGCCACGCAGACACTTGCTCTTGTACCTTCTGCTCCCCATCCTGGTTCCAGTACCGTCAGCTGGTTCCGGGCAGAGCCTTTCGCTTAGGTGCCTCCCTCTGGGTATCCGAGTTCCACCAACGTCAGGTGGCCCTTGGTAGTGCTTTCAGGCACGGGTACCTCCTGCTTAGTAACCGGGTTCCAGTAACGTCAGCTGGTCCTCGGTAGTTCCATTGGCTCTTGGACCTTCGGCTACCCATCCGGGTTCCAGCACCGTCAGCTGGTTCTCGGCAGTGTCTTTTGCTGTTGTACCTTCTGCTCCCCATCCTGGTTCCAGTACCGTCAGCTGGTTCCGGGCAGAGCCTTTGGCTTAGGTGCCTCCCTCTGGGTATCCGAGTTCCACCAACGTCAGGTGGTCCTTGGTAGTGCTTTCAGGCACGGGTACCTCCTGCTTAGTAACCGGGTTCCAGTAACGTCAGCTGGTCCTCGGTAGTGCCATTGGCTCTTGGACCTTCGGGTAGCCATCCGAGTTCCAGTTCCATCAGCTGGTTCTCGGCATTTTCTCAGCCTTCTTGTACCTTCTGCTACATTTCCAAGTTCAAGAGACTAAACACAATGACCCGGAAGACCACCCCTAAGATGACGACGACACCAGAGACGACAACCACCGTGATGACGACGACCCTGGAGACGATGACCCTGAAGACCACCCCGATGACGACGACCCCGGAGACGACGACCCTGAAGACCACCCCGATGACGACGACCCCGGAGACGACGACCCTGGAGACGACGACGACCTGGAAGACCGAGAAGCAGAAGAACAAGAGGCTGCAGAACAAAGAGCAGAAGAACATTAAGCATAACACTAAATATCAGAGCAAAAAATATTATCTAAATTATAAGCAGAAGAAGACTAAGCAGTGTATGGGGGTGAGTCCGTTCCTCCTCGTGGTGCCCCTGGATAAAGCCTGATGCTGCAGGCCAAACTGAACGCGGACAAATGTAACTGTTTTGTGACAGGCAGAACGGAAGGTGTAATCTTCAAACTTTTATAGATAACAACTACGAGAATGCCTGTCACAAATAAGAATATGATGAAGAAGTAGAATATGATGAAGATAATAGTAAAATAAAAAGAATATGAACAATGTAACCAAAAAAATAATAGGTAGAAGATGAAGAAGAAGATGAATAAGGTGAAGAAGTTGATGTCAAAGAAGCTGATGATGAGGATAATGAAGAAGAAAGTGTGGGAGAAGTAAAAAAGAAGGTGAAGGGCGTGGAAGTAGTGAAACATCAATATTTGACAAAATAAAAAAAAAATTAACATAGTCAAAATCTTTCTAACGCCGAACGTCATAAAAAAAACCCCCAAATCCTGCTATTCTATTACATTGGGCTAAACCTCTGTGCCTTTAATGTCTCCGCCACGTCCCCCAATACATCCTACATTATTCTTAGTTGTTTTCCTTCATGTAGAATGAACCTACAAGTTTATAAAGGGTTTATTTTAATTCCGATATTTTCGTCCCATTGACTTGCATTGGGATCGGGTATCGGTATCGGATTAGATCCGATATTTTGACGGTATCGGCCGATACTTTCCGATACCGATACTTTCCGATATCGGAAGGTATCGCTCAACACTACTTAGGAACACTCATGAATTCTTGTGAAGTTGTGCAGAACAACACAAGCTTTAATTACTTAATTTACATTTTACTCACTGAGCTGAATGGCAGACTGGAGAACACGCCATTTGGATGCCATAATGCCAAAGGCGCACTCCACCAGTCGCCGTGCCTGTGAAAGTCTGACATTAAATACACGCCGCCGGTGGTACAGGTTGCACCGGGGATAAGGCCTCATGACATTCCTGCTCAATTGGAAGGCCTCATCTGCCACAAGAACATATGGGACTGCTTCAGCATTGGAGCCTGGGAGTTGTCGTGGTGGTGGGAGGTCCAACAGGTTTTCACGTAGCCACCGACCCATAATGGACGCATTGAAGACTCTAGAGTCTCCAGTTCGCCCGTAGGCCCCAATATCTACAATTATAAACCTGTAGTTACTGTCAACTACAGCTAACAGAACTACAGAGAAAAACTGCTTATAATTATAGAATTGGGTGCCTGAGTTCGGCAGCTTACGCACCCTGATATGTTTCCCATCCAGGGCTCCAATACAGTGCGGAAATTGACAACCATCAGAAAAACCACGGGCTATTTTTAGCCAATCCTCCATTTTGGGCACAGGCATCACAAGTTCATGTAGTTTGTCCCATATTTGCACACATGTATTCCGCACTATGCCTGAAATAGTGGAACGTCCTATGAGAAATTCAAGATGTAGTCCCGCATAAGAAAATCCAGTTGACAGGAATCTGAAAGCACACACAAAAAAAATATTAGCTAAGTAACAATGCTTTTCTAAAACCCTAGTAGACAAAAGTATTATGAGGAAAACAAAAGGCAGGAGACCAGTGTACCTTCATAAATTTACAATGGATACAATCCATTTACTACATATTTAGATATGCTTTCTTAAAAATTTAAGGATATAATTTAAATCAGATGGTATGAAAATAAAAATAGTACCTAAAACATCATCTACATACAGTGTGTGAGTATGGTGAATACATACCGTAAGGTAAGTAGAAGACACTCCTCTGCAGATATGCATTTCCGCATCCTTGTATCATGATATGTGATTCCAGGATGTACTGTCTCCAACAAGATATCAAATGTAGGTATTGTCATGTGATAGTACTGGAAGAATTTGTCCGGATATGTCCGCAGAGCTGAATATAGCCTGTGAAAATGGCCTTTAGTGAGGCGTTGCCGCAAAAGTGGATGCACCCACATTCTTCTTCTCCTTCACAGATCAACTATCATGGGGTATGGGTGGTATGGTGCAGTGACCTCTGTGGCACCTCTGTGTGTGCTCCTCAGGATATGCATGGAGGCATATCTGTTATAATGGTGGTGAAACAGTGACTGGCAGAATGGTAAGTGGCCGATATGTGTGTCGCAGAGGAGGAGACTCTGCGCTGCCAGCCTGAAGCGATGTGGTGTTCTTGGACCTGTAGTCCTACAAATATAGTGTTGTATAATAGTCATGGGAGGCTGGCAGGGCTAGTTATGTGAAATGGGCGGGGCAAACTAGCCACACACCCAAACTCCCACCCAGGGGAGTGGTTAAAGGTATATAATGTGACCAGGGTGTGGGTCACATGTTCCTGTGTTGTTCCAGTGTTTGGATCTTACTGGTCCGAATGCAAGGTCCTAGGAGCCTGTGTTGGAAATCCTGGGAGTAGGATTCCTGAACAGCACATGGTGGGGCTTTGGACTTGGTGGCCTGGGGTGTTGGACTAACGTCCTGAATAGCACCCGGACAGGTCACATGCCTGGGGTGTTGGACGAAGTCCTGAATAGCATGCTTGTGTGTTGGGAGGTCCTGGGAGTAGGACCGGATCCATGAGCAGCACACAGTGAAACTGTGGACCTGAATGGTCTGTGTTGGGGAAGCTACCATCCTTCGGTGGGTCTGGACTGACTAAGGTGTGCCGCCCAGGCAAGTTGGTGATCCCCGTGAGGCAGCTTTCCCGGAAGAGAGGACTGACAAGGAGTCAGCAGGTGGAGCAGGAGCTCCCGTCAGGTACCTATACAGACTGTTGGTGCTTGTGATGATCTATGAACTGTGTGGTAACCCACGGCAACTGGTCAGGAGAGGACCAGCGTGTTTAGTTACTGCAGACTAAGGATCTGAAGATTGATGTGATGTCCTGGTACAGTGTGTAAATGGACTGCTCATGATGTGGTTTATGATACCATAATAAACCGTATGGACTGTTTTGTTTGGAAAAACCGCACCTGACCACGTTAAACCCGTGCCAAGCGAGTGTCCCCCAATGCACTTAGTAAGTGCAATCTTACAGTGGCCAAAGCGGCGTGACAAGACCCAATTAAATAACACCCGCTGAGTTTGTGTGAATTACAGGAGATCACACATGTTGCCCAACTACCACCAAAACACCTACACAAGCACAGCAACAAAATGGCCATATGGGAGGATCCCACCTGTTGTAGAGGCCTTAAATAGAATTATGCTGATGATTTAAATTAATTTCAGGCCTCAAAACCGTTAAATGTCCATTTTGTATGGTTGCGTGAAGAAAACGCATTACGGATGCCATACGGATTACATATGGAGGTTAACAAGCGTAAAAAATACGCAGACACACTCTGCCTACGGCTGACATACGAATCACTGTTTTTGGATCATTTCTGCATATTACGCATGTAAAATACGGACCGTATTTCCCTAAGCTGAGTGTGACGCCGGCCTAAAGGAGAAAAGCTGTGCATAAAGGAGGAGCGTGAGGTGCAGGAGGAGGCTGTGTAAAAAGAAGGAGCATGAGGTGCTGAAGGAATAAGGCCCCTTAACTGCTGCTGTTAAAAGTCGCATTAAGGGGTTAATATTGTGTTAAAAAACAACTTTTGCTTCAACAAAATGGTACTGGTTGTATTCCGTGTACCAGTGCGGGAGCGTTGCTAAGTTCAACAGCGACAATTTCTTTTTCTTGTGTGCGTTCCTACACTGGTTCTCAGAACACAGTGGGATGCGCATGTGCAGACTGAGAGCATTGCTTGCCGATAGATGCTATTGCGCATACACCAACACCGTGTTGTGGAAGCAAAATTTTTATTTTTTGAAGACCACAATATTTGTCAACAAGATCAATCTTCAAATTTTAAGTCTCCTTCCAGGTATGTGCACGACCTACAAGTCAGCGGATACAGTAACAGAGCCTGATCAAGCATTATTCTATCCAATACAGTTCCTCAACTTCTTGGAATCACAATGACTTCCTCCACATAAACTCTTTCTAAAATCTGCAGCACTTATTCTGCTGCCCCAGAAGTGTCATTTGTTCCGCACACAAACTGAATACCTGGGTCATGTCGTTTCTGCCGAAGTGGTAGGACCCTACAGAGAGAAGGTCGCCATGATTAAAGACTGGCCCACTCCAGAGACCGTGAAAGATGTGCTGGCGTTCCTGGGACTGACCGGTTATTACAGGCGGTTTGTGAAGAATTTTGCTAGATGGGCAAAGCCCTTACAGGAACTGTTGAAAAAGGTATCATCGGGTGCCAAAAACTAGAAAATCTGCTGGAAGGAGCCCCAAAAAGAAGCCTTTCAAGATCTCAAAAAGGCACTCACCGAAGCTCCTATCCTGGCTTACACAGATTTCTCTCAACCGTTCATTCTCCACACTGACGGGAGTCTGCTGGGACTTGGTGCTGCGTTGTCACAGATGCAGGACGGAAGAGAGAGGGTGATCGCTTATGAAAGTCGGTCCATTCTCGATTCCGAACTCAATCTGGACAATTACAGTTCTTTCAAGTTGGAGCTGCCGGCGTTGATGTGGGCTATGATGGATAGATTCGCTAAATGTTTTTCCGGCTCCGAAGTGTTGGTGTGTAGTGATAACAACCCGCTTGCGCACTTGGAGAGTGCGAGACTGGGGGCCCTGGAACAGCAATGGGTGACCAGAATAGCGAAATTCCTCTATAAGATTGCCTACTGAAGAGGGGCAGAAAATACCCACACCAATGCCCTGTCCAGGAGGAAGAGTACCAGACCTGAGTGGGACAAAGATGAAGAGCTTGAAGAGGATGAGGTCCCTAGATTCCGGAGGCCCACCGGGACGGTGGAGGCAACGTAGGGACAGATACATTCTTCAGTCCAAGACGGCATACTGGGACAAACTCGAGATGCGTGGGTTCAGCTTCAACAGGAAGATGGTGAACTGGCTTTGTTAAGACAATGTGTGGCTTCTCAGACTTCCCAGCTCGACAGAAAGAGGTACTTTGTCCTCGGAGGTGTTGCGGATCCTACGACAATGGGAACAACTACGGCTTACTATCTCGGAAAATGCAAATGCGGACACAGCAGAATTTGACCTGGGTTGTTCTTGTTCCAACAATGTCATTGTCTGAAATTGTTGTCGCTGCACACGAACAAGGAGCCCACTTTGATGCAGAGAAAACATTTAAATGGCTTCAATGGTTCATCTTCTACTCCCAGTTGAGGACGAAAGTGGTCTGTAGAATGTGCCGGACATGTGAACTCGTTAAGTCGCCAGAGCAGAAAGCTCCCATTCAGTCCATTGTAACCTCCACTCCACACTTGACAATAGACTATCTACCCATCGGCCCAACCCATCATTGCTATGAACCTTGCCTGGTAATGGTGGATCACTTCACAAAATTTGCAGTGGTGGCTCCGACCCAGGATCAGACTGCAGAGTCCACAGCGTACGCAATATGTAAGAACTTCATCCAACCCTATGGGTGTCCGAAGAGAATTCACCCCAATCAGGGCGCTTGTTTCTTGGGAAGAGTAATGGATGAACTGCACCACCTGTAACAGATTGACAAGTCCCACACCACAACGTGCCATCCTCAGGGTAATGGTGCCTGTGAACGATTTAAGGCCCTGAAGGCCAGGAGGCCAGAGTACGTTTCTGAACTGGTGTGGGTGTATAATAATCAAGTACATCGAACCACGTGATATACACCTTACTCTCTTCTGTTCAGCCGAGAAGGAAAAGAATCACCGAGTTGGCATTAGACCCAGAAGAGGACTACCCACGGATGGGGGTGTCCTCCTGGATTTGGGAACATCGACACCGCCTGCAGACCTTGCACCGGTTGGCGGTTGGTCCAGACCAGATTACAAGAGCTAGAACATGCAGAGAAGACCCCATTTGGAGCAACAGAGTTTTGAGTTGGAGACCGTGTCTTAGTGCGGTAGAAACACCCTCGAGACAAGCTGGAAAATCATTGGGAGAAAGACCCGTATCGGATAAAGAGAAGAGTTAGTCCAGATGGACCTGTCTATGAAGTCCAGCCTGAAGGAAAGGAAAATGCCCCCACTCAAACTCTTCACCAGAAAATGCTCCGACCCTGACTGTCTAAGAACCCTGTTCGAGTAGAAGAGAAACCAGAGGCTCCTGAGATTGTTCATACACCAGAGGAAGGAGAGGACGAGGAAGGGGTTGAAAGATTAAGCTCTGAGAGGTTGGAAACAGAGGATACAGGCTCTCCGTGGCTCTTCCCCCACAACCCGATTCAGCTCCACAAGAGACCCTCACAACTTTTCCTGATCTGAGACATTCCGTACGAACAACAGCTGGCAGGCCCCCCTATCGCTATGACCAAGAAAATTTCATCTGGCAACAATCTGCACAGAAAAGGAGAAAACAGCCACACACTCCTCGAAGAGTGTCGCCCATGGAATGGCGAGGAAAAAGAGTGGAGGAGTGTGGGGAGGAGAGCCAAACTTGCGGTCTCTCTTGCGTGTCTGGGCTAGAACTGTCAGGGCTGTCACCATTGTTTCAGAGGAAGAGATTTCGGACTGGAGGAGTTCAGGACACCTGACTGATGGGGGCAGGTCTGACATATATAGCAGTCCGAGCGGGAAGACGGGACACTTGGCGGGGAACCAGCTTGTGAGTAGAGAGACGGTTGACTCCCTCTCGACAGACCCATGCCAGCTAGCTGTGCCTGTATCCCTGGCTAGCGATACTGCCGACACATACTACCCTCAACCCAGAGAGCCATCCACACTGGGTAGTGACCAGAATAGAGTGCATTCCTTGGCTCTGCTCACCACTGCGGAGGAACTGCTTAGTCTCATCCGTAGCCTGTGCTTGTGGCTGTGTCCGCTGGACTGTGTGCTTCAACTGTGGCTTTGTAGACGGAACTTTCTGCTTCTTCCACTGTGCCGCCGACCATCATCTCTACCCCACCGTGTGCCTGGATCAGGAGATCACGTGCCGAAGGACACAGGGGGAGGGAGGCGTAGCACCCCAAAAGGCAGGAAGGAGCAGTGTGGTGGCTGCAGACAAAAGACGGGCAACCGTTTTCCCTAACACCAACATGACAGAAGTTGCCAGTACAACTGTTAGGTCTTCCCGAGTCTGGTTGTTTTTTAAAGACTCTGCCGATAACCCCAAAAAGGCCATTTGCACCACCTGCCATGCATCAGCAGGGGTAGCAAAACTACCAGCCTGACCACCACCAGCATGATCAGGCACATGGCAGCAAAGTACCCTACTTTGTGGGCTGAACCCCAGGGTCCTTGAACAGTGTCTGGTGGAGACAACACTGATTCTTCTGCTGTTGTGTGTGCAAGCCAATCCCGTCAATGGTGGATGCAAAGATGCCTCCTGCCCTGCACCTGTGGTTGCACATGCTCAAGTAGCAACATCATCAAGCACGTTGTTGTCCCAGCGCAGCGTTCAGTTGTCCATAACCCAGTCCTTGGAACGCAAGTGCAAATCTGCAGCCAACGCCCTACAGGCCACGCTACTAAATTCACACATTTCGCCACTGCCTGCACTCAAAATGTTGTCTTTCAGGCTCATGGAGACGGAAGCTTTCTGCAACCTAATGGAGGTGGCCGTCCCTTGATACTCGGTCCCCAGCCACCAATATTACACTATTACACAAGCACGTGTCCCACAACATGAGCCGTGCCCTCAACAATGCAGTTAATGGTAAAGTTCACTTAACCACGGACACGTGGACAAGTGCTTGTGGGCACGGCCGGTACATCTCGCTGATGGCACACTGGGTTAACATAGTGGAAGCCGGGACCAGTCGGACATTGGGATGGAACACGTTCTCCCGACGCCGAGGATTGCAGACCCTAGGTCAGTCAGGGTTGCCCCCACAGTCTACAGCTCCTGCACCTCATCCTCCTCCTCTTCAGCCTCCTCCAAAATGACCACATCAGTCACAAGCTGGAATACTGCAGCACTGCCTCAGCCAAGCGGCAACAGGCTGTGCTAATGCTAATATGCTTAGGTGACAAGCCACAAATGCTGAAGAGTTGTGGACAGCTGAGAGAGCAGGCAGATCTGTGGCTGACACCACTAAACCTACAGCGAGGCATGGTCGTGTGTGACAATGGCCGGAACCTGTTCACACTTAGTCTATGTTTGGATGTGATGGTCAGTTTTTTCAAATGTATTATTTAGCCTTCTGACCGAGCACTCCGCCTCCTAGCCACAGGTGTTTTAATCGCAACAGGTCCATTACCCCTCCACAGAGAGAGAGAATGTTAGTCTAAGAAGAGGTTTTCATAGGTACCCATTCAGATGGAGATGTTTATTCTCAGCGAGGAAAGGAAAGCGTAGGACCTGGTATACGAGAGATGCCGTAAAGTGGCTACCAGGTACATGTAAAATTGGCCATTTTTATGCACTAAACGCTCTCATTTTTCATATTTCTAGTGCAGCAATGCAGTTCAATTTTCGTGTTTCATGTTTGCATGTTTCAGCGCTGCAGTGTGCTGCCTTATTTGCTTGACTGTATAAGAGTTGGTGACTCTAGGTTCAGCACCTGTTCACACTTAGTCTTTGTTTGGATGTGACGGTCAGTTTTTTCAAATGTATTATTTAGCCTTCTGACAGAGCACTCCGCCTCCTAGCCACAGGTGTTTTAATCGCAACAGGTCCATTACCCCTCCACAGAGAGAGAGAGTGTTAGTCTAAGAAGAGGTTTTCATAGGTACCCATTCAGATGGAGACGTTTATTCTCAGAGAGGAAAGGAAAGCGTAGGACCTGGTATACGAGAGATGCCGTAAAGTGGCTACCAGGTACACATAAAATTGGCCATTTTTATGTGCTAAACGCTCTCATTTTTCATATTTCTAGTGCAGTAATGCAGTTCAATTTTCGTGTTTCATGTTTGCATGTTTTAGCGCTGCAGTGTGCTGCCTTATTTGCTTGACTGTATAAGAGTTGGTGACTCTAGGTTCAGCACCTGTTCACACTTAGTCTATGTTTGGATGTGACGGTCAGTTTTTTCAAATGTATTATTTAGCTTTCTGACCGAGCACTCCGCCTCCTAGCCACAGGTGTTTTAATCGCAACAGGTCCATTACCCCTCCACAGAGAGAGAGAATGTTAGTCTAAGAAGAGGTTTTCATAGGTACCCATTCAGATGGAGACATTTATTCTCAGCGAGGAAAGGAAAGCGTAGGACCTGGTATACGAGAGATGCCGTAAAGTGTCTACCAGGTACACATAAAATTGGCCATTTTTATGCGCTAAACGCTCTCATTTTTCATATTTCTAGTGCAGTAATGCAGTTCAATTTTCGTGTTTCATGTTTGCATGTTTCAGCGCTGCAGTGTGCTGCCTTATTTGCTTGACTGTATAAGAGTTGGTGACTCTAGGTTCAGCACCTGTTCACACTTAGTCTATGTTTGGATGTGATGGTCAGTTTTTTCAAATGTATTATTTAGCCTTCTGACCGAGCACTCGGCCTCCTAGCCACAAGTGTTTTAATCGCAACAGGTCCATTACCCCTCCACAGAGAGCGAGAATGTTAGTCTAAGAAGAGGTTTTCATAGGTACCCATTCAGATGGAGACATTTATTCTCAGAGAGGAAAGGAAAGCGTAGGACCTGGTATACGAGAGATGCCGTAAAGTGGCTACCAGGTACACATAATATTGGCCATTTTTATGTGCTAAACGCTCTCATTTTTCATATTTCTAGTGCAGTAATGCAGTTCAATTTTCGTGTTTCATGTTTGCATGTTTCAGCGCTGCAGTGTCCTGCCTTATTTGCTTGAATGGCTGGAACCTGGTCACGGCTCTGAGGCAAGTTGAGCTAACACATGTACCATGCCTGGCCCATGTGCTTAACCTCGTGGTTCAGCAGTTTCTCAAAACCTACCTCGAGCTGCCGGATCTGCTTGTCAAAGTACACTGCCTGTGTGCCCATTTTAGAAAGTCAGCTACAGCTTCCGCCGCCCTTGCCTTTCTTCAGCAGCATTTGCAGCTTCCAGCTCACCGACTTGTGTGTGATGTCCCCACATTATGGAACTCTACACTGCAGATGTTGGGAAGGATTTGTGAGCAGAAGAGGGCAGTAGTAGACTACCAGCATCAGCAAGGCTGTCGGTATTCAGTTCAGACTCCACTCCTCAAGAGTGGACATGGATGTCAGACATATGTACCATCCTCAAAAACTTTGAGGACTCCATTAAGATGGTGAGCAGCGATGACACCATAATTAGCATCTCCATCCCACTTCTCTGTCTTCTGAAATGCTCTCTGATCACAATCAAAGTGGATGCATTGCAGACAGATCATGATGAGATGAAGCAAGGAACCATAAAGGCTGATTACATACAGCCCAGCATCATCTCATTCCAACGTGGATTGGGTGGCAATGAGGAAGAGGAGGAGGAGGAAGAACAGGAGCTAGTTTGATGCGCTATAGATGGTAGTACCTGCACATCGGTCATACCATCTGTACAGTGTGGATGGCCTGAGGACAGGGATGAGGAGAAGGAGAGCATGGTCAGTCGTCCTTTTGGTGAGGACACAGAAGTCTTAGCTGTTAGCAGTCTGGCATGCATGGCTAAGCTTATGTTACGCTGCCTTGTCCGTGACCCTCGCGTTATCAAAATTTTGGGTGACAGTCATTACTGGTTGATGACACTTCTAGACCCATGCTACAAGGAGAACTTTCTATCACTTGTTCCCAAGGTGGACAGGTCTACTAAAATGGGCCAGTACCAGAAGGCCCTTGTTACAGAATTATTAAAAAAATTCCCATTTGAAAACGCTGGCGGCAGAGGTCATTGTTCTTTGGACAACCAAGGAATACAGGTGAGAGAGACACAACTCCAATCCAGCAGAGGCAAGGGAACACTCTCAAAGTTCTGGGATAGTTTTCTCATACCCTCCCATCGCACAGGCCCTGAGGCGCTGGGTACTCTCACAAAAAGTGCAAAGTTTGGTAAGATGCTGAGGGAGTACCCTTCTGACCGTACCAACGTCCTCTGTGATTCCCCTGTGCCTTATAATTATTGTGTCTCAAAGCTGGATTCTTGGCATGAACTGGCTCTCTACGCCTTGGAGGTCCTGGCCTTCCCTGCTGCTAGAGTTTTGTCAGAGCGGGTTTTTAGTGCCGCTGGTGGAATTATAACTGATAAGCACATCCGCCTGTGAACTGAAAATGCTGACAGGCTGACTCTTATAAAAATTGCACAAGTCCTGGATTGGGCTAGACTTCTCTACACCACCGAATGATAGCAGTGAAACATAAACTGAAATCCAGTGTCTTTTTGGGAGGTCTATTCTCATGCACCTCTTCACACAAACACATGGATATATGCTTCCTGATTTAGGCTATTTGCTGTTGTCCTCCTCCTTCTCATCCTCATCATCGACCACCACTAGATCACCAGGGTGACCGTCCGTGATGCAACACTCACATAATTTTTTAATGGGTGTTTATGATTCCCATAACAAAATTTTTTATACAGTATGTTCATGTATACCCCCCAGGGGTAAATGTTTGTCAGCCCATACACTTAGTGTATTGGCATTACAAGTATAGGAGACCCGCATCTTTATAATGGGAACATTTTTTATGAGGCCCTCCTCCACATCTCGTCAAAGGGGTACTGGGGTTCGTCCATATTTTTGGCAGCCATTGCATTCACTGCATAGGCAAACAGTATGGGTGCCCCACTCCCTTTTAGGCCTCCGCCTCCTGTTTAGACCCTCAGTATGGAGTGGGCTGCTCTCTCGACCAGTCCGACAAGTTCATCGGCATTCCAGGGATCATCCTGGGCAACAAAAGTCTGTACAGTCCTCGGCAGAGAGTGCACAAACCGGTCCATTACCACCCGTTCTACCATCTGCACAGGCGTACAGGACTCTGGCTGCAGCCACTTGTGAATCAGGTGCAACAGGTCAAACATTTGGGAGCGCGGTGATTTGTCCCGGAGATACGCCCAATGGTTGTGCCCTGAGAGTTATTGTTATGCCCAAGTGTGCAAGAATCTCTGTTTTAGCTTGCCATACTCTTTAGCATCCTGCAAAGCTAAATCATAGTATGCTTTCTGGTGATCCCCTGTCAAGTATGGCGCCAGTACCTCTGCCCACTGCTCTGGCAGGAGTTTCTCCCTCTCGGCGACCCTTTCATACACTGTCAGGAAAGCCTCAACATTGCAATTCTCCATTGTAGATTCTTCAGCCTCAACACTTCTCCAATGAAGGTTCTTCAGCCTCACCACTGCAATTCGCCACTGCCAGGTCCTCACCCTCAAAACTACAATTTGCCAATGCCAGGTCCTCAGCCTCAAAACTGTAATTTGCCACTGCCGGGTCTTCAAGCTCAAAACTGCAATTCTCAAATGCTGGGTCTTCAGCCTCAAAACTGCAATTCGCCGCTGCCAGGTCTTCAGCCTCAAAACTGCAATTCGCCACTGCCGGATCTTAGCCTCAAAACTGCAATTCAGTGCATAGGCATACAGTATGGGAGTACCAATTTCATAGTAATGGGAACATTGGTTTCAAGTGGCCATCCTGTTCAGCTCTTCTAAGGGGTATTGTGGTGCATCAAATTTTGGGGAAGGCCTTGCATTCAATACATAGGCAAACAGTATGGGAGTACCAACTTGATAATAATGGGAACATTGCTTTCAGGTGGCCATCCTGTACGGCTCTTCAAAGGGGTATTGTGGTGCTTCTACATTTGGGAAAGGCCTTGTTTTCCCTTCATAGGCAAACAGTATGGGAGTACCAACTTCCTAATAGTGGGAACATTGCTTTCAGGTGGCCATCCTGTATGTCTGTTCAAAGGGTTATTGGGGTGCGTCCGCATTTGGGGAAGGCCTTGCATTCACTTCATGGGCAAACAGTAAGGGAGAATAAACTTTCTAATAATGGGAATTTTGATTCAGGTGGCCATCCTGTACATCTGTTCAAAGGGTTATTGGGGTGCGTCCACATTTGGGGAAGGCCTTGCATTCACTTCATGGGCAAACAGTATGGGAGTACCAACTTCCTAATAATAGGAACATTGCTTTCAGGTGGCAATCCTGTACGTCTGTTCAAAGGGTTATAGTGGTGCATCTAAATTTGGGCCAGGGCAGGCCTTGCATTCACTTCATGGGCAAATAGTATGGGAGTACCAACTTCCTAATAATGGAAACATTGCTTTCAGGTGGCCATCCTGTACGTTTGTTCAAAAGGGTTATTGGGGTGCATCTAAATTTAGGCCATGGCAGGCCTTGCATTCACTTCATGGGCAAACAGTAAGGGAGTACCAACTTTCTAATAATAGGAACTTTGCTTTCAGGTGGCCATCCTGTACATCTGTTCAAAGGGTTATTGGGGTGTGTCCACATTTGGGTAAGGCCTTGCATTCACTTCATGGGCAAACAGTATGGGAGTACCAAATTCCTAATAATGGGAACATTCCTTTCAGGTGGCCATCCTATATGTCTGTTCAAAGGGTTATTGGGGTGCTTCTAAATTTGGGCCAGGGCAGGCCTTGCATTCACTTCATGGGAAAACAGTATGGGAGTACCAACTTCCTAATAATGGAAACATTGCTTTCAGGTGGCCATCCTGTACGTCTGTTTAAAGGGTTATTGGGGTGCGTCCACATTTGGGGAAGGCCTTTCATTCACTTCATGGACAAACAGTAAGGGAGTACCAACTTTCTAATAATGGGAACATTGCTTTCAGGTGACCATCCTGTACGTCTGTTCAAAGGGTTATTGGGGTGCGTCTAAATTTGGGGCAGATAATGTCTTCAAAGGGAGATTTGTAGTTAAAATTCTGCGCTGCCGCTAAGATGAATTTCAGGAGAGTATAGTTGATTCACAGTGGTTTTATTCAACGTGTTTCAGGGTTCTCATGCCCCCTTCTTCAGGAAATACCAGGGCAGGCCTTGCATTCACTTCATGGGCAAATAGTATGGGAGCACCAACTTCCTAATAATGGAAACATTGCTTTCAAGTGGCCATCCTGTACGTCTGTTCAAAAGGGTTATTGGGGTGCGTCTAAATTTAGGCCATGGCAGGCCTTGCATTCACTTCATGTGCAAAAAGTATGGAAGTACCAACTTCCTAATAATGGGAAAATTGCTTTCAGGTGGCCATCCTGTACATCTGTTCAAAGGGTTATTGGGATGTGCCTAAATTTGGGCCAGGGCAGGCCTTGCATTCACTTTATGGGCAAACAGTATGGGAGTACCAGCTTCCTAATAATGGGAGCATTGCATTCAGGTGGCCATCCTGTATGTCTGTTCAAGGGGTTATTGGGGAGCGCCTACATTGGGCCAGGGCAGGCCTTGCATTCACTTCATGGGCAAACAGTATGGAAGTACCAACTTCCTAATAATGGGAACATTGCTTTCAGGTGGCCATCCTGTATGTCTGTTTAAAGGGTTATTGGGGTGCGACCACATTTGGGGAAGGCCTTGCATTCACTTTATGGGCAAACAGGATGGGAGTACCAACTTCCTAATAGTAGGAACATTGCTTTCAGGTGGCACGCATTGAAGTCTATTCAAAGGGTTATTGAGGTGCGCATAAATTTAGTGTAGGGCAGTCCTTGCATTCAATGCATAAACAGAATGAGAGTACCAAATTCCTAATAATGGGAACATTGATTTCAGGAGGCCCTCCTGTATGTCTCTACAAAGGGGTATTGGTGTGCGTCAAAATTTTGGGCAGCCCTGCCACTCACTGCGTACGCAACAACAGTATAGGAGATCTACTGTTTAATAATGGGAACAGCAAAGCATAGCCGGCTGATGGCTCTCTAAGAATAGTGAGGGATGACTTCTAGTCATGTAAGAATAGTAAAGGCTGCCTGTTGGCCCTATAAATATAGGCTTTGTGACTTTCAGAGTCCCTCCTTCATAAATGAAACAGGATGTGTCTGATGATGTGTCACATACCACATGGCCAGATAAGGTTGTAAAATGACATTTCCCAGTAAATGCATTTGTGTTGGTTGAAAGCAATGCTAAAGTTGAAAAACACATCAGAAGTGCTGCATGTGAACATAGCCCAAGTGGTGGAGGAGGATTTTTGGTTTTGGTTATTCATTTTGCCTTATATATACAAGTCATTACCCTGGAAAGGATGTTCCTTAACATATTTCCCAGGAAAATCCATTTTGGTTTCCTTTTTTGTATGTTTTATTGCGAGTCTATAAAATTGGCGTAAGACTTTGACAACATTCTTCACTGCAGTGACCTGGGAGTCAGACATGCTTCCAAGGGTCTTTCCCATGTTGTTCCCATGTCATTTGAGCACTGTGAGTGCCATCTCTAGCATGGCACAATGGTACGACTGGGGCACCTCCAGCTGTTCTACCACTTCATCTTGGATCTTGGTTGACAATTCTTGGTTGACAGCCATGTGGGGAAAAAATGTTTATGCACCCGGGTGCTAAGCCATCCCATTTATTTCTACCACCCTTTCTCGTGCCCGGGCCAGGGTGGGATCATGGAGCTGAGCTGTCCCAAACGTACCAGGGGACACTTCCAGGTCTGGGATCACAGGGGTCTCCTCAACCTCTCCTGCCTATACTTCTAGGGGAAACCTATCGGGGATACACTCGGTCCCTAGGTTAGCGACCCCTATGGCAGGTATCCCTGACTTGGGATCTTCGGGTTCTACGCCCGCAATGACATTTACCCTAGGAGGGTTAACCCTGTTCTCCCACAGGGACCAGAACAGAGGCAAGTCTCTTCCCAATACAGTCCCATAAGGAAGGGTCTTCACCACTTCCACCACATGTTTAATCTCTCCACACAGAGTGGAATAAACAACATCCGCTGTCGGGTATTCTCGGAGGTCCCCATAGATACATGCAACCCCCACTTTCTGACCATTGAGGTTGCCCCTGGCAACTAGTGACTCATTGACCAGAGTCACTAGGCTCACTGAGTCCAAGAGCCTCAGTTTGGAAACCCGATGACAAGTACCTGGCACAGTTGGGGTATGCTGCCTGCAGTGCCTGTAGTTACGGTGCAGACTAGCTGGGCGTACATTGAGACTCTGCCCATAAACCCGCAGTCCATAGGTTCAACCATGAGGGGACAGTTGGCAGCCACATGTCCGGGCCCTTGGCATCGCCAGCACCTGACAGTGAAGGCATCATTAGTCTTGGAGACCGTTTTAGAGGAACCTGGTCTCCTACCACTCTCATCCCGGGGAACCCCCTAAGTATGGATTTGGAGCTGCCCATCCCCAGCAACAGAATGCGACCCTTTCCCCAGCTCCTGGGCTGGCAGAATCCAGCATGACAGCCGCCATGGGGCAGAGTCCAATATAAAGTCCTGAGTGGCGGCGTACTGTTTCATCAGTCCAACCACCTGGTCCAGAGTGCACAGGTCCCCTTGCCCCACCCAATGTTGTATGGATGCTGGCAAAGCCCTCATCAGCCAGTCAACCACCACCCTCTTCACCACCTGGAAAGGGGTTAAGGTCTCAGGTGAAGCCATTTTTTTCCCAGCTGCAGCAAGTCATATTTCTGAGACCTGGCGGGGTGAGACTACGTGAAGGACCACTGGAACACCTGCTCACCCGCTGAGCCCACACATATGTATTAACCCCCAGTCAGGCAAGGATCTCACCTCTCAGCTTCTCATAGTCCAGTGCATCATCCCGACTGAGGTTCCCATCAGGAAGTGGGTCACCACTTCAGCCCACTGGGACATCAACATGCTCTTCCGCTCTGCTGTGCACTGGAACACGGTAAGGAACTCCAAATCATCCTCAGGACTCATCTTCCTTAAGGCTGACTGTACTTTATCCTGGACCTCCAAATGGACAGTGGTGGCTGAGGAGGACGTCTCTCACAGAGCCGTAATCTGTTGCAGAATCAAAGTGTTGGACTGCTGCTTCTGCTGTAGCTGCTGCTGCTAACACTCCTATAACTTCTGCTGTTACGCTTGAGAGGGGGCCAACTGTCTTACTATTTCCTCCATCTTGTCAGCAGGCTTGGGCTGCAGCATTGCAGGCCTAATAACCAACATGCAGCTGGCGTTGTGGTATACCTCAGTTCACACTACTCTCATTTTCCACCAAGTTGTAGTACAGTGGTGCTCACACCATGCAGTAATGAGGCAGTGACCCAGTAAAGTTCAAAGCAAAATGTTTTTAATGTCCAAAAACTCACAAATGAGAAGCAAAACGGTATCGTCCAGATTGCAGCCGGTGCGTCAAACAGTCCATATCCGAGACCAGTTGCCATAGGTGACTGCATCACCATGTCACGCTGGAGGGGGCCAAGCATTCACTTCTCTTGGCTCTGTGTTAACTGCACCCATAAGCAGGATGTTGCAGGGCCACCTGCTCTGCAGCTTGCAAACCAACACTGACACACCCAAACCTTTGCTGCAGGGTTTTTAAATGGAATATGTGGCCATGAGCCATTTGCAAGACCCGGCTAGAGGGAGTGAACTGCTCCACTACCATCCTGTAGTTCACTCCCAAAACAAAAGCCCTTTAAGGGGTTTTCTTACAAAACTGACTGCCTTGGATCCTTCAGCGATGAAGCAGCGTAGGTATAAAACTTCACATTTATTAGTACATATTAAAATCGTAAATGATCACGGCAACTTCATGTAGCACACTAAATCAATGCATTTCAGTGTGGAATGTTACTCATGGCCATTCAGCCTCTGTTTGACATATATACACCAGGAAAATCTCCAGAGGTGTACCATTTACAAAAGTCCATGATGTATCGCACTTTATTAGCATTCCATATATATAATGCCATCTGCTGTTCAGAGGTTCCCATTTATTTATTTATTTTGCTTTAATTTTTATGGAATAGCATAGTTTGCAACACTTTTACAATCTCTTCTTCTGTGTATAGCTCTCCAAATTAATATAGCAATATGGGGAGCAATAGTGTATGTGGGAAACCTACTGTTAGAATCTGTTTAGTTTGTGACTATCTGCCATCTTCTTGTGGAGTTCTGGCTGCTGGTCTTTTTCCTCTGGTGCTGAGTTTGTCTTGGGTCAGCTGTTTGTCTCACTCTTTATTAACCAGCACCTGCCTCCCAGTCCTTCCTGGACAACAGTGTTAATCTGCTTGAGCTCTGGCTAAAATCAATGCAGGAGCCGACAGGATAGAAGAGATGGATTAGATACAGTAAATACATATAGAATAGAGGAAAAAACACATGGCTAGCAAGCCAAAAAAGACGACCAAACGCAGTCCATGTATATATAAAAGTGAAAATACTTTATTAGTGCATAATAAGGACAGACAGCCATCAGGCAAAGAAATGGCATGCAATACAAGTAACCAAAAATGACAACGGTAAAACACAAAAGGTGTGCACACATGCCGGAACCCACTCAAAATGAGATACTAATACAAATTAGTCTCCCCGTCAAAATATGGCGGTGTAGGAGAAAGTGCCTAGAAAAATTCAAAACAGCTCACAAAGTGAATAGTGCTCTGAAAAACAGAGCAACCTCACAATCCAGCAGAGAAATAACATGCATAATGATGGCTATACCTTAATGTGAGCGGCACCAGAGTAAAGGTTCCTGGGATGTGTGCGCTCTGCTATTCCTTCTTTGGAGTTGCCGTCTGTCAGTTCATATATACTCCAGGAGTAATTTCCTTGATATGAAATCCTGCAGCATTAATTTCAAACGCTCCTATACTATATATAATGAACAAAAACTAAAAATAAAATCCAAATATGTCTAAAATATATTTCTTTAAAAGGTTTTCTAGTCTATGCGGCTGTTTTCACATAAGGCTACTTTCACACTAGCGTTAACTGCAATACGTCGCAAATGCGTTGTTTTGCCGAAAATACGCATCCAGCAAAAGTTCTTGCTGGATACGTTTTTTCGTCATAGACTAACATTAGCGACGCATTTGCGACGCATTGCCAAACGTTGCGTCCGTTTTGCGACGCTTGGGCGTGTGGTAGCGGACCGTCGGGAGAAAAAAACGTTACATGTAATGTTTTTTGCTCCCGACGGTCCGCTTTTTCCGACCGCGCATGCGCAGCCGGAACTCCGCCCCCACCTCCCCGCACTTCCCCGCACCTCACAATGGGGCAGCGGATGCGTGGGAAAAATGCATCCGCTGCCCCCGTTGTGCGGCGGAGACCACGCTAGCGTCGGGAACCTCGGCCCGACGCACAGCGACGGGTTGTTCCCGACGCTAGTGTGAAAGTAGCCTAAGGCACCTTCTCCCTTTTTTTTTTTTCTCTCCCTTAAATGGACATAAAGGTCAGCATGTTACATCAAATTTGCCACTAATTATATTAACTGGGTAATCATGCATAATGGTAATAAATTTACGGAGCTTTGGTAATTTTTTATTTTTTTTTTCTCCTTTCAAATGGATACAAAGGTCAGCATGCTACACCAAACCTGTCACTAATTACATTAACCCTTTAGTACCTATAGTGCAAAAACGCAACCAATCATTGATAAAATTTCTTTATAGAATTTTATTCATAAATTGACTGATGGCATTGGATTTGCCCTTATACTATATGCGTCAAAAATCATGGTTTATCACATTGCATGCGCTAACATTTATGGTATATTTTTCCATTTTCATAAAACTATGACATTAAATGTAATTCCATATATATAGGATATTTTTTGCTGCTACTTATTTAATATTGTGAAAAAAATATATATTGCCCATATTGTCTTTTCATCCAGCCAAAGTATTTGTTTCAATTTGTATGTACATTTATTTTCTTGTGTTTTCATTTTGTTTAGTAATTATGTTAATTAATCAGTGTACCGGTGTGCTCACCGGATCTTAGTATAAAAATGCAAGACAAGCCACACACTAGATATCATGATTAAGGGTGCTTGGTCACCAGAAACGCGTTGATATCGCATTTTATCTTTTGTAATCGCTGATGTTTTATCCTCCACTGAATATATCTTCAAGTGAATAAAGAAAGAAGTTTTTTCACTACCTCGTTGAGCTGGATTCCTCATTTCTTCTTTGATTTGCTACGCCCTGACACAGCGGCTCCGTGCTCCGAGTCTCCAAGGATGTCGACCATGGTGAGCTGGACTTTGTTTGACTTTAAATACAATTAGTACAGTGTGTGTGCAAATTACTGGACATGAATTTAAAAAGATTATTTTGCGTGAAAAAGGGCGTGCGCTCCCATGCAATTTTTGCAACCAGCAGAGGGAAAGCCAGCAACTGGGGGCAGATGTTTATAGCCTGAGAAGGGAGTAAAATCCATGGAGCTTCCCAGGCTAATAATATCAGCTCACAGCTGTATACTGTCATGTCGGACGCTGTTCAGACCAGGTCGTTCGACAGACAGCGGTAATTCCGCTTTTGACCACTATGCGCTCATTGGCGTTGGCTAGATTTTATCTAGCTGGTCCAGGGTTAAATTACCTGGTGCTCGGATTGAAAGCTGGGCCATGCCCACTGCCTTTAAATAGTTCTCCTGAACATTGGGCGTCGCCGATTATAGCTTCTGTCTTGTGCATGTTATCTCGGTCTGGAGTGGTGAGCTAGTAGTTGGAGTATCGTTGCTGGTGGTGTATTTCCCTTTGTCTTATTTGCTCCTTCCTATATTTGTATTTATTTTGCCCTTTGCATTTATAGTGTATTCCTGAGTGACTGCGGCGTGGTGCTTATTTTTCCGTTATCCTTGTCTGTGCTAACTGTGGGTATTGGAGTGTGGACTCTTCACTGGGTGGTGGGTTGTGGTTTCAGCTTAGGGTTGAAACAGGAGACAGGGAGAGGGTGGAGGCTCAGACATGCACACCATCAGTGTAAACTCTGGGAGAGGGTCAGTCAGGGTTTCCCTAGTCTGAGGGAAATCGCAGGGGCCCGGGTTATTAGCTCTTTCCTGCCTAGGTCTCCCGTGACATATACTTAGCCTTTTCTGGCTATTAAAATCGGGGAGTCCCCCCAAAAAAATGACATAGTGTCCCCCTAGAATTAATAACCAGCAAAGGATATGCAGACCACTGCAGGATGATATTAATAGCCTAGGAAGGGGCCATGGCTATTGGCCCCCCTGGCTAAAAATATCAGCACTCAGCCGCCTCAGAAAAGGCGCATCTCTAATATGTGCCAATTCTGGCACGTAGCCTCGCTCTTCCCACTTGCCCTATAGCGGTGGCAAGTGGGGTAGGGGTTGAGGTCACCTTTATGACATCAAGCCCCAAGGTTAGTAATAGAGAGGCGTCAATAAGACACCCCCATTACTAACCCCATAGTCAAATTGTTAAGAAAATACAGACACCCAGTAAAAAATCCTTTAATAAAGACACAGACTCCATTAATACCTAATTCCTGAAAAGCCCCCGATCTCCTGTAATAAAAGTAAAATAACAATCCATCAATATACCCATACCTGTCCGTCGTTGTGTCCCACGCAGTAATACATATCTGGGGGATATCCAGTTTTCAACCTGGACAGTGCCAAGATGCGACCGTCCCGGCTGAAAACCATTGGTGAATGAGCTGCTGACAGCAGAGCTTCAGTGACTAGCGGTGACTTCACTGAAGTAGTGCTCCCCCACAGCCTGAACTGCGGTGAACTCTGGACCGTGGGAAAATGCACGTCATTTTTTTTGGTGCTCCCCTATTTTAATAGCCAGTAAAGGCTAAGTATAGCTGTGAGCTGCTATTAATAGCCTGGGAAGCTCCATTGGTATTACCCCTTAGGCTATAAACATCTGTCCCTAGTCATTTGCTTTCCCTCTGCTGGTTGATAAAATTGCGAGGAGGTCCACACCCTTTTTTTCATCTATATATCTGCCTATTCTATTTGTATTTACTACATGTACGTAATCTATCTCTTCTATCCTGTCGTCTCCTGCAGTGATTTTACAGAAGCCGGCAGATTACCGGCTTTTCTTCTGTCGATCTATCTGTGCAATATAAATACATATATGCAGTATATGTGTGTGTTTTTGACATGTATACACAGTATATATGTATGTAAATATGTAGAAAGGAAGTAAATCCCCATTGTGAAATTTGGATAAAAGTTCAATTTATTTAGACAAATCCATTAAAATGTTTCATAGTGGTACAGCAAATAATGGAGTACATGATGTGCATCATATACTCCATTATTTGCTGTACCACTATGAAACAAAGATTTTAATGGATTTGTCTAAATAAATTGAACTTTTATCCAAGTTTCACGCTGGGGATTTACTTCCTTTCCTCTTCTGTTGTGGACAACGCCTCTGATCCAGGCACCTCCATGTGTGAACTTCATTCTGAGTCAATCAAGACTTTTGTTGCTATGCAAGTTTTCACACAAGGACTTCTGCTTCATACTGGCGAGCTGAGCTGAACATTTCCCCATCCTTTTTCCTTTGTATATATATATATATATATATATATATATATATATATATATATATATATATATATATATATATATATATATATATACACAGTACAGACCAAAAGTTTTGAACTCCCTCTCATTTAAAGATTGTGCAAAGCACAAGAGTGTGCAAAGCAGTCATCAAAGCAAAAGGTGGCTACTTTGAAGAACCTAGAATATAAGACATAATTTCAGTTGTTTCACACTTTTTTGTTAAGTATATAATTCCACATGTGTTAATTCATAGTTTTGATGCCTTCAGTGTGAATGTACAATTTTCATAGTCATGAAAACACAGAAAAATCTTTAAATGAGAAGGTGCGTCCAAACTTTTGGTCTGTACTATATATATATATATATATATATATATATATATATATATATATATATATATATATATATATATATATATATATATATACTGTATATATATATATATATATATATATATATATATATATGTGTATTCTATCTATTCTATTCTAACCTGTCAGTGTGATTTTACTGTACACTGCACATGAATTACCGGCTTTTGAAAGGACACCGGTGCGTAAAAAACTGACAGCACTCGCATGCTGTAAGTGCTGTGCCTTTTGTTCTCGCACCCATATACTTGCGTTGGTGAGACTTGGCCGATATACACGTAAAGTTGCAGCATGCTGTGATTTCACTCGCACGTAGAATACGCCCTAGAAAAAAAACGGTTATGTGAGCTTCCCCATAGAATAACATTGGTCCGAGTGCTATGCAATGTTTTCTCGCATAGCACTCATCCATATTATACACTAGTGTGACTCCGGCCATATACTATTTGTGGTACAACAAGCGTAACTAGGAGGATCAGGCCGGGCATTTCACCCTGTCGCAGCTAACTGGGGGGCGCCATCGAGCTGCCCCACCATCTCCAGGAGTGAGATTCAGTAATCATCTGAGCTAGTTGTTAAACTGACAGCTAGCTCAGAGAACACTTAGAATGCTGGCTTCCTGCATTCAATCGTGCATATTTCAGGCATGAGTAGAATTGGAGCTCAGATTAATACAATTGATGCTCTGACCACTTACATTTCCGGGGTTAAGGCGACCTGCCAGTGGTCGGAGTTTCAATTGCACATGTCAAAGCTTCAATTGTTTTTTTTATTAATATAATCTGATAGTAAAGTTTTACTTGTATGGTGTAGCTCACATCACTGTTTTTTATCATGACAGGTGAGAGGGGTGGTACCTTTGCAAGGAGGTGGCGGGGAACCTTAAGTGCCTCCTCTCCATTGGACACTGTTCCAACAATCACCTGTGGCACCCTGACAGTTATTCATGTTCACTAATGCTAATGTAATGTGTGGTTCCCTAATGTTCATTAATGTGTTTCACGATAATGCCAAAAATCCCATATTATATTGTGAGTTTAGTTTGAAGGACATGGCTTTCTACACACACAATGCAGCTGCGACCCCCCTTTCAGCCGTCCCTCCCCCCTCTGCATTTCTCAACCCAAAGGCAAAGCCCAGAGTAGAGACACTGGGTAACTTGAAACTAGTGTGTGAGCAGGGTGTGGCTTTAAACTGCAGGTGACCAATCCTGCAAAGCCACCCGTTGTCCCTCCCCTCTCACTCAGGAATGCCTTTGTCTGAGACTTTGGAAAAGGGTAATAATATCTATCAGATAAGTGCATATCATTAACCAGCCCTATAGTGATGTCACAAGCTCAGAGATATAGGTTCCTGCACTTAGCCTGGCTTTCATTCTTGCCTGGGATCTTAACCCCTTCCCGACCTGTGACACAGCGTATGCGTCATGAAAGTCGGTGCCAATCTGACCTGTGACGCATATGCTGTGTCACAGAATGATCGCATCCCTGCAGATCGGGTGAAAGGGTTAACTCCCATTTTACCCGATCTGCAGAGACAGGGGGAGTGGTACTTCAGCCCAGGGGGGGTGGCTTCACCCCCCCGTGGCTACGATCGCTCTGATTGGCTGTTGAAAGTGAAACTGCCAATCAGAGCGATTTGTAATATTTCACCTATGAAAATGGTGAAATATTACAATCCAGCCATGGCCGATGCTGCAATAGCATCTGCCATGGCTGGAGACCCCGATCTGCCCCCACCCCACCCCACCGATCGCCTACCCAGTCGTCCTTTTTGCCCCGATCTCCGTTCCGCTCCCCTCCTCCCTCCTGTCAGCTCCCCCGGTCCTCCTGTCCGCTCCCCAGGTCCTCCGATCCCCCCCCGTGTTCCGGTCCCACCCCCCCATACTTACCTAGCTCCGATGTCCCTCCCGGTGTCCGGCCGTCTGCTTCATGGGCGCCGCCATCTTGGAAAATGGCGGGCGCATGCGCAGTGCGCCCGCCGAATCTGCCAGCCGGCAGATCCGTTCCTGCACATTTTGATCGCTGTGATAAGTTCTATCACAGCGATCAAAATAAAAAAAATAGTAAATAAATCACCCCCTTTATCACCCCCATAGGTAGGGACAATAATAAAATACAGAAAATATAATTATTTTTGTTTTTCCATTAGGGTTAGGGTTAGGGGTAGGGTTAGGGGTAGGGTTAGGGGTAGGGTTGCACTTAGGGTTGCACTTAGGGTTGCACTTAGGGCTAGGGTTGCACTTAGGGTTGCACTTAGGGTTGCACTTAGGGCTAGGGTTGCACTTAGGGTTGCACTTAGGGTTGCACTTAGGGCTAGGGTTGCACTTAGGGGTGCACTTAGGGTTGCACTTAGGGTTGCACTTAGGGCTAGGGTTGCACTTAGGGTTGCACTTAGGGTTGCACTTAGGGCTAGGGTTGCACTTAGGGTTGCACTTAGGGTTGCACTTAGGGTTGCACTTAGGGCTAGGGTTGCACTTAGGGTTGCACTTAGGGTTGCACTTAGGGCTAGGGTTGCACTTAGGGTTGCACTTAGGGTTGCACTTAGGGCTAGGGTTGCACTTAGGGTTGCACTTAGGGTTGCACTTAGGGTTGCACTTAGGGCTAGGGTTGCACTTAGGGTTGCACTTAGGGTTGCACTTAGGGTTGCACTTAGGGCTAGGATTGCACTTAGGGCTAGGGTTGCACTTAGGGTTGCACTTAGGGTTGCACTTAGAGTTGCACTTAGGGCTAGGGTTGCACTTAGGGTTGCACTTAGGGTTGCACTTAGGGTTGCACTTAGGGCTAGGGTTGCACTTAGGGTTGCACTTAGGGTTGCACTTAGGGTTGCACTTAGGGCTAGGGTTGCACTTAGGGCTAGGGTTGCACTTAGGGTTGCACTTAGGGTTGCACTTAGGGCTAGGGTTGCACTTAGGGTTGCACTTAGGGTTGCACTTAGGGCTAGGGATGCACTTAGGGCTAGGGATGCACTTAGGGCTAGGGATGCACTTAGGGCTAGGGATGCACTTAGGGCTAGGGTTGCACTTAGGGCTAGGGTTAGAATTAGGGTTAGAATTAGGGTTAGGGTTGGAATTAGGGTTAGAATTAGGCTATGTGCACACGGTGCGGATTTGGCTGCGGATCCGCAGCGGATTGGTCGCTGCGGATTCGTATCAGTTTTCCATCATGTTTACAGTACCACGTAAACCTATGGAAAACCAAATCCGCTGTGCCCATGGTGCGGAAAATACAGCGCGGAAACGCTGCGTTGTATTTTCCGCAGCATGTCAATTCTTTGTGCAATTCCGCAGCGTTTTACACCTGCTCCATAATAGGAATCCGCAAGTGAAATCCACACAAAAAACACTGGAAATCCGCGGTAAATCCGCAGGTAAAGCGCAGTGCGTTTTACCTGCAGATTTTTCAAAAACTGCGGAAAAATCCACACAAATCCGCAACGTGAGCACATAGCCTTAGGGTTGGAATTAGGGGTAAGACTAGGGTTAGGGGTGTGTTGGGGTTACGGTTGTGGTTAGGGTTGGGATTAGAGTTAGGGGTGTGTTGGGGTTAGTGTTGGAGTTAGAATTGAGGGGTTTCCACTTTTTAGGCACATCAGGGGGTCTCCAAACGCGACACGGCGCCACCATTGATTCCAGCCAATCTTGCGTTGAAAAAGTAAAATGGTGCTCTCTCCCTTCCGAGCCCCGACGTGTGCCCAAACAGTGCTTTACCCCCACATATGGGGTACCAGCGTACTCAGGAGAAACTGATCAACAACTTTTGGGGTCCAATTTCTCCTGTAACCCTTGGGAAAATAAAAAATTGCGGGCTAAAAAATTATTTTTGAGGAAAGAAAAATGATTTTTTATTTTCACGGCTCTGCGTTATAAACTTCTGTGAAGCACTTGGGGGTTCAAAGTGCTCACCACACATCTAGATAAGTTCCCTTGGGGGTTTAGTTTCCAAAATGGGATCACTTGTGGGGAGTTTCTACTGTTTAGGCACATCAGGGACTCTGCAAACGCAACGTGATGCCCGCAGAGCATTCCATCAAAGTCTGCATTTCAAAACGTCACTACTTCACTTCCGAGCTCCGGCATGTGCCCAAACAGTGGTTTACCCCCACATATGGGGTATCACCGTACTCAGGAGAAACTGGACAACAACTTTTGGGGTCAAATTTCTCCTGTTACCCTTGAGAAAATAAAAAAATCAGGGCTAAAAAAAATTTTTTGAGGAAAGAAAACGTATTTATTATTTTCACGGCTCTGCGTTATAAACTTCTGTGAAGCACTTAGGGGTTCAAAGTGCTCACCACACATCTAGATAAGTTCCCTTGGGGGTTTAGTTTCCAAAATGGGGTCACTTGTGGGGGGTTTCTACTGTTTAGGCACATCAGGGGCTCTGCAAACGCAACGTGATGCCCGCAGAGCATTCCATCAAAGTCTGCATTTCAAAACGTCACTACTTCCCTTCCGAACCCCGACGTGTGCCCCAAACAGTGGTTTACCCCCACATATGGGGTATCAGCGTACTCAGGAGAAACTGGACAACAACTCTTGGGGTCAAATTTCTCCTGTTACCCTTGGGAAAATAAAAAAATCAGGGCTAAAAAATTTTTTTTGAGGAAAGAAAACGTATTTATTATTTCACGGCTCTGCGTTATAAACTTCTGTGAAGCACTTAGGGGTTCAAAGTGCTCACCACACATCTAGATAAGTTCATTTGGGGGTCTAGTTTCCAAAATGGGGTCACTTGTGGGGGGTTTCTACTGTTTAGGCACATCAGGGGCTCTGCAAACGCAACGTGACGCCCGCAGAGCATTCCATCAAAGTCTGCATTTCAAAACGTCACTACTTCCCTTCCGAACCCCGACGTGTGCCCAAACAGTGGTTTACCCCCACATATCGGGTATCAGCGTACTCAGGAGAAACTGGACAACAACTATTGGGGTCAAATTTCCCCTGTTACCCTTGGGAAAATAAAAAATTCAGGGCTAAAAAAATTTTTTTGAGAAAAGAAAAATTATTTTTTATTTTCATGGCTCTGCGTTATAAACTTCTGTGAAGCACTTGGGGGTTCAAAGTGCTCACCACACATCTAGATTAGTTCCTTGGGAGGTCTAATTTCCAAAATGGGGTCACTTATGGGGAAGCTCCAATGTTTAGGCACACAGGGGCTCTCCAAACGCGACATGGTGTCCGCTAATGATTGGAGCTAATTTTCCATTCAAAAAGACAAATGGCGTGCCTTCCCTTCCAAGCCCTGCCGTGCACCCAAACAGTGGTTTACCCCCACATATGGGGTATCATCGTACTCAGGACAAACTGGACAACAACATTTGGGGTCCAATTTCTTCTGTTACCCTTGGGAAAATAAAAAATTCTGGGCTAAAAATCATTTTTGAGGAAAGAAAAATTATTTTTTATTTTCACGGCTCTGCGTTATAAACTTCTGTGAAGCACTTGTTGGTTTAAAGTGCTCACTATGCATCTAGATAAGTTCCTTGGGGGGTCTAGTTTCCAAAATGGGGTCACTTGTGGGGGAGCTCCAATGTTTAGGCACACAGGGGCTCCCCAAACGCGACATGGTGTCCGCTAACGATTGGAGCTACTTTTCCATTCAAAAAGTCAAATGGCGCGCCTTCCCTTCCGAGCCTTGCCATGCGCCCAAACAGTGGTTTACCCCCACATATGAGGTATCGGCGTACTCAGGAGAAATTGCCAAACAAATTTTAGGATCCATTTTATCCTGTCGCCCATGTGAAAATTAAAAAATTGAGGCTAAAAGAATTTTTTTGTGAAAAAAAAGTACTTTTTCATTTTTACGGATCAATTTGTGAAGCACCTAAGGGTTTAAAGTGCTCACTATGCATCTAGATAAGTTCGTTGGGGGGTCTCCTTTCCAAAATGGGGTCACTTGTGGGGAAGCTCCAATGTTTAGGCACACAGGGGCTCTCCAAACGCGACATGGTGTCCGCTAACGATGGAGATAATTTTTCATTCAAAAAGTCAAATGGCGCTCCTTCCCTTCCGAGACTTACCATGTGCCCAAACAGTGGTTTACCCCCACATGTGAGGTATCAGTGTACTCAGGAGAAATTGCCCAACAAATTTTAGGATCCATTTTATCCTGTTGCCCATGTGAAAATTAAAAAATTGAGGCTAAAATAATTTTTTTGTGAAAAAAAAGTACTTTTTCATTTTTACGGATCAATTTGTGAAGCACCTGGGGGTTTAAAGTGCTCACTATGCATCTAGATAAGTTCCTTGGGGCGTCTAGTTTCCAAAATGGGGTCACTTGTGGGGGAGCTCCAATGTTTAGGCACACGGGGGCTCTCCAAACGCGACATGGTGTCCGCTAAAGATTGGAGCCAATTTTTCATTCAAAAAGTCAAATGGCGCTCCTTCCCTTCCGAGTTCTGCCGTGCGCCCAAACAGTGGTTTACCCCCACATATGAGGTATCAGCGTACTCAGAACAAATTGGACAACAACTTTCGTGGTCCAGTTTCTCCTTTTACCCTTGGGAAAATAAAAAAATTGTTGCTATAAGATCATTTTTGTGACTAAAAAGTTAAATGTTCATTTTTTCCTTCCATGTTGCTTCTGCTGCTGTGAAACACCTGAAGGGTTAATAAACTTCTTGAATGTGGTTTTGAGCACCTTGAGGGGTGCAGTTTTTAGAATGGTGTCACTTTTGGGTATTTTCAGCCATATAGAACCCTCAAATTGACTTCAAATGTGAGGTGGTCCCTAAAAAAAATGGTTTTGTAAATTTTGTTGTAAAAATGAGAAATCACTGGTCAAATTTTAACCCTTATAACTTCCTAGCAAAAAAAAATGTTGTTTCCAAAATTGTGCTGATGTAAAGTAGACATGTGGGAAATGTTATTTATTAACTATTTTGTGTCACATAACTCTCTGGTTTAACAGAATAAAAATTCAAAATGTGAAAATTGCAAAATTTTCAAAATTTTCGCCAAGTTTCCATTTTTTTCACAAATAAATGCAGAAATTATCGACCTAAATTTACCACTAACATGAAGCCCAATATGTCACGAAAAAACAATCTCAGAATCGCTAGGATCCGTTGAAGCGTTCCCGAGTTATTACCTCATAAAGGGACACTGGTCAGAATTGCAAAAAACGGCAAGGTCATTAAGGCCAAAATAGGCTGGGTCATGAAGGGGTTAATGCATGAAGACCCTTTGTCATGCATTGTGATGTCTGGATCCTCAACCAGCATGGTTAGCCCGCAATGACTTAAGCAAAATGTGAATGTAATCTTCTGTGTTAATCCTATTTTATTTTGTAATATGTAATGTATATATGAATTGTCTCCTTTCTAATATCTTTTTATACTTTGTAAACACTGCCTAATTTTTCATGGAGTAAAATATTTAATTGCTAGCTTGTCTCTTCTGCTCTATAACGAACTGTGTCCTCTGAAGTGAATTGCGCTACTGATCTGGATTGGCTCCAGACCCGTTAATGGGAGCTGGTGGCAGCATACTTTGTCTGTGCGATTGGGAATCTTTGCAGTGATAGCGGCATTGATAATTTTTGTTCCCGCCTGTGTGGGAGTAGTTATATTGCCCTCGCTGCAGTGTGCCCAATAGCCAGTACATAGCAGGCAGCCTTTCTGGCGACTAATTACCCTAGGTGCAGTACCTAGTCTGACCTGAGGGTAAGGGGGGCGCCAGAGAGCTGCAAGTTCCAAACCGGAACTGGGAAGTGGGATATAGATAACTCCCCTTTAGAAGGAACCAGGGGCAAACAAACAACCCTGGTTTATGACAAATTGGTGTGAGTAGTGGGGACGATAAAGATATCCTCCCCAGGATCCCTGACATACTGCCGGGATCCGTGACATAGTGTTGGCAGCATGGTGTGAACCATGACATATTGGTGGCAGAGCGGTGGGATAATAGAGCATTAGTGATCTGGTTTGAGCAATCATTCCTCTCACTAAAAACTTGCAAAGTTCTTGCGAGGACTCTGCAAAAATAAGTTTGTAGAGCAAGCTCAGTGTTTACTAGTCCTGAGACAATTGTGTGTACTTGCGATTACCCCCTATCTCTTTCTCTTCGTTTTTCTATCCTATCTTTTATTTGTCAATGTTGGCCGCAA
The DNA here is from genome assembly GCF_051348905.1 of Ranitomeya variabilis. Classification (NCBI taxonomy): domain Eukaryota; kingdom Metazoa; phylum Chordata; class Amphibia; order Anura; family Dendrobatidae; genus Ranitomeya; species Ranitomeya variabilis. Next base: position 444,740,407 of record NC_135232.1, on the reverse strand, counting down.
AAGGAGAAGCCTGGTACACCCAGCAGAAAGACACTCTTGTTGGAGTTTGCATGTACCATGGTCTGGACCCCAGGGCAAATCCAAGGCTCAAATGGTCACTGAACTGGTGCAGTTTGAAGCAGACCAAGCCTAGCCTCAGAGCCCAGGGACCGCAGAAGCCAGCACAAGTGAAAATGGTGCTGCAGCAGAGGTCCAACCACTGAATGCTGGACCTACTAGCAACCAGGGCATATTGGACCCCCACCTGCAGGTGGCCTTGGAACAACTCCCCGTCGACGACCGTGATGAACGTCTGCAACTGATCCAGCAATACCATGAAAAAGCGGAAAAGCAGGAGGCAGAGAGAGCCCATCGGGCTGAGCGGGAGGCCCAAGCCCGGAGGGACCATGAAATGCGGCTGGCCCAACTCAGAGCCGTACCATCTACCACGCGGAGCAGTTAGTCAAGCAACGCTCAGTTTCTCAAACCCCGACCAGAGCACTTTCCTGTGATGGTAAAGGACGTGGACTTGGACACTTTCCTGAGGGCCTTTGAGAAAGCCTGCAGACAGTACCGGCTGCCTGGGAACGAATGGGCCTGATACCTAACCCCAGGGCTAAGAGGCAAAGCTCTGGAGGCGTTTGCTGCTCTCCCTCAAGACCAAGATGATGACTATGAGGCCATCAAGCAGGTCCTGATAAACAAGTACCAGCTTACACCTGAGGTTTACCGTAGAAAGTTGCGGAACCTCCAACGTGGCCCACACAACAGTTACAGCGATGAGGCGCATGGACTTAGGACCTACTTTGACCAGTGGACCCAAGGACTGTCAGTGACCACCTTTGCACAGCTGCAAGACCTGATGATTAAAGACCAGTTCTTACATCTTTGCCCAGCTGAGGTGCGACAGTTCGTGATGGACAGAGAGCCCAAAGATGTGACGAAAGCAGCACATATTGCCGATGCCTATGAGGCCAACTGTAGATCGGAAGTGCAGAAGCCAGTCACAGCCAGCTGGAGAAGGGGTAAGCCTGCAACTAACGCCAGTGCCCCTGCCAGCCACCTCACCAGAGGCCCTGTCCTCGTTGCCAACAGCACCAGACCTACCACCGACCTTCTCCATTGTTTTTCCTGCAAACGAACTGGTCATTTCAGCGCCAACTGCCAAAGAAGCAGAAGAACCCCCCAGTCAAGGCCCCAGGGCCTAATGCAGCAGTTCTTTTGGTGAGTGGGGCAGTTGGGAGGGTGTGTGACAATGTGCAGCATGTCACCGTGGGGGGCCATGTCGCTACAAGCCTCAAGGACACCGGGGATGAACGGACCCTCATCCGACCCGAACTGGCGGCCCCTGAAGAGATCATTCTGTGGAAAACCCTGACTGTCACCGGGATTGGGGGCATCCGGTGTCCCCTGCCAATGGCCCGGGTTTATATAGATTGGGGTGCTGGGAGCGGGGTGAAGGAAGTGGGGCTGTCTGATAACTTGCCCACTGATGTTTTATTAGGGACTGATTTGGGGAGGATGGTTGCATACTACGTCCCTGACACCCCTCCCCAATCTGCTAATAAGGGTAACGTTAACCCTGATGATGATGATGGGAAACTGAATGTTTTACCTGACAATGCTTTATCGAGTAATGATGCATCTGATAACTATTTTTTCCCTAGGAATGTTGCTGAAAATGATGGAAATGTGCCAACTGAATCTGATAACCATTTTTCTGCAAAGGTTGATGTGTCCACAGGTGTAGGAGACTTCAGCCACATCACTCCACAGAGTGGAATGGCTGAGGAACCCATAACAGGAGCAAGGGTTGGTGCTCAAGAAAGTGGGGAGGTGCATGGAAACTGTGAGGAAGGTGATGCCATGCAATTGACCAGTGCCACCGATGAAGGTAACTGGCCCATAAGTAGCACTACCCCTGAAATGTTGGGGGTGAATGGGGAGGTAGTACCCATAGCAGCGCCGGCAGATGGGTCTGTGGAAATCCCCGGGGAGACAGCCTACGTAGCTGCTGTCACCCGCAGTCAGAGTGCTCAGAACGAAGATAACGTTCTGCCTTCTGGACGCTCCTCAGTTATCGTTATGACTGAACCAGAGATGGACCCAGAGCAGGTCCAAGAGGGTTCCTGTGGGGAAGGGATCCTGACGTCACTTCTGGCTGCACCTAGCCTGGAGTTCCAGGCCGCTCTGTGCTCATATGTGAGCCTAGAGAATTTGAGACAACTTGCTGGGATACCCACCTCCATGACTGATAAGGAGAGGGTGTTCTGGGAATGAAAGAGGTTGTACCGGGAGACAGTATACGAAAAATCGTAAAAGGAGTGGTTGAGGGAAAGACAGCTGGTCGTCCCGCAGCAATTCCGGAGTGAGTTGTTGTGGATTGCCCATGAGATCCCGCTCGCTGGACACTTGAGGATTAGCAAAACTAAGGCCCAGCTGTCTCAACACTTCTATTGGCCCAAGATGGGGACAGATTTGTCAAACTACTGCCGCTCCTGTGTCACCTGTCAAAGAGTAAGGAAGGCGGGGCCTGCTCTTAAGGCGCCCCTGATCCCTTTGCCAGTGATAGAGGAGCCTTTCCTGAGGATTGCGGTGGACATTGTGGGCCCACTGGCCATCCTCAGCAGCTCTGGAAAGCAATACATCCTTACTGTGGTAGACTACGCTACCCGGTACTCAGAGGCAGTGGCTCTGTCCTCAACTAGGGAAGATAAGGTGGCGGATGTACTGTTGGCTATCTTTTCACGTGTAGGATTTCCCAGGAAAATGCTTACCGATCAAGGGACCCAATTCATGTCTCGCCTAATGGAGGCTCTCTGTAAGAAAATGCCGGTGAAGCGTCTGGTATCGAGTGCACATCACCCACAGACCAATAGCTAGTGTTATTGCTTCAATGGTACCAATCTCTCCTTCACCTCCCACATACAATCTCTTGCCCGCTCGTGCCGCTTACACCTAAAGAACATCTCCAGAATCCGCCCTTTTCTCACCATGGAGACAACAAAAACTCTCACTGTCGCCCTAATCCACTCCCGCCTGGACTACTGTAACGCTCTATTAATTGGCCTCCCTGTTATTCGACTTTCCCCTCTCCAGTCTATCCTTAATGCGGCAGCTAGGGTCGTCCATCTGGCTAATCGTTACTCGGACGTGTCCGCTCTTCGCCAGTCGTTACACTGGCTGCCCATTCATTAAAGGATACAATTCAAAGTACTTGTTCTCACCCACAAAGCTCTCCACAGTGTGGCACCCCCTTACATCTCCTCCCTCATTTCTGTCTATCGGCTTAGCCGACCACTGCGCTCTGCAAACAACTTTCGACTAACCTCTGCACTAATCCATACCTCCCACTCCCAACTCCAAGACTTCTCCCGTGCTGCGCCAATCCTCTGGAATGCTCTACCCCAAGATATTAGGACCATCCACAACTTGCATAGTTTTAGGCGCTCGCTCAAAACACATTTGTTCAGAGCTGCCTACCACATTAACTAATCAAAGTCATTTTATGTTTGTGTGTGTGTGTAGCCCATTCACTATCTCCATCTACCCCCCACCCCCTGAAGATGGCTGGACCATCATTGTAAATACATCATTGTAAATACACACCTGTACTTTGTATCTCCCCACCTCATTGTAGATTGTAAGCTCTCACGAGCAGGGTCGTCTTATTTTGTCTTATTTTGCTTTATTACTGTATTGTTAACATTGTTACCTATGACTGTTGTGTTTGAAACTGTTAAACTGTAAAGGGCTGCGGAATATGTTGGCGCTATATAAATAAAGATTATTATTATTATTATTACCCTCAAACAGATGCTATGCATGCTGGTTGAGACCCAAGGACGCAACTGGAAGTGGTACCTCCCACACCTGCTGTTCGCTTACCGAGTGGTTCCTCAGGCCTCAATGGGGTTCTCCCCCTTTGAGCTCCTGTACGGCAGGCGAGTCCGGGGACCCCTCGGGTTGGTAAGGGAATCCTTGGAAGAGGAGCTGAAGCCTTCTGAAGTGTCCATAGTGGAGTATGTCATGCGCTTCCGTGAAAAATGCAGACCTTGTCGCAGTTGGTGCATGACAACATGACGCAGGCTCAGGCTCATCAGAAGCACTGGTATGAACAGAACGCCCAGGAGCAGACCTACCATATGGGTCAAAAGGTGTGGGTGCTGGTCCTCTTACCAAAGGATAAGCTTCAGGCAGCCTGGGAAGGCCCGTACGTCATCCACCAACAGCTCAACCCGGTCACCTACGTGGTCACGCTTGACCACGCTAGAGGTAGGCAAAAGGCCTTTCACATCAACATGATGAAGGCTCATCACGAACGTGAACCTTTCATTCTACCAGTCTGCAGCCTGCCCTAAGACGGGGAGGAAGACCCCCCCTCCTGGACATTCAGGCCCAAGCCAAGGCAGGTGGGTCCATTGAGGACGTGGAGGCAAGCGCCACGCTAACCGAACACCAGCGGTTGCAGTTGCGGACCAAGCTGGAACCCTTCCTGGCCGTGTTCTCCAACCGACCAGGAAGGACTGAGTTAGCGGTACAGGAGGTGGACAACGGGAATCATGCCCCACTACGGCAAACACCAAATTGAATCTCCGACGAGATGCAGCAGGTTATGCACCAGGAGATCGAAGAGATGTTACAGCTGGGGGTGACTCAACGGTCAAAGAGCACGTGGGCCTCACCTGTAGTTCTCGTGCCCAAGAAGGATCGTGGACTACAGGGGGCTCAACGCCATCACAGCCTCTGATGTGCACCCAATGCTGTGCATCAAAGAGCTACTTGAGAAGTTAGCTGGCGCAGAATATCTGACCATAATGGATCTGAGTCGAGGATACTGGCAGATTCCCCTGAGCCCTGAAGTGCAGGAGAAGTCCGCCTTTATCACACCCTTTGGACTGTACAAGTCAATGGTCATGCCCTTCAACACGAAGAATGCCCCTGCCAATTTCCAGCGGATGGTCAACCACCTGATTCAGGGACTGGAGAAGTAGGCTGTGGCGTACTTGGATGACATTGTCATCTTCAGTTCCTCCTGGGACAAACACCTGCAGCATCTCGAGGAGTTGCTCAGGCGACTTCACCGAGCCGGTCTGACCATCAAGCTGGGAAAGTGCCAGATGGGCATGAGAGAAGTCCACTACCTGGGGCACCGGGTAGATGGGAAGACCATAAAGCCAGATTAGGGGAAAGTTTATGGGATTGTGTCCTGGCCAACCCCCCAGAACCAAGAAGCAGGTGATGTCCTTTCGGGCACTGCCGGGTACTATAGGAGCTTCGTACAGAACTAGAGTAGCCTGGCAAAACCCTTGACGGACCTCACCAGGAAGAAGCTACCCCACATCGTGAACTGGACCAACGGCTGTGAGGGGGCCTTCCAGGTGTTGAAAACAGCACTGTGCAACGCCCCTGTGTTGAAAGCAGTCGACAGCAGTTGACTGTTCTTGGTGTAGACCGACGCCAGCGAGTTTGGCCTCGGTGCTGTGCTCAACAAGGTTGACTCGGAGAACCAAGAGCACCCCGTGTTGTATCTGAGCCGTAAGCTTCTGCCAAGGGAAGTGGCCTATTCCACCATCGAGAAGGAGTGCCTGGCCATAGTCTGGGTCCTGCAACAGTTGCAACCCTACTTGTACGGTCGCACCTTCACTGTGGTGACCGAGCACAACCATCTGTGCTGGCTGCAAGCCGTGAGTGGAACAAATGAAAGGTTGCTACGCTGGAGCCTTGCCCTCCAGCAGTACGATTTTACCACAAAATGGGCAGGGAACATTGCAATGCAGATGGGTTGTCCTGCCAGGATGAACCTGCTGAGTGTAATAATTATAGGGGATAACTCAGGAGACTCTTTGCGTGGAACAAGGCAACTACAGGACACAGTTTTATAACTGGTAAAGTCTATATTATCACTCAGTGATTCAAACTGGTGCAGAGAGAAACTCAAGTCCACAACACTTGGTGTAAATATTAAACGCAGCTTAAACAGTCTATAGGGAACTTCAGAGGAAAATGCAATCACGCAGAAAGTCTATGAAGCACAGTTATTCTTGAGGATACTTGACACAAATAAATCCTTGTTTTAGTCCAAACATAGATAGATATGCTTATAGGGCAGTTCAAGCAATGTCTTATCTCAACCAGGAAGGCCTGGGTGATAATCTCAGGTTTAAGCAGAGCAGCAGCAGCTTACATGTCCAGCAAATGCAGATGGGAGTAAACACGAGCAGCAGATGAAGGAGGATTACTGGAAACTGGTGTATGCAGCAGGAACTCAGAGCAGAGTAGCAGGATCTCCACACAGGTTCACAGGAGCAGGTATATAGCCAGGGAGTCATCAGAGTCAGGAGCTGGATGCAAGGCAGAATACTCTAGCACAGACTGAAGGCTGGGGTGGAGTTTTATAGCAGGAAGACACAGTGCACATGAGACCAAAGACACCATCTTGGAAAAGGGCAGTAATGCACAAAAGGTAATAAAAATGTTCTGAGTCCTGACATTACTCCCTCCTTAGAAGCAGCCTCAGGACGATCCTGGACCTGGTTTCTCAGGGAATCTCTGATGAAAATGAGAAATCTTCTGTTGGGCATTGATGTTTTCCACAGGTTCCCAAGAGTCTTCCTCAGGGGGATATCCCTGCCATCTTATCAGATATTGGAGCCGATTCCTGCAAATCCTGGAATCAATAATTTCCTCCACCACAAATTGTTCTTGCCCATCAATCACCACAGGCTGTGGAGGTGGCACAACACGTCCCTGGAAGGTATTAGGAGATACAGGCTTTAGTAAAGATACATGAAAAACTGGGTGTACCTTCATTGTCCTAGGCAGCTTCAGCCGGCAGGCCAGAGAGCTCACAATACCGTTGATCTTGAAGGGGCCAATGAATTTCTGTCCAAGTTTTATTGAAGGAACGTTTAACTTCAGATTCTTAGTTGCTAACCACACGGAATCTCCTACCTTGAACATGGGTGCAGGTTTACGGAATCTATCAGCCGATCTCTTATAACGTTCTTGAGCTGTGGTCAGGGATTCCTTCAGAACCGCCAGATTTTGCCTCATCGCAGTCAGCCTTTCTTCCACTGCCGGAACCGGAGAATTAATTGGAGACCTAGGTAAGTAAGATACACGGACGATAACCCAGATTGGCAAAGAAAGGTGTAAATTTAGTGGAGGCGCTCTGAGAATTGTTATATGAAAATTCGGCTAACAGCAGCAACTCCAACCAATCATCCTGGAGATGGCTGACATAGCATCTTAGATATTGTTCCAGCATCTGGTTGGTCTGCTCAGTCTAACCATTTGTCTGGGGATGGTAAGCAGAAGAGAGACAGACATTAATATTGAGTGCAGAGCAAAACCCCTTTCAGAATCTTGAAGTCAACTGTACTCCATGGTCAGAGATGATCTCATCCGGGACCCCATGCAACCGAAAGACATTCTGTATTACCAAGTTCACTGTATCTTTAGCTGAAGCGGGGCCGGTGCATGGAACAAAATGAGCAGCTTTAGTCAGGCGATCAACTACCACCATGATTGTATTCATGCCCCCGATGTAGGCAGCTCCACAATAAAGTCTATTGATATAGACCCCCAAGGGTGGGACGGAACAGGTAATGGTTGTAGAAGACCCGTAGGTGCCACATGAGGAGTCTTGTAACGAGCATATACCTCGCAAGAGAGAACATAGTCCTTGGTATCCTTCGGGCAAGTTGGCCACCAGAAGAATCGGCTCAGGAACTCTTGTGTCTTCTGTACCCCCCTGTGACCAACCAACTTGGAGTCATGTACCAACTTGAGGATCTGCAGACGGACGACCTCAGAGACGTAGATACGTCGATCTCTGAACCACATGCCACCCTTAAAGACAAGATTATTATCCACAGGTGGGTTGGCCAGAAATACATCACCATCATAAGCCTCACTGCACTCTTTCCACAAGTCCTGATCATGGATAACTCCGATGAAATTGTCATCAGATAGAATGGTCTTGGACGGGGCTCCAGGTACGGAATCTGCAGCATGGATTCGGGATAAAGCATCAGCCTTCCCATTACGAGAACCTGGACGGTACGAGATAACAAAGTTAAATTGATTTAAAAATAAGTTCCAACGAGCCTGACGAGGAGAAAGACATCTAGCGGATCTAAGGAACTCTAAATTGCGATGGTCAGTTAGCACTATGATCTGTTGTGCAGCTCCTTGCAGATGATGCCTCCATTCTTTGAAAGCCGCAATAATAGCCAGCAATTCCTTGTCTCCCACGTCGTAATTCTTCTCTGCTGAGGTTAGTCTACGGGAAAAGAAAGCACAAGGATGTAGCAGACCCTTCTCTCCAGTTCTTTGGGAGAGAATAGCCCCCAAAGCATTATCAGAAGCGTCCACCTCCACAATGAAAGAAAGTGTTGGATCTGGGTGTATCAACAGCGGTGCTGAGGTGAAACAGATCTTAAGCTGATCAAAAGGTTCTTGAGCCTGTGATGACCACTTAAAGGGCTTTTCCTTCTTTGTCAAGGAAGTAATGGGACGGACAATATCAGAAAAATTTTGAATGAAGCGTCTGTAGAAAATTGCAAAACCAATGAAACGTTGGACCTCCTTAACGTTCTTGGGTACCGGCCAGTCAAGGATAGCCTGAATCTTACCAGATTCCATTTTCAGCCCCTGGGTAGAGATGATATATCCTAAGAACTGTATCTCAGAACAATGGAACTCGCATTTCTCCGGCTTAATATACAGATGGTTCTCTTTCAGACGTCTTAAAACAGTTTTGACATGTTCTTCATGTTCCTGTAGAGAGTCAGAAAAGATTAGTATATCGTCCAAATAGATCACCACAAACTGGTCCAACAAATCTCTGAAAATGTCATTAGCAAGGTGTTGAAACGTTGCAGGGGCTTTACAAAGCCCGAAGGGCATCACAAGATATTCAGTGTCCATACCGGCATCTGAATGCTGTCTTCCACTCATCCCCTGGACGAATACGCACCAAATTATAAGCCCCACGAAGATCCAGTTTAGAGAACACCTTAGCATGGCGGACTCTTTCCAGTAATTCGGGAATCAGAGTTAAAGGGTAATGGTTTCCTATGGTTACATTATTAAGTTCCCGATAGTCAACACAGGGTCTCAGGGTCCCATCCTTCTTTTTTACAAAAAATATAGATGCCCCTGCTGGTGAGGAAGAAGGACTTATGAAGCCTTTGGCCATATTTTCATCAATATACTCCTTTAAGGCTTGAAGCTCAGGTGCCGCCAAAGGGTATACGCTACCAAAAGGAATAGCTGCCCCAGGAAGCAGCTCCATGGGACAGTCATAATGCCTGTGTGGAGGAAGCGGATCTGTATTCTTCTTGTCACAGATGTCAGAGAACTCTTTATATGCTGAAGGTAAAGTAAATACCTGTACATGTGGTTCCATAGCCGTGGACTCAGGGACAGCTTCTGTTAACGCTGAGTTGCTCCTTGTTGGTAAGATAATCTCCTTGGTCTCCCGGTTGATAATTGGGTTCTGAGAACGCAACCAAGGAATGCCTAAAATCACAGGAAAATGAGGAGAAGAAATTAGCAAGAAAGAAAGTTGCTCCTGATGATTAGGCTCCAACAAAATTTCAAGGGGTATGGTCTCCTGATCCACAGGCCCAGAGATTAAAGGTGACCCATCCACTGTTTCCATGGTAATTGGAGAGGCTCTTTGCGGAATTTCAATACCATGTTCCTTGGCAAATGCGATATCCGTGAAATTGCCACCTGCACCAGAGTCAATCATAGCTGCCCTGGAAATCCACTGTCCTGAACACAGGATCTAAATAGGGAGAGAACAGTGAGAGTTCTTCTCCTTCAGCTCCTTGGGGGGTGAAGTCATAGAAAGTGAATGGAATACAGCGTTTGAAGGCAGGCTACATTCAGAGATGTCAGATTCATCATCACAGTTGTCATACTCCCCTACTGCTGCTAGCACCTTGTTAGGCTGTCTGGGACACTTAGGACAATTGATCAGAAAGTGGTCAGACTGGCCACAGTAGAAACATAGACTTTCACGAAGGCGATGCTCCCGATGCTCATTAATCTCGCGCCTCTGAACGGAATCAATTTGCATGGGCACCTCCTCCACCTCCCGAGAGGTTTTACCTGCAGGCTCTTTGGAAGGAAGGGAAAAGTTAGAAATACGGTTATATGCAGCAAACTTCTCCTGCCTACGCTCAGTAAGGAGAATGTCTATGCGTACACAATGCTGTATAAAGGTCTCTAGCTCTTGTGGTGACTCAGAGCGAGCTAGTTCATCTTTTACAATACTAGACAGACCCCTTTAAAAATAGGCAATTGTGCATAACTGTCCCAATTGGTATCTACCGCTAATCTCCTGAATTCAGTGGCATACTCAATAACAGAACGTTTAGCCTGAAGTAAAGACAATAAAGCAGATTCAGTGGTTGCACGGTGATTAGGATCATCAAACATTAATGCCATAGCGGCCAAGAAATCATCCAAGTTATTTAACCGTGGGTCACGAGACTCAATCATCGGATTCTCCCAGGCGAGCGCTCGTGAGGTCAGCAGCATTATTACACACAATATTTTGGATCTATCAGTAGGAAAACGGTCAGCATGTACATCAAAATATAGCATACATTGATTCACAAAGCCACGAAATTTGTCGCGATCACCATTAAATCTGAATGGGGGCAACTTAGGTGGGCCAGCTGGTGGCGGTTGCCCAGAGGGTAAAGTCGCTTGTGAAGCTATTTGCCTGCTTATGTCCTGAAAAGCCCATCCATACTGGGACTCTATGCCAGCGAGTTTGTTTTCCTGGGCTGCCATGCGGGTGCTTAAGTCCTGCAACCTCTGTCCAAACACTTGTTGATTGTGTTCAAAGCTTCAAAACTTCTTTTGCAGACCTTCCACATCTTTCTGCAGTGATCTAATTATGTAAAACACCTGCTCTAATCTGCTCTCTGCAGTCATTGTTCCAGCAGTCTCCTCTTTTGTGGCTAAAGTATCCTGTAATAATTATAGGGGATAACTCAGGAGACTCTTTGCGTGGAACAAGACAACTACAGGACACAGTTTTATAAGTGGTAAAGTCTATATTATCACACGGTGATTCAAAGAGGTGCAGAGAGAAACTCAAGTCCACAACACTTGGTGTAAATGTTAAACACAGCTTAAACAGTCTATAGGGAACTTCAGAGGAAAATGCAATCATGCAGAAAGTCTATGAAGCACAGTTATTCTTGAGGATACTTGACACGAATAAGTCCTTGTTTTAGTAGAAACATAGATATGCTTATAGGGCAGTTCAAGCAATGTCTTATCTCAACCAGGAAGGCCTGGGTGATAATCTCAGGTTTAAGCAGAGCAGCAGCAGCTTACATGTCCAGCAAATGCAGATGGGAGTAAACACGAGCAGCAGATGAAGGAGGATTACTGGAAACTGGTGTATGCTGCAGGAACTCAGAGCAGATTACCAGGATCTCCACACAGGTTCACAGGAGCAGATATATAGCCAGGGAGCCATCAGAGTCAGGAGCTGGATGCAAGGCAGAATACTCTAGCACAGACTGAAGGCTGGGGTGGAGCTTTATAGCAGGAAGACACAGTGCACATGAGGCCAAAGATGCCATCTTGGAAAAGGGCAGTAATGCACAAAAGGTAATAAAAATGTTCAGAGTCATGACATTGAGGTGTGCATGGAGGAGTACCGAGAGGTTCTGCCTCCATAGCGCTGTCTAAAAGGGAGGTGTCACGATAATGCCAAAAATGCCATATTATATTGTGAGTTTAGTTTGAAGGACATGGCTTTCTACACACACACAATGCAGCTGCGACCCCCCTTTCAGCCATCCCCTCCTCTGCATTCCTCCACCCAAAGGCAAAGCCCAGAACAGCGACACTGGGTAACTTGAAACTAGTGTGTGAGCAGGGTGTGGCTTTAAACTGCAGGTGACCAATCCTGCAAAGCCACCCATTGTCCCTCCCCTCTCACTCAGGAATGCTTTTGTCTGAGACTTTGGAAAAGCATAAATATCTATCAGATCAGTGCATATCATTAACCAGCCCGTTAGTGATGTTACAAGCTCAGAGGTATAGGTTCCTGCACTTAGCCCGGCTTTCATTCTTGCTTGGGACCTTAATGCATGAAGACCCTTTGTCATGCATTGTGATGTCTGGATCCTCAACCAGGATGGTTGGCCTGCAATGACTTATGCAAAATGTGAGTGTAATATTCTATTTAAATCCTATTTTATTTTGTAATTTGTAATGTATATACGAATTGTCTCCTTTCTAATATCTTTTCATGCTTTGTAAACACTGCCTAATTTTTCATGGAGTAAAATATTTAATTGCTAGCTTGTCTTGTCTGCTCTAAAACAAACTGTGTCCTCTGAAGTGAATTGCGCTACTGATTTGGGTTGTCTCCGGACCCGTTAATGGGAGCTGGTGGCAGCATACTTTGTGTGATTGGGAATCTTTGCAGCGACGGCAGCTTTGATAATTATTGTTCCCGCCTGTGTGGGAGTAGTTATATTGCCCTCGCTGCAGCATGCCAAATAGCCAGTACGTAGCAGGCAGCCTTTCTGGTGACTAATTACCCTAGGTGCAGTAGCTAGTCTGACCTGAGGGTAAGGGGGCGCCAGAGAGCTGCAAGTTCCAAACCGGAACTGGGAAGTGGGATATAGATAACACCCCTTCAGAAGGAACCAGGGGCAACCAAACAACTCCGGTTCATGACAAATTGGTGTGAGTAGTAGGGATGATAAAGATATCCTCCCTGGGATCCCTGACATACTGCTAGGATCTGTGACATAGTGTTGGCAGCATGGTGTGAACCGTGACTGTGTGTCATGTATTGTAATGTGATGCATTTGTTATATACTGTGTGTAAGCTTAGCGACAGTATACGACCATAGGGGGATTAGAGAATAGGATAGATAAGAGTATTAGTTTAGGCACAGGCAGCATGGAAGTTACGTAGATCGTCGGGAGCTGGAGCTCCACAGATGTGGAGAACCCTGAGCCAGAAGGAGCAGTCGAGAAAACGGAAGTGGTGGAAAGAGGGATCGCCGCGGCCGTGATCCTGAGTTTGTGTGGCCACAGTGGAGGACCGTTACAGCCAGATGCAGTCACAGTGATTGCGCCGCTTACCCTCACCCCAGTCCCCGTACCGTTTTTTTGCCCCAAGGGCCATATGCTGTGGCAGTCACAGTGGTCTTCGATATCAAAGAGAGACAGGCGCAAGAGGCACAGTGTGTCCGGCTTGCAGTGACCACAGCTAATGCAGTGAGGGAGGGCAGAGGAGCTTTTAAAGGAATTAGTGGCCACAGTTGGGTCATGGGAGCAGGAGGCTCCAAGTTTGCTGAGCTTCCATTGCTGGAGGAAAGAAGCTGGAGGAACAGTGATGAGTCGTCCTTCAGAGACTGTCTTATATCGTAAATATGTTTAAAAAAAGTGTTTTCTAACAGTTTTATATTGACAGGTGCTGCCATGGTCGGGGATGACCATATTTTAGAAGGGAGGAGTGTAGGGAGGTGGCGGGGAACCTCACGTGCCTCCTCTCCCTTGGACACTCTTCTGACAATCTCAGGAGGCACCCTGACGGTTTTCATGTTCACTAATGCTACTGTAATGTGTGGTTCCCTAATGTTCATTAATGTGTGTCATGTATTGTAATGTGATGAATTTGTTATATACTGTGCATAAGCTTAGGGACAGTTTAAGACCATAGGGGGATTAGAATAGAGGGGGCAAATTAGAGATAGAGAATAGGATAGATAAGAGTATTAAGGGGCCCCCTGGCTGAAGAATAGTGCAGTCAGGCACCAGCTCAACAGGACCATCCTCAAGAAGGATCCGGGGACTAAGACCGGGGCGGGAGCAGCTGAGATGGCGTTCCCTAGAAGGCTGTGATGGCTAGCACTCAACAAAGATTGAAGTGACGGTGCTAGTGAAAGGAACCAAAGGTTCCGAGTCTACTAGGTATGAAGATCACTGCACACGTACAAGTTGAAAGTACTTTCAACTTGTACGTGTGCCGAGATGGCGTTCCCGGTACCTCTACCTATGGTAACGAGCAAGGGGCTGACAGGAAGCTGGTGATGCTGAAGGTACAGATGGGACACAAACTGTCCAAAAGATGCTGCCCGGATGGCAAAGGAAAGGAAAGCTCAGACAGGACAGAGTCTGGCTAGAGGTACAGCCGTGAACGCCGAGAGTAAATAGAAAGAAAAGACAGAAATACTATAGTCTGCCTGTATGGCAGAGGAAGGCAAAGTACAGGAAACGTTGCCCTGTGTGAACTGTGCTGCTGATGTGAACAATGCAGATAAGAAGATGTCTCTGTGTTTGAACTGTGCTGTCTGTGAGATGAATATGCTGCTGTCTAGTAAAGTTAAGCTGTTGGAAAAAGACCTTGTCTCTCATGAATGCGGAGCCGACATGGCAGCAGCGGAGGAGAATCTGATAAAGCCAGTGAGTGTGCTGTGGTGCATGCTGCACATGCAGTACAATGGACTATTTATCTTTTCATGTACAAGGTGCCGGTGCTTACTGACTGTTGCTTAGTGAACTCGCCCACGACTACCACCCCGTGCCACCTTGTTACACTTGTAAGTATTGCTCTGACGCAACCAAATAGGTTGATCCACAATCTAGGCAGGATCCCTGTTACTTCGTTCTCACCTTTGGACCCGGGGAGGCCCACGAAATGGCCACAGTCTACACTTACCTCACGCCACTCAATAAAGAACTTCACCTGGAATGGTGAGTGCTGCCTCTTCTTTAATTGGACATATAAATAATGAACTTGATCGGTAAACACCGTAAGCTTAAAAAATTCAAGATTGCCAAAATTAAATTGGCTACAATACCACTAAAATGCAGAACCAATAAAAATGTCTTGCTCGCAAAAAAATAAGCAGTTACATAGTTACATATCGACTGAAAAATGAAAACATTCCTGGTCTTGGAAAATGGCGACACAGCTCAAAAAACTATTTTTCAGACTTCAGATTTTTCTTTCACCACTTAAGTAATAAAAAAAAAACTGGACACGTTTTTGTATCTCTGTAACCGTACTGGTAAGGACAATCATATTGTCCTTATCAGTCATTTTTACCACACAATGTACACTGTAAAAACAATTCTCATAAACAATGTCAGAATGGCATCTTATCACAATTTCTCCCAACATGGACTTTTTTCCCCTGTTTTCCAGTACACTATGTGATAAAATGAATGTTGTTATTCAAAAGTACAAAAAACAAGCCCTTATACATCTATGTGGACAGAAGAATAAAAAAGTTATGGCTCTGGGAAGACGGGTAGGAAAAAACAAAAACAATCACGGAAATGGGCCACTTTGTTGAAGGGGTTAGTAAATGCAAAAGTAGAAGTAAAATTTGATAAAATTAATATATTTTAGTACTATGTTGCATATATATTATTTATATTTTGAGGACATTTTATGTTTCAGACATTTTAGAAATAAATTGCATATTAGAGCTTGGAGAACAGCAAGGGTTTTACATTTGTAAAACTTTTCACTTTTGTGCTTTGAAGAGTTAAACTTCAACAAACAGACTATTGGTAGTAGCTGCCAATTTCTTGGTCTATAAAGACCCCTAAAACAGTCAAACATATTTGAAACTTATCTTACTATTGAGGAAGCACGTTTCTATTATCCCAAATCTAATGTAGAAGTGAAATCTATATTTACCTATAGGAAGTAGAGATCAATTCAGTGTGATTAAGTTGACTTTTCAGAGGCAAGTGACTTTTTCAATATACCCTACAACTGTTTAGTCACGCATTGTCATGAACAGACCTCAGATGTCTGACTACTGCCTGGAAGCATCACTTACAAAGCTGAACTCTGATTTCATGTCAATACAAAATATTGACCAGAAGCAAATTTCTTGGATTTATAAAGCATCAGCCACTATATTTGTCTATGTTTTTTTTTTATCTAGTTAGCTAAATATGCATCTCCAATATTGTATGAGTATATATAAAAATAAATATATAGCTAGTAAAAACTAAATATCTATGTGTTGTCAATACAAAATACTGAACAAAAGTAAATTGCTTACATTAAACCATTAGATATTACATGTCAATTTATTTAAATCAATCTGCATATGTTCCTCTAAAATATATGTATATACAAATCTAAGTCTATATTTTATTCTACATTTTGAAAAAGTTATATCTTTATAATTGAAGGGAACATATCATCAGGAAAATGCATTCTAATAAGCAGGTGGCCAAGACGAAAGAGCTGTCTAAGGACACTAGGGACAAAATTGTAGACCTGCATAAGGCTGGGATGGGCTACAATACAATAGGCAAGCAACTTGGTGAGAAGGCAACAACTGTTGGCGCAATTATTAGAAAATTGAAGAAACACAAGATGACGGTCAATCTTCCTCGGTCTGGTGCTCCATGAAAGATCTTGCCTTGTGAGGTAAAGATGACTCTGAGAAAGGTCAGGAGTCAGCCCAGAACTACACAGGAGAACCTGGTGAGTTAGAAAGGTTGCGATCACAGTGTTGCACCACAGTGCGGCAGCGCAGATGCCACAAGATGACGAGAGAGTGGTCAGACAAGCCGAAACGTAATGGTCAGGAAACGCAGTACCAGAGGAAACAGCAACAAACGTAGTCAGATGCAAGCTAGAGAAGTCAAAAGGAAGACAGGAACAGAAATGGCAGAGGCAAGAGACAGACAAACTAGTCAGAGGTCAAGCCAGGTCAGATACCAGAAGGTCAGAGCACGGGGAACAAACACTAAGTCAAACGGTGTAGCTGGAGAGGGAAAGCATGGAGACTCAGCAAACGGACAGAGGACAAACCAGGGATTAACGGGGTCAGCCGCTCTAGCCAGGGCAGGAACTATAACTGACACTGCTTGCAGACAGCAGCAGGCAGAAATAGCCGAACAGATCCCAGAACGAGGCAGAGGAAAGTTAACCCCTGCATGACCAGACTGGGGAGAGCATAGCAAGAAACAAACCCCGGCCTGGATCATGACAGCTGCCAGGTTGAGATGAGCAAACCTTTCAAAGTTCGGTTTTGTGAACGTCCCGATATTCGACGAACATGTTCGCTGTATGGTTTGCCGAACATACCCAAACCCTATTGAATTCAATGGGAGGCAAAGCCAGATGCATAGAAAACACTTTCAGGAAGGCCAAAAAGCTGCCAAAACAGCACAAATTAGGGGCAGACACCAGGGAAATTAGCATCAATTGACCCAGAGTACAAATAGTATAATTGCGCATCATGGATGCATGAGACAGAGCCGAGGACAGTGCTTGGACCACCATTTTTAGCTTAAACATTGATCAATAACAAGTGGATGAGTGACAGGTATAGGCCTAGTGCTTTGAGAGCTCTGCCAAATTCAGGCAACACACATGATGGAGACCCAGCTCGGAGTCTAAACATTAACAACAATTAGGGGCAGAGACTAGGAAAACTGGCATCAATTGACCCACAGTAGAAATTTGATAATAGCACAGCAGGCAGCCATGGGCCATGCATGAGGTATCAGGGTCTGGGCCAGCATTTAGAGCTTTGAATTTAAGTTTAAATTAAGACGAGGTGGGTGAGGGACCTGTGTAAGCCTGCTGTGCTGGGAGCCTTGATACTTCATTCAGCAGCTAAAGCTGTCACTCAGGTGGCACAAATATCAGCTTTGTAGACTACTATTGTTAGAAACATTTAAGGATAGTAACACAGGAATGTTGACTGAAAGTATATGCAGGCCTGCCAGTCTGGGAGCCCTACAGCTACAGGCAGCACACATGAAGGAGACCCAACTTGGAGTCCAAACATTTCCAAAAATTAGGTGCAGACACCACTAACATGGCATCAACTTCCCCAGAGTAGAAATAGTTTAATGGGGCTCTGACATCCCTTCCGCTACAGGCAACACACATGAGGGAGACCCAACATTGAGTCTCCACATTTCAAAAAATTATTGTCACATACCACTAAAGTGGCATCAATTGCCCCAGAGTAGAAATTATATAATGGGGCCCTGACACCCCTGACACTACAGGCATTCCACCAGATGGAAACCCAACTTGGAGTGTTCACATTTCAAATTTTACAAATTCAAAAATTAGTGTCACACCCCACTAAAGTGGTATAAGTTTCCCCAGAGTAGAAATAATATAATGGACCTCTAACACCCCTTCCACCACAGGCAACTCACCAGATGGAGACCCAACTTGGAGTCTCCACATTTCAAAAAATTATCACACATCACTAAAGTGGCATTAATTTTCCCAGAGTAGAAATTGTATAATGGGGTTCTGACAGCCCTTCCACTACAGGCAACCCACCAGATGGAGTCCCAACTTGGAGTTTCGACATTTCCAAAAATTATTTAAAGTGGCATCAATTTCCACAGAGTAGAAACAGTATAATAGGCCTCTGACCAGGGCCGGCTACTGGTTTTCTTGGGCCCCGGGTGAAACAGTCTTCAATATATGAAGGGCACCAAATATTGCTCCATATATAATTGGGTCCCATGTAATTCTCCATACAGTATATGATGGGCCCAATATATTGCTCTATAGATAATGGGACCCATATAATGCTCCATACAAAATGGGCCCCATACAATGCTCCATACAGTATATTATGGGCTCCATATAATGCTCCAGTATATGATGGATGTTACATATTGCTCCATATATAATGGAACCCAAATATAATGCCGCAGTATTTGCTGGGACCCATATAGTTCTCCAGTTTATGCTGGGCCCCATATAATGTTCAAGTACAGTATATAATAGGCCTCATGTAATGCTCCAGTATATGCTGGACCCCACATAATGCTTCAGTATATGCTAGACCCCATACAATGCTCCAGTATATGCTGGACCCCATACAATGCTCCAGTATATGCTGGACCCCATACAATGCTCCAATATATGCTGGGCCCCATATAATGCTTCAAACATTAAAAAAATAACATTAAATACTCACCTCTCCTCGCTGGCCGCTGCTGTGCTCCAGACTCCTCAGCATCGCAGTCTTCCGGCTCTCTGCACTGTGACTGTTAAGGCAGAGGGTGCACACTAGTCACATCATCGTACCCTCTGACCTAAACGTCACGGAGTCAGGAGACACAGAAGATGACACAGAGGAGGACTGGTGAGAGGTAAGTATTTCAAGTACCAGGCCCTTACAAGCAGGGAGGGCCCACTCGTGGGTGCTGTCAGTAGGTCCCCATAGCGTCCTATAGCACTTGCCCGGGAAAACTGGGTGCTGATGCCGGCTCTGCCTCTGACACTACAGGCAACACACCAGATGGAGACTGAACTTGGAGTCTCCACATTTCCTAACATTATCGTCACACACCACTATAGTGGCATCAAATTCCCCAGAGTAGAAATAGTATGATGAGGCTCAGACACCCCTTCCACTACAGGCAACCCACCAGATGGAGACCCAACTTGGTGTCTCCACATTTCAACAAATTATTGTCACACAACACTAAAGCGGCATCAAATTCCCCAGAGTAGAAATAGTATAATAGCACCCCTGACACCCCTTCCACTACAGGCAACACACTCACCAGATGGAGACACAATTTGGAGTCTCCAGAGTTCCAAAAATTATTAAAACACACTAACTAAGTGGCATCAATTTCCCCAGAGTAGAAATCTACTATATAATTGTCTAAGGGTCACTTCCGTCTTTCTGTCTGTCTGTCTGCCCTTCTGTCTGTCACGGATATTCATTGGTCGTGGCCTCTGTCTGTCATGGAATCCAAGTCGCTGATTGGTCATGGCAAAATGCCCACGACCATTGCCACGACCAATCAGCGACGCGTACAATCCGGAAGAAAATGGCCGCTCCTTACTCCCCGAACTCAGTGCCCGGCGCCCGCATACACCCCTCCGGTCACCGCTCACACAGGGTTAATGCCGGTGGTAACGGACCGCGTTATGCCGCGGGTAACGCACTCCGTTACCGCCGCTATTAACCCTGTGTGACCAAGTTTTTACTATTGACGCAGCCTATGCAGCGTCAATAGTAAAAACATCTAATGTTAAAAATAATAAAAAAAATAAAAAATCATTAGATACTCACCTTCCGCCGCCTTCTCCCGCTCCTCGCGATGCTCCGGCTGGTCCATGCAAGCGGCACGTTCCGGTGGCAAGGATGGTCTGGCAGAAGGACTTGCCGTGACGTCACGGTCATGTGACCGCGACGTCATCACACCCTGGGACCGGAAGCTGCCGCCTGCACCCCACACAAGCGACAGAACTACAACGCGCCTGCGGAAGGTAAGTATATGTTTATTTTTTATTTTTTTAACCTGTGACATACGTGGCTGGGCAATATACTACGTAGCTGGGCAATATACTACGTGACTGCCCAATATACTACGTAGCTGGGCAATATACTGCATGGCTGGGCAATATACTACGTGGCTGGGCAATATACTACGTCACTGGGCAATATACTACGTGGCTGGGCAATATACTACATGGCTGGGCAATATACTACGTGGACATACATATTCTAGAATACCCGATGCGTTAGAATCGGGCCACCATCTAGTAGTATAATAGCACCCCTGACACTACAGGCAACACACTCACCAGATGGAGACCCAATTTGGAGTCTCCAGATATGTCGAGTTCCTGCTGCTGCACAGGGGGAATTTTGAACCATGTCCGCTGCAGTCTCCCAGTCTCCTCCAGCCACAGTGGAGTCTGCTCAGCAGAGACATCGATCCCAGCGTCTGGCTCAGGCTGATACTGTGCGCTTGGTTACTGCTGCCTTTCCAGGCTCTGTCTTTGTAGCCAGCACTGACCAGCAGGCGTTTCTGGGACTAAGTCCTGCTTTTCCCATACTGAGCATGGCCACGGGACGAGGGTTGGGTGTCACATGCTCAGGTCCTGTTGCGACTCCTATTGGACCATCAGGAAGGTCCCGGAGCGCTACTACTATAAAAAGTTCACATGGCCGCTCGGCCATGCGCTAGTGTAAACCTGTTAATATGTGTGTGTGGATGTATGCCTGTCAATGTATGAAAGCTCCGAATCATTCCCCTTCCTAGAGTTGTTGACTGCTCGCGAATGGTGGAGCTACCTAGCGCCTGACTGTGCGATCCCGCACATTTAGACCAAGAGACTGTATCTATTCGCAGCGGCTGCCAGTGCGGCGCCCTGCGCAAATAGTGCGCTTTCCTGGCCCAAGTTAGTGTGGTTAGTGGCGTCCGTCTTGGGCGGGATCTGCCGGTATCGTTCTCGAATTGGACGAGCTTCTCCGGTCGGTATCTCATGTGTGATGGCTTCAGTATAGCCGAAATCTTCGGCATGACGGGCGAATGCTACCTGATTTTCTCACAGTATAGCTTCTATTGCTTGCACACTCTCAGGGCCCAGAGCCTTCACATCCACTTCCATTTGATCAAGGATGACCCATCCACTTCACTCCGGGGATGGCGTCTCATCGGCCCCCACAGCAACTGCTAGGGTCCACCCCACATCTTCTTTCGGCAATAAAGACATCTCCTTCTGACTCACCACTTCACCCTTATGTAGGTACACTAGGGCCAGATCTGTCCTCGTGGCAAGGTGACCTCCCGGGGACCCACATTCAAAGCTCTTATGGGGACATGTCCTCGCTGGACCACAGCTATCGTACGAGCTATACGAGCTATCATGACTTCTTGGTCCACTCCTCCGCCTACCACAGGCTGAACAATCACTTCCAACCTGTCAAGGTTGTGATGCGTCCCCACTGGAAGGTATACTATAGTTTCTCGCTTGGGAGGCAGGACTACAGGTTCTTTACTAGGAGCTCTGATGACCCCTAGGGTCTGATAGGATGGCACACTCTTCTGCGTCCCACAGACGCGGATCAGTCAATGGAGGGCTTCTTGAGTAGACTTACAGTATGTGTAGTAGCCTTCTTCCAATATCCAGGTCCCCGTTTGGTAAACACAATCTGATCGAGTTCACGTAGGATATTCAATCCCAGTACTACAGGCACATCTTCTTTGATAGGCTCAGGGACTAGCAGGATCCCTTTTCTCCCCACTTCTTGCCCACAGATTCAAATATTCATCCACACGACCCCTGTGAACGGGATCGGTTGTTGGTTGGCAGCAAACAACCGGATCAATGTCTCTTTTTCTGGCTTGGCCGGGGTCTGGAAATGCTGCTTGAAATACGTTTCTGGCATCATCATCACTTGTGACCCGGTATCTATCAGGCAATCCTCTAGAACTCCCTCGAATTCAGCACGTAGGATGGGACATCCAGCAATCAAGTGTTCATTATGATATGGAGCGGCCTCTCTCCTCGCCTCCCCCGCAGAGTGCCGCACTACTGTGGGGGTTGGTAGTTTAATAGAGTATAGGTGAGATGCTCTGCCGGGCAGGAGAATAGTATAGAATTATAGGTGAGATGTTCTGCCGGGCAGGAGAATAGAATAGAATTACAGGTGAGATGTTCTGCCGGGCAGGAGAATAGTATAGAGTTACAGGTGAGATGCTCTGCCGGGCAGGAGAATAGTATAGAGTTATAGGTGAAATGCTCTTCCAAGCAAGAGAATAGTATAGAGTTATAGGTAAGATGCTCTGCCGGGCAGGAGAAGAGTATAGAGTTATAGGTGAGATGCTCTGCTGGGCAGGAGAATAGTATAGAGTTATAGATGAGATGCTCTGTGGGCAGGAGAAGAGTATAGAGTTATAGGTGAGATGCTCTGCCGGGCAGGAGACTAGTATAGAGTTATAGATGAGATGCTCTGTCGGGCAGGAGAATAGTATAGAATTATAGGTGAGATGCTCTGCCGGGCAGGAGAATAGTATAGAGTTATAGGTGAGATGCTCTGCCGGGCAGGAGAATAGTATAGAATTACAGGTGAGATGCTCTGCCGGGCAGGAGAATAGTATAGAGTTATAGGTGAGATGCTCTGCCGGGCAGGAGAATAGTATAGAGTTATAGGTGAAATGCTCTGCCGGGCACGAGAATAGTATAGAGTTAAAGGTGAGATGCTCTTCCAGGCAAGAGAATTGTACAGAGTAATAGGTGAGATGCTCTGCCGGGCAGGAGAATAGTATGGAATTATAGGTGAGCTGCTCTGCCGGGCAGGAGAAGAGTATAGAGTTATTTGTGAGATGCTCTGCCGGGCAGGAGAATAGTGTAGAGTTATAGGTGAGATGCTCTGCCGGGCAGGAGAAGAATATAGAGTTATAGGTGAGATGCTCTGCCGGGCAGGAGAATAGTATAGAGCTATTTGTGAGATGCTCTGCCGGGCAGGAGAATAGTGTAGAGTTATTGGTGAGATGCTCTGCCGGGCATGAGAATAGTATAGAGTCATAGGTGAGATGATCTGCCGGGCAGGAGAATAGTATAGAGTTATAGGTGAGGTGCTCTGCCAGACAGGAGAATAGTATAGAGTTAAAGGTGAGATGCTCTGCCAGGCAGGAGAATAGTGTAGAGTTATAGGTGAGATGCTCTGCCGAGCAGGAGAATAGTATAGAGTTATAGGTGAGATGCTCTGCCAGGCAGGAGAATAGTGTAGAGTTATAGGTGAGATGCTCTGCCGGGCAGGAGAATAGTATAGTGTTATAGGTGAGATGCTCTGCCAGGCAGGAAAATAGTATAGATTTATAGCTGAGGGATTTTTGCACTTCTGACCATGGTCCCAAAAGCTGCGGGCTAGAAACCCCCCCCCTTCCTTGTGTTTCTGAATGTGGTTGCAGAAGAGCTTTTATGGCTTCTTGCTGCATTCCTGACTTTCAGCTCCCAAATCCCTCATGCCCCTCCTAAAGGAATTTTTACGATCGGGATAGATGCATAGACAGTTGTACCAGCTTAAACTGGTTGGATCTCCCTTGTAAAACATGAAGTCCTTTGTCCTAATATTGCAAGATATTGGGCAAATGATTTAGGCTAGGAAAATAATGAGTACATATTGCTAAAGTCCATCGGCACATCTCTCCATCACTGTAAGCGGGAGCTTCCAAGTCCAACAGGGACAGAGTACGGATTTCTCTGGAACTGAGTGTCCCTACTAGCCTGAATTTAGTATCTATAGAGAGCAAATCTTAATACAATATGAATGCTGGGTGTGTTATGATTTTGACATGTTCTGGAGCGGAGATACAGACATTAGACAAACTTGTGTGAAATTTACTAAGACTGAAGAGAGAGGAGGGTCTGGGTAAGCCAGCCCTGTTGGTGATGTCACGGGCTGCGGTTTATAAGTTTCTGCCACTGCCAGGCCCCCAGGAGTGAGTTTTGACCTGAGAAGCCTGACTGCCTGTCCTGATGAATTGGGACATATGGGAACTCCACCCACTAGCCTGGTTGCCTGAAATGAACTGAGAACATGTGAGTTTTACCTTTTCTCATTTAATCCTTTTATTTTATAATTACCTTATACATTTTCAATTGTCTCATTTTGTAACATCCTTGTAATATTTTTATATAAACACTGCCTTTTTCGGAGTAAAATATATAAATTACTAGTTTTCGTTCTCCTGTTCTAAAACGTACCCTAAGCCTTCTGAAGGGAATTACGCTACTGTTTTGGGTTATCTTCGGACCCGTTTAATCGTAGCTGGTGGCAGCTTACCTTTGTGCTGGGCCTTTGGGTGTCGTTGTAGCGACTGCGGCGTTGATAATTATTGTTCCTGCCTGAGTGGGAGTATTTATATCGCCTCGTTGCAGCGTGCCCAATAGCCAGTACATAGCAGGCAGCCTTTCTGGTGACTAATTACCCTGGGTGCAGTACCTAATCTCACCTGAGAGTAAGGGGGGCGCCAGAGAGCTGCAAGTTTCAAGTGGAACTGTAAGCGGGATATACATAAATCCCTGCAGTTCGTGGTATATTGAAGAGCAGTGGGATACCTAAAATAAGCCCCTGCTGTAAACTAAGAGGTCATAAGCCTTGTGTGTGTTTTTTCATCACATTGTAGCAGTGGAGGGATAACTAAGATAAGCCCCCCTGCACATGTGAAAGCCGTCTGTTGGCCTAAAGTCACCCCGATCTGTGACGTAGGGGTGACGGACACGGTGTGAATCGTGACATGTTGGTGGCAGCGGTGTGGATTCGTGACAAATTATATAGAGTTATAGGTGAGATGCTCTGCCGGGCAGGAGAAGAATATAGAGTTATAGGTGAGATGCTCTGCTGGGCAGGAGAATAGTACAGAGTTATAGGTGAGATGCTCTGCCGGGCAGGAGAATAGTATAGAGTTATAGGTGAGATGCTCTGCCGGGCAGGAGAATAGTATAGAGTTATAGGTGAGATGCTCTGCCGGGCAGGAGAATAGTATATAGTTATAGGTGAGATGCTCTGCCAGGCAGGAGAAGAGTGTAGAGTTAAAGGTGAGATGCTCTGCCGGGCAGGAGAATAGTATAGAGTTATAGGTGAGATGCTCTGCCGGGCAGAAGAAAAGTATAGAGTTATAGGTGAGATGCTCTGCCGGGCAGGAGAATAGTATAGAGTTATAGGTGAGATGCTCTGCTGGGCAGGAGAATAGTATAGAGTTATAGGTGAGATGCTCTACCGGGCAGGAGAATAGTATAGAGTTATAGGTGAGATGCTCTGTCGCGCAGGAGAATAGTATAGAGTTATAGGTGAGATGCTCTGCCGGGCAGGAGAATAGTATAGAGTTATAGTTGAGATGCTCTGCCGGGCAGGAGAACAGTATAGAGTTATAGGTGAGATGCTCTGCCGGGCAGGAGAATAGTATAGAATTATAGGTGAGATGCTCTGCCGGGCAGGAGAATAGTATAGAGTTATAGGTGAGATGCTCTGCCGGGCAGGAGAATAGTATAGAATTATAGGTGAGATGATCTGCCAGGCAGGAGAATAGTATAGAGTTATAGGTGAGATGCTCTGCCGGGCAGGAGAATAGTATAGAATTATAGGTGAGATGCTCTGCCGGGCAGGAGAGTAGTATAGAGTTATAGTTGAGATGCTCTGAGGGGCAGGAGAATAGTATAGAGTTATCGGTGAGATGCTCTGCCGGGCAGGAGAATAGTATAGAGTTATAGGTGAGATGCTCTGCCGGGCAGGAGAATAGTATTGAATTATAGGTGAGATGCTCTGCCGGGCAGGAGAATAGTATAGAGTTATAGGTGAGATGCTCTGCCAGGCAGGAGAATAGTATAGAATTATAGGTGAAATGCTCTGCCTGGCAGGAGAATAGTATAGAGTTATAGATGAGATGCTCTGCAGCACAGAAGAATGTCGGCGAATATTGCCCACACAGAAAATTACCCACAAGTTTATTAAGAACAGTTTATTGAGGTCTGATAACAACAATAACTCCGGTTTAGTAAACAATCTTTGCATACCTGCAAATTAGCCATTTTACTGCAAATTAGCTATTCTCCTTAAGTATGACATGATTCGTGTTTTGGAGACTAGGGTTGAACGACTTTTACTTTTTTAAGATCGAGTCGGGTTTCGCGAAACCCAACTTTGTCAAAAGTCGGGTCGAGTGAAATCGGCCGATTATCGCGAAAAGTCGGGGATCGACCGAAACACGAAACCCGATGTAAGTCAATGGGAAATCAAAGTCGGCAGTGAGTGGAGGACAGGAAAACACCAACAGTGCCCATTTTAATGTCAAAAACATAAATTCTTGTCACTTAAGCTTGTGAATCTTAATTTACATTATAATAATAGTTAGGCATTGAAAATTGGGGGTCATTTGGCTAAAGTTGTGGGGAGGGGGTAGGGCTGGCTCAAGTTTTTTTTGTGGGCCCAGGAAACGCTGAAGATTGAAGCTCAGCTTTTGTTCAGTGGAGGAGACAAGCAAGGAGCGGCAGACACCGTTACTAGGGCCCAACCAAACTAGTAGGCCAAATGCAGTTTAAAATTTCCTATAGGCCGAAAGCCTGAAGATTGAAGCTCAGCTTTGTTCAGTGGAGGAGACAAGCAAGGAGTGGCAGACACCGTTACTGGGGCCCAACCAAACTAGTAGACCAAATGCAGTTTAATATCTGATATAGGCCGAAAGCCTGAAGCTTGAAGCTCAGCTTTGTTCAGTGGAGGAGACAAGCAAAGAGCGGCAGACACCGTTACTAGGGCCCAACCAAACTAGTAGGCCAAATGCAGTTTAAAATTTCCTATAGGCCGAAAGCCTGAAGTTTGAAGCTCAGCTTTGTTCAGTGGAGGAGTCAAGCAAGGAGCGGCAGACACCGTTACTAGGGTCCAACCAAACTAGTAGGCCAAATGCAGTTTAAAATTTCCTATAGGCCGAAAGCCTGAAGATTGAAGCTCAGCTTTGTTCAGTGGAGGAGACAAGCAAGGAGCGGCAGACACCGTTACTAGGGCCCAACCAAACTAGTAGGCCAAATGCAGTTTAAAATTTCCTATAGGCCGAAAGCCTGAAGATTGAAGTTCAGCTTTGTTCACTGGAGAAGACAAGCAAGGAGCGGCAGACACCGTTAGTAGGCCCAACCAAACAAGTAGGCCAAATGCCATTTAAAATTTCCTATAGGCCAAAAGCCTGAAGATTGAAGCTCAGCTTTGTTCAGTGGAGGAGACAAGCAAGGAGCGGCAGACACTGTTACTAGGGCCCAACCAAACAAGTAGGCCAAATGCAGTTTAAAATTTCCTATAGGCCGAAAGCCTGAAGATTGAGGCTCAGCTTTGTTCAGTGGAGGAGACAAGCAAGGAGCGGCAGACACCGTTACTAGGGCCCAACCAAACTAGTAGACCAAATGCAGTTTAATATCTGATATAGGCCGAAAGCCTGAAGATTGAAGCTCAGCTTTGTTCAGTGGAGGAGACAAGCAAAGAGCGGCAGACACCGTTACTAGGGCCCAACCAAACTAGTAGGCCAAATGCAGTTTAAAATTTCCTATAGGCCGAAAGCCTGAAGATTGAAGCTCAGCTTTGTTCAGTGGAGGAGACAAGCAGGGAGCGGCAGACACCGTTACTAGGGCCCAACCAAACTAGTAGGCCAAATGCAGTTTAATATCTGATATAGGCCGAAAGCCTGAAGATTGAAGCTCAGCTTTGTTCAGTGGAGGAGACAAGCAAGGAGTGGCAGACACCGTTACTAGGGCCCAAACAAACTAGTAGGCCATATGCAGTTTAATATCTGATATAGGCTGAAAGCCTGAAGATTGAAGCTCAGCTTTGTTCAGTGGAGGAGACAAGCAAGGAGCGGCAGACACAGTTAGTAGGGCCCAACCAAACTAGTAGGCCAAATGCCGTTTAATATCTGATATAGGCTGAAAGCCTGAAGATTGAAGCTCAGCTTTGTTCAGTGGAGGAGAACACCAAGCAGCGGCAGACACCGTTAGTAGGCCCAACCAAACAAGTAGGCCAAATGCAGTTTAATATCTGACATCGGATGAAAACTGAGGCTCAGCTTTGTTGAGTGGAGGACAACTGTAATGGGAGGCAGACACAGTTAGTAGGCATAAAGAAGAAAGTAGGCAAAATGCAGTTCAAAATTGGTTAGTGGAGTATACAGGCGGCATAGCTTTGTTCAGCGGAGGACAACTGTAATAAGTGGCTCAGACAGACAGAGTAGGCCTACAATTAAAAAAGGTGGCTAATTGCAGTTCAAAATTTGTAATAGGAGTACACAGTCGGCATAGCGTGGTTCAGCGGAGGAGGACAAGTGTAATTAGTGGCTCTGGCACACTGAGTAGGCGTAAAATAAAAAAGAACGATATATGCAGTTCACAATTGGTTAGAGGAGTACACAGGCGGCCTTGCTGGGTTCAGCGGTGGAGGACAACTGTTGTGAGAGTCTGGCACAGTTACTAGGACAAAATAAATAAGTAGGTTAAATGCTGTTCTACATTGGTAAGAGGAGTACACAGGCGGCCTAGCTTGTTTCAGGGGGGGACAGTTGTAATGTGTGGCGCTGACAGTCAGACAGACAGACAGAGGCCTAACCTAAAAAAAGGTGTCTAAATGCAGTTCAAAACTGCTAGCAGGACTAAGCAGGCGGCCTAGCTTGTTTCAGCATGGGAGGACAACTGTTATGAGAGGCTGACACAGTTACTAGGCACAAATAAGTAAGTAGGCTACATGCAGTTCACAATTGGTAACAGGAGTACAGAGGTGGCATAGCTTTGTTCAGCGGAGGTCTACTGTTAGAAGTGGCTGACACAGTTAGTAGGCCAAAATACTAAAGTGGGCTAAATGTCAGCCAAGGAATTGGTCATAAATAAACTGGTGGCATAGCGAGGTACAGGGGTGGGCTCCTCTGCAGAGTTACAGACAGGGGTAGTTGGCGCAAAGTATTAAGGGGTCTAAATGGAGGCCGGGGCCCCTGTATATTTTTACTATCATCGATCATTGCAACAAATTTGTTATTGCAGTGCCATTTAAGGATTTAACAGCACAGACTACACAGTGGTGGGGCAGGGAGAGGTAAGTTTTGCAAGTGGTAGATCACAGTTCGAGCTGGGGGGGAACACTCTCTCGTGGGCGGCGGTACTGGCCCAGGGCCCCTCATATTACGACGGTGTGTCTGACGTTGGTTGTGCACCACCACCGTCAGAGACACTTCATTGTACTATGAGGGACCCTGTGCCAGTGCCGTGGCCCAAGAGTGGGAACACCCACCTGTCCAGGCAAACGGCACTCGCACGGGTGCTTGCGCCACATTGTGACCACGGCCCTGTGGGGGGAGTCAGCCCATTTAGGGAGGTATACAAATGGCCTATGGTGGACATTCGGCACCTGCAAATGGCGGAATTGGAGCAGTCAGTAAGAGGAGGCCAAAAACAAGAAATTTTTCTGGCAAGCTACGTGTCAGCAGGGGAAGGTGGGGCAAAATAATTCGAAATCCATGATTGGTTCATTTTAATGAAGGTTAGATCATCAACATTTCGGGGAGCCAGACGTGTCCTTTTTTCGGTCAGTATTGAACCTGCAGCACTGAAGACTCTTTCTGAGAGCACACTAGCAGCTGGGCAAGCGAGCTCCTGTAATGCATATTCTGCCAATTCGGGCCAGGTGTCTAGTTTAGATGCTCAGTAATCAAATGGGAATGACCTGTGAGGGAGAACAACGATAATGGCGGAAAAATAGTTGGTAACCATACTGGACAAATGCTGTCTCCTGTCACTTTGAATCGATGCAGCAGTACCTGTCGTGTCTGCGGTCATTGCGAAATCACTCCACAACCTGGTGAGAAATGCCCTCTGTCCAATGCCACTTCGGCTTTGTGCACCTCTAGCACCTCTGCCATGTTGCCCCCTACAGCTCGTGTGAGAACCATCAGCGCCGCTGTGTGCTGGGAATGCCTGAACCAAACGGTCTACAAGAGTTGCTTGTTTAGTAGCTAATATTTGCTCAAGGTTCTCATGTGGCATGATATTTTGTAATTTGCCTTTGTATCGTGGATCCAGGAGGCAGGCCAACCAGTAATCGTCATCAGTCATCATTTTGATAATGCGGGGGTCCCGTTTTAGGATACGCAAGGCATACTCTGCCATGTGGGTCAAAGTTCCAGGTGTCAATTCACTGCTTGTGCTGGGTTGAGGAGCACTTTCTTGAAAATCTACCTCACTTATGGCCCGCAAAAACCCTGTACCTGACTTTGCAATGCCACCAGTTTCTATTGCCCCTGAGAAGCATCCTCCTCCCATAAATATTCAGCCCCATCCTCCTCCTCCTCCTCTTCATCCGCCACCTCGTCCTGGAGACTTCCCTGACCAGACAATGGCTGACTGTCATCAAGGCTTCCCTCCTCCTCGGCCGCAGACGCCTACTCCTTGATGTGTGTCAAACTTTGCATCAGCAGACGCATTAGTGGGATGCTCATGCTTATTATGGCGTCGTCCGCACTGACCAGCCGTGTGCATTCCTCAAAACACTGAAGGACTTGACAGAGGTCTTGGAGCTTCGACCACTGCACACCAGACAACTCCATGTCTGCCATCCAACTGCCTGCCCGTGTATGTGTATTCTCCCACAAATACATGACAGCATGCCTCTGCTCGCACAGCCTCTGAAGCATGTGCAATGTAGTGTTCCACCTTGTTGCAACGTCTATTATTAGGCGGTGCTGGGGATGATTCAGCGATCGCTGATGGTTAAGCATACGGCTGGAGTGGACGGGTGACCAGAGGATGTGCGAGCAAAGTCTGCGCACCTTCAGGAGCAGGGCTGGTAAATCAGGGTAATTCTTGAGGAAGCACTGCACCACAAGGTTCAAGGTGTGAGCCAGGCAAGGTATGTGTCTCATTTCGGAAAGGGCTATGGCAGCCATAAAATTCCTTCCGTTATCACTGACTACCTTGCCTGCCTCAAGATGTACACTGCCCAGCCATGACTGAGTTTCTTGCTGCAAGTACTCGGCCAGTACTTCCGCGGTGTGTCTGTTGTCGCCCAAACACTTCATTTGCAGCACAGCCTGCTGAGGCTTACCACTAGCTGTTCCATAATGGGACACCATGGGTGCAACACTGGCAGCTGCGGATGGAGTGTTCGTGAGCTCTGTGGACGAGCTTTC
Organism: Ranitomeya variabilis; assembly: GCF_051348905.1. Lineage (NCBI taxonomy): Eukaryota > Metazoa > Chordata > Amphibia > Anura > Dendrobatidae > Ranitomeya > Ranitomeya variabilis. The sequence goes on along the minus strand of NC_135232.1, from coordinate 444,708,958 downwards.
GCTTCTGGAGGAGGAGGAGGAGGTGCAAACGCCTACAGCCAACTGTTTCCTAGACCGTGGGCTAGGCAGAACTGTGCCACTATGGCTGTCCCCTGTGGACCCTGCATCCACCACTAGTGTTGAGCGATACCGTCCGATACTTGAAAGTATCGGTATCGGAAAGTATCGGCCGATACCGGCAAAGTATCGGATCTAATCCGATACCGATACCCGATACCAATACAAGTCAATGGGACACCAAGTATCAGACGGTATCCTGTATGGTTCCCAGGGTCTGAAGGAGAGGAAACTCTCCTTCAGGCCCTGGGATCCATATCAATGTGTAAAAGAAAGAATTAAAATAAAAAATAGGGATATACTCACCCTCCGACGCAGCCTGGACTTTACCGCCGTAACCGGGAGCCGTTGTACCTAAAAATGCGCGCTTGAAGGGCCTTAGATGACGTCACAGTGCTCTGATTGGTCCGTAGCGGTCGCGTGACCGCTACGCGACCAATCACAAAGCAGTGACGTCACCTAAGGTCTTTCAAGCGCTTGAAATACCTTAGAAGACGTCCGGAGCTTCTGATTGGTCGCGTAGCGGTCGTGTGACCGCTACGCGACCAATCACAAAGCAGTGACGTCACCTAAGGTCTTTCAAGCACTTGAAAGACCTTAGGTGATGTCACTGCTTTGTGATTGGTCGCGTAGCGGTCACGCGACCGCTACGGACCAATCAGAGCGCCGTGACGTCATCTAAGGCCCTTCAAGCGCGCATTTTTAGGTACAACGTCTCCCGGTTACGGCGGTAAAGTCCAGGCTGCGTTGGAGAGGTGAGTATATCCCTATTTTTTATTTTAATTCTTTCTTTTACACATTGATATTAATCCCGATACCGATTCCCGATACCACAAAAGTATCGGATCTCGGTATCGGAATTCCGATACCCGCAAGTATCGGCCGATACCCGATACTTGCGGTATCGGAATGCTCAACACTATCCACCACATTAACCCAGTGTGCCGTGATGGACACGTAACGTCCCTGGCCATGCCTACTGGTCCATGCATCAGTTGTGAGGTGCACCTTTCTACTGACCGATTGCCTCAGTGCATGGACAATGCGTTCTTTGACATGTTGGTGGAGTGCTGGGATGGCTTTTCTCGCAAAGAAGTGTCGACTGGGTAGGTCATAGCGTGGTACTACGTAGGCCATCAGGGCTTTGAAAGCTTCGCTTTCAACCAACCGGTAGGGCATCATCTCTAACGAGATTAGTCGAGCAATATAGCTGTTCAAACCCTGTGTACACGGATGAGAGGAAGAGTACTTTCTTTTCCTATCGAGAGTCTCTTGTAGGCTGAGCTGGACTAGAGAGCTGCATATGGTGGAACTAGCGGGGGTGGTAGTGATCATGGCAGATTGAGAGAGGCTTGGTGATGGTATTCTTGATGTGGGCCTACCTACAATGTTTCCAACCAAGAACCTTGTGATTCCCTGACTGCTTTGGCCTTGCGACAATACCTCCACATTTGTTACAAGTGGTGTCATAACCGGTGGGCTTCCAGTGAGGGAAGCAATGTTGCTTTGCTGACTAACTTCAATTTGAGCAGGTGCATCAACGGTACGGGAAGTTTGGTAGTTAGTCCATGCTTCCAAATGCCTGCTGGTTAGATGTCTATGCATGCACGTTGTATTTAAACTTTGTAGATTCTTCCCTCTGCTAAAGGTCTTGGAGCATTTCTTACATATAACGTTGGACTGATCATTTGGATCGAAATTGCCACACTGCACTCGTCCTACTATGGAATACCTTTTCAGGCTTTGCACGCCGTGCTACTGTCACCGGATTGCAATGCTGTCCTACACCTGTTGTGGTTTTTGACACACGTTTTGGGCCTGATGCGGGCCTGCCAGATGAAAGCTGTTGCGATGTTGATGCCTGCTGCGGCTCATCCTCCTCCGCTTCAGAGCTACTGCCAGCGGCACCCTGTTCTCCCAATGGCTGCCAATCGGGGTCAACAACTGGTTTATCTATCACCTGTTCTTCAATGTCCTGTGCACGTTCTTCTGTGTCACCGTGTAAGGTGCTATAGCGTTCGGGATGGGGCACCATAGTCTCATCAGGGTCAGATTCTGGCTGAGTACACTGCGAGGGCAATGTTGTGATCTGAGTCAATGGAACAGCATAATAATCTAGCTGTGGCTGTGCATCTGTGCACTTCATGTCCGATTCATCTTGTAATGGGCTGTGAACTATTTCCCTTTCTAACCCTGGCACGGTATGTGTAAAGAGCTCCATGGAGTAAACTGTAGTGTCGCCTGCCGCATCCTTCACTTTTGCTTTGGGTGATGGACACAAGGAAGTGACTTGTTCCTGACCGTGAGCATCGACTGATGACTCGCTGCTTTTAAATTTGGAACTTTTGGAAGAGGAGGCGAAAGAGCTAGAGGCTGAGTCAGCAAGGAAAGACAAAACTTTTTCCTGCTGCTCCGGCTTAAAAGCGGTTTTCCTACTCCCAGAAAAGGGAGCCTTCGAGGCCTTGTGTAGCCAGACGATGACGCTGGCTCAACAACTCGAGCCTTAGGTGCTATTTTGCTTTTCCCACTACCACCAGATGCTCCACCACCACCACCATCATTACCAGCTGGCAATGACCGCCCACGGCCACGACCTCTTCCACCAGACATCCTCATTCTTAGGAAAATGTAACCAAACTAACAACCATTATATGGTACTGTAAAACAAGGTAGAAGGTGTATGTAAACTTGTTGTGAATTTAAATCTCCCTTTCTATATGTATGGGGGACTGCTGCAAAATTCAGGCCCACTGTATTACATTACACAGTATAAGTGGCAGAAAGTGACTGGCAGATATACGCCAAACAGAACTGACGCAGATGCACTTAGTGGCAATATAAATCTCCCTTTTTATGTGTGGGAGACAGCAGAAAAATCAGGCCCACTGTATTGCACTACACAGTTTGAGTGGCAGAAAGAAGCTGGCTGATACACGCCAAACAGGACTGACGCAGATGCACTCAGTGGCAATATAAATCTCCCTTTTTTATGTGTGGGAGAATGCAGGAAAAAAATCAGGCCCTCTGTATTACACTACACAGTTTGAGAGGCAGAAAGTGGCTGGCAGATATGCCACAAGCAGGACTGACGCAGATGCACTCAGTGGCAATATAAATCTCCCTTTTTATGTGTGGGAGAATGCAGAAAAAAATCAGACCCACTGTATTACACTACACAGTCTGAGTGGCAGAAAGTGGCTGTCAGATATACCACAAACAGGACTGACGCAGATGCACTCAGTGGCAATATAAATCTCCCTTTTTATGTGTGGGAGACAGCAGAAAAATCAGGCCCACTGTATTACACTACACAGTTTGAGTGGCAGAAAGTGGCTGGCAGATATACCACAAACAAGACTGACGCAGATGCACTCAGTGGCAATATAAATCTCCCTTTTTATGTGTGGGAGAATGCAGAAAAAAATCAGGCCCACTGTATTACACTACACAGTTTGAGTGGCAGAAAGTGGCTGGCAGATATGCCACAAACAGGACTGACGCAGATGCACTCAGTGGCAATATAAATCTCCCTTTTTTATGTGTGGGAAAATGCAGAAAAAAAATGAGGCCCACTGTATTACACTACACAGTTTGAGTGGCAGAAAGTGGCTGGCAGATATGCCACAAACAGGACTGACGCAGATGCACTCAGTGGCAATATAAATCTCCATTTTTATGTGTGGGAGACAGCAGAAAAATCAGGCCCACTGTATTACACTACATAGTTTGAGTGGCAGAAAGTGGCTGGCAGATATACCACAAACAAGACTGACGCAGATGCACTCAGTGGCAATATAAATCTCCCTTTTTATATGTGGGAGACAGCAGAAAAAAATCAGGCCCACTGTATTACACTATACAGTTTGAGTGGCAGAAAGTGGCTGGCAGATATGCCACAAACAGGACTGACGCAGATGCACTCAGTGGCAATATAAATCTCCCTTTTTTATGTGTGGGAGAATGCAGGAAAAAATCAGGCCCACTGTAGTACACTACACAGTTTGAGTGGCAGAAAGTGGCTGGCAGATATACGCCAAACAGGACTGACGCAGATGCACTCAGTGGCAATATAAATCTCCCTTTTTATGTGTGGGAGAATGCAGAAAAAAATCAGGCCCACTGTATTACACTACACAGTTTGAGTGGCAGAAAGTGGCTGGAAGATATATATAAAAAAAATCCAAGGGCTGTAGTAGAATTTCAATCTCCCTACAATGATCAAAGGACAAGTATGGCAGCAATAAAAAGAACTGCTGCACACAAGAGTGTGGACAAAGAAACAAGAGAACTGTGCAGAAAGAAGCAACAGGATTTTTGCTTTGAAAAAAGCAGTTGGTTTGCACAGCGGCGTACAAACAGCAATGCAGCTATCAGGGAGCCCTATAAGCTACAGAGCTGATGCACAGAAATCTAGCCTCCACTGTCCCTGCAAAGAAAAGGTGGTGTTGGACAGTGGAAATCGCTACAGCACAAGCAGTTTGGGGGTTAATCTTTCCTCCCTAACAGTATCCCTGCTTCTGACGAAGCTGCAGCAACCTCTCCCTATGCTCAGATCGGCAGCAGTAAGATGGCGGTCGGCGTGCTCGCCCCTTTATAGCCCCTGTGATGCCGCAGAAAGCAAGCCAATCACTGTCATGCCCTTCTCTAAGATGGTGGGGACCGAGACCTATGTCATCACGCTGCCCACACTCTGCGTCCACCTTCATTGGCTGAGAAATGGCGCTTAAAGTGTCATACGAAACGTGACTTTGGCGCGAAGATCGCCGACTGCATGGCCGATCCCACGCTGGGATCGGGTCGGGTTTCACGAAACCCGACTTTGCCGAAAGTCGGCGATTTTTGAAAATGTCCGATCCGTTTCGCTCAACCCTAGTGGAGACCTGTCGGGTCCCTGCACTACGATACATGCTGCTGGCGCAGGGGCTGTGAGCTGACATCGGAGGTGCAGCCACAGGGAGCGGCGCATGACACTGGCACACACTCCGATGTCAGCTGCTGGGCTGTGCGGTGGCTACAAAAGACACTGGGGCGACGTGGGTGCAGAGGAAAGGGGAGTAGAATAATTTTGTCTTTAATTATGCACTAGGGGCAGAACGGGGACACATACACTAGGATTGGGGACTAGTGTTGAGCGATACCTTTCGATATCCAAAAGTATCAGTATCGGATTGGATCGGCCGATATTCGAAAAATATCGGATATCGCCAATACCGATACCCTATACCAATGCAAGTCAATGGGACCAAAATATCGGAATTAAAATAAACCCTTTCTTTCCTTGTAGGTTCATTCTACATGAAGGAAAACAACTAAGAATAATGTAGGATGTATCGGGGGAGGTGGAGGAGACATTAAAGGCATAGAGGTTTAGCCCAATCAAATGGAATAGTAGGAATTAAGGTTTTTTTTTTTAAACATTCGGAGTTACAAAGATATTGACTATGTTAAGATTTTTTATATTTTGTCAGATATTGATGTTTCACTAATTCCATGCTCTTCACCTTCTTTTTTACTTCTCCGACACTTTCTTCTTCATCATCCTCAGCAGCAGCATCTTTTACATTAACTTCTTCACGTTATTTATCTTCTTCTTCATCTTCTACCTATTATTCTTTTTTGTTACATTCTTCATATTCTTTTTATTAAACTATTATTCTTCTTCATACTCTACTTCTTCATCATATTCTTATTTGTGACAGGCATTCCTGTAGTTGTTATCTATAAAATTTGAAGATTACACCTTCCGTTGTGCCTGTCACAAAAGAGTTACAACAGGATTTGTCCGCGTTCAGTTTGGCCTGCAGCAGCAGGCTTTTTCCAGGGGCACCACGAGGAGGAACGGATTCACCACCATACACTGCTTAGTCTTCTTCTGCTTATAATTTAGATAATATCTTTTGCTCTGATGTTTAGTCTTATGCTTAATGTTCTTCTGCTCTTTGTTCTGCAGCTTCTTGTTCTTCTGCTTCTCGGTCTTCAGGGTCGTTGTCTCCAGGGTCGTCGTCTCCAGGGTCGTTGTCTCCAGGGTCGTCGTCGTCTTCGGGGTGGTCTTCAGGGTCGTCATCTCCAGGGTCGTCATCTCAGGGGTCGTCGTCTCTGGGGTCGTCGTCTTAGGGGTGGTCTTCAGGGTCGTCGTCTTTAGGGTCTTGAACTTGGAAATGTAGCAGAAGGTACAAGAAGGCTGAGGAAATGGCGATAACCAGCTGACGGTACTGGAACCCGGATGGCTACCCGAAGGTCCAAGAGCCAATGGAACTACCGAGGACCAGCTGACGGTACTGGAACCCGGTTACTAAGCAGGAGGTACCCGTGCCAGAAAGCACTACCAAGGACCACCTGACGTTGGTGGAACTCGGATACCCAGTAGGAGGCACCTAAGCCAAAGGCTCTGCCCGGAACCAGCTGACGGTACTGGAACCAGGATGGGGAGCAGAAGGTATCAGAGCCAAAGACACTGCCGAGAACCAGCTGACGGTACTGGAACCCAGATGGGTAGCCGAAGGTACAAGAGCCAATGGAGCTACCGAGGACCAGCTGACGCTACTGGAACCCGGTTACTAAGCAGGAGGTACCCATGCCAGAAAGCACTGCCAAGGACCACCTGACATTTGTGGAACTCGGATACCCAGACCAGAAGGAGGCACCTAAGCCAAAGGCTCTGCCTGGAACCAGCTGACGGTACTGGAACCAGGGGGACCTATTCAAGATTGTCTTCCTAAGAACCAGCTAATGGTGCTGGAACTCAGATAGGCAGCAGAAGGTCCACAGGTTAAACAAAAGTTGCTAGGCCGCGAGCCGGCCATGGTTACCGAAAATCCACAGTCCTACAGGGGGAGCTTGTCCTATTGGCACTACGGAACCAGCCTTGATTGCCAGTTCCAGCAGCCCACATAGGAAGCACCTAAACTGCAGGCACCATAGAGTCGGCTAACCCGACCTCAACTTGACAGGACAATGTATTGGAGGACAAGTGACCTTGACACTACCCGGAAACAGCTGGCGTGCTGGAACCGGGCTGGGCAGGAGGGAGTACCCGTGCCAAAGACACTTCTGAGCAGCAACTGGCGGTGTTGGAGCCCAGGGATTACATGACAAACAGAGTGTAGGCTGAGGCCTATTTGGAGCAAGATGAAAGGGAACATTTAACCCCCCCAGGCGTTAGTAACTAGAAGAGCCACCTTGTGCAGCAGTAATGATGCACAAGGAAAAGGTGGCTCTTTTAATTATGCTCCTTGCACATGCTGAACATAACACTTATAAAATTTGGCCCCTCATACCGTGAAACCATCCCGGAGGCGGGACTTTCCTTCTTAATGAGACGCAGCATTGCTGTCATTCATGCCCCCTTGAAATGACAGACAAATGACTGGCACATCCAAACTAGTGTGAATAGGTGCATACCAGGAGCAGATACCTCCATATATAATATACAAAAAAAGGTTGCACTCTATCGTGCCAAAACACGTCAAATATGAAATGCATGAAATATGAATAGCAAAATGGCTTTTTGAACATTAGGAAAAAATTTTTGAGACGCTTAGCACAGAATTTGGCCAAATAGTGTGAGCCCATCAACCATCGTCAAGGTGGTCTCATTAAACTGATGGGTACCTGACCTCCCTGTCCAAATGTGAACACTTACCGAAGGCTAATGTCTGTATGCTTGGGTGAATATGGACACCTCTCTCACCAAAGCCTACATATGGGTTGGCCGGAACCAAGTGTGATTAGATGTAATTAAAAACCAGATGGTGAAGGGAGGAGTGCTCAGTCAGTAAGCTAACATAGAAATGACAGAAAAACGACTGGCACATCCAAACTAGTGTGAATAGGTGCATACCAGGAGCAGCTACCTCAATATATAATATACAAATAAAGGTTGCACTCTATCGTGCCAAAACACGTCAAATATGAAATACATGAAATATGAATAGCAAAATGGCTTTTTGAACATTAGGAAAAAAATTTTGAGACGCTTAGCACAGAATTTGGCCAAATAGTGTGAGCCCATCAACCATCGTCAAGGTGGTCTCATTAAACTGATGGGTACCTGACCTCCCTGTCCAAATGTGAACACTTACCGAAGACTAATGTCTGTATGCTTGGGTGAATATGGACACCTCTCTCAGCAAAGCCTACATATGGGTTGGCCGGAACCAAGTGTGATTAGATGTAATTAAAAACCAGATGGTGAAGGGAGGAGTGCTCAGTCAGTAAGCTAACATAGGAATGACAGAAAAACTATGTAGGCTTTGCTGAGAGAGGTGTCCATAGTCACCCAAGCATACAGACATTAGCCTTCGGTAAGTGTTCACATTTGGACAGGGAGGTCAGGTACCCATCAGTTTAATGAGACCACCTTGACGATGGTTGATGGGCTCACACTATTTGGCCAAATTCTGTGCTAAGCATCTCAAAAATTTTTTCCTAATGTTCAAAAAGCCATTTTGCTATTCATATTTCATGTATTTCATATTTGACGCATTCATACCCCCTTGGCGCCGGGTGCAGCCTCCTGAGCGTTGTTTGTTTGTGTACTAGAGTCTGTGCTGTTATGTTATCCTTTGGCCATGCGCAGTTAGCGCTGCCCGTCTTCTGACAACATTTGATGTCAGCATGACTGCGCCTGTGCGGTCGCGCTGCCCGAGATCACACCCCGCAGTGTCTTCTGATGTATTCACACTGCGGGGCTGGGATTCATGGCCTTGCACAGTGCATATCTTCGCCTCTCACTCATCTCCTTCCGCCTTCTTCAGACTGTGCAGTGTCAGCTGATCCCTAATCACATGCCACGGCCATGACGCCGCACAGTCTGAAGAAGGCGGAAGGAGATGAGTGAGAGGCGAAGATATGCACTGCGCATGCCCATGAATCCCAGCCCCGCAGTGTCTTCTGATTTATTCACACTGCGGGGTTGGGATTCATGGTCTTGCGCAGTGCATATCTTCGCCTCTCACTCATCTCCTTCCGCCTTGTTCAGACTGTGCGGCGTCAGCTGATCCCTAATCACATGCCACGGCCGTGACGCCGCACAGTCTGAAGAAGGCGGAAGGAGATGAGTGAGAGGCGAAGATATGCACTGCGCATGCCCATGAATCCCAGCCCCGCAGTGTGAATAAATAAGACACTGCGGGGCATGATCTTGGGAAGGGCGACTGCACAGGTGAAGGCAGCCTGACAACAAATGATGTCAGAAGACGGGCAGCGCTAACTGCGCATGGCCAAGGGATAACATAACAGCACAGGCTCTGGGACAGAGTCAAACAACGCTGAGGAGGCGGCGCCCGGCGCCAAGGGGGTAGGAATGATGGCTGTGCTGTGTCTCATTAAGAAGGAAAGTCCTACCTCCGGGACGGTTGAAGGTACGAGGGGACACATTTTATAAGTGTTAACTTCAGCGTGTGCAAGGAGAATAACTAAAAGAGCCACCTTGTTCAAATGCAGCATTAGTGCTGCACAAGGTGGCTCTTCTAGTTACAAACGCCTGGGGGGACAGGTTCCCTTTAATTTCTGTTGTAGTGTCAGCGTGGCGATCGCAGGACACATTGCCAGATACACAGCTGGGGATCAGCTGATGTTACTGAAACCCAATAACACGGCAGCAAGTGTTGACTGTGCAAACGGCACTTCCGGGCAGCAACTGGTGGTGTTGGAGCCCAGGGAATGCAGGAGAAGCAGAGTGTAGGCCGAAGCCTGCACGCGAGGCAGTTTAATATCTGTTGTAGTGTCAGCGTGGCGGTCGCAGGACACATTGCCGGATACACAGCTGGGGATCAGCTGACATTACAGAAACCCAATAACACGGCAGCAAGTGTTGACTGTGAAAACCGCACTTCCGGGCAGCAACTGGCGGTGTTGGAGCCCAGGGAATGCAGGAGAAGCGGAGTCTAGGCCGAAGCCTGCACTCGAGGCAGTTTAGTATCTGTTGTAGTGTCAGCGTGGCGGTCGCAGGACATATTGCCGGATACACAGCTGGGGATCAGCTGACGTTACTGAAACCCAATAACACGGCAGCAAGTGTTGACTGTGCAAACGGCACTTCCGGGCAGCAACTGGCGGTGTTGGAGCCCAGGGACAGCAGGAGGAGCAGACTAGAGTTATTGCCGCACACACAGCAGGGGAGCAGCTGGCGTTACTGAACCCCATTAACAGATGAGCAACTGTTGACTGTGCAGACAGCACTTTCGAGCAGCAACTGGTGGTGTTGGAGCCCAGGGACAGCAGGAAGAGCAGACTAGAGTTATTGCCACACACACAGCTGGGGAGCAGCTGGCGTTACTGAACCCCAATAACAGAAGAGCAACTGTTGACTGTACAGACAGCACTTCCGGGCAGCAACTGGTGGTGTTGGAGCCCAGAGAATGCAGGAGAAGCAGAGTGTAGGCCGAGGCCTAATTGGAGCAAGTTGAAAGGGAACCTTTAACCCCCCCCAGGTGTTTGTAACTGAAAGAGCCACCTTGTGCAGCACTAATGCTGCAAAAGGAAAAGGTGGGTCTTTTAATTATGCTCACCCCCTGAGGAAGCAGTCACATATTAACGCGAAACGCGCGTCGGGGTATATATCCAGGACCTGGACGGACGGTTACAGACACTTATGGGTAAATAATTCCTTTGGTAATACTGTTTAATCACTTTACGCATGTTGAACGTTGCGGGAATCAGGACACGGTATGTTGCCGGTTCAGTGATGGTTTATTATGGAGATATTTATGCCTTTTTGTACAACGGAACTAGGTGCTACTGTGCACACGTAAATTAATCCTCAAGTACCGCAACAATATATATCTTATAGTTCCGCCCAGTGGTTCCTGGTATACTAGATGCACTTTGAATGCAGTCACTTATCACTTATTTCTGCACAAATATATATTATTGCATATGATAATTTTATTAATGGATTCTAAATAAAACATATTCTTACATTTTTGTATTTTCTCTACCATTTTTTCCGACTCTTGTTTCTCCTGTGTTTGGTACATGTTGACTGTACAGACAGCACTTCCGGGCAGCAACTGGCGGTGTGGGAGCCCAGGGAATGCAGGAGGAGCAGACTTGAGTTATTGCTGCACACACAGCAGGGGAGCAGCTGGCATTACTGAACCCCACTAACACAGGAGCGAGTGTTTTTCTCTGTGCAGACAGCACTTCCGAGCAGCAACTGGTGGTGTGGGAGCCAAGGGAATGCAGGAGGAGCAGACTTGAGTTATTGCTGCACACACAGCAGGGGAGCAGCTGGCGTTACTGAACCCCAATAACAGAGGAGCAACTGTTGACTGTACAGACAGCACTTCTGAGCAGCAACTGGTGGTGTTGGAGCCCAGGGACAGCAGGAAGAGCAGACTAGAGTTATTGCCGCACACACAGCTGGGGAGCAGCTGGCGTTACTGAACCCCAATAACAGAAGAGCAACTGTTGACTGTACAGACAGCACTTCCGGGCAGCAACTGGTGGTGTTGGAGCCCAGAGAATGCAGGAGAAGCAGAGTGTAGGCCGAGGCCTAATTGGAGCAAGTTGAAAGGGAACCTTTAACCCCCCCCCAGGTGTTTGTAACTGAAAGAGCCACCTTGTGCAGCACTAATGCTGCAAAAGGAAAAGGTGGGTCTTTTAATTATGCTCCTTGCAAACGCAGAACTAAACACATATAAAATGTGTCCCCTGATACCGTGAAACCGTCCCGGAGGTGTGACTTTCTGACATTTGGTGTCAGGCTGATTGCGCTTGTGCGGCCGCGCTGCCCGAGATCCCGCCTCGCAGTGTCTTCTAATAATAATAATAATCTTTATTTTTATATAGCGCTAACATATTCCGCAGCGCTTTACAGTTTGCACACCTTATCATCGCTGTCCCTGATGGGGCTCACAATCTAAATTCCCTATCAGTATGTCTTTGGAATGTGGGAGGAAACTGGAGTGATTTAATCACATTGCGGGTCTGGGATTCATGGGCATGCGCAGTGCATATCTTCGCCTCTCACTCACCTCCTTCCGTCTTCTTCAGACTGTGCGGCGTCATGGCCGTGGCATGCTATTAGGGATCAGCTGAAGGCGCACAGTCTGAAGAAGGCGGAGGGAGATGAGTGAGAGCCTGAGGTGAAGATATGCACTGCGCATGCCCATGAATCCCAGCCCTGCAGTGTGAATAAATCAGAAGACACTGCGAGGCGGGATCTCGGTCAGCGCAGCCGCACAGGCGCAGTCATCCTGACACCAAATGATGTCAGAAGACGGGCAGCACTAACTGCACATGCCCAAGGTTTAACATAACAGCACAGGCTCCGGGACAGATTCAAACAACGCTGAGGAGGCGGCACCCGGCGCCAAGGGGGTAGGAATGATGGCTGTATTGCGTCTCATTACGAAGGAAAGTCCCACCTCCGGGACGGTTTCACTTTATCAGGGTACACATTTTATAAGTGTTAAGTTCAGCGTGTGCAAGGAGCATAACTAAAAGAGCCACCTTTTCCTTGTGCAGCATTACTGCTGCACAAGGTGGCTCTTTCAGTAACAAACGCCTGGGGGGGGACAGGTTCCCTTAAATTTCAGTTGTTGTGTCAGCGTGGAGGTAGCAGGACACATTGCCAGATACACAGCTGAGGATCAGCTGACGTTACTGAAACCCAATAACACTGGGTCATGTGTGTTGACTGTGCAGACGGCACTTCTGAGCAGCAACTGGCAGTGTTGGAGCCCGGGCATTACAGTTCAGGTGGTAGAAACATGAACACAACAGGAGACCTGGATACTGTAGCCAACCAATTATTTAATCTGGAAGAGGAGTGGCAAATTCCTGCGAGATCCAGGCCTTTTCATTTTCAGAAAAGTAAGCCGGTCAACGTTATCGGAGGATAGTCGCATGCGACGGTCTGTTAGTACACCACCTGCGGCACTAAAGACGCGTTCCGATAATACACTAGCAGCAGGGCAAGCCAGCACCTCCAATGCATACTGGCTAAGCTCTGGCCATGTATCCAGCTTAGAGACCCAAAACTTAAAGGGGGAAGAGCCGTCTGGGAGTACACTGAGAGGGCAAGACATGTAGTCTGTCACCATCTGACGGAAACGTTGCCTCCTGCTGACTGGAGCCGTCTGTGATGGTGTAGACATTTGTGGCGGGCACACAAAACTTTGCCACAGTTGGGCGATACTGGTCTTGCCTTGTGCTGAGGCACAGCTTCTGCTCCCTCTTTGTGCAGAGCTTCCTCCACTGCCTCGACGCACTGAGCTGCTTTGTAAAGCACTAGCAGCACTGCTCTCAATTGGACTGGAGAAGATGATGGACTGCACCAGTGTGTCTTGGTACTCCCGCATTTTACGCTCCCGGTTCTACGGTGTAATGAGGCTTTGAAAGTTGTCCCGGTAGCGAGGATCTAGGAGGGTGTACACCCAATAATCAGTCATGTTGAGAATGTGGGCGATGCGGCGGTCGTTTCTCAGGCACTGCAGCATGAAATCAACCATGTGCTGCAGACTGCCAACTGGCCAAGAGGTGTGATCTCTGCCTGCTCTGCATCACCCCACCCTCACTCTACACACTGACTACTGGAGAATTGTGTAACTCCCTCCTATGGACCGATGTCTTCCTCCTCCATTGACTCATCCTTCTCACAAAGTGTCCCCTGCCTAGGTCTTTGTGATGAACCGCGTTGTGCTGACTGTCCAGAAGCAGATGGAATTGGTGACTCCTCATCCTCCACCTCTTCCACAACATCATCCCTTAGCGCTTGCAGTGTTCTTTCAAGCAGGCAGATAAGGGGGACAGTCATGCTGACTAGTGCATCATCTGCACTCGCCATCCTCGTGGAATCATCGAAGGCACGCAAAACCTGGCAGACGTCTTTCATAGTGGCCCACTCAGTGGTTGTGAAGTCTGAACGGCGCGCAGTGCGACTTCTTTGCACCTGATGCAGCTGGTACTCCATTACTGCTTGCTGCTGCTCACGCAACCGCTCCAACATATGCAACGTGGAATTCCACCTGGTGGATAGGTCACTTGTGATACAATGTTCCGGAAGGAGGAGTCGGTGCTGCAGTGCTGCAATGCGCGATCTTGCCATGCTGGAACGCCGCAAGTGAGCACACTCTAGGCGAACCTTGTGCAGCAGTGCATCAAGATCCGGATAGTCCCTCAAAAAACTCTGCACGGCCAAGTTGAGCACATGTGCCAGACAAGGGATGTAAGTGAGGTTGCCTAGGGCCAGAGCTGCCACCAGATTTCGGCCATTGTCACACACTACCATGCCTGGCTGGAGATTCGCTGGCACAAACCACACGTCGCTCTCCTGCTTGATGGCTCCTGCGCTGTGTGGCTTCGATTCCCCAAAGAAATTAATTTCAATATGGCCTGTTGACGTTTGGCCACAGCTGTGCTCATATCGGTCGTAACAGGTAAACATTCACGGGTCCATGTGGAGGTGGACTGTGACGGCTCCTGCAGCGATGATTCTGAGGAACTTGAGAATGAGGAGGAGTCAATGGTACAGACTGGATTCCTGCAATCCTTGGAGTTGGCAAAACACGTCCTGCGCCACTCGCACAATCTTTACCCAGCTCCACAACATTAACCCAATGGGCAGTGAGGGAAAGGTATCGCCCCTGTCCATGGAGACTGGTCCACGCACCGGTGGTGAGGTGGACCTTGCTACTGACGGCATTCAGTAGCGTGTGTTTTATGTGTCCCTCCACATGTTTTTGCAGGGCAGGGACGGCTTGCCTGCTGAAATAAAAGCGGCTGGGCACATTGTATTGTGGGACTGCCAATGCCATCAAGTTACGGAAGGTGTCAGTCTCCACCAGCCTGAATGACAGCATTTCAAGGGACAGTAGTTTTTCAATGCCAGCATTCAGAGCCTGTGCTCGGGGGTGGTTTGCTGAGAATGGCTGCCTTTTCTCCCATGCCTGTGCTACTGATAGCTGTAGACTGGGCTGGGAGTGTGAGGATGACTGGGAACGTGGTGCTGTGGGTGGAATTACACTGGGTCTCTGGACAACAGTGCCAGAGGTTCTTCCATGGCGATCCTGTGAGGAAGCTGAACTAGCTGTGTGTGAGCTGGAGGAAGAGGCAACAACACGAGCTGAAGAGGTGGTAGGTGCCACTGTAGGTTGGCCTAGGTCTTCAGTGTGTTTTTGTAACTCCACCGAGTGCTTGGTCCGCACATGTTTCCACATATTTGTGGTATTGAGGTTGCTGACACTTTTCCCTCTTTTGACTTTCTGAAGACACACCTTGCATTTGACTAAGTAAATGTCATCTGCAACTGTGTCAAAAAAGGATCAGGCACTGCAAGTCTTGGGAGCCCCCGTTTTGGCTTTTGGAAGAGGCATGCTCCGAATGGGTGCCGAAGTGGAGGCTACAGGCACCGCAGTCTTCCCCCTCCCTCTCCCTCTTTGTGCCATTCGGGGAATCTCTTCCTGTGAGCTGCAGCCACCACCTTCCTGTACCTCACGCCACGATGGGTCAAGGACCTCCTCATCTACACTACCCTCTTCCACCAACTGCTTCTCCGCGGTAGTCTCGGCAGCACAGTACGCACCTGAAAGTGACACCTGAGTCTCATCATCAGATGCATACTGAGGTGTGCTGACCGGAAGCACTGGCTCACCCGTCTCTTCAGAGTCAGAGAGACAAAGCTGTTGGGCATCACTGCATACTGCCTCTTCTTCCATTTCTCCAATGCTGCTTGGCTAGCCCCCTCTTTCCAAGCCAAGAGATTCCGAGAACAGAAGTAGAGATGGCTCCTGTCTTGGGCTCTCTGACTGCCTGGGCAATTTGGCAGGTGGTGAAGAGACAGATGGGTGCTCTTCAGTGCTCTGTGTCTGAGAGGATGTGGCACTAATTGAAGTCGATGCGTTCGCTGCCATCCATCCGACAACGGCTTCAATTTGTTCGTCCCGCAGCAGCAGGGCACGGCGAGCTCCTACAAAGCTGCGCATGAAGGACTGTTCCCTGCTAAAACTGGGGAATGATGAGTCACCGGTGCCCGCAGCAGGCACAGAATCCCCACGTCCTCTCCCTGCTCCACCTCCACGCCCACGCCCACGTGCCTTACTCCCTGCCTTCTTCATCTTGGTAGACTGATAAAGATAGGCAGAAAAGTACTAAGGGCTTAGTGTGCTTATTCCTGAACAGCTGCTAACAGGTATAAGGAACACTAATTTTATCAAGTGTGGACTAGACTTTAATATGACCTAATGTGGCTTACACAACTCTAAAGTGGAGTGTTTGGTGAACTTTATAAACTTTTTGTTTTTTCCGCAGAACAGACTACATAGTGAGCTGCACTCACACAGAGACCGTGCAGACAGCTGTAAACGGCGCTGCAAGGCCAAAAAAAGCTCCTCTATGTAATCCTATATAGTGTTTTTCCACAATCTAGCAGGATACGGATGGAAAGCCACTAATAGGATAAATTTGAAAAAATGTGCAGCAGGCTGCACTAATTGAGAAATGGACAATGGAACGGTATGAGGCAGTGACGCACCCTGAGCTGATTACAACCAGCTGTGGCGGCAGAACAGACTACAGAGTGAGCTGCACTCACACAGAAACCGTGCAGACAGCCGTAAACGGCGCTGCAAGGCCAAAAAAAGCTCTTCTATGTAATCCTATATAGTGTTTTCCATAATCTAGCAGGATACGGATGGAAAGCCACTAATAGGATAAATTTGAAAAAATGTGCAGCAGGCTGCACTAATAGAAAAACGGACAATGGAACGGTATGAGGCAGTGACGCACCCTGAGCTGACTACAACCAGCGGTGGCTGCAGACCAGACTACAGAGTGAGCTGCACTCACACAGACACCTTGCAGACAGCCGTGAACAGCGCTGCAAGGCACAAACAAGGTTCTCACACAGCGGTTGCTAAATTAGCCTGGGTAAAGCACAATGAAGCAAATCGCTATCTCTAAACTGGCCCTCAGTCAGAACACAGCGTCCTGTCCCTAATTGAATTCACAGCAGAGTGAACCCAAAATGGCGCCGGCGACTTTTATACTGCATCATGACATAATTTCAGCAGCCAATCACAGCCATGCCAGTAGTTACATGCCTACCATGCAGAACGGGATGTGCCCACACTTCTAATCATTCCTCAATGGCTGAATTCTGGCTCTTTGAATTATGGGAACTTCCGATTCCGGTATCCGATATACTGAAAGTATTGGAACTCGGTATCGGAATTCCGATACCGCAAATATCATCCGATACCCGATACTTGCGGTATCGTAATGCTCAACACTATTGGGGACCATGTAAATCAGGAAGGGGACATGTAGACCAGGATGGGGACCATACATACCAGCATTGGGAAATATATACCAGGCTGTGGACATACTCACCAGGATGATGGGCATATATACCAGGATGGGGGACATTACTCCATAATGAAGGGGGCAATTCATAAGCCTTTATAGAATTTAGAACGCTACAGGGGCCCATACACCTGACCAACATATGTGTGTGGGGGGGAGCAGGTCCAAATTACGCACTGGGGTCCATCGGACACTTGCACCACTGCAAAACCATATCATACATTCTCAGCAAGAACACAAGCTGGTACAAGTGACAGAATCTCACTTTTCTGCGGTGCCTTCTGGGCTTCCAGGACCAACTATTTCCGCCAGCAGCACCCTGCTTTTGGTGGGCTCCCACTGAGATGATAATGTATTAGGTATCACCAGCAGTCCCATGTAACTCCACAGATAATACAGTGATACTTTTGTGAGTACAGATAGCAGTGATGGCTCCTCTGGATCACACTGCTGCTGGCTCTGCATGTGCTGGTGGGAAGAGTAAGGGTATGTGTCCACGTTCAGGATTGCATCAGGATTTGATCAGGATTTGACGCAGGTAAATTCTGCACCAAATCTGCACCTGAGGTCACTGGCAGGTCACCTGCGTTTTTCATGCATTTTTTGACACTTTTTTTTCATGCGGCTTTGTGTGTGTTTTTGTAAGCTCAATAAAAATATACCAAAAAAAAGTGATGTAATTTCTTGTCCAACCTCTTCATTTACATTCTCCATTGAAGAATAATATTTACTCACACACAGACAGATAGATGATAGATAACAGATTGATCGATAGATAGATAGATAATAGATGATAGATATAGGATAGATAGATAGATAGATAGATAGATAGATAGATAGATAGATAGATAAATAGATAGATCTATCGTATCTATCATATCTATCTATCGTATCTATCTATCGTATCTATTATCTATCTATAAATATACCTGCCGATAGATATATCTATAGATAGCTACATAGATATATCGATAGATGGATAATAGATAGATAGATGATAGATAGATAATAGATAGATACAATAGATAGATAATACCAAGCCCGATATTTAGTATATCTATGTTTCTATAGATATATCTATCTATAAATATATCTATAGATAGATTATCCATCTATATAATCATCTAAGGGCTACTTCCGTCTGTTTGTCTGTCTGTCTTTCTGCCTGTAACGGAAATCCCGAGTCACTGATTGACTGCCGGCCGCGAATTGGCCACTCCCTACTCCCCATCCCGGACCAACTTTTTTACTATTGATGCTGGATATGCAGCATCAATAGTAAAAAGATATAATGGTAAAAGTAATAAAAAAAAACAAACATGCTATTCTGACCTTCCGTCGCCTCCGCAGCTTTCCCGCTCCTCCCGATGCTCTTGGCAGCTTCCGTTCCCAGAGATGCATTGCAAAATTATACAGATGACGTAGCGGTCTCTGGCAAAGACCGCTAAGTCATCTGGGTAATTTCGCAATTTCTAGGAACGGAAGCTGCCGGCCGCATCATGAGGAGCGGGACAGCTTCGGTGGATGACAGAAGGTGAGTATATAACTATTTTTTATTTTAATTCTTTTTGTGGGCTGTGCTATTTACTACGTGGCTGCTATATACTACATGGCTGCTATATACTATGTGGCTGCGCTATCTACTGCGTTGGCTGTGCTATATACTATGTGGCTGTGCTATATACTATGTGGGCTGTGCTATATACTACGTGGCTGTGCTATATACTACGTGGCTGTGCTATATACTACGTGGCTGCTATATACTATGTGGCTGTGCTATCTTCTGCATGGGCTGTGTTATTTACTACGTGGGCTGTGCTATTTACTACACATCCAGCTGCGATCAATCAGCGATATTGGCTCGGAACTTAACCCCCACTCACAGCGCGATGTACATACATACATATTCTAGAATACCCAATGCGTTAGAATTGAGCCACCATCTAGTATATATATATATATATATATATATATATATATATATAATCGTCTAAGAGTCTGTTTGTCTGTAACGGAAATCCCCGGTAGCTGATTGATCGCGGGCGGCTGGCATGACCAATCAGCGACAGGTGCAGTCTGGCCGAGAATTGGCGCGGGATTTGTTGTGAATTCTGCTCTTGGGCTCCCTCCAGTGGTTATAAGTGGTAGCACTGCTGTCTCTGGATCGCAGCATTTATCAGGTGTGTTCACTTTTTGCAATTCTGACTGGGCTATTTAGTCTTGCTTGACCCTTTAGTCAGTGCCAGTTGTCCATTGTTCCTGAAGGATTCACATCCCTGCCTGGTCTCTCCTGCTTTGCTGTTCATTTCAACAAAGATAAGTTCTGGCCTTGATTTTTTGCTGTCCACATGCTGTGGCCTTATTGTTCAGTTCTTTTCCATGTTTTTGTCTTGTCCAGATTGGTCTGTATAAGGATTTGTTTAGCCAAGCTGGTATCTCTGGAGATGCAGATATACCCTCCATATCTTTAGTTAGCTGTGGAGATTTTGTATTTTCTGTGGTGGATATTTTCTAGTGTTTTAATACTGACCGCATAGTACTCTGTCCTATCCTTTCTATTTAGCTAGTAGTGGCCTCCTTTGCTAAATTCTGATTTCAGTCTGTGTATGTTTTTTCCCTCTCCTCTCACAGTCAATATTTGTGGGGGGCTGTCTATCCTTTGGGGATTTTCTCTGAGGCAAGATAGTTTTCCCTTTTCTATCTCTAGGGGTAATTAGTCCTCCGGCTGTGTCGAGATGTCTAGGGAGTGATAGGTACATTCCACGGCTACTTCTAGTTGCGGTGTTAAGTTCAGGGTCTGCGGTCAGTACAGGTTCCACCTTCTCCAGAGTACGTCTCATGCTGCTCTTAGGCCACCAGATCATAACAGTACAACTGGCCAACAATGAGTTAACCGCATCTCAGAAGAAGGGAAGGAAAGTGCTGAGCCATTTTTTTTTCTGTAGTCTGTTGTGTTTTTTTTTTTCCGTCTTTACCTCTGGGTGGCTCAGGAGTTCGGCGCTGGTATAAATGTTCAGGGATTGGCTTCTCGTGTGGATCAACTTGCTGCTAGAGTACAAGGTATTTCCGATTATATCATTCAGACTCCAGTTTTAGAGCCTAGAATTCCAACTTCTGATTTGTTTTTTGGGGACAGGTCCAAATTTTTGAGCTTTAAAAATAACTGTAAACTGTTTTTTGGAAGGAAAGTGCTGAGCCATTTTTTTTTCTGTAGTCTGTTGTGTTTTTTTTTTTTCCGTCTTTACCTCTGGGTGGCTCAGGAGTTCGGCGCTGGTATGGATGTTCAGGGATTGGCTTCTCGTGTGGATCAACTTGCTGCTAGAGTACAAGGTATTTCCGATTATATCATTCAGACTCCAGTTTTAGAGCCTAGAATTCCAACTTCTGATTTGTTTTTTGGGGACAGGTCCAAATTTTTGAGCTTTAAAAATAACTGTAAACTGTTTTTTGCTCTGAAACCCCGTTCCTCTGGTGATCCCATCCAGCAGGTTAAAATTGCTATATCTCTGCTGCGTGGTGACCCCCAGGATTGGGCATTTGCCCTGGAACCTGGGAATCTGGCGTTGCTTAATGTAGACACCTTTTTTCAGGCGCTTGGGTTATTGTATGATGAACCTAATTCAGTGGATCATGCTGAGAAGACCTTGTTGGCCCTGTATCAGGGTCAAGAAGCAGCAGAATCATATTGCCAGAAATTTAGAAAATGGTCTGTACTGACTAAATGGAATGAGGATGCCTTGGCGGCAATTTTCAGAAAGGGTCTTTCTGAATCCGTTAAAGATGTTATGGTGGGATTCCCCACGCCTGCTGGTCTGAGTGATTCTATGTCTCTGGCCATTCAGATTGATCGGCGCTTGCACGAGCGCAGAGTTGTGCACACTATGGCATTGTCTTCCGAGCGGAGTCCTGAGCCTATGCAGTGTGATAGGATTGTGTCTAGAGCTGAACGACAAGGATTCAGACGTCAGAATAGGTTGTGTTTTTACTGCGGCGATTCTGCTCATGTTATTTCTGATTGCCCTACGCGTACCAAGAGAATCGCTAGTTCTGTTACCACCAGTACTGTACAACCTAAATTTCTGTTATCTGTGACCCTGATCTGCTCATTATCGTCATTTTCTGTCATGGCATTTGTGGATTCAGGCGCTGCTCTAAACTTAATGGACTTAGAATTTGCCAGACGTTGTGGTTTCCCCTTGCAGCCTTTGCAGAGTCCTATTCCTTTGAGGGGCATTGATGCTACACCGTTGGCTAAATATAAACCTCAGTTTTGGACACAGCTGACCATGTGCATGGCGCCAGCCCATCAGGAAGATTGTCATTTTCTGGTGTTGCATAATTTGCATGATGCTATTGTGCTGGGTTTCCCATGGTTACAGGTGCATAATCCGGTATTAGATTGGAAATCTATGTCTGTGACTAGTTGGGGTTGTCAGGGGGTTCATGGTGACGTTCCTTTGATGTCAATTGCCTCCTCCCCCTCTTCTGAAATTCCTGAGTTTTTTTCAGATTTCCAGGATGTATTCAATGAGCCCAAGTCCAGTTCCCTTCCACCGCATAGGGACTGTGATTGTGCTATTGACTTGATTCCAGGCTGTAAGTTCCCTAAGGGCCGACTTTTCAACCTGTCTGTGCCAGAACATACCGCCATGCGGAGCTATGCTAAGGAGTCCTTGGAGAAGGCGCATATTCGGCCATCTTCTTCACCATTGGGAGCAGGTTTTTTTTTTGTTGCCAAAAAAGATGGCTCCTTGAGACCCTTTATTGATTATCGCCTCTTGAATAAGATCACGGTCAAATTCCAATACCCTTTGCCTTTGCTTTCTGATCTGTTTGCTAGGATTAAGGGGGCTAGTTGGTTTACTAAAATTGACCTTCGAGGGGCATATAATCTTGTTCGTATTAAGCAGGGTGACGAATGGAAAACTGCGTTTAATACGCCTGAAGGCCATTTTGAATACCTTGTGATGCCATTCGGACTCTCTAATGCTCCATCTGTGTTTCAGTCCTTCATGCATGATATATTTCGGAATTATCTTGATAAATTCATGATTGTATATTTGGATGATATTTTGATTTTTTCAGATGATTGGGAGTCTCATGTGAAACAAGTCAGGATGGTATTTCAGATCCTTTGTGATAATGCCTTGTTTGTGAAGGGGTCTAAGTGCCTCTTTGGAGTACAGAAGATTTCTTTTTTGGGCTTCATTTTTTCTCCCTCATCTATAGAAATGGATCCGGTTAAAGTTCAGGCCATTCCTGATTGGATCCAGCCCACATCCGTGAAGAGCCTTCAGAAATTTTTGGGCTTTGCTAATTTTTATCGCCGTTTCATTGCCAATTTCTCCATTGTGGTTAAACCCCTGACCGATTTGACGAAGAAAGGCGCTGATGTGACGAATTGGTCCTCTGCGGCTGTTTCTGCCTTTCAGGAGCTTAAGCGCCGATTTACTTCTGCCCCGGTGTTGCGTCAGCCGGATGTTTCTCTTCCTTTTCAGGTTGAGGTTGACGCTTCAGAGATTGGGGCAGGGGCCGTTTTGTCTCAGAGGAATTCTGATGGTTCCTTGATTAAACCGTGTGCCTTCTTTTCTCGAAAGTTTTCGCCTGCGGAACGCAATTATGATGTCGGCAATCGTGAGTTGTTAGCTATGAAGTGGGCATTTGAGGAGTGGCGACATTGGCTTGAGGGGGCCAAGCACCGTATTGTGGTCTTGACCGATCATAAGAATCTGATTTACCTCGAGTCTGCCAAACGGCTGAATCCTAGACAGGCCCGATGGTCCCTGTTTTTCTCCCGTTTTGATTTTGTGGTCTCGTATCTTCCGGGTTCTAAAAATGTTAAGGCTGATGCCCTCTCTAGGAGCTTTTTGCCTGATTCTCCTGGGGTCCTTGAGCCAGTCGGCATTCTGAAGGAAGGGGTGATTCTTTCTGCCATCTCCCTTGATTTGCGATGGGTTCTTCAGGAGTTTCAGGCTGATAAACCTGACCGCTGTCCAATGGGGAAACTGTTTGTTCCTGACAGATGGACTAGTAAAGTGATTTCGGAGGTTCATTGTTCTGTGTTGGCTGGTCATCCTGGGATTTTTGGTACCAGAGATTTGGTTGGTAGGTCCTTTTGGTGGCCTTCTTTGTCATGGGATGTGCGTTCTTTTGTGCAGTCCTGTGGGACTTGTGCGCGGGCCAAGCCTTGCTGTTCCCGCGCTAGTGGGTTGCTTTTGCCTTTGCCGGTCCCTGAGAGGCCTTGGACGCATGTTTCTATGGATTTTATTTCGGATCTTCCGGTTTCCCAGAGGATGTCGGTTATCTGGGTGGTTTGTGACCAGTTCTCTAAGATGGTTCATTTGGTACCTTTGCCTAAGTTGCCTTCCTCTTCTGATTTGGTTCCGTTGTTTTTTCAGCATGTGGTTCGTTTGCATGGCATTCCGGAGAATATTGTGCCGGTAGAGGTTCCCAGTTTGTTTCTAGGTTTTGGCGGGCCTTTTGTGCTAGGCTGGGCATTGATTTGTCTTTTTCTTCCGCATTTCATCCTCAGACAAATGGCCAAACCGAGCGAACTATCAGACTTTGGAAACTTATTTGAGATGCTTTGTGTCTGCTGATCAGGATGATTGGGTGGCTTTCTTGCCATTGGCCGAGTTTGCCCTTAATAATTGGGCTAGTTCTGCTACCTTGGTTTCACCCTTCTTTTGTAACTCTGGTTTTCATCCTCGTTTTTCTTCGGGGCAGGTTGAGCCTTCTGATTGTCCTGGGGTGGACTCTGTGGTTGATAGGTTGCAGCAAATTTGGGCTCATGTTGTTGACAATTTGGTGTTGTCTCAGGAGGGGGCTCAGCATTTTGCTAACCGTCGTCGGTGTGTTGGTTCCCGGCTTCGGGTTGGGGATTTGGTCTGGTTGTCTTCCCGTCATGTTCCTATGAAGGTTTCTTCCCCAAAGTTTAAGCCTCGGTTTATTGGCCCTTATAGGATTTCTGAGATTATCAATCCAGTGTCTTTTCGTTTGGCCCTTCCAGACTCTTTTTCCATCCATAATGTTTTTCATAGATCTTTGTTGCGGAAATATGTGGTGCCCGTTGTTCCCTCTGTTGATCCTCCTGCCCCGGTGTTGATTGATGGGGAGTTGGAGTATGTGGTTGAGAAGATTTTGGATTCTCGTTTTTCGAGGCGGAAGCTTCAGTATCTTGTCAAATCGAAGGGTTATGGCCAGGAGGATAATTCTTGGGTTGTTGCCTCCGATGTTCATGCTGAGGATTTGGTTCGTGTCTTTCATTTGGCTCGTCCGGATCAGCCTGGGGGCTCTGGTGAGGGTTCGGTGACCCCCTCCTCAAGGGGGGGTACTGTTGTGAATTCTGCTCTTGGGCTCCCTCCGGTGGTTATAAGTGGTAGCACTGCTGTCTCTGGATCGCAGCATTTATCAGGTGTGTTCACTTTTTGCAATTCTGACTGGGCTATTTAGTCTTGCTTGACCCTTTAGTCAGTGCTAGTTGTCCATTGTTCCTGGAGGATTCACCTCCCTGCCTGGTCTCTCCTGCTTTGCTGTTCATTTCAACAAAGATAAGTTCTGGCCTTGATTTTTTGCTGTCCACATGCTGTGGCCTTATTGTTCAGTTCTTTTCCATGTTTTTGTCTTGTCCAGCTTGGTCTGTATAAGGATTTGTTTAGCCAAGCTGGTATCTCTGGAGATGCAGATATACCCTCCATATCTTTAGTTAGCTGTGGAGATTTTGTATTTTCTGTGGTGGATATTTTCTAGTGTTTTAATACTGACCGCATAGTACTCTGTCCTATCCTTTCTATTTAGCTAGTAGTGGCCTCCTTTGCTATATTCTGATTTCAGTCTGTGTATGTTTTTTCCCTCTCCTCTCACAGTCAATATTTGTGGGGGGCTGTCTATCCTTTGGGGATTTTCTCTGAGGCAAGATAGTTTTCCCTTTTCTATCTCTAGGGGTGATTAGTCCTCCGGCTGTGTCGAGATGTCTAGGGAGTGATAGGTACATTCCACGGCTACTTCTAGTTGCGGTGTTAAGTTCAGGGTCTGTGGTCAGTACAGGTTCCACCTTCTCCAGAGTACGTCTCATGCTGCTCTTAGGCCACCAGATCATAACAGGGATTTAAACCACGCTTCGCTGATTGCTCGCGCCCGGCCGGCCGCAACCAATCAGCGATATTGCAGCGGGATTTAAATACCACTTCGTAAATAAACTGCATACATATTCTAGAATACCCGATGTGTTAGAATCAGGCCACCACCTAGTAGATATGTAATAGCAAGGCCGATGTTTATGAATGAACTTTTAATTTAAAAAAAAAATGGCGTGGGCTCCCGCGCAATTTTCTGCACCAGAGGGGGAAAGCCGATGGCTGGGTGCCAATACTTGTAGCCTGGGAAGGGGGTAATACCCATGGCCCCTCTCTAGGCTATGAATATCAGCCCGCAGCTGTCTGTGTAAAGATAGGGGGTGTAGAGAAACGGGGTCAGTGGGTGCTCTCGTCCGCTGGCCCGGCTGTCTTTAGCAAGACTGCATGGACCACGGCTCATACCATTGAATGCCCACTCTATCTCCCAGTGGGCAATACACTACACAGACAACACAGGGTTAAGGTAAAACAGTGTGGCAATACTTTATTGAACCACAACACACAATAGCAAACAGAACAATCCCACCAATTACCCCAAGATGGTGCACAGTACAGGGCCTCACCCTTCCGCTGACTCGTCGAGATAATGGTAGATGTTACGTCCGAGCTCCCAGGGTCCTTACTCCATCTGTGGATGCACGCAGAAAGGAGGTAACGACAAGCGTAGGGAGATATCCGAGAGCAGTCCTCTGTTCTTCAGCCGGGTCCAACAGACCCTCGGCTAAGATCCTGAAGAGTCTTTACAAGGTCAAAAGCCAGTTGACATGTCAGCTCCCAGGGTCGCTACTTCATCTGTGGATGCACGTACAGAGAAGAGGTAACGACAAGCATAGGGAGATGACCAAGAACTGTCCATAGAGTCCATACAAGGTCCAAAGCCAGTTGACACGAGAGTCACCACCTGGCTTATCTCACAATCTCCATGGAACCAGGCGACAAGCGGGTCCCAAACCTGGCTTTCTCCAAACATATCCATGGTTCAGAGATGGTCACTGGATCAGATCTGTGTCCTTCCAACCGGAGCCGAAAACCCCTAGGCTGTTTCCTATAGAATCATAGATCAGTGTCCCTCGTGATGGTGCCATGATGAATTGGCTGCAGTCCTTTCTCTTGTCTATTGGGTGGTTTGCAGAATGTCTGGCTGGTAGCTCTGTGTTACTTCAGTCTCCCAGGATGTGATCTCTGAGTCTTTTTATACCCAAGGCGTGTAAGCTATTTTTAGAATTACCCAGGGTCCATCAGTCCAACATCAAGATAAGGTAAACAATGATGATGGGATCAAGGTAGCACTATTAGCATATCAGCACACATCAATAAACAAAGCTTAACACACTCTATGTACAGTCACTATTACAGACTTACACAGTATGTTAGATAGTATATCAGTTGGCAAGTCTGTCTTCTTGACCCACCAGACATAAACACTTAAATTCACAAGCCAATATACAGCTAAAAAGCCAGTTCTTTTGGTTTGCAAAAACATGGTTGTCTGGGAAATTAAGATACAATCTGGTTTCTTCACAGGGGGACCCCCCAAAAAAAGACGTGGGGTCCCCCTATATTTTATAGCCAGAAAGGCTACGCAGACTGCGGGCTGATATTCATAGCCTAGAGAGGGGCCATGGATATTGGCCCCCCAGCTACAAAGACCAGCCCCCAGCTGCCCCAGAAATGGCGCATCTGTAAGATGCGCCAATTCCGGCACTTAGCCCCTCTCTTCCCACTCGCGTGTAGTGGCTGAATATGGAGTAATAAGGGGTTAATGTCACCTTGCTATTGTAAGGTGACATTAAGGCGGGTTAATAATGGAGAGGCGTCAATAAGACGCCTATCCATTATTAATCCTAGAGTAGTGAAAGAGTTAAGAAAAAAAATAAAGACGCAGCCAGAAAAAAGTATTTTAATATTCTTAATTTAACCATACTTACCATACTCGATCACCTGCAAAAAATTAAAAATAATAAACCGTATACTACCTGTCCGCCATAGTCCAATTAATAACGAGTGTCCCACGATGATCTCCCCTATTGAACAGTGACATTGGGTGATGTTACTGCTCTATAGGCCCTCCAGTGACACACTGACAGGAGACAATGGCTCCTGCAGTGCATCACTGAGGTTATCTGAGTTCAGGATCTCACTTTATGGCATTGCTGCGTGGGAACTTTCTCACACAGCAGTGCCACAAGTGAGACTAGGGACTATTTTTTACCGTGGTGGAGGAATACAGTGCGGAAGGATACCTTCCTTCATTGTATTCCTGGAGCCCCTGGAGAGTGGTCACATCAGCTGATGCTGCTGCTCTCCACGGGAGATCGTTGTGGGACACTCGTTTTAATTGGATTTCTGCGGATCAGGGAGTATAGTGTTTGTTTATTATTTTATTATTTGTTACAGGTAACACTGGCTTCGGGGATCAAAGTGACAAGTGATGGTGAGTATGTAATCTATGTCTAATGTACTGTATGTCTATATGTATCTATTGTATGTACTGTATGTATGTGTTGTATGGTGTATGTTGCATGTTGAATGGTGCATGGCACATGTCGTATTTTGCATGTCGCATGTTGCATGTTGTCGCATGTCGCACGTTGTCGCATGTCGCACGTCGCATGTAGCACTTTGTCGCATGTTGCATGTCGCATGTCGTCACATGCTGCATGTGGCATGTTGTTGCATGTCGTCGCCTGTCGCATGTTGAATGTCGCATGTTGTCGCATGTCACATGTCGTCGCATGTTGTCGCATGTTGCATGTTGCACGTTGTTGCATGTTGTCGCATGTTGCATGTTTTTGCATGTCGCATGTTGCATGTTGTCGCTTGTTGCATGTTGTCGCATGTTGCATGTCATCGCATGTCACACGTTGCATGTCGCATGTTGTCACATGTTGCATGTCACATGTCATCGCATTGTCACATGTTGCATGTCGCATGTTGTCTCATGTCATCGCATGTTGACGTATGTTGCATGTCGCATGTTGTCACATGTTGCATGTAACATGTTGCATGTAACATGTTGCATGTCATCGCATGTTGCATATTGCATGTCGCATGTTTTCGCATGTCATCGCATGTCGCATGTTGTCGCATGTTGTCACATGTTGCATGTCGCAAGTTGTCGCATGTCGTTGCATGTTGTCGCATGTTGGATGTTATTGCATGTTGTCGCATTGTTTATGTTGCATGGTGTATGTTGTGTGTTGTATGTTGTGTGTTGTATGTGCACACAGTGTAGATGAGTCCAGCTCTGCTACATCTGGATGCCTGACATCCAGATGTAGCAGAGCCGGTAGATGATCGCCGGAGATAACTCTCCAGCGATCACCTACACTACAGTGTTCTCACAAACAGCTGATCAGCTGTTTGCGAGAACCAGACTAGTGACCGGAGATAACTCCTGGTCACGTGCATGGCAGTTCTCGCGATAACATAAGTTATCGCGAAAACTGCAGTGGACGAGGGACTTCTGGCGGTGGGACAGGTGAGCCGGCAGACATGCGTAGTAAGCTGCATGTATGCAGTTTCTAAGCATGTGACTAATCATTAGATATGATTATATCGCATTTAATGATAGTCTATGGTAAATATACCGTGCGGCGACAGAGCGTTCTGAAAAGATGCGCCGCATGTCCGTTTATGTGGGACTGCCGCCTGCGTGTTTTACCGCATAGAGGAGGAGGGATTTCATGAAATCCCCTCCAGTATGCTGTAACATCTGGATGCTGCGTGTTTGACGCTGCGGCTCTACACAGCGTCAAACACGCAGCGTTTCCTGAACGTGGAAACATACCCTAAGGCAGAATCAGTGAGAGATGAGAGCAGACTATACAGAATCTATCTATTGCTGATAATGACAAACTGCTACAAACCTCAGATCTTCAGCATTTTTGCAGTTTTGCACTAGGTCAACTGTAAATCACAAGCTGATCACATACCATGTGAACATCCTCACCCTGCACCTCAAATATCATAGATCTGAAACTTTGTGATGCTGCAATTGGCAATTTTCTGTGTGGGCAATTCACCGTGTGGGTAATTTTCCATGTGAGCAATTTTCTGTTGACCATTTTTCCTGTGGGCATTTTTCATGTGGGCAATTTTCCTGTGGGGATTTTTCAGGGAACCGAAATCTACATAGGTAAATAAAAAATAATTATTAGACAACACATAAACACATTGAAAACACTCTGTCACCCATAAAACATATATCAGAGATTACAGAATGCTAATTGAACCAAAAACAGCCAAAGAGAATTACTTATGATGGAACAGATTTACAACAAAATAAATAGATTCACAAAAAAGCCCCAAAACCAAAACTCTTGTTTAACCCTTGCGGAGATAGAGTGCCTAAGTGATACTTCCAGCAGCTTTCCAATTGGGCCAAAGCCTTTCCCACATTGCCACCTCTGATCCCTAAAGAAATTGAATCAATACCTTTTATCTTTAGCCACCTGCATTACATTGATGGCATTTTTTTTAAATGTTTAGGCAGGGTTTTTAGTGTGGACTTATCGTCAGTGGTTTTGGCTTTTTCAATGTCTCTTTCTTCAATGTCTTTTTAGTTCTCGTGTTGGTAACCCGATATTGACATTTTTACACGAGCAGGTGGCATGATATATAACACAGCGAGAGGAACACGTGATGTGTTTCCTGATGTTATATGTTTTGGTTCTGTCAAAATTAGAAAAGGTCTTGGTTTTTATCAAATTCAAACATGCCTTGCATGTACTGCAATGGAAAAAAACAGCATTTATTGTGGTTGTAGGATTTATCTTTGATCGAGTTAGATTGTATAAACTATGTAATAACAGATCCCGGAGATTTTTTGATCTTCTTGCTACTACTTGAGGATCTTTAATAATAATAATAATAATCTTTATTTTTATAAAGCGCTAACATATTACGCAGCGCTTTACAGACATTATCATCGCTGTCCCCAATGGGGTTCACAATCTAAATTCCCTATCAGTATGTCTTTAGATCAGTAAAAAGTACATTCCAATGTAATAACTTTGCAAAAATTACTACATTTCTGTTTTTGTTCAGTCAAGATGGGGTGCAGAATGTACAATAATGAGAAAAAAATGAACTTTTCTGAATTTACCAAATGGCTGCAATGAAACAAAGAGTGAAAAATTTAAGGGGGTGTGAATACTTTCCGTACCCACTGTACATTGTCTCAGCTCCCCCAATGTCGTCATTGATCACTGGTTTTATTAATAATAATAATAAAGCGCCCCCAAGGGCTGTGGGGTACTTGGTACCGGGTCCTGCAGTTCACAGGGTATGTCACGGTGCCTGACCCGGTCCGTGGCCCTGGGACGTCTGTATTAAAGAGGAAAGGTCTTTAAAGGTATAGAGTGTGTGTTCGTGATGCCACCTGTGGTATTCGGTCAGGGTGACCGACGCTGCTTTAAGGGGTCTGCTGGGGTGATGTTATGGCAGTTAGATGGTATACCTTCACACAGGTGAAGTATGTTCCTAGGGCTTCCCGGTGTGTAGATGGTATGGTGAGAGGCGCAGAGAAGAACGAGGACACAAGGTTGCAGTCTCTTTACACTTACTGAGGACTTCAGCATCCACAGTACAGGGCCCAAGATCACAGGGCAAGCAGAATCCGGACGGTTTGGAGGCAAGTCCAGAGTCCCCTTGTCCAAGTGGAAATCAGTAGCCTTCCTTTACGCTGTGGTGGTGTAGTTTCTTACTGTCTATGGCTTCACATAAGGGTCTCACGGATGTGGTGTTTCATTCTCTCTGTCCCCCATATACTGTAGAATAGGAAAAAACCCGTATGACTGGAGACTTGAGCCTGTTTATAAGGTCTTTTAGATAACCTGGCTCTGTAGGTGTCACCGTGCCTCCTCGGAAAGGTGCGGACAGGTAACCTGCAATTAGCTGTCCTGCCGGTCTCTGAAATAAGGCGTAGAGGTCCTTACTCCCTCGGTGTTCCGGCTACCGTGATTTTGCGCCTCAGAAGGAGACAGCTTGAGCAGGGCTGGTTCCCTTCTGGTATCCTGTGCTTTGCTTCGACTTCCTTCATGCTCGCTGCAATACAGTTCTGTCTTTCAATGTCTCTTTCTGGGAGCTGCAGCTCTGAGGGCATGCACAGCTCCTTTAACCTTCCATCCTCCTCAGACTCTGGTCTGGAACTAACAGAACTCCTGTCTGGAGCTCTGCCAGGAACTCACTAACTTTCCCTACAGACTACCAGTTATATATATATGGGGAGTGACCTAATAAATAGGAGCAGAAGCTCCCCCTGGTCGCCTGGAGTGTGAAATGTGTTGCATGTTTGTGATACCTGGATGCAGTTATCCTTCTTTGCCTCCAAACGTGGCATCACTCTCCCCGAGAGGAAAGCAATACCACTGCGACAACCAGGACCCTGAGGCGCAGCACTCCCCCCCCCCCGTTAAATCCAGTACTCCCAGACTGGGAAAAGAAAACAACAGTTACGGGTTAGCAAAAAGGCAACAATTTTTGGAATGCAATAAAACAAGTTAATACTATAGCTAAGCTTCCCTTTATGGGAGGTGAGGACACTTGAACGTTGCATTAACTATTTACATCGTAGGCCTACTTTTAAGAACAATTTAATAAAACAGTGCAACAACTAACTAGGTATGAAGTGCTATGACCCTCACGGTTATACTATCTAGTGCAAAGTTTTCGTCTAACCCCCGCAGGTTACTTTATTCTCGTCATTTTAACAAAAGTGCATCAGGATATCAGCTACATAAAACACTATTCTATCTAAAGTGAAACCTCAACTTTCATCACTATTAACTATATTAGCTCTTTAATATATTCTAGCAAAGTGCAACGATTAAACAACCCCTTTAAGGGTTCCAACAATATTCAAGTCTCTTTTAATGAGGTAGTGCAAAGTATTAATCACATTAATATTCAAGTCAATTAAAACTTTAGAACAGCAGCAACGATGTGAGGGACCCGTCATTAACCCCCAACGTTGGTTTGGGCGGGCTACAAGGCGTGTATCCAGACCCGGAATCCTGCCGCGCCAAACGGGTTTTTCTTCAGGTCTCTGGAAAACAAAACACTTTCTAGCAACATTAGAAACAGTCTCTTTAAAAGCTTCTTTTGTAAAACCAGTAGGAAGCACCTTTAAGAAGGTGCAAACTATGTACAAGGAAAGTCTTGATTGTGCACAGTTCACGATTCTCAGTTCCTTAAGGCAACTTGTGCAAAACTTAGGATCCTCTTAAAACTGAGGACCCCTTTAAAAGGGACGCTGTCAGCTCAAATTGGCGGGATATTAAAATGATTTCTTACTGGTCAGATGGGCGGCGTATTCTTTTTATTTCTCCACCCCATCCGTCCCTGTTTTCCGAATTACTTTCGGGAATAAGAGTATGCGTCGGCCATAGTTGGCGCGGGCGCAATGCAGTCTTTGGTGGTGCACGCGCAGTATGCTTTGCCCTACTGTGGGCAAAGCCAAAAAGCATTACTGCGCATGCGTCCGCGCACCATGACCCGAAACACAGCAAAATACTTCCGAGACATAGTGCGCGGGTGCATGCGCAGTAATGCTTTTCGGCTTTGCCCGCAGTAGGGCAAAGCATACTGCGCGTGCGCCACCAAAGTTTGCATGGCGCACGCGCCAACTATGGCGCACGCATACTCTTATTCCTGAAAATAATGCGGAAAACAGGGACAGACGGGGTGGAGAAATAAAGAGGATACGCCGCCCATCTGACCAGTAAGAAATCATTTTAATATCCCGCCAATTTGAGCTGACAGAGTCCCTTTAAGGATTAACCCTGGCAGGGTTCAATAAACTTTAGCAGCAACAAGTGTAACAGTTAACTATTTACAGTTATTTTTCAAATTTTCCTGTGGTTTACTGGGGTAGCATGAGTAATGGCAGTCCCTTAGGATACGGGCGACTACCTGGTGCTACATGCGGTGCACCTTCACTCCTGATGGGGGTTTGGGTGCCCACTGACCTCTGTTCCACGACAGCTTGGGTGCAGGTTATGGTTGGCCCAGTGGCTACTACAGTCTCCGTAGTGGTGACGGTGCACACCATAGTCCTTAGTAGTGGTGCAGGCAGGGGTGACAGTGGGAGTAGTGGTAGTTGCAGCTGCTTTAGCATAAGGGGGCGCTGTTACTGCATGAGGAGGCACGGCTGGTGTCTTGGGGCTAGACAGTCTTGGGATGGGGTCTCTATATTTATGAACGTTTAGAGCGAACCACCATTTTGCACCAAAGTGCCTGGTGTACGTGACACGATCCCCTGGGTAAAGATCCCTATCCGGGTGTCCTTCCCAAAGGTCGGACTCCACGTCCCTCCTGTTAACAAAGACTTTGGCATACAGTCCCTGCTCTTTTATGAAACCCCAGCCTCCTTTTAGCTTGAAAGTTACCACGATGCCCTGTTTAAGCGGGGCCTGGTTGACATGGCGGTCCTTGCGGGCCTGGGCCTTGGCTTGCAGATCCCTTTTGTCAAAGGCTCTGCACTGGGCCTGGTGTTCCTCCTCCTTTTCCTCCCACCTACGGGTGAGTTGCCACTGGTACTCGTTTCAGCTCAGGACCTGTAGGGTTTCTCCCTCCTGTTTAGCGGTCCCGGGGAACCCCATAAGGTTTGACCCAGGGTTCACCCAGCGGTAGATGGTCTTCTCCGCATATACCTTTCCAGGTAGGCTGGTGGGTTGGATCGGGTCTTTCAAGAATTGTTCCATCCCCGTGGCCTGGTCCCCCTCCTCTAGGATCTCTAGTCGGGTGGACCCATAACAGGGTGGTGCAGCTACGGGGCCCACTAGGAGGTCTTCAGCTACCGGGGCAGGGTTATTATTCCTACCTCCCGCAGTATCTCCGGTGCCGGGCTCCTCCTCCGATGTTAAGGGCTACTGGATGGGACATGGCTCCTGCAAGTCCTCCACGGGTGCTTGCTTGCGGGTGGTCCCGGTGTCTAGCTGCATCTGCAGGAGCTGGTCGATGAGCTCTTCCACTCCAGCCTGCAGGAATTCAGGGCCAACTGGTGATGCCTGGCTGCGGTGTCTGTCAAGGTGGCTGGGGGAGTCCTCCACTTCCACCCCACACTCTGGTTTCGGGCTGCTGGCCATGGCATCTTCCACATGGCTCTCTCCGTCCTGGTCTCGTTCCTGCTCTCTCCTCTGGGGGCAGTTCCTTCTTTTTGGTCTCCTCCCACCATTTAGGATTAGAAGGCGGATCTCTGTTGCCGATGGACACGTCCTCAGGGTACAGAGATATTTGGACTGGGCGGCCATTATTTTTTGCTCTTCTCAGTTAGTTCCGCCCACGATGGCACACCCTTCTTCTCCAGAGCTCCCCGTGGTGCTGTAATGGCGGCGGTTTTGGCGGTCTTTTGCGATACACAATCTTTCAATAAATAATGTTAAAACACAGAAACACTAAAGATCACTATAAAATACTTCCGTAAAATAATAATAATAATGATAATAAAATATAAATAATAATAATATTAGCTAATCATGGTGCTCTATGAAAGTAGGCGACCACCACCAAACAGGGAGAAGAGCCAAACCAACCAACCTATGGACTGCCAGAGAAACCCCACGCAGGTATTATGTCAAAAATTGCCTTTATTACATATTACTCATGGCAACAATTTAAAAACAACAAATCTGTGCGCACAACAGGACATAAAAGGTTATT
The DNA here is from genome assembly GCF_051348905.1 of Ranitomeya variabilis. Classification (NCBI taxonomy): domain Eukaryota; kingdom Metazoa; phylum Chordata; class Amphibia; order Anura; family Dendrobatidae; genus Ranitomeya; species Ranitomeya variabilis. The sequence continues at coordinate 444,673,796 of NC_135232.1, read as the reverse complement.
TCATAAGATGGTATTGGCAGACCCTGCATCCAAAAAATCAGTCCCTCAATTAGTGAAAACAAAGTGTATAAATGTACCTCATAAAAAAGCAGTGCACTCAAATCCACCACATATTACATATATCCACTCCAGAATAATATATATATAATATATAAAGTGCAATGGGCTATAGACCAATAAGCAACACAAAATGTGCTTCAATCTTAACAAAGTGCTGTGTGCAAAGAGGGACTTTAGAAAATTGCAGGTATATACCTTTAAGGGTGAACCTCCATTCTTCCGTATCCAGGCTGCACCGCTGCTTATAGGACCAAGGGGCGACATTAGTGGACCAGTGGACTGGTTAGGGAGAAGTATTGAGCACATTCAATGCTGGTTATCCATCTGTGCGCTTTGTCAAGCTACACGTTTGGGCACCCCTATTAATCTTAAGCTTAATGTTTTATAAAAATTGGGGTTTTTTTGCAACAGCTATTTCAGTTTCATATATCTAATAACTGTCGGACACAGTAATGTTTCTGCCTTGAAATTAGGTTTATTGTACTAACAGAAAATGTGCAATCTGCATTCAAACAAAATTTGACAGGTGCATAAGTATGTTCACCCTTATCATATTCTTGTTTTTAAATACTCCTACCTACTATTTATTGACTTACTAAAGCACTTTTTTTGCTTTTGTAACCTCATTGAGCTTTGAACTTCATAGCCAGGTGTATGCAATCATGAGAAAAGCTACTTTAAGTGGCCACTTGCAAGTTGTTCTCCTGTTTGAATCTCCTCTGAAGAGTGGCATCATGGGCTCCTCAAAACAACTGTCAAATGATCTGAAAACAAAGATTATTCAACATAGTTGTTCAGGGGAAGGATACAAAAAGCTGTCTAAGAGATTTAACCTGTCAATTTCCACTGTGAGGAACATAGTAAGGAAATGGAAGAACACAGGTACAGTTTTTGTTAAGGCCAGAAGTGGCAGGCCAAGAAAAACATCAGAAAGGCAGAGAAGAAGAATGGTGAGATCAGTCAAGGACAATCCTCAGACCACCTCCAGAGAGTTGCAGCATCAACTTGCTGCAGATGGTGTCACTGTGCATCGGTCAACTATACAATGCACTTTGCACAAGGAGAAGCTGTATGGGAGAGTGATGCAAAAGAAGCCGTTTCTGCAAGCACGCCACAAACAGTGTCAGCTGAGGTATGCAAAAGCACATTTGGAGAAGCCAATTTCTTTTTGGAAGAAGGTCCTGTGGACTGATGAAACCAAGATTGAGTTGTTTGGTCATACAAAAAGGCATTATGCATGGCAGCAAAAAAACACAGCATTCCAAGAAAAACACTTGCTACCCACAGTAAAATTTGATGGAGGTTCCGTCATGCTTTGGGGCTGTGTGGCCAATGCCGGCACCAGGAATCTTGTTAAAGTTGAGGGACGCATGGATTCCTCTCAGTATCAGCAGATTCTTGACAATAATGTTCATGAATCAGTGACAAAGTTGAAGTTACGCAGGGGATGGATCTTTCAGCAAGACAATGATCCAAAACACCGCTCCAAATCTACTCAGGCATTCATGCAGAGGAACAATTACACTGTTCTGGAATGGCCATCCCAGTCCCCAGACCTGAATATCATTGAACATCTGTGGGATCATTTGAAGAGGGCTGCCCATGCTCGGCGACCATCAAACTTAACTGAACTGGAATTGTTTTGTAAAGAGGAATGGTCAAAAATACCTTCATCCAGGATCCAGGAACTCACTAAAAGCTACAGGAAGCGACTAGAGGCTGTTATTTTTGCAAAAGGAGGATCTACTAAATATTAATGTCACTTTTCTGGTGAGGTGCCCATACTTATGCACCTGTCAAATTTTGTTTGAATGCAGATTGCACATTTTCTGTTAGTACAATAAACCTCATTTCAAGGCAGAAACATTACTGTGTCCAACAGTTATTAGATATATGAAACTGAAATAGCTGTTGCAAAAAATTTTTTTTTTATAAAACATTAAGCTTAAGATTAATAGGGGTGCCCAAACTTTTTCATATAACTGTTATTAAAATAAATATTGAATATATTTGACAAAATGACATCTGCAGCGTATATATAATAAAAAAATTTGGAGCAAATTTGACTATAGCCAGGAACTATATATATATATATATATATATATATATATATACTGTATGTATATATATATATATATATATATATATATATATATATATATATATATATATATATATATATATATATATATATATATATATGTCCTAAATGAATACTATATTTTGAATATTAGATCTAAAATGTATTTTCCATTTCGGAACAGTTTTTAGATGTTTTTAATTGTGTGTAGTATCTTTTGGTGTGGAAATAAACTTTTTGCATTTTTGCCTAAGTCTTTGTGGTGATCCTACTTTTATTTACATGTACTTTTTTTCCTCTAAAACTCATGGTATGTTACTTTTTACATGCATGGTAGTGATCCCACTGGACCTTTCTAGTATTGTGTAATGGTGCCCACTTAAAAATACAAATTTTCAGTAAAGTAACTACTGATCATTCTATGCCCATCATTGTTCATCAGTCGGAGTAAAGAGGCCGGGAAACAAACATCGAACAATTTCAATATTGCTCACGCTCCTTTAATGGTCTGAACTCTGCGTATATAATTGCAACTTAAATATTTGCATGTGATGATGCAACATGTTAGCATTTGAGACCCTACTTTAAACTTTTGGCCAGGGCACCACTTTATCAAAAACTGGCCTGGCTTTCCCATTAAACAGATGTCCTAGGCTATGTACTGTACTTTAAAGCAGCTATATTTTAAAAAGTTGAATGTTGAATATAAATCCACTTTTAATAATGTTTGAGCCCACGTAATAAAAATAATAAAAATACATTGGTGTTTTAGACTGCCTTTGGATTATAATTACAGCTGCAGCACCACCTTCTGGATAGAAATCTTTTCACATGTCCTTGTGTATGTAAACTAAATTACTATTCATATTGAAGACTTGATAGAATTGGCAAAATAGGCACTGCATAAATGTATCCATGTTTGATCAACGATAGAAAATTCATCTGTATGCCCCCTCACAGATAACTAATACGTAATAAAGACCTGATGAAGGGACCACTTTGGTTCAGGTGTGTGTCGCCTGAATAAAAAAGGATTTTGTCACAAAAGTAGGGCATCACAAATACCAAAAAAGCAGCAAAACCCTCTTTCCCAGAGCCTGAAGAGAAAGAGGAACTTCTGAGCAATAAACTCCTCAGTAACACACATAGTGAGTCTGCATTGCAAGTAGAAGGAACATAGCCCTAGCTTGCTGGAACAGTGTGACATCTGCCCCAATTCCGGACTGTCCTGCTAGATCCAGGACTGTTGGGAGTTATGAAAATAAACAGTTGACAACTAGCGATGATTGAATAATGACATATTCGGATTCGGGAAAATCAGCATGAATAATTTCTAATATCCATGTATTTGTACCAAATAATGAATCCCATGCAAGTCATTGGGAAAGCCGAATAGTTTTCTGCTGGACCTAACAAACAGGTCTGGGGGCATGAGAAAAAGATGAAATGGATAGGAAAGATCAAAGACTAAATGGGAACAGCATGGAGACATGGAGAAGATGCCTGCATGCCTTTCTAACTCACATATAGTGTCTGGGAATAATGTTGTCAGACTATTGCTCCGGTTTTACGGATTTTTAAAAAGACCTACCAAACCAAAAACATTTTTTTAAAGGGAAAAATGCTAAGAAACTTTCCTTCATAATTATATTCATATAACGCAAAATAAAAATAATGCAAAAAAATGATACCTCCCCTTTAGCATATGTTCACACGGAGCATTTTGGCTTTAGTTTTTACTTTAACATTTGTGAGGGCTGTCACTTCTACATTTGGGAGGACCCTCCCTCATGCCAAATAGTTATCAAGATTGTGGAATACATATTCCCCATCCCTTTTTTAATGCCATTTCAAACATGCCCATTTGAATTTTGGGCATCGCCAGCCACCACTACCACCAGGTCCACAGCCATGCCATTATGCGGCCCTTGCTTACAATTTGCAGAGTGACAGCAGATGCCGTGAAACCTGAGTTTGGTAAGGGCCCTCAGGTGGCCCTGTATCATACATTTGAGAGACCTCTCACTCCTATTTTCAGGAGGTCCCTCCCTCATGCCAAATAGTTAGCCAGATAGTGGAATACATATTCCCCATCCCTTTACAATGCCAGATAAAACATGCCCATTTGAATTTTGGGCTTTTCCCCCACTACCACCATGTCCACTGCCATGTCATTATGTTACCCTCACTTTTAATTTTCAGAGGGCCACCATGTGCTGTGAAACCTGCCTTTTGTAAGGTCCACAGTTCATTTTTGCCACCGGATCCCAATGGAACCACTGTCATAGCGGGTTAAGCTGCTGTAAGGTGAATATAATACAGGAGTTGGGTGAGCTGTATGATTAATATCAGTAAATTGGATCCTACCAGACACCAAAAGCAGCCTCCACATAGAGAAAGAGACGGGAATGCCATTGACCAATCTGCGCAAACCTATGCACTTCTTCTGGAAACTAACCAACCAGGCAGAATGTATCTTTTGCATGGTTTTGAGCAACAATGGAGTAATTACAGGATATGTCCCAGAGAGTGTCGAGGTCTGTGGAGTGTATTACTCAGGTGACAGGCAGAACTACAGAGCTCGGGTAAAGGCCTTAGTGTGGCAATGACCATTTTCCAATATGTATAAGGCTGCGGCCTGAATAGGTCTGTGGAGTGTATTACCCAGTCTCTTAGACATGCTTAAAATGTACAGAAACTGGCCATTACCCCACCACCATTTTTTTGTAAGGACCCAAATTTAGAAAATGAAAGGGAAGCAACAGTTTAATAAAGAGACAAAAGTCTCATTTAGGAGCCTGGAAAAGTCAGCAATGGTCCTTGTCCATCACCGGACAATGTAAATTGCTAACGAATATGTATGCCCTATCTTACTAACAATTTTTGAACAGGCATATATGCTGACAAGGTACAACTGAACACTGCGCTGGGACAACGAACTGGACATGGTTGCTGACTGTTATGTCTATGCAACTGCAGGTTGTGGACTGGAGGCCTCAGCGCCTCCTTCCTGGACAGCAGAGTGGGAATTATGTAGCACAGATTTTGTACCCAGGCATTCCACCCACCTACTGAGGTGATGCGTCTATGAGCAGGATATGGCATATGCTAACAGAGGTATTATGTTGAATTTCCCTTTATAAAGGAATGTATGGGTAAGATTTTCAACTAGCAGCATATATATAGAGCATGTTTCATTACTCATATTATTATTCTAATAATTATATGTACAGTACAGATCAAAAGTTTGGACACACCTTCTCATTTAAAGATTTTCTGTATTTTCATGACTATGAAAATTGTAAATTCAAACTGAAGGCATCAAAACTATGAATTAACACATGTGGAATTATATACGTAACAAAAAAGTGTGAAACAACTGAAAATATGTCTTATATTCTAGGTTCTTCAAAGTAGCCACCTTTTGCTTTGATGACACTTTTTTTTGATAAGTATATAATTTCACGTGTTAATTCATAGTTTTGATGCCTTCAGTGTGATTTTACAATTTTCATAGTCATGAAGATACAGAAAAATCTTTAAATGAGAAGGTGTGTCCAAACTTGTGATCTGTACTGTATATAATTATCTATTTTAAGGCTGTAACCAGAAGAATTGTGTAGAGCATATTAATGCATTTATGTTCCAAAATGTCCAAGTGCAAACCCCCAAAATAGGCTACCAGATACACGCTTAAAGAGACCGTCAGACCGTCAGCAAAAATTATAATAATAGAATATATAGAGATTGAGAGTAGAAATTTGACCATTGCACAATGTACAAAGGTTTCCAAAAATTACCCCAAGGGGTCTGTATCATATACGCTGAAGGACACCATGATGGGGACCTCACAAAACATTTTGCAGTTATTACAATAGGTAGAGATAGAGAGTACAAGTTTCACCATTGCACAATGTGTAAAGTTTTTCAAAAATTACCCCAGGTGTCTATGTCATACACGCTGAAAGACGCCATCATGGGGACATCGCAATACATTTTGCAGTTATTACAAGAGGTAGAGATAAAGAGTACAAGTTTGACCATTGTGCATTGGGCAAAGTTTTCCAAAAATTACCCAAGGGGTCTATATCATACATGCTGAAAGACGCCATCATGGGGTTATTACAATTCATTTTGCAGAAATTACAAGAGGTAGAGATAGAGAGTACAAGTTTTACCATTGCATATGCAGCGCCCCAGAGTCCTGGTCGTTGCAGTACTGTGGCTCCGCCGCTAAGGGGGGCTATGGTACGTCTGATGGCACTGAAGGAGTTCATCTGACCAGGTATCACATACACCAATACATTTCACAGTCGGGCCTCCAGGGGGAGCTAAGGGTGCTATTTATTAGGCCACTCCTCACCGTGTGGGTAAACTGGGGGTCAGGCAGGAAGTTAGTTCAGAAAGCTGACTGGGTTGGAACCAGGCAACACCTTGTGGCAGAGGGTGTTGTGGGGAAGATTCGGTAGGGTCCCTGTCAGGTTTGGGACCCTGACAGAGGCCTGGCTACAAGAAAGAACGTCACGGGACCGTGCCTGCTCAGCATAGCGGCGGTGCCCTAAGAAAGGATCAGAAGCGAGATATATTGTGCTGAGTGAGAAACGAGATCAAAGCAAGAAGGAGATTACCAGTAGGAGTCGTGCTGTAAGATCGAGGCAACATCCTACTGAGGCGCACAACCGGCATCCGAAACGCCGAGGAAGTATTCATATATCTAGCTCCAAGCAATACTTCAAACCAACGGCAGGACAGTCAGTCACAGGCGGGCTGTCTCACCTAAATCACCTATGCAGACTTGGGGGGCAACCTGTGGAGAGGGGCGACTCTAGGGTCCCGGAAGAGCTCCGATCCTACCCGTCATACGGGTGCGTCCCAACCATAACACCGGGAGGGACGGAGGATTAGCAGAACATCATCTAATCGAGTTGTTGTGAGGGAACACGAGAAACAGACACAACAGTTGTGGGGACTATCCCGTAAGCACAGCAGGGGAGGACCACAACACATAGTGCTAGCAGGAAGGCACAGATTTCCACCTGCAAGGAGAACTCTGGAGGTGCCATCTTACCGGCCGGACTTGCGCAGCCTGGTGAACCATATTCCGGACTGAGGACCCAGAGACCTTCAGTAAAGAGGTAAAGAGACTGCAACCTGGTGTCCTCGTTATTTACTGCACCGCACCACCACCACTATCTACATCTATCACTGTACACCCCTCAGCAGGGTCACGGACCGGGTCTAGCCACCGTGACAACCCCAGAGCAGAGACTCAGAGGCCCGGTACCGGGTACCCCTCGGCCCTGCGGCAGTGGGGGCGCTACAACTTGGCGTCACGAACAGGATCTACTTAAGCCTGAAGAATCAGGTCATGTGTGCCTTGGAACTGTGATTTATTATACTTGGACTGTACTTTATTACAAGACTGTGTATTGCCACTTGCCGCCAGAAGTTCCTGCCAAAACCGCCGCCATTACAGCGCTAAGGAGAGCGCAGGAGAAGAAGAAGGGCGTGGAGTGGGCGTAGACAAGCTGGAGAGCGCGAAAGACAATGGCCGCCCAGTCTAAATATTTCTGCCCCTTGAGGACGTGTCCGTCAGCAGCCGAGATCCGCCTACTGATCCTCAATGGGGGGCGGAGACAACAAAAGCGAAACCGCCCACGAGGGAGAGAGCGGGAAAAGGACCAGGAAGAAGAATTCAGCGACACGGAGGACGCCATGGCCAGCCGCCCGGAGACGGAGCGTGGGGTCGGAGCCGAGGACTCCCCCAGCTACCCGGAGAGGCACCGCAGCCAGACCTCCATAGTTGACGCTGACCTCCTGCAGACCGGAGCGGACGAGCTGATCCACCAACTCCCGCAGACGCAGCTGAGCACTGAGGCCGGGTGGAAGAAGACCATCATCGGGAGCCCCACCAGACATCTGTCGGCGGCCTCGTCTGGTCCGGAGCAAGAAAGAAGTTCCAGCGCTCCGAAGCCAGAAAGCAAGGCCCTGCCGGAAAGTGAGATGCTGCGAGCAGAGATGACAACGTCGCAGCACGAGGCCCTGCAGCCAGCATTCCAGACCCCAGCGGAGGCAGAGCAGACCGGCACCGGAGGGACCGCATCTGAAGCAGGTATGAAGGACGACCCTGCCCTGACGACCGACACCACTCCAGTGACTGCTAGTGCCACAGCTGCTGACTCCGTTCCAGTGACTGATCTTGCAGCAACCGCTACCTCTGCTGCAGCAAATGCCCATACTCAAGCTGCGCAGACATCCATCGCTGCGCATGATTTAACTGTACATGAAAGACGGATTAACGGCGGTTGTCCAGCACTGGGTGTAACCCTGGACCTCACTTTTCCCAGACCAAGAAGGGTTAAGTGCCAGGTGCAGCCCTGGAAGCCGTTCAACTAAACCTCGGAAACCTGAAACTGTACATAGTTCTTCAAACTGTTTGTTTTTGCTGCTATGTTGCTGCTAAAACCCGTCCAGGGTTAACTCTTAAAGGGATCCCTTTGTTGACCCGGGATCCCTATTGCTTTTTGTTTGTTTTTCTACCGTTTGCTCCGTTACTAAGAACTGCTGAATCATGAACAATGCATGATACAAACTCCTTGTATATAGTTTGCACCTTCTTAAAGGTGCTCCCTACTGGTTTTGCATAAAAGACGGACTCTTTGCGAAGAAACTGTTCCTGGAAACAGCATTGGAGTCCTTACTGCGAACAGACTTGCAGCTTGAGAAGTTGCACTACCTCATAGAGACTTGGTCCCCTCTTAAAGGGGATGTTCACATGTTGCAATTAAGAAAAGTATTGCCTTAAGACAGTTAGATGGTAATAATGCCTTAAAGGAGAAAGTAAAATAATGCTGATATGTAAGAGTTAAATGTAGTCAGCTAGACAATTATAAGAAATGTTGATAATGTGCTCTGAAATAAAGTAATTATTGGAAAGGTGCAGTAGACCCGTAGGGGTAGACATAAAGTCCTGCATAGGTGAAAGCTAGAAGAAAGATGCAGCAGACCCGTAGGGGTAGACATAGCGTCCTGCATACATGTCAGTAAGAAAGTAATGAAGGAAGTTTAATGCTTTATTCAATAGAAAATGTTTAATAATGTGATAGAAGAATGAGGACAGGAAGTGAACCCGTAGGGGTTAGTGGTGAGTCCTCTTAGGAGCCATAGAGGGATGGCTCAGTGATCTTGAACGGAAAGAAAAATATGTTCTATACTGTGTATAGTAGTGGAAGGACAGTAGGCCCGGGCTGAAAGGGGCGGTCCTGTAAAAGAAAGGAGAGGCAGTAGGTCTGGAGCCGTTAGGACAGGCGGTCCTGCAGAAATAAAGTAGGAGAATGTAGCACAGTTGCTTAAGCCTTATGTGTTATAAGAAGGTCTTTAGTGGATTTAGAGTGTACATCCTTAAAGGCAATGTTAAATTATTGTTCAGAAAATTTGCACTAAGTAGAATACCCGGTTGGGTAAGAAAAGTTATTTGAAAGTATTTAACCATGTTTGTAACGTTTAAGTGTCCTCACCTCCCATGAAGGGAAGCTCTGTTCAAATATGCTTATTGTTAGTGCACTCACAAAAATTGTATGTCTTTTTGCTGACATGTATTGTTGTTTTCTTCCCAGTCCCGGAGTACTGGATTTAACCGGGGGGGAGTGCAGCGCCCCAGAGTCCTGGTCGTTGCAGTCCTGTGGCTCCGCCGCTAAGGGGGGCTATGGTACGTCTGATGGCACTGAAGGAGTTCATCTGACCAGGTATCACATACACCAATACATTTCACAGTCGGGCCTCCAGGGGGAGCTAAGGGTGCTATTTATTAGGCCACTCCTCACCGTGTGGGTAAACTGGGGGTCAGGCAGGAAGTTAGTTCAGAAAGCTGACTGGGTTGGAAACAGGCAACACCCTGTGGCAGAGGGTGTTGTGGGGAAGATTCGGTAGGGTCCCTGTCAGGTTTGGGACCCTGACAGAGGCCTGGCTACAAGAAAGAACGTCACGGGACCGTGCCTGCTCAGCATAGTGGCGGTGCCCTAAGAAAGGATCAGAAGCGAGATATATTGTGCTGAGTGAGAAACGAGATCAAAGCAAGAAGGAGATTACCAGTAGGAGTCGTGCTGTAAGATCGAGGCAACATCCTAGTGAGGCGCACAACCGGCGGCCGGAACGCCGAGGAAGTATTCATATATCTAGCTCCAAGCAATACTTCAAACCAACGGCAGGACAGTCAGTCACAGGCGGGCTGTCTCACCTAAATTACCTATGCAGACTTGGGGGGCAACCTGTGGAGAGGGGCGACTCTAGGGTCCCAGAAGAGCTCCGAGCCTACCCGTCATACGGGTGCATCCCAACCATAACACCGGGAGGGACGGAGGATTAGCAGAACATCATCTAATCGAGTTGTTGTGAGGGAACACGAGAAACAGACACAACAGTTGTGGGGACTATCCCGTAAGCACAGCAGGGGAGGACCACAACACATAGCGCTAGCAGGAAGGCACAGATTTCCACCTGCAAGGAGAACTCTGGAGGTGCCATCGGACCGGCCGGACTTGCGCAGCCTGGTGAACCATATTCCGGACTGAGGACCCAGAGACCTTCAGTAAAGAGGTAAAGAGACTGCAACCTGGTGTCCTCGTTATTTACTGCACCGCACCACCACCACTATCTACATCTATCACTGTACGCCCCTCAGCAGGGTCACGGACCAGGTCTAGCCACCGTGACAACCCCAGAGCAGAGACTCAGAGGCCCGGTACCGGGTACCCCTCGGCCCTGCGGCAGTGGGGGCGCTACACATAATGTGCAAAGGTTTCCAAAAATTACCTAAGGGGTCTATACCATACATGCTGAAACATGCTGTCATGTGGACATTACTGTACAATACACTTAGCAGTTATTACAAGAGGTAGAGATAGAGAGTACAAGTTTCACCATTGCACAATGTGTAAAGGTTTCAAAAAATTAGCCAAGGCATCTCTCAGACCAACTGAAGGATGCCTTGATGGGGACATCATAATACACTTAGCAGTTATTACAACAGGTAGAGATCGATAGTTCAAGTTTCACCATTGCACAATGTGCAAAGGTTTCAAAAAGAGCAAAACAATAACAACGTGGGGTATACATAGATGAACACTAAGTACTTTTGCAGAACCAGGAGGAGGAGGAGGAGTTGATTTCCTGAACAAAGTGGTTTTGGATGGTAAGGAATGAACATTAAGACAACTTTAAAAAAACATTTGGCCTACATTTACGTAAAGTTGCTGTCATCCATAGGGCTTACAAAGTTGGAGGAAATCCAGCCCTTGTTCAATTTTAGAAGACTAAGCCTGTCTGCTTTTTCCATTGACAGGCTTGTGCGCCTATCCGTTATGATTGCACCTGCCAAACTAAAAACCCACTCAGACAACACACTTTCGGCAGGGCATGGCAGCAAAACCAAAGGCGTAGAAGGAGAGGTCAGGCCAAGTGTGCAGCTTGGATATCCAATAGTAACAGGGCACTGAAGAATCAGAAAGGATGCTGGTATGGTCACGCAAGTAGTCCTTCATCATCTTGGTCAACTTCTTCCGCCTCATCATAGTTACACCCACAGATAACCCTTGCTGATGGGATGGTTTCATGAAAATGGCCTAGTTGGTGGACATCCCCCTGAGTTACACCTGGTGTTTGTGGCTCTCCCTTGTAAATCTTGTGGTCGAAAAGAGCCGGTACATCTGCCACCAGCGTTTTCTGAGAGTAATCTTTTGAGCAAGTCTTCCACTACGACCCTCTGGCATGCATGCACTGAAAATGGCACGTCTGCCTCTGAAATTAGAGAAGCAAATTTCTCCTTGTACCATGGGTCAAGAAAGGTTCACAGTCAGTATTTCATGGTGGGCAAAATGTCTTTCACGCGAGGGTCTTGGGAAAGGCATCTGGACATGAACTCTGCCTTGTTTGGCAGACTACAAAGAGTCAAATACTCAGTGTCCTCACCAGAAAGAACAGTAAGCATCTTTTTCTTTCCATAGCATCCTGCTCCTCCTCTACAGGCCATCCATGCTGGACAGGCATGAAGTTGGGATTGGGAGTCCCTTCTGTAGCGCAGAGCAAAAAAATCTTGTTCCTCCTCGTCCTTCTCCTGTTCCTCATCATCACGCAATGTGACCTGAGAATACTGTGTGAGGCTGGGCTGTGTGGTATCAGCCACTGTACAATCTTGCTCTATGCTCAGCATTCAAAGCTTACTCTTTCAGATTCTGCCATGAAGATTTTAATAGACAGAGCAGTGGGATGTTTATGCTCATAATAGCGTCATCAGCACTCACCATCTTCGTGAAGTACTGAAAGTTTTGAAAAACCTCACATAGGTCAGCGATTCACACCTACTCAGCAGTTGTTATGTGTGGAGGCTGAGTGTTACTCTGACGGGCATTGAGAAGCTGTAATTCAGAGACTGCCCTTTGCTGCTCACTAACCCTTGCCAACATATGGAAGGTCAAAGTCCAGCGTGTGGGCAGGTCACAAATCAGTTGTGATGAGGCAAATTAAAGCGCTGCTGCAGTGAAGCTAGACCAGTGAAAGCCTGAGATGACTTTCAGAAATGTGTGCTGACATGGTGTACCTTGGCAAGTAGGTCAGGCAAGTCAGGGTATGTTTTCACGTACCGATGAGCTGCTATTCCTGTCTCAATGTTCAGTGAAAAACTGAGAGAAGCAGGATAAAAGCTAGCTGTCACGTGACTGTAATTAAACACATTCAGTATGTGGTCATATTTGTAAGCTAAAATCAGGAATGGAACAATAGGGAAAAAGTATAATAGAAAGACGTCACCACATTTGTATTTTTCAGCCACTTCTGGTTTTGGTTTATAAAAACTGATGTAAAATACTGAACGTGTGCATGTGGCCTAATTATGAAAATCGCATGTCAGTCAAGTGGCCATGTTATGACTGCTGGAACCTACAAGCAGACCTAAATACTGACAATGAGTTTATTACATGCTGTTAGGATTGGCTGCAGGGCTTCATTTCATAATTAAAGGGCTCGTCCAGGTTTGAGATTAAAGTCTGCAGTCACTTTATGTGACTGCAGGCTTCTGAATTCTCACTGTGCACTTCTAGGATTCTCCCTAAAAATAGACAGTCATGTGAGCATAAGTATGCGATATCCGGCCTTGCTCAATTAATTTTCATTGAGTGAGGCGACACATGCCTGGTCAGCACGTGACTGCATGTATGCAAATCATTGGCACAAGAGAATCCTGACAGCACGCAGTGCGCACTGTGAAAATTCAGAAGTTTGCAGTCACATAGAATGACTGCAGACTCATCACAAATTTGGTCAACCCGTTTAATGCTCCTAACATAAATAAAAATGTGAGAATTTAGTCAGTATCACAAATAAACATTTGCATTCAGGTAACTCACAGATTACATTGTCTCTGATTGGAGTCATTCTCTTTGTTTTCTTCATCTTGTCCAGATACAATGATAACTTTTCACAGCCACAGCTCGTCTCTGCAGACTTCCATCTTCTCTGGTCTTGTGCAGCACATCCCCACATGAAACCCTTAAAAATAGCAGTGTCATTATAATGCTTCTGAATGAAAATATCTTCCATGCACTGTCTGCGCCCATCCCTCACTCACCATACTGTCTGTACCCATTGCCCCATACTGTCTCCTCATGCATTCCCCCCACTCCTCATACTGTGTCTGCACCTATTCCCCACTCACCAAACTGAGTCTGCATCCATCCCCACATTCACAATACTGTGTCTACACCCATTGCCCCATGCTGTTTCCTCATACATACCCCATCTCACCATTGCTCCTCATACTGTCGTCAGATTTCTCCAGCTCCCCATATTGTGTCTGCACCTGTCCCTTCCTTGCTCCCCAAATTGTGTCCTCAAATCTTCCCTCCCATTACACTAAATCTTCCCCACCCCATTACACTAAATCTTGCCAACCCTGTTACACTAAATCTTCACCCACTCACCATACTGTGCTTGCACCCATCCCCTGATACTATTTCCTTATACATTCCCTTTTATGATCCGGTGACCTTGGAGCCACATGAGACTTTCTCTGGAGTAGGTGGTACCTGTACTGACCGCAAACCCTAAACTGACACCGCAACTAGAAGTAGCCGTGGGGTGTACCTAACACGTCCTAGACACCTCGACACAGCCGGAGGACTAAATACCCCTATAGATGGAAATGGGAATTTCTATCTTGCCTCAGAGCAGAACCCCAAAGGATAGGCAGCCCCCCACAAATATTGACTGTGAGTATAAGAGGAAAGACACACGCAGGCAGAAAACAGGATTTAGCAAAAGAGGCACTTCTAGCTAAATAGAAAAGGATAGGACAGAATTCTAAGCGGTCAGTATTAAAACCCTAAAAATATCCACAGCAGATAATAAAAATATTCTACATCTAACTAAAGACATAGAATGTATATCTGCATCTCCAGAGAATCCAGCATGACTGAAAAATCCAAACACAGTCTAAGCTGGACAAAAACACAATGAATTGCACTAAAATGTAAAGCACACTGCATGTGTGCTGCAGAGACAAAAAACCAGACACTTATCTTAGCTGAATTGACAGCAGGGCATGAGGAGCCAGAAAGAGATGCAATCCCTCCAAGAACAATGGACAACTGGCAAGGACTAATGGATCCTGCACACCTAAATACCTAGTAGAGCTGCAATCAGCAGAAACACCTGCCCTGGATTACAACCCAGAGACAACTGCACTACCACCAACAACCACCGGAGGGAGCCCAAGAGCAGAATTCACAACAATTCCCCCTCTCTCCTCATACTGTGTCCACACCCATCCCCAACTTACTATACTGTGTCTGCATCCCTTCCCCCACTCACCAAGCTGTGTCTTCATCATCCCCTCCCTTGCTCCCCATTCACTCCCCATACTGCAAAATCGCACCAATCCCACCACTCATCATACACTGTCTGCATCCATCCCCCCACTCACCAAACTGTGTCTGCACCCATTGCTCCATACTGTCTCCCCATACATTCCCCTTCGCTCCTCATACTGTGTCCGCACCTATTCTCCACTTACCATACTGAGTCTGCATCCATCCCCACATTCACCATACTGTGTCTACACCTGTTTCCCCATTCTGTTTTCTCATACATGCCCCAATATTTCCCCCTTGCTCCTCATACTGTATTCAAATTTCTCCAGCTCCCCATATTGTGTCTGCATCTGTCCCTTCCTTGCTCCCCAAACTGTGTACTCAGATCTTCCCCCATTACACTAAATCTTCCCCACCCCATTGCACAAAATTTTCCCCACCTCATTTCAATAAATCTCCCCACCATCAACTTACATTAAATCTTTGGTGTCTTCAGCTTCGCTGAAGCACCTACCACCCACATTGTATATGCCTCTGGAGTGCAGGAGAGTGACATCAACAGCGTGATCACATGATCTGATCCCTTTGCTGACGTTGTCCTGAACTGGTGGTTAGAACTGTGCTCTTGTCTGAAAAACGTGACATGCTGCACTTTCTCTGAGCTTAGGGAATGGCCAACTCCCAGTCTGGGGGGTGGCAAAATGCAGCTGCGAGGGAGACACCTTGAACCACCTTGTCAGGTGGCCTGCCAGCATATGCCCTGCCTGCCCCCTAGATACTCTTCAGTACCCATTATAACCTAGTAGATGGAGGCCCGATGCTATCGCATAGGGAGGGTGGTAATGTCACTATGGTGGCAGGCTTTGCAGCATTGAGAATCTCTCCCCTGTAGTGTGCATGTTCGATGACAGATCTGTCCATGTATGCAAAAACAGTATGGGCCATATCCAGGTGGTGGTGAAATACTTGCTTTCATGGAGGCAAAAGCAAAAGAACTGTTGATACTGCGAATATTGTCCATGAAATTTTTGCTGAATTCACTTTCTCCTGTCATCAACTTTTTGAATTCTTCTGGATACTGGAGTATGGGTAGATGGACTTTCCCCTTGTGACTGCACTGAGTAAATTTTCCATCGGAAGGCGTTTCAGCTCCAAAATTCAAATATTGACAACTTTGACATAAATGGTTCATGGGACCGCAGCTGTGTTCGAGAATTGTGTTTTCATCATGGGTTAAATTTTTGCTTGTAGTTGAAGTACATGTATTTCTTTTTGCATGTGACTTATTTGCCGGCGGATGTTGATTTGTCATAGCTGTTGTAGTCGCACCATTTCTCTTTGGCTTTGTTTCAGCTTGTTGCTGTAGACGGTGTGCTTCTGCATCGTGTGACAGTCTTCTTGCTGTGGCCAATGGACATTGTTCCTGAAGTAGCTTGCATTGGGAAAATGCCTTCTTAGTTAACCTCATAAACTTTGAAGTTGTAGACTCGGCGGTGTGGTGTGCTGGTTTCAATGGGTCATCTTGTGAGCATGGTACTCCTGTTAAGACTGCAGATTTCTGTTTGTGACGCTGTTGTTGCCTAATGGCATCCTGAGATAATCTAATGACTTTTGCATCAGGAGACTCATGTGCTTGACGCCTACGCTTATATACACTGTTTTTGTCCCAGCGAAGCTGTTGCTCTTTAACCCCTTAACGACCGCCGATACGCCTTTTAACGGCGGCCGCTAAGGGTACTTAAACCACAGCGCCGTTAATTAACGGCGCTGTGGAAAAAGTGAATAGCGCCCCCCAGAGTCGGATTTTCTCTGGGGTCTCGGTTGCCGAGGGTAGCCGAGACCCCAGAGAACATGATTCGGGGGGTTTTTACCGACCCCCGAGTTGCGATCGCCGGTAATTAACCGTTTACCGGCGGTCGCAACAAAAAAAAAAAAAACGCGATTTGCCGTTTAATTTCTCTGTCCTCCGATGTGATCGCACATCGGAGGACAGAGAAATGTGGTCCCCGATGGCCCCCAATAGCCCCCCAATACTTACCTACCTCCCCCGGTGCTCCTCGTGTCTCCCCATGGGCGCCGCCATCTTTTTTCCGGGAAAAAATGGCGGGCGCACGCGCAGTGCGCCCGCCGCCCGGCACCCGGATGTTCTTTGGGGTCTCGGCTGCCGGGGGTAGCCGAGACCCCAAAGAACATGATCGGGGTCGATTTGCACCGACCCCTGCTTTGCGATCGCCGGTAATTAACAGTTTACCGGCGACCGCAAAAAAAAAAAAAAAAAAAGCGATCAGTTATTTCTCTGTCCTCTGATGTGATCGCACATCAGAGGACAGAGAAATAGGGGGATTCGGGGACCCTATCATACTCACCCGGGGTCCCTGGGTCCTCTTCTGTCTTCTCCTGCCAGCCGGCTTTTTCATCATGGCGGGCGCATGCGCAGTGCGCCCGCCATCTGCTGCCATCTGCCGGCCGGCAGGAGAAGACAAGTTGGGGCTAAAATTAGGGTTAGGGTTAGGGTTAGAGTTAGGGTTAGGGTTAGGGTTAGAGTTAGGGTTAGGGTTGGGGCTAAATTTAGGGTTAGGGTTAGGGCTAGGGTTAGGGTTAGGCTACTTTCACACTAGCGTTTTTTGGCTTCCGTCGCAATGCGTCGTTGGAGAAAAAACGCATCCTGCAAAAGTGCTTGCAGGATGCGTTTTTTCTCCATTGGCTTGCATTAGCGACGCATTGCGACGGATTGCCACATGTCGCATCTGTCGTGCGACGGATGCGTCGTGCTTCGGCGGACCGTCGACACAAAAAAAACTACATGTAACTTTTTTGTGCGACGTGTCCCACATATTTCAGTGCCACGTGCCACGTATTTAAGTGACACGTGCCACGTATCAAAGTGCCACGTGCCACATATTTCAGTGCCACGTATCAAAGTGCCACGTGCCACGTATCAAAGTGCCACGTGCCACGTATCAAAGTGCCACGTGCCACGTATCAAAGTGCCACGTGCCACGTATCAAAGTGCCACGTGCCACATATTTCAGTGCCACGTGCCACGTATCAAAGTGCCACGTGCCACGTATCAAAGTGCCACGTGCCACATCTTTCAGTGCCACGTGCCACGTATTTAAGAGACACGTGCCACGTATCAAAGTGCCACGTGCCACATATTTCAGTGCCACGTGCCACGTATTTAAGTGACACGTGCCACGTATCAAAGTGCCACGTGCCACTTTTTTCAGTGCCACGTATCAAAGTGCCACGTGCCACGTATCAAAGTGCCACGTGCCACGTATCAAAGTGCCACGTGCCACGTATCAAAGTGCCACGTGCCACATATTTCAGTGCCACGTATCAAAGTGCCACGTGCCACGTATCAAAGTGCCACGTGCCACATCTTTCAGTGCCACGTGCCACGTATTTAAGTGACACGTGCCACGTATCAAAGTGCCACGTATCACGTATTTCAGTGCCACGTATTTAAGTGACACGTATCACGTATAAGTGCCACGTGTCACGTATTTAATTGCCACATATTTAAGTGCCACGTATCAAGATTTTCCATGGAGAACAGACACATCCAGAGATATGTCTGCTCTCCACGGCTGCAGCAACACACTGACAGGAGCCATAGTTCCTGTCGGTGTGTCACTGCGCATGCGCGAGCGAGTTTACCGGCGGTCATTGACCCCGGCACTCTCGCTTAACGGCAGTGCTGCGTGGGAAAGTTCAACGCAGCTGTACTGCTGTTAACCGAGACGCCGGAGTCATTGAACTCCGGAACAGTACGCGATACACTGCTAGGAGCTTCGCTCCTGGCAGTGTATCGCCGGAGAGCAGCCGATCGGCGTGGGACACTCGTTTTATGGATTCTGCGGACAGGGAGTATGAATTTGGTTTATTATTTTTGGATTTTTTCCTGGAGGATCGAGGGCTTCGCCTACAAGTGTGCTGTTGGTGAGTATATACTCTGTGTTATATGTTGTATGTACTGTGTGTCATGTATGTGTATTGTGTGTAGGTGTTTTGTGTAACTTTACAATTGTGCTAAGTCGCCGGACACAGGGACAACTCTCCCATCCTAATACCGGATGGGAGTAGTAGTCCCATACGGCGACTTAGCACAATGGTGGCACTAGCGTCGCATGGGGACACACACACGCACACACACGCACACACACACACACAGAAGGACTCCATGCTGCTTCACTGGGGGGCGGGGGCTTCCCTCTTCCTGTCCGACGTCACGTCCGGTCCTGGGTGTCAACCCCTCCATACAAAGACGCCGACACCCAGGACAAAGGCGCTGTGTGTGGAAGGTAATATGGGGCCCTAGGGGGATACGCAGACACGCCGCTGCGTAAAGAATTGACATGTCAATTCTTTTTACGCCGGCGTGTTTGCAGACAAAAGCGCCGCGTTTTTTTGCGGTGTGTCTGAACGGCAAAGTGAATTTCTCATTCACTTTGCCGGCAGACGAAAATGACATTGCGCATTTTTGAAAAGCGCCCGCAAAATAGTGCTCAAAAATGCGCTATGTCTGAAAGTAGCCTAAGGCTTCTTTCACACTTGCGTCGGTACGGGGCGGTCGCAATGCGTCGGCCCGATGTACCGACGCACGTTGTGAAAATTGTGCACAACGTGGGCAGCGGATGCAGTTTTTCAACGCATCCGCTGCCCAGTCTATGTCCTGGGGAGGAGGGGGCAGAGTTACGGCCACGCATCCGCGGAAATGGCGGACGCGACGTACAAAAAAAAGGTTACATTGAACTTTTTTTGTGACGACGGGGGCTAAAGTTATGGTTAGGGTTGGGGCTAAAGTTAGGGTTGGGGCTAAAGTTAGGGTTAGAGTTGGGATTAGGGTTAGGGTTTGGATTAGGGTTGGGATTAGTGTTACGTTTGGGATTAGGGTTAGGGGTGTGTTGGATTTAGGGTTTTGATTAGGGTTATGGTTAGGGTTGAGATTAGGGCTGTTTTGGGGTTAGGGTTGTGATTATCGTTAGGGTTGTGATTAGGATTATGGATCGGGTTGAGATTAGGGTTAGGGCTGTGTTGGGGTTAGGGTTGGAGTTAGAATTGGGGGGTTTCCACTGTTTAGGTACATCAGGGGGTCTCCAAACACGACAGCCAATTTTGCGCTAAAAAAGTCAAATGGTACTCCCTCCCTTCTGAGCTCTGCCGTGCGCCCAAACAGTGGTTTACCCCCACATATGGGGCATCAGCGTACTCGGGATAAATTGGACAACAACTTTTGGGGTCCAATTTCTCCTGTTACCCTTGTGAAAATAAAAACTTGGGGGCTAAAAATCTTTTTTGTTGGAAAAAAATATATTTTTTTATTTTCACTACTCTGCATTATAAATTTCTGTGAAGCACTTGAGCTTTCAAAGTTCTCACCACATATCTAGATAAGTTCCTTAGGGGGTCTAGTTTCCAAAATTTGGTCACTTGTGGGGGTTTCTACTGTTTAGGTACATTAGGGGTCTGCAAACGCAACATAACGCCCGCAGACAATTCTATCAAAGTCTGCATTGCAAAATGGCGCTCCTTCCCTTCCGAGCTCTGCCGTGCGCCCAAACAGTGGTTTACCCCCACATATGGGGTACCAGCATACTCAGGACAAATTGGACAACAACTTTTGGGGTCCAATTTCTCTTGTTACCCTTGTGAAAATAAAAATTTGGGGGCTAAAAAAATCTTTTTTGTGGGAAAAAAAATATTTTTTATTTTCACTACTCTGCATTATAAACTTCTGTGAAGCACTTGGGCATTCAAAGTTCTCACCACATATCTAGATAAGTTCCTTGGGGGGTCTATTTTCCAAAATGGGGTCACTTGTTGGGGGTTTCTACTGTTTAGGTACATTAGGGGTCTGCAAAGGCAACATAACGCCCGCAGACAATTCTATCAAAGTCTGCATTCCAAAATGGCACTCCTTCCCTTCCGAGCTCTGCCATGCGCCCAAACAGTGGTTTACCCCCACATATGGGGTACCAGCATACTCAGGACAAATTGGACAACAACTTTTGGGGTCCAATTTCTCTTGTTACCCTTGTGAAAATAAAAACTTGGGGGCTAAAAAATCTTTATTGTTAAAAAATATATATTTTTTATTTTCACGACTCTGCATTATAAACTTCTGTGATGCACTTGGGCATTCAAAGTTCTCACTACACATCTAGATAAGTTCCATGGGGGGTCTAGTTTCCAAAATGGGGTCACTTTTGGGGGGTTTCTGCTGTTTAGGCACATCAGGGGCTCTCCAAACGCGACATGGCGTCCGATCTCAATTCCAGTCAATTTTGCATTGAAAAGTCAAATGGCGCTCCTTTGCTTCCGAGCTCAGCCATGCGCCCAAACAGTGGTTTACCCCCACATATGGGGTGTCGGCGTACTCAAGACAAATTGTACAACAGCTTCTGGGGTCCATTTTCTCCTGTTACCCTTGGTAAAATAAAAATTTGGAGGCAAAAAGATCATTTTTGTAGAAAAAATGCGATTTTTTTATTTTCACGGCTCTACGTTATAAACTTCTGTGAAGCACCTGGGGGTTTAAAGTGCTCACCACACATCTAGATAAGTTCCTTAAGGGGTCTAGTTTCCAAAATGGTGTCATATGTGGGGGGTCTCTACTGTTTAGGCACATCAGCGGCTCTCCAAACGTGACATGGCGTCCGATCTCAATTCCAGCCAATTCTACATTGAAAAAGTAAAACGACACTCCTTCTCTTCCAAGCTCTGCGGTGCGCCCAAACAGTGGTTTACCCCCATATATGGGGTATCGACGTACTCAGGAGAAATTGCACAACAACTTTTGTGGTCTAATTTCTCCTGTTACCCTTGTGAAAATAAAAATTTGGGGGCAAAAAGATCATTTTTGTAGAAAAAATGAGATTTTTTATTTTCACGGCTCTACGTTATAAACTTCTGTGAAGCACTTGGGGGTTCAAAGTGCTCACCACACATCTAGATAAGTTCCTTGGGGGGTCTAGTTTCCAAAATGGTATCACTTGTGGGGGGTTTCCACTGTTTAGGCACATCAGGGACTCTCCAAACGCGACATGGCATCCGATCTCAATTCCAGCCAATTCTGCATTGAAAAAGTCAAACGGTGCTCCTTCACTTCCAAGCTCTGCGGTGCGCCCAAACAGTGGTTTACCTCCACATATGGGGTATCGACGTACTCAGGAGAAATTGCACAACAACTTTTGTGGTCTAATTTCTCCTGTTACCCTTGTGAAAATAAAAATTTTGGGGCAAAAAGATCATTTTTGTAGAAAAAATGAGATTTTTTATTTTCACGGCTCTACGTTATAAACTTCTGTGAAGCACTTGGGGGTTCAAAGTGCTCACCACACATCTAGATAAGTTCCTTGGGGGGTCTAGTTTCCAAAATGGTATCACTTGTGGGGGGTTTCCACTGTTTAGGCACATCAGGGACTCTCCAAACGCGACATGGCATCCGATCTCAATTCCAGCCAATTCTGCATTGAAAAAGTCAAACGGTGCTCCTTCACTTCCAAGCTCTGCGGTGCGCCCAAACAGTGGTTTACCTCCACATATGGGGTATCGACGTACTCAGGAGAAATTGCACAACAACTTTTGTGGTCTAATTTCTCCTGTTACCCTTGTGAAAATAAAAATTTTGGGGCAAAAAGATCATTTTTGTAGAAAAAATGAGATTTTTTATTTTCACGGCTCTACGTTATAAACTTCTGTGAAGCACTTGGGGGTTCAAAGTGCTCACCACACATCTAGATAAGTTCCTTGGGGGTCTAGTTTCCAAAATGGTATCACTTGTGGGGGTTTCCACTGTTTAGGCACATCAGGGACTCTCCAAACGCGACATGGCATCCGATCTCAATTCCAGCCAATTCTGCATTGAAAAAGTCAAACGGTGCTCCTTCACTTCCAAGTTCTGCGGTGCGCCCAAACAGTGGTTTACCTCCACATATGGGGTATCGACGTACTCAGGAGAAATTGCACAACAACTTTTGTGGTCTAATTTCTCCTGTTACCCTTGTGAAAATAAGAATTTGTGGGCGAAAAAATCATTTTTGTGAAAACAAATGCGATTTTTTATTTTCACGGCTCTACGTTATAAACTTCTGTGAAGCACTTGGGGGTTCAAAGTGCTCACCACACATCTAGATAAGTTCCTTGGGGGGTCTAGTTTCCAAAATGGTGTCACTTGTGGGGGGTTTCCACTGTTTAGGCACATTAGGGGCTCTCCAAACGCGACATGGCGTCCGATCTCAATTCCAGCCAATTCTGCATTGAAACAGTCAAACGGTGCTCCTTCACTTCCAAGCTCTGCGGTGCGCCCAAACAGTGGTTTACCTCCACATATGGGGTATCGGCGTACTCAGGAAAAATTGCACAACAAAATTTGTGGTTAAATTTCTGTTTTTACACTTGTGAAAATTAAAAAAAATGGTTCTGAAGTAAAATGTTTGCAAAAAAAAGTAAAATGTTAATTTTTTTCTTCCACATTGTTTTAGTTCCTGTGAAGTACGTAAAGGGTTAATAAACTTCTTGAATGTGGTTTTGAGCAGCTTGAGGGGTGCAGTTTTTAGAATGGTGTCACACTTGGTTATTTTCTATCATATAGACCCCTCAAAATCACTTCAAAGGTGATGTGGTCCCTAAAAAAAACATGGTGTTGTAAAAATGAGAAATTGCTGGTCAACTTTTAACCCTTATAACTCCCTAACAAAAAAAAAAATTGTTTCCAAAATTGTGCTGATGTAAAGTAGACATGTGAGAAATGTTATTTATTAACTATTTTTTGTGACATATCTCTCTGATTTAAGGGCATAAAAATACAAAGTTTGAAAATTGCAAAATTTTAAAAATTTTCGCCATATTTCCATTTTTTTCATAAATAATCGCAAGTAATATCGAAGAAATGTTACCACTAACTTGAAGTACAACATGTCACGAAAAAACAATCTCAGAATCAGCGGGATCCGATAAAGCGTTCCAGAGTTATAACCTCATAAAGTGACACTGGTCAGAATTGTAAAAATTGGCTCGGTCATTAAGTACCAAATTGGCTCTGTCACTAAGGGGTTAAGAGTCTCATTTGCCCGTTGTTGTCTTTGATGTTCTGCCTTTGCTGCTTTTCCTTTCATTGTCATTGGCATACTTTAAAGGAGGAGCCATGTTGTCGTTGATATTTGCTTTTTAAAGGGGTTTTCCCACGAACGAAAGTTCATTTTCAAAATTGTCTGTGTCTGACCATGCACAGAACATACCCCAGCTCCTGGGCAGGGGAGGAAGCAAAAGACAATACTGACATTAGAGCAGGAGGTCGCAGAGGATACATTTTGTGAGGTGAAATATTGTTTAAAAACAGTCAGTGAAATATTTTACCTCACAAAATGATTCTTCTGTGATCCCCTGCTGTAATGTCAGTATTGTCTTTTGCTTCTTCCCCTGCCAAGGAGATCAGACACAGACAATTTTTAAAATGAACTTTTGTTCTTGGGAAAACCCCTTTAATGTGACCGGCTTCCTCTGCCTGTAGACACGTCGCGCATCTGCTGCCGGGATCAACTGAATGATTCACTGCGCCTGCGCGGAATTCACGCAGGCAAAGTAAATCAGACCGCCACCATCTTTGTGCAGACAGATAGCAGCGGTCACATTAAAACTGAGCATGCGCTCCTCCTGTACAAAGATGGCGGCGGTCAGTGAATCATTCGGCTCATACAGGTGGTGGCGTGTTCACGACGGTATTTTGCTGGTGGTACCGCGCAAGAGGCGTATGGCGTATACAGTGTGTGTGTGTGTGTGTTGCATACGGTGTATACAGTGTGTGTGTGTGTGTGTGTGTGGTGTGTACGGCATATACAGTGTGTGTGTGTGTGTGTGGTGTGTATGGCGTATACTGTGTGTGTGTGTGTGTGTGTGTGTGTGTGTGGTGCGACATTGATGGTCTTTGTGCTGTCCCTGTTTATCATTGCAAAATATAGGAGAAGATTTGTAATTTAATTATTTATCCATTCTGGAAAAATACTGATTGCACACTTAGGGTAAAAATGGACACACAGATGACACCCTGATGACACTGACGGCACCAGTACCGTTTTTTCACGTACGTGTTTAAATTAGTATATCTGTTGCACTATCTATATACTAATCTCTTGGTATAAGGCCACGTTCATACGTTCTGTATTTGTTCAGTATTTTACCTCAGTATTTGAAAGCCAAAACCAGGAGTGTGTGATAAATACAGAAGTGGTGACGTGTTTCTATTATACTTTTCCTCTGATTATTCCACTCTTTATTTTTGCCTTCACATACTGAGGTAAAATGCTGACCAGATACTGAACGTGTGAATGTGGCCTAAGCCACTTACCTCTGAGTTTTTAGTAGTATTTCCACTTTTTATTGGTGGTCGTGTCTGTATTTGTTATTTTTTTTTAAGTGATTGCACAACTAGTAGTATATTGTAGCTAATACATACTGAAATGTTCTTACAAATTTTGCCTGGGATGTGTAAACTAACATCTGTATACTTGTCCTGCATTAATATTCTTTTGGCAGCAGGGGTCACTCTTCAGACATGGCAATGCATATTGGCCAAATGTTTACATTTATCATTGTTATCAGTGTGAACAAAATTTAAACATGTCTCAGCAATTTGTTTTACTCACTAATTGATCCTAATTATGCATATGATATAGTGTAACCATATTAAAATACTTACTGATTGTCATCTTCCCTGATTTTCAGCTCCTGTTCTCTTTTGGCTCATGTGACCTAATATCTGACTAGATGTCTCATTAAGCGCTTTATGTGTTGACTGAAGTCACTTTCGCAATGTAAGTCTATGTAGTCTCATTTTAAGGACACGTTCATTATTTGGTCAGTATATTACCTCAGTATCTGTAAGCCAAAACCAGGAGTGGGTGATAAATACAGAAGTGGAGCATATGTTTCTATTATACTTTTCCTCTGACTGTTCCACTCCTGGCTTTGGCTTACAAATACTGAGCTAAAATACTGACCAAATACTAAATGTGTGAAAGTGACCTAAGTTTCATAGACTTTCATTGGAGAGGCAGCTAACTGTTCCACATAGTATATGCTTTAGGAGTTGGCAAGCCTGAACTTGGGTCAGAAAAGAACCAGAGTGCCTCTGGAATCCGGTTAAGATGGTGATCGGTAAGTATTTTAATACACTTACCATCATACCTCCCAAGTTTTGAAGAACAGAAAGAGGGAGAAAATATGAGTTACACACAGCGCGCCACAGCAAATATTGGCCACACATCAATCCATGCCCATTTACTATTTTTTTTTACCTTGGCAAGAGGAGACATCAAAGGGGCGGTGGCAGTGATGGACATTCAGAAGACACCCAAGATAGTATGACATCAACGCAAATACAGGACCGTTGTGCTGTAGCCAGGACATATGGGGCTAGAGATGAATGATCCCATCCAGATCAGTGATATAGGGTGGCTGGACAGGAGGCTGCAAATCTCTTACCTTCCTGCGTCCCCCCGGCACAGCTGGTGATTAGCCAGGGCTGGTGTGGTCATCTGTGCTCATCTCTAGTTGGGGGCCTATGGATTTATTTTTTTGTTCATTCATTCACAGTCGTAGCAGTCAGAACTTTCTCATCTTCATGTAGCTTCAATACATGACATCCAGCTTTTTTTGGTGTTTGTAAGGCCTCGTTCACACATTGCATAAATCTTGTGTTTTTTGTTTTCTGCAGGTGTCCAAACTACATCATAGCAATCTTCTCTGGTTACTGTATCTTTGTTGCATTCTTTATGCCTTTTCCTCCGTACTTGATGCGTTTTTGGTGTAGATGTGAAGCCCCGTTTTTAATGTGTTTTTTTGTTTTTTAGAATACAGAAAAGTTTTTATTCTGCACTTAGAAAAGTAACTGCAGTGTTTTACATGCGCTGTTTCAGGCTTCACATGGAGGCCTCAAAAGAAAATAAGCACCAAAACTGCACAGTTCAGCAGCGTCTTTAGACACATAAGGCTACTTTCACACTAGCGTTAACTGCATTCTGTCACAATGCGTCGTTTTGCCGAAAAACGCATCCTGCAAAAGTGTTTGCAGGATGCGTTTTTTCACCATTGATTAACATGAAGCGACGCATTGTGACGGATTGCCACACGTCGCACCCGTCGTGCGACGGATGCGTCGTGCAGTGGCGGACCATCGGGAGCAAAAAGCGCTACATGTAACGTTTTTTGCTCACGACGGTCCGCTTTTTCCGACCGCGCATGCGCGGCTGGAACTCCGCCCCCACCTCCCCGCGCTTCCCCGCACCTCACAATGGGGCAGCGGATGCGCTGGAAAAATGCATCCGCTGCCCCCGTTGTGCGGCGGAGACAACGCTAGCATCGGGAACGTCGGCCCGACGCACAGCGATGGGCCGAGCCCGACGCTAGTGTGAAAGAAGCCTAAGGAGCGTGAAATCACATCCACTTTACTTCGACGGCTAAACACAGCAAAATTTATGTGCAAAAAAAGCAGCATTTACTCTACATGTGAACACTATCTAAATATTCAAGCAAAGTGGATGTGATTTCATGAAAACTCTGCCATTGGTACATCTAAAGTCGCTAACTGTGCAGTTTTGGTGCTTATTTTCTCTAGAAGCCTCCATGTGGAGCCTGAAACATCACATGTAAAACACTGCAGTTACTTTTCTAAGTGCAGAATCAAAACATTTCTGTACTATAAGGGGAAAAAATGCTGTTGCATTTTCAAGAGCAAAATCAGAGCTTTTCCTTAGTATTAAAAAACATTAAAAACTTAAATTCTTATCTGCACCAAAAATCAGAGAATTGTTTTTGCGTCATATGGTGTGGACACCTTCAGAAAACATGATGAGGAAAAACGCAGTAGAAAAAATACAGCATTTACGCTACATGTGAACTTGGCCCCAACTTCACATTTTTATTATTTTTTATGGGTTTAATAGAAAAATAATATCAATTACGCAATTTTTTTATGCCATTTACCAATCCCCATAAATAATATGATCGTTGTGTTGTGCTGGTCTTTACAATTACAGGGACTACAAAGATGTCAGTGTTATTTGCTGATTTTTGATATTTATTATTTAAAAAAAAAATCATATTAAAAATTATATTATTGTAATTGTTTTTCTGTATTTTTAATAATTTTATGGGAAGAAAAAATCTGGGAAGATTATGTATACTTCTTTTTTGTAGCCATGAACCCCACAGGCAGTTTATACTTGAACACAGAGATACATTGTGTATAACAGTGTATTTCTACGTCGTCGTATTCTAGAGAGAGAATAAAATAGATTTTTTACTCCCTATAAGGGCTGTCCCACACGTCCAGATAATTCCGGTACCGGAATAAATCGGTACCGGAGTTATCCGTGTCCGTGTGCCTGGGAACTCACGTAGGCCATACGTGCTTCACACGTGTGCCGCCCGTATGGCGAGTGGGTACCACACGGAGCGTGTGGTACCCACGCGTGTGGTACCCTGCATCGCGCTGAAGCCGCGATTCATATGTTCCCTGCAGCAGCGTTTGCTGCAGAGAAAATATGAAGAATAGTGTTTAAAATAAAGATCTATCTGTCCGCAGGCCCCCCACCCCCTGTGCGCCCCCCCCGCTGTTCAGAAAATACTTACCCGCCTCCCTCGCTGCTTCCTGGTCTGGCCGTGGCTTCTAGTGTATGCGGTCACGTGGGGCCGATCATTTACAGTCATGAATATGTGGCTCCACCTCCCATAGGGGCGGAGCCGACTATTCATGATTGTAAATGATCGGCCCCACGTGACCGCATACAGTAGGAGGTGCGGGGCAGAGAGGAAGGAGTGACAGCCAACGTGGGAGCGGGTGAGTATTTTCAGGACAGCGGGGGGCGCACAGGGGGCGGGGGGCCTGCGGACAGATAGATCTTTATTTTAAACACTATTATTCATATTTTCTCTGCAGCAAACGCTGCTACAGGGAACATATGAATCGCGGCTTCAGCACCATGTGGGGGGGACAGCGCTTACTGTAGCGCTGTCTCCTGCACGCACACGGACCCCAGACGGAGAATGTCCGTGTGAGGTCCGTGTTTTACACGGACCCATTGACTCTATTGGGTCCGTGTAATCCGTGCGCTCCCACGAACACTGACATGTCTCCGTGTTTGGCACACGGAGACACGGTCCGCAAAAAATCAATGACATCTGCACAGATGCATTGATTTTTATGGGTCTACGTGAGTCAGTGTCTCCGGTACGTGAGGAAACTGTCACCTCACGTACCGGAGCCACTGACGTGTGAAACCGGCCTAAAACAATGTAAACTAATTAACACCATTTTCTTTTTTGTAAGTCTCCCTGGGACTTGAACCCACAAACTACAACATTTCAGGCAGGAGCTAACACTAGTGAGCCTCAGGCGCAGCTGATATCACTGGAAGAATTTTGTTTACCTGATCTGTACTGCAGGTAGTGAACCCACAAGCAGATCATACATCTATATTTCAATGTCCCTGTATTCTGGAGAGAGATTAAAAGAGGGATATTACTGGAGTCTGCGGCTCGCTTATTTTAGCTTCTGCCTGCAATTATAGAGGCTGTAGGTTCAAGTCCCAGGGAGACTCATACAAAAATAGAAAATTACATTTTTGCAATTGTTTTCTTATTATTTTAGTAGTGCTACAGGAACAAAAACACCTGACTTTTTCTTCACCATTAGACTGCTATGTATAATGTGCGCGTGTATAATCTGCTTTTGAGTTCACTGCTTGCAATAGATATCAAGATTACCAAATTCTCCTATGGCTTGCTGTTGAGGGCAGTGGGTCATACCTAGAGCTGCTGTCTACAAACATGAGATTGTGAGTTTGAGTCTTGGGAAGACCAGCAAAGAAAACTATCTATCAAGTTTTTGTCAGAGCAGAGAGATGCAGCCCTGTCCTGAGAAGGAGGAGCCACAGAGCGATGATGATGTTGGAGAGAGGTGAGTATAAGGCTATGTGCAACCGTTCAGGATTTTTATTTTTTTTCCGCTAAAAAAACGCTTACATAAGCCCTCCCCCCCCATCATTTTTAATGCTTTCCTCATTTTTTGTGCACATGCTGCATTTTTTTCTGCGGCGGAATCGCATTCCAGAAAAAACGCAGGATGTTCATTCTTTGTGCGGAATCGCAGGGATTCCGCACACATAGGAATGCATTGATCCGCTTACTTCCCGCATGGAGCTATGCTCACCATGAGGGAAGTAAGCGGATCATCTGCAGATGCTACCCAGGGTGTAGGAAAGGAGACTCTCCTCCAGGCCCTGGGAACCATATACCTGTAAAAAAAAAGAATTAAAATAAAAAAATCATGATATTCTCACCTTCCAGCGGTCCCCACAACCTTCCCGCTCCTCGCGATGCTCCCGTTCCCAGTAATGCCTTGCAACAATTACCTGTGATGACGTAGCAGTGTCACGTGATGCTACGTCATCTGGGGTCATTGTCGCAAGGCATTACTGGGAACGGGAGCTGCCGGGAGCATTGCGAGGAGCAGAAGGCTGGGGGGCCGCCAGAAAGTAAGAATATC
The DNA here is from genome assembly GCF_051348905.1 of Ranitomeya variabilis. Classification (NCBI taxonomy): domain Eukaryota; kingdom Metazoa; phylum Chordata; class Amphibia; order Anura; family Dendrobatidae; genus Ranitomeya; species Ranitomeya variabilis. The sequence goes on along the minus strand of NC_135232.1, from coordinate 444,643,246 downwards.
ATGATTTTTAATGTTTTTAATTATATTTAACATTATATCTTTTTACTATTGATGCTGCATAGGCAGCATCAATAGTAAAAAATTGGTCACACTTGTCAAACACTATGCTTGACAAGTGCGACCAACCTGTCAATCAGTTTTTCAAGGCATGCTACAGATTGCTTGGAAAATGCTAGCATTCTGCAAGCTAATTACGCTTGCAAAACGCTAGTGTTTAGGGGGAATATGCATGCAAATTCTGCATGCGTATTTCCCGCAGGAGGGAGTTGCAGAATTGCCGCCGAAATTTCCGCAGCAATTCTGCAACGTGTGCACATAGCCTTAGAGGTTGGGAGAAATCCCTGACATGGCAGGACTGAGCCCTCAAATTGGGACAGTCCCACTGAATCCGGAATGGTTGGGAGCTATACATTTGCAAGGAACCTCCACTATGCATCACTGTTGCCTGTAGACACTGATTATTCTACCTCACTCCAGCTCTTTGGTGAACAAACTGCCTTCTGGTATAGCCAATTAGTTCACATTCGACTGATCAGTCCAAACACCTACTGCCATTTATCTGCAAGATTGATAGATGTAAATTCCATTCAACGAGTTTAACTAGGGTTGAGCGACTTTCACTTTTTTAGGATCGAGTCGGGTTTTGCGAAACCCAACTTTGTCAAAAGTCGAGTCGAGTGAAATCGTCCGATTATCGCCAAAAGTTGGGGATCGACCGAGACCCGAAACCCAATGCAAGTCAATGTGGAAGCATAGTCGGCAGTGAGTGGAGGCCAGGAAAACACCTACAGTGCCCATTTTAATGGCAAAAACATCCATTCTTGTTACTGAAGCTTGTCAATCTTAATTTACTTTATAATAATAGTTAAGCATTGGAAATTGGGGGTCATTTGGCTAAAGTTGTGGGGGGTAGGGCTGGTTCAAGTTTTTAGTGGGCCCAGGAAACGTGGACTACGTCACGGCGGTGGAGCAGTGAGAGGTAAGTATTTCAACTTTGCAAGTGCTGTGATCCTGAACAAGCAGGGGGGGCCCACTCGTTCGCATTGGCATTGGCACAGGGCCCCTCAAAGTACGGTGGTGTGTTTGCACGGCGGGGGCGCCTCCCACCGGCAGCGACACTTTTGCGTACTAAGAGGGGCCCTGTGCCAGTGACATCGCCAACGAGTATGCCCCCTCACCTGATGAAGGAACCTGCACTTTCATCTGCACCTTCCTCTTTGTGCCTGTGTAAGGTGGTATAGTATGCGGGAAGGGGAACCTGACTTTCAGCAGGGTCAGATTGAGGCTGTGTAGCGTGCAAGGGGAATGTAGTGGTCTGGTTCAATGTACCACAAGAGTCATCTAGCAGTGGCTGGGCAATGGGCAGGATGAGGAGGAAACACAGATATAGGCCCAAATAATAAAGTGGGCTAAATGCAGTTCAAAATTGGTAACAGGACTAACCAGGTGGCATTGCTTAGTTCAGTGGAGGACAACTGTAATGAGAGGCAGACACAGTTAGTAGGCCCAAATAATAAAGTGGGCAAAATAAAGTTCCAAATTGGTAACAGGAGTAAACAGGCGGCACTGCTTTGTTCAGTGGAGGAGACCACCTTGGAGTGGTAGACACCGTTAGTAGGCCCCAACCAAACTAGTAGGCCCCAACCAAACTAGTAGGCCTAATGCCGTGTTATATTTACAACAACTTAATGAGAGCCTGAAGATTGAAGCTCAGGCAAGTAAACCTGGAGAACACCTTGAGCGACAGACACCGTTAGTAGGCCCCAACCAAACTAGTAGGCCAACTGCAGTGTTATATTAACAAAGACTTAATGAGAGCCTGAAAATTGAAGCTCAGCTTTGTTCAGTGGAGGACAACACCGTTAGTAGGCCCAACCCAACTAGTATCCCAAATGCAGTTTCATATTTCAAATATAGGCCGAAAGCCTGAAGATTGAAGCTCAGGAAAAAAAAACAGGAGAACACCAAGGAGCGGCAGACACCGTTAGTAGGCCCCAACCAAACTAGTAGGCCCAATGCAGTTTTCAAATTCTTATAGGCTGAAAACCTGACAATTGAAGCTCAGCTTTTTTCAGAGGAGGACAGCTGTATTGAGTGGCGCAGACAGACACAGGTTGTAGGCCTTGAACAAAAAAGTTGACTCAATGCAGTTTAAAAAAGGTTACAGGCGTACACAGGCAGCATTGGTGTGGTCAGCGGAGGACAATTGGAAGGAGTGGCACAGACTTACTAGGCCTAACATAAAAAAGTAGGCTCTATGCAGGTTTAAATAGGTTACAGGGTTACACAGGCACTATTGGTGTGGTCAGCGGAGGACGATTGCAAGGAGGGACCGCAGACAGACTTACTAGGCCTAAAATAAAAAAGTAGGCTCTATGCAGGTTTAAATAGGTTACAGGGTTACACAGGCAGCATTGGTGTGGTCAGCAGAGGACGATTGCAAGGGGGGACCGCAGACAGACTTACTAGGCCTAAAATAAAAAAAGTAGGCTCTATGCAGGTTTAAATAGGTTACAGCGGTACACAGGCAGCATTGGTGTGGTCAGCGGAGGACGATTGCAAGGAGTGGCGCAGACAGACTTCCTAGGCCTAAAATAAAAAAGCAGGCTCTATGCAGTTTAAAATAGGTTACAGGGTTACACAGGCAGCATTGGTGTGGTCAGCGGAGGACGATTGCAAGGACGGACCGCAGACAGACTTCCTAGGCCTAAAATAAAAAAGCAGGCTCTATGCAGTTTAAATTAGGCTACAGGGGTACACAGGCAGCATTGGTGTGGTCAGCGTAGGACGATTGCAAGGGGGGACCACAGACAGACTTACTAGGTCTAAAATAAAAAAAAGTAGGCTCTATGCAGGTTTAAATAGGTTACAGGGGTACACAGGCAGCATTGGTGTGGTCAGCGGAGGACGATTGCACCGAGGGGCAGACACAGTTAGTAGGGCCAAAAAAGTAATAGGCAAAATGCAGTTAAAAATAGGTTACAGGAGTACGCAGGCGGCCTAGCTTTGTTCAGTGGAGGACAACTGTAAGGAGTGTCTGACACAGTTAGTAGGCCAAAATAATAAAGTGAGGTTAATGTCTGGCCCAAAAAAAAATTCACAAATAAACAGGTGGCATACCTAGGTACAGGGGTGGGCTCCTCTGCTGACTTGCAGACAGTGGTAGTTGGGGCAAAGTATTAACTGGTGTAAATGTAGGGCAGGGCCCCTGAATATTTTTACTATCAACAATCATGTCAACAAATTGGTATTGGCAGTGCCATTGAAGGATTTAACAGCACAGACTAAACAGTGGTGGAGCAGTGAGAGGTAATTTTGCAAGTGGTAGAGCACTGTTTGAGCTGGGGGGAAACACTCGCTCGTGGGCGGCGGTACTGGCCCAGGGCCCCTCATGTTACGACGGTGTGTCTGATGTTGGGTGTGCACCACCTCCGCCAGAGACACTTCATGTACTATGAGGGACCCTGTGCCAGTGCCGTCGCCCAAAAGTGGGCACACCCACCTGTTTAGCCAAACGGCACTCGCACGGGTGCTTGCGCCAAGTGGTGACCACGGCCCCGTGGGGGGAGTCAGCCCATTTAGGGAGGTGTAAAAAAGGCGTATGGTGGACATACAGCAGCTGCAAATGGAGAAATTGGAGCAGTCAGTAAGACGAGTCCAAAAGCAAGACCTTTTTACAGGAAAGCTAGGTGTCAGCAGGGAAAGGTGGGGCAAAATAATTAGAAATCCATGATTGGTTCATTTTAATGAAGATCATCAACATTTTGGGTAGCCAGGCGAGTCCTTTTTTCGGTCAGTATTGGACCAGCAGCACTGAATACTCTTTCTGATAGCACACTAGCAGCTGGGCAAGCGAGCTCCTGTAATGCATATTCTGCCAATTCAGGCCAGGTGTCTATTTTAGATGCCCAGTAATCAAAGGGGAATGACGTGTGAGGGAGAACATCGATAAGGGAGGAAAAATAGTTAGTAACCATACTGGACAAATGTTGTCTCCTGTCACTTTGAATCGATGCTGCAGTACCTGTCGTGTCTGCGGTCATTGCGAAATCACTCCACAGCCTGGACATAAAACCCCTCTGTCCAACGCCACTTCTGATTTGTGCCCCTCTAACACCTCTTGCATGTTGCCCCCTGCAGCTCGTGTGAGAACCATCGCCGCCGCTGTGTGCTGGGAATGCCTGAACCAAACGGTCTACAAGAGTTGCTTGTTTGGTAGCCAATATATGCTCAAGGTTCTCATGTGGCATGACATTTTGCAATTTCCCTTTATAGCGTGGATCCAGGAGGCAGGCCAACCAGTAATCGTCATCGGTCATCATTTTGAGAATGCGGGGGTCCCATTTTAGGATACGCAAGGCATAATCAGTCATGTGGGCCAATGTTCCAGGTGTCAAATCAATGCTTGTGCTGGGTTGAGGAGCACTTTCTAGCAAATCCACATCACTTGTCTCCCGCAAAAAAACTGTACCTGACCTTGCACCACCGACACTTTCTATTCCCCCCTGAGATGCTTCCTCCTCCCATAAATAATCATCCCCATCTTCCTCCTCCTCCTCCTCTTCGTCCGCAACCTCGTCCCCGAGACTTCCCTGAGCGCGCAATGGCTGACTGTCATCAAGGCTTCCCTCCTCCTCGGCTGCAGATGCCTGCTCCTTAATGTGCGTCAAACTTTGCATCAGCAGACGCATTAGTGGAATGCTCATGCTTATGATGGCATCGTCCGCACTGACCAGCCGTGTGCATTCCTCAAAACACTGAAGGACTTGACAGAGGTCTTGGAGCTTTGACCACTGCACAGCAGACAACTCCATGTCTGCCATCCAACTGCCTGCCCGTGTATGTGTATCCTCCCACAAATACATGACAGCACGCCTCTGTTCGCACAGCCTCTGAAGCATGTGCAGTGTAGAGTTCCACCTTGTTGCAACGTCGATTATTAGGCGGTGCTGGGGAAGCTTCAACAATCGCTGATGGTTCTGCATACGGCTGGAGTGTACGGGCGAACGGCTGATGTGAGAGCAAAGTCGTCGCACCTTGAGGAGCAGGGCTGGTAACCCCGGATAACTTTCAGGAAGCACTGCACCACCAGGTTCAAGGTGTGAGCCAGGCAAGGTATGTGTTTCAGTTCTGAAAGGGCTATGGCAGCCATAAAATTCCTCCCGTTATCACTGACTACCTTGCCTGCCTCAAGATGTACACTGCCCAGCCATGACTGAGTTTCTTGCTACAAGAACTCGGACAGAACTTCCGCGGTGTGTCTGTTGTCGCCCAAGCACTTCATTTCCAACACACCCTGCTGACGCTTACCACTAGCTGTTCCATAATGGGACACCTCATGTGCAACACTGGCAGCTGCGGATGGAGTGGTCGTGCGACTGCGCTCTGTGGATGAGCTTTCGCTTCGGCTGGAAAAGGAGGAGGAGGAGGGGTGGCAAACGCCTACAGCCAACTGTTTCCTAGACCGTGGGCTAGGCAGAAATGTCCCACTGTGGCTGTCCCCTGTGGACCCTGCATCCACCACATTAACCCAGTGTGCCATGATGGACACGTAACGTCCCTGACCATGCCTACTGGTCCATGCATCAGTTGTGAGGTGCACCTTTCTACGGACTGATTGCCTCAGTGAATGGAGAATGCGGTCTTTGACATGCTGGTGGAGGGCTGGGATGGCTTTTCTCGAAAAGAAGTGTCGACTGGGTAGCTCATAGCGTGGTACTGCGTAGGCCATCAAGGCTTTGAAAGCTTCGCTTTCAACCAAGCGGTAGGGCATCATCTCTAACGATATAAGTCTAGCAATGTGGGCGTTCAAACCCTGTGTACGCGGATGAGAGGGTGAGTACTTTCTTTTCCTAATGAGAGTCTCTTGGAGGTTGAGCTGGACTGGCGAGGTGCATATGGTGGGACTTGCGGTGGTGGTGGTGGTGGACATGGCGGATTGAGAGAGGGTTGGTGATGGTATTCTCAAAGTAGGCCTACATGCTGTGTTTCCTACAAATAAACTTGTGATTCCCTGACTGCTTTGCCCTAGCAACGACACCTCCACATTTGCTGCTGTTGTTGTTCTAACCGGTGGGCTTACAGTGAGGGAAGGAATGTAGCGTTGCTGACTAGCTTCATTGTGAGCGGGTGCAACAACGTTACGGGACGTTTGGTAGCTAGTCCAGGCTTGAAAGTGCATGGTGGTTAAATGTCGATGCATGCAAGTTGTATTTAAACTTTTGACATTCTGACCTCTGCTAAATGTCCTTGAGCATTTCTTACAGATTACTTTGCACTGATCATTCGGATCTTGGTTAAAAAATTGCCAGACTGCACTCTTTCTACTATTGAATACCTTTTCTGGCATTGCACACTGTGCTACTTTAACCGGATGGCCACGCTGTCCGAAAAATGGTTTTGGTTTTGCCAAACTTTTTTGGCCAGAGACGGGCCTGCCAGATGAATGCAAATGTGATGTAGATGGCTGCTGCCGATCCTCCTCCTCCGCTTCTGAGCTACTGCCAGCAGCACCCTCTTCCCCCAATGGCTGCCAATCTGGGTCAACAACTGGGTCATCTATCACCTCCTCTTCAATCTCATGTTCAGCTATCTCTGTGTCACCGTGTAAGGCGCTATAACGTTCGGGAATGGGCACCATCGTCTCATCAGGGTCAGTTTCTGGCTCAGTACACTGCGAGGGCAATATAGTGATGTGAGTCGATGGAACAGCATGACAATCTAGCTGTGGCTGTGCATCAGTGCACTCCATGTCCGAATCATCTTCTAGTGGGCTGTTAACTATTTCCCTTTCTAACCCAGGCATGGTATGTGTAAAGAGCTCCATGGAGTAAACTGTTGTGTCGCCTGACGCATCCTTCACTGTTGTTTTGGGGGAAGGACACAAGGAATCAACTTGTTCCTGACCGGAAGCATCCACCGACGACTGGCTACTTTTCAATTTTGAACTATCCGAAGAGGAGGCGAAAGAGCTAGAGGCAGAGTCAGCAAGGAAAGCCAAAACTTTTTCCTGCTGCTCCGGCTTTAACAGCAGTTTTCCTACTCCCAGAAAAGGTAGCGTTCGAGGCCTTGTGTAGCCGGACGATGATGCTGGCTCAACAACTCGAGACTTAGGTGCTATTTTGATTTTCCCTCTACCACCCGATGCTCCAGCAGCACCACCACCACCACCATCAGCATTACCAGATGGCAATGACCGCCCATGGCCACGACCTCTTCCACCAGCCTTCCTCATTCTTGGGAAAATGTAACCAAACTAACAACCGTTATATGGTACTGAAAAACAAGGTAGAAGGTGTATGTTAACTTGTTGTGAATATAAATCTCCCTTTTTATGTGTGGGTGAGTGCTGAATAAATCAGGCCCACTGTATGACAATATAGTTTCTGTGGCAGAAAATGACTGACAGAGATACTACAGACAGGACTGGCACAGATTTGGCAATATTTATCTCCCTTTATTTATTTTTTTTTATATGGGAGACTAGTGAATAAATCAGGCCCACTATATTACAGTATATTTTCTGTGGCACAAAATGACTGACAGAGATACCACAGACAGGACAGGCACAGATGCACAGATTTGGCAATATTATTCTCCCTTTATTTTTATTTTTTTTTATATGGGAGACTAGTGAATAAATCAGGCCCACTATATTACAATATATTTTCTGTGGCACAAAATGACTGACAGAGATACCACAGACAGGACTGGCACAGATGCACAGATTTGGCAATATTATTCTCCCTTTATTTTTATTTTTTGGGGCGAGACTAGTGAATAAATCAGGCCCACTATATTACAGTATAGTTTCTGTGGCACAAAATGACTGACAGAGATACCACAGACAGGACTGGCACAGATGCACAGATTTGGCAATATTATTCTCCCTTTATTTTTATTTTTTTGGGGGAGACTAGTGAATAAATCAGGCCCACTATATTACAGTATAGTTTCTGTGGCACAAAATGACTGACAGAGATACCACAGACACGACTGGCACAGATGCACAGATTTGGCAATATTATTCTCCCTTTATTTTTATTTTTTTTATATGGGAGACTAGTGAATAAATCAGGCCCAATGTATGACAGTATAGTTTCTGTGGCACAAAATGACTGACAGAGATACCACAGACAGGACTGGCACAGATTTGGCAATATTATTCTCCCTTTATTTTAATTTTTTGGGGGGAGACTAGTGAATAAATCAGGCCCACTATATTACAGTATAGTTTCTGTGGCACAAAATGACTGACAGAGATACCACAGACACGACTGGCACAGATGCACAGATTTGGCAATATTATTCTCCCTTTATTTTTATTTTTTGGGGGGAGACTAGTGAATAAATCAGGCCCACTATATTACAGTATAGTTTCTGTGGCACAAAATGACTGACAGAGATACCACAGACACGACTGGCACAGATGCACAGATTTGGCAATATTATTCTCCCCTTATTTTTATTTTTTTTATATGGGAGACTAGTGAATAAATCAGGCCCACTATATTACAGTATAGTTTCTGTGGCACAAAATGACTGACAGAGATACCACAGACACGACTAGCACAGATACACAGATTTGGCAATATTATTCTCCCTTTATTTTTATTTTTTTATATGGGAGACTAGTGAATAAATCAGGCCCAATGTATGACAGTATAGTTTCTGTGACACAAAATGACTGACAGAGATACCACAGACACGACTGGCACAGATGCACTGATTGGCAATATTAATCTCCCTTTTCAGGTGTGGGACAGTGCAGAAAAATACAGGCCCACTGTTTTACACTACACAGTTTCAGGGGCAGAAAGTGGCTGGAAGATATATAAAAAATAAATAAAAGGGACTGTACTACAATTACTATCTCCCTACAATAATCTCTGAAAAGTATGGCAGGCAGCAATAAAAAGGACTGCTGCACACAAAAAGTGTGGACAAACAAACAAGATAGCTGTGCAGAAAGGAAGGAGCAACAGGATTTGTGCTTTTAAAAAAGCAGTTGGTTTGCACAGCGGCGTACAAACAGCAATGCAGCTATCATGGAGCCTTCTAGGGCAGCCCAATAAGCTACAGAGCTGATGAAGAGAAATCTAGCCTCCACTGTCCCTGCAAAGAAAAGGTGGTGTTGGACAGTGGAAATCGCTACAGCACAAGCGGTTTGGGGTTAATGTACCCTGCCTAATGCTATCCCTGCTTCTGACGAAGCGGCAGCAACCTCTCCCTATGCTCAGCTCGGCAGCAGTAAGATGGCGGTTGGCGTGCATGCCCCTTTATAGCCCCTGTGACACCGCAGAGAGCAAACCAATCACTGCCATGCCCTTCTCTAAGATGGTGGGGACCGAGAGCTATGTCATCACGCTGCACACACTCTGCGTCCACCTTAATTGGCTGAGAAAAGGCGCTGAAAGCGTCATACGAAACGCGACTTTGGCGCGAAGATCGCCGACCGCGTGGTCGATCCCACGCTGGGATCGGGTCGGGTTTCACAAAACCCGACTTTGCCAAAAGTCGGCGACTTTTGAAAATGTTTGATCCGTTTCGCTCAACCCTAAGTTTAACCCCTTAAGCCCCGAGGGTGGTTTGCACGTTAATGACCGGGCCAATTTTTACAATTCTGACCACTGTCCCTTCATGAGGTTATAACTCTGGAACGTTTCAACGGATCTTGGCAATTCTGACAATGTTTTCTCGTGACATATTGTACTTCATGATAGTGGTAAAATTTATTTGATATAACTTGCGTTTATTTGTGAAAAAAATGGAAATTTGGCAAAAAATTTGAAAATTTCGCAATTTTCCAAATTTGAATTTTTATGCCCTTAAATCACAGAGATATGTCACGCAAAATACTTAATAAGTAACATTTCCCACATGTCTACTTTACATCAGCACAATTTTGGAACCAAATTTTTTTTTTGTTAGGGAGATATAAGGGTTAAAAGTTGACCAGCAATTTCTCATTTTTACAACACCATTTTTTTTTAGGGACCACATCTCATTTGAAGTCATTTTGAGGGGTCTATATGGTAGAAAATACCCAAGAGTGACACCATTCTAAAAACTGCACCCCTAAAGGTGCTCAAAACCACATTCAAAAAGTTTATTAACCCTTCAGGTGTTTCACAGGAATTTTTGGAATGTTTAAATAAAAATGAACATTTAACTTTTTTTCACACAAAATTTATTTCAGCTCCAATTTGTCTTATTTTACCAAGGATAACAGGAGAAAATGGACCCCAAAAGTTGTTGTACAATTTGTCCTGAGTACGCTGATACCCCATATGTGGGGGTAAACCACTGTTTGGGCACATGGCAGAGCTCGGAAGGAAAGGAGCGCCATTTTACTTTTCAATGAAAAATTGACAGGAATTGAGATGGGACGCCATGTTGCGTTTGGAGAGCCCCTGATGTGCGTAAATATTGAAACCCCCAACAAGTGACACCATTTTGGAAAGTAGACCCCCTAAGGAACTTATCTAGATGTGTGGTCAGCACTTTGACCCACCAAGTGCTTCACAGAAGTTTATAATGCAGAGCCGTAAAAATAAAAAATCATATTTTTTCACAAAAATGATCTTTTCGCCCCAAATGTTTTATTTTCCCAAGGGTAGGAGAAGAAATTGGACCCCAGAATTTGTTGTGGAATTTGTCCTGAGTACGTTGATACCCCATATGTGGGTGTAAACCATTGTTTGGGCGCATGGTAGAGCTCGGAAGGGAAGGAGTGCCATTTGACTTTTCAATGCAAAATTGACTGGAATTGAGATGGGACGCCATGTTGCGTTTGGAGAGCCCCTGATGTGCCTAAAAATTGAAACCCCCCCAAGTGACACCATTTTGGAAATTAGACCCCTTAAGGAACTTATCTAGATGTGTGGTGAGCACTTTGACCCAACAAGTGCTTCACAGAAGTTTATAATGCAGAGTCGTAAAAATAAAAAATCATATTTTTTCAAAAAAAAGATTATTTTGCCCCCAATTTTTTATTTTCCCAAGGGTAAGAGAGGAAATTAGACCACAATAGTTGTTGTGCAATTTGTCTTGAGTATGCTGATACCCCATATGTGGGGGTAAATGACTGTTTGGGCGCATGGCAGAGCTTGGAAGGGAAGGAGCGTCGTTTGACTTTTCAATGCAAAATTGACTGGAATTGAGATGGGACACCATGTCGCGTTTGGAGAGCCCCTGATGTGCCTAAACATTAAAGCCCCCACAAGTGACACCATTTTGGAAACTAGACCTCCCAAGGAACTTATATAGATGTGTTGTGAGAACTTTAAACCCCCAAGTTTTTTACTACAGTTTATAACGCAGAGCCGTGAAAATAAAAATAAAAATTTCCACAAAAATTATTTATTAGCCCCCAGTTTTGTATTTTCCCAAGGGTAACAGGAGAAATTGGACCCCAAAACTTGTTGTCCAATTTGTCCTGAGTACGCTGATACCCCATATGTGGGGGGAACCACTGTTTGGGCGCATGGCAGAGCTCGGAAGGGAAGGAGCGCCATTTGGAATGCAGACTTAGATGGATTGGTCTGCAGGCGTCACGTTGCATTTGTAGAGCCCCTGATGTACCCAAACAGTAAAACCCCCCACAAGTGACCCCCTAAGGAATAAGGAACTTATCTAGATATGTTGTGAGAACTTTGAACCCCCAAGTGTTTCACTACAGTTTACAACGCAGAGCCGTGAAAATAAAAAATCTTTTTTTTCCCCACAAAAATGATTTTTAGCCCCCCAAATTTTTATTTTCCCAAGGATAACAAGAGAACTTGGACCCCAAAAGTTGTTGTCCAATTTGTCCCGAGTACGCTGATACCCCATATGTTGGGGTAAACCCCTGTTTGGGCGCACGGGAGAGCTCGGAAGGGAAGGAGCACTGTTTTACTTTTTCAACGCAGAATTGGATGGAATTGAGATCGGACGCCATGTCGCGTTTGGAGAGCCCCTGATGTGCCTGAATAGTGGAAACTCCCCAATTCTACCTGAAACCCTAATCCAAGCACACCCCTAATCCCAACGGTAACCCTAACCACACCCCTAACCCTGACACACCCCTAACCCTAATCCCAACCGTAAATGTAATCCAAACCCTAACCCTAACTTTAGCCCCAACCTTAACCCTAACTTTAGCCCCAACCCGAACCCTAACTTTAGCTCCAACCCTAGCCCTAACCCTAGCCCTAACCCTAGCCCTAACCCTAGCCCTAGCCCTAACCCTAGCCCTAACCCTAGCCCTAACCCTAGCCCTAATGTCATGATTCTCAATGGCGAGAGAACATAGCCCAGCATATATAAGAACTAGCTCTTGGAAGATGGAATCTAAACTGACCATGAACTAAACCTGCCGCACAATTAACAGTGGCCGGGTAGCGTGCCTACGTTTTATCCCTAGACGCCCAGCGCCAGCCGGAGGACTAACTAATCCTAGCAGAGGAAAATACAGTCCTGGCTCACCTCTAGAGAAATTTCCCCAAAAGGCAGACAGAGGCCCCCACATATATTGGCGGTGATTTTAGATGAAATGACAAACGTAGTATGAAAATAGTTTTAGCAAAATCGAGGTCCGCTTACTAGATAGCAGGAAGACAGAAAGGGCACTTTCATGGTCAGCTGAAAACCCTATCAAAACACCATCCAGAAATTACTTTAAGACTCTAGTATTAACTCATAACACCAGAGTGGCAATTTCAGATCACAAGAGCTTTCCAGACACAGTAACGAAACAGCAGCTGTGAACTGGAACAAAATGCAAAAACAAACAAGGATGAAAGTCCAACTTAGCTGGGAGTTGTCTAGTAGCAGGAACATGAAAAGAAAGGCTTCTGATTACATTGTTGACCGGCATGAAACTGACAGAGGAGCAAGGTTATATAGAGACTCCCACATCCTGATGGGAACAGGTGAACAGAGAGGATGATGCACACAAGTTCAATTCCACCAGTGGCCACCGGGGGAGCCCAGAATCCAATTTCACAACAGTACCCCCCCTCAAGGAGGGGGCACCGAACCCTCACCAGAACCACCAGGGCGATCAGGATGAGCCCTATGAAAGGCACGGACAAGATCGGAGGCATGAACATCAGAGGCAGTCACCCAAGAATTATCCTCCTGACCGTATCCCTTCCATTTGACCAGATACTGGAGTTTCCGTCTGGAAACACGGGAGTCTAAGATCTTTTCCACAACGTACTCCAACTCACCCTCAACCAACACCGGAGCAGGAGGCTCAACGGAAGGCACAACCGGTACCTCATACCTGCGCAATAATGACCGATGAAAAACATTATGAATAGAAAAAGATGCAGGGAGGTCCAAACGGAAGGACACAGGGTTAAGAATCTCCAATATCTTGTACGGGCCGATGAACCGAGGCTTAAACTTAGGAGAAGAAACCCTCATAGGGACAAAACGAGAAGACAACCACACCAAGTCCCCAACACAAAGCCGAGGACCAACACGACGACGGCGGTTGGCAAAAAGCTGAGTCTTCTCCTGGGACAACTTCAAATTGTCCACTACCTGCCCCCAAATCTGATGCAACCCCTCCACCACAGCATCCACTCCAGGACAATCCGAAGATTCCACCTGACCGGAGGAAAATCGAGGATGAAACCCCGAATTACAGAAAAACGGGGACACCAAGGTGGCAGAGCTGGCCCGATTATTGAGGGCGAACTCCGCCAATGGCAAAAAAGCAACCCAATCATCCTGATCCGCAGACACAAAACACCTCAAATATGTCTCCAAGGTCTGATTAGTCCGCTCGGTCTGGCCATTAGTCTGAGGATGGAAAGCAGACGAAAAAGACAAATCTATGCCCATCCTAGCACAGAATGCCCGCCAAAATCTAGACACGAATTGGGTCCCTCTGTCAGAAACGATATTCTCCGGAATACCATGCAAACGAACAACATTTTGAAAAAACAGAGGAACCAACTCGGAAGAAGAAGGCAACTTAGGCAAGGGAACCAAATGGACCATCTTAGAGAAACGGTCACACACCACCCAGATGACAGACATCTTCTGAAAAACAGGCAGATCCGAAATAAAATCCATCGAGATGTGCGTCCAAGGCCTCTTCGGAATAGGCAAGGGCAACAACAATCCACTAGCCCGAGAACAACAAGGCTTGGCCCGAGCACAAACGTCACAAGACTGCACAAAGCCTCGCACATCTCGTGACAGGGAAGGCCACCAGAAGGACCTTGCCACCAAATCCCTGGTACCAAAGATTCCAGGATGACCTGCCAACGCAGAAGAATGAACCTCAGAGATGACTCTACTGGTCCAATCATCAGGAACAAACAGTCTACCAGGTGGGCAACGATCCGGTCTATCCACCTGAAACTCCTGCAAGGCCCGCCGCAGGTCTGGAGAAACGGCAGACAATATCACTCCATCCTTAAGGATACCTGTGGGCTCAGAATTACCAGGGGAGTCAGGCTCAAAACTCCTAGAAAGGGCATCCGCCTTAACATTCTTAGAACCCGGTAGGTATGACACCACAAAATTAAACCGAGAGAAAAACAACGACCAGCGCGCCTGTCTAGGATTCAGGCGCCTGGCAGACTCAAGGTAAATTAAATTTTTGTGGTCAGTCAATACCACCACCTGATGTCTGGCCCCCTCAAGCCAGTGACGCCACTCCTCAAAAGCCCACTTCATGGCCAAAAGCTCCCGATTCCCAATATCATAATTCCGCTCGGCGGGCGAAAATTTACGGGAAAAAAAAGCACAAGGTCTCATCACGGGGCAGTCGGAACTTCTCTGCGACAACACCGCCCCAGCTCCGATTTCAGAAGCGTCGACCTCAACCTGAAAAGGAAGAGCAACATCAGGCTGACGCAACACAGGGGCGGAAGAAAAGCGGCGCTTAAGCTCCCGAAAGGCCTCCACAGCATCAGGGGACCAATCAGCAACATCAGCACCCTTCTTAGTCAAATCACTCAATGGTTTAACAACATCAGAAAAACCAGCAATAAATCGACGATAAAAGTTAGCAAAGCCCAAAAATTTCTGAAGACTCTTAAGAGAAGAGGGTTGCGTCCAATCACAAATAGCCTGAACCTTGACAGGATCCATCTCGATGGAAGAGGGGGAAAAAATGTATCCCAAGAAGGAAATCTTTTGAACTCCAAAAACGCACTTAGAACCCTTCACACACAAGGAATTAGACCGCAAAACCTGAAAAAACCTCCTGACCTGCTGGACATGAGAGTCCCAGTCATCCGAAAAAATCAGAATATCATCCAGATACACAATCATAAATTTATCCAAATAATCGCGGAAAATGTCATGCATAAAGGACTGGAAGACTGAAGGGGCATTTGAAAGACCAAAAGGCATCACCAAATACTCAAAGTGGCCCTCGGGCGTATTAAATGCGGTTTTCCACTCATCCCCCTGCTTGATTCGCACCAAATTATACGCCCCACGGAGATCAATCTTAGAGAACCACTTGGCCCCCTTTATACGAGCAAACAAATCAGTCAGCAGTGGTAACGGATATTGATATTTAACCGTGATTTTATTCAAAAGCCGATAATCAATACACGGCCTCAAAGAGCCATCTTTCTTAGACACAAAGAAAAAACCGGCTCCTAAGGGAGATGACGAAGGACGAATATGTCCCTTTTCCAAGGACTCCTTTATATATTCTCGCATAGCAGCGTGTTCAGGCACAGACAGATTAAATAAACGACCCTTAGGGTATTTACTACCCGGGATCAAATCTATGGCACAATCGCACTCCCGGTGCGGAGGTAGTGAACCAAGCTTGGGTTCTTCAAAAACGTCACGATAGTCAGACAAGAATTCAGGAATCTCAGAGGGAATAGATGATGAAATGGAAACCAAAGGTACGTCCCCATGAGTCCCTTTACATCCCCAGCTTAACACAGACATAGCTTTCCAGTCGAGGACTGGGTTATGAGATTGCAGCCATGGCAATCCTAGCACCAAAACATCATGTAGATTATACAGCACCAGAAAGCGAATAATCTCCTGGTGATCCGGATTAATACGCATAGTTACTTGTGTCCAGTATTGTGGTTTATTACTAGCCAATGGGGTGGAGTCAATCCCCTTCAGAGGTATAGGAGCTTCCAAAGGCTCCAAATCATACCCACAGCGTTTGGCAAAGGACCAATCCATAAGACTCAAAGCGGCGCCAGAGTCGACATAGGCGTCCGCGGTAATAGATGATAAAGAACAAATCAGGGTCACAGATAGAATAAACTTAGACTGTAAAGTGCTAATTGAAACAGACTTGTCAAGCTTCTTAGTACGCTTAGAGCATGCTGATATAACATGAGTTGAATCATCACAATAGAAGCACAACCCATTTTTTCGTCTAAAATTCTGCCGCTCGCTTCTGGACAGAATTCTATCACATTGCATATTTTCTGGCGTCTTCTCAGTAGACACCGCCAAATGGTGCACAGGTTTGCGCTCCCGCAGACGCCTATCGATCTGAATAGCCATTGTCATGGACTCATTCAGACCCGCAGGCACAGGGAACCCCACCATAACATCCTTAATGGCATCAGAGAGACCTTCTCTGAAAATCGCCGCCAGGGCGCACTCATTCCACTGAGTAAGCACAGACCATTTACGGAATTTTTGGCAGTATATTTCAGCTTCATCTTGCCCCTGAGATAGGGACATCAAAGCTTTTTCCGCCTGAAGCTCTAAATGAGGTTCCTCATAAAGCAACCCCAAGGCCAGAAAAAACGCATCCACATTGAGCAACGCAGGATTCCCTGGTGTCAATGCAAAAGCCCAATCTTGAGGGTCGCCCCGGAGCAAGGAAATTACAATCCTGACCTGCTGTGCAGGATCTCCGGCAGAGCGAGACTTCAGGGACAAAAACAATTTGCAATTATTTTTAAAATTTTGAAAGCAAGATCTATTCCCTGAAAAAAATTCAGGCAAAGGAATTCTAGGTTCAGACATAGGTGCATGAACAACAAAATCTTGCAAATTTTGTACCTTCGTGGCGAGATTATTCAAACCTGTAGCTACACTCTGAAGATCCATTTCAAACAGGTGAACACAGAGCCATTCAAGGATTAGAAGGAGAGAACGAGAGGAAGGCTGCAGTATAGGCAGACTAGCAAGTGATTCAATTATGAGCACACTCAGAACTAGAGAAAAAAAAAAAAAAAAAAAAATTTTCAGCAGACTTCTTTTTTCTCTCCTTTCTCAGCCAATAATTTAACCCTTTTTTTTGGCCGGTCAAACTGTCATGATTCTCAATGGCGAGAGAACATAGCCCAGCATATATAAGAACTAGCTCTTGGAAGATGGAATCTAAACTGACCATGAACTAAACCTGCCGCACAATTAACAGTGGCCGGGTAGCGTGCCTACGTTTTATCCCTAGACGCCCAGCGCCAGCCGGAGGACTAACTAATCCTAGCAGAGGAAAATACAGTCCTGGCTCACCTCTAGAGAAATTTCCCCAAAAGGCAGACAGAGGCCCCCACATATATTGGCGGTGATTTTAGATGAAATGACAAACGTAGTATGAAAATAGTTTTAGCAAAATCGAGGTCCGCTTACTAGATAGCAGGAAGACAGAAAGGGCACTTTCATGGTCAGCTGAAAACCCTATCAAAACACCATCCAGAAATTACTTTAAGACTCTAGTATTAACTCATAACACCAGAGTGGCAATTTCAGATCACAAGAGCTTTCCAGACACAGTAACGAAACAGCAGCTGTGAACTGGAACAAAATGCAAAAACAAACAAGGATGAAAGTCCAACTTAGCTGGGAGTTGTCTAGTAGCAGGAACATGAAAAGAAAGGCTTCTGATTACATTGTTGACCGGCATGAAACTGACAGAGGAGCAAGGTTATATAGAGACTCCCACATCCTGATGGGAACAGGTGAACAGAGAGGATGATGCACACAAGTTCAATTCCACCAGTGGCCACCGGGGGAGCCCAGAATCCAATTTCACAACACCCTAACCCTAATCCTAATGTGAAAATGGAAATAAATACATTTTTTTAATTTTATTATTTTTCCCTAACTAAGGGGGTGATGAAGGGGGGTTTGATTTACTTTTATAGCGTTTTTTTATATCGGATTTTTATGATTGGCAGCTGTCACACACTAAAAGACGCTTTTTATAGCAAAAAAGTTTTTGCGTCTCCACATTTTGAGACCTATAATTTTTCCATATTTTGGTCCACAGAGTCATGTGAGGTCTTGTTTTTTGCGGGGTGAGTTGACGTTTCTATTCGTAACATTTTTGGGCACATGACATTTTTTGATCGCTTTTTATTCTGATTTTTGTGAGGCAGAATGACCAAAAACCAGCTATTCATGAATTTCTTTTGGGGGAGGCGTTTATACCGTTCCACGTTTGGTAAAATTGATAAAGCAGTTTTATTCGTCGGGTCAGTACAATTACAGCGATATCTCATTTATATCATTTTTTTATGTTTTGGCGCTTTTATACGATAAAAGCTATTTTATAGAAAAAATAATTATTTTGGCATCGCTTTATTCTGACTGACTTTTTTATTTTTTTGCTTATGATGCTGTTTGGCAGCTTGTTTTTTGCGAGACAAGATGACGTTTTCAGCGGTACCATGGTTATTTATATCCATCTTTTTGATCGCGTGTTATTCCACTTTTTGTTCAGCGGTATGATAATAAAGCGTTGTTTTTTGGCTCTTTTTTTTTTTCTTGCGGTGTTCACTGAAGAGGTTAACTAGTGGGACAGTTTTATAGGTTGGGTCGTTACGGACGCGGCGATACTAACACTAACACTACAGAAATGCCAAACATGTGGACTCTATATGTGGTTGAGGCACATTGGGCCTCAGAAGAGAGGGGGGCATTTGGATTTGGAAGAGCAGAATTTGCTGAATTTCTTTTGAAGGGTAAGGAGCCATTTCGCTTTTCCAGTGCCTTTGTACTAGCAGTTACATGGAAGTCCCCTATATTTCCATTAACAGATGACAGACCGGAGTGGGTACTTTTTTTGTGGATTGAGTTGAAGCTTTTGTTAGGAACATTTTACAAAACGTTTGAGATCACATTTATCCTGCACTCTATGCTGAGCACTTACATTGGGGTTTTCATGTAAACCTCTGAGTGACGTGATTCAGATGAAAGTAGAATGAACATAAACTGGCATGTCAGGAATCGTTTTTTTTTAAATGTTGTTCTGCATGTGGTAAACTTGATAAGGCAGCTTTATTCTTCAGGTCAGTACGATTACAGCGATACCACATTTACATAGTTTTTTTGTGTTTTGGAGCTTTTACACAATAAAAACTATTTTATAGAAAGAGTAATTGTCACTCCAGGGACCATTGGCTCCTTTCCTGTTCCTAACGTTGGGGGTACCTTAGCTTGCCCTGTTCCCCAGTTTGCCTCTGATGGTGAAAACGCTGTGGCCACGTACCTTGCTTTACCTCCTGAATCTGCCCTTAGTCTGTACCCCTACCCCACCCAGAGAAGAGGATAGTAGAAGTGCACAGTAATAGACCAACCAGAATAACAAGGTAATACAAGGTAATACGAACAGGGATAAAGGAAAATACAAATCATACAAATATACTCACACAAACAACAGAGGTATACACTGGCAAGTGGAGGATGGGGTCAAACCAAAGTAGGAGAAGGAGGGGAATAAACACACACCCAAAATATAGCAACAGATAAATTAATCAAACGTCTTCTCAAACAACAACCACCATATATTAATCATGCAGTATGAGCTAGTTCTGGTGATGAGGATGAGTACTTGCCAGGGCTAAGATTATATAGGAGATGGGAGTGGCTAACAGTGAACAGCTGAGAGCCTAAAGCTTCCAAGAGCTCTCAACTGAGCAGATTAACCCCTGCACTGCTAAAAGAAACCTGCACCATTTAATAAGAAGGTCAATTGCTTCTAATTAGTGCAGGAGTAGAAGAAATCAGATGCTGTGCTCTTCTAGTTCCTCTCTGTCTTTGTAAACCTGTGCAAATATCCCCCCCCCCTTCTTCAAGGGACCTCCAGAACCTCAGATTCGGGTTCATCAGGGTGTGCCACGTGAAAAGACCAGATCAACTTGGTCGCATGGACGTCAGATACTGGAACCCACATCCTCTCTTCAGGACAACATGCCTTCCAGTGTACCAGATACTGAAGCGACCGATGAACTAAGCGAGAATCAACGATCTTAGATATTAGAAATACCAAATTTCCATCCACAATGACCGGAGATGGAGGTAGTGGTGATGGTATAGAGGACGTAATGTATTTTTTGAGTAAAGATTAGTGTTGAGCATTCCGATACCGCAAGTATCGGGTATCGGCCGATACTTGCGGGTATCGGAATTCCGATACCGAGATCCGATACTTTTGTGGTATCGGGTATCGGTATCGAAACAACATTAATGTGTAAAATAAAGAATTAAAATAAAAAATATTGCTATACTCACCTCTCCGACGCAGCCTGGACCTCACCGAGGGAACCGGCAGCGTTCTTTGCTTAAAATGCGCGCGTTTACTTCCTTCCGTGACGTCACGGCTTGTGATTGGTCGCATGCCGCCCATGTGGCCGCGACGCGACCAATCACAGCAAGCCGTGACGTAATTATCAGGTCCTGAATGCCTAATTCTGCATTCAGGACCTGAAATTACGTCACGGCTTGCTGTGATTGGTCGCGTCGCGGTCACATGGGCGGCACGCAACCAATCACAAGCCGTGACGTAATTTTAAAATGCGCGCGTTTCCTGCCTCCCGTGACGTCACGGCTTGTGATTGGTCACGTCGCCCATGTGACCGCGACGCGACCAATCACAAGCCGGAACGTAATTTTAAAATCCTGAATGCCTAGAATTAGGCATTCAGGACCTGAAAATTACGTCACGGCTTGCTGTGATTGGTCGCGTCGCGGCCA
Source organism: Ranitomeya variabilis (assembly GCF_051348905.1). Lineage (NCBI taxonomy): Eukaryota > Metazoa > Chordata > Amphibia > Anura > Dendrobatidae > Ranitomeya > Ranitomeya variabilis. The sequence continues at coordinate 444,622,327 of NC_135232.1, read as the reverse complement.
CATGGGCGGCACGCGACCAATCACAAGCCGTGACGTCACGGAAGGAAGTAAACGCGCGCATTTTAAGCAAAGAACGCTGCCGGTTCCCTCGGTAAGGTCCAGGCTGCGTCGGAGAGGTGAGTATAGCAATATTTTTTATTTTAATTCTTTATTTTACACAGTAATATGGATCCCAGGGCCTGAAGGAGAGTTTCCTCTCCTTCAGACCCTGGGAACCATCAGGGATACCGTCCGATACTTGAGTCCCATTGACTTGTATTGGTATCGGGTATCGGTATCGGATTAGATCCGATACTTTGCCGGTATCGGCCGATACTTTCCGATACCGATACTTTCAAGTATCGGACGGTATCGCTCAACACTAGTAGAGATCTATAAAACACATTATAAATCCTAAAAGTGGGCGGCAAAGCAGAATACTACAGGATTGATGACGGTCACAATCTTTTATGGACTGATTAACCTGGGACCCAATTTCCAAGAGGGAACCTTCAACTTAATGTTCTTTAAGGACGACCACACCAAGTCACCAACACACAGGTCCGGACCCAGCAAACGTCTCTGATCAACCACATTCTTTTACTTGGATCTCATCTTCCTCAAATTATCAAAAACTACTTGCCACACAGACGTAATTGATGTTGAAAACCGTTCTCTTCAAGTATTCCAGAAGAACGATTCCTATTAAATGAAATGAACTGAGGATGAATCTCGTATGCCCCGAAGAATGGGGACTTACCAGTAAACTCATGACAATGCAAATCACTCACTTGTCCAGCTCATGCAAATATTGAATGGAATCATCGACTCCAAGCAGGGAGGGGGGAACGCAGGCGAAAAGTTTTCCCCAAGTTGTGAAGTTGCTCCCCTGAAGGATGGACGCACTCAAGTCTGCGGGAAGGGCGATCATCAGGAGCCCCAGCATCGCCAAGCAGTCGTGGGGTGGCGGGCGGCACAAGAGCTAAAGCAGCTGGAAACAAACTACAGAAGGTGCTTTTAAAAGCGACTCCTCGCGAAATAATCCTTCATGACAGCGTCACCAACAAGTTGATTGAAAACATGTCCATTTATAGAATATCGCATTGTACAGGTGATAAGTTACATGACAAAGTCTTTGCCTACATTGCTCAAAGCCAACAGAATAAAACCTTGGAATGCCATGCCTTTCTTTGTACGAAGCGAAAAATGGCACAAGCAGTTACATTAACAGTCGCACAAGCTTTTAAAGTGGCATTTGAGTTCTGGCAAGATTCCAGAGATGGTAAAGAGTACTGTCCTTAGTCATAGCATAATAAAAACACATTACAACTAGTGTTGAGCATTCCGATACTGCAAATATCGGGTATCGGCCGATATTCGCTGTATCGGAATTCCGATACCGAGTTCCGATATTTTTGTGATATCGGAAATCGGAATCGGAAGTTCCCAGTGTGTGGTTCCCAGGGTCTGGAGGAGAGGAGACTCTCCTTCAGGCCCTGGGATCCATATTCATGTAAAAAATAAAGAATAAAAATAAAAAATATGGATATACTCACCCCTCCGGCGGACCCTGGACCTTAGCGGTGTAACCGCTTGAGGTTAATAAGTGGCTCAAGAATTGGTGTAGGAAGGAGGGGTTTGGGTTCCTGCAGAACTGGGCCGACTTCTCAGTTGGCTACAGGCTCTACGCTAGGGACGGGCTGCACCTCAATGGGGAAGGTGCAGCTGTGCTGGGGGAGAAAATGGTTAGAAGGTTGGAGGAGTGTTTAAACTAGGGATTGGGGGGGAGGGTATTCATTTTATAGGAGGGGAAGATAGTGCAGATAGAGACCTGGGCACAAATAAGGAAGTTGGGGGTGGCGGTGGCATGGGGGGTGGGGTTAGAATAGTTAGTAATTTAAGAAAGAATAGAGGTACAGAGACTAACATCAAGTGCATGTATACTAATGCCAGAAGCCTCGCCAACAAAATGGATGAATTAGAACTAATGTTGTTGGAGCATAATTATGACATGGTGGGGATATCTGAGACGTGGCTGGATGAGAGCCATGACTGGGCTGTTAACTTGCAGGGCTATAGCCTTTTCAGAAATGACCGTACAGATAAGCGAGGGGGTGGGGTGTGTCTGTATGTAAAATCGACCTTAAAACCCATCCTGCGTGATAATATAGGTGAATCTAATGAAAATGTAGAGTCTCTGTGGGTGGAGATAAGGGGAGGGGGAAAAAATAATAAATTACTGATAGGGGTTTGTTATAAATCTCCAAAACTAATGGAAGCAATGGAGAATATCCTCGTAAAGCAAATAGATGAAGCTGCGACTCAAGGAGAAGTCATTATTATGGGGGACTTCAACTACCCTGAAATAGATTGGGGAACAGAAACCTGCAGTTCCAGCAAAGGTAATCGGTTTTTGACAACTATGAGAGACAATTACCTTTCACAACTGGTTCAGGACCCAACAAGGAGGGGGGCACTGCTAGACCTAATATTAACCAACAGGCCAGACCGCATATCAAATATAAGGGTTGGGGGTCACTTGGGGAATAGTGATCACAAAATAATAAGTTTTCATGTAACCTTTAATAAGATGGGTAGTAGGGGGGTTACAAGGACACTAAACTTCAGGAGGGCAAATTTCCAACGGATGAGAGAGGATCTTGGTGCAATTAACTGGGACGATATCCTGAGACACAAAAATACACAAAGAAAATGGGAGACATTTATTAGCATCCTGGATAGGACCTGTGCACAGTATATACCGTATGGGAATAAACATACTAGAAATAGGAGGAAACCAATATGGCTAAATAGAGCTGTAAGGGGCGCAATAAGGGACAAAAAGAAAGCATTTAGAGAATTAAAGGAAGTAGGTAGTGAGGAGGCATTAAATAAATACAGAAAATTAAATACATTCTGTAAAAAGCAAATCAAGGCAGCAAAGATTGAGACAGAGAGACTCATTGCCAGAGAGAGTAAAAATAATCCCAAAATATTCTTTAACTATATAAATAGTAAGAAACTAAAAAATGACAGTGTTGGCCCCCTTAAAAATAGTCTGGGTGAAATGGTGGATGAGGATGAGGAAAAAGCCAATATGCTAAATGACTTTTTTTCATCAGTATTTACAAAAGAAAATCCCATGGCAGACAAAATGACTAGTGATAAAAATTCCCCATTAAATGTCACCTGCTTAACCCAGCAGGAAGTACAGCGGCGTCTAAAAATAACTAAAATTGACAAATCTCCGGGCCCGGATGGGATACACCCCCGAGTACTGCAGGAACTAAGTACAGTCATTGATAGACCATTATTTTTAATCTTTAAAGACTCAATAATAACAGGGTCTGTACCACAGGACTGGCGTATAGCAAATGTGGTGCCAATATTCAAAAAAGGGGCAAAAACTGAACTCGGTAATTATAGGCCAGTAAGTTTAACCTCTACTGTGGGTAAAATCCTGGAGGGCATTCTAAGGGATGCTATGCTGGAGTATCTGAAGAGGAATAACCTCATGACCCAGTATCAGCACGGGTTTACTAGGGACCGTTCATGTCAGACTAATTTGATCAGCTTCTATGAAGAGGTAAGTTCAGGACTGGACCAAGGGAACCCAGTGGACGTAGTATATATGGACTTTTCCAAAGCTTTTGATACGGTGCCACACAAAAGGTTGTTACATAAAATGAGAGTAATGGGGATAGGGGAAAATATGTGTAAGTGGGTTGAGAGCTGGCTCAGGGATAGGAAACAAAGGGTGGTTATTAATGGAGCACACTCGGACTGGGTCACGGTTAGCAGTGGGGTACCACAGGGGTCAGTATTGGGCCCTCTTCTTTTTAACATATTTATTAATGACCTTGTAGGGGGCATTCAGAGTAGAATTTCAATATTTGCAGATGACACTAAACTCTGCAGGGTAATCAATACAGGGGAGGACAATTTTATATTACAGGATGATTTATGTAAACTAGAAGCTTGGGCTGATAAATGGCAAATGAGCTTTAATGGGGATAAATGTAAGGTCATGCACTTGGGTAGAAGTAATAAGATGTATAACTATGTGCTTAATTCTAAAACTCTGGGCAAAACCGTCAATGAAAAAGACCTGGGTGTATGGGTGGATGACAAACTCATATTCAGTGGCCAGTGTCAGGCAGCTGCTACAAAGGCAAATAAAATAATGGGATGTATTAAAAGAGGCATAGATGCTCATGAGGAGAACATAATTTTACCTCTATACAAGTCACTAGTTCGACCACACTTAGAATACTGTGCACAGTTCTGGTCTCCGGTGTATAAGAAAGACATAGCTGAACTGGAGCGGGTGCAGAGAAGAGCGACCAAGGTTATTAGAGGACTGAGGGGTCTGCAATACCAAGATAGGTTATTACACTTGGGGCTATTTAGTTTGGAAAAACTAAGACTAAGGGGTGATCTTATGTTAATGTATAAATATATGAGGGGACAGTACAAAGACCTTTCTGATGATCTTTTTAATCATAGACCTGAGACAGGGACAAGGGGGCATCCTCTACGTCTGGAGGAAAGAAGGTTTAAGCATAATAACAGACGCGGATTCTTTACTGTAAGAGCAGTGAGACTATGGAACTCTCTGCCGTATGATGTTGTAATGAGTGATTCATTAATTAAATTTAAGAGGGGACTGGATACCTTTCTGGAAAAGTATAATGTTACAGGGTATATACACTAGATTCCTTAATAAGGCGTTGATCCAGGGAACTAGTCTGATTGCCGTATGTGGAGTCGGGAAGGAATTTTTTTCCCCATGGTGGAGTTACTCTTTGCCACATGGGTTTTTTTTGCCTTCCCCTGGATCAACATGTTAGGGCATGTTAGGTTAGGCTATGGGTTGAACTAGATGGACTTACAGTCTTCCTTCAACCTTAATAACTATGTAACTATGTAACTATGTAACCGGCAGCCTCCGTTCCTAAGAATGCAGTGAGTGTAGGACCTGCGATGACGTCGCGGCTTGTGATTGGTCGCGTGAGCGGTCACATGAGCGGTCACGCGACCAATCACAAGCCGCGATGTCATCGAAGGTCCTTCACTCTGCATTCTTAGGAACGGAGGCAGACGCTTGCAGCGGTGACAGCCAGGGGTCGTCCGAGGGTGAGTATATCCATATTTTTTATTTTTATTTTTTATTTTTTACATGAATATGGATCCCAGGGCCTGAAGGAGAGTTTCCTCTCCTTCAGACCCTGGGAACCATCCAGGATACCTTCCGATATTTGTGTCCCATTGACTTGTATTGGTATCGGGTATCGGTATCGGCGATATCCGATATTTTTTGGATATCGGCCGATCCAATCCGATACCGATACTTTTGAATATCGGAAGGTATCGCTCAACACTAATTATAACACAACATATAAAGGCACATAAAAAAAGGCTACATCCAATCACAATACATGTCAATTAACCATATATCAAACACCTGATTACCCATTGGACAAAGACACACACTCTGCCCAACCTGAGTGTTATACAAATGTTATAGCCACTAAGGCTACTTTCACATTAGCGTCCTGCACTGCACGTCGCAATGCGACGTTGCGGCACACCGATGCATACTGTGGAAGCGCCGCACAACGGTGGCAGCGGATGCTGTTTTTCAACGCATCCACTGCCCCATTGTGAGGTGCGGGGAGGAGGGGGCGGAGTTCCGGCCGCGCAAGCGAGGTCGGAAATGCTGGACACGACGCACAAAAAAACTTTACATGCAACGTTTTTGGTGGCGACGGTCCGAGGCAACACGACGCAACCGTCGCACGATGGTTGCGACATGTGGCAATGCGTCGCACTGCGTCGATAATGCAAGTCAATGGAGAAAAAAACGCATCCTGCAAGAACTTTTGCAGGATGCGTTTGTTCTACAAAACGACGCATAGCGACGTGCAGTGCACGACGCTAGTGTGAAAGTAGCCTAAGTCTGTATGCAATATTGCAAATACAAATTGTAAGAATGAAACAATACCCTTTGCCAATATATATATGTATATAAATACATGTAAATACATAAAATACCCCCACATATATACATAAACCACATATCTTTATTATATTTATACATGAGAACGTCACTTAATAAAAATACATCAGATCTGTTTTATAATTAATTCCTTTGTGGAAACAAGTGTCTAATTTTAAGATCCAAGCTGCCTCTCTGGCTCGTAGAGTAGATACTGTGTCCCCTCCTCTGACTGCCCTCTTTACTTGTTCGATGGCAATTACTCTCGTGGAAGTCGTGTCACCAGCATGAACCTCCTCGAAGTGTCTGGACACTCCTGACAAAGAGCGCTTATCATTGCTATTACCTGTAGCAGCTCCTGATACATGATCTTTAATTCTCTGCTTTAATTTACATGTGGTCGATCCCACATATTGCATATTAGATGCCTGACAAGAAACCAAATATATTACAGATCTGGAAAAAAAAAAGTGATAGTATAATCATGCTGTGCATCTTTTGCTCTAAATTTGGTGGGTTTTTTGCATATATTGACACAATCCACAACTACTCATGCCACATTTGTAGTTCCCCGTTCTTTCCAGCCAAGAATAAGCTCTTTTTCCTAAATTATTTGATCCCACATATAAACTGGGTGACAACATGTTGGCTAGAGTCTTGGATTTTTTAGCTACAAATCGCACTCTATTATCTAAGATGGTGTTAGTTTTTCATCCTGCCTCAAAACTGAAAGATGCCGTTTTATTATATTGACTATTTGTGGATATTCAATGGAAAATAGTGTAGAAAAAACTCCTTGTGATTGAGAATCACGTATTCTGCGATCCCTTGAACATTGTTCTTTGTTTCTACTGCATGCTATATTTCTGGCCCTGTTCACACATGCCTGTGAATAACCTCCCTGTTTCAATCTCCTTGCAATTACTTTGCACTCCTGATTGAATTCAACATCATTAGAACAAGGACGCCTCGCCCTAAAAAATTCTCCTATGGGCAAATTGTTTAACCCATTCATGACCTTGGGATTTTTCATTTTTCCGTGTTCGTTTTTCACTCCCCTCCTTCCCAGAGCCATAACTTTTTTATTTTTCCATCAATTTGGCCATGTGAGGGCTTATTTTTTGCGGGACGAGTTGTACTTTTGAACGACATGATTGGTTTTAGCATGTCGTGTACTAGAAAACGGGAAATAAATTCCAAGTGCAGTGAAATTGCAAAAAAAGTGCAGTCCCACACTAGTTTTTTTGTTTGGCTTTTTTGCTACGTTCACTAAATGCTAAAACTGACCTGCCATTATGATTCTCCAGGTCACTATGAGTTCATAGACACCTAACATGACTAGGCTATTTTTTACCTAAGTGGTGAAAAAAAAATCCAAACTTTGCTAAAAAAAATAAAATAAAAAAATTGCGCCATTTTCCGAAACTCGTAGCGTCTCCATTTTTCATGATCTGGGATCGGTTGAGGGCTTATTTTTTGCGTGCCGAGCTGGCGTTTTTAATGATAGCATTTTGGTACAGATACGTGCTTTTGATCACCCGTTATTGCATTTTAATGCAATGTCGCGGCGACAAAAAAAACGTAATTCTGACGTTTCTAATTTTTTTCTCGCTACGCTGTTTAGCGATCAGGTTAATGCTTTTTTTTATTGATAGATCGGGCGATTCTGAACACGGCGATACCAAATATGTGTAGGTTTGATTTTTTTTTTATTGATTTATTTTGATTGGGGTGAAAGGGGGGTGATTTAAACTTTTATATTTTTTTTATTTTTTTCACATTTTTTTTAACTTTTTTTTTACTTTTGCCATGCTCCAATAGCCTCCATGGGAGGCTAGAAGCAGGCACAGCATGATCGCCTCTGCTACATAGCAGCGATCTGCTGTTCACTGCTATGTAGCAGAAAATCAGGTGTGCTGTGAGCGCAGACCACAGGGTGGCGCTCACAGCTGCCGGGGGATCTGTAACCATAGAGATCTCAAGGACCTCTATGGTTACAATACTGAAGCATCGCCGACCTCCGATCATGTGACGGGGGTCGGCGATGCGATCATTTCCGGCCAGATGCGGTAGTTAAATGCCGCTGTCTGCGCGGCAGATCGCGATTCTGCCCGCACCTTTTGCAGGCACATGTCAGCTGTTCAAAACAGCTGACATGTCCCGGCTTTGATGCGGGCTCACCGCCGGAGCCCGCATCAAAGAGGGCTTCTGACCTCGGACGTACTATCCCGTCCGAGGTCAGAAAGGGATTAAAGTGTGAACAGGGTGTGCACTGGATGCATGCAAAAAACTCCATTACCTATAGTTGGCTTACGATATAATCTGCTACAGATTTTACCACTGTCCACTTGTCCTTCAACAAATACATAAAAAAGGGGAACTTTGATCCTTGTATTCTGAAACAAACTGCAAATTTCGATCATTAAAATTCAAGAATTCAAAAAACACTTGATGATCTCCTGCCATTTCTTTTTTGATAATAAAAATTAAATTATCAATGTAGCATCCTGTCCATACAATCCTGTTATAATATGGTTTAGATTTTTAAAACAAATAATCATATTCCCAGCATATCATGTAAATATTTTCCAAAGAAGGGAAGCATTTGCCCCCCATCGGGCAACCTTTGACCTGTTTATAGTATTTTTTATTGAATAAAAAATAACTATGGGATAGTAAAAAGGACACCACAGTCACAATCTTGACTATGATCCACTCTGGCACCGTAGTATACATTTTCATCACCCTGAATACAGCCGATAATGTTTCCTGATGCGGCATAGATGAATAAAGCGAAACAACATCGCTGGTAACCCATGTGTATTCTTGTTTCCATTTTAATTCTTTAATAATATTCAAAAACGCTTTTGTATATTTGATATATGTGGGAGTATATGACACCAAAAGTTGTATAAAGCGATCTACCCAGACAGATAATCTCTCAGAGAAAGTTTCAATGCCAGACGTTATAGGGCGTAATTTTGGGGGAAATGTTTCTTTATGTGTTTTGGGAATACAATGAAATATTGTTTTTTAGGACCATGTACCCACACATATTCTTTTTCTTTAGCCGACATGATATTGCATTCCACCAAATCCAACAGCAGACTTTTCAATTCAGCGTGATATTTTGCAGTTGGATCACCACTCAATATTTGATATGTATCATCCGAATTCAACATTACAGTAACCTCACGTTCTTATCATGATGTTCACTAGGAACACTCAGATGGAGATTCACAGGTACAAACAGTTTACCTAATGGACAGGGAGCAGGGGCATCCCCTTGGGCCTCAACAACCTCTTTCTCATGATTGGAGCATAAAGACGCAATACCCACCTCTTTTTGTACTAAAGGAACCAGTTCACAATTATCTCCACCCCCAGGAAAACAATGAGATAAGGTATCCACCTGAATGTTCTTGTTCCCGTGCCTATATGTAACAAAAAAGTTAAATGTAGTGAAGAATAACACCCATCTTGCCTGTCTAGGCATTAGACATTTTGCAAACTAGAGATATTTCAGATTGTTATGATCCATGATTACCATAACTGGATGAACTGCCCCCTCCAGAAAATGACATTTCAAAGGCCCACTAGTTTACCAAGAGTTCCCTGTTAACAATGTCATAATTTTTATTTTATTAGAAAAGTATGCCTATGGACGCCATTTATCAGGTGACGCACCCTGTGACAATACAGCCCCCACCCTCACTTCAGAAGCGTCAACTTCTACAACAAAAGGCTGAGTGACATCACACTGTATAAGAATGGTTGCAGATGCAATATACTTCTTCAATGCCTTCCTGGCTGTACTGGTCCATTTGGAAAAGTCAGCTCCTTTCTTGGTCATATCCGTCAAAGGTTTGGCCACCACCGAAAAGTTTTTGATAAACTTACTATAGTAGTTGGGAGAACATGAAAAACCTTTGTAACGCCTTTAAAATCTCAAGACGATCGCAATCCAGTACTGCCCGGACTTTCACCGGGTTCACAATCCAAGTTCCTTGTCAGTATGTCTTTGAAGTGTGGGAGGAAACCGGAGAATCTGGAGGAAACCCAGGCAGAAATGGGGACAACATACAAACTCCTTGCCGATGTTGTCCTTGATGGGATTTGGGCTGCACTCCCATATGTACCCTCACATGTAGCTTGCACTCCCATATGTACCTGCACCACCATATGCACCCCTACATATAGCCTGCACCCCCAAATGTACCCTGCGCCCACATATCTACCCCCACATGTTGCCTGCACCCCCACATATAGCCTCACATATAGATGTTACCCCCACATATAGCTTGCACCCTATATATAGTTTGCACCTCCACATATAGCTTGCACTCCCATATGTACCCTGCACCCCCATATGTACCTCCACATATAGCTTATACCCCCACATATAGCTTGCACCACCATATAGCTTGTACCCTTACATATAGCTTGCATCCCAAATATACTGTAGATTGCACCCCCCATATACCACAACATGTAGCCTGCACCCCCATATGTATCTTGCACCTCATGTATCCCCATATATAGCCTGCACCACTATATGTACCCCCACACACAGCCTGCGATACCATGTACCCCGGTTCTTTAATCACCTGTCACTAGTGCCTCTTCTGCTCCTGCCTGAGAAAACACTTCACTTATAATCTGAATCATACAGTGGGTACGGAAAGTATTCAGACCCCTTTACATTTTTCACTCTTTGTTTCATTGCAGCCATTTAGTAAATTCAAAAAAAATCATTTGTTTCACATTAATGTACATTCTGTGCCCCATCCTGACTGGAAAAAAAACAGAAATGTAGACGTTTTTGCAAATTTAATAAAAAAGAAAAACTGAAATATCCCATGGTCATAAGTATTCAGACCCTTTGCTCAGACTCTCATATTTAAGTCACATGCTGTCCATTTCCTTGTAATCCTCCTTAAGATGGTTCTACTCCTTCATTGGAGTACAGCTGTGCTTAATTAAACTGATAGGACTTGATTTGGAAAGGCACACATTTGTCTATATAGGACCTCACAGCTCACAGTGCATATCAGACTAAATGAGAATCATGAGATCAAAGGAACTGGCCAAGGAGCTCATAGACAGAATTGTGGCGAGGCACAGTTCTGGCCAAGGTTATAACAGAATTTCTCCAGTACCTAAGGTTCCTAAGAGCACAGTGGCCTCCATAATCTTAAATGGAAGAAGTTTGGGACCACCAGAAGTCTTTCTAGACCTGTTCGTCTAGCCAAACTGAGCAATTGTGGGAGAAGAGCCTTGGTGAGAGAGGTAAAGAAGAACCCCAAGGTCACTGTGGCTGAGCTCCATAGATGCAGTAGGGAGATGGGAGAAAGTTACACAAAGTCAACTATCACTGCAGCCCTCCACCAGTCGGGCCAATATGGCAGAGTGGCACGACGGAAGCCTCTCCTCAGTGCAAGACATATGAAAGCCCGCATAGAGCTTGCTAAAATAAAACCACATGAAGGACTCCCAGACTATGAAAAATAAGATTCTCTGGTCTGATGAGACGAAAATAGACCTTTTTGGTGATAATTCTAAGCGGCATGTGTGGAGAAAACCAGGCACTGCTCATCACCAGCCAATACAATCCCAACAGTGAAACATGGTGGTGGCAGCATCATGCTATGGGGGTGCTTTTCAGATGCAAGGACAGGATGACTGGTTGTCATTGATGGAAAATCTCTTCCAGAGTGCTCTGGACCTCAGACTTAGCCAAAGGTTCATCTTCCAACAAGACAATGACCCTAAGCACACAGCTTAAATAACAAAGGAGTGGCTTCAGAACAACTCTGTGACCATTCTTGACTGGCTCAGCCAGAGCCCTGACCTACACCCAATTGAGCATCTCTGGAGAAACCTGAAAATGGCTGTCCACCAACGTTCACCATCCAACCTGACAGAACCAGAGAGGATCTACAAGTTAGAATGGCAGAGGATCCCCCAAATCCAGGTGTGAAAAACTTGTTTCATCATTCCCAAGAAGACTCATGGCTGTACTAGCTCAAAAGGGTGCTTCTACTCAATTCTGAGCAAAGGGTCTCAATACTTATGACCATGTGATATTTCAGTTTTTCTTTTTTAATAAATTTGCAAAAATTACAACTTTTCTGGGGGTTTTTTCAGTCAACATGGGATGCTGAGTGTACATTAACCCCTTCCTGACATCTGACGTACTATCCCGTCGAGGTGGGGTGGGCCCGTATGACCACCGACGGGATAGTACGTCATACGCGATCGGCCGCGCTCAAGGGGGGAGCGCGGCCGATCGCGGCCGGGTGTCAGCTGCATATCGCATCTGACATCTGGCACTATGTGCCAGGAGCGGTCACGGACCGCCCCCGGCACATTAACCCCCGGCACACCGCGATCAAACATGATCGCGGTGTACCGGCGGTATAGGGAAGCATCGCACAGGGAGAGGGCTCCCTGTGGGCTTCCCTGAGACCCCCGGAGCAACGCGATGTGATCGCGTTGCTCCGAGGGTCTCCTACCTCCCTCCTCGCCGCAGGTCCCGGATCCAAGATGGCCGCGGCATCCGGGTCCTGCAGGGAGGGAGGTGGCTTACCGAGTGTCTGCTCAGAGCAGACACTTGGTAAGCCTGCAGCCCTGCACAGCAGATCGCACATCTGGCAGAGTGCTGTGCACACTGCCAGATCAATGATCTGTGATGTCCCCCCCTGGGACAAAGTAAAAAAGTAAAAAAAAAATTCCCCACATGTGTAAAAAAATAAATAAAAAAAATATCCTAAATAAAGAAAAAAAATATATATATTATTCCCATAAATACATTTCTTTTGCTAAATAAAATAAAAAAAACAATAAAAGTACACATATTTAGTATTGCCGCGTCCGTAACGACCCAACCTATAAAACTGCCCCACTAGTTAACCTCTTCAGTAAACACCGTAAGAAAAAAAAAAAAAAACTAGGCAAAAAACAACGCTTTATTATCATACCGCCGAACAAAAAGTGGAATAACACGCGATCAAAAAGACTGATATAAATAACCATGGTACCGCTGAAAACGTCATCTTGTCCCGCAAAAAACGAGCTGCCATACAGCATTATCAGCAAAAAAATAAAAAAGTTATAGTCCTGAGAATAAAGCGATACCAAAATAATTATTTTTTCTATAAAATAGTTTTTATCGTATAAAAGCGCCAAAACATAAAAAAAATGATATAAATGAGATATCGCTGTAATCGTACTGACTTGACGAATAAAACTGCTTTATCAATTTTACCAAATGCGGAACGGTATAAACGCCTCCCCCAAAAGAAATTCATGAATAGCTGGTTTTTGATCACTCTGCCTCACAAAAATCAAAATAAAAAGTGATCAAAAAATGTCACGTGTCCGAAAATGTTATCAATAAAAACGTCAACTCGTCCCACAAAAAACAAGATCTCACATGACTCTGTGGACTCAAATATGGAAAAATTACAGCTCTCAAAATGTGGTAACGCAAAAAATATTTTTTGCAATGAAAAGCGTCTTTCCGCTAAAAAACCCGCTATAAAAGTAAATCAAACCCCCCTTCATCACCCCCTTAGTTAGGGAAAAATTAAAAAATTAAAAAATGTATTTATTTCCATTTTCCCATTAGGGTTAGGGTTAGGACTAGAGTTAGGACTAGAGTTAGGACTAGAGTTAGGACTAGAGTTAGGGCTAGAGTTAGGGCTAGAGTTAGGGCTAGGGTTAGGGCAAGGGTTAGGGCAAGGGTTAGGGCTAGGGTTAGGGTTGGGGCTAGGGTTAGGGTTAGGGCTAGGGTTGGGGCTAGGGTTAGGGCTAGGGTTAGGGCTAGGGTTGGGGCTAGGGTTAGGGCTAGTGTTAGGGCTAGGGTTATTGCTAGGGTTAGGGCTAGGGTTGGGGCTAGGGTTAGGGCTACAGTTAGGGTTGGGGCTAAAGATAGGGTTAGGGTTTGGATTACATTTACGGTTGGGAATAGGGTTGGGTGTGTCTGGGTTAGAGGAGTGGTTAGGGTTACTGTTGGGATTAGGGTAAGGGGTGTGTTTGGATTAGGGTTTCAGTTATAACTGGGGGTTTCCACTGTTTAGGCACATCAGGGGCTCTCCAAACGGGACATGGCATCCGATCTGAATTCCAGCCAATTCTGCGTTGAAAAAGGAAAACAGTGCTCCTTCCCTTCAGAGCTCTTCCGTGTGCCCAAACAGGGGTTTACCCCAGCATATGGAGTATCAGCGTACTCAGGACAAATTGGACATCATCTTTTGGGGTCCAAGTTCTCCTGCTACCCTTGGGAAAATACAAAACTGGGGGCCAAAAAATAAGTTTTGTGGGAAAAAAAATATTTTTTATTTTCACGGCTCTGCGTTGTAAACTGTAGTGAAACACTTGGAGGTTCAAAGTTCTCACAACACATCTAGATAAGTTCCTTGGGGGGTCTAGTTTCTGATATGCGGTCACTTGTGGGGGGTTTGTACTGTTTGGGTACATCAGGGGCTCTGCAAATGCAACGTGACGCCTGCAGACCAATCCATTTAAGTCTGCATTCCAAATGGCGCTCCTTCCCTTCCGAGCTCTGTCATGCGCCCAAACAGTGGTTCCCCCCCACATATGGGGTATCAGCGTACTCAGGACAAATTGGACAACAACTTTTGGGGTCAAATTTATCCTGATACCCTTGTGAAAATACAAAACTGGGGGCTAAAAATCATTTTTGTGAAAAAAAAAAGAATTTTTATTTTCACGGCTCTGCGTTATAAACTGTAGTGAAACACTTGGGGGTTCAAAGTTCTCACAACACATCTAGATAAGTTCCTTGGGGGGTCTAATTTCCAATATGGGGTCACTTGTGGGGGGTTTATACTGTTTGGGTACATCAGGGGCTCTGCAAATGCAACGTGACGCCTGCAGACCAATCCATTTAAGTCTGCATTCCAAATGGCGCTCCTTCCCTTCCGAGCTCTGTCATGCACCCAAACAGTGGTTCCCCCCCCACATATGGGGTATCAGCGTACTCAGGACAAATTGGACAACAACTTTTGGGGTCCAATTTATCCTGATACCCTTGTGAAAATACAAAACTGGGGTCTAAAAACCATTTTTGTGAAAAAAAAAAGAATTTTTATTTTCACGGCTCTGCGTTATAAACTGTAGTGAAACACTTGGGGGTTCAAAGCTATCAAAACACATCTAGATAAGTTCCTTAGGGGGTCTACTTTCCAAAATGGTGTCACTTGTGGGGGTTTTTAATGTTTAGGCACATCAGGGGCTCTCCAAACGCAACATGGCATCCCATCTTAATTCCAGTCAATTTTGCATTGAAAAGTAAAATAGCGCTCCTTCCCTTCCGAGCTCTGCTATGCGCCCAAACAGTGGTTTACCCCCACATATGGGGTATCGTCGTACTCAGGACAAATTGCACAACAACTTTTGTGGTCTAATTTCTTCTCTTACCCTTGGGGAAATAAAAAAATGGGGGCGAAAAGATCATTTTTGTGAAAAAATATGATTTTTTATTTTTACGACTCTGCATTATAAACTTCTGTGAAGCACTTGTTGGGTCAAAGTGCTCACCACACATCTAGATAAGTTCCTTAAGGGGTCTACTTTCCAAAATGGTGTCACTTGTGGGGGGTTTCAATGTTTAGGCACATCAGGGGCTCTCCAAATGCAACATGGCGTCCCATCTCAATTCCAGTCAATTTTGCATTGAAAAGTCAAATGGCGCTCCTTTCCTTCCGAGCTCTGCCATGCGCCCAAACAGTGGTTTACCCCCACATATGGGGTATCACCGTACTCAGGACAAATTGTACAACAAATTTTGGGGTCTATTTTCTCCTGTTACCCTTGGTAAAATAAAACAAATTGGAGCTGAAATAAATTTTGTGTGAAAAAAAGTTAAATGTTTATTTTTATTTAAACATTCCAAAAATTCCTGTGAAACACCTGAAGGGTTAATAAACTTTTTGAAAGTGGTTTTGAGTACCTTGAGGGGTGCAGTTTTTAGAATGGTGTCACACTTGGGTATTTTCTATCATATAGACCCCTCAAAATGACTTCAAATGAGATGTGGTCCCTAATAAAAAATGGTGTTGTAAAAATGAGAAATTGCTGGTCAACTTTTAACCCTTTAACTCCGTCACAAAAAAACATTTTGGTTCCAAAATTGTGCTGATGTAAAGTAGACATGTGGGAAATGTTACTTATTAAGTATTTTGCGTGACATATGTCTGTGATTTAAGGGCATAAAAATTCAAAGTTGGAAAATTGCGAAATTTTCAAAATTTTCGCCAAATATTCGTTTTTTTCACAAATAAACGCAAGTTATATCGAAGAAATTTTACCAATATCATGAAGTACAATATGTCACGAGAAAACAATGTCTGAATCGCCAAGATCCGTTGAAGCGTTCCAGAGTTATAACCTCATAAAGGGACAGTGGTCAGAATTGTAAAAATTGGCCCGGTCATTAACGTGCAAACCACCCTTGGGGGTGAAGGGGTTAATGAGAAAAAATAAACTTTTTTGAATTTACCAAATGGCTGCAATGAAACAAAAGTGAAAAATTTAAAGGGTTATGCATACTTTCTATACCCACTTTATGTTATGAAAGAGCAATGTGCAATCAGATACCTATAAACTGGATATTTCTATCTTGAGAGCTATGTGCAATATGTTATTTTATAATCAGGTATTTATATTTGTTATGTACCATACCTAGGTTAAAATATCTATATCTGTTTTTATACAGTAGGGGGAAATAAGTATTGATCCCTTGCTGATTTTGTAAGTTTGCCCACTAACAAAGACATGAACAGTCTATAATTTTAAGGGTAGGTTAATGTTAACATTGAGAGATAGAATATCAAAATTAAAATCCAGAAAATCACATAGTATAAATTACATAAATTTATTTGCATTTTGCAGTGAGAAATAAGTATTTGATCCCCTACCAACCATAAAGAGTTCTGGCTCCTACAGACCAGTTAGACGCTCCTAATCAACTTGTTACCTGAATTAAAGCCAGCTGTCTTACATAGTCATCTTTATAAAAGACTCCAGACTCAATTAATCAGTCAGACTCCAGCCTCTACAACATGGGCAAGACCAAAGAGCTTTATAAGGACGGCAGGGACAAGATCATAGACCTGCACAAAGCTGGAATGGGAACAAAACCATAAATAAGACGCTGGGTGAGGAGACAACTGCTGGTGCAATAGTAAGAAAATGGAAGAAAGTGAGTGATTGGGAGAAGGTGCTGTGGTCAGATGAGACAAAAATTGAGGTCTTTGGCATTAACTTAACTCGCCGTGTTTGGAGGAAGAGAAATGCTGCCTATTACCCAAAGAACACCATCTCTACTGTCAAGCATGGAGGAGAGAAACATTATGTTTTGGGGGTGTTTCTCTGCTAAGGGCATAGGACTACTTCACCTCATCAATGGGTGAATGGATGGAGCCATGTACCGTAAAATCCTGCTTGACAACCTCCTTCCCTCTGCCAGAACATTAAAAATGAGTTGTGGCTGGGTCTTCCAGCAAGACAATGACAGAAAACATACAGCTAAGGCAATTTTCTCAAAAAGAAGCACATTAAGGTCGTGGAGTGGCCTAGCCAGTGTCCAGACCTTAATCCCATAGAAAACTTATGGAAGGAGTTGAAGCTCCGAGTTGCCAAGCGACAGCCTCAAAATCTTAATGATTTAGAGATGATCTGCAAAGAGGAGTGGACCAAAATTCCTCCTGACATGTGTGCAAACCTCATCATCAACTACAAAAAATGTCTGACTGCTGTGCTTGTCAACAAGGGTTTTGCCACCAAGTATTAAGTCTTGTTTGCCAGAGGGATCAAATACTTATTTCTCACTGCAAAATGCAAATAAATGTATATAATTTATACAATGTGATTTTCTGGATTTTATTTTTGATATTCTATCTTTCAATGTTAAAATTAATCTACCCTTAAAATTATAGACAGCTCATGTCTTTGTCAGTGGGCAAACGTACAAAATCAGCAAGGGATCAAATACTTATTTCCCCCACAGTATGAACTATGATTCAATACAAGAGGCACCTATATTAAAAGCACACCTAAGTATTGGCAGCAGTCATATTGGCAGCATAACCTGTCTCCTTTTTGTCTGGTTCATTAGAGGCACAGATGTTAGCCGATATTCTCCCTTCCATTTTTGAATAATAATAATATATACATTCTTATAATTGAGTAGGAGGCAAGGAAATGGGTTAAAAAATTATATATTTTTTTTTGTCATTTGGTGTCGCTCTCTACTCGAGGTGTTGCCCTAGGCACTGGCCCTCCAGTTCTTAGTAGAAAATATCATTGCACTTGTGAGAAGCAGTCCATGCTCACTGACATACCACCAGTGCACTTCCAACTTGATTTGCATATGCTTCCAACTCAACAAGAAAGGTATCCTTTTTATTGGGAGACAGGAACACACACAGCCATGGAACCACTTACATATAAAAACATGCCGATGGGTTCTCTTTACTACAAGATATAAAATGATAGACTCTAATAGATACTTCGATAGTATGCTGTAAGTTAGCTGAGTAAAGCCCTCTGATGTAGTCAGATAGTCTGTTTGGTCTGTTGAATTTCTGATTTAGCTTTTTATGCTTCATATTAATGGTGTTGCGAAGCCTTAGAAGAAAAGATTCCCCAGTTGCCCATTCCAGCAATTACATTTTATTTTTTAGAAACCGAAGAAAGAAAGGAAAACACAAAAGATATATACATGAATTATAGAGCTGTTGTGCTACCATCATGAAGATTTCAACATGTAGGTCAATGGCTTCCAGCCAGTTTCCATTAATGTTTAAGGTTGGGGGAGGGAGATTTGAAGGGTGATGTGTACTGTCTATAGAGAAAGACCGGTCAGAGCATAAAACAGCACTTTCTAAAGGCAGATCACTATATCCATCCTCATAAAAACCTCAAAACAGTCAACTCTCTAAGGATGGAGGGAATTCTGCCCACCCAAGTTTTATGGCTGCGAATTAAATAAGTTATTCTACAATCTATTCAGATTTTATTGGGAGCCCAAATGAAATTCTTCGTCTTTCTTCCTATTTTAAAAGAAAGTGTGGAGAAATCTTAGCCACATGATGAGTAGCGGACAAGAAAATGCTATACTGCAATGACTTCTTTCAATCTTTTACTTGGCATTTATTTGGCATAATCAGTGACAGCTTTAGGTATTTTATTACGGTGAAAATATCTTCAGCTGAATGAAAAAAAAGGACAGAGTAAAAACAGTAAAATGGCTATTAAGCTGAGCATGCTTCAATTATCAGGCTTCTATTTGGAGAGCCTTAGAATATTATATTAATATTTTGCAAAGGTGTAAATAATCAGCAAAAACTATTTTTTGTACATTTTGCAGTATACTTTAAAGAACTCCATACATGGTATTAATATGGCTACAATATATGGAAATAAATATTAAATAGGTGAAGTATTGCCTCATATTTTGTGATATTGTTATTTTCAGATGTTACTCTTCTTTAACCCCTTCACCCCAAAGCCTGTTTTCACCTAAGTGACACGGCCAATTTTTACAATTCTGACCACTGTCACTTTATGAGGTCATAACTCTGAAACGCTTCAACGGATCCTGGTGATTCTGAGATTGTTTTCTCGTGACATATTGTACTTTATGATAGTGGTAAAACTTCTTCGATATGACTTGCATTTATTTGTGAAAAAAACAGAAATTTGTCGAAAATTATGAAAATTTAGCAATTTTCAAATTTTTCGTTTTTATGCCCTTAAATTAGAGAGTTATATCACATAATATAGTTAATAAACAACATTTCCCACATGTCTGCTTTACATCAGCACAATTTTGGAAACATAATTTTTTTTTGTTAGGGAGTTATAAGGGTTAAAAGTTGACCAGCGATTTCTCATTTTTGCAACAAAATTTGCAAAACCATTTTTTTTATGGACCACCTCACACTTGAAGTGACTTTGAGGGGTCTATATGACAGAAAATGTCCAAAAGTGACACCATTCTAAAAACTGCACCCCTCAAGGTACTCTAAACCACATTCAAAAAGTTTATTAACCCTTCAGGTGCTTCACAGGAATTTTTGGAATGTTTAAAAAAAATTGAACATTTAACTTTTTTTTCACAAAATTTTTACTTCAGATCCAATTTGTTTTATTTTACCAAGGGTAACAGGAGAAATTGGACCAAAAAAGTTGTTGTACAATTTGTCCTGAGTACGCCGATACCCCACATGTTGGGGTAAACCATTGATTGGGCACATGGCAGAGCTCGGAAGGGAAGGAGCGCCATTTGACTTTTCAATGCAAAATTGGCTGGAATTGAGATCGGAACCCATGTCGTGTTTGGAGAGCCCCTGACGTGCCTAAACAGTGGAAACCCCCACAAGTGACACCATTTTGGAAAGTAGACCCTCTAAGGAACTAATCTAGATGTGTGGTGAGCACTTTGAACCTCCAAGTGCTTCACAGAAGTTTATAATGTGGAGCCGTAAAAAAAATTAATATTAATTTTCACAAAAAATGATCTTTTTGCCCCAAATTTTTTATTTTCCCAAGGGTAGCAGGATAAATTGGACCCCAAAAGTTGTTGTGCAATTTGTCCTGAGTACGCTGATACTTCATATATGGGGATAAACCACTGTTTGGGCGCATGGCAGAGCTCGGAAGGGAAGGAGCGCCATTTGACTTTTCAATGCAAAATTGGCTGGAATTGAGATCGGAACCCATGTCGTGTTTGGAGAGCCCCTGACGTGCCTAAACAGTGGAAACCCCCACAAGTGACACCATTTTGGAAAGTAGACCCTCTAAGGAACTAATCTAGATGTGTGGTGAGCACTTTGAACCTCCAAGTGCTTCACAGAAGTTTATAATGTAGAGCCGTAAAAAAAAATTAATATTAATTTTCACAAAAAATGATCTTTTTGCCCAAAATTTTTTATTTTCCCAAGGGTAGCAGGATAAATTGGACCCCAAAAGGTGTTGTGCAATTTGTCCTGAGTACGCAGATACTTCATATATGGGGATAAACCACTGTTTGGGCGCATGGCAGAGCTCGGAAGGGAAGGAGCGCCATTTGACTTTTCAATGCAAAATTGGCTGGAATTGAGATCGGAACCCATGTCGTGTTTGGAGAGCCCCTGACGTGCCTAAACAGTGGAAACCCCCAGAAGTGACATGATTTTGGAAAGTAGACCCTCTAAGGAACTAATCTAGATGTGTGGTGAGCACTTTGAACCTCCAAGTGCTTCACAGAAGTTTATAATGTAGAGCCGTAAAAAAAAATTAATATTAATTTTCACAAAAAATGATCTTTTTGCCCCAAATTTTTTATTTTCCCAAGGGTAGCAGGATAAATTGGACCCCAAAAGTTGTTGTGCAATTTGTCCTGAGTACGCTGATACTTCATATATGGGGATAAACCACTGTTTGGGCGCATGGCAGAGCTCGGAAGGGAAGGAGCGCCATTTGACTTTTCAATGCAAAATTGGCTGGAATTGAGATCGGAACCCATGTCGTGTTTGGAGAGCCCCTGACGTGCCTAAACAGTGGAAACCCCCACAAGTGACACCATTTTGGAAAGAAGACCCCCTAAGGAACTTATTTAGATGTGTGGTGAGCACTTTTAACCCCCAGTTGTTTCACTAAAGTTTAGAATGTAGCGCTGTGAAAATCAAAAAATCATTTTTTCTTTCCACAAAATGATGTTTTAGCCCGCAATTTTTTTTCCCCCAAGGGTAACAGGAGAAATTGGACCACAAAAGTTATTGTCCAATTTGTCCTGAGTACGCTGATACCCCATACATTGGGGGGAACCACTGTTTGGGCGCACGGCAGAGCTCGGAAGGGAAGGAGCGCCGTTTGAAATGCAGACTTAGATGGATTGGTCTGCAGGTGTCATGTTGCATTTGCAGAGCCCCTGATGTACCTAAACAGTAGAAACCCCCCACAAGTGACCCCATATTGGAAACTAGACCCCCCACGGAACTTATCTAGATGTGTTGTGAGAACTTTGAACCAACAAGTGTTTCACTACAGTTTAACACGCAGAGCCGTGAAAATAAAAAATATTTTTTTTTCCACAAAAATTATATTTTAGCCCCCACATTTTTATTTTCCCAAGGGTAACAGGAGAAATTAGACAACAAAAGTTGTTGTGCAATTTGTCCTGAGTACGCTGATACCCCATATATGGGGGGGAACCACTGTTTGGGCGCATGGCAGAGCTCGGAAGGGAAGGAGCGCCGTTTGAAATGCAGACTTAGATGGATTGGTCTGCAGGTGTCATGTTGCATTTGCAGAGCCCCTGATGTACCTAAACAGTAGAAACCCCCCACAAGTGACCCCATATTGGAAACTAGACCCCCCACGGAACTTATCTAGATGTGTTGTGAGAACTTTGAACCAACAAGTGTTTCACTACAGTTTATCACGCAGAGCCATGAAAATAAAAAAAATTTTTTTTTCCACGAAAATTATATTTTAGCCCCCACATTTTTATTTTCCCAAGGGTAACAGGAGAAATTGGACAACAAAAGTTGTTGTCCAATTTGTCCTGAGTACGCTGATACTTCATATATGGGGATAAACCACTGTTTGGGCGCACGGCAGAGCTCGGAAGGGAAGGAGCGCCGTTTGAAATGCAGACTTAGATGGATTGGTCTGCAGGTGTCATGTTGCATTTGCAGAGCCCCTGATGTACCTAAACAGTAGAAACCCCCCACAAGTGACCCCATATTGGAAACTAGACCCCCCACGGAACTTATCTAGATGTGTTGTGAGAACTTTGAACCCCCAAGTGCTTCACTACAGTTTATAACGCAGAGCCGCGAAAATAAAAAATATATTTTTTTCCACGAAAATTATATTTTAGCCCCCATGTTTTTATTTTCCCAAGGATAAGGCTGGTTTCACACTTGCGTTTTTTTTAAAAACGCATGTGTGAAAAAACGCATGTAATCGCGGTAAAATGCATGCATTTTTTTAGACGCATGCGTTTTTATAGAAAAACACAAGAAAACAAGAAAAAAACAAAAAACCCTAACCCTACCCCTAACCCTACCCCTACCCCTAACCTGAAATACGTGGCACTGAAATACGTGGCACTGAAATACGTTTATATACGTATATACGTATATACGTATATAAGTGCCACGATATTTCAGTGGCCACGTATATAAGTGCCACGTATATAAGTGCCACGTATATAAGTGCCACGTATATAAGTGCCACGTATATAAGTGCCACGTATTTCATGTACATGCCACGATATTTAAGTGCCACGTATTTAAGTGCCACGTATTTAAGTGCCACGTATTCAAGTGCCACGTATTTAAGTGCCACGTATTTAAGTGCCACGTATTTAAGTGCCACGTATTTCACGTAAATGCCACGATATTTCAGTGCCACGTATTTCACTGAAATACCGTGGCACTTAAATACGTGGCACTGAAATATCGTGGCACTGAAATATCGTGGCACTGAAATATCGTGGCACTGAAATAACGTGGCACTGAAATACGTGGCACTGAAATACGTGGCACTGAAATACGTGGCACTGAAATACGTGGCACTGAAATACGTGGCACTGAAATACGTGGCACTATAACTGTCAGAAAATGTTCATTAAACGGTTAGGGATGAGTTTAGGGGTAGGGTTAGGGTTAGGGTTTGGATCCCTTTATCACCTTGATGGTGGTGGGTGACTTTTCAGTGTGTTCTGTTTTTTTTCTATAAAAACGCATGCGTTTTTAACGCAAACAAACGCGTTGAGATCGGACGCCATGTCGCGTTTGGAGAGCCCCTGATGTGCCTAAACAGTGAAAACTCCCCAATTCTAACTGACACCCTAACCCCAACCCTAACCCTAGTCCTAACCCTAGCGCTACTTTCACACTAGCGTTTTTTTGCATACGTCGCAATGCGTCGTTTTGGCGAAAAAACGCATCCTGCAAAGTCATCTGCAGGATGCGTTTTTTCCCCATAGACTAACATTAGCGACGTATTGACACACGTCGCAAGCGTTGTGCGACGGTTGCGTCGTGTTGTGGCGGACAGCCGGCAGCAACAAACGTTACATGTAACTTTTTTTGTGCTGACGGTCCACCATTTCCGACCGCGCATGCGCGGCTGGAACTCCGCCCCCACCTCCCCGCACCTCACAATGGGGCAGCGGATGCGTGGAAAAACAGCATCCGCTGCCCCCGTTGTGCGGCGCTTGCACAGTATGCGTCGGTATGTCGGGCCGACGCAGCGCGACGGCCCCGTACCGACGCTAGTGTGAAAGTAGCCTAACGGGAAAATGGAAATAAATATATTTTTTAAAATTTTATTATTTTTCCTAACTAAGGGGGTGATGAAGGGGGATTTGATTTACTTATATAGCGTTTTTTGGGCGGATTTTTATGGTTGGCAGCCGTCACACACTAAAAGACGCTTTTTATTGCAAACAATAGTTTTTGCATCACCACATTTTGAGAGCTATAATTTTTCGATATTTTGGTCCACAGAGTCATGTGAGATCTTGTTTTTTGCGGGACGAGTTGACGTTTTTATTGGTACCATTTTCGGGCACATGACATTTTTTGATCGCTTTTTATTCCGATTTTTGGGAGGCGGAATGAACAAAAACCAGCAATTCCTGAAATTCTTTTAGGGGGTGCGTTTATACCGTTCCGCGTTTGGTAAAAAGGATAAAGCAGTTTTATTCTTCGGGTCAGTACGATTACAGCGATAACTCATTTATATAATTTTTTTATGTTTTGGCGCTTTTACACAATAAAAACTATTTTATATAAAAAATAATTGTTTTTGCATCGCTTTATTCTGAGAGCTATAACTTTTTTATTTTTCTGCTGATGATGCTGTATGGCGGCTTTTTTTTTGCGGGACAAGATGACGTTTTCAGCGGTACCATGGTTATTTATATCCGTCTTTTTGATCGCGTGTTATTCCACTTTTTGTTTGGCGGTATGAGAATAAAGCGTTGTTTTTTGCCTCGTTTTTTTTTTTTTTTTTTTACGGTGTTCACTGAAGGGGTTAACTAGTGATATAGTTTTATAGGTGGGGTTGTTACGGACGCGGCGATACTAAATATGTGTACTTTTATTGTGTGGTGTTTTTTTTATTTAGATAAAGAAATGTATTTATGGGAATATATATATTTTTTTTTTTCTTTATTTAGGAATTTTTTTTTTTTTTTTTTTTTACACATGTGGAAAAATTTTTTTTTTACTTTTTTACTTTGTCCCAGGAGGGGACATCACAGATCGGTGATCAGACCGTGTGCATAGCACTCGGTCTGATCACCGATGTGCCAGGCACATTGCAGGGGCTTGCCGGCGCCTGCTATGAGGATTCTCAGCAGACGCCGGCAAGCAGGGTCATCTTATGACCCGGAAGGAGTCCCCCGGCCATCTTGGATCCGGGGACTCCTTCCAGGTCACCGGAGCAGCGCGATCTCATCGCGCTGCTCCGGTGGGAGAGCGCAGGGAGCCCCCGTCCCTGCGCGATCCCCCTCTATGCCGCTGTCACTATTGACAGCGGCATCAGAGGGGTTAAATGCCCGCGATCGGCGACAGCGCCGATCGTGGGCATTGCTGCGGGGTGTCAGCTGTCATATACAGCTGACACCCGCACCCGATCACCGCGGCGCTCAGCGTGAGACCGCGGTGATCGGGGCGCCGTACTAGTACTGCGGCTGGCACTAATGCAGTGCCGGCAGCGCCGTACTAGTACGGCGCATGTCACGAAGGGGTTAAAGGGAATCTGTCAGCAGGTTTTTGCTACCTCATCTGAAAGCAGTGTAATGTAGGAAAATATACCCTGAATCCAATTATTTATCACTTAGTTTACTGGGTGCAGCGTTGTGACACAATCAGTTTTTAGATGTAGCAGAGCTCAGAAAACTAAGCCAGCCCACACCACGGCTTTCTGTGTACAATGTCTATTGACAGTGAGCTGCTTATCAGAGGAGGGGGAGTGGTCAGACCACTTAGTATGAGGGAGCTAGTCTCTGTAGTGATAATCTCCTGGTGCTGATGTTTCCATACAATAAATGTAGTGCAGTCTTGCAGACTTGTGGAACCTTTCATTACAATGTGAGGATTCTTTGATGCCAGTGCCGGGAACGACGGTCATGTGTCCACAAGTATGTGATATGCATATTCTCGGCCACATTTTGACTAGAGGGGCGTAGCCTTCGCTCAATATAACTATAGGCCGGGAGCAGTCTAGTCGGAATGATGCTGTAAGAATACATATCGCATACTTTCGGTCACATGACCACAATTCCTGGCGCCAACACCGGAGAATACCCACAATGCAACTATTTTGAAACATTTCTTGCCAAAGGAAACACTGATGAGAACAGTACCCTGTAAATTTATTTTTTGGAAGGCCTAAAATAACCCCCTAAAAATTCTTTACATATATTTGATGACCAACTGAGTTCTGTGGACAGCTGTTATTTTGCTACAATCTTTGTTGTCCATTAAAACATCTTATATTTATAAATTTAGCACCGTGTGTCAGTGGTTAGCCCTGCTACTTTGCAGCTTTGGGGTACTTTTATTTTGGAAATCCATACTTTTATGTTGTTTTTTTAAAAGCGTGTCATTTATACATAGTTAAACGGAAAAAAAAGTGATTTGGTACTGTGTTAGCCAGTAGAAAAGAAGATATAGAGTGCTCTCAGTGAGACAAACAAAATAGGAATCTTGTGGGTGTGATACCATTTAATGGCTAACAAAATATAGTGAGTAAGGTTACAAAGCAAGCTTTCAAGACTGTTTACATCTTTTCATCAGGCTAGTATCCAGGATACCAGCCTGATGAAGAGACGTAAGCTGTCTCGAAACCTCAAAACCTGCTGACAGACTCTATATCTTTTTTACATAGTTAGCATGCTGGCTCAGTGGTTAGCACTGTAGCCATACAGTGTTGGAGGCCTGGGTTCAAATCCCTCCAAGGAGAACATTGACAAGGAGTGTTGCATATAGTCCCTGTATTTGCTTGAGATTCCTCCCACACGCTAAAGAAATACAGATAGTGAATTTGGATTGTGTGCTCCTATGGGGACAGTGATGATAATGTCTGTAAAGTGCTGTGAAATAACATGGCACTGTGGTGACCCTGAGGGACCAGTCGCCACAGAGGTACTGCACCTCACCCAGAGGTGTGGTACTCTGCTCTTCGGTAAGGAGGGGAGACTACCCAGTACCCACACACTAACACCCAACACTAGACCTCTCCAGGCCAGGGAGGGACTAGGTAGAAGGTGTGGATGGAGAGAGTGGCAGTTGTGAGGAGTTGTCATGGAAACAAGAGGGAGGAGTAAGTTACTGAGAGGCAGAGGGAGTTGGAACTGGGGACTTGAGGAGTGAGGAGCTCGTCTTAGCACTAGAGGACAGAGAGAACAAAGAAGATAGAGAGAAGTTCCAGAGAGTGAGAGAGGAAGAAGGGGTCCTAGGGGCATGGGTAGTGAGGAATCCACCCGTGGGGCTCAAATCCATGTCAACCGTAGTTGGGTGGAGGGACCAGGTCGCAGTCGCAGTGGGGGAACCGGCCCCCAGACTAGTGGAGAACTACAAGGCTCAGCTAGCAAGCCGGAGGCTGTGGTAACTACACGTGCCACAGCCACACACATTCTTCGAAAAGGCGGCCACATAGGATCAAGGTGACCAGGATGACATTGCCCGACAAGGTCTAAGGATGCTGGCTTGGGACACTGTGTGTGAAGGCGCAGGGCAGGTGGGCGCAGAGAGACAGCCAGGGAAGGAACATAAGGAGGGGGTTTTGGTAAAGTGCACCCCAAACTATCTGAGAGCTGGCTGGACCACAGACCCAGAGGACACAGGCTGGGGACTGCTCATAAGAACTGTGAGTAAAGTGTGGAAACTGCACCCTGCTGTGTCCACTGAATTAATACTGCGTCACCTGCCCTGCATCGCAACATTCACGATCATTGACTTTAACTCTTTAACTGCTCTGGGGCCTAGCTCTACCCATGAAGAGCTGAAACATCTCTTCTGCGTCACCATCTGACCCAGTGGACCTGAACCACAGCGTCGGCCATTTCCCTATTGCCGAGCACCACGGGTGGCATCACGAACTAATCCCTTATAAACTTTATTCCCCTTTAATTTAATAATAATAATAATAATAATAATTTTTATTTATATAGTGCCAACATATTCCGCAGCACTTTCCAATTAAGCGGGGACATGTACAGACAAATTCAAAACAAGTTAAGACAATTTAAACAGTGACATTAGGAGTGAGGTCCCTGCTCGCAAGCTTACAGTCTACAAGGAAATGGGGGGGACACAATAGGTGAAAAGTGCTTGTTATTTCAGGTCTGGCAATTATAATAAATAGGGATTTTTATATAAAGCTGCATGATCCGGTCATCAGCCCGTGTGTTTAAGTGCAATAGTCAAGCATCAAGTGCAGTTATCATGTGCATGGAGGGTGTGGAGACAAATGAATAGTAGGGTGCAGATTCAGAATAATATTTGGAAGGAGGGAACAGGGCAAAGTTAGTTTACTGAGTAGTTGATGTGGTAGGCTTGTTTGAAGAGATGAGTTTTTAAAGCGCGCTTGAATAGGTCGGGCTAGGTATCAGTCTGATCGTCTGGGGAAGTGCATTGCAGAGAGCTGGCGCAGCAAGAGAGAAGTCTTGGAGACGGAGGTGCGAGGTTCGGATTACGGGGGATGTTAGTCTTAGGTCATTTGTAGAATGGAGGGCACATATAGGGTGATAGACAGAGATGAGAGAGGAGATATAAGGCGGTGCAGAACTGTGGAGGGCTTTGTGGGTGAGAGAGATGAGTTTATACTGGACCCTGTAGCGAATGGGTAGCCAGTGTAATGACTGGCACAAGATGGAGGCATTGGTGAAGCGGCTGGACAGAAATATGACCCTGGCTGCCGCATTCAAGATGGATTGGAGAGGAGAAAGTTTGGTAAGAGGGAAACCGATCAGAAGAGAGTTGCAGTAGTCCAGACGAGAATGAATAAGAGCGACAGTAAGAGTCTTAAAAAAATATTTAGAATTGAGAGTCCTCAGTGGTTGATACCTTTTAATGACTAACTGAAAAGATGGTAACAAATTGCAAGCAAGCTTTCGAGACTACATACGTCTCTTCATCAGGCAAAGACTAAAAAGACTAAAAACTTTTTAGTCTTTGCCTGATGAAGAGACGTATGTAGTCTCGAAAGCTTGCTTGCAATTTGTTACCATCTTTTCAGTTAGCCATTAAAAGGTATCAACCACTGAGGACTCTCAATTCTAAATATTTTTCTATCTACTGGCTAACACGGTACCAAGATATATTTCTTTCCTGTATCAGTAAGAGTCTTAGCAGTTTCAAAGGTGAGAAAAGGTCGGATTCTGGAGATGTTTTTAAGATGCAGGTGACAAGAGCGAGTGAGTGATTGGATATAGGGAGTAAAGGAAAGTTCAGTGTCGAATATGACCCCAAGACAGCGGGCATGCTGCTTGGGAGTTATGGTTGAACCCGCCAGGGTAATTTTGATGTTGGGTAAAGTGAGGTTAGTAGAAGGGAGAAACAAAAGAAGTTCCATTTTGGAGAGATTTAGTTTCAGATAGAGGGAGGACATGATGTTAAAGACAGCAGACAGACAATCCTTGGTATTTTTAATTAGGGTAGGAGTGATGTCAGGGGAAGAAGTGTATAATTGGGTGTCATCAGCATAGAGATGATACTGGAACCCAAATCTGCTGATTGTTTGTCCAATATGGGCCGTGTATAGAGAGAAGAGGAGGGGGCCTAGGACTGACCCCTGCAGAACCCCGATAGTAAGGGAACGAGGAGAGGAAGAGGAGCCGGCAAAAGATACAGTGAAGGAGCGTTCAGAGAGGTAGGAGGAGAACCAGGAGAGGGCCGTGTCCTTGAGGCCTATGGAGCGGAGCATAGTGAGAAGGAGCTGGTGATCCACAGTGTCAAATGCGGCAGAGAGATCCAGGAGAATCAGCAGAGAGCAATGACCTTTGGATTTAGCTGTTATTAGATCATTAGAGACTTTAGTGAGGGCACTTTCAGTGGAGTGTAAAGAGCGGAAACCAGATTGTAAGGGGTCGAGAAGAGAGTTATCAGAGAGATAGCGGATTAGACGGGAGTGGACTAAGCGTTCCAGGAGTTTACAGATGAAGGAAAGGTTAGATACAGGTCTGTAGTTAGCAGTGCAGTTCTGGTCCAAGGATGGCTTTTTAAGCAAAGGGGTTATGATGGCATGTTTAAATGAGGAGGGAAAGACACCTGAAGAAAGAGAGAGGTTAAATATTTTAGTCAGGTGAGTGGTGACCACTGGTGAGAGAGACTGCAGGAGATGTGAAGGAATGGGGTCACTGTTGTAGGTTGTAGGCCGAGCAGAAGCGAGGAGCTTGGAAACTTCTTCTGAAACAGGCTCAAAGATGTCTAGTGAGCTTGAGGTGCGGCAGGGAAGGGGATCCAGGCACTGAGGAGATTCGGCTGAGATATCCTGATGGATGTGGTTGATTTTTTCTAGGAAATAAGTGGCCAGATCGTCACCACTGAGATTGGTGATGGGGGCCTGTACTTTAGGTTTCAGGAGGGAGTTTAAGGTTTCAAGTCGTTTTGGGTTGTTGGATAGTGAGGTGATGAGGGTGGTGAAGTAGGATTGTTTGGCCAGATAAAGGGCAGAGTTATAGATTTTGAGCATGAACTTATAGTGGATGAAGTCTTCTGCCAAGAGAGATTTTCTCCACTGTCACTTTGCACCCCTTGAGCAACGCTGAAGAAAGCGTGTTTGCATAGTGTGCCAGGGCTGCCGTTGTCTGTGTCGGGTCTTTCTGCATGTCGAAGGTGCTGCTTCATCTAGGGCATTCTTCAGTATATTATTGAAGTGTGACAATGCTAAGTCTGGACAGGAGAGGGAGGAGATGGGGGCTAAAGATGTGTGGAGATTGTCCATAAGCTGCTGGGTATTAATGGAACGTGTATTCCGATAAGTGTGGTAAGTGGGGGTGTCCCGAGTGAGGAGACAATTCTTGACAGAGAAGGAAAGAAGGTTGTAGTCCAAGAGCGGGAGAGGGGCGTTAGTAAAGTCGTGCAGCGATTCGGGACGGGATTAAACCAGGTCCAGAGTATTCCCGTCCTCATGAGTAGGAGAATTAGTAAACTGTGAGAGGCCGAATGAAGAAGTTAAAGAAAGAAGATGAGAGGCAGATTGGGAGAGGAGATCATTGATGGGGATGTTAAAGTCTCCCATGATGAGGGTGGGGATGTCACAGGATAGAAAGTGAGTAAGCCAGGTGGCAAAGTGGTCTAGAAACAGGCGGGAGGAGCCTGGAGGGCAATAAATAACCGCCACTCGCAAGGAGAAGGGCTTAAAGAGTCTGACGGCATGGACTTCAAAGGAAGGAAATGTAAGTGAGGGAACCGGGGGGGTGACCTGGAAAGCACATTGTGATGAAAGGAGCAAACCAACACCTCCACCCTGTCTGTTCTCAGGTCTGGTGGTATGTGAAAATTTCAGCCCACTAAACGAGAGAGTGGCAGCGACGGTGGTGTCTGAGTGCTGGATCCAGGTTTCTGTAATAGCCAGAAGGTTAAGGGAATTAGAGAGGAAAAGATCATGAATGTAAGTTAGTTTGTTACACACAGACCGTGCATTCCAGAGAGCACCGTGGAAAGCGATAGGAGAAGGCATGCACTGAATGTTAAAAAGATTAGCAGGGTTTCTATATGCAGTGGAGGAGAGTAATGTATGCTGGTGGAGGGAGGCCCAGGGCTGGGGGAGATGTCACCTGCAACTAGTAAAAGGAGAAAAAAAACAGAAAGAGCAGGTGGTGGGATGATTTGTATGAATGTTTTGAGTGCTGCATGGAGGTAGTGGCTGGTTTGGAGTGGGTAAGAAATGTCAATAGAGCCTCAGAGTTATACATGGGAGAGGGGAGAAGGGAGAGGTGGATATAGAGAGAGTGCCCAGAATGTGTTAAAGGGCGGGCGAGTTGTGAGAAAGCAGAAGTAAAAACAAATAAGAAGCAGATTGATATGATCAATGCATAATGTAGTATGACTAACCAAGAAGCATGATTGTTTGAAAAACTTAAGCACCTTACCTGTCTCCTGCCCTGTCCAACTGCCATTGTCTAACTGCCAAGCACTTGATACTGTTGCACTTAATATCTGTTGCACACGTGACCCCGCGCGCGTGCTATCCCAGCCAGACAAAATATATATGAAATGAAATGACTGCTAGCATCAGGAACCAAATGGCCACAATCAGCAATTAACCAATTAGCATAAGGCCAGAGCAGGCATTACTATGCAGGGTAAACAACCAATGCTGAACAAGGCCATAAAGCAGTGGGAAAAAGGAAAAAAAGATAGCTTTGAACACTTTGAATCTGAAACCAAAAACAGAGAAAAAAAAAACAACAACACAGGAGTGATGGAAAGCTTGCTAGATATGGTTCTGTTCACACTTGCAGTCAGCACACAAATGGATGATGGAAAAATTACCATGAGCAAAGCTTGCTAGATTTGGTTCTGTTCACACTTGCAGTCAGCACACAAATGGATGATGGAAAAATTACCATGAGCAAAGCTTGACTTTTATTGGACGCCCAGGGACACGGACCGGGTCACTGCCGTGACCACCCCCTTAAGAACCATCGGACCTTGCCCGAGTACCCCACGGCCCTGGCAGGCGCTCCAGTACTATACAAGTAAAATAAATAAATGATGTACAAAAAATATCTTGCTAAACAATTGGTACATGTATGAAAACTAATTGTTAATAATGTAATCATTAGTTATGGCTTATTATGTTGAAAGACTTTCTTGTACACACTAGTGCAATGTACATGTGTAAAGTGACCAAGGGCGTTTGCCGTGATCAAGCTGCTGCTCAATAACACCCTAGCACTTTAGATGAAAATCGTGTCCCAGTCCCAATGTGCTGTCAAATGGGGACTGAATCATACTCACTTGTAGGCCGTAGGCCTCCATTGTCTCCAGGTCTCCATCCTCAGGAGCCGCCACACATAACTCAGGGAGGACATGCAGCTCAAGCAAACATTTACGAGACAATTCAAGTTCATCAGACTGTAACACATGATGAACAACACTTCTTATTCCCTATTTCCTCAGAAAATTTCCAGCATTACTATCCATTCCTCCTGGACTATCCCCATGTTTACTGGTTCTGTCACCCCCAAGGATTTCCCATCCAGTCCCGCAGTGCCCCTTTGATCCATTACCCTCCTTTAATGCGGTTCCATGGCCAACTTCCTCTGGCTGCTAGAGGATAAAGCACTCTCCGTAGTACCAGTACCGAACCTTAGGCTCTGGACATTGCAGGAATGTCCACAAGAGATTCCAGTAAGGTTTCCCACTGCATTGAATGATAGCTGCTCGCTCACTGCAACTTGAACTTAACCTTGGTTACTGTACTTCCCTATTTGACTAACTAAAAGGGCTTTTGCCTCCCACTATGGGCTAGTCCCAAACCTTAATTATGTCTGTCCCTATGTCCAAAGTTGACAGAGATACCTACATTGCAAACATTCTGCATGCCTTTTGCATACATTAAACATATTACATTTACTGCTTACTAGAGTTTATCTTATCCTATGGTCATTTCCTTATGTCCAAAAACCTGGCCTATTTGTAATATCACTTATACTTTATATTCCCTATAGCTGTGCTGCACATTATGCCTATTATACTATCAATGGTTGTCATACGCTATGCATTACAGAATATATCTAAAACCGCATGACACTATTCACATTCTAATATACAGCACAGAGCGATTGGTGTCTTCAGGGGTAGGAACACAATAGAGCAGTCCACCACTCTTACACATGTTAAAATAATTGTTATCCATGTGCATTTCTTGGCCCTGTGAAATACTTGCTTGTTAATATTTCATATGACTTGTCAGTGCTTGTATTTGGCGACAATGTAGCTTTCCTATAAAATACGACGCTTAATCCTGAGATTTAGAGAAGGATTGAGGCGCCTGTGGAGTAGCTCTAATAATGACAAAGCAACATGAACTGGGACATTCCTTTGTGTGATCTCAGACACACTAGATATCATTCAGCTATGCATCTAAATGTTTACTGGCATTTTATAATCTCAGCTTTTCATGCTTGTGATGCAGGGATCACATGTATGAATTTTCACATAATCGTCAGACTTTCTTAAGTCTTACAAAACAATTGAGGAAAAACCATTTACTCTATTTTTAATAATATGGCTATTGTTATAGGTTTGGGCCCGTATTAAAATAATATGTAAACTAAGTGAACTTGTGTGTAGGGTTGAGCGAAACGGATCGGTCATTTTCATAAGTCGCCGACTTTTGGCAAAGTCGGGTTTCATGAAACCCGACCCGATCCCAGCATGGGATCGGCCATGCGGTACACGATCTTCGCGCCAAAGTCGCGTTTCCTATGACGCTTAAAGCTCCATTTCTCAGCCAATGAAGGTGCACGCAGAGTGTGGGCAGCGTGATGACATAGGTCCTGGTCCCCACCATCTTAGAGAAGGGCATGGCAGTGATTGGCTTGCTTTCTGCGGCGTCACAGGGGCTATAAAGGGGCGTTCCCGCCGACCGCCATGTTACTGCTGCTGATCTGAGCATAGGGAGATGTTGCTGCCGCTTCGTTAGAAGCAGTGATAGCGTTAGGCAGGGTAAATTAACCCCCAAACCGCTTGTGCTGTAGCGATTTCCACTGTCCAACACCACCTTTTCTTTTTGGGACAGTGGAGGCTCGATTTCTGTGCAACAGATCTGTAGCTTATAAGGCTCCCTGATAGCTGCGTTGCTGTGTGTACGCCGCTGTGCAAACCAACTGCTTTTTTCAAAGCACAAATCCTGTTGCTCCTTCCTTTCTGCACAGCTATCTTGTTTGTTTGTCCACACTTTTGACTTTTGTGTGCAGCAGTCCTTTCTATTGCTGCCTGACATACTTTTCTGAGATAACTGTAGGGAGATAGTAATTGTAGTACAGTCCCTTTTTTTTTTTTTTTTGGTTATATCTCTTCAAGCCACTTTTTGCCACAGAAAATATACTCTAATACAGTGGCCCAGATTTATTCACAATTCTCCCAGAAAAAAAAATAAAAGTGGGAGATTAAGATTGGCAAATCTGCATCAGTGCCAGTCCTGTGTGTGGCATCTGTCTTTGTTTTTCTGCCACAGAAAACCTACTGTATAACAGTGGGCCTGATTTCTTCACAATTCTCCCAGAAAAAAAAAAATAAAAGTGGGAGATTAAGATTGGCAAATCTGCATTAGTGCCAGTCCTGTGTGTGGCATCTGTCTTTGTTTTTCTGCCACAGAAAACCTACTGTCTAACAGTGGGCCTGATGTCTTCACAATTCTCCCAGAAAAAAAAATAAAAGTGGTAGATTAAGATTGGCAAATCTGCATTAGTGCCAGTCCTGTGTGTGGCATCTTTTTTTGTTTTTTCTGCCACAGAAAACCTACTAACAGTGGGCCTGATTTCTTCACAATTCTCCCAGAAAAAAAAATAAAAGTGGGAGATTAAGATTGGCAAATCTGCATTAGTGCCAGTCCTGTGTGTGGTATCTTTTTTTTTTTTCTGCCACAGAAAACCTACTGTCTAACAGTGGGCCTGATTTCTTCACAATTCCCCCAGAAAAAAAATAAAAGTGGGAGATTAAGATTGGCAAATCTGCATTAGTGCCAGTCCTGTGTGTGGCAACTTTTTTTTTTTTTCTGCCACAGAAAACCTACTGTATAACAGTGGGCCTGATTTCTTCAAAATTCTCCCAGAAAAAAAATAAAAGTGGGAGATTAAGATTGGCAAATCTGCATTAGTGCCAGTCCTGTGTGTGGCATCTGTCTTTATTTTTCTGCCACAGAAAACCTACTGTATAACAGTGGGCCTGATTTCTTCACAATGCTCCCAGAAAAAAAAATAAAAGTGGGAGATTAAGATTGTCAAATCTGCATTAGTGCCAGTCCTGTGTGTGGCATCTGTCTTTGTTTTTCTGCCACAGAAAACCTACTGTATAACAGTGGGCCTGATTTCTTCACAATTCTCCCATAAAAAAAAGTAAAAGTGGGAGATTAAGATTGGCAAATCTGCATTAGTGCCAGTCCTGTGTGTGGCATCTTTTTTTGTTTTTTTCTGCCACCGAAAACCTACTGTATAACAGTGGGCCTGATTTCTTCACAATTCTCCCATAAAAAAAAGTAAAAGTGGGAGATTAAGATTGGCAAATCTGCATTAGTGCCAGTCCTGTGTGTGGCATCTTTTTTTTTTTTCTGCCACAGAAAACCTACTGTATAACAGTGGGCCTGATTTCTTCACAATTCTCCCAGAAAAAAAAATAAAAGTGGGAAATTAAGATTGGCAAATCTGCATTAGTGCCAGTCCTGTGTGTGGCATCTTTGTTTTTTTTTTCTGCCACAGAAAACCTACTGTCTAACAGTGGGCTTGATTTCTTCACAATTCTCCCAGAAAAAAAAATAAAAGTGGGAGATTAAGATTGGCAAATCTGCATTAGTGCCAGTCCTGTGTGTGGCATTTTTTTTTCTGCCACAGAAAACCTACTGTCTAACAGTGCGCCTGATTTCTTCACAATTCTCCCAGAAAAAAAAATAAAAGTGGGAGATTAAGATTGGCAAATCTGCATTAGTGCCAGTCCTGTGTGTGGCATCTTTTTTTGTTTTTTTTCTGCCACAGAAAACCTACTGTTTAACAGTGGGCCTGATTTCTTCACAATTCTCCCATAAAAAAAAGTAAAAGTGGGAGATTAAGATTGGCAAATCTGCATTAGTGCCAGTCCTGTGTGTGGCATCTTTTTTTTTTTTCTGCCACAGAAAACCTACTGTATAACAGTGGGCCTGATTTCTTTACAATTCTCCCAGAAAAAAAAAGTAAAAGTGGGAGATTAAGATTGGCAAATCTGCATTAGTGCCAGTCCTGTGTGTGGCATCTTTTTTTTTTTTCTGCCACAGAAAACCTACTGTATAACAGTGGGCCTGATTTCTTCACAATTCTCCCAGAAAAAAAAATAAAAGTGGGAGATTAAGATTGGTAAATCTGCATTAGTGCCAGTCCTGTGTGTGGCATCTGTCTTTGTTTTTCTGCCACAGAAAACCTACTGTATAACAGTGGGCCTGATTTCTTCACAATTCTCCCAGAAAAAAAAATAAAAGTGGGAAATTAAGATTGGCAAATCTGCATTAGTGCCAGTCCTGTGTGTGGCATCTTTGTTTTTGTTTTTTCTGCCACAGAAAACCTACTGTCTAACAGTGGGCTTGATTTCTTCACAATTCTCCCAGAAAAAAATAAAAGTGGGAGATTAAGATTGGCAAATCTGCATTAGTGCCAGTCCTGTGTGTGGCATTTTTTTTTTCTGCCACAGAAAACCTACTGTCTAACAGTGCGCCTGATTTCTTCACAATTCTCCCAGAAAAAAAAATAAAAGTGGGAGATTAAGATTGGTAAATCTGCATTAGTGCCAGTCCTGTGTGTGGCATCTGTCTTTGTTTTTCTGCCACAGAAAACCTACTGTATAACAGTGGGCCAGATTAAATCACTTGTCTCACATATCCCCAAAAAAAATTAAAATAAAGGGAGAATAATCTTGCCAAACCTGTGCATCTGTGCGAGTGCTGTCTGTGGTATCTGTCAGTCATTTTGTGCCACAGGAACTATACCGTGATATAGTGGGCCTGATTCAATCCCTTGTCTCCCATATAAAAAAAAAGAGGGACATTTCTATTGCCAGTGTGTGCATCTGCGTCAGTCCGGCTAGTGCCATATCTGCCAGCCTCTTTCTGCTAATCAAACTGTGTTGTGTAATACAGTGGGCCTGATTTTTCCCTGCATTCTCCCACACATAAAGAGGGACATTTCTATTGCCAGTGTGTGCATCTGCGTCAGTCCTGTTCGTGCCATATCTGCCAGCCTCTTTCTGCCAATCAAACTGTGTATTGTGTAATACAGTGGGCCTGATTTTTCCCTGCATTCTCCCACACATAAAGAGGGACATTTCTATTGCCAGTGTTTTTATCTGCGTCACTCCTGTTAGTGCCATATCTGCCAGCCTCTTTCTGCCAATCAAACAGTGTAGTGTAATACAGTGGGCCTGATTTTTCACTGCATTCTCCCACACAAAAAAGGGACATTTCTATTGCCAGTGTGTGCATCTGCGTCAGTCCTGTCAGTGTCATATCTGCCAGCCTCTTTCTGCCAATCAAACAGTGTAGTGTAATACAGTGGGCCTGATTTTTCCCTGCATTCTCCCACACATAAAGAGGGACATTTCTATTGCCAGTGTTTTTATCTGCGTCACTCCTGTTAGTGCCATATCCGCCAGCCTCTTTCTGCCAATCAAACAGTGTAGTGTAATACAGTGGGCCTGATTTTTCACTGCATTCTCCCACCCAAAAAAGGGGACATTTCTATTGCCAGTGTGTTTATCTGCATCACTCCTGTTAGTGCCATATCTGCCAGCCTCTTTCTGCCAATCAAACAGTGTAGTGTAATACAGTGGGCCTGATTTTTCCCTGCATTCTCCCACACATAAAGAGGGACATTTCTATTGCCAGTGTTTTTATCTGCGTCACTCCTGTTAGTGCCATATCTGCCAGCCTCTTTCTGCCGATCAAGCAGTGTAGTGTAATACAGTTGGCCTGATTTTTCCCTGCATTCTCCCACACAAAAAAGTTACATTTCTATTGCCAGTGTGTGCATCTGCATCAGTCCTGTCAGTGTCATATCTGCCAGCCTCTTTCTGCCAATCAAACTGTCTAGTGTAATACAGTGGGCCTGATTTTTCCCTGCATTCTCCCACACATAAAGAGGGACATTTCTATTGCCAGTGTGTGCATCTGCGTCAGTCCTGTTAGTGCCATATCCGCCAGCCTCTTTCTGCCAATCAAACTGTGTAGTGTAATACAGTGGGCCTGATTTTTTCCTGCATTCTCCCACACATAAAAAAGGGAGATTTACATTCATAACAAGTTCACGTACACCTTGTTCCTGGTTTTACAGGACCACATAATGGTTGTTAGTTTGGTAACATTTTTCCAAGAATGAGGAAGTCTGGTGGAAGAGGTCGTGGCCATGGGCGTTCATTGCCAGCTGGTAATGATAGTAGTGGTGGTGGTCGTGGAGCATCAGGTGGTCGTGAAAAAAGCAATATAGCCCCTAAGTCTTGAGTTGTTGAGCCAGCATCATCGTCTGGCTACACAAGGCCTCGAAGGCTCCCTTTTCTGGGAGTAGGAAAACCGCTTTTGAAGCCGGAGCAGCAGGAATAAGTATTGGCTTTCATTGCTGACTCTGCCTCTAGCTCTTTCGCCTCCTCGGAAAGTGCCAAATGTCAGAGCAGTGCATCATCAGTGGATGCTCCCGGTCAGGAACAAGTCGCTTCCTTGTGTCCTTCACCCAGAACAACAGTAAAGGATGCGTCAGGCGACACAACAGGTAACTCCATGGAGCTCTTTACACATACCGTGCCTGGGTTAGAAAGGGAAATTGTTAACAGGCCATGCCCATTACAAGATGAATCGGACATGGAGTGCACAGATGCACAGCCACAGCCAGATTATTATGCTGTTCCTTTGACTCAGATCAGAACATTGCCCTCGCAGTGTACTGATCCAGAATCTGACCCCGATGAGACTATGGAGCCCCGTCACGAACGCTATAGCACCGGCTTACACGGTGACCCAGAGGAAGGTGCACAGGACATAGAAGAGGAGGTCATAGATGACCCAGTTGTTGACCCCGATTGGCAGCCATTGGGGGAACAGGGTGCAGGCGGCAGTAGCTCTGAAGCGGAGGAGGAGGAGCCGCAGCAGTCATCAACATCGCAACAGGTTCCATCTGGCAGGCCCGTATCTGGCCAAAAACGTGTGGCTAAACCAAAACCAGTTGTAGGACAGCGTGGCCGTCCGGTTAAAGTAGCTCAGTGTGCAATGCCTGAAAAGGTATCCGATAGTAGGAAGAGTGCAGTCTGGCATTTTTTTAACCAAGATCCCAATGATCAGTGCAAAGTCATCTGTAAGAAATGCTCAAGGACCTTCAGCAGAGGTCAGAATGTTAAAAATCTAAATACAAGTTGCATGCGTAGACATTTAACCACCATGCACTTGCAAGCCTGGACAAACTACCAAACGTCCCTTAACGTTGTAGCACCCTCTCACAATGAAGCTAGTCAGCAACGCGACATCCCTTCCCTCACTGTAAGCCCACCGTTTACCACACCACCTGCAGGTAATGTGGCGCTTTTGTCGCAAAGCCAAAGCAGTCATGGAATCATCAGGTTCGTGGTAGCAAAAACTGTATGTAGAGCAACAGCAAGAATACCATCACCAACCCTCTCTCAGTCACCCATGTCCACCGGCACCCCCGCTAGTTCCACCCTATGCAGCTCTCCAGTCCAGCTCACCCTACATGAGACTCTCGTTAGGAAAAGGAAGTACTCATCCTCGCATCTGCGTACACAGGGTTTGAACGCCCACATTGCTAGACTAATCTCGTTAGAGATTATGCCCTACCGGTTAGTTGAAAGCGAAGCTTTCAAAGCCCTGATGGACTACGGTGTACCATGCTACGAGCTACCCAGTCGACACTTTTTTCCAGAAAAGCCATCCCAGCCCTCCACCAGCATGTAAAAGACCGCATTGTTCATGCGCTCAGGCAATCTGTCAGTAGAAAGGTGCACCTGACAACAGATGCATGGACCAGTAGGCATGGCCAGGGGCGTTACGTCTCCATCACGGCACACTGGGTTAATGTGGTGGATGCAGGGTCCACAGGGGACAGTAATATTGGGACAGTTCTGCCTAGCCCACGGTCTAGGAAACAGTTGGCTGTAGGCGTTCGTCACCCCTCCTCCTCCTCGACCTCCAGCAGAAGCGAGAGCTCGTCCACAGACCGCAGTCGCACGACCACTCCATCCGCAGTTGCCACTGTAGCACACGAGGTGTCCAATTATGGAACAGCTAGTGGCAAGCGTCAGCAGGCTGTATTGGCAATGAAGTGTTTGGGCGACAACAGACACACCGCGGAAGTTCTGTCCGAGTTCTTGCAGCAAGAAACTCAGTCATGGCTGGGCACTGTACATCTTGAGGCAGGCAAGGTAGTGAGTGATAACGGAAGGAATTTTATGCCTGCCATAGCCCTTTCACAACTGAAACACATTCCTTGCCTGGCTCACACCTTAAACCTGGTGGCGCAGTGCTTCCTGAAAAGTTATCCGGGGTTACCCGACCAGCTGCTGAAAGTGCGCAGACTTTGCTCTCACATCCGCCTTTCGCCCGTACACTCCAGCCGTATGCAGAACCATCAGCGGTCTTTGAACCTTCCCCAGCATCGCCTAATCATCGACGTTGCAACAAGGTGGAACTCCACACTGCACATGCTTCATAGACTGTGCGAACAGAGGGGTGCTGTTATGTATTTGTGGGAGGATACACATACACGGGCAGGCAGTTGGATGGCAGACGTGGAGTTGTCAGCTGTGCAGTGGTCGAAGCTCCAAGACCTGTGTCAAGTCCTTCAGTGTTTTGAGGAATGCACACGGCTGGTTAGTGCAGACAACGCCGTAATAAGCATGAGCATCCCCCTAATGCATCTGCTGATGCAAAGTTTGACGCACATAAAAGAACAGGCGTCTGCAGCAGAGGACGAGGGAAGCCTTGATGACAGTCAGCCATTGTCTGCTCAGGGAAGTCTACAGGACGAGGTGGCGGGGGAAGAGGAGGAGGACAAGGAGGATGATGGGGATGAGTGTTTTTGGGATGAGGAAGCTTCTCAGGGGGCAATAGAAACTGCTGGCGGTTCAAGGCCGGGTTCAGGGTTTTTGAGGGAGACAAGTGACGTTGATTTGCCAGAAAGTGCTCCTCAAGGCAGCATATTCACTGAGTTGACAACTGGAACATTGGCCCACATGGCGGATTATGCCTTGCGTATCCTCAAAAGGGACCCACGCATTATAAAAATGATGACCGATGACGATTACTGGTTGGCCTGCCTCCTTGATCCTCGCTATAAAGGCAAATTGCAAAATATCATGCCACATGAGAACCTCGAACAGATATTGGCAACCAAACAAGCTACTCTTGTAGACCGTTTGATTCAGGCATTCCCAGCACACAGCGCCGGTGATGGTTCTCACACGAGCTGCAGGGGGCAACAGGGCAGAGGTGTTAGAGGTGCACAAATCAGAAGTGGGTTTTTTGACCAGGTTGTGGAGTGATTTTGCAATGACCGCAGACACGACAGGTACAGCAGCATCCATTCAAAGTGACAGGAGACAACATTTGTCCAGTATGGTTACTAATAGTGTTGAGCATTCCGAT
Source organism: Ranitomeya variabilis (assembly GCF_051348905.1). Classification (NCBI taxonomy): domain Eukaryota; kingdom Metazoa; phylum Chordata; class Amphibia; order Anura; family Dendrobatidae; genus Ranitomeya; species Ranitomeya variabilis. Next base: position 444,579,981 of record NC_135232.1, on the reverse strand, counting down.
ACCGCAAGTATCGGGTATCGGCCGATACTTGCGGTATCGGAATTCCGATACCGGTATTCCGGTACTTGCCGCGTATCGGATACCGGAATCGGAAGTTCCAAGATTCAAAATTCAGAAATTCAGCCAATGAGAATGATTCCAAGTGTGGGCACATCCTGTTTAGCATGGAGGGCATGAAACTACTGGCAAGGCTGTGATTGGCTGCTGAAATGATGTCATGATGCAGTTTAAAAGTCGCTGGCGCCATTTTCCGATCACTCTGCTGTGAATTCAGTTAGTGACAGGACGCTGTTTGCTGACTGAGGGACAGTTTAGAGATAGCGATTTGCTTCTTTGTGCTTTCCAAAGGCTAATTTAGCAACCGCTGTGTTCACCTACTATTCACCTTGCTTTTGCCTTGTAGCGCTGTTTTCACAGCGATCTGCAAGGTCTGTGTGTGTGTGTGTGTGTGAGTGCAGCCCACTCTCTAGTCTGAGTGCAGCCACATAGGCCATCCATAGCTGGTTGTATTCAGTTCAGGGAGGGTGGTTCATTGCCTCATACTGTTCTTTTTTTTTTTTTTTTTTCAAGTAGTGTAGTCTGCTGCTAATTTATTCAAAAAAATCCTATTAGTGTCTTTCCACCCGTCTCCAGCTAATTTGTGGAAAAACACTACATAGGATAAAGTAGAGGAGGGTTTTTGGGCCTTGCAGCGCCGTTTACGGCTGTCTGCACGGTCTCCGTGTGACTGCAGCTCGCCCTGTAGTCTGTGAGCAGCCGTAGCCTGGTTGTCTGCAGCTCAGGGTTGTTCACTGCGTCATACCGCCAAATCAATTTTAATTTTTTTTCAAGTAGTGTAGTCTGCTGCTAATTAATTTAAAAAAATCCTATTAGTGTCTTTCCACCCGTCTCCAGCTAATTTGTGGAAAAACACTACATAGGATAAAGTAGAGGAGGGTTTTTGGGCCTTGCAGCGCCGTTTACGGCTGTCTGCACGGTCTCCGTGTGACTGCAGCTCGCCCTGTAGTCTGTGAGCAGCCGTAGCCTGGTTGTCTGCAGCTCAGGGTTGTTCACTGCGTCATACCGCCAAATCAATTTTTATTTTTTTTCAAGTAGTGTAGTCTGCTGCTAATTAATTTAAAAAAATCCTATTAGTGTCTTTCCACCCGTCTCCAGCTAATTTGTGGAAAAACACTACATAGGATAAAGTAGAGGAGGGTTTTTGGGCCTTGCAGCGCCGTTTACGGCTGTCTGCACGGTCTCCGTGTGACTGCAGCTCGCCCTGTAGTCTGTGAGCAGCCGTAGCCTGGTTGTCTGCAGCTCAGGGTTGTTCACTGCGTCATACCGCCAAATCAATTTTTATTTTTTTTCAAGTAGTGTAGTCTGCTGCTAATTAATTTAAAAAAATCCTATTAGTGTCTTTCCACCCGTCTCCAGCTAATTTGTGGAAAAACACTACATAGGATAAAGTAGAGGAGGGTTTTTGGGCCTTGCAGCGCCGTTTACGGCTGTCTGCACGGTCTCCGTGTGACTGCAGCTCGCCCTGTAGTCTGTGAGCAGCCGTAGCCTGGTTGTCTGCAGCTCAGGGTTGTTCACTGCGTCATACCGCCAAATCAATTTTAATTTTTTTTCAAGTAGTGTAGTCTGCTGCTAATTAATTTAAAAAAATCCTATTAGTGTCTTTCCACCCGTCTCCAGCTAATTTGTGGAAAAACACTACATAGGATAAAGTAGAGGAGGGTTTTTGGGCCTTGCAGCGCCGTATACGGCTGTCTGCACGGTCTCCGTGTGACTGCAGCTCGCCCTGTAGTCTGTGAGCAGCCGTAGCCTGGTTGTCTCCAGCTCAGGGTTGTTCACTGCGTCATACCGCCAAATCAATTTTAATTTTTTTTCAAGTAGTGTAGTCTGCTGCTAATTAATTTAAAAAAATCCTATTAGTGTCTTTCCACCCGTCTCCAGCTAATTTGTGGAAAAACACTACATAGGATAAAGTAGAGGAGGGTTTTTGGGCCTTGCAGCGCCGTTTACGTCTGTCTGCACGGTCTCTGTGTGACTGCAGCTCTATCTGTTGTCAGTTCAGCCCCCAAAAAAGAAATAAATAATAAAGTTCACCAAACACACCAGTTACACCACTTTACATTTGTGTAGGCCACATTAGCTCATATTAAAGTCTAGTCCACACTTTAGAAAATTAGTGTTTCTTATACCTGTTAGGAGGAGTTGCTCAGGAATAAGCACACAAATCCGTTAGTACTTTTCTGCTTATCTTTATCAGTCAACCAAGATGAAGAAGGCAGTGAGTAAGGCACGTGGGCGTGGGCGTGGGCGCGGAGCAGGGAGGGGACGTGGGGATTCTGTGCCTGCTGCGGGCACCGGTGACTCATCAGCACCCACTTTCACCAGGCAACAGTCGTTCATGCGCAGCTTTGTGTCAGAGCGCCGTACACCGCTGCTGCGTGAAGACCAAATTGAAGCCGTTGTCGGATGGATGGCAGCTAATGCATCAACTTCCATTAGTGCCACATCCTCTCAGACACAGAGCACTGGAGAGCAGCCATCTGTCTCTTCACCACCTGCCAAATTGCCCAGGCAGACAGAGAGCCCAGGACAGGAGCCGTCTCTACTTCTGTTCTCTGAATCTCTTGGCTTGGAAACAGGGGGCCAGCCAAGCAGCATTGGAGAAATGGAAGAAGAGGCAGGGTGCAGTGATGCCCAACAGCTTTTTCTGTCTTCCTCTGAAGAGGCGGGTGGGCCAGTGGCTCCGGTCACCACATCGCAGGCCGCATCAGCTGATGATGACACTCAGGTGCCACTTACTGGTGCGTGCTCTGCTGCTGAGACTACCCAGGAGGAGCAGTTGGGGGCAGAGGGTAGTGTAGATGATGAGGTCCTCGACCCATCTTGGCGTGAGGGACAGGAAGGTGGTGGGAGCAGCTCTGAGGAAGAGATTCCCCGTACGGCCCAAAGAGGGAGAGGGAGGGGGAAGACTGCGGATCCTGCAGCCTCCGCTTTGGCACCCGTTAGGAGCATGTCTCTTCCAAAAGCCAAAAAGGGCGCTCCCAAGACTTGCAGTGCCTGGTCCTTTTTTGACACAGTTGCAGATGACATTTGCTATGTCAGATGCAACGTGTGTCATCACAAAGTCAAAAGAGGTCGAAATGTCAGCAGCCTCAATACCTCCAACATGTGGAAACATGTGCGCACCAGGCACCCGGCGTTGTTAGAAAAACACACTGAAGAGGTAGGCCAACCAACAGCGGCAGCTACCACCTCTTCAGCTCGTGTTGCCTCTTCCTCTAGCTCACACGCAGCTGGTTCGGCTTCCTCCCAGGATCGCCGTGGAAGAACCTCTGGCCCTGTTGTCCAGAGACCCGCTGTAATTCCACCCGCAGCACCACTTTCCCAGTCATCCACACACTCCCAGCCCAGTCTACAGCCATCGGTAGTACAGGCATGGGAGAAAAGGCAGCCTTTCTCGTCAAACCACCCACGAGCACAGGCTCTGACTGCAGGCATTGCCAAACTTCTGTCACTGGAAATGCTGTCATTCAGGCTGGTGGAGACTGACAGCTTCCGTGACTTGATGTCATTGGCAGTCCCACAGTACAATGTGCCCAGCCGCTTTTACTTCAGCAGGCAAGCCGTCCCTGCCCTGCACAAGCATGTGGAGGGACACATAAAACACGCGCTACTGAACGCCGTCAGTAGCAAGGTCCACCTCACCACCGATGCGTGGACCAGTCAACATGGACAGGGGCGATACCTTTCCCTCACTGCCCATTGGGTTAATGTCATTGAGCCGGGTACAGACCGTGCGAGTGGCGCAGGACGTGTCCTGCCCACTCCAAGGATTGCAGGAATCCATTCTGTACGCATTGACTCCTCCTCTTACACCAGTTCCTCAGAATCATCGCTGCAGGAGCCGTCACAGTCCACCTCCACATGGACCCGTGATGAACGTGTACCTGTTACGACCGACATGAGCACAGCCGTGGCCAAACGTCAACAGGCCGTGTTGAAATTAATTTTTTTGGGGAATCGTAGCCACACAGCGCAGGAGCTCTGGAATGCCATCAAGCAGGAGAGCGATGTGTGGTTTGTGCCAGCGAATCTCCAGCCAGGCATGGTAGTGTGTGATAATGGCCGAAATCTGGTGGCAGCTCTGGGCCTCGGCAACCTCACTCACATCCCATGTCTGGCACATGTGCTCAATTTGGTCGTGCAGAGCTTTTTGAGGGACTATCCGGATCTTGATGCACTGCTGCACAAGGTCCGCCTAGAGTGTGCTCACTTGCGGCGTTCCAGCACGGCAAAAGCGCGCATTGCGGCTCTGCAGCGCCGACACCGCCTGCCGGAACATCGCATCATATGTGACCTACCTACCAGGTGGAATTCCACGTTACATATGTTGGAGCGGTTATAGCGAACTAGGAGAGACAAGAGTGGACCCTCTGGACCGTGGGGAGCCCTACCCCTGGGCGAGCGACCTAGGAGATAACGACCCCTATACAGGGACCGCAAGGAGCAAGCCCAGAGGTCACTTACCCACGGTGAGATACCAGTAGGGACGGCTCCAGGAAGAGAGATAAACGAAGGCAGGATACTGAGGAAGAATACGGGAAGCAGCTAGAGAGCCCGGAGGGCTGGGAGGCAGGAATGGAGCTGAGCTGAGGGAAGGAAAACAAAACAAAGACCATAGGTAAACTACAGGAAAAGAAGAACGGGGACTGCAGGTAACAACAAGGAGGAAACGGAGTGAACCAGAGAGAACCGGAAGGTAGCACGGTAAGGCACAGAGTGCAGGTACTTGAGCAGGGAATACGAAGGGCCAAACGTAATAGCAAACGTGCTAAAACAATCAGGCACCAGGAAGCAGGAAGAACTACCTTTTATAGGAGGAGCAGGAACAGGATTAGGTGGAAAGAACATGTGACTTCAGGAGGAGGTAACAGAGACGCTGGGCCTGCGAGCTACAGGGAAGCTAGAGCGCCTGCGCAGAGAAAGAACACCTGCAGAGGAGCGTGCAGACCGGGACGCTGGAGCGGTGGAAACGGCGACGCTGGAGCGATGGAACGAGGACGCTGGAGCGTAGCGGAGGATGTAACAGCGGTTGTGTGAGCAGCAGCAAGCTGTAATGGAGTACCAGCTGCTTCAGGCGCAAAGAAGTCGCAGTCAGCGCCGTACAGACTTCACAACCACACAGTGGGCCACTATGAATGACGTCTGCCAGGTTTTGCGTCCCTTTGATTATTCCACGCGGATGGCGAGTGCAGATGATGCACTAGTCAGCATGACTGTCCCCCTTATCTGCCTGCTTGAAAAATCACTGCAAGCGCTAAGGGATGATGTTGTGGAAGAGGTGGAGGATGAGGATTCACCATTTCCATCATCTTCTGGACAGTCAGCGCCACGTGGTTCCTCACAAACGCTTAGGCAGGGGACAGTTTGTGAGGAGGATGAGGAGGAGTCAATGGAGGAGGAAGACGTCCGTCCAGAGGAGGGAGTTACCGAATTGTCCAGTACTCAGTGTGTACAGCGAGGGTGGGGTGATGACGAGCGGGCAGAGATCACGCCTCCAGCAGGGGACAGCGTTTCTTGGGCAGTTGGCAGTCTGCAGCACATGGTGGATTACATGCTGCAGTGCCTGAGAAACGACCGCCGCATCGCCCACATTCTCAACATGTCTGATTATTGGGTGTTCACCCTCCTCGATCCTCGCTACCGGGACAACGTAGAAAGCCTCATCACACCGTTGAACCGTGAGCGAAAAATGCGGGAGTACCAAGACACACTGGTCAATTCCATCATCTTCTCCATTCCAACTGAGAGAAGTGCTGCTAGTGCATTCCAAAGCAGCTCAGTGCGTCCAGGCAGTGGTGGAGGCTCTGCACAAAGAGGGAGCAGAAGCAGTGCCTCTGCCCAAGGCAAGACCAGTATGGCCCAACTGTGGCACAGTTTTCTGTGCCCCCCACAAAAGTCTACACCATCACAGACGGCTCCAGTCAGCAGGAGGCAACGGTTCCGTCAGATGGTGACAGACTACATGTCTTGCCCTCTTGCTGTACTCCCAGACGGCTCTTCCCCTTTCAAGTTTTGGGTCTCAAAGCTGGATACATGGCCAGAGCTAAGCCAGTATGCATTGGAGGTGCTGTCTTGCCCTGCGGCCAGTGTATTATCGGAACGTGTCTTTAGTGCTGCAGGTGGTGTACTAACTGACCGTCGCATGCGACTATCCTCCGATAACGTTGACCGGCTTACTTTCCTGAAAATGAACAAGGCCTGGATCTCGCAGGAATTTGCCACTCCTCCTCCTGATTAAATAATTAGGTCACTGTATACGTTATCCAGGTCTCCTGTTGTGTTCATCTTTCTACCACCTGAACTTAAATTCCTGTGCTCCAACACCGCCAGTTGAGGCTCAGAAGTGCCGTCTGCACAGTCAAAACATACGACCCAGTGTTATTGGGTTTCAGTAACGTCAGCTGATCCCCAGCTGTGTAGCCGGCAATGTGTCATGCGACCGCCACGCTGACACAACAACTGAAATGTAAGGGAATCTGTCCCCCCCCCCCCAAGGCGTTTGTTACTGAAAGAGCCACCTTGTGCAGCAGTAATGCTGCACAAGGAAAAGGTAGCTATTTTTGTTTAGCTCCTTGCACACGCAGAACTTAACACTTATAAAATTTGTCCCCTGCAACCGTAAAACCGTCCCGGAGGTGGGACTTTCCTTCGTAATGTGACGCAGCACAGCCGTCATTCCTACCCCCCCGGCGCCGCGCACCGGCTCCTCAGCGTTGTTTTATTCCGTCCCGGAGCCTGCGCTGTTATGTTATCCCGTGGCCAGGCACACTTAGCGCTGCCCGTCTTCTGGCATCATTTGGTGTCAGGATGGCTGCGCCTGTGCGGCCGCGCTGGCAGAGAGCCCGCCTCGCAGTGTCTTCTGATTTAATCCCACTGGGGGCCTGGGATCCATGGACATGCGCAGTGCATATCTGAACCTCCACCTCTCACTCATTTCCCTATGGCTTCTTCAGACTGTTCGGTGTCAGCTGGTCCCTAATAGCATGCCACGGCCGTGACACCGCACAGTCTTAAGAAGCCGTAGGGAGGGGAGTGAGAGGCGAGGATATGCACTGCGCATGTCCATGGATCCCAGGCCCCCAGTGGGATTAAATCAGAAGACACTGCGAGGCGGGCTCTCTGCCAGCGCGGCCGCACAGGCGCAGCCAGCCTGACACCAAATGATGTCAGAAGATGGGCAGCGCTAAGTGTGCCTGGCCACGGGATAACATAACAGCGCAGGCTCCGGGACGGAATAAAACAACGCTGAGGAGCCGGTGCGCGGCGCCGGGGGGGTAGGAATGACGGCTGTGCTGCGTCACATTACGAAGGAAAGTCCCACCTCCGGGACGGTTTTACGGTTGCAGGGGACACATTTTATAAGTGTTTAGTTCTGCGTGTGCAAGGAGCATGATGAAAAGAGCCACCTTTTCCTTTTGCATCTTTTGTGCTGCACAAGCTGGCTCTTTCAGCTACAAACGCCTTGGGGGGGGGTTAAAGGTTCCCTTTCGACTTTCTCAGGCTTCGGCCTACATTGTGTTCCTCTGCTTTTCCACCTGTCCCTGGGCTCCAACACCGCCAGTTGCCGTCCAGAAGTGCTGTACGCACAGTCAACAGTCCCTCCTCTGTTATTGGGGTTCAGTAACGTCAGCTGTTCCCCTGCTGTGTGTGTGGCAATCCCTCCTACCTCCTCCAACCTCCTCCTCCTCCACCTGTCCCTGGGCTCCAACAACGCCAGTTGCCGTCCAGAAGTGCTGTACGCACAGTCAACAGTCCCTCCTCTGTTATTGGGGTTCAGTAACGTCAGCTGTTCCCCTGCTGTGTGTGTGGCAATCCCTCCTACCTCCTCCAACCTCCTCCAACCTCCTCCTCCTCCACCTGTCCCTGGGCTCCAACACCGCCAGTTGCCGTCCAGAAGTGCTGTACGCACAGTCAACAGTCCCTCCTCTGTTATTGGGGTTCAGTAACGTCAGCTGTTCCCCTGCTGTGTGTGTGGCAATCCCTCCTACCTCCTCCAACCTCCTCCTCCTCCACCTGTCCCTGGGCTCCAACAACGCCAGTTGCCGTCCAGAAGTGCTGTACGCACAGTCAACAGTCCCTCCTCTGTTATTGGGGTTCAGTAACGTCAGCTGTTCCCCTGCTGTGTGTGTGGCAATCCCTCCTACCTCCTCCAACCTCCTCCTCCTCCACCTGTCCCTGGGCTCCAACACCGCCAGTTGCCGTCCAGAAGTGCTGTACGCACAGTCAACAGTCCCTCCTCTGTTATTGGGGTTCAGTAACGTCAGCTGTTCCCCTGCTGTGTGTGTGGCAATCCCTCCTACCTCCTCCAACCTCCTCCTCCTCCACCTGTCCCTGGGCTCCAACACCGCCAGTTGCCGTCCAGAAGTGCTGTACGCACAGTCAACAGTCCCTCCTCTGTTATTGGGGTTCAGTAACGTCAGCTGTTCCCCTGCTGTGTGTGTGGCAATCCCTCCTACCTCCTCCAACCTCCTCCTCCTCCACCTGTCCCTGGGCTCCAACAACGCCAGTTGCCGTCCAGAAGTGCTGTACGCACAGTCAACAGTCCCTCCTCTGTTATTGGGGTTCAGTAACGTCAGCTGTTCCCCTGCTGTGTGTGTGGCAATCCCTCCTACCTCCTCCAACCTCCTCCTCCTCCACCTGTCCCTGGGCTCCAACAACGCCAGTTGCCGTCCAGAAGTGCTGTACGCACAGTCAACAGTCCCTCCTCTGTTATTGGGGTTCAGTAACGTCAGCTGTTCCCCTGCTGTGTGTGTGGCAATCCCTCCTACCTCCTCCAACCTCCTCCTCCTCCACCTGTCCCTGGGCTCCAACACCGCCAGTTGCCGTCCAGAAGTGCTGTACGCACAGTCAACAGTCCCTCCTCTGTTATTGGGGTTCAGTAACGTCAGCTGTTCCCCTGCTGTGTGTGTGGCAATCCCTCCTACCTCCTCCAACCTCCTCCTCCTCCACCTGTCCCTGGGCTCCAACAACGCCAGTTGCCGTCCAGAAGTGCTGTACGCACAGTCAACAGTCCCTCCTCTGTTATTGGGGTTCAGTAACGTCAGCTGTTCCCCTGCTGTGTGTGTGGCAATCCCTCCTACCTCCTCCAACCTCCTCCTCCTCCACCTGTCCCTGGGCTCCAACACCGCCAGTTGCCGTCCAGAAGTGCTGTACGCACAGTCAACAGTCCCTCCTCTGTTATTGGGGTTCAGTAACGTCAGCTGTTCCCCTGCTGTGTGTGTGGCAATCCCTCCTACCTCCTCCAACCTCCTCCTCCTCCACCTGTCCCTGGGCTCCAACAACGCCAGTTGCCGTCCAGAAGTGCTGTACGCACAGTCAACAGTCCCTCCTCTGTTATTGGGGTTCAGTAACGTCAGCTGTTCCCCTGCTGTGTGTGTGGCAATCCCTCCTACCTCCTCCAACCTCCTCCTCCTCCACCTGTCCCTGGGCTCCAACAACGCCAGTTGCCGTCCAGAAGTGCTGTACGCACAGTCAACAGTCCCTCCTCTGTTATTGGGGTTCAGTAACGTCAGCTGTTCCCCTGCTGTGTGTGTGGCAATCCCTCCTACCTCCTCCAACCTCCTCCTCCTCCACCTGTCCCTGGGCTCCAACACCGCCAGTTGCCGTCCAGAAGTGCTGTACGCACAGTCAACAGTCCCTCCTCTGTTATTGGGGTTCAGTAACGTCAGCTGTTCCCCTGCTGTGTGTGTGGCAATCCCTCCTACCTCCTCCAACCTCCTCCTCCTCCACCTGTCCCTGGGCTCCAACAACGCCAGTTGCCGTCCAGAAGTGCTGTACGCACAGTCAACAGTCCCTCCTCTGTTATTGGGGTTCAGTAACGTCAGCTGTTCCCCTGCTGTGTGTGTGGCAATCCCTCCTACCTCCTCCAACCTCCTCCTCCTCCACCTGTCCCTGGGCTCCAACAACGCCAGTTGCCGTCCAGAAGTGCTGTACGCACAGTCAACAGTCCCTCCTCTGTTATTGGGGTTCAGTAACGTCAGCTGTTCCCCTGCTGTGTGTGTGGCAATCCCTCCTACCTCCTCCAACCTCCTCCTCCTCCACCTGTCCCTGGGCTCCAACACCGCCAGTTGCCGTCCAGAAGTGCTGTACGCACAGAGCCAAACACCTCGCCAATGTGTTAGTGGGGTTCAGCACCGCCAGCTGTTCCCCTGCTGTGTATACGGCAACGTGTACTGCGACCGCCACGCAGTCACAACAAGTTTACTTTAAGGGAACCTGTCCCCCCCCCCCCCCCAGGCGTTTGTTACTGAAGGAGCCACCTTGTGCAGCAGTAATGATGCAAAGGGAAAAAGTGCCTCTTTTCGTGGTGCTCCTTGCACATGCGGAACCTAACAGTTATGAAATGTGTCCCATCACAGCGTTAAACCGTCCGGTAGGTGGAACTTTCCTTTGTCGTGTGACGCAGCACAGCCATCATTTTTACCCCCTTGGCGCCGTGCGCCGCCTCCTCAGCGTTGTTTGAATCTGTCCCGGAGCCTGCGCTGTTAGGTTAGCCCTTGGCCATGCACACATTTTGCGCTGCCCGTCTTCTGACATCATTTGGTGTCAGGCTGGCTGCGCCTGTGCGGGTGCGCTGGCCGAGATCCCGCCTCGCAGTGTCGTCTAATGTAATCCCACCGCGGGCCTGTGATCCGTGCCCGTGCGCAGTGCATATCCTCGCCTCTCACTCCCCTCCCTACGGCTTCTTCAGACTGTGCGATGTCAGCTGGTCCCTAATAGCATGCCACGGCCGTGACACCGCACAGTCTGAAAAAGCCGTAGGGAGGGGAGTGAGAGGCGAGGATATGCACTGCGCACGGGCACGGATCACAGGCCCGCGGTGGGATTACATTAGACGACACTGCGAGGCGGGATCTCGGCCAGCGCACCCGCACAGGCGCAGCCAGCCTGACACCAAATGATGTCAGAAGACGGGCAGCGCAAAATGTGTGCATGGCCAAGGGCTAACCTAACAGCGCAGGCTCCGGGACAGATTCAAACAACGCTGAGGAGGCGGCGCACGGCGCCAAGGGGGTAAAAATGATGGCTGTGCTGCGTCACACGACAAAGGAAAGTTCCACCTACCGGACGGTTTAACGCTGTGAGGGGACACATTTCATAACTGTTAGGTTCCGCATGTGCAAGGACCATAATTAAAAGAGCTAAGTTTACCTTTTCCAGCATTAGTGCTGTACACAATGGCTCTTTCAGCTACAAACGCCTGGGGGGGGGGGGGGGGTTAAAGGTTTCCTTTCAACTTGCTCGAGTGCAGGCTTCGGCCTACACTCCGCTCCCCCTGCTCCTCCTGCTGACCCTGGGCTCTAACACCGCCAGTTGGGGCCCGGTACTGCTAGCTGCACAGAGAAAAACACCAGCCAATGTGTCAGTGGGGTTCAGCACCGCCAGCTGTTCCCCTGCTGTGCAGCCGGCATCGTGTCCTGCAAAAGCCACGCAGACACAAGAACTGAAATTGAAGGGAACCTGTCCCCCCTCCCCCAGGCGTTTTTACGTTATCCAGCCACCTTGTACAGCGGTAATGCTGCATGTGTGCAAGGTGGCTCAGAAACGTATTCTCCTCGCACATGTGGAACTGAAAACACGTCTGCAATGTGTCCTCTGTGTGACCATTTAACCGTCCCGGTGGTGTGACTTTCCTTTGTAATGACACGCTGCAACCCCCTTGGTAGCGCTGCCCGTCTTCTGGCATCATTGTTTGGCTGGCTGCGCCTCTGCGGCCGCCCTGACCCACACAACGCCCCTCGGTGTCTTATTTATTGGGACTGCGAGGGTGTGATTGATGGGCAGGATCAGTGCATCAGTTCGCCTGTCCCTCCTCTCCTTCCGCCTTCTTCGGACTGTGCGGCTTCATGGCCGTGGCATGCGATAAGGGATCAGATGACGCCGCACAGTCTGAAGCGGGTGTAAGGACCCGAGTGTGAGAGGCCAACATATGTGCTGCGCCAGGCCCTGAATCCCAGCCCCGCAGTGTTTTGACAATGTTAAGACACTGCGGGGCTGGGATTCATGGTCATCGCGAAACGCACCGGCCGACATTAAATGATGTCAGAAGATGGGCAGCGCTAACAGCGCTAGGCCAGGGGATAACACGACAGCGCAGACTCCTGTACAGCAAATAACAACGCTCAGGAGGCTGCACCCAGCACCAAGGTGGGATTCTTGACATCTGTGCTGCGTCTCATTACAAAGGGAACTCGCGCCTCCAACACAGTTTGACTGTATAAAGGGCTAAATGTTATACGTGTTTCATTCAGCGTGTGCAAGGAGCGAAATTAAAAGAGCAACCTTTGACTTGTGCAGCACTACTGCTGCATAAGCTGTGGCTCTTCTACTTTCTAACCCCTGAGGGGGGGTTAAAGGTTACCTTTGAAATTGGTTCAAGTAGGCTTCGGCCTACACTCTGCTCCCCCTGCAGAGCCCGGGCTCCAACACCGCTAGTTGCTGTCCGGAAGTGCTGGCTGCACAGAGCCAAACACCTCGCCAATGTGTCAGTGGGGTCCAGCACCGCCAGCTGTTCCCCTGCTGTGTAGCCGGCAACGTGTCCTGCGACCGCCACGCAGACACAACAGACCCAAAGCTGCCGCCAGTGCAGGCTTCGGCCTACACTCCCCTCCCCCTGCTCCTGCTCCTCCTCCTCCTGCTGACCCTGGGCTCTAACAAACCGCCAGTTGGGGCCCAGATGTGCTAGCTGCACAGAGAAAAACACCAGCCAATGTGTCAGTGGGGTCCAGCACCGCCAGCTGTTCCCCTGCTGTGCAGCCGGCAACGTGTCCTGCAAAAGCCACGCAGACACAAGAACTGAAATTGAAGGGAACCTGTCCCCCCTCCCCCAGGCGTTTTTACGTTATCCAGCCACCTTGTACAGCGGTAATGCTGCATGTGTGCAAGGTGGCTCAGAAACGTATTCTCCTCGCACATGTGGAACTGAAAACACGTCTGCAATGTGTCCTCTGTGTGACCATTTAACCGTCCCGGTGGTGTGACTTTCCTTTGTAATGACACGCTGCAACCCCCTTGGTAGCGCTGCCCGTCTTCTGGCATCATTGTTTGGCTGGCTGCGCCTCTGCGGCCGCCCTGACCCACACAACGCCCCTCGGTGTCTTATTTATTGGGACTGCGAGGGTGTGATTGATGGGCAGGATCAGTGCATCAGTTCGCCTGTCCCTCCTCTCCTTCCGCCTTCTTCGGACTGTGCGGCTTCATGGCCGTGGCATGCGATAAGGGATCAGATGACGCCGCACAGTCTGAAGCGGGTGTAAGGACCCGAGTGTGAGAGGCCAACATATGTGCTGCGCCAGGCCCTGAATCCCAGCCCCGCAGTGTTTTGACAATGTTAAGACACTGCGGGGCTGGGATTCATGGTCATCGCGAAACGCACCGGCCGACATTAAATGATGTCAGAAGATGGGCAGCGCTAACAGCGCTAGGCCAGGGGATAACACGACAGCGCAGACTCCTGTACAGCAAATAACAACGCTCAGGAGGCTGCACCCAGCACCAAGGTGGGATTCTTGACATCTGTGCTGCGTCTCATTACAAAGGGAACTCGCGCCTCCAACACAGTTTGACTGTATAAAGGGCTAAATGTTATACGTGTTTCATTCAGCGTGTGCAAGGAGCGAAATTAAAAGAGCAACCTTTGACTTGTGCAGCACTACTGCTGCATAAGCTGTGGCTCTTCTACTTTCTAACCCCTGAGGGGGGGTTAAAGGTTACCTTTGAAATTGGTTCAAGTAGGCTTCGGCCTACACTCTGCTCCCCCTGCAGAGCCCGGGCTCCAACACCGCTAGTTGCTGTCCGGAAGTGCTGGCTGCACAGAGCCAAACACCTCGCCAATGTGTCAGTGGGGTCCAGCACCGCCAGCTGTTCCCCTGCTGTGTAGCCGGCAACGTGTCCTGCGACCGCCACGCAGACACAACAGACCCAAAGCTGCCGCCAGTGCAGGCTTCGGCCTACACTCCCCTCCCCCTGCTCCTGCTCCTCCTCCTCCTGCTGACCCTGGGCTCTAACAAACCGCCAGTTGGGGCCCAGATGTGCTAGCTGCACAGAGAAAAACACCAGCCAATGTGTCAGTGGGGTCCAGCACCGCCAGCTGTTCCCCTGCTGTGCAGCCGGCAACGTGTCCTGCAAAAGCCACGCAGACACAAGAACTGAAATTGAAGGGAACCTGTCCCCCCTCCCCCAGGCGTTTTTACGTTATCCAGCCACCTTGTACAGCGGTAATGCTGCATGTGTGCAAGGTGGCTCAGAAACGTATTCTCCTCGCACATGTGGAACTGAAAACACGTCTGCAATGTGTCCTCTGTGTGACCATTTAACCGTCCCGGTGGTGTGACTTTCCTTTGTAATGACACGCTGCAACCCCCTTGGTAGCGCTGCCCGTCTTCTGGCATCATTGTTTGGCTGGCTGCGCCTCTGCGGCCGCCCTGACCCACACAACGCCCCTCGGTGTCTTATTTATTGGGACTGCGAGGGTGTGATTGATGGGCAGGATCAGTGCATCAGTTCGCCTGTCCCTCCTCTCCTTCCGCCTTCTTCGGACTGTGCGGCTTCATGGCCGTGGCATGCGATAAGGGATCAGATGACGCCGCACAGTCTGAAGCGGGTGTAAGGACCCGAGTGTGAGAGGCCAACATATGTGCTGCGCCAGGCCCTGAATCCCAGCCCCGCAGTGTTTTGACAATGTTAAGACACTGCGGGGCTGGGATTCATGGTCATCGCGAAACGCACCGGCCGACATTAAATGATGTCAGAAGATGGGCAGCGCTAACAGCGCTAGGCCAGGGGATAACACGACAGCGCAGACTCCTGTACAGCAAATAACAACGCTCAGGAGGCTGCACCCAGCACCAAGGTGGGATTCTTGACATCTGTGCTGCGTCTCATTACAAAGGGAACTCGCGCCTCCAACACAGTTTGACTGTATAAAGGGCTAAATGTTATACGTGTTTCATTCAGCGTGTGCAAGGAGCGAAATTAAAAGAGCAACCTTTGACTTGTGCAGCACTACTGCTGCATAAGCTGTGGCTCTTCTACTTTCTAACCCCTGAGGGGGGGTTAAAGGTTACCTTTGAAATTGGTTCAAGTAGGCTTCGGCCTACACTCTGCTCCCCCTGCAGAGCCCGGGCTCCAACACCGCTAGTTGCTGTCCGGAAGTGCTGGCTGCACAGAGCCAAACACCTCGCCAATGTGTCAGTGGGGTCCAGCACCGCCAGCTGTTCCCCTGCTGTGTAGCCGGCAACGTGTCCTGCGACCGCCACGCAGACACAACAGACCCAAAGCTGCCGCCAGTGCAGGCTTCGGCCTACACTCCCCTCCCCCTGCTCCTGCTCCTCCTCCTCCTGCTGACCCTGGGCTCTAACAAACCGCCAGTTGGGGCCCAGATGTGCTAGCTGCACAGAGAAAAACACCAGCCAATGTGTCAGTGGGGTCCAGCACCGCCAGCTGTTCCCCTGCTGTGCAGCCGGCAATGTGTCCTGCAAAAGCCACGCAGACACAAGAACTGAAATTGAAGGGAACCTGTCCCCCCTCCCCCAGGCGTTTTTACGTTATCCAGCCACCTTGTACAGCGGTAATGCTGCATGTGTGCAAGGTGGCTCAGAAACGTATTCTCCTCGCACATGTGGAACTGAAAACACGTCTGCAATGTGTCCTCTGTGTGACCATTTAACCGTCCCGGTGGTGTGACTTTCCTTTGTAATGACACGCTGCAACCCCCTTGGTAGCGCTGCCCGTCTTCTGGCATCATTGTTTGGCTGGCTGCGCCTCTGCGGCCGCCCTGACCCACACAACGCCCCTCGGTGTCTTATTTATTGGGACTGCGAGGGTGTGATTGATGGGCAGGATCAGTGCATCAGTTCGCCTGTCCCTCCTCTCCTTCCGCCTTCTTCGGACTGTGCGGCTTCATGGCCGTGGCATGCGATAAGGGATCAGATGACGCCGCACAGTCTGAAGCGGGTGTAAGGACCCGAGTGTGAGAGGCCAACATATGTGCTGCGCCAGGCCCTGAATCCCAGCCCCGCAGTGTTTTGACAATGTTAAGACACTGCGGGGCTGGGATTCATGGTCATCGCGAAACGCACCGGCCGACATTAAATGATGTCAGAAGATGGGCAGCGCTAACAGCGCTAGGCCAGGGGATAACACGACAGCGCAGACTCCTGTACAGCAAATAACAACGCTCAGGAGGCTGCACCCAGCACCAAGGTGGGATTCTTGACATCTGTGCTGCGTCTCATTACAAAGGGAACTCGCGCCTCCAACACAGTTTGACTGTATAAAGGGCTAAATGTTATACGTGTTTCATTCAGCGTGTGCAAGGAGCGAAATTAAAAGAGCAACCTTTGACTTGTGCAGCACTACTGCTGCATAAGCTGTGGCTCTTCTACTTTCTAACCCCTGAGGGGGGGTTAAAGGTTACCTTTGAAATTGGTTCAAGTAGGCTTCGGTCTACACTCTGCTCCCCCTGCAGAGCCCGGGCTCCAACACCGCTAGTTGCTGTCCGGAAGTGCTGGCTGCACAGAGCCAAACACCTCGCCAATGTGTCAGTGGGGTCCAGCACCGCCAGCTGTTCCCCTGCTGTGTAGCCGGCAACGTGTCCTGCGACCGCCACGCAGACACAACAGACCCAAAGCTGCCGCCAGTGCAGGCTTCGGCCTACACTCCCCTCCCCCTGCTCCTGCTCCTCCTCCTCCTGCTGACCCTGGGCTCTAACAAACCGCCAGTTGGGGCCCAGATGTGCTAGCTGCACAGAGAAAAACACCAGCCAATGTGTCAGTGGGGTCCAGCACCGCCAGCTGTTCCCCTGCTGTGCAGCCGGCAACGTGTCCTGCAAAAGCCACGCAGACACTTGCTCTTGGACCTTCTGCTCCCCATCCTGGTTCCAGTACCGTCAGCTGGTTCCGGGCAGAGCCTTTGGCTTAGGTGCCTCCCTTTGGTATCCGAGTTCCACCAACGTCAGGTGGTCCTTGGTAGTGCTTTCAGGCACGGGTACCTCCTGCTTAGTAACCGGGTTCCAGTAACGTCAGCTGGTCCTCGGTAGTTCCATTGGCTCTTGGACCTTCGGCTACCCATCCGGGTTCCAGCACCGTCAGCTGGTTCTCGGCAGTGTCTTTTGCTCTTGTACCTTCTGCTCCCCATCCTGGTTCCAGTACCGTCAGCTGGTTCCGGGCAGAGCCTTTGGCTTAGGTGCCTCCCTCTGGGTATCTGAGTTCCACCAACGTCAGGTGGTCCTTGGTAGTGCTTTCAGCACAGGTACCTCCTGCTTAGTAACCGGGTTCCAGTAACGTCAGCTGGTCCTCGGTCGTTCCATTGGCTCTTGGACCTTCGGGTAGCCATCCGAGTTCCAGTTCCATCAGCTGGTTCTCGGCATTTTCTCAGCCTTCTTGTACCTTCTGCTACATTTCCAAGTTCAAGAGACTAAACACGATGACCCGGAAGACCACCCCTAAGATGACGACGACACCAGAGACGACAACCACCGTGATGACGACGACCCTGGAGACGATGACCCTGAAGACCACCCCGATGACGACGACCCCGGAGACCACCCCGATGACGACGACCCCGGAGACGACGACCCTGGAGACGACGACGACCTGGAAGACCGAGAAGCAGAAGAACAAGAGGCTGCAGAACAAAGAGCAGAAGGACATTAAGCATAACACAAAATATCAGAGCAAAAAATATTATGTAAATTATAAGCAGAAGAAGACTAAGCAGTGTATGGGGGTGAGTCCGTTCCTCCTCGTGGTGCCCCTGGATAAAGCCTGATGCTGCAGGCCAAACTGAACGCGGACAAATGTAACTGTTTTGTGACAGGCAGAACGGAAGGTGTAATCTTCAAACTTTTATAGATAACAACTACGGGAATGCCTGTCACAAATAAGAATATGATGAAGAAGTAGAATATGATGAAGATAATAGTAAACTAAAAACAATATGAACAATGTAACCCAAAAAATAATAGGTAGAAGATGAAGAAGAAGATGAATAAGGTGAAGAAGTTGATGTCAAAGAAGCTGATGATGAGGATAATTAAGAAGAAAGCGTGGGAGAAGTAAAAAAAAAGGTGAAGGGCGTGGAAGCAGTGAAACATCAATATCTGACATTAAAAAAAAAATTAACATAGTCAAATTCTTTCTAACGCCGAACGTCATAAAAAAAAACGCAAAATCCTGCTATTCTATTACATTGGGCTAAACCTCTGTGCCTTTAATATCTCCGCCACGTCCCCCAATACATCCTACATTATTCTTAGTTGTTTTCCTTCATGTAGAATGAACCTACAAGTGTATAAAGGGTTTATTTTAATTCCGATATTTTCGTCCCATTGACTTGCATTGGGATCGGGTATCGGTATCGGATTAGATCCGATACTTTGACGGTATCGGCCGATACTTTCCGATACCGATACTTTCCGATATCGGAAGGTATCGCTCAACACTAGTTACTAACTATTTTTCCTCCATTACCGATGTTCTCCCTCAACCGTCATTCCCCTTTGATTACTGGGCATCCAAAATAGACACCTGGCCTGAATTGGCCGAATATGCATTGCAGGAGCTTGCTTGCCCAGCAGCTAGTGTGCTATCAGAAAGAGTATTCAGTGCTGCTGGTTCAATCCTGACCGAAAAAAGGACTCGTCTGGCTACCCAAAATGTTGATGATCTAACCTTCATTAAAATGAACCACTCATGGATTTCAAATTATTTTGCCCCATCTTTCCCGGCTGACACCTAGCTTTCCTGTAAAAAGGTCTTGCTTTGGGACTGGTGTTACTGACTGTTCCAATCTCTTAATTTGCAGCTGCTGTTTGTCCAGCATACGACATGTTTACACCTCCCTAAATGGCCTAACTCCCCCCACGGGGCCGTGGTCTCGCCACTTGTCGCAAGCACCCGTCAGAGTGCCGTTTGTCTGAAGAGGTGGGTGTGCCCACTTTTGGTCGACGGCACTGGCACTTGGTCCTTCATAGTACAGTGAAGTGTCTCTGGCGGTGGTGGCGCGCACCCAATATCAGACACACCGTTGTAACATGAGGGGCCCAGGGCTTGTACCGCCGGCCAGGAGAGAGTGTCCCCCCCAAGGTCAAACAGTGCTCTACCACTGGCAAAATTATCTGTCGCTGCTCCACCACTGTTTAGTCTATGCGCTGAAATCTTTAATGCCTGGCACAGACAATAACAATTTGTTGACATGTATGATGCTAGTTAAAATAGTCAGGGGCCCTGTCCTACATTTACACCAGTAAATACTTTGAGCCCAATTACAATGTCTGAAAGTCAGCATAGAAGCACACCCCTGTAATATTAACATCAATTTAGGTTTTGGGACTCGGAGTACTTACTGTGTCAGACACTCCTTCCAATTGTCCTCCGCTGACCACACCAATGCTGCCTGTGTACCCCTGCCACCTAATGGAAGCTGCATAGAGCCTATTTTATTATTTTAGGCCTAGGAAGTTTGTCTGCGGTCCCTCCATCCAATTGTCCTCCGCTGACCACACCAATGCTGCCTGTGTACCCCTGCCACCTAATGGAAGCTGCATAGAGCCTATTTTATTATTTTAGGCCTAGGAAGTCTGTCTGCGGTCCCTCCTCCAAATTGTCCTCCGCTGACCACACCAATGCTGCCTGTGTACCCCTGCCACCTAATGGAAGCTGCATAGAGCCTATTTTAGTATTTTGGGCCTAGGAAGTCTGTCTGCGGTCCCTCCTTCAAATTGTCCTCCGCTGACCACACCAATGCTGCCTGTGTACCCCTGCCACCTAGTGGAAGCTGCATAGAGCCTATTTTATTATTTTAGGCCTAGGAAGTCTGTCTGCGGTCCCTCCTTCCAATTGTCCTCCACTGACCACACCAATGCTGCCTGTGTACCCCTGCCACCTAATGGAAGCTGCATAGAGCCTATTTTAGTATCTTGGGCCTAGGAAGTATGTCTGCGGTCCCTCCTTCAAATTGTCCTCCACTGACCACACCAATGCTGCCTGTGTACCCCTACCACTGCCACCTAATGGAAGCTGCACAGAGCTTATTTTATTATTTTAGGCCTAGGAAGTCTGTCTGCGGTCCCTCCTTCCAATTGTCCTCCGCTGACCACACCAATGCTGCCTGAGTACCCCTGCCACCTAATGGAAGCTGCATAGAGCCTATTTTAGTATTTTGGGCCTAGGAAGTCTGTCTGCGGTCCCTCCATCCAATTGTCTTCCATTGACCACACCAATGCTGCCTGTGTACCCCTGCCACCTAATGGAAGCTGCATAGAGCCTATTTTATTATTTTAGGCCTAGGAAGTCTGCCTGCGGTCCCTCCTTCAAATTGTCCTCCGCTGACCACACCAATGCTGCCTGTGTACCCCTGCCACCTAATGGAAGCTGCATAGAGCCTATTTTAGTATTTTGGGCCTAGGAAGTCTGTCTGCGGTCCCTCCTTCAAATTGTCCTCCGCTGACCACACCAATGCTGCCTGTGTACCCCTGCCACCTAATGGAAGCTGCATAGAGCCTATTTTATTATTTTAGGCCTAGGAAGTCTGTCTGCGGTCCCTCCTTCCAATTGTCCTCCACTGACCACACCAATGCTGCCTGTGTACCCCTGCCACCTAATGGAAGCTGCATAGAGCCTATTTTAGTATTTTGGGCCTAGGAAGTCTGTCTGCGGTCCCTCCTTCAAATTGTCCTCCACTGACCACACCAATGCTGCCTGTGTACCCCTGCCACTGCCACCTAATGGAAGCTGCATAGAGCCTATTTTATTATTTTAGGCCTAGGAAGTCTGTCTGCGGTCCCTCCTTCCAATTGTCCTCCGCTGACCACACCAATGCTGCCTGAGTACCCCTGCCACCTAATGGAAGCTGCATAGAGCCTATTTTATTATTTTAGGCCTAGGAAGTCTGTCTGTGGTCCCTCCTTCCAATTGTCCTCCACTGACCACACCAATGCTGCCTGTGTACCCCTGCCACCTAATGGAAGCTGCATAGAGCCTATTTTAGTATTTTGGGCCTAGGAAGTCTGTCTGCGGTCCCTCCTTCCAATTGTCCTCCGCTGACCACACCAATGCTGCCTGTGTACCCCTGCCACCTAATGGAAGCTGCATAGAGCCCTGTTGTGAAATTGGATTCTGGGCTCCCCCGGTGGCCACTTGTGGAATTTAACTTGTGTGCATCATCCCCTCTGTTCACCTGCTCCTATCAGGATGTGGGAGTCGCTATATAACCTTGCTCCTCTGTCAGTTTCTTGCCGGTCAACAATGTAATCAGAAGCCTTCTGTGCTTGTTCCTGCTACTAGACAACTCCCAGCTAAGTTGGACTTCTGTCCTTGTGTGTTTTTGCATTTTGTTCCTGTTCACAGCTGCTGTTTCGTTACTGTGTCTGGAAAGCTCTTGTGATCGGAAATTGCCACTCTGGTGTTATGAGTTAATGCTAGAGTCTTAAAGGAATTTCTGGATGGTGTTTTGATAGGATTTTCTGCTGACCATGAAAGTGTCCTTTCTGTCTTCCTACTATCTAGAAAGCGGACCTCGATTTTGCTAAACCTATTTTCATACTACGTTTGTCATTTCATCTAAAATCACCGCCAATATATGTGGGGGCCTCTGTCTGCCTTTTGGGAAAATTTCTCTAGAGGTGAGCCAGGACTGTCTTTTCCTCTGCTAGGATTAGGTAGTTCTCCGGCTGGCGCTGGGCATCTAGGGATAAAAAACGTAGGCATGCTACCCGGCCACTTCTAGTTGTGCGGCAGGTTTAGTTCATGGTCAGTATAGTTTCCATCTTCCAAGAGCTAGTTCTCATATATGCTGGGCTATGTTCTCTCGCCATTGAGAATCATGACAGTTTGACCGGCCCAAAAAAGGGTTAAATTACTGGCTGAGAAAGGAGAGAAAAAAGAAGTCTGCTACAATTTTTTTTTTTTTTTTTTTCCTCTAGTTCTGAGTGTGCTCTTAATTGAATCACTTGCTAGTCTGCCTATACTGCAGCCTTCCTCTCTTACTCTCCTTCTAATCCTTGAATGGCTCTGTGTTCACCTGTTTCAAATGGATCTTCAGAGTGTAGCTACAGGTTTGAATAATCTCGCCACAAAGGTACAAAATTTGCAAGATTTTGTTGTTCATGCACCTATGTCTGAGCCTAGAATTCCTTTGCCTGAATTCTTCTCGGGGAATAGATCTCATTTTCAAAATTTTAAAAATAATTGCAAATTGTTTTTGTCCCTGAAGTCTCGCTCTGCCGGAGACCCTGCACAGCAGGTCAGGATTGTAATTTCCTTGCTCCGGGGTGACCCTCAAGACTGGGCTTTTGCATTGGCACCAGGGGATCCTGCGTTGCTCAATGTGGATGCGTTTTTTCTGGCCTTGGGGTTGCTTTATGAGGAACCTCATTTAGAGCTTCAGGCGGAAAAGGCCTTGATGTCCTTGTCTCAGGGGCAAGATGAAGCTGAAATATACTGCCAAAAATTCCGCAAATGGTCTGTGCTTACTCAGTGGAATGAGTGCGCCCTGGCGGCGATTTTCAGAGAAGGTCTCTCTGATGCCATTAAGGATGTTATGGTGGGGTTCCCTGTGCCTGCGAGTCTGAATGAGTCCATGACGATGGCTATTCAGATCGATAGGCGTCTGCGGGAGCGCAAACCTGTGCACCATTTGGCGGTGTCTACTGAGAAAACGCCAGAAAATATGCAATGTGATAGGATTCTGTCCAGAAGCGAGCGGCAGAATTTTAGACGAAAAAATGGGTTGTGCTTCTATTGTGGTGATTCAACTCATGTTATATCAGCATGCTTTAAGCGTACTAAGAAGCCTGACAAGTCTGTTTCAATTAGCACTTTACAGTCTAAGTTTATTCTATCTGTGACCCTGATTTGTTCTTTGTCATCTATTACCGCGGACGCCTATGTCGACTCTGGCGCTGCTTTGAGTCTTATGGATTGGTCCTTTGCCAAACGCTGTGGGTATGATTTGGAGCCACTGGAGGCTCCGATACCTCTGAAAGGGATTGACTCCACCCCATTGGCTAGTAATAAACCACAATACTGGACACAAGTGACTATGCGTGTTAATCCGGATCACCAGGAGGTTATTCGCTTTCTGGTGCTGTATAATCTACATGATGTTTTGGTGCTGGGATTGCCATGGCTGCAATCTCATAACCCAGTCCTCGACTGGAGAGCTATGTCTGTGTTAAGCTGGGGATGTAAAGGAACTCATGGGGACGTACCTTTGGTTTCCATTTCATCATCTATTCCCTCTGAGATTCCTGAATTCTTGTCTGACTTTCGTGACGTTTTTGAAGAACCCAAGGTTGGTTCACTACCTCCGCACCGGGAGTGCGATTGTGCCATAGACTTGATTCCGGGTAGTAAATACCCTAAGGGTCGTTTATTTAATCTGTCTGTGCCTGAACACGCTGCTATGCGAGAATATATAAAGGAGTCCTTGGAAAAGGGACATATTCGTCCTTCGTCATCTCCCTTAGGAGCCGGTTTTTTCTTTGTGTCTAAGAAAGACGGCTCTTTGAGGCCGTGTATTGATTATCGACTTTTGAATAAAATCACGGTTAAATATCAATATCCGTTACCACTGCTTACTGATTTGTTTGCTCGTATAAAGGGGGCCAAGTGGTTCTCTAAGATTGATCTCCGTGGGGCGTATAATTTGGTGCGAATCAAGCAGGGGGATGAGTGGAAAACCGCATTTAATACGCCCGAGGGCCATTTTGAGTATTTGGTGATGCCTTTTGGTCTTTCAAATGCCCCTTCAGTCTTCCAGTCCTTTATGCATGACATTTTCCGCGATTATTTGGATAAATTTATGATTGTGTATCTGGATGATATTCTGATTTTTTCGGATGACTGGGACTCTCATGTCCAGCAGGTCAGGAGGGTTTTTCAGGTTTTGCGGTCTAATTCCTTGTGTGTGAAGGGTTCTAAGTGTGTTTTTGGGGTTCAAAAGATTTCTTTCTTGGGATACATTTTTTCCCCCTCTTCCATCGAGATGGATCCTGTCAAGGTTCAGGCTATTGGTGATTGGACGCAACCCTCTTCTCTTAAGAGTCTTCAGAAATTTTTGGGCTTTGCTAACTTTTATCGTCGATTTATTGCTGGTTTTTCTGATGTTGTAAAACCATTGACTGATTTGACTAAGAAGGGTGCTGATGTTGCTGATTGGTCCCCTGATGCTGTGGAGGCCTTTCGGGAGCTCAAGCGCCGCTTTTCTTCCGCCCCAGTGTTGCGTCAGCCTGATGTTGCTCTTCCTTTTCAGGTTGAGGTCGACGCTTCTGAGATCGGAGCTGGGGCGGTGTTGTCGCAGAGAAGTTCCGACTGCTCCGTGATGAGACCTTGTGCTTTTTTTTCCCGTAAATTTTCGCCCGCCAAGCGGAATTATGATATTGGGAATCGGGAGCTTTTGGCCATGAAGTGGGCTTTTGAGGAGTGGCGTCACTGGCTTGAGGGGGCCAGACATCAGGTGGTGGTATTGACTGACCACAAAAATTTAATTTACCTTGAGTCTGCCAGGCGCCTGAATCCTAGACAGGCGCGCTGGTCGTTGTTTTTCTCTCGGTTTAATTTTGTGGTGTCGTACCTACCGGGTTCTAAGAATGTTAAGGCGGATGCCCTTTCTAGGAGTTTTGAGCCTGACTCCCCTGGTAATTCTGAGCCCACAGGTATCCTTAAAGATGGAGTGATATTGTCTGCCGTTTCTCCAGACCTGCGGCGGGCCTTGCAGGAGTTTCAGGCGGATAGACCTGATCGTTGCCCACCTGGTAGACTGTTTGTTCCTGATGATTGGACCAGTAGAGTCATCTCTGAGGTTCATTCTTCTGCGTTGGCAGGTCATCCTGGAATCTTTGGTACCAGGGATTTGGTGGCAAGGTCCTTCTGGTGGCCTTCCCTGTCACGAGATGTGCGAGGCTTTGTGCAGTCTTGTGACGTTTGTGCTCGGGCCAAGCCTTGTTGTTCTCGGGCTAGTGGATTGTTGTTGCCCTTGCCTATCCCGAAGAGGCCTTGGACGCACATCTCGATGGATTTTATTTCGGATCTGCCTGTTTCTCAGAAGATGTCTGTCATCTGGGTGGTGTGTGACCGTTTCTCTAAGATGGTCCATCTGGTTCCCTTGCCTAAGTTGCCTTCTTCTTCCGAGTTGGTTCCTCTGTTTTTTCAAAATGTTGTTCGTTTGCATGGTATTCCTGAGAATATCGTTTCTGACAGAGGGACCCAATTCGTGTCTAGATTTTGGCGGGCATTCTGTGCTAGGATGGGCATAGATTTGTCTTTTTCGTCTGCTTTCCATCCTCAGACTAATGGCCAGACCGAGCGGACTAATCAGACCTTGGAGACATATTTGAGGTGTTTTGTGTCTGCGGATCAGGATGATTGGGTTGCTTTTTTGCCTTTGGCGGAGTTCGCCCTCAATAATCGGGCCAGCTCTGCCACCTTGGTGTCCCCGTTTTTCTGTAATTTGGGGTTTCATCCTCGATTTTCCTCCGGTCAAGTGGAGTCTTCGGATTGTCCTGGAGTGGATGCTGTGGTGGAGAGGTTGCATCAGATTTGGGGGCAGGTGGTGGACAATTTGAAGTTGTCCCAGGAGAAGACTCAGCTTTTTGCCAACCGCCGTCGTCGTGTTGGTCCTCGGCTTTGTGTTGGGGACTTGGTGTGGTTGTCTTCTCGTTTTGTCCCTATGAGGGTTTCTTCTCCTAAGTTTAAGCCTCGATTCATCGGCCCGTACAAGATATTGGAGATTCTTAACCCTGTGTCCTTCCGTTTGGACCTCCCTGCATCCTTTTCGATTCATAATGTTTTTCATCGGTCATTGTTGCGCAGGTATGAGGTACCGGTTGTGCCTTCCGTTGAGCCTCCTGCTCCGGTGTTGGTTGAGGGTGAGTTGGAGTACGTTGTGTAAAAGATCTTAGACTCTCGTGTTTCCAGACGGAGACTCCAGTATCTGGTCAAATGGAAGGGATACGGTCAGGAGGATAATTCTTGGGTCACTGCCTCTGATGTTCATGCCTCCGATCTTGTCCGTGCCTTTCATAGGGCTCATCCTGATCGCCCTGGTGGTTCTGGTGAGGGTTCGGTGCCCCCTCCTTGAGGGGGGGGTGCTGTTGTGAAATTGGATTCTGGGCTCCCCCGGTGGCCACTTGTGGAATTTAACTTGTGTGCATCATCCCCTCTGTTCACCTGCTCCTATCAGGATGTGGGAGTCGCTATATAACCTTGCTCCTCTGTCAGTTTCTTGCCGGTCAACAATGTAATCAGAAGCCTTCTGTGCTTGTTCCTGCTACTAGACAACTCCCAGCTAAGTTGGACTTCTGTCCTTGTGTGTTTTTGCATTTTGTTCCTGTTCACAGCTGCTGTTTCGTTACTGTGTCTGGAAAGCTCTTGTGATCGGAAATTGCCACTCTGGTGTTATGAGTTAATGCTAGAGTCTTAAAGGAATTTCTGGATGGTGTTTTGATAGGATTTTCTGCTGACCATGAAAGTGTCCTTTCTGTCTTCCTGCTATCTAGAAAGCGGACCTCGATTTTGCTAAACCTATTTTCATACTACGTTTGTCATTTCATCTAAAATCACCGCCAATATATGTGGGGGCCTCTGTCTGCCTTTTGGGAAAATTTCTCTAGAGGTGAGCCAGGACTGTCTTTTCCTCTGCTAGGATTAGGTAGTTCTCCGGCTGGCGCTGGGCATCTAGGGATAAAAAACGTAGGCATGCTACCCGGCCACTTCTAGTTGTGCGGCAGGTTTAGTTCATGGTCAGTATAGTTTCCATCTTCCAAGAGCTAGTTCTCATATATGCTGGGCTATGTTCTCTCGCCATTGAGAATCATGACAGAGCCCATTTTATTATTTTAGGCCTAGGAAGTCTGTCTGCGGTCCCTCCTTCCAATTGTCCTCCACTGACCACACCAATGCTGCCTGTGTACCCCTGCCACCTAATGGAAGCTGCATAGAGCCTATTTTAGTATTTTGGGCCTAGGAAGTCTGTCTGCGGTCCCTCCTTCCAATTGTCCTCCGCTGACCACACCAATGCTGCCTGTGTACCCCTGCCACCTAATGGAAGCTGCATAGAGCCTATTTTATTATTTTAGGCCTAGGAAGTCTGTCTGCGGTCCCTCCTTCAAATTGTCCTCCACTGACCACACCAATGCTGCCTGTGTACCCCTGCCACCTAATGGAAGCTCCATAGAGCCTATTTTATTATTTTAGGCCTAGGAAGTCTGTCTGCGGTCCCTCCTTCCAATTGTCCTCCACTGACCACACCAATGCTGCCTGTGTACCCCTGTAACTAATTTAAAAATGCATAGAGCCAAATTTTTAGTTAACACATACTACCTTTGTCTGTCTGCGGCGCCACTCAATCACGCTGTCCTCCACTGAAAAAGCTGAACTTCAACCTTCAGGCTCTCATTAAGTAGTTGTTTATATAAGACAGCAGTTGCCCTAGTACTTTGGTTGGGGCCTAGTAACGGTGCCTGCCGCTCCTTGGTGTTCTCCTCCAGGTTTCCTTGTCTGAGGTTCAACCTTCAGGCTCTCATTAAGTATTTTTTAATGTCACACTGCAGTTGGCCAACTACTTTGGTTGGGGCCTAGTAACGGTGTCTGCCGCTCCTTGGTGTTCTCCTCCAGGTTTCCTTGTCTGAGCTTCAACCTTCAGGCTCTCATTAAGTATTTTTTAATGTCACACTGCAGTTGCCCTACTACTTTGGTTGGGGCCTAGTAACGGTGTCTGCCGCTCCTTGGTGTTCTCCTCCAGGTTTCCTTGTCTGAGCTTCAACCTTCAGGCTCTCATTAAGTATTTTTTAATGTCACACTGCAGTTGCCCTACTACTTTGGTTGGTTGGGGCCTAGTAACGGTGTCTGTCGCTCCTTGGTGTTCTCCTCCACTGAACAATGCAGTGCCGCCTGTTTACTCCTGTTACCAATTTTGAACTTCATTTGGCCCACTTTATTACTTGGGCCTACTAACTGTGTCAGCCTCTCATTACAGTTGTCCTCCACTGAATAAAGCAATGCCTCCTGGTTAGTCCTGTTACCAATTTTGAACTGCATTTAGCCTACTTTATTCTTTGGCCCTATATCTGTGTTTCCTCCTCATCCTGCCCATTGCCCAGCCACTGCTAGATGAGTCTGCTGGTACATTGACCCAGACCACTACATTCCCCTTGCACTCTACACAGCCAGAATCTGACCCTGCTGAAAGTAAGGTTCCCCTTCCCGCATGCTATACCACCTTACACAGGGACAAAGAGGAAGGTGCAGATGAAAGTGCAGGTTCCTTCATCAGGTGGGGGGGGCATACTCGTTGGTGACGTCACTGGCACAGGGCCCCTCAGAGTACGCAAAAGTGTCGCTGCCGGTGGGAGGCGCCCCCGCCATGCAAACACACCGCTGTACTTTGAGGGGCCCTGTGCCAGTGCCAATGCCAACGAGTGGGCCCCCCCTGCTTGCTCAGGATCACAGCACTTGCAAACTTGACATACTTACCTCTCACTGCTCCACCGCCGTGACATAGTCCACGTTTCCTGAGCCCACTAAAAACTTGAACCAGCCCTACCCCCCACAACTTTAGCCAAATGACCCCCAATTTCCAATGCCTATCTATTATTATAAAGTAAATTAAGATTGACAAGCTTCAGTAACAAGAATGGATGTTTTTGCCATTAAAATGGGCACTGTAGGTGTTTTCCTGGCCTCCACTCACTGCCGACTATGCTTCCCCATTGACTTGCATTAGGTTTCATGTTTCGGTCGATCCCCGACTTTTCGCGATAATCGTCAGACTTCACTCGACTCGACTTTTGACATAGTCGGGTTTCGCAAAACCCAACTCGACCCCAAAAAAGTAAAAATCGCTCAACCCTACTTGTGTGTCTTTCTGTCTTATGTAGACAGGCTCCTTGCGTTTAATTAAACATTTACAGGAAAGCCATAATGCAAATCCCAATGTATTGCGGTTTGCAGGCTTAGAAGTGGTTAAGACTCCACCTCAAGGCGGAAACCGAAATAAAATTCTCCTTCAACACGAAGCAAGGTGGATAATAAAAACTAATGCTCAAGGTCCAATCGGACTTAATGATAAACTAGACATGGCTATATTTCTGTAAGTATTATAGTATTGTGTTCTAAGTTGATGCTGTATTCACTTCCACTGCATAATGTGATTTTAAATTGTATCTGCACTTTTGCACGTTTTTTTCACTCATGTGTCCACTCCTATAAAAAGGAAATGACATGTTTGATTATGCACCTGGACCCGTAGAAGCGCATTTGCGCGAAACGGCCGTCGTCCACTCTCTTCTCCCCACACATCTCTTCGTCTCCTGCCGCCTCTCCGCAAATGTCTAATTCCACATAAAGCGAATAAAGGACATTGATTTCAGCAACATTAGGGTGAGTGCCGCATCTGCTTGAACTTTGCAATATGTGGATTTCTACTTTCTTGTTATATGAAGAGCACCTCCCGCACATGCAATAATAGAGCTTTGTGTTTGAAGTCTTTGAAAAAATCCGTCCTCTATAGTCACAGCCTGTGAAGATTATTCAGTTTACCTGGTGCCGCTCAGTTCTGCATCTGTTGTTTGGTGTGTCTTATGTAGACATGACTAGTAAAGAGTGTCTCCATTATTACATTGCACAATAGCTAAAAATCAACAAAATTTTCCAAGTAATTATCTGGTCATCAGGTCACAATGATGTCATGGAGACGCCGATCTGAAGGGAAAGGGAGCTCCCTCTTAAAATGTTGCGATTGGTCTCGATTGCAATATTTAGGGTGTAAAAAAGCCACGGGGAGTGCTTTCACCATCCACGGCTGTCTCAGGAAGATCTCTGCCACTAGCACTGCCGAGCTCCTTCTGTGATCGTGCGTGAGGTGCTGATATTTCAGCACCTACTGCACGATCATGCAGTGATCAGTCAGCCAGAAGGACTGACCAATCACAGCCCTCAGAGTGTGGGGACCGATGGCATGGGTCTCCGCACCTATTCCTGTGCCGCTCAGCTGTCAGTGAGAGCTGTTGGCACTGAACTGTCACTGCATGTTTACACTCAGACACAGTTTAGATGCATGACAAACTTAGCACGTCATGGTGCGGAAACTGACACCCGCTCATGACGGGCTATTTCCTTCATTCCTTGTTAAGGGGTTAAACATACAACAATCACTTACTTCCTATAGTTGCCTGACTTTATTATTATTATTAATTTGTTTACTTATATAACACCATCATATTCTATGTGACTTTACCTACATTATCATCATTGTCCCCATTGGGACTCACAATCTAAATTGTCTCAGTATGTCCTTGCAGTGTGGGAAAAAAATCCATGCAAACATGGGGAGAACAAACAAACTCTTTACAGATGTTGTCCTTGGTGGGATTTGAACCCAGGACTAGTGATGAGTGAACCCTGGATGTTCGAGTCCAGCGGGTTTAAAAAAATAAGTTCAGTTTGGGTACCAGAACAGAACCCGAACCTGGATCCCTTTCACATGAATAGGGGGTCCAAGCATCCAGTGTGTGCCTTGGTGTCATGTGCATGACAGCGCAGCAAATACTGCCTCTGATCGGTGGGATGATAATTACCACCGGTAAGAGCGTTGCAAATCCCTCGCTGTCAGATGACAACGTGAGCCAGCAGCTGTGACCGGAAGTCACAGGCATCGGCTATTGGGACTACTACTCCCATCAACCTAAGCCTGCTGTCACTGATAACAGCCAGAGCAGCCAGAAACTAATGCAAGAGCAGCCAGCACCTGCGCTATAAATATATATTTTTTTAAAATGACGTGGGCTCCACTTTGCTCTGTGGTGGTGCCAAGTGGGGTTAATATTTGTAGGATTGATGTCATCTTTGTATTGTCAGGTGATATCAAGCCCAAAGCTTAGTAGTGGAAAAGCTATATGACGCCTATCTATTACTAAGCCATGACAATATGTCATATTGTAAAAAAACACACAGCCAAAATATAGTCTTAAGAGTAGCTTCGTAAAAATCATATGAAGGTACTGGAGTGGCCTAGCCAGTCTCCAGATCACAACCCCATAGAAAACCTTTGGAGGGAGTTTAAAGACCGTGTTGCCCAGTGACAGGCCCAAAACATCACTGCTCTAGAGGACATCTGCATGGAGGAATAGGCCAACATATCACCAACAATGTGCACCAACCTTGTGAAGACTTACAGAAAACGTTTGACCTCTGTCATTGCCAACCAAGGATATATAACAAAATATTGTGATGAACTTTTGTTAATGACCAAATACTTATTTTCCACCATAACCAAATCAGACAAGGTGATTTTCTGGATTTGTTTTCTCATTTTGACTCTCATAGTTGTGGTCTACCTATGATGTCAATTACAGGCCTCTCTCATCTTTTTAAGTGGGAGAACTTGCACAATTGGTTGCTGACTAAATACTTTTTTTCACCACTGTATTTCCCCAGCCTGGACTGGTGACATATATCCCCCCTCACTGGGAGGGCCTCAATAACTCGTACCTATAAGGGAAGCCTCCCTGGCGACTATTTGCCCTCGGTGCAGTTCCCTGACTGACCTAGGGTAAGTGGTGGCACCACAGAGCTGATCCCGGCTGGGTCATTCTCTCCCCTCCCCAGAGGTGAGTGAAGTCGACACACCCCTTCCCCTGAACAATCCATCACAGATTGGTGGCAGCAGTGGGATCGAGATAATAGTGTGTTTGGGATCCTTACTCCCAGACACTAAAAGCTAACAACAGTAGCTTTTGCTGCTGGGGTCCTAAGATCAGCTCAGCACTAGACAGTCCGAGTGCAAGTACTGTAGGTGTGTGGGTGCTCGGGTTGCCGCTGTGTCTGTGATCAAGGGTGACGGAGGGACCTAGGCGCACCACATATCATAATAAATTATACATATGGGTGGCCAAGGGCTGAAAAGACTGGCTGCAGGCACTCGAAGCCAGACAAGAATGATGGCCAGGGAGCTATCCCATAATGCGGAGAATGACGGTACTGGTTCTGAAGAGGGGGCCCGGGCTCTACTCTGCCGCAGGAGAACATCCCCCTACTGCTCTTCTCCCCAGACAGCTTAGGTCGGAGGCCCTCTAACAAGATGCCCTGGCCAGTCTCGAGGTGGGGTGCTAGGAAGCCTCCGCAGCCCTCCTGAAAGGGCAGAGCGCCAGGCAGATTGGGAGGTGGCATTACACCAGGCAGAGCGAGAGGTGTCAGAACGCTGTGCGGCTGCAGAGCGGGAGGTGGCACAAGCAGAGTGGGAGGGCAAGGTGGGCGAACGTGAGCGTAAAGCTGCAGAGCAACAGCATCAGCTAGAGTTAACTCAGCAGGGTTTCCTACAGCGCACCCCAGCACTTTCGGAGCCCAAAACTGCCAAGGTCTGAGCCAAGGACTTCCCCTTTCTGGAGAAGGACAGAGACCTCGACTCCTTTCTGTGGGCCTTTGAGCAGACCTGCCAACAGCACAATTTAGCCTCGGATCAGTGGACCAAGTACCTGACCCTTGGTTTGAGGGGTAAGTCCCTGGACATCCTGGGGGATTTACCTGCCAGGGCAGAGCAGGACTATGAGAGCATCAAACAGGCCCTGATCCAGCCAATCAACCTCACTCTGGAGTCTTACCGCAGGAAGTTCCCGAACCTGCAAAAAGGCCCCAAGGACACCTGGGCCGACCACATGCGGGCCCTCCTGTGAACTGCAGAGCACTGGACCAAGAGTCTGGAGTTCACCACTGGCCAGGAGATCCAGAAGGCATTTGTCACGAAGAAATTCTTGTGGAACTGCCCAGAGGACCTCCCGCAGTACTTCCATGACCGGAAACCAAAGGGAGCCATTGCTACAGCCATCCTGGCAGATAACTATGCCCATAACCGGTCCCCTGAAGCCAAGCAGGCCGCCTGGAGAGGGGGTAATACTCATCCTGTCCCTGTTTCCCCAGCCCCTAGAATGCAAGGGGCACCCCACTCTGCTCCCCTCTTCAGGCCAGAGGTAGAACCCAGCAACATTAACTCAGAGCAGGACATGAACCATGTCCTATACCATGACATGGTCATAGCTATTTCTCAGATGCCCCAGACTACTCGCCGCCACCCCAATTATATTTTGGTTGATTATACACCGTTAACAGTAGCTATCATTTCAAGGTATAGTTTACAGAACAGAAGGAACAGAACTATTCAATTTTATATTTAATCCTAAGGGAGGCAGTGTTTGTGAAAAATATACAGAAGAGTTTACAAGGGGGACAAATCAATACAGCATAAATAGTTACATAAAATAAAAGGAATTAACAGGAGAACTTACTACACCGATCGCAGAGACGATTCAGTTTATCCAAAGGAGAGCTCTTCGATTTTGCCATTAATAATGGGGTCCCTAAATACATGACACGTAGCTCTGTACAAATGCTGATGATAATTGGGATTGATCTTTTATCAGATGACCTCACAAGGGCACGGTTGTGGGATGGACTCAACCCCTCATTATTTTAGGAAATCCCAATTTATGTAATAACTCCTATAGAGTGATCACAGAAGGTCGCGACTGATGTCATCTTTTCTATCGGGATTTTAGTTATGCTTAGAAACAAAACATAGCCTACCTACTGGTGGTTATATGGCCCTATGGATTTGGGGCTTTTTGGTGGGGGTTATAATTAGGAGAAAATATGTGTATTTGTGGCCTAGTTATTCCGGTGCCAACAATGTACATCTCATTAATATTGGATGTATAGAAAATCCAATATTCTATATTTCCTCCCGGAGCCATACTGTCTGCTCTCTCATTGTACTGTCACCGTGGCTATTTGTAAAGAGTGTCATATCTTCTTTGATCCACTTCCCTAATAAGGCCTTTTCCTGTCTCTCTGTGTGGACAATAGACATCCTCTGCAGTCACCTGATCATAAAGAGGAATCCTTGCATTTTAATTAATCTTCACATAGCTGTGTCACTGCCATTTTACATAAAGACAGGTTTGATTGCTAGCTCCCAGCTCCTCAGGACAAATGGATGATGAAAGGAAAAAGGGAGGGGGACTTGAGGGACCTCAAGGATTTTTAATATTTTCTATGACAGTAACATTCCGAGGTCAGAAAACCAGGAGGATAGCGGATCAGAGAAGAAGCGATTAAAAAGACGGATGGTCAGAACGAGGTTCAAGATCAGGCAATGAAGGATCAACAAACAGAACTTGAAGGACAGAGGAAACAAACCACACTAGCTGAATTTACGTCTGACAAATGTTTGGAGGAAACAGGTCAGTTAAGTAGCATGGCAATCACCTGAAATAATGAACACTTGGAGACAGCTGACCCCTCCCAGTCTTAGATTGTATAATCGAGCTGTCAATCAACACACTAACAGCTCAGCATGCCCCTGTACCAGATTGGATGACCGAGCTGTCAATCAAAATACTGACCGCTTCAGCATGCCCCTGTACCAGATTGAACGGCCGAGCTGCCAGTAATTGCATCCCAGACACACTGAGGGATGGAGCCGTGACATAGGGTACATTGTTCTACTGTTCAGAGACACCTGCCCAAATATGGCCTTCATGGCCGAGTCATAAGAAGAAGAAAACCTCTTCGGTGTCCTCATCATAAAATTCAGTTTCAGAAGTATGCAAGCCTGATGCATTTTGGAAACAAGTCTTGTGAATTGATGAGCTTAAAATAGAACTCTTTGGCCACAGTGATTAAAGGTATGTGTGGAGAAAAAAGGCACAAAATTTCAAGAAAATAACATCTTATCATGCTTTGGGGTAGTGCTTCTGCCAATGGCATGGGGAACATTGCACGGGTAGAGGCAAGTATGGATTCAATTCAATTTTAAAAAATTATTGATTCAAACAAAGCACCAAAGGTAAAAAGCTGAAGTTGAAAAAATGATGGCTTCTACAAAAGGATAATGATCCTAAGCACTAGTCAAAATCCTCAGTAGACAATCTCAAAAGGCGTAAGCTGAAGATTTTATAATGGCACTCAGCGCGCTGATCTGGCATCAGTCGAACATCTCTTCGGCAGATATTAGCTACTCACAAATGGCACCCTTACAAAATCCAGGAATCTTGGAGATATTTTAGTACATAGCCATTATGAGGATAAAAAGAAACCAATTAAGGGATGGGAT
The DNA here is from genome assembly GCF_051348905.1 of Ranitomeya variabilis. Lineage (NCBI taxonomy): Eukaryota > Metazoa > Chordata > Amphibia > Anura > Dendrobatidae > Ranitomeya > Ranitomeya variabilis. The sequence continues at coordinate 444,544,818 of NC_135232.1, read as the reverse complement.
GCTACAAATGCAGGCTTTTTTCCGTGTGGCCGCTGCAAGGCTTGTGCCAACTGTGTAAAGGCCAGGAAGTTTAATAATTTTGACAGCTCTAAGGGCTTTGACATTAGAAAATTCATTACCTGCGCCACAAAAGGGGTTATCTACCAGTCTACGTGCCCATGCGGTAAGGCCTATATAGGCCTTACCACTAGGGAACTGAGAATTCGTGTTCGGGAACACCATCGGGATATTGCCAAAGCAAAAACGATAGAGGATATTTCAACCTTGAAAACCATCCCTCGACACTACAAGAAATTCCATGACTGTGATCCATATCTCATGAACGTGAAAGGCATTGATGTAGTCACTTTGGGACCAAGAGGAGGCGACCTGGGCAAGGTTCTTGCTCAGGTCGAGAGCAGATGGATTTATAGACTGGGCACTCTCGCCCCGCAGGGTCTAAATGAAAACCTAGGATTCAGTGCCTTCTTGTAATTGAAGTTAGGTATAGGTTTGGGAGTGTACAAAATTCTGAATATATCATACTTTCTCTATTTGTGTTGTTACATCGGTTTTTAGTCTTTGACGGTGGGTTTTCCCATAGTTTGTTTTAGTTGTTTAGTCAGGTCAAATTTTAATCATTGTTTGTCTATTTAGGTTTTGCTTCGGTTAATTGTGGACAGCATCCATTCCGAGTTATGCATTCCAAGCTGCCTTCCAGCTGCTACACGAAAAATCCTGGTTAACTGACAACATCTGGGCAAAGGATCTTACCATGAGTGGAGATATCATTTCTTGTATCCAGAACATTCCTGGCTATGATCTTCTGGAATATGTGGACTTAGCCAAGTATTTATTTATTTATTTTTATTTATTTTTTTTTTTATGTGTATTTGATTAGAGGATTTGCTCTTATTGACATTTAGCCATGATATGAAGATTTTAACGAATGGATAATATTTGGATAGGAAATTTTATTCGTAGTGGTAAAAAAGTGAGATGGCCGGGTAGCATGAACTCAACCAAACAGTAGGAGCAACTTTCTTCAGCGTGCAGATTGAATAATATATGGTTTTCAAAGTATGTTTTAATTATGGAATTGTTAGCATTATGCCATGTATGAATATACTGGGTAATCCATTGTATTCGATTGAAATCGATTGTGATGTGGGGAGGCGGAGTCATGTTTGGTTATGTTTGACAGATTTTGATTTCTGTATGGTGTTTATTGCACCTCATATTTATTAAATACACTTTTTTCTTTCAAATGTTCACTGGTTTATGTTTCACTATCACTATAATCAATAATATTGTAAATATACAACTAATACAGTTTTTGACGGACACATCTGGTTGGATCTGCTGATGATTGACGGTGGCGTGGTTTGCCTCCTACCTGCAGGGGGGGTTGACGTCACCCTCGATCTCATCTCAGTGAATTATGCCATGAATGTAGTCTATACAAACAAAATAACCCAGGTACATCATGAATATTATAAGGTGGGAACGCTAAGTAGCCAAACACCGAATGTTACTTAATTCGGACTCCATTAATGCTTCAGAATAAGGAGAAAATAGTAGAGTCAACTCGAATTTATAGAATATAGCAAAATACAAATTTTATTAGGAAATATTATAAAAGCAGTGTATACAACGGAATATGAAATATATTCAGGAATAGACGGTAATGGGGAAAATGCGCACATATATTATTACTAAAAAGAGGCACTGAATAGCCTCAGTAATTAGTTAGGCAGGCAAGCAGTGCTATAGAGTATTAAGCATGGCAGCGGAGGCATGAAAGAAGTATAAATAGCCTAATATAGCTCTAGTGAGTACAGAGCAGGCGTAAGTAATAATAAAGCCTCACACATGACATGAAATTAAAACAGAGTTCAGCAAAGCTTACCGCAATGTGCGCAGCAGACCCGTGTATGATGGTAGATGACCCAACGCGCGTTTCGTGTCTACACTGGACACTTCCTCAAGGGGTATGTTATGCGCATATGGAAAAGGACCTTAAGAAGCCATAGTAACATGTCACGTGGTGTATTTTACACCAATCACAATGCGGTACTACTGGCGCATGCGCAGTGCGTACCCCAGGTCCCGGCACAGCAACACAGGCGTCTGGAATCACAGCGCGTGCGTCAGAAATCCGGGCAGGCGAAGGAGACCGTAGAGACGCCCGTTGCTATACTGGGCCCGGGGACAACACCGCGCATGCGCACGGCCGCCTGTGAAATTGGGAATGTATAACATGTACAACAGGTAAAGTATCTACAGCGACATTGTAAGCAGCACAGAATATATGAATCATATACATATATATACAACATGTTCATTATATATCAGAGAGATGGAATCACATTATAAGTGCAGCGCCCCAGAGTCCTGGTCGTTGCAGTATCATGGCTCAGCCACTAAGGGGGGCCATGGTGCGTTCGATGGCACTGAAGGAGTTCTCTGAGCAGGTATCACAGTCACCAATTCATTTCACAGCTGGGCCTCCGGGGGGAGCTAAGGGTGCTATTCATTAGGCCACTCCCCACCATAGTGGGTAAACTGGGGGTCAGGCAGGAAGTTAGAGAGAACGCTGACGGGATTGAACGGAGCAACACCCTGTGGCAGGGGGTGTTGTGAAGGGAGAGACTGTAGGGTCTCTGCCAGGGGTGGGATCCTGGCAGAGGCTTGGCATTGAAAGAACGTAACGGGTCCGCGCAGGCTCCTGGAAGCGGCGGGACTCAAGAAAGGACTAGAAGCGAGATAGATTGTGCTGAGTGAGAAACGAAGTCAAGCGAAAGGAGATACCAGTGAGGGTTGTGCTGAAAGAGGCAGCACCTTACTGAGGCGCACTACCGGTGGCCGGAACGCCGAGGAGGTAAAGAGTTTCAAGCCATACCTCAGACCTACGGCAGGGCAGTTAGCTTTAGGCGGACTGTCTCACGCATCACCCAGGAAGGCAAAGGGGGGTACCAACAGGAGAGGGGCGCAGATAGAGTCCCGGAAGATCTCCGAGCCTCCCCGTCATACGGGTGCGTTCCTACCATAGTATCTGGAGGGACGAGGAAGATCTTTGCGAATTAAGTTGTTGTGAGGGAACACGAGAAACAGACACAACAGTTGTGGGGTACTTTCCGTAAGCACAGCAGGGAAGGACTGCAACACATAGCGCTAGAAGGAAGGCACCGATTTCCACCTGCAAGGAGAGCTTAGGAAGTGCCATTGGACCGGCCGGACTTGCGCAGCCTGGTGAACCGTATTCTGGACTGAGGACCCAGAGAGCTTCAGTAAAGAGGTAAAGAGACTGCAACCTGGTGTCCTCGTTATTTACCGCGACCTGCACCCCACAACTGCACCGCTACACCGTTACTACACCACTTATTGCACCGGACGTCCCCCACTGACAGACAGGGCCACGGACCGGGTCTAGCCACCGTGACAACCCCAGGACTGAGACCTAGAGGCCCGGCTCCGGGTACCCCTCGGCCCTGCGGCGGTGTGGGGGCGCTCCAACTTGGCGTCACGAACAGGATTTACTTAAGCCTGAAGAATCAGGTCATGTGTGCCTAGAGACTGTGATTTGTTGTGCTTGGACTGTACTTTATTGAGAGAACTGTGTGCTACTGCTTGCCGTTGAGAGTTCGCGCCAAAATCCGCCGCCATTGCAGCGCTGAGAAGAGCGCAGGAAGAGAAGAGGGGCGTGGAGTGGGCGTAGACGAGCTGCAGAGCGCGAACAACAATGGCCGCCCAGTCTAAGTATTTCTGTGCAGTGAGGACGTGTCCGTCAGCAGCAGAGATCCGCCTCCTAATCCTTAATGGGGGGCGGAGGCAGAGAAAACGAAACTGCTCACGCAGGAGAGAGCGGGAAAAAGACCAGGAAGCGACCCACGTGGAGGACGCTATGGCCAGCAGCTCCGAACCCGACAGCGGGGTTGAAGTGGAAGTCTCCCCTGACTACCCGGATGAGCCCAGCAGCCTGTCCTCCGTGGATAACACCAAATTCCTGAGAGCCGAGATGGAGGATTTATATAACCAGCTCCTCCAACTGCATGTGAGAGTCCAGGCCCCGCATCAGGTGGTACCGGCAGCAGATTCCCGGACATCGGAAGAACCAGCGGGACCTGTTGCGGAAAGTGGAATCGTACCAGTGGGTGAGTCCGCCGATCCTGCCCCACCAGCAGAGGGTGTGTTAGTGGGACCCGTAGCAGCACCACCTCTCCCGGGGACCCATAGACTTCAGCGCCTGTTACCATGGGAGGAAGCCACGGGCATGGAACACCGTATGCGAGCCCCTATCACCCCTACTCCCTTACCGTGCGAGGTCAGTGCGGAGCGCACGGTGTGCCGCTGGGTGAACCCTGGATCCAATCTCATGGGGTTCCCCGGGGTGGAGACCCAGAAGGGAGAAATGGTACAGGCCCTAAGCTGGGAAGAATATCAGATCCAGCTAGAACAGCGGTGGCGGGAGGAAGAGAAAGCACATCAGGCTAAACGGGAGGCCTACCATCAAAAAGATTTGGCGGTCAAGGACCGGGCCCGTAAGGACCCCACCACTCACCAGGCCCCGCGCAGGCAGGGCATCGTCACCATCTTCAAGCTCCGAGGAGGCTGGGGCTTTATCAAGGAACCGGGGCTGTATGCGGAGGTCTTTGTCAATCGCCGGGATGTGGAGTCGCACCTCAGAGAAGGTCACCCGGATCGGGACCTCTACCCGGGGGACAGCGTTACCTACACCCGGCACTTTGGAGAGAAGGGGTGGTTTGCTCTGAATGTGTACAAGCAGGAGAGGCCAGCCCCTGTAGCCAAGGTGTCACCGTGTGATCGATCTGAAGCCACTCCGGTCGCCTCCACCTGCCTGGCTGCGGAACCTGGAGCCCGCAGGTTGATCACCGCCACCACAGCAGTGGCCAAGGGGGTGCCTCTTCGGGTGGTTGAGACTCTTGAGGAGCCAGCGCAGAGAGCAGTGGGAACCCAGACCTTCATCGCTGCGCACGATCTGGTCATACAACAGACCCGAACACATGGGGTGTACCTGGCAGTAGGAGTGGATCTGAACCCTGAACTGCAGGGATCCACCTGCCGGGTGGCGCCTCGTGGAAAGTTTTGAAAGTACTATCATTGGATGGAAAATGTAAATAGTTAACTGTTCAATCCTTTAACTGTTCCTGTTTGCTACTAAACCCGTCTAGGGTTAAAGGTGACCCCTTGTTGACCCGGGGCCACTATTGTTGTTCTCAAAGTTTTGCACAAGTTTAAAAAAAAAAAAACTGCAGAAATCATGAACTGCGCATGATTCAAACTCTCCCTTGTAAAAAGTTGCACCTTCTTAAGGGTGCTCCCTACTGGTTTTAGCCAAAGACACTTTGCGAAGATATTTGCCCTATTGGTTTGAGCCAAAAGACACTTTGCGAAGATCCCTTCTCTACTGGTTTTAGTTAAAGACACTTTGCGAAGAAACCTTTCCTACTAGTCCTAGTTAAAGACACTTTGTGAAGATCCCGGGCTGGAACTTTGCATAAGACTGGTAGGCTGAGAAGACGAGCTACCTCAGAAAGACTTGGTCCCCTCTTAAAGGGGATGTGACGAAGTAAATTTGAAAGAGATACTGTTACCGAACAGTAATGTGATAATGATGCCTTGAAAAAGAAAATGTAACTGTTTTACATGCCGAGTTATATGTGTTGAAGTTGTTGAAATGTGAAATCTGAATAATGTTTTGTAGAAAGGAAAGATGCAGAGAGCCCGTAGGGGTAGATGTAGAAGCCTGCATAGTTGAAAGTAAAAGAAGTAATAATGAAGGTGAGGATAGAAGGTAAACCCCGCGTCCCCATTGAAAAGTTACTTTGTTACTAAGGACAGAGAGTGAACCCGTAGGGGTTAGAGAGTGAGTCCTTAAAGGGGCCGAGTAGAGCTGGCTCAGAGTTCTTCAACCGAAAGGAATGTTATGTCTATACTGTGTATAGTAGCGAAAGGCAGTAGGCCCTGGCTGAACAGGGCGGTCCTGTAGAAGAAAGGAGAGGCAGTAGGCCTGGTGCCGTAGGGACAGGCGGTCCTGCAGGTTCACAAGAAGGAGAATGTAAAGTTGAAATGCCTTATAATGTGATTATAGGAAGGCCTTTGATAGACTAAGAGTGTGAGTTTCTTAAAGGCAATGTTAAGTTATTATTTCAAAAATTGCACTAAATAGAATACCCGGTTGGGTAACAGAAGTTATTTATACTCTGTAAATTATAAGGTTAATTATGTTGGTAACGTTACAAGTGTCCTCACCTCCCATAAAGGGAAGCTTACTTAAGTATACTTACTGTTATTTGCACTCAACAAAATTGTATGTCTTTTTGCTAACCTGTATTGTTGTTTTTCTTCCCAGTCCCGGAGTACTGTGTTTAACCAGGGGGGAGTGCAGCGCCCCAGAGTCCTGGTCGTTGCAGTATCATGGCTCAGCCACTAAGGGGGGCCATGGTGCGTTCGATGGCACTGAAGGAGTTCTCTGAGCAGGTATCACAGTCACCAATTCATTTCACAGCTGGGCCTCCGGGGGGAGCTAAGGGTGCTATTCATTAGGCCACTCCCCACCATAGTGGGTAAACTGGGGGTCAGGCAGGAAGTTAGAGAGAACGCTGACGGGATTGAACGGAGCAACACCCTGTGGCAGGGGGTGTTGTGAAGGGAGAGACTGTAGGGTCTCTGCCAGGGGTGGGATCCTGGCAGAGGCTTGGCATTGAAAGAACGTAACGGGTCCGCGCAGGCTCCTGGAAGCGGCGGGACTCAAGAAAGGACTAGAAGCGAGATAGATTGTGCTGAGTGAGAAACGAAGTCAAGCGAAAGGAGATACCAGTGAGGGTTGTGCTGAAAGAGGCAGCACCTTACTGAGGCGCACTACCGGTGGCCGGAACGCCGAGGAGGTAAAGAGTTTCAAGCCATACCTCAGACCTACGGCAGGGCAGTTAGCTTTAGGCGGACTGTCTCACGCATCACCCAGGAAGGCAAAGGGGGGTACCAACAGGAGAGGGGCGCAGATAGAGTCCCGGAAGATCTCCGAGCCTCCCCGTCATACGGGTGCGTTCCTACCATAGTATCTGGAGGGACGAGGAAGATCTTTGCGAATTAAGTTGTTGTGAGGGAACACGAGAAACAGACACAACAGTTGTGGGGTACTTTCCGTAAGCACAGCAGGGAAGGACTGCAACACATAGCGCTAGAAGGAAGGCACCGATTTCCACCTGCAAGGAGAGCTTAGGAAGTGCCATTGGACCGGCCGGACTTGCGCAGCCTGGTGAACCGTATTCTGGACTGAGGACCCAGAGAGCTTCAGTAAAGAGGTAAAGAGACTGCAACCTGGTGTCCTCGTTATTTACCGCGACCTGCACCCCACAACTGCACCGCTACACCGTTACTACACCACTTATTGCACCGGACGTCCCCCACTGGCAGACAGGGCCACGGACCGGGTCTAGCCACCGTGACAACCCCAGGACTGAGACCTAGAGGCCCGGCTCCGGGTACCCCTCGGCCCTGCGGCGGTGTGGGGGCGCTCCATAAACATACATCAAGTACGACTGGCCACAATATGAATAAGTGCTTTAAAGATGACATGACGTAATAAGCGTCAGAGGCGCTGTATGGACTCCATAATAAGGTGATGAAAGAGGTCTGGCATTAGGTTCTTGACCATATTGAAAAATCACTGAATAAAATGGAAAATTATAATGTTAAAAACCTATTAAAAGCAAGAGAATAAAACGCAAATAACACCATCAAAGGAAAATATATAGAGTAGTGTTAGGGCACAATAGAAGAGAGATGGATAATGATGTGGAGCAAAACTATAGAAATGGGGCGAAACTAAGAGACTCATTAAGACCTTTAAGGGTTAGTGTATCAAGGACTACGATCCATCTAGATTCTTTTTGAGCTAAGATCTTTTTATAGTTTCCACCACGAATCCTGAGATGGATAGCTTCAATCCCTCTTACTTTAAATGATGTTGGGTCGCATTTGTGATAGACTTTAAAATGGCGAGGGATGGATTTAAGTTCAGATAGATCGACCACCGTCTTGGCTGCGCAAATGTCCCGCACATGCTCACGTACTCTAATTCTTAGTTCTCTCGAGGTAAGACCAACGTATATCATGGAGCAGCCGCATGTGGCGTAATAAATTACGTTGGTGCTACTACACGATATACGTTGTCGTATTGTATACTGTTTTAGACCATCTGATGATTGAAACGTAGAGCACCGCAGGACATTCGCGCAGGCAAGACAGTGGCCGCAGGAAAAACAGCCCACTATTGGTTCTCTGTTACTAAATGGGTTGGCCACTTTTGGAACATAGTGGCTATTAACGAGTAAATTATTTAGATTTTTGGATCTTCTTGATGTCATGGAGGGAAAACCGCCAATGGATGGGCCCAGGGAGGGTTCGGCACCCAAAACAGCCCAGTGTTTTGTTAGAATATCACGCATATTCTTCCATTCGTGGTTATACGTTGCAATAAAGTGGATCTTTTGATTATCTTTTTTCGTCATATTTTCTCGAGGATACAGCAAATCACTACGTGGAGTCCTTTTTGCTCTGCTATATCCTTTCCTTATACACCTATTGCTATAACCACGATCTGAAAAACGGACTTTAAGGTCTGCTGCTTGTTTCTCAAACCGGTCATTAGTGGAGCAGATCCTCTTCATCCTGAGGAACTGTCCGACCGGGACGGCGCTAATGGTGGAGAAATTATGAGATGAACTGGCATGTATAAGTGAATTAACTGATGTCGGCTTTCTGTACACATCAGTCTGCACCAACCTATTAGTGTCGACTGAAAGTGAGATGTCAAGAAAGTCGACAGTAGTGGTATCAAAAGTATAAGTAAGTTTGATATTGAGCCTATTATCGTTCAGAGCTGACATGAAATGAATGTAGTCTGTAGTATCAAAGTTCACTTATATGGGAGCCGATCACACATATGAGGAAATTTAGATTTGCACTTGGCTCTCCATACAATTGGGTTATTATATCCACCTTACATAGCTCACTTCACGTTCTATTTATGTATTATTTTTTTACTTCTTTTATTCGGCACATTCTTTATATACTTTTACACATAATTGCAATATGCACCACTCTAATATGAGTAATATTGATATCTACTCGTTGCGGCACAATCACTGATCTGTATCGTCACTTCCTGGCTTATTGGGCACGGTATGTATTGAGAGGAGTGTATATGAGTCTCCAGGGTTGCGTAGTAGTCCGGCAGTGGGGAGTTGCATGAATGACGTAGCATGGGCTCCGCCTGCCTCCATCCGGTATGCTTTGTATGGAGATAAGTGTATCCTGGTCTCCTAGGCAACGTTGTTGTTTGGTTATGGGTCGTTGTACAAATGACGTGAGAAGGGTTCTGCCTCCGATTTGGTTGATTTAGTGGATCCGGGGATACATAATATGCTTTGTATTATGCAACAAGTAAATGAAAAAAGTGTTATGTCCTGAGACGTTATGATTATTATGTTATGTGGTAGAGGTCAGGATTTTAGGGCAGCTGATACAGGTTGGAATGAGTGGGCGGATAACATATGACGTGTATACACAAATTGCCGCCCCAAATGGCCAGGATTGGATGCTCACCACATAAGACCTTCGAGACTCATCACCCTAGACACACCCCCAGGAAGAAGCATTACGCGAAACGCACGTCGGGGTTTGCAGACACAGCACGCCATTTGGCCGAGCACGTTAGGAGAAGGCACAGAGCAGGTAATATGTGTGGGGGACGGGGCGCACCACTTATAATACTATCGTATGTTGCGCAGATTGAAAGCACATGATGTGCGGCGGGGAATTGCAGCCGAACCCTTAGGAGCCCCTAGTGTAGTGTGTCAGGATTGCTTACAAGTCACAAAGCCCCATGTTGATTTAATCCAATTGGGAATTCACGCAATATTATGGAATAGCTGCATTTATGATTTCATATGCTTGACTTGATATAGGTGGTATCTGCCATACTTCCAGTGTGCTCTTTATGCTCTAATTAAAAAAGTGTTTTGCTCATGCTGACCGCAATCTTGGTTGTTTAATGAGGCACCTTCGTGTTTATATATGTATGTCTGTATTTTAAAATTATTTGTAAATAAAAAGTAGTTTGTTTTAATATACCTCAGTGGCACTTCTTGGATCACAACTTTAATTATCTGGGGTCTTGATATGTTATAAAATCCAGCTGCTGCAGCATTTCAACGAGGATCACCCAGATCAGCACGCTGAATTTGCAGAATGGGCAAAACAAAAAATTGGAACAGGACCCTCAGTTTAAGGCCGGCCTCACACTCAGCGTATCAAAATACGGTCCGTATTTTACGGCCGTAATACGCAGAAAAGTCACCAAAATAGTGATCCGTATGTCATCCGTAGGCAGGGTGTGTCAGCGTATTTTGCGCATGGCATCCTCCGTATGTAATCCGTATTGCATCCGTACTGCGATATTTTCTCGCAGGCTTGCAAAACCGACATCTAATGGATTTATGTGCTCAAATGTTCGGTAAAACATATATACAGTATATATATATATACACTCACTGGCCACTTTATTAGGTACACCTGTCCAACTTCTTGTTAACACTTAATTTCTAATCAGCCAATCACATGGCGGCAACTCAGTGCATTTAGGCATGTAGACATGGTCAAGACAATCTCCTGCAGTTCAAACCGAGCATCAGTATGGGGAAGAAAGGTGATTTGAGTGCCTTTGAACGTGGCATGGTTGTTGGTGCCAGAAGGGCTGGTCTGAGTATTTCAGAAACTGCTGATCTACTGGGATTTTCACGCACAACCATCTCTAGGGTTTACAGAGAATGGTCCGAAAAAGAAAAAAAATCCAGTGAGCGGCAGTTCTGTGGGCGGAAATGCCTTGTTGATGCCAGAGGTCAGAGGAGAATGGGCAGACTGGTTCGAGCTGATAGAAAGGCAACAGTGACTCAAATCGCCACCCGTTACAACCAAGGTAGGCCTAAGAGCATCTCTGAATGCACAGTGCGTCGAACTTTGAGGCAGATGGGCTACAGCAGCAGAAGACCACACCGGGTACCACTCCTTTCAGCTAAGAACAGGAAACTGAGGCTACAATTTGCACAAGCTCATCGAAATTGGACAGTAGAAGATTGGAAAAACGTTGCTTGGTCTGATGAGTCTCGATTTCTGCTGCGACATTCGGATGGTAGGGTCAGAATTTGGCGTAAACAACATGAAAGCATGGATCCATCCTGCCTTGTATGGAGCATCTTTGGGATGTGCAGCCGACAAATCTGCGGCAACTGTGTGATGCCATCATGTCAATATGGACCAAAATCTCTGAGGAATGCTTCCAGCACCTTGTTGAATCTATGCCACGAAGAATTGAGGCAGTTCTGAAGGCAAAAGGGGGTCCAACCCGTTACTAGCATGGTGTACCTAATAAAGTGGCCGGTGAGTGTATATATATATATATATATATATATATATATATATATATATATATATATATATATATATGTCATTGAGACACACATATATATATATATTCTGTATTTATATTTAATTCAGCGCGATATATGTGAAAAGCCGGTAATTCAATTGCCGGCTTTTCATTTCTCCTTCCCAAACCCGACATGATATGAGACATGGTTTACATACAGTAAACCATCTCATATCCCTTTTTTTTTTGCATATTCCACACTACTAATGTTAGTAGTGTGTATGTGCAAAATTTGGGCGCTGTAGCTGCTAAAATAAAGGGTTAAATGGCAGAAAAAATTGGCGTGGGCTCCCGCGCAATCTTCTCCGCCAGAGTGGTAAAGCCAGTGACTGAGGGCAGATATTAATAGCCTAGAGAGGGTCCATGGTTATTGGCCCCCCCTGGCTACAAACATCTGCCCCCAGCCACCCCAGAAAAGGCACATTTGGGAGATGCGCCTATTCTGGCACTTGGCCACTCTCTTCCCACTCCTGTGTAGCAGTGGGATATGGGGTAATGAAGGGTTAATGTCAACTTGCTATTGTAAGGTGACATTAAGCCAGGTTAATAATGGAGAGGCGTCAATTATGACACCTATCCATTATTAATCCAATAGTACTAAATGGTTAATAAAACACACACACATAATTACAAAGTCCTTTAATGAAATAAAGACACATGGTGTTGTAATATTTTATTAGACTCTTAATCCACCTGAAGACCATCGTCCTGAAACAAAGTTAACAAAACAAACAACAATATTCCATACCTTCCGTCGTTATGTCCCACGAAGTAAATCCATCTGAAGGGGTTAAATCATTTTACAGCCAGGAGCTGTGCTAATGCACTCGCTCGTGCCTGTAAACCCCGGGTACTGAATGGAAAGCAGAGTGATCTGTACTTACATTGAGTCACGGTGATGCGCCCTCTGCTGGATGTCCTCATGAACTGGAGCCTTGGAAAAGTTCCCACGCTCGAGTTCATATGAGGACATCCAGCAGAGGGCGCATCACCGCGACTCAATGTAAGTACAGATCACTCTGCTTTCCATTCAGTACCCGGGGTTTACAGGCACGAGCGAGTGCATTAGCACAGCTCCTGGCTGTAAAATGATTTAACCCCTTCAGATGGATTTACTTCGTGGGACGTGACTGCTCATCAGAAGGTATGAGATATTGTTGATTTTTTATGTTTACTTTGTTACAGAACGAGGGTCTTCTGGTGGATTAAGCGTCTAATAAAATATTACAACAACATGTGTCTTTATTTCATTAAAATACTTTGTAACAATGTGTGTGTGTTTTATTAACCATTTAGTACTATTGGATTAATAATGGATAGGTGTCATAATTGACGCCTCTCCATTATTAATCTGGCTTAATGTCACCTTACAATAGCAAGGTGACATTAACCCTTCATTACCCCATATCCCACCGCTACACGGGAATGGGAAGAGAGTGGCCAAGTGCCAGAATAGGCGCATCTTCCAGATGTGCCTTTTCTGGGGTGGCTGGGGGCAGATGTTTGTAGCCAGGGGGGGCCAATAACCATGGACCCTCTCTAGGCTATTAATATCTGCCCTCAGTCACTGGCTTTACGACTCTGGCGGAGAAAATTGCACGGGAACCCACGCCAATTTTTTCTGCCATTTAACCCTTTATTTTAGCAGCTACAGCGCCCACATTTTGCACATACACACTACTAACATTAGTAGTGTGGAATATGCAAAAAAAGGGGATATGAGATGGTTTACTGTATGTAAACCATGTCTCATATCCTGTCGGGTTTGGGAAGGAGAAATGAAAAGCCGGCAATTGAATTACCGGCTTTTCTCTCTAACACCGGTGCGTATTTCTCGCAGGTCACACTGCTGGTCCGTGTGGAATCCGTATTTTTCTTGTCCCCATAGACTTTCATTGGCGATTTTTTTTGCGCAATACGGTGACAAACGCAGCATGCTGCGATTTTGTACGGCCGTACAAGACCGTATAATAAGGATCAGTAAAATACGGCTGATAGGAGCTGGGACATAGGGAATCATTGGGCCGTGTGTTATGCGTATTTTACGGACGTAGTTTATGCGCTCATACGTCCGTAAAACTCGCTAGTGTGAGGCCGGCCTAAACAGAACATTATGTTCAGTGATGAAGCAAACTTTTTTGGGTGGACCATTTATATGAATACACCTAATTAACATGGGCTTAATTCCCATAGGGAAAAATGATGTACCAGTCCATTAATAAAATATATAACTTCTTTATTAGAAATATTAAAATAAATGAAAAAGACAAAACCAGGTGTGTGGAAGTTACAAAAATGAAACAATAACCACCAAGGGCCCCCACCCCCACCAGTTACCCCATTGAAGGCCTGAGCTACTTTGTATACTAACCTATAGTCAGCCTGGATAGCGGTGCATATGCACCTATGACCTGTCACATACTGAACTAACTGAGCGTTGACTCTTTATCAAGGGTACCATATAGATATCCACCCGATCATGTAAGCTCACGACTATATGAGATAATGGCCCTAAGGGGATACCATAAGTATCCACTAACCAGGTTCAATCACCTATCAGGCAAGTTGTAGCTCCTTCCCTCCTTATCAAGCCACATATTGAGAGCGGTTACTAAATACTTAGTATTAGAAAGTGCACAGTGAATATGGGAAACCAGGGGGGGTGAGTGCCCGCCCCAACGCGTGTTTCGGTCCGTCCTTCATCAGGGGGCACTCACCTCCCCGGGTCCCATGCCTTAAGTACCCCAGCACTACCAATCCTGTGTTATGGTGGTCACCGGATGTGACGTCACTGCCGGAAATGACGCGCGCGTCTCCATAGCTACCGTAACGCCAAGGTGCATCGGCGTCACACCGCACCGCGCATGCGCGATGCCGTGTATAGACACCGAATGCACCGAGGAGACAACTGAAGCAATGGGACCGTGCGTCAGACAGAGGCGTTTGCATCGGCACCTGCGGCCTTTGTCAGAACAATCTCATAACAAGATATACGGCCATATCCTTATCTATAAACATTTTTCCATAATTATAACACTGCATAGAGGATAAAAGCCATACTATTACAGATAGATATTCTAAGACTGTATACCAAATAACAAAATAACAAAATATGACAGTCCACAGGGCAATATACATATGTTGTCAAAAAGACTTCTCGTGCCACTTGAAAGGCGCAGTTGTCTAGAAGGTGCAGATATAACATGTCCAAACGCCACTCAGTACTCAGAAGATAATGTGTAGCTTTGCTGATATAACATGTCCAGACGTCACTCCGTAATCAGAAGAAAATGTATAGCTTTACAGCTGGGAATACTGCACGGAACACCGGAAAATAACAGTCAATAAAAACATAAATAAAACAATTTTAAAAACAATTTTGCTATCAGATTTGAAAACAACCCTATGGTAAGATGTTCAGACATATGATCAGAGGAATGGCGCATAGCTCAAATTTTCATTTAACCCAGCGGGATGCAAAGTGCCCAGCGTCCAGACCCATCTATTAAATGCACGTTTAATCATTCTCCCACTATATCTTCTGTCAATCAATCTAATTCTTAGATCCTCTGCTTGTGAAAGGAAATCCTGTTCAGTAGAACATAATCTACGCAATCGTAAGAATTGTACTGAGCGTATAATGTGACTGGGGTGTGAGGAGGAGGCATGCAATAACATGTTCATCGCTGTTTTTTTACGGAAGATATTTGTTTGTATCTCATCATTGGTATCTCTCCTCAGTTTGACATCGAGAAATTCAATCGCCTCACTACTACTAGAATACGTGAGAAAAATATTTCGATCGTTGTTGTTCAAGTGAGTTAAAAAAGTATCCAATGCTCCAATATGGCCCTTCCAGATCAGTAGGATGTCGTCAATGTACCGCGTCCAAGAAAGGACGCGGCACATTGACTCCACCCAATCCGACAGGAAGAGGTCCCTTTCCCACAGCCCCAGGAAAAGGCCAGCGTAGGCAGGCGCAAAGGACGCCCCAATGGCCGTTCCCTGGAGCTGCAGGAAAAAGGACCCCTTAAAAACGAAAAAATTATGCGTAAGTGCAAATTCCAATAATTCCAATACTAGCTTATTTATACCCCGCGGAAGAATTGATGTCTCTAAGAAGAACCGCACAGCACCAAGCCCATCTTTATGATGTATGCTGGTGTACAACGATTCTACGTCTGCCGTCACCAGCATAGCATCACTCTCCAGATGTAAACCATCAACCCTGCGGAGGAGCTCCCTAGTGTCCTTCAAAAAGGAGGGCAGCTACTCCACCAAGGGTTGTAATTTGGAGTCTATCCATTGATTAACTTTTTCCAGGTAGTCTCCTGTCCCTGAAATTATGGGCCGTCCAGGAGGCGACCGCGCGTCCTTATGGATCTTGGACAACATATAGAATGTTGCAATAGTTGGTTCAGCCACAACCAGTGCTTCTGCTAATTCCTTAGTAACTATAGGTTAGTGACTATAGGTTAGTATACAAAGTAGCTCAGGCCTTCAATGGGGTAACTGGTGGGGGTGGGGGCCCTTGGTGGTTATTGTTTCATTTTTGTAACTTCCACACACCTGGTTGTGTCTTTTTCATTTATTTTAATATTTCTAATAAAGAAGTTATATATTTTATTAATGACTGTGGAAGAAAGGGGGCGACTGCGCGTCCTTGGGAATCTTGAGGAAGTTGTAATTAAACAGGCGGACAAGGGGGGTAATATTGTTATCTGGCCTAGAGGTGATTATGAAAAAGAGGCCTTTCGCCAGTTAAACAATAAAATATGTTACAAAAAACTGACATTTAACCCCTTGTCTGCCTATACCAAACAATTAACAACTATCATTAAAAGAGCTCATACTGATGGTACAATTACTAAGGAATTAGCAGAAGCACTGGTTGTGGCTGAACCGACTATTGCAACATTCTATATGTTGCCCAAGATCCATAAGGACGCGCGGTCGCCTCCTGGACGGCCCATAATTTCAGGGACAGGAAACTACCTGGAAAAAGTTAATCAATGATAGACTCCAAATTACAACCCTTGGTGGAGGAGCTGCCCTCCTTTTTGAAGGACACTGGGGAGCTCCTCCGCAGGGTTGATGGTTTACATCTGGAGGGTGATGCTATGCTGGTGACGGCAGACGTAGAATCGTTGTACACCAGCATACGCCATAAAGATGGGCTTGGTGCTGTGCGGTTCTTCTTAGAGACATCAATTCTTCCGCGGGGTATAAATAAGCTAGTATTGGAATTATTGGAATTTGCACTTACGCATAATTTTTCCGTTTTTAAGGGGTCCTTTTTCCTGCAGCTCCAGGGAACGGCCATGGGGGCGTCCTTTGCACCTGCCTACGCTGGCCTTTTCCTGGGGCTGTGGGAAAGGGACCTCTTCCTGTCGGATCGGGTGGAGTCAATGTGCCGCGTCCTTTCTTGGACGCGGTACATTGACGACATCCTACTGATCTGGCAGGGCCCTATTGGAGCATTGGATACTTTTTTCACTCACTTGAACAACAACGATCGAAATATTTTTCTCACGTATTCTAGTAGTAGTGAGGCGATTGAATTTATCGATGTCAAACTGAGGAGAGATACCAATGATGAGATAAAAACAAATATCTTCCGTAAAAAAACAGCGTCGAACATGTTATTGCATGCCTCCTCCTCACACCCCAGTCACATTATACGCTCAGTACCAACAGGGCAATTCTTACGATTGCGTAGATTATGTTCTACTGAACAGGATTTCCTTTCACAAGCAGAGGATCTAAGAATTAGATTGATTGACAGGGGATATAGTGGGAGAATGATTAAACGTGCATTTAATAGAGCAAGGCACTCCTCTAGGGATGATCTTCTGTATAAAAATCGCAATAGAGAAAATAGTGAGTTTGTTCGGTTTGTTACCAACTATCATTCCCAGTTCCCCATGCTCAGAAAAATATTTGAGAAATCATGGCATATTCTTAGAGCTGATCCAGTTCTTGCCAGATTTCTGCCCGAGAGGGCTGCCATCACTGCCAGAAGGTCGCTTAATCTCCGCGACATGTTGGTTCGCAGCCACTATGTAGACAATAGTTCAAAAACCTTTTTGGATACAGTGGCTTTGAAGGGTGGATGTGTCTCCTGTTGTCGTTGTGTGGCGTGCCCGAATATAGATCGGTGTGATACGTTTGCTGATGCAGGGAATACCCGTGTATATAACATCAAAAAGAGGATTTCCTGCCTAAGCAAAAACGTGATTTACTATGCAATGTGCCCCTGCACTAAAATATATGTTGGCCTGACTACCAGGCAATTGAAAGTGCGGGTGAGAGAGCACGTGTTGGGCATTGCCGCAGCTGCGACCTGTGAGGATACATCCACCCTAAAAATGATACCACGCCACTTTAAACAACATCACGGATGTGATGGTAGCCTCCTAAGGGTTAAAGGTATCGACATGGTGGAACTGGGAATTCGAAGGGGTGATATTCCTAAGAGATTAGCCCAGTTAGGGTCCAGATGGATCTAGACGCTGGTCACTTTGCATCCCGCTGGGTTAAATGAAAATTTGAGCTATGCGCCATTCCTCTGATCATATGTCTGAACATCTTACCATAGGGTTGTTTTCAAATCTGATAGCAAAATTGTTTTTAAAATTGTTTTATTTATGTTTTTATTGACTGTTATTTTCCGGTGTTCCGTGCAGTATTCCCAGCTGTAAAGCTATACATTTTCTTCTGATTACGGAGTGACGTCTGGACATGTTATATCAGCAAAGCTACACATTATCTTCTGAGCACTGAGTGGCGTTTGGACATGTTATATCTGCACCTTCTAGACAACTGCGCCTTTCAAGTGGCATGAGAAGTCTTTTTGACAACATATGTATATTGCCCTGTGGACTGTCATATTTTGTTATTTTGTTATTTGGTATACAGTCTTAGAATAGCTATCTGTAATAGTATGGCTTTTATCCTCTATGCAGTGTTATAATTATGGAAAAATGTTTATAGATAAGGATATGGCCATATACACTCACCGGCCACTTTATTAGGTACACCTGTCCAACTTCTTGTTAACACTTAATTTCTAATCAGCCAATCACATGGCGGCAACTCAGTGCATTTAGGCATGTAGACATGGTCAAGACAATCTCCTGCAGTTCAAACCGAGCATCAGTATGGGGAAGAAAGGTGATTTGAGTGCCTTTGAACGTGGCATGGTTGTTGGTGCCAGAAGGGCTGGTCTGAGTATTTCAGAAACTGCTGATCTACTGGGATTTTCACGCACAACCATCTCTAGGGTTTACAGAGAATGGTCCGAAAAAGAAAAAAAATCCAGTGAGCGGCAGTTCTGTGGGCGGAAATGCCTTGTTGATGCCAGAGGTCAGAGGAGAATGGGCCGACTGGTTCGAGCTGATAGAAAGGCAACAGTGACTCAAATCGCCACCCGTTACAACCAAGGTAGGCCTAAGAGCATCTCTGAACGCACAGTGCATCAAACTTTGAGGCAGATGGGCTACAGCAGCAGAAGACCACACCGGGTACCACTCCTTTCAGCTAAGAACAGGAAACTGAGGCTACAATTTGTACAAGCTCATCGAAATTGGACAGTAGAAGATTGGAAAAACGTTGCTTGGTCTGATGAGTCTCGATTTCTGCTGCGACAATCGGATGGTAGGGTCAGAATTTGGCGTAAACAACATGAAAGCATGGATCCATCCTGCCTTGTATGGAGCATCTTTGGGATGTGCAGCCGACAAATCTGCGGCAACTGTGTGATGCCATCATGTCAATATGGACCAAAATCTTTGAGGAATGCTTCCAGCACCTTGTTGAATCTATGCCACGAAGAATTGAGGCAGTTCTGAAGGCAAAAGGGGGTCCAACCCGTTACTAGCATGGTGTACCTAATAAAGTGGCCGGTGAGTGTATCTTGTTATGAGATTGTTCTGACAAAGGCCGCAGGTGCCGATGCAAACGCCTCTGTCTGACGCGCGGTCCCATTGCTTCAGTTGTCTCCTCGGTGCATTCGGTGTCTATACACGGCATCGCGCATGCGCGGTGCGGTGTGACGCCGATGCACCTTGGCGTTACGGTAGCTATGGAGACGCGCACGTCATTTCCGGCAGTGACGTCACATCCGGTGACCACCATAACACAGGATTGGTAGTGCTGGGGTACTTAAGGCATGGGACCCGGGGAGGTGAGTGCCCCCTGATGAAGGACGGACCGAAACGCGCGTTGGGGCGGGCACTCACCCCCCCTGGTTTCCCATATTCACTGTGCACTTTCTAATACTAAGTATTTGGTAACCGCTCTCAATATGTGGCTTGATAAGGAGGGAAGGAGCTACAACTAGCCTGATAGGTGATTGAACCTGGTTAGTGGATACTTATGGTATCCCCTTAGGGCCATTATCTCATATAGTCGTGAGCTTACATGATCGGGTGGATATCTATATGGTACCCTTGATAAAGAGTCAACGCTCAGTTAGTTCAGTATGTGACAGGTCATAGGTGCATATGCACCGCTATCCAGGCTGACTATAGGTTAGTATACAAAGTAGCTCAGGCCTTCAATGGGGTAACTGGTGGGGGTGGGGGCCCTTGGTGGTTATTGTTTTATTTTTGTAACTTCCACACACCTGGTTTTGTCTTTTTCATTTATTTTAATATTTCTAATAAAGAAGTTATATATTTTATTAATGGACTGGTACATCATTTTCCCTATGGGAATTAAGCTCTAGTTAGTTGGATGTGTCCTTATTATAAGGTTGCCACATGTGGTGATCTAATATAAAACATAGTGGATATATGGAATATTTCTTACTATTCCCCCTTAATATGTGGTATTGTTGTTTTTTAGTGATTTACCTAATTAACATGGAAATGGTGACAATTTAATTGCGTAGGGAGTCTTGCATTGAAATCTGCTGCAATGACCCAGGTACTCCCTTCATCAGACATCAACACAATTTCTATCCGCTCCTCACTTGTTAACCTCTGTGACATGTCAATGGCTGTAAACAAAGAGAAACTTATAAATAACTCATGAAATAATAAATTTACATTAAAACCAAGCACACCATTATTTTTCTTGTGAAATTCTCAATAAGTTTGATGTGTCACATGACCCTCTTCCCATTGGAAAAAATAAAGTTGGATCTAAAATGGCTGACTTCAAAATGGCCGCCATGGTCACCACCCATCTTGAAAAGTATTCCCCCTCCCATATACTAATGTGACACAAACAGGAAGTTGATATCACCAACCATTCCCATTTTATTTAGGTGTATCCATATACATGGCCCACCCTGTACATCTTATTTCTTCTGCCCAAGTGCATGACCTTACATTTATCCCCATTAAAGCTCATTTGTCATTTATCAGCCCAAGCTTCTAGGTTGCATAAATCCTCCTGTAATATAAAATTGTCCTCCTCTGTATTGATTACACTGCAGAGTTTAGTGTCATCTGCAAAAATTGAAATTCTACTCTTTTCGGCCTTGCTAACTATGTTACTTTTTATTATGTTCTTTAGAAGGATGTTGATCTGGGGATTTATTCTGATGGAATATAGGCTGAACAAGATGGACAAATATCTTTTTTTGGCCTTGCTAACTACAGTATGTTACTATGCCCGCTACAATGTCATTAATAAATATGTTAAAAAGAAGTGGACCTAATACTGACCCCTGTGGTACCCCACTGCTAACCGCGACCCAGTCCCTGTGTGTTCCATTAATAACCACCCTTTGTTTCCTATCCCTGAGCCAGTTCTTAACCCACTTACATTAGCAGCAATACAGTAATGAATAAGAAATATTGTAACACAAATATTATATTGTAGCACTGGTAAGGATCACGAGAAGGGCACATTCACATCTTCAGTATTTGGTCAGTATTTTACATCAGTATTTTAAGCCAAAGCCAGAAGTGTTTGAAAGATGCAGAAGTGGTGACGTGTTTCTATTATACTTTTCCTCTGAGGATTGCACTTTGACCAATGTCAATATATGAGTCCCTTCTCATCTGCAAATTTTTCTCAGCTCAGATCAGGGTAAGAAAAAAATTGCCGCATGCCGTGATTGTTCTCGTATCTCGGACGAGACTTGCCAATGCAAGTCAATAGGTGTGATAAAAAAAATTGCACGGCACTCGGATCATGGGAGTGCTGTCTGATTTTTATATTTTCCTCAGACGAAGCTACACGCGAAACACGCGTCGGGTTGCCGCTACCGCCCACAGGTAATAATACAGTATGTTTTCCTCCTAATGCTGTCCAAAACAACTCTTATATGTGCACTATCCCATACTTAGGCTGTCAACTATTCAGGGCATTATATATTTATTTGATCCACTGGGTCTTGTTTATTTAATACAAAGAGTTAAGGTACCTTCACACTCAGCAACTTTACAACGAGAACGAGAACGATTCGTGACGTTGCAGCGTCCTGGATAGCGGTATCGTTGTATTTGACACGCAGCAGCGATCTGGATCCCGCTGTGATATCGCTGGTCGGAGCTAGAAGTCCAGAACTTTATTTCGTCGCTGATCACCCGCTGTCATCGCTGGATCGGCGTGTGTGACGCCGATCCAGCGACGTGTTCACTTGTAACCAGGGTAAACATCGGGTTACTAAGTGCAGGGCCTCGCTTAGCAACCCAATATTTACCCTGGTTACCATTGTAAAAGTTAAAAAAAAAAACAGTACATACTCACATTCTGATGTCTGTCACGTCCCCCGGCGTCCACAGGGTTAAAACTGCTTTCGGCAAGAGCGTTGCTAATGCACTTTCTGCCTCTCAAATATAGGAAGAGCCCCCCCAAAAAAAGTGTTGGGGTCCCCCTATATTTTGAGGCCAGAAAGGCTACGCAGACAGCCGTGGGCTTATATTCATAGCCTAGGAAAGGGGCCATGGATATTTGCCCCCCCCCCCCCCCCCCGGCTACAAATAGAAGCCCGCAGCCGCCCCAGAAAAGGTGCATCTAAAAGATGCACCGATTCCGGCACTTAGCCCCTCTCTTCCCACTCCTGTGTAGTGGTGGGATATGGGGTAATGAGGGGTTAATGCCACCTTGCTATTGTAAGGTGGCATTAAGCCCGGTTAATAATGGAGAGGCGTCAATAAGACGCCTATCCATTATTAATCCTATGAAAGGGTTAAAAAAACACACACACACTAGAAAAAATTATTTTAATGAAATAATGACACCCACTTTTTGACCATTTTTTTTATTTAACTCTCAATCCATCAGAAGACCCTCGACCTGAAAAAGAAGTAAAAAAAATAAAGCAAATTCATACTCCCTGGCCCTGTCCGCAGAAATCCATCGAGGGTCCCACGAAGATCTGCCATGGAGAGCAGACACATCCGGAGATCCGCATGCGCGAGAGTTTACCGGCGCTCATTGACCCCGGTACTCTCGCTTTACGGCAGTGCTGCGTGGGAAAGTTCACACGCAGCTGTACTGCCGTAAACAGAGAAGCCGGCGCCATTGAACTCCGGAACAGTACGCGATACACTGCTAGGAGCTTCGCTCCTGGTAGTGTATCGCCGGAGAGCAAGCGATTGGCGTGGGACACTCGGTATTGGATTCTGCAGACAGGGAGTATGGATTTGGTTTATTTTTTTGGGACTTTTTCCCTAGGGGACCGAGGGCTTTGCATACCAGTGTGCTGTATGGTGGGTATACACTCTATGTTATATGTTGTATGTAATGTCTGTCATGTATGTTACGTTTATTGTATGTGTATTGTATGTGTATGTGTTTTACTGACAATTGTGCTAAGGGACAACTCTCCCATCCTAATATCGGATGGGAGTAGTAGTCCCATACGGCGACTTAGCACAATTGGGTGGCACTATGGTCGCATGGGGACACACACACACAGACAGACGCACACACACAGACTTCACACACATACACACACACACACATACATGCCTCCATGCTGACGGTCACACTCCGCCCACGCACTTCCGCCCACGCACTTCCTGCCGCTTCCCCGCACTTCCTGCTGCAGCGGTTTCTACACCCAAAACCGCAGAAAACCTGCAGATATTTTTTCATCTGCGGGTGTTACTGCGGGTTTGACCCTCACAATGGAGGTCTATGGGTGCAGAACCGCTGCAGTTCCGCAGAAAGAAGTGACATGCTGCGGAATATAAACCGCTGCGTTTCTGCACGTTTTTTTCTGCAGCATGTGCCCAGCGGTTTGCGGTTTCCATAGGTTTACATGTAAATGTAAACGCAATGGAAACTGCAGCGGACCCGCAGCGGCAAAATCGCTGCGGTTCCGCGGTAAAAACCGCAACGTGTGAACATGGCCTTACACTCTTTCATCCCTGTTTATTTATTTCTTTGAATAGGCTCTTTACTGTGTATTTTTTCACGCTTTATGGGTATTATCTAATCAAGGACATATGCATTTTCTGACAAGCATCTGGGATTTTTTCCATGCGTATATTACTTTTTGGTATTCATACTTTTTGTCACTTTTTGGCACTAATTATATAGCAAGAAGCCCCTTTTTGGCCTCTTCCAATTGTATTTTTTCTATAGTATAAAACATTTAGCGCATGATATACAGTGGGGCAAAAAAGTATTTAGTCAGTCAGCAATAGTGCAAGTTCCACCACTTAAAAAGATGAGAGGCGTCTGTAATTTACATCATAGGTAGACCTCAACTATGGGAGACAAACTGAGACAAAAAAATCCAGAAAATCACATTGTCTGTTTTTTTATCATTTTATTTGCATATTATGGTGGAAAATAAGTATTTGGTCAGAAACAAAATTTCATCTCAATACTTTGTAATATATCCTTTGTTGGCAATGACAGAGGTCAAACGTTTTCTGTAAGCCTTCACAAGGTTGCCACACACTGTTGTTGGTATGTTGGCCCATTCCTCCATGCAGATCTCCTCTAGAGCAGTGATGTTTTTGGCTGTTCGCTTGGCAACACGGACTTTCAACTCCCTCCAAAGGTTTTCTATAGAGTTGAGATCTGGAGACTGGCTAGGCCACTCCAGGACCTTGAAATGCTTCTTACGAAGCCACTCCTTCATTGCCCTGGCGGTGTGCTTTGGATCATTGTCATGTTGAAAGACCCAGCCACGTTTCATCTTCAATGCCCTTGCTGATGGAAGGAGGTTTGCACTCAAAATCTCACGATACATGGCCCCATTCATTCTTTCATGTACCCGGATCAGTCGTCCTGGCCCCTTTGCAGAGAAACAGCCCCAAAGCATGATGTTTCCACCACCATGCTTTACAGTAGGTATGGTGTTTGATGGATGCAACTCAGTATTCTTTTTCCTTCAAACACGACAAGTTGTGTTTCTACCAAACAGTTCCAGTTTGGTTTCATCAGACCATAGGACATTCTCCCAAAACTCCTCTGGATCATCCAAATGCTCTCTAGCAAACTTCAGACGGGCCTGGACATGTACTGGCTTAAGCAGTGGGACACGTCTGGCACTGCAGGATCTGAGTCCATGGTGGCGTAGTGTGTTACTTATGGTAGGCCTTGTTACATTGGTCCCAGCTCTCTGCAGTTCATTCACTAGGTCCCCCCGCGTGGCTCTGGGATTTTTGCTCACCGTTCTTGTGATCATTCTGACCCCACGGGGTGGGATTTTGCGTGGAGCCCCAGATCGAGGGAGATTATCAGTGGTCTTGAATGTCTTCCATTTTCTAATTATTGCTCCCACTGTTGATTTCTTCACTCCAAGCTGGTTGGCTATTGCAGATTCAGTCTTCCCAGCCTGGTGCAGGGCTACAATTTTGTTTCTGGTGTCCTTTGACAGCTCTTTGGTCTTCACCATAGTGGAGTTTGGAGTCAGACTGTTTGAGGGTGTGCACAGGTGTCTTTTTATACTGATAACAAGTTTAAACAGGTGCCATTACTACAGGTAATGAGTGGAGGAAAGAGGAGACTCTTAAAGAAGAAGTTACAGATCTGTGAGAGCCAGAAATCTTGATTGTTTGTTTCTGACCAAATACTTATTTTCCACCATAATATGCAAATAAAATGATAAAAAAACAGACAATGTGATTTTCTGGATTTTTTTGTCTCAGTTTGTCTCCCATAGTTGAGGTCTACCTATGATGTAAATTACAGACGCCTCTCATCTTTTTAAGTGGTGGAACTTGCACTATTGCTGACTGACTAAATACTTTTTTGCCCCACTGTATACTTACCATAGGCATTTACTGTTTAATTTTTGCATATTTGATAACACTGCAGTTTATTACCTCTGTGGTGGTCTGCTTTTTTGCATAATTCTATCCCCACTTTTTTACATCTCTTACTACATTATTGTTTTTATAAATGTTCCAATAAAATTTTGTAATTTTATGGCTATCTGCTTCCATGTTCTCGTTTTGATATAAGTCAGGAGCTAGGTGTTAAAAGTCAGATTGTACCCGCATAAAAACCGCATGACACTTGCATGACACTCGACCCACTTTTCTGGGTTGAAATCGTTTTTTTTTCACAATGGTGGGTTTGAGCACTGATTGTTCCACTCTTGATTTTGGCTTACAAATACTGATTTCAAATACTGACCAAATACTGCTTTGTGGTCTAAGTAAAAACATACATGAAAAAATGGTACCAGTGTCATCAGTGTTTTGGATCACTTAGGACCTCAGTGTGTGGTCGGTGTGTCGGTTTTTACCATCAATGTATCATCAGTGTTTTTCATGGATGGATAAATAAATGACAAAGCTTCTCCTATACTTTGCAATGTTAAATACGGACTGCACACTGATGCCATCTTTGTGCTGGATGTGTTTTTAACGGACCAACAGACTTGTACTGGCCCTTTTTATCCATGCTGCCAGAAAAAACGGACATGTCTCCGTGCATAACATCATAAACTATAATGGATATGTGTTCTATCCATGGATGCAATGGATGTCTTTAATGAGTCATAAAGAGTACAAATATTAGCTATGGTGTTGTTAGGTGCAGGCTAGAAAAAATGCAAAATAAGTGGAATATAGATAATATAATAAAGCCTTTGGAATACAGCAAACATCTTCAGTACAATAATCTCCACTAAGGAAAAGCATTTAAACAGAAATACTGTTTGGTAGACTGCAAACTGGAGAGCCAGTACTGATATAAATGTTCCATAAGGTGCGTGGGGAGGGGTGTCTAACTCGTTATTTCAGTATATAGCCGGGGAGCCCTGGCAGGTGGGGTTCCTAGTCTGTATTGGAAACGCTGAGCTGTAGGGAAGGTCTGGCATGTGAGGTCATAGTCTGCAGGTAATGATATGCCTGATGAGTCCAAAATCCCTTAGGCTATATGCACACGTTGCGAATTCGTGTGCAGATTTTTCCACACTGTTTTTGCTAAATCAGCAGGTAAAACGCACTGCGGATTTACCACGGTTTTCCTGCGGTTTTTGTGTTGATTCCACCTGTGGTTTTAGACCTGCGATTTCCTATTGAGGAGCAGGTGTAAAACGCTGCGGAATCCGCACAAAGAATTGACATGCTGCGGAAAATGCAAAGCAGCGTTACCGCGCAGTATTTTCCGCACCATGGGCACTGCGGATTTAATTTTCCATACGTTTACATGGTACTGTACGACGCATGGAAAACTGCTGCCAATCCACAGCGGCCAATCCGCTGCGGATCCGCAGCAAAATCCGCAACATGTGCACATAACCTCACAGCTATATATATTATATATATATACACACACGTGGTCAAAATTGTTGGTACCCCTCGTTTAATGACAGAAAAACCCACAATGGTTACTGAAATAACATGAATGAACAAAGAGTCAGACATTGCTTTTCAACCATTCTTCCACAGAATAAAAGAAAACAAAAAAATCATGAAATAAGCCTGGACAGAAATGATGGTATCTCTGAAAATAATGTGACAAAAGGGACATATTAAATCAAGGTGTGTCCACTAACTAGCATCACTCGTATCTATAATCTTGGAATCAGTGAGTGGGCCTGTATGTAGGGCTACAGATACTCAATGTGCTGTTTGGTGACATGGTGTGTATCACACTCAACATGGACCAAAGAAAGCGAAGGAAAGAGTTGTCTCAGGAGATTAGAAAGAAAATTATAGACAAACATGTTAAAGGTAAAAGATATAAGACCATCTCCAAGCTGCTTGATGTTCCTGTGACTACAGTTGCACATATTCTTCAGAAATGTAAGATCCATGGGACTGTAGCCAACCTCCCTGGACGTGGCCACAGGAGGAAAACTGATGACAAATCAAAGAGACAGATAATACGAATGGTAACAAAAGAGCCCAGAAAAACTTCTAAACAGATTAAAGGTGAACTTCAAGCTCAAGGAACATCAGTGTCAGATCTCACCATTCGTCCTTGTATGAGCCAAAGTGGACTTCATGGGAGATGACCAGGGAGGACACCATTGTTGAAAAAAAGTCAGAAAAAAGCCAGACTGGAATTTGCCAAATTACATGTTGATAAGCCAAAAAGCCTCTGGGAGAATGTTCTATGGACAGATGAGACAAAAACTGAACTTTTCGGCAAGACACATCAGCTCTATGTTCACAGACGGAAAAATGAAGCATATCAAGAACAGAACACTGTCCGTACTGTGAAACATGGAGGAGGCTCTGTTATGTTCCAGGGCTGCTTTGCTGCATCTGGCACAGGATGTCTATAGAACGCCTGCCAGGGCTGTGGGGTACTTGGTACCGGGTCCGGTACTTAAAGGGGATGTGTCATGGAGGCGGCGACCCAGTCCGTGGCCCTGGGCACCCAAGTAAAAGAGAATGTCTTTGAAGGGGTTTGAAAATAGTAATAAAAAGTTTGTGATGCCACCTGTGCTAGTCAGTCAGGGGTGACCGATGCTCCTTAAAGGGGTTCACTGGGGTGATGTTATGGCAGCTGGAATGGTATGGCTTCCCACAAGTGAAGCTGGGTCCCCGGGGCTTCAGGTGTATAGATAAAGATGGTGGGTGGTGTAGCAAGAAACGGAGGACACAGGTTTGCAGTCTCTTTACCTGGTTTACTGATGAATTCAGGCAGCCACACTCAGTGTCAAATGGACTTTTAAACGGAAACCTGGCCAGGTTAAACGAACTCTCAAACTTCAACAATTATAACATTCAGCAGTCACTGGAACATTGAGAAACTGTCTATTTCCTTTGCCAGGGTAGCTCCTGGTGACTGCTACTCCCTGACCAGGAAAAGCTTTCTGCAAATGTCACAACAGGTAACTCAGATGATTTTGGTCCAGTATCTGGGGTCTGGGCTTTGGCCTGCAGGTTCCTTTCTTCATACTCTGCCTGCCGGGCCAAGGATTGTTTCCTTTCCTGCTCCTCCCGACGTCTACAATGCTCCCGCCAGGGTTATAATAACCCAAAACCCTGGTCGAGTGTGTACAGCGGTGGGGGTGACACCAGCCTCCAGCTGCATCCGCACAAGCTGCCGGGTAAGTTCCTCCACTTCCTTCTGCAGGAGGTCCAGATCCAATGTTGGTGGCTGGTTCAGTTCTTGCAGGTCTCGGCCGAGGGAGTCCTCCTGATCCATCTCACACTTCGGTGCTCACTCACCTCCCTCCGCCATGTTGCTTTCCAGCACTTCCTCCTCGGTCTGGTTTCACTCCACTAAGCCTGTCTTCATGGACGATTCTTCCTCTTATTCCCGCCATCCCAGACCAGGAGGTGAACTTCTCTCATTGATGGGCATACTTCTCTCACATAGTAGTACTGGTGAGAGGCGGCCATGACTCTCGCGCCATTTCTCCAGGCTCCAGCCACGATAACACGCCCCACTCCTCCTGCACACCACATGGTGCTATAATGGTGGCGGTTTTGGTGGCAATTTACAGTTCAACAGTCTCTAAATAAAGCACAGTCTCTGAGGAGCACAAGACCCACTTCAATGGATCAATCCATCCTGTTCGTGACGCCAAGTTGGAACACCCTTCAGAGCCATTGGATACTTGGTACCGGGTCCGGTACTTAAAGGGGATGTGTCACGGTGGTGACCCAGTCCATGGCCCTGGGTGCCCAAGTAAAAGGGAATGTCTTTAAAGGGGTTTGAATAAAGTAATAAAAAGTTTGTGACGCCACCTTTGGTACTCAGTCAGGGGTGACCGCAGCTGCTTATAGGGGTCCACTGGGTGATGTTATGGCAGCTGGGATGGTATGGCTTCCCACAGGTGAAGCTGGGTCCCCAGGGCTCCCAGTGTATAGATAAAGATGGTGGGTGGTGTAGCAAGAAACAGAGGACACAGGTTTGCAGTCTCTTTACCTGGTTTATTGCTGAATTCAGGCAGCCACACTCCAGGGTACCAGATCATGGATGCAGGTGTGATCCGACCGGCTTGGAAGCGAGTTGGGAGTCCCCCTTACCAGGTGGGGTTAGAAGCCATCCCTCTAGCACTGTGGTGTAGTCCCTTGCTGCCTTAAACCTCTCACAAGGTCCTCATGTTTGCTCTGTGCTCCAGGTTGGTAGGACACTACCCGTACGACAGGAAGCTTGAGCCATTTTACAGCGTCTCTATCACGATCCGGGTGCTACTGTGTCCTCAGGTGTAAGGGCGGACAGGTGACTTGTAATCCAGCTGTCCTACCGGTTTCTGCTGTGAGACATGGAGTCCCTCACAACCCCAGTCTTCCGGCTACCGGTGTCTGCACTCAGTAGGGAGGTAGCTCAGTTGAGGCTAACACCCCAGTTCTTCACTCTGCTGCACTTCACTTCCCCTACACGCTTTCTACAATCTGTTCTGCTTTCCCCTTTTTCTCTTTCCAGGAGCTGCAGCACCTCTCGTGGCTGCACGGCTCCTCTCTTTCCTCTCTGCCTCAGACTGCTCCAGTCTGCTGTCTGGCACTCACTCCCTCCTCACACTCACTGACTAACTTCCCCTTCAGACCAGAATATATATAGGGGAGCCACCCACAAGCTAGATCAGAGCTCCCCCTTCTAGCCTGGAGTATTAACATGTTGCATGCTTGTGATTACCTGTTACAAGAGATCCTTCCTCGCTTCCAAGCATGATATCACTCTCCCCGTGAGGAAAGCAATGCCACTGTAACAACCAGGAACCTGGCATGTTACATCTAGAATCTGTGCAATGAAATCTCAAAACTATCAAAAGATTCTAGAGAGAAATGTGATGCCCAGTGTCAGAAAGCCTGGTCCGTCACAGATCATGGGTCTTGCAACAGGATAATGACCCAAAACACACAGCTAAAAACACCCAAGAATGGCAAAGAGGAAAACATTGGACTATTCTGAAGTGACCTTCTATGAGCCCTGACCTAAATCCTATAGAGCATCTTTGGAAAGAGCTGAAACATGCCATCTGGAAAAGGTAGCCTTCAAACACGAGACAGCTGGAACAGTTTGCTCTTGAGGGGTGGCCCAAAATACCTGTCAAGAGTTGCAGAAGTCTCATTGACAGTTACAGGAATCGTTTGATAGCAGTGATTGCCTCAAAAGGTTGTTCAACAAACTATTAAGTTAAGGATACCAACATTTCTGTCCAGGACTATTTCATGAGTTTTGTTTTTTTTATTCTGTGGAAGCATGGTTGAAAAGCAATGTCTGGCTTTCATTTGTTCATTTTCATAGATTTTTTGTTTATTATTACTTTTGTCAGATTCAAGTTATTTCTGTGATCATTGTGGATTTTCCTGCCAGTAAACAAGGGGTACCAACAATTTTGACCATGTGTGTGTATATATATATATGTATATATATATATAGAGAGAGAGAGAGAGAGAGAGAGAGAGAGAAAACCAACCAGCACTCCTAATGTGAACACGTGCAAGCTGCAAACTGCATCATATAGATAACAAAAGAACAGCAGCACATGTACATGAATCTAGGCCATGTGAAAACACAGACAAATATTCAATATGAATTATACTTCTCAAAAATATTTTTTTCAAAAAAATTTTTTTCATAAAACTTACAGTAATAGATGAAATGAAGATTCTTAGCGCATAAATTGGCCAATTCATGTGTGCCCATCATTTTTTTTTCTCTATTTAGTTATTGGATGTTGACTGCATCCAGACTGATCTTGCACTCCTCCCATTGACCTTGCAGGTGGCGGTAATCAATTCTACCTGCCCATAAATTGTAGGTTTAGCCCTGAGTGACATGTTTTGTCCATAGTTGTAGGCTGGTGGCCCAAAAGTGGCATGTATGGTAGAGTAGGACCCATCAGAAGGAGATCACCTTGCCGTGGTTGATGGGCACACATGAATTGGCCGATTTATGAGCTAAGAATCTTCATTTCATCTATTACTGTAAGTTTTATGAAAAAAATATTTTTGAGAAGTATAATTCATATTGAATATTTGTCTGTGTTTTCACATGGCCTAGATTCATGTACATGTGCTGCTGTTCATTTTTATCTATATGATGCAGTTTGCAGCTTGCACGTGTTCACACTAGGAGTGCTGGTTGGTATATATATATATATATATATATATATATATATATATATATATATATATATATATATACACACTGCTGAAAAAAATAAATGGAACACTTAAACAACAGAATATAACTTCAAGTAAATCAAACTTCTGTGAAATCAAACTGTCCACTTTGGAAGCAACACTGTTTGACAAACAAGTTCACATACTGTTGTGAAAATGGAATGGACAACAGATGGAAATTATTGGCAATTATCAAGCCACACTCAATAAAGGAGTTGTTCTGCAGGTAGGGACCACAGACCACATCTCAGTACCAATGCTTTCTGGCTGATGTTTTGGTCACTTTTGAATGTTGGTTGTGCTTTCACACTCGTGGTAGCATGAGACGGACTCTACAGCCACACAAGTGGCTCAGGTAGTGCAGCTCATCCAGGAAGGCACATCAATGCAAGCTGTGGCAAGAAGGTTTGCTGTGTCTGTCAGTGTAGTGTCCAGAGGCTGGAGGTGCGACCAGGAGACAGGCCAGTACACCATAAGACATGGAGGGGGCCGTAGGAGGGCAACAACTCAGCAGCAGGACCGCTACCTCAGCCTTTGTGCAAGGAGGAACAGGAGGAGCACTGCCAGAGCCCTGCAAAGTGACCTCCAGCAGGCCACAAATGTGCATGTGTCTGCACAAACGGTTAGAAACCGACTCCATGAGGATAGTCTGAGTGCCCGACGTCCACAGATGGGGGTTGTGCTCACAGTCCAACACCGTGCAGGACGCTTGGCATTTGCCACAGAACACCAGAATTGGCTAATTCACTACTGGCGCCCTGTGCTCTTCTCAGATGAAAGCAGGTTCACACTAAGCATATGTGACAGACGTGACAGAGTTTGGAGATGCCGTGGAGGGTGATCTGCTGCCTGCAACATCCTTCAGCATGACCGGTTTGGAAGTGGGTCAGTAATGGTGTGGGGTGGCATTTCTTTGGAGGGCCGCACAGCCCTCCATGTGCTTGCCAGAGGTAGCCTGACTGCCATTAGGTACCGAGATGAGATCCTCAGACTCCTTGTGAGACCATATGCTGGTGCGGTTGGCCCTGGGTTCCTCATAATGCAGGACAATGCCAGACCTCATGTGGCTAAAGTGTGTCAGAAGTTCCTTCAAGATGAAGGCATTGAAGCTATGGACTGGCCTGCCCATTCCCCAGACCTGAATCCGATTGAACACATCTGTGACATCATGTCTCGACCATCCACTAACATCACGTTGCACCACAGACTGTCCAGGTGTTGGCAAATTCTTTAGTCCAAGTCTGGGAGGAGATTCCTCAGGAGACCATCCGCCACCTCATCAGGAGCATGCCCAGGCATTGTAGGGAGGTCATACAGGCACGTGGAGGCCTCACACGTTACTGAGCATCATTTCTTTGTCTTGAGGCATTTCCTCTGAAGTTGGATCAGCCTGTAACTTCATTTTCCACTTTGATTTTGAGCATCATTCCAACTCCAGATCTCCGTGGGATATTAGTTGTGATTTACGTTGATAATTTTTAGGTTTTATTGTTCTCAACAGATTCCACTCTGTAATGAATAAAGATTTACAACTGGAATATTTCAATCAGTGATATTTATATATTTATTTATTTTTATAATTAATATCTCACATTTTTATTCAAGAAATGTAGCTGACCGGTGCTGTTGGCATCCTGTTTAAGTAGCAATTATGTGTCCTTTACCTATAGCACATAATTAACTAGAAGGTAGCTCTTATTATATTTTTTCACTGTTGTTTGTGGTGCAATAGCATATCTGTCATATCACTAAATTTGAAATTTCTTTATCTTGAACTATGGAAAGGGCATGAATGTCTCTTGTGAATTTTCAAGGATTGCTTTTTACAAATATTCTATGTCCTGATATTTCATCTGCTGCAAAACTCAGCTGTTTAAATAAACCTTTATATCTTCCCAAGTCATCCTCCTTTGTCTAATTTTCAGTGAAGCATAGTAGGGACAGCTGGCTAAAACCAAAGAGGCATCAGGCCTACTGGGTTTCTGTGCCAGTATGCTTACAAGTTTTTATTCGCCCAATTTATGTGATCCCAGGCTATGAGGCAGTCTTTCTTTAGACTCCCCATATGATTGCTGTTGTTCTAGGTGAAGATTCTATTGAGGAAAAAATCAATAGTAGTTTACAGAAAATGAAGACTGTCCCATTGCAGGAAAAAAGCCAAAGTCTGTTTCCCAGACTGACCATCTGGGTTTTTATGGCATGAACTCAACCACAAAAGCAAAAAGCAGCAGAGAGGAAAGAGGTATTCATTTAGACTTGGATTGAATAACTACAACTTTTTTTAAGGAAGAGATTTTCAAGTAGAAAATATACATTTTTTTATGATAACGTTTGTTTTATGCATGTGTCAAATATTCGTATTGGTTTGATGATGTAAATCCTGAAAACATAAATGTAATTGTTACCTTGAATTACTTATTCAAAATTTAGATGATATATCCTATTTGCCATAGGTTAAATAGCTGTACCTCATTTGTGCATGAAAGTAGATGACTAAAAGGATTTAACCCCATCACTCTTGGGTGATTTTTCATTTTTCCCCTTTTTTTTTTTGCTCTTTTTCTCCTAAGAGCCACAACTTTTCTATTTTTCCATCAATATAGCTGTGCGCCACCAAAATTAATTTTTCTAATTGCATGGTGCCTAGAGTGAAAAATAGTGGTGGCAGTGGGGCTCTATGAGTGTTCCTGGTTTTAGGGAGCTTCATTTCATTGATGGTATCATGAATTCACAGATGTTCTGCTCTATAATGAAAGAAATGATGCTTTCATCACTCCGTGTCCTTGGTAAATGTACACTTTTCCAACATGACAATGAGACAAAACACTCATCTGTTGCATTTCTGAAGAAGAACAGGGTGAAACTAATTCAGTGGCCAAGTATGTCTCCTGATCTGAACCCAATCAAACACCAATGGGAAATTCTCAAAAGACAAGAGAGCATCACTCTACATCCAGCATCCAGGCTCTAAAAGAGGACGTTCTTGAATAATGAAAATGAAAACTAGGAGCTGTCCATAAAAAATACTAGATGGAATAGTTCTTGATATGGGAGTATTCATTTTTTCAACAACTAATTTGAGTAAAACTGAAGATTTCCTAATGAGTTATATTATTAAATTAACTTTCATGTTATGGGTTAAAAATATTCTGTGAAACTCAATCTTGTCAAAATGTTGGGACTTGTTCCAATATTAAGTGAGATATTGATTAATATCTTACCCATGGGGGTGTAATCATTTATGCTAAGCACTGTACCTGTGTATGTGTGTGTCACAGCAGTAACAAGAAGGCAGCCATGGCCATGAACAAGCAGACTACCTGGGGATGTGTTCCTATACACTCTAAAACTGTCCAATCAGTTTCACGGCACATTCAGATGTCAGTTTTTTCGTGTGTGTTCTGTCCATGTTTTTCACAGATACAACTTGTAGGTTTTATAATCTGCCCCTCTCTCTGGTTATCCACAGTCATATGTGCAGGGGTGGGTGGGGGGACTCCTATATGCACACCCAGATATTTGCTTAACACTGCCACCTGCTCTATCTCCGTGGGCCGCGCTCCTAGTGCGGTCAGCATCTGCCTCAACTCAGTCGGTCGATTCTCTGCCATCTGGGTGACAGCCCTGCCGTGTGGGTCCGCCAAGGAGCAGCCCTCTTTGTGGAGCGCCCGCCAAGGCTGTGGGGATACTCGGTACCGGGCGGTTCTTAAAGGGGATGTGTCACAGCAGCAGTGACCTGGTCCGTGGCCCTGGGCATCCAATAAAAGAGTCAATGTAATGAAAGGGGAATTAAGTTTATAAGGGATATTGTTTGTGACGCCACCTGTGGTATTCGGCAAGGGATAGCCAACGCTGCTTAAAGAGACTGCTGGGGCTGATGGTGATGCAGCAGAGTTGGTACAGCTCTCCACAGGTAGAGCTAAGTCCCAGGGCACTTATGATAGAAGATAGTAAAAAGATAGTAGTGATGATTGTAGTGCAGAGTAGATGGTGCAGTAAATTACTCTAAGCACACAGCAGGGTGGAATTTTCACACTTTTACTCACAGTTTGTGGTGCAGTCCATGACACTGAATACAGATGGTAATGGAGATCTGGGCAGCCTGGAAGCAGTTCAGAATCCCCCTAGCCAGGTAGGGTTGGAAGCCTCCCTACTCTGCAGCCATGTCACTCCCTCGTGGTGGCTCCAGGCTCTCTAGTTTGCTGCTGTGCCTTTGGGCATCAGATGTGGCCAGGAGACCTGCAATCTCCTGTTCTCCGGATTCAGTTTTGGGGCATACTGTTCCCACATAACCACGGACTCCGATGTCCGGTCTGTTGCGCTCAGTCCTGGGGTGAGCTCAATCGCAGCTCCTATGAGGGAGACATTGCCACTGTGGCATCCGGACTCCTGGGGTGCCACATTCACATCTGAACTAATCTGTTCCTGTTGGTGTTCACTGCCCCAAGCAGCCAAGTGTTGTATTAGGGTCTCCCAATTGTCCTTTGGCAACCACTCTAGATCTCTTCCAGAGCAAAGAGCTCTCAGATCTTCCTTCTTGAACTTTTTGTAGAAGGAGTCTGCCAACTCTTTTCCCAAGTCACGACACAGTAACTTTGACTTTGTGGATTGTAATAATCACATAGGCAGGTTAACAATGCAACTATTTTTTTAGTTCCTCACATCCAAACGATAGATGTCACAATCATAGCATGTGTATCAAGCTCCGGACGGCAACAACAGTCCTTAAAATAGTTCCTCACATCCAGAAGATAATTTCACGATCACGACCTTAGCATGTGTATCAAGCTCTATCTGGCAATCGATCTCCATAGGCCATCCATAGCGGGGTACCAGGACCTCATGAACACATCCTCACCCCTCAGCGTTACTTGGCTTATTGTTCTCCCTCTCCTAGGATCAGCCCCCTACATGAGATCCACGTCTACTGTCACTGAATGTAAACATTGATTCTTGAGAAATTTGTGCACCTAAGGCTACTTTCACACTAGCGTTAACTGCATTCTGCCACAATGCGTTTTTTTACCGAAAAAACGCATCCTGCAAAAGTGTTTGCAGGATGCGTTTTTTCACCATTGATTAACATTAAGCGACGCATTGTGACGGATTGCCACACGTCGCACCCGTCGTACGACGGATGCGTCGTGCAGTGGCGGACCGTCGGGAGCAAAAAACGTTGTAAACGTCTTTTCCGACCGCGCATGCGCTGCCGGAACTCCGCCCCCACCTCCCCGCACCTCACAATGGGGCTGCCCCCGTTGTGCGGCGGAGACAACGCTAGCGTCGGGAACGTCGGCCCGACGCACAGCGACGGGCCGAGCCCGACGCTAGTGTGAAAGTAGCCTTAAACTGACAAAGACGAAAATCTCTAAGAAACACAACCATAAGATCAACGTACCAGTTCTCTGTGCTGGAAAACGTCTGTGGCCAGCTCCTCACATGGCTCAACTGGTAAAACTAATTATCACAGGTGTTTGGGATTGATTTCAGTGATCCAGAGAGCCCTGAGACACAATACCATTCATGAGTTTATTTGAAAAACAAATTCACTGTCAAAACCCGCTACGGTATATTAGCATTGAAATATAACTTTTAATTCCTAATAATAAAATAAAAGAGCTCAAATTATATTCTTATGTCTAAAATAAAGTTGACTATGACAACTGGAGGCACTATTGTTTAATATTCTAATGACTCTCCTATTAGGAATAGGAAGCACTACCACTTATTATATGCTTCTAAATCATTTTGCTACAGTGTTATGTGGAAGCAATATTATGACAATGTTTAAAATACTATTAGCATCTATAAATTGGGAATTGATGCCATGCTAATATTTACAGAATACAGCTATGGTTATCTTTTTAGCAGTATTCGAAATATTACTATTATTGCTACTAATTTCACAATCCAGCAAATAAATATCACAGATGTGCAACTTTAAACCGTAGATTAGCGCTCATATCTATAATCCAACACTATGGTTGGCATGCATAATGTGACATTTGTGATATCATCCTAATTACCAGTTATCCTAAATCAAAAGGAAGAATATGCACCGTTATCAGACAGTCAAAGTATAGAGCCAAAAGATCATATGGCTAATGTGACCTAACAATTCATCCTATTCTGACCTAACTAGTCATCATATTGAACATCCCTAGGCATTTCATCAGCTCAGAAAACTGTATTGATTCATTAGGGCCGAAATCTAAAACAAGATCATATGGACATTGTGGCCTAACTAGTTGTCATATTATGACCTAATTAGTCATCATACTGTGACCTAGCTAGTCGTCATACTGTGACCTAGCTAGTTGTTATATTTGTGACCAATCTAGGTGTCATATTGTGACCTAGCTGGTCATCATACTGTGACCTTAATAGTCGTCATATTGTGACCTAGCTGGTCATCACACTGTGACCTAACTAGTCGTCATATTGTGACCTATCTGGTCATCATATTGTGACCTAGCTAGTCATCATTTTGAACATCCCTTTAGCTCAGATAACTGCATTGATTCATCGGGGATAGGCAGTACACTAAAGGTAACAATTTCTAAGTTTATTAGAACAATGCTAATGGTGTGCAGTGTAGCCTGCACATACTGACGAGGTTGCTGGCCTGCCTAGCCCAAGATGAATCAAGGCAGTTACCTGAGCTCTTCTTCCAAATGTGACTCGCAATCTAATTATACAACACCTACAAACAATAGAGACAATTTTATAGAAAGCCTTTTCTCTATCTTTATGTTTTGGACATTTAGGGAGCATCAAATAAGTAGGTTAGAAAAACGTCATGAAAATATGTCACTTGATTAGTTTTGACTAAGAGATGCGATCACATGACAGATCACATGGCAGATAACAGGAACTCACTAAGATCATTATGGAGATGCTAGGAAGGAAACATTTGACCAGGATATGATGTCTCAGGTCAGGGAACAGGAATTTAACCTGTTCATGTATATTACTCCAAAAGAGAAAGGGACAACTTGGGAAAAGTTAGTATTAAATGCAACATCTATGTAAACCAAAATAGACTGGAAATTATGAATAATTTATGGAGAAGTGGATAAAATAAAGAAAGTCCACCCCCACCTCCCCGGAAGTGAGGTATGACACAATCTGAGGAAAAGGAAAGCTAGTTTATCTCCCCATGTCTGTTATCAAGGTAACAGCACTCTGTGCCCAGAGGAAATACCCACCGCTGTGGGATTCCTTAGATATTTTCAAGCAAAGGCACTTTAATTATTGGTGTGACAGTCATGTACCTATACATAGACTGTTGTGAATTCCGTTCTCGAACTCCCTCCTGTGGTCATGAATGGTACTTCGTTGAGTTCTGTCCGTGGACTCCCTCTGGTGGCTGTGAGTGGAGCTGCTGGTTCTGAGATTCCTTCCCCACCTGCCCTCGTTTAGGGCTAGGCTGGATTCTCTATTTAAC
The DNA here is from genome assembly GCF_051348905.1 of Ranitomeya variabilis. Classification (NCBI taxonomy): domain Eukaryota; kingdom Metazoa; phylum Chordata; class Amphibia; order Anura; family Dendrobatidae; genus Ranitomeya; species Ranitomeya variabilis. The sequence goes on along the minus strand of NC_135232.1, from coordinate 444,505,421 downwards.
TCCACTCAGATCGTTACTCCATGCCAGCTGTCAATGTTCTAGTACTGGTTCAGATCTCTCCTGGATCTTTCTGAGGACCTGTCTACTCCAGCGAAGCTAAGTTCCTGCTTGTTCATTTGTTACATATGGTTTTTCTTGCTAAGTTCTAGTCCAGCTTGCTATCATGAAACTGCCTGGCTAGCTGGAAGCTCTGGGGGTGCAGAGTGGCACCACCGCACCGTGAGTCGGTGCGGGGGTATTTTTTGCACACTCTGCGTGGTTTTGTAGTTTTTTGTGTTGACCGCAAAGATCCCTTTTCTATCCTCAATCTGTTTAGTTAGACTGGCCTCCCTTTGCTAAAGCCTATTTCATCCTGTGTTTGTGATTTCCTCTTCTCACAGTCAATACTTGTGGGGGGCTGCTTTTACCTTTGGGGAAATTTCTCTGAGGCAAGTGAGGCTTTGTTTCCTTTCTTTAGGGGTAGTTAGCTCTTAGGCTGTGAAGAGGCGTCTAGGCAGAGTCAGGCACGCTCCACGGCTATTTCTAGTTGTGTTGATAGGAGTAGGGTTTGCGGTCAGCAGAGTTCCCATTTCCCTAGAGCTCGTCCCGATTCCGTGTTTAACTATCAGGTCATTCCTGGTGCACCTAACCACCAGGTCCATAACAATAGACATTACATAAGACGTTCAGTCTGTGACTCATACAATATTAAGTTACCGACGGGTAGTTGTGGGAGCTTGAATTCTGAGGAGGGAGACAGATTAGGTAGCACATGCACTGTGGTCTAGAAGGTACCAATAGTGCCATCAAATTGCATGTCGACCGGCACATACATACTCAATAGCTAGAGCCGAGAGGCAGAGCAGAGGATGCATAAACACAGAAGAGAATTTGCAGCCCGGTTACCCAGGATGCCTTGACGCTCTCATGCAACCAAGACTGTAAGTGGGCACCCCACTTGTCCAGGGCCACGGCACTTACTCGGGTGCCCCAGGTGGTGACGCTGGCTCTGTGCACCACTGTGGGATTCCTTAGATATTTTCAAGCAAAGGCACTTTAGAAGCACAGAGACACTTTATTATTCTACATAGCAACAACTTCAGTGTTTATCATGCTGGTACTTCACAATAGCAAGTACACTCCCTGATGATATCTCCTAACGGAGAAAGAAACGCGTTGGGACGGGACCTCTTTTTGGGATAATAGCTCCACTTGGGAAATGCCCTTGTTAGGGCAGGAGCAACTGCAGAGGGCACGACAGGGCAGAGTGAGGGATGTTTCTACCCACATGGATGTGACCCGGAGAACTGTCTGCACTTTAATTGGGTGAGATCCACAATGTTTCTTCCTTTTTCATTCACTTATTGCAGTGTGACACTTTACTCATTTAGTCCTAGCAGCACTAATCAGATACATTAGGTAGCATTCTTACTAAAGGAGGGGAAATCTTTTTTGTGGTTTATAGTATCCTGATAGTAGGTGTTAGGTTTGGATTTGGGCTGTTGCTGCTCCTCTGAATTTTTAAGTTATAATTAAAAGTTAATTTTTAATAAGTATCCTCTAGGCTGGATGTATTTGTAATACTGAGGAAGTACCCTGTTAAAGATATTATTGCTTAATATTGTTGGTTAGTTTTGAACCTAGGACCCCAACATCTCAGCCACTATTCTGCATGAGAAAATAATCTTTCTCTCACAGGCAAGAAAGGCAGAACCCAAAACTAATTTAGGAGCTACAAGACTGCAAGCAAGAACACTTCTTGAAGTATATAGATGTCACGATATAAGTAGCGACCCCATGGGGGGGTTGGTCGGCGGACAGCACGACACACAACGGGATGGTAAAGGAGTGAGGAAGGCCTTACCATTAGGGAAATGAGGAATGGTCATCTCCTGCTCAAATTTGAGCCTGAACCTGCACTCCCCTAACACCCTAAGTGGGTCCTTCCCCCCACCGCCATCAGGAACTTCACCTCTCGCTGTCACCTCACACTGCCCTGGCTAGAGCACTGGCCAGCAAGGGTGCTAAACCACTGCAGATAGTACAACACAGGGGACAGTGACAAGCACGAGACAGACGGAGTAATAACATAACTTAGCTTTACAACTTCCTCTGCTGCAAAGCACCGCACAGCAGAAAAAATACACCAGGATCACAAACTCATGAAACCAGTTGATAAACCACAGCAGCCAGCAAGCTCCTTACTCCAGGCTTCGTCACTGTAGATTGATCTATCACCGACAGTCAGCTGATGCACAGGTGACTATTTAGAGGATGGTGGAAGTGGTCACCACCCACATCAGCTGACCTAACAACTCGGCAGTTACAACAGATAGCCAGCAAGGGAAACTGATATTACCCTCCACTGGTTCTGAAAGGAAAAAAGCTTAATTTAAAGCATAGTGGAACCAGAGCTGCCACGAAACCAAAAATGGATCATGACAATAGATCATTAGATTTATTACTTCTGTAGTTGCTGCAAAACTGATGCAGTATGTTACTATAAGAAGAACCGAATCTCTACTGGACTAAATATTGAGGATAAAAGTAGACAAACTGCTCAAAACATTCTACAGATGTAGAAGACCATATCACTATCAATTATGTGTAGACAGTGGTCATAAATATTGGATGACTCAGTGCTGCAGAATTCTTCCATCAATCATTCTGAGATCCTGATACAACTGAACAAAAACCCATTTCATATGGATTTGTTAACTGGCAAAATCATTCTAATAATTATACCCTTCTAGAAAGCTATTTAAACTACTGTTTACTGGTGGAATGACAGCAGGTGATTTAAGGTCCATTGGCACACTGCCTGTGAAACACTCACTTCGCTTTTAATCTTAAGCTTCTCTAAACTGTTTTATTGTGTGTTCTAATTTTGGAGATTTGGCTCATGCAGAAAGTTTATACTGCTAAAGTCAATTTTACAATGGAAGTGGATATTTTAGTAAAACAGAGGTCTTGCACTTTAGTCTTTCTAAGAGGTGACAGCCAAACTAGATGCTTGGCAAAGTAGTTGATGTTATAAAATGATGTTTGGCAAGACTTTGTTATAAGTAGTCTTAGTAATATGCAGATTTTGGTAACTCCGTGTGAATATACCGTATATACTCGAGTATAAGCCGACCTGAGTATAAGCCGAGGTACCTAATTTTGCCACGGAAAACTGGATAAGCTTATTGATTCGAGTATAAGCCTGGTTTGCATTGTCCCCTTATCCTTGCCCTGGTATGCATGGCTCCCCGTCTTGTCCTGGTATGCATGCCTCCCCCGTCCTGTCCTGGTATGCATGGCTCCCCCATCTCTGTCCTGGTATACATGGCTCCTTATCCCCTATCCTTGTATGAATGGTTCCTATTTAAAGAAAAACCTATCCTACTCACCTTCCACGTGCCCTCGCAGCATCTCGTTGGTCCCGGCACCCTCTCAGCATCTCGTTGGTCCCGGCGCCGGCAGCTCTTCCTGTGCCGAGCGATCACGTAGCCCCGCTCATTAGGGTAATGAATATTGCCTCCACGCCTATGGGAGTGGAGAGGCATGCATATTCATTATGTCAAGCACCGCACACTGTTAAGGCAGATCAACGCATTTTGACATTTGTCTTACTCATGATCATGATCATGAGTACCTTGCACTCATGCTGCGCAATTATATTATTTGTACTTTGGATCAATTGATACCACTTTTCCTGGTGTCTGCCCCCAATTTGAGCTGCTTTGGCAACTTTTTGGCCCCCTGAAGGTGTTGTCTATGCCTTTGGCTTTGCCTCCCACTGAATGCAATGAGGTTCGAATATTTTCGCCAAACATCTTGACATTTGCCAATCTGAACTGAACATTGAAAGGTTTGCTCATCTCTAATCATGCACACCCCTTGAAAAATTAGGAACGAGGGTTGGATCATGACCCTGTAGATATGGTGGTGGAGGAAAAGTACACTAAAAATTAGAAAACATGAACTATATACTCTTGTTTGGGTGGGAAGGGGTGTATGGGAATACACCAGAAAAGAAACATTTTGTTTGGCTTTATGTTCCACTGCGGTCATGCGGGAGGGATGAGAAGTCTGTGCCAAACTAGGCCCTGTTCATTTTGATAAGAGTTAGCCTGTCGGCATTTTCCATTGCCAGGCAGATCCGTCTATCAGTTATTAAGCCCCCGATAGCACTAACCATCCAATGTGACAAAACACTAGCGGCAGGGCAGGCTAGCACCTCCAAGATGTAGAGGGACAGTTCATGTAACATGTCTAGCTTGGACACCCAACAGTTGTACGGCATAAAGGAATCACGGAGGATTGGTATGGTTAGCTAGGTACTCCTTCACCGTCTTCCAAAACTTTTCCCTCCTTGTCAGAGTACCCCGCGCATCAGTGTCTGGGCACTGAGCGTACCTAATGAAACTGTCACAGATCTTTGATAGTCTTCCCCTGCCTCTGATGGACCTGCTGTGTGTCTCCCTTGTCTCTCTTCCTTGGTTGCCCAATCAACTATGACCTATGCCGCCAGTGTTGGCATATATGATTCATTTATCTCCAGAGAAACATTTTAAAATAAGAAGTCCTGAACCATGTTGGGGAAACTTCTCCAACCCATCAGGGGTCACCAAAGATGCATGATGGGGCCTTTCATCCATTCAAAAAATGTAGATTTACTTATATAAACTTTTATACCATCCAGGGGCAGAAATATCATTGGTGCAATCAGTCTAGCTGCACAGGGGCCCAAGAGGTAAGGGGGACCATTTCTACCTCCAAAGTAAAGCGTATGAATTATGTGCAATGGCTGTCAAAAACTAGAAGGAGGTACTGCAATACACCCTGGAAGAGACGTAGAAGAGTGCCTCAGAAAACTGTTTTTTATTATTTGGAAGGAGTGGGCCTTGTAGACTTATGCATCCCATGCACTATGTGCATGGGATGCCAAAAATTATAAAAAGGCACTGAGATGCACCCTGAAAGAGATGTAGAGGAGGGCCTCAGAAAACAATTTTTTTAGAATTTGGAGTGAGACTCCTAGATTTGTAAAGCCAATGCACTATGTGTAATAGCTTCGAAAAATTAGAAGGAGGCATTGCGATACACCCTTGAAGAGACATAGAGGAAGTACTCAGAAAACCTTTTTTAAGTATTTGGAAGCAGTGGGACTCCTAGACTTGTAAAGTCGATGCACTATGTGCAAGGAATGCCAAAAATTATAATAAGGCACTGCGATAAACATTGGAAGAGACATATAGGAGGGCCTCAGAAATTTTCTATATATGGATGATTTTACAGGTAAGTTGGAATGAGCAAAGTGCTCAGTGAAACTCGAATATCTCTCAAGTATCTGGGTGCATGGATATGCTTGTTACTCGGCGAGCATTGAGTGGTGCTCAATTTAAAATCGGAATCCCTGCCCCGCATGTTTGGCGCCTGTTAACAGTCACTAAGCATGGGGGAATGTCTGCTGTTCACACTAATGCCGTAGCCATCTTGCGAGTGGCATTGCTGTGATTGGCTGACCGTATTACATCATCAGGGGTATAAAATGGCAGGTGCCACCATGTTCGGCTCACTGACGCTATTGCACAGCTCAGAGACAGTTCATATTGGAAGGAGAAAGTGCTTATCCAGGCCTGTGTGTGCACAGTTTAACTGTCATGACTCAGCTGTTGGGTGACCTGGAACAGGGGCTCCTTCCCTGTCCCTACCACTAGGGGGCGCCCTAGCTTGCCCTTTTCCCAGTATACTTTAGAAGGTGAAGATGCCGGGGCCTCCACCCTTGCCTTATCTCCTGAATCAGCCCTCCATCGGTTCCCTTCCCCCACCCAGGTTAGAGGGGAGCTGCCATGCACCGCACTACACCAACCCGACAAATAAGGCAACACGAACAAGGGTAACTGAAAATTCCAGGCATACAAAAATTCACTCACATATAACAGAGGAATGCACTGGGGAGTGGAGGATGGGGAAAAAAGAAAATAAGAGGAGGGAAGGGAATTATCACACTTAAAAACGCATGCAACAGTCACAGATAACTACTCCAAACTCCAACTCATACAAGCACCATAGCACCTCTCCTCCAAGCCATGCAGCATAAGCTATCTCTGATGATGTGTCAATCAGGACCCAGATTATATAGGGAATAGGAGTGGTTAACCAAGCTCAGCTGAGAGCACAGACTCCCAAAGCTCCCAACTTGGCCGATTAACCCCTGTTCTGCCAAAAGAAATTAACACCATTTAAAAAGAAAGTGAATGCTTCTACTCCTGCACAGAAAAGAAGACGCTGCGGTCTTCTGGCTCCCCTCTGTTGCGATAAACCCGTGACATTAACTAATCTGAGTCCTCTAACATTGATACTGGTGATGATACTGAACCATCATAATGACAGCCATTCTGAGGGCTAATATTGTCCTTTGTTGTTTGTATCAAATACATTGTGCATTGAGACTAGGGACAGTTGCAGGAGCAGGGAGAGTGGTAGAATGAAGGTTAAAGGCAGGGTTTCACAGTTCGTTGATAAATATACAGATGCTGTATGTGACCAGATTTATTTTTTTGGGGGGCGCAAAAATGTACTATTTTGTCATCAATAGAGTATTACGTGCATTGTGCTACATTTTTGTGATATATAACATTTCGTTGGTATCTAACATTCACAAAAAACATTGAACATTTTTTCTGGATTCAATTCCTCATCCATACAGTATTACATGCCCGGTGGTACATTTCATTGGCATCTAACATTCACAAAAAGTATAAAAAAAATGTTTTGGATTCAATTACTCATGCATAAACTATTATGTGCTCTGGGATACATTTTGGTGGTATATAACCCTCAAAAATGTATCCGTATTACACTCACTGGCCACTTTATTAGGTACACCTGTCCAACTTCTTGTTAACACTTAATTTCTAATCAGCCAATCACATGGCGGCAACTCAGTGCATTTAGGCATGTAGACATGGTCAAGACAATCTCCTGCAGTTCAAACCAAGCATCAGTATGGGGAAGAAAGGTGATTTGAGTGCCTTTGAACGTGGCATGGTTGTTGGTGCCAGAAGGGCTGGTCTGAGTATTTCAGAAACTGCTGATCTACTGGGATTTTCACGCACAACCATCTCTAGGGTTTACAGAGAATGGTCCGAAAAAGAAAAAAAATCCAGTGAGCGGCAGTTCTGTGGGCGGAAATGCCTTGTTGATGCCAGAGGTCAGAGGAGAATGGGCAGACTGGTTCGAGCTGATAGAAAGGCAACAGTGACTCAAATCGCCACCCGTTACAACCAAGGTAGGCCTAAGAGCATCTCTGAACGCACAGTGCGTCGAACTTTGAGGCAGATGGGCTACAGCAGCAGAAGACCACACCGGGTACCACTCCTTTCAGCTAAGAACAGGAAACTGAGGCTACAATTTGCACAAGCTCATCGAAATTGGACAGTAGAAGATTGGAAAAACGTTGCTTGGTCTGATGAGTCTCGATTTCTGCTGCGACATTCGGATGGTAGGGTCAGAATTTGGCGTAAACAACATGAAATCTTTGGGATGTGGTGGAACGGGAGATTCGCATCAGGGATGTGCAGCCGACAAATCTGCGGCAACTGTGTGATGCCATCATGTCAATATGGACCAAAATCTCTGAGGAATGCTTCCAGCACCTTGTTGAATCTATGCCACAAAGAATTGAGGCAGTTCTGAAGGCAAAAGGGGTCCAACCTGTTACTAGCATGGTGTACCTAATAAAGTGGCCAGTGAGTGTATATAGGTTCAGCAGCGAGAGCCACAGATCTTTCTGGTCTGTTAAACCTTTCAACAATTCTGCAATGGTGTGCTGTATGTCAACTAAACTTTTTAATTTAAGCATTGCATGTTGCCACTTTGCCAAGGCAGGTATGCAATTCTTTCAACTTGCGACTGATATGGATGATAATTCTGAAATAGAGGATGAGGAGGAGGGGAGACCCTGATGCAACTTGACCCACAATTCTAGGCTTCGGTAGCACATGTGCAGCCCCAGGGTCTGGCTTGATCCTGACCTCCAGCAGGTTCACCCAGTGCACCATCAAGGAAATGTAGTATCTCTGCCCACAAGCACTTGTCCATGTGTCAGTGGTTAAGTGGACCTTTCCAGTAACTGCATTGGTCAGGGCATGGGTTACACTATGGGACACATGCTGTTGTAAGGTGGGTATGGCTTTCCAGGAGAAATAGTAGCGACTGGGGAGTGAGTACCGAGGGATGGCCACCACCCTGAGGTTGCGGAAAGCCTCAGTGTCCACAAGCCAAGCCTAAACGTCAACATTTCCAGGGACAGGAATCTTGAAATGTGGCCATTTAGGGTTTGGGCCTGTGGGTGGGTTGGTGCGTATTTCCAATTGTTTTCCAAGACCTGTGGTAGGGACAGCTGAACGCTCAGACAAGGAAGTGGATGTGGTTGCTGATGGTGATTGCGTATGTGCAATGACAGCTACAGGGCAGTAGGCAACCACGCTTATGGTCTGGACAGGGGATTGGAAAGCATGTGGCACAGAGTGTTTGGCCCACCTAGTCAGGTGCTTGAATGACATGTGACTGAGCATGCTGATGGTGATCAGGCTGGTAGTCGCCTGGCACCTGCTCAGCTTGTTATGACACAGGTTGGAAATGACCGTTCTGTTGTCTTCCGCACTTTCTGTAAAAAAAAAAGCGCATTAATGGGGAACACCTAAGCTATGGCCTGGGATCTGGCCGTTTGTGGTAGCTATGGGGAACAGCTGACCCTCTTCTCTCTCTGTCAGCCCCTCTGCCCCAATTTTAATTGTCTCAGAAAGGATTTTATCTTGTACATGGCAGAAATAATCTCTGGAGCACAATCAAACCTGCCAAAATGTCTAACATGTTAATCCCTACTACGCCACCCAACCCTAAATTATTTTCAGATATGAGCGGTATTATTACAGAATAGAATCTATTTTCTTAGTCCCTAAAGGGATTTTTTTGGTATATGGCAGCAACAAAGTCTGTAACGCAATCAAACGTTACAGACTAACCCTAAGTTATTTTAAGATATGAGCAGTGTTATTACAGTACAGAATCGATTTTAATTGTCCCTGAAAGGACTTTTTCTTGTATGTGGCAGCAACAAACTCTGGAATGCAATCAAACCTTCCGAAATGTCTCTAACATACTAATGCCTACTAAGCCACCCAACCCTAAATTATTATCAGATATGAGCGGTATTATTAGAGAATAGAATTTATTTTAATTAGCCCTGAAAAGAGCTGTTAGTTTAACGAAGCAGCAACAAGGACTGTTATCCAATCAACCCTGCTCTTCCTAATACAGCAGAAAATCCTTCCTAACATGCTGCTAACTGCAGTAGGATAGAATTAAATCAATTTGAATTAGCCTTTAAAAGGACAGTTGGTTAAAGATTGCACAATCAAGTAAATAAATGCTGTACAGCACACTGTCCCTTCTCCTGCAGCTCTCTCTATGCTATTTCTGAGTACAATGTAAGGAACATGACGTTACCAGGTCTTATATAGAACTGATTGTGGAAAAGCCGCGGAGACACCATCACGTGTTTCTCAACGCAAGCAATGAATAGCCAGGTCTTTCACCGGGAAGATACAACCACGGGAAGGGCAGCATGCAATAAATGACCTCAGGGAGAAACATGTGATGGTGTCTCCGTGGCTTTTCTACATGCATTTGCATATTTCCCTTAAGGGATGGGGGCAGTGTTCTGGATCACTGCGTTGAGAAACACGTGATGGTGTCTCCGCGGTGTTGGATGTTTTGATCTCCCCGAGGTCATTCATCCTTATGTTTATAGTCCTTTCACTAGGCACTGCTCCTAATAGCCAGTTTCCTACTCCACACTGATGAGGGGCAAATACCCCGAAACAGCTGTCTGTGGATGGATACCATGTTTTGGCATAGGTGGTTTTCCTTTATTGGATGCTGCCCTTCCCGTGGTTGTTCCTTCCCGGTGAAAGACCTGGCTATTCATTGCTTGCGTTGAGAAACACGTGATGGTGTCTCCGCGGTGTTGGATGTTTTGATCTCCCCGAGGTCATTCATCCTTATGTTTATATAGAACTGATGACTCTATGCAGGCGGCCAATCACAATAATGCAAGTAACCAAGATGGCTACGGCATTATTGTGATTGGCATGGAATTTTCGCATGTTTAGTGGTTGAAAATTAGGCATCAAACATGCGGAGTGGGGAATCGAGCATGGCGCCCAAGTACCCAGATACTCGATCGAGTACTGACCCTCTCAAACAGCAGGATTCTCAATCGTGCCTCAAGCACTGCTGAGCATGCTCGCACATCACTAATACTGACACATATAACTCCTTTAAAAAAGACCTTACTTTACACTATATGGTTAAAGTAAAATCTTTACTTAGAAAAGGGGTTGAGGATGATGTTATTGCTAGAAAAATGGCTGAAAAAGTGATACCAAAAAATCCTATAAAACCTTATTAGTATTTCTTATCCAAGATTCACAAGTCATTGACCCACCTTGCCTCCCCATTGTAACCAGTTGTGGGTCCGTCACGGAATTTGTATTTCAATTCCTAGACTGATATCTCAGACCCCTCCTACATAGTGTCCTGTTGTATCTGAAGGAAACAAAGATGCTATTACAGAATTTGGAGAATCTTTCTATACAGGAAAACACACGAAGATGGGATAAAAGCTGTGGAACATATTTTAATTTGTTAAAATTCACACACAATGGGTCTATTTTTATCTGTGGTATTTTGAGATTATTTTGAAACATAATGCTTTTTGCTTTGGAGATTAGTGGTTTGTTCAGACAACAGGTTGTGCCATGGGTACCCCAGTAGCTACTCTGGTAAATTTTTATTTTGCCCTCTGGGAGGAGCAGTACATCTATACAAAACATAATCCGTAATCCAATATATTAAACATTGATGTAGATATACAGATGATACTCTAGTCATCTGGTCAGGTGACCAAGATCAATTTTTTTACTTTGTTGCATATTTTAATATTAACTCCTGGAATATGGAATTTACGGCTGAATATGGGGGCATGACTATAAATTTTCTAGATGTCAATATTGCAAATCAAGAAGGTGGAATTTGGTTATCGAAAACCGAGTGCCACAAATTGATTGTTGCATTTTAATAGCAACCATTCATACCATATAAAAAAAAAATAATTACCCTACAATCAATTTATTTAACTTAAAAAAAAATTAATAACCGCCATGCCGATTTTTGTCTCAATAACAGGAACTGATGATGCAGTTACAGAAAAGGGGTTACCCTGAGTTGTTCATCCCTGAAGCATTCTCCAAAGCATTGCAAGTTGATAGGATTTGTTTACTATACACTAAAAGAAATAATAAAGCTAGTAATAGGTTTGTTTTCTCATTTTTATACAGCCACATGTCGAGCAATATTTGATGCATTATCCAACGTAACTGATGCTAACTAGGGTTGAGCGAAACGGGTCGATCATTTTCAAAAGTCGCCGACTTTTGGCTAAGTCGGCGTCTCATGAAACCCGATCCGACCCCTGTGCTTGTCGGCCATGCGGTACGCGACTTTCGCGCCAAAGTCGCGTTTCAATGACGCGAAAAGCGCCATTTCTCAGCCAATGAAGGTGAACGCAGAGTGTGGGCAGCGTGATGACATAGGTCCTGGTCCCCACCATCTTAGAGAAGGGCATTGCAGTGATTGGCTTGCTGTCTGCGGCGTCACAGGGGCTATAAAGGGGCGTTCCCGCCGACCGACATCTCACTGCTGCTGATCTGAGCTTAGGGAGAGGTTGCTGCCGCTTCGTCAGAAGCAGGGAGAGCGTTAGGCAGGGTCCACTAACCACCAAACCGCTTGTGCTGTAGCGATTTCCACTGTCCAACACCACCTTCGGTGTGCAGGAACAGTGGAAGCTATTTTTTATTTTTTTTTCCTCAGCGCTGTAGCTCATTGGGCTGCCCTAGAAGGCTCCGTGATAGCTGTATTGCTGTGTGTACGCCACTGTGGAAACCAACTGCTTTTTTCAAAGCACATATCCTCTTGTTCCTTTCTGCACAGCTATCTTTTTTGTTTGTCCACACTTTTTATTTAATTTGTGCATCAGTCCACTCCTATTGCTGCCTGCCATACCTGGCTTAGATTACTGCAGGGAGATAGTAATTGTAGGACAGTCCCTGTTTTTTTTTTTTGTTTTTTTTTTGTGGGAGATTAAGATTGGCATTTCTGCTACAGTGCCATCCCTGTGTGTGCCATCTCTCACTGAGTGGGCCATAGAAAGCCTATTTATTTTTTCCGTGATTTGTGTTCTAAATTCTACCTCAACACAAAAACACTACATCAATCAGTGGTAGAAAAATATTGGCCTCAGTCAGGGCTTGTGTGCCGCTGCTGTGTGTGCTATCTCTCATTCAGTGGGCTATAGAAAGCCTATTTATTTATTTATTTTTTTTTCTTATTATTTGGTTTCTAAAGTCTCCCTGAAAAAAAAAAAAAAAAACAGTGGGAGAGTAATATTGCCCTTTCAGCTTGTGTGCCAGTCTTGACTCCTGGGTGTGCCACCTCTCTCTCATTCAGTGGGCCATAGAAAGGCTATTTATTTTTTTGTTTTTTTTAATATTATTTGGTTTCTAAAGTCTCCCTGAAAATAAAAGAAAAAAAACTTAAGAAAACAGTGGGAGAGTAATATTGCCCTTTCAGCTTGTGTGCCAGTCTTGACTCCTGGGTGTGCCACCTCTCTCTCTCTAATTGTGGGCCATAGAAAGCCTTTTTTTGTTTGTTTGTTTTTTAATATTATTTGGTTTCTAAAGTCTCCCTTAAAAAACAAAAAATACATAAAAAAACAGTGGGAGAGTAATATTGCCCTTTCAGCTTGTGTGCCAGTCTTGACTCCTGGGTGTGCCACCTCTCTCTCTCATTCAGTGGGCCATAGAAAGGCTATTTATTTTTTTGGTTTTTTTAATATTATTTGGTTTCTAAAGTCTCCCTGAAAAAAAAAAAAAACATAAAAAAACAGTGGGAGAGTAATATTGCCCTTTCAGCTTGTGTGCCAGTCTTGACTCCTGGGTGTGCCACCTCTCTCTCTCATTCAGTGGGCCATAGAAAGGCTATTTATTTTTTTGGTTTTTTTAATATTATTTGGTTTCTAAAGTCTCCCTTAAAAAACAAAAAATACATAAAAAAAACAGTGGGAGAGTAATATTGCCCTTTCAGCTTGTGTGCCAGTCTTGACTCCTGGGTGTGCCACCTCTCTCTCTCTCATTCAGTGGGCCATAGAAAGCCTATTTATTTATTTTTTTAAATATTATTGGGTTTCTAAAGTCTCCCTTAAAAAACAAAAAATACATAAAAAAACAGTGGGAGAGTAATATTGCCCTTTCAGCTTGTGTGCCAGTCTTGACTCCTGGGTGTGCCACCTCTCTCATTCAGTGGGCCATAGAAAGCATTTTTTTTTTTTCCTTGATTTGTGTTCTAAAATCTACCTCAACACAAAAACACTACATCAATCAGTGGGAGAAAAATATTGGCCTCAGTCAGGGCTTGTGTGCCACTGCTGTGTGTGCTATCTCTCATTCAGTGGGCTATAGAAAGCCTATTTATTTATTTATTTTTTTTCTTATTATTTGGTTTCTAAAGTCTCCCTGAAAAAATAAAAAAAAATAAAAAAAACAGTGGGAGAGTAATATTGCCCTTTCAGCTTGTGTGCCAGTCTTGACTCCTGGGTGTGCCACCTCTCTCTCTCATTCAGTGGGCCATAGAAAGCCTATTTATTTTTTTGGTTTTTTTAATATTATTTGGTTTCTAAAGTCTCCCTGAAAAAAAAAAAAACATAAAAAAACAGTGGGAGAGTAATATTGCCCTTTCAGCTTGTGTGCCAGTCTTGACTCCTGGGTGTGCCACCTCTCTCATTCAGTGGGCCATAGAAAGCCTATTTATTTTTTTTTTTAAATATTATTGGGTTTCTAAAGTCTCCCTTAAAAAACAAAAAATACATAAAAAAACAGTGGGAGAGTAATATTGCCCTTTCAGCTTGTGTGCCAGTCTTGACTCCTGGGTGTGCCACCTCTCTCATTCAGTGGGCCATAGAAAGCCTATTTATTTTTTTAAAAAAATATTATTGGGTTTCTAAAGTCTCCCTTAAAAAACAAAAAATACATAAAAAAAACAGTGGGAGAGTAATATTGCCCTTTCAGCTTGTGTGCCAGTCTTGACTCCTGGGTGTGCCACCTCTCTCTCTCATTCAGTGGGCCATAGAAAGCCTATTTATTTTTTTGGTTTTTTTAATATTATTTGGTTTCTAAAGTCTCCCTTAAAAAACAAAAAAAACATAAAAAAAACAGTGGGAGAGTAATATTGCCCTTTCAGCTTGTGTGCCAGTCTTGACTCCTGGGTGTGCCACCTCTCTCATTCAGTGGGCCATAGAAAGCCTATTTATTTATTTTTTTAAATATTATTGGGTTTCTAAAGTCTCCCTTAAAAAACAAAAAATACATAAAAAAAACAGTGGGAGAGTAATATTGCCCTTTCAGCTTGTGTGCCAGTCTTGACTCCTGGGTGTGCCACCTCTCTCTCTCATTCAGTGGGCCATAGAAAGCCTATTTATTTTTTTGGTTTTTTTAATATTATTTGGTTTCTAAAGTCTCCCTTAAAAAACAAAAAAAACATAAAAAAACAGTGGGAGAGTAATATTGCCCTTTCAGCTTGTGTGCCAGTCTTGACTCCTGGGTGTGCCACCTCTCTCATTCAGTGGGCCATAGAAAACCTATTTTTTTTTTTTTTTTAAATATTATTGGGTTTCTAAAGTCTCCCTTAAAAAACAAAAAATACATAAAAAAACAGTGGGAGAGTAATATTGCCCTTTCAGCTTGTGTGCCAGTCTTGACTCCTGGGTGTGCCACCTCTCTCTCTCATTCAGTGGGCCATAGAAAGGCTATTTATTTTTTTGGTTTTTTTAATATTATTTGGTTTCTAAAGTCTCCCTGAAAAAAAAAAAAACATAAAAAAACAGTGGGAGAGTAATATTGCCCTTTCAGCTTGTGTGCCAGTCTTGACTCCTGGGTGTGCCACCTCTCTCTCTCATTCAGTGGGCCATAGAAAGGCTATTTATTTTTTTGGTTTTTTTAATATTATTTGGTTTCTAAAGTCTCCCTTAAAAAACAAAAAATACATAAAAAAACAGTGGGAGAGTAATATTGCCCTTTCAGCTTGTGTGCCAGTCTTGACTCCTGGGTGTGCCACCTCTCTCTCTCATTCAGTGGGCCATAGAAAGCCTATTTATTTTTTTGGTTTTTTTAATATTATTTGGTTTCTAAAGTCTCCCTGAGAAAAAAAAAAAAATAAATTAGGTGGGAGATTAATATTGACATTAGTGCTTGAGTGACAGTCCTGCGTGTGTGTCATCTCTGTGATTTTGTGCCACAGAAAACAGAGTGTGTAACATTGTGCCTGATTTTCCTTGTGGTCTCACCAACCTGTTAAGGGATATTGAAATCATACTGAAGTTATAGCTCACCGTGTAAGTTGTTTGACAGCAACAAATAAAGTTACTTTGGTTAAGATTTTAAAACAATGAGGAAGTCTGGTGCAAGAGGTCGTCGTGGGCGTTCATTGTCAGCTGGTAATATGATGGTAGTGGTAGTGGAGCATCAGGTGGTCGTGGGGATAAAAATATTCCACCTAAGTCTGGAGCTGTGGAGCCAGTTTCGTCGTCAGGCTACACAAGGCCTCGAACGCTCTCTTTTCTGGGAGTAGGAAAACCGCTTTTAAAGGCGGAGCAGCAACAGCAAGTTTTGGCTTACATTGCAGACTCAGCCTCTAGCTCTTTTGCCTCCTCTTCCGAAACTGGTAAATGTAAAAGCAGCGCGTCGCTTGTGGATGTTCACGGTCAGGGACAAGTCGCTTCCTTGTCCTCCTCAGCAAAAACTACAACAAGAGAGAAGGATGCAGCAGGCGACACAACGGGTCACTCCATGGAGCTCTTTACACATACCGTCCCTGGCTTAGAAAGTGAAACATTTAACAGGCCATGCCCATTACAAGTAGATTCTGACATGGAGTGCACTGATGCACAGCCACAGCCAGAGTACTATGCTGCTCCTTTGACTCAGACCACCACATTGCCCTCTCAGGGTACAGATCCACAATCAGACCCTGATGAGACTATGTTGCCCCGCCACGAACGCTATACCACTGACCGACACAGTGACACAGACGAAGTTGCACACGAGCTCGAAGAGGAGGTAATAGATGACCCAGTTATTGACCCCGATTGGCAGCCATTGGGGGAACAGGGTGCAGGCGGCAGTAGTTCAGAAGCGGAGGTGGAGGAGGGGCCGCAGCAGGCATCAACATCGCAACAGGTTCCATCTGCCGGGCCCGTATCTGGCCCAAAACGCGTGTCAAAGCCAAAACCTGTTGGAGGACAGCGAGGCCATCCGGTTAAAGCTCAGTCTGCAATCCCTGAAAAGGGATCCGAGTCTAGGAAGAGTGCAGTCTGGCATTTTTTTAAACAACATCCAACTGATCAGCGCAAAGTCATCTGTCAAAAATGTTCAACTAGCTTAAGCAGAGGTCAGAATCTGAAAAGTCTAAATACTAGTTGCATGCATAGACACTTAACCACCATGCATTTTCAAGCCTGGACTAACTACCAAACGTCCCTTAAGGTTGTAGCACCCTCGGCCAATGAAGCTAGTCAGCAACGCAACATCCCTTCCGTCACTGTAAGGCCACCATTTTCCGCACCACCGGCAGTATCTGTGCAGGTTCCTTTGCCAGCCAAAAGCAGTCAGGGTCAGGGAACCACCAGTTTTGTAGGAGGAAATATTGCATCTAGGGCACCGGCGGAAACAATACCGTCTCCAACCGTCTCTCAGTCTGCCATGTACACCGGCACACCCGAAAGTTCCACGATCTCCAGCTCTCCAGTCCAGCTCACCCTACATGAGACTCTGGTTAGAAAAAGGAAGTACTTATCCTCGCATCCGCGTACACAGGGTTTTAACGCCCACATAGCTAGACTAATCTCGTTAGAGATGATGCCCTACCGGTTAGTTGAAAGCGAAGCTTTCAAAGCCCTGATGGAGTACGCTGAACCACGATACGAGCTACCCAGTCGACACTTTTTTTCCAGAAAAGCCATCCCAGCCCTGCACCAGCATGTTAAACAGCGCATCGTCCATGCACTCAGGCAATCTGTGAGTACAAAGGTGCACCTGACTACAGATGCATGGACCAGTAGGCATGGCCAGGGACGTTATGTGTCCATCACGGCACACTGGGTGAATGTGGTGGATGCAGGGTCCACAGGCGACATCAATTTAGGGACAGTTGTGCCTAGCCCACGGTCTAGGAAACAGTTGGCTGTAGGCGTTCGCACCCCCTCCTCCTCCTCCTCCTCGTCCTCCTGCAGAAGCTACAGCTCTTCCACAGAACGCAGTCTGCCAACCACTCCATCGGCAGATGACACTGTTGCACACCAGTTGTCCCATTATGGGCCAGCTACTGCCAAGCGTCAGCAGGCTGTATTGGCTATGAAGTGTTTGGGCGACAACAGACACACCGCGGAAGTTCTATCCGAGTTCTTGCAACAAGAAACGCAGTCGTGGCTGGGCACAGTAGATCTTGAGGCAGGCAAGGTAGTGAGTGATAACGGAAGGAATTTCATGGCTGCCATCTCCCTTTCCCAACTGAAACACATTCCTTGCCTGGCTCACACCTTAAACCTGGTGGTGCAGTGCTTATTGAAAACTTATCCTGGGTTCTCCGACCTGCTCCTCAAAGTGCGTGCACTTTGCTCACATATCCGACGTTCGCCTGTACACGCCAGCCGTATGCAGACCTATCAGCGGTCTTTGAACCTTCCCCAGCATCGCCTAATCATAGACGTTGCAACAAGGTGGAACTCAACACTGCACATGCTTCAGAGACTGTGCGAACAGAAGCGTGCTGTTATTTATTTGTGGGAGGATACACGGGCAGGCAGTAGGATGGCAGACATGGAGTTGTCAGGTGTGCAGTGGTCTAAGATACAAGACATGTGTCAAGTCCTTCAGTGTTTTGAGGAATGCACACGGCTGGTTAGTGCAGACAACGCCGTAATAAGCATGAGCATCCCCCTAATGCGTCTGCTGATGCAAAGTTTGAAGCACATAAAGGAGCAGGCGTCTGCACCAGAGGAAGAGGAAAGCCTTGATGACAGTCAGCCATTGTCTGGTCAGGGCAGTGTACAGGACGAGGTAGCGGGCGAAGAGGAGGTGGAGGACGAGGAGGATGATGGGGATGAGTATATTTTTAATGCCGAACCTTTCCCGGGGGCACAGGAAATTGGTTGCGTGTCACGGCCGGGTTCTGGTTTTTTGAGGGACACAAGTGACGTAGATTTGCCTGCAACTGCCCCTCAACCAATCACAACCGGAGATTTGACAACTGGAACTTTGGCCCACATGGCGGATTATGCCTTACGTATCCTAAAAAGGGACACACGCATTACGAAAATGATGAACGATGACGATTACTGGTTGGCCTGCCTCCTTGATCCATGCTATAAAGGCAAATTGCAAAATATTATGCCACATGAGAACTTGGAACTAATATTAGCAACCAAACAATCAACTCTTGTTGACCGTTTGCTTCAGGCATTCCCAGCACACAGCGCACGTGATCGTTCTCACACGAGCTCCAGGGGGCAGCAGACTAGGAGTGTTAGGGGTGCACACATCAGAAGTGGCGTTGGACAGAGGGGTTTTCTGACCAGGTTGTGGAGTGATTTTGCTATGACCGCAGACAGGACAGGTACTGCTGCATCAATTGAAAGTGACAGGAGACAACATTTGTCCAGTATGGTTACTAACTATTTTTCATCCCTTATCGATGTTCTCCCTCAACCATCATTCCCATTTGATTACTGGGCCTCCAAATTAGACACCTGGCCAGAATTGGCAGAATATGCATTGCAGGAGCTTGCTTGCCCGGCAGCAAGTGTCCTATCAGAAAGAGTATTCAGTGCTGCAGGTTCAATATTAACCGAAAAAAGGACTCGTCTGGCTACCCAAAATGTTGACGATCTAACATTCATTAAAATGAACCACAACTGGATTTCGAAATCTTTTGCCCCACCTTGCCCGGCCGACACCTAGCTTTCCTATGAAAAGCTCTTGCCTGTGAATTACTTTTCTAATGTCTAATTTGCTGCAGCTGATTGTACAGCATACGACATGTTTACACCTCCCTAAATGGCAAAACTCCCCACACGGGGCCGTGGTATCGCGACTTGGCGCAAGCACCCGTGAGACTGCTGTTTGTCTGAAGAGGTGGGTGTGCTCGCTTTTGGTTGACGGCATTGCTACTGGGTCCCTCATAGTACAATGTAGTGTCTCTGGCGGTGGTGGTGCGCACCCAACGTCAGACACACCGTTGTAACATGAGGGGCCCTGGGGCGGTCCCGCCGGCCTCAAGAGAGTTCCCCCCTACCCCAGCTCAAAATGTGCTCTACCACGTGCAAAATTATGTCGCACAGCTCCACCAATCTTTAGTCTATTCGCTGACATCATTCAATGTCTGGCACTGACAATACAAATTTGTAGACATCTATGATGCAACTTAAAGTAGTCTGTGTCTGTGTCCTATATTGGCACCATTAAATAGTTACTGCCAAATTACTATGTCAGAAACTCAGTAGATGAGCCCACCCCTGTACCTAAGTATGCCACCTTTTTTTTTGTTTTGGTTGTTTTGCGAGACATTAACATCTATTTATATTTTGGGAGTACTGGGACAGACACTCCTTGCACTACTCCTCCACTCACCACCAAGCTGCCTGTGTATCCATGTAACCGCTGTAAAGCTGCCATGAGCCTATTGTTTGTTATTTTAGGCCTTTGATAGCCTGTCTGCGGTCCCTACTTTAAATACTCCTCCACTGACCACCAAGCTGCCTGTGTATCCATGTAACCGATGTAAAACTGCCATGAGCCTATTGTTTGTTATTTTAGGCCTTTGATAGCCTGTCTGCGGTCCCTACTTTAAATACTCCTCCACTCACCACCAAGCTGCCTGTGTATCCATATAACCGATGTAAAACAGCCATGAGCCTATTGTTTGTTATTTTAGGCCTTTGATAGCCTGTCTGCGGTCCCTACTTTAAATACTCCTCCACTCATCACCAGCTGCCTGCCCGTGTATCCATGTAACCGCTGTAAAACTGCCATGAGCCTATTGTTTGTTATTTTAGGCCTTTGATAGCCTGTCTGCGGTCCCTACTTTAAATACTCCTCCACTCACCACCAAGCTGCCTGTGTATCCATGTAACCGCTGTAAAGCTGCCATGAGCCTATTGTTTGTTATTTTAGGCCTTTGATAGCCTGTCTGCGGTCCCTACTTTAAATACTCCTCCACTCACCACCAAGCTGCCTGTGTATCCATGTAACCGCTGTAAAGCTGCCATGAGCCTATTGTTTGTTATTTTAGGCCTTTGATAGCCTGTCTGCGGTCCCTACTTTAAATACTCCTCCACTCACCACCAAGCTGCCTGCCCGTGTATCCATGTAACCGCTGTAAAGCTGCCATGAGCCTATTGTTTGTTATTTTAGGCCTTTGATAGCCTGTCTGCGGTCCCTACTTTAAATACTCCTCCACTCACCACCAAGCTGCCTGTGTATCCATGTAACCGATGTAAAACTGCAGTATTTTGCTTATAAAAGAAAATACTGGAGAGATATCAAATGCAGACATTTTAACATTAAAAACAAAAACACATACAACAAAAAACTGGTACAGTACAAAAATTGGCCACCAGCTACAAAAACTTGCTCCTGCAAGTAGTTAACTGAAAGGTTTTTTTCCATTGAAAACACAGATATGGCATCCACCGAGTGTTGTCCTGTCGCGTCTTCTTTATATTATTGCCAAGAAGCTGCAACTGAATAAAGCTGAGCTTCTACCTTCTGCCTCTTATTAACTGCTTTTTTTAAAAAAAATTGTCCACCAGCTACAAAAACTTGCTCCTGCAAGTAGTTAACTGAAAGGTTTTTTTCCATTGAAAACACAGATATGGCATCCACCGTGTGTTGTCCTGTCGCGTCTTCTTTATATTATTGCCAAGAAGCTGCAACTGAATAAAGCTGAGCTTCTACCTTCTGCCTCTTATTAACTGCTTTTTTAAAAAAAAATTGTCCACCAGCTACAAAAACTTGCTCCTGCAAGTAGTTAACTGAAAGGTTTTTTTCCATTGAAAACACAGATATGGCATCCACCGAGTGTTGTCCTGTCGCGTCTTCTTTATATTATTGCCAAGAAGCTGCAACTGAATAAAGCTGAGCTTCTACCTTCTGCCTCTTATTAACTGCTTTTTTTAAAAAAAATTGTCCACCAGCTACAAAAACTTGCTCCTGCAAGTAGTTAACTGAAAGGTTTTTTTCCATTGAAAACACAGATATGGCATCCACCGAGTGTTGTCCTGTCGCGTCTTCTTTATATTATTGCCAAGAAGCTGCAACTGAATAAAGCTGAGCTTCTACCTTCTGCCTCTTACTAACTGCTGTTTTTTTAAAAAATTGGCTGTTCCGGCCTACTAAAGGTGTCTGTCTGCCCCTGCCTGGTGTTGTCCTCAACTGAATAAAGCTGAGCTTCAACCTTCAGTTCCAAATTACCATTTTTAAAAATGCAATTGGCTGTTCCGGCCTACTAAAGGTGTCTGTCTGCCCCTGCCTGGTGTTGTCCTCAACTGAATAAAGCTGAGCTTCAACCTTCAGTTCCAAATTACCATTTTTAAAAATGCAATTGGCTGTTCCGGCCTACTAAAGGTGAATGTCTGCCCCTGCCTGGTGTTGTCCTCAACTGAATAAAGCTGAGCTTCTACCTTCTGTTCCAAATTACCATTTTTAAAAATGCAATTGGCTGTTCCGGCCTACTAAAGGTGAATGTCTGCCCCTGCCTGGTGTTGTCCTCAACTGAATAAAGCTGAGCTTCTACCTTCTGTTCCAAATTACCATTTTTAAAAATGCCATTGGCTGTTCCGGCCTACTAAAGGTGTCTGTCTGCCCCTGCCTGGTGTTGTCCCCAACTGAATAAAGCTGAGCTTCAACCTTCAGTTCCAAATTACCATTTTTAAAAATGCAATTGGCTGTTCCGGCCTACTAAAGGTGTCTGTCTGCCCCTGCCTGGTGTTGTCCTCAACTGAATAAAGCTGAGCTTCTACCTTCTGCCTCTTACTAACTGCTGTTTTTTTAAAAAATTGGCTGTTCCGGCCTACTAAAGGTGAATGTCTGCCCCTGCCTGGTGTTGTCCTCAACTGAATAAAGCTGAGCTTCTACCTTCTGCCTCTTACTAACTGCTGTTTTTTTAAAAAATTGGCTGTTCCGGCCTACTAAAGGTGTCTGTCTGCCCCTGCCTGGTGTTGTCCTCAACTGAATAAAGCTGAGCTTCTACCTTCTGCCTCTTACTAACTGCTGTTTTTTTAAAAAATTGGCTGTTCCGGCCTACTAAAGGTGTCTGTCTGCCCCTGCCTGGTGTTGTCCTCAACTGAATAAAGCTGAGCTTCAACCTTCAGTTCCAAATTAAAAAACACCAAAAAAGGAACAATCCAAGAAAAAACACCAAAAACAGGCAGAGATGCTTACCTGTCTGAATAGGCCTCAATACTAATGCACAAGCAGGATGCAGCGGACCCAAATGAAATAGCAAATGCACAGGTGCAATACCTGATGAGACAGCCAGCCTTCAATAAGGGTTTGGCCGTGTGGTGCACCCGTGCACTAAGATAAAAACTGTATGTGGCGTGTTCACACAGGGAATGCAGGCATCTGGCTCCAGCCTATTAATAACGCCCTATGGCGGGCTGCCCAGTGCCAAAATGCATCCCGTGTGAACAGAGGCCACAGTGTACAGAACCAATTGGGCCCAGCTGCACCCTGCAAAAAGATATACGTGCAAAAACAAAACATATAAATATATGTAAGGTATTGGTTGATATTCTGGCCATAATATGGAAGCTGGCAACCCACGTCAAGGGTCCTTACTTATTGCCAGTCCTACACTAACATGAAAAACACCAAAAAAGGAACAATCCAAGAAAAAACACCAAAAACAGGCAGAGATGCTTACCTGTCTGAATAGGCCTCAATACTAATGCACAAGCAGGATGCAGCGGACCCAAATGAAATAGCAAATGCACACCTGTGCATTTGCTATTTCATTTGGGTCCGCTGCATCCTGCTTGTGCATTAGTATTGAGGCCTATTCAGACAGGTAAGCATCTCTGCCTGTTTTTGGTGTTTTTTCTCAGTTCCAAATTACCATTTTTAAAAATGCAATTGGCTGTTCCGGCCTACTAAAGGTGTCTGTCTGCCCCTGCCTGGTGTTGTCCTCAACTGAATAAAGCTGAGCTTCAACCTTCAGTTCCAAATTACCATTTTTAAAAATGCAATTGGCTGTTCCGGCCTACTAAAGGTGAATGTCTGCCCCTGCCTGGTGTTGTCCTCAACTGAATAAAGCTGAGCTTCTACCTTCTGTTCCAAATTACCATTTTTAAAAATGCCATTGGCTGTTCCGGCCTACTAAAGGTGTCTGTCTGCCCCTGCCTGGTGTTGTCCTCAACTGAATAAAGCTGAGCTTCAACCTTCAGTTCCAAATTACCATTTTTAAAAATGCAATTGGCTGTTCCGGCCTACTAAAGGTGTCTGTCTGCCCCTGCCTGGTGTTGTCCTCAACTGAATAAAGCTGAGCTTCTACCTTCTGCCTCTTACTAACTGCTGTTTTTTTAAAAAATTGGCTGTTCCGGCCTACTAAAGGTGAATGTCTGCCCCTGCCTGGTGTTGTCCTCAACTGAATAAAGCTGAGCTTCTACCTTCTGCCTCTTACTAACTGCTGTTTTTTTAAAAAATTGGCTGTTCCGGCCTACTAAAGGTGTCTGTCTGCCCCTGCCTGGTGTTGTCCTCAACTGAATAAAGCTGAGCTTCTACCTTCTGCCTCTTACTAACTGCTGTTTTTTTAAAAAATTGGCTGTTCCGGCCTACTAAAGGTGAATGTCTGCCCCTGCCTGGTGTTGTCCTCAACTGAATAAAGCTGAGCTTCAACCTTCAGTTCCAAATTACCATTTTTAAAAATGCAATTGGCTGTTCCGGCCTACTAAAGGTGTCTGTCTGCCCCTGCCTGGTGTTGTCCTCAACTGAATAAAGCTGAGCTTCTACCTTCTGCCTCTTACTAACTGCTGTTTTTTTAAAAAATTGGCTGTTCCGGCCTACTAAAGGTGAATGTCTGCCCCTGCCTGGTGTTGTCCTCAACTGAATAAAGCTGAGCTTCTACCTTCTGCCTCTTACTAACTGCTGTTTTTTTAAAAAATTGGCTGTTCCGGCCTACTAAAGGTGTCTGTCTGCCCCTGCCTGGTGTTGTCCTCAACTGAATAAAGCTGAGCTTCAACCTTCAGTTCCAAATTACCATTTTTAAAAATGCAATTGGCTGTTCCGGCCTACTAAAGGTGTCTGTCTGCCCCTGCCTGGTGTTGTCCTCAACTGAATAAAGCTGAGCTTCTACCTTCTGCCTCTTACTAACTGCTGTTTTTTTAAAAAATTGGCTGTTCCGGCCTACTAAAGGTGAATGTCTGCCCCTGCCTGGTGTTGTCCTCAACTGAATAAAGCTGAGCTTCAACCTTCAGTTCCAAATTACCATTTTTAAAAATGCAATTGGCTGTTCCGGCCTACTAAAGGTGTCTGTCTGCCCCTGCCTGGTGTTGTCCTCAACTGAATAAAGCTGAGCTTCTACCTTCTGCCTCTTACTAACTGCTGTTTTTTTAAAAAATTGGCTGTTCCGGCCTACTAAAGGTGAATGTCTGCCCCTGCCTGGTGTTGTCCTCAACTGAATAAAGCTGAGCTTCTACCTTCTGCCTCTTACTAACTGCTGTTTTTTTTAAAAATTGGCTGTTCCGGCCTACTAAAGGTGTCTGTCTGCCCCTGCCTGGTGTTGTCCTCAACTGAATAAAGCTGAGCTTCAACCTTCAGTTCCAAATTACCATTTTTAAAAATGCAATTGGCTGTTCCGGCCTACTAAAGGTGTCTGTCTGCCCCTGCCTGGTGTTGTCCTCAACTGAATAAAGCTGAGCTTCTACCTTCTGCCTCTTACTAACTGCTGTTTTTTTAAAAAATTGGCTGTTCCGGCCTACTAAAGGTGAATGTCTGCCCCTGCCTGGTGTTGTCCTCAACTGAATAAAGCTGAGCTTCAACCTTCAGTTCTAAATTACCATTTTTAAAAATGCAATTGGCTGTTCCGGCCTACTAAAGGTGAATGTCTGCCCCTGCCTGGTGTTGTCCTCAACTGAATAAAGCTGAGCTTCTACCTTCTGTTCCAAATTACCATTTTTAAAAATGCAATTGGCTGTTCCAGCCTACTAAAGGTGAATGTCTGCCCCTGCCTGGTGTTGTCCTCAACTGAATAAAGCTGAGCTTCTACCTTCTGTTCCAAATTACCATTTTTAAAAATGCCATTGGCTGTTCCGGCCTACTAAAGGTGTCTGTCTGCCCCTGCCTGGTGTTGTCCTCAACTGAATAAAGCTGAGCTTCAACCTTCAGTTCCAAATTACCATTTTTAAAAATGCAATTGGCTGTTCCGGCCTACTAAAGGTGTCTGTCTGCCCCTGCCTGGTGTTGTCCTCAACTGAATAAAGCTGAGCTTCTACCTTCTGCCTCTTACTAACTGCTGTTTTTTTTTAAAATTGGCTGTTCCGGCCTACTAAAGGTGTCTGTCTGCCCCTGCCTGGTGTTGTCCTCAACTGAACAAAGCTGAGCTTCCACATTCTGGCTTTCGCCCTATACTATCAGATATTAAACTGCATTTGGCCTACTAGTGTGGTTAGGCCCTTGAAACAGTGTCTGCTGCTCTTGGGTTTGCTACTCCACTGAACAAAGCAATGCCGCCTGTTTAGTCCTGTTACCAATTTTGAACTGCATTTAGCCTACTTTATTCTTTGGCCCTATATCTGTTTCCTCCTCATCCTGCCCATTGCCCAGCCACTGCTAGATGAGTCTGCTGGTACATTGACCTAGACCACTACATTCCCCTTATACTCTACACAGCCAGAATCTGACCCTGCTGAAAGTAAGGTTCCCCTTCCCGCATGTTATACCACCTTACACAGGGACAGAGAGGAAGGTGCAGATGAAAGTGCAGGTTCCTTCATCAGGTGGGGGGGCATACTCGTTGGCGACGTCACTGGCACAGGGCCCCTCAGAGTACGCAAAAGTGTCGCTGCTGGTGGGAGGCGCCCCCGCCATGCAAACACACATCGCTGTACTTTGAGGGGCCCTGTGCCAGTGCCAATGCGAACGAGTGGGCCCCCCCTGCTTGCTCAGGATCACAGCACTTGCAACGTTGAAATACTTACCTTTCCCTGCAACACCGCCGTGACGTAGTCCGCATTTCCTGGGCCCACGAAAAACTTGAGCCGGCCCTACTCCCCCCACAACTTTTGCCAAATGACCCCCAATTCCCTATGCCCAACTATTATTATAAAGTTAATTAAGATTGACAAGCTTCAGAAACAAGAATGGATGTTTTTGGCATTAAAATGGGCACTGTAGGTGTTTTCCTGGCCTCCACTCACTGCCGACTATGCTTCCCCATTGACTTGCATTGGGTTTCGTGTTTCGGTCGATCCCCGACTTTTAGCGATAATCGGCCGACTGCACTCGACTCGACTCTGGACAAAATCGGGTTTCACAAAACCCGACTCGATCTTAAAAAAATGAAAGTCGCTCAACTCTAATGCTAACTAGTTGATGATCCACAATTTAAAGAGAAAGCATCCCTTCCACCCATAGCTTCATTTCGTAGATTTCAGAATCTGAGGGGCTTGCTGGTACAGGGAAGGAATGTAAAACAATCAAAGGTAGATGGCAATTGGTTAAAAATATGGGAATGCAGGGTAACTTCAAATGTGGTCAGTGTTTTTTCTGTTCTCAATTACTTCCTAAAAAAAATCCTAAAAGTGGGTGGAGAAGATTTTATGATAAGGGACTTTATCACGTGTAATACTAAATTTATAGTATACGTTATCTTATGCCCCTGTTCTTTTATATAGGAAAGACAACTAGACCTATGTACAGTATGTTCGATTTCATGAACATTTGCTCTCCTTTCAGACTGGAAAAGGGTGCTCTTGATTCAAGTTTGGAATTGCAGTGCAGCTTATAGTAAATATTTGTCTTTCACAGGATTAATGAGGATAGATTACCCTACTGATGGCTCTCAGAGGCATATGAAATTATTACAAATGGAGAGTAGGATTATCAGTAGATCTTATGCTCTTGAACCTTTGGGCTTAAATGGAAAAAATGATTTATCTGTATTTCTATGAATTATATCTGACTGTACGCAATTGTGTTTTGCATTTCTTTCTTTGTTTTTTCCTTTTGTATTTTCTCCTTTGGTAGATTATAGACTTTTTTCATGATTTGACATTTATTAGGTATACAGAGTGGGCCATTTATATGGATACACCTGGGTGGGCCATTTATAAAGTTGCATCCAAAATAGCCGACTTCAAAATGGCCGCCATGGTTGGAGTGCCCCCAAGGGCTAGGGGTACTCAGTACCGGGTCCTTCGGTTCTCAAGGGGGATGTCACGGTGGCTGACCTGGTCCGTGGCTACCAGGAGGTCCGTTGTAAAGGGAAAGGTCTTTAAAGGGGAAATGTTCGTGACACCACCTGTGGTATTTGGTCAGAGTGACCGACGCTGCTTAGGGGTCCGCTGGGGTGATGTTATGGCAGCTAGATGGTATACCTTCCCACAGGTGAAGTGTGTCCCCAGGGCTTCCCAGTGTGTAGATGGTGGATGGTGTGAGGCGCAGTGAAGAACGAGGACACAAGGTTGCAGTCGCTTTACCTTTTTACTGTAGACTTCAGCATCCACAGTCCAGAGCACCAGATCACAGAGCAGGCAAAGTCCGGCCGGTTTGGAGGCAAATCCAGAGTCCCCTTATCCAGGTGGAAATCAGTAGCCTTCCTCTAGCGCCTGGGTGTTGTAGTACCTTACTGCTGAGCTTCTCATAAGGTCCTCACAACTGTTGTAGATGTTCTAGATGTTATGTCTCTCTCTGTCCCCCTGATGGATAGGACAACTCGTATGACCGGTGACCTGAGGCTGTTTACAGGGACTCTAGCACGCTCCGGCCTCTCGTGGGTGCTACCTTGCCTCCTGGGTATGGGGCAGATCAGTAACGTGCAATTAGCTGTCCTGCCGGTCTCTGGAGCAAGGCATAAAGGACTGTTGCTCCCTCGGTGTTCCGGCTACCGGATCCTGCGCCTCAGAAGGAGGCAGCCTGTGCAGGGCAGAACTCCTTCTGGTTTCCACTCCTTTTGCTATGACTTCTTTCTCACTCTCTACAAGACAGTTCTCTGTTCGTGTCCTTCCTTAGAAACTGTCGCACGTGGGGCAGGCGCAGCTCCGTGACCTTCCGTCTCTATCTCTGACAGGATCCCACCCCTGTCAGGGACCAACTACCTGAGCCGAAGCTCAGCCAGCAACTGCCTAACTTCCTCTCCAGGCCACCAGTTTTACCTAATTGTGAAGAGTGCCCTAATAAAAAGGAGCATAGCTCCCCCTGGTGGACTGGAGTATGAAATGTGTTGTATGTTTGTGTTACCTGGTAAAGAGATCTCCTTCATTGCCTCCAAACATAACATCACCCCCCAGAGGAGAATAATATTACTGCAATGACCAGGACCCAGAGGCGCTGCAATGTCACCACCCATTTTGAAAAATGTTCCCCCTCCCATATACTAATGTGCCACAAACAGGAAGTTGATATCACCATATACGTGGCCCACCAAGGTGTATCCATATACTGTAAATGGCCCACCCTCTATATAATTAATTGTCGGTCTATGCTTGCACATACAGTACAGACCAAAAGTGTGGACACACCTTCTCATTTAAAGATTTTTCTGTATTTTCATGACTATGAAAATTGTACATTCACACTGAAGGCATCAAAACTATGAATTAACTCATGTGGAATTATATACCTAACAAAAAAGTGTGAAACAACTGAAAATGTCTTATATTCTAGGTTCTTCAAAGTAGCCACCTTTTGCTTTGATGACTGCTTTGCACACTCTTGGCATTCTCTTGATGAGCTTGAAGAGGTAGTCACCGGGAATGGTTTTCACTTCACAGGTGTGCCCTGTCAGATTTAATAAGTGGGATTTTTTGCCTTATAAATGGGGTTGGGACCATCAGTTGTGTTGTGCAGCAGTCTGGTGGATAGACAGCTGATAGTCCTACTGAATAGACTGTTAGAATTTGTATTATGGCAAGAAAAAAGCAGCTAAGTAAATAAAAACGAGTTGCTATCATTACTTTAAGAAATGAAGGTCAGTCAGTCCGAAAAAATTGGGAAAACTTTGAAAGTGTCCCCGAGTGCAGTGGCAAAAACCATCAAGCACTAGAAAGAAACTGGCTCACATCAGGACTGCCCCAGGAAAGGAATACCAAGAGTCACCTCTGCTTCTGAGGATAAGTTTATCCGAGTCACCAGCCTCAGAAATCGCAGGTTAACAGCAGCTCAGATTAGAGACAGGTCAATGCCACACAGCGTTCTAGCAGCAGACACATCTCTACAACAACTGTTAAGAGGAGACTTTGTGCAGCAGGGCTTCATGGTAAAATAGCTGCTAGGAAACCAATGCTAACGACAGGCAACAAGCAGAAGAGACTTGTTTGGGCTAAAGAACACAAGGAATGGACATTAGACCAATGGAAATCTGTGCTTTGGTCTGATGAGTCCAAATTTGAGATCTTTGGTTCCAACCACCATGTCTTTGTGCGACCCAGAAAAGGTGAACGGATGGACTCTACATGCCTGGTTCCCACCGTGAAGCATGGAGGAGGAGGTGTGATGGTGTGGGGGTGCTTTGCTGGTGACACTGTTGGGGATTTATTCAAAAATGAAGGCATACTGAACCAGCATGGCTACCACAGCATCTTGCAGCAGCATGCTATTCCATCCAGTTTGCGTTTAGTTGGACCATCATTTATTTTTCATCAGGACAATGACCCCAAACACTCCATCAGGCTATGTCAGGGCCATTTGATCAAGAAGGAGAGTGATTGGGTGCTACGCCAGATGAGCTGGTCTCCAAAGTCACCAGACCTGAACCCAATCGAGATGGTTTGGGGTGAACTGGACCGCAGAGTGAAGGCAAAAGGGCCAACAAGTGCTAAGCATCTCTGGGAACTCCTTCAAGATTGTTGGAAGACCATTCCCAGTGACTACCTCTTGAAGCTCATCAAGAGAATGCCAAGAGTGTGTGGACCGGCCCCCAGACGCAGGACAATGGGGTACTCGGTACCGGGTCTATCGGTTCTGAGGATGTCACGGTGGCCCGACCCGGTCCGTGGTCCTGCTAAGGGGCGCCCAATAAAAGGTGTTTGTGGTGGTGTAGGTCACAGTAAATAACGAGGACACAGGGTTGCAGTCTCTTTACCTCTTTACTGAAGGCTTCGGCATCTGCAATCCAGAGCACTGCTAACAGGGCTGGCTGAGACCGGCCGGTCCGAAGGCACATCCAGAGTTCCCTTTGCAGGTGGAAATCAGTGCCTACCTACTAGCGCCTGGGTGTTGTAGTACTTCCCTGCTGAGCACCACGGGATAGTCCTCACAACTGTCGTGTATGTTTCTGTTCTTTCTCTCCATCCCCCAGATGATATGGATAGGACGCACCCGTATGACGGGGTATGCCTGGAGTTATTTTATAGGGACCCTAGAGACGCCCCTCTCCCACATTTGCCTCCGTTGTCTTCATTAGGTGATTAAGGTGAGGCAGCCAACCTAAAATTAACTGCCCTGCCGTTGGTTTGAAGTAATGCGTAGAGCCCAATACTTCCTCGGCGTTCCGGCCACCGGCTACACGCCTCAGTAGGATGTTGCCGATCTCGGGGCACGACTCCTACTGGTTCTATCACCTTTGTGCTGTGATCTCGTTTCTCACTTCTCCACAATATACTTCGCTTCGTGTCCTTTCTTAAGATGCCGCCGCAATGAAGTGCAGGCGCGGCTCCGTAATGATCTGTCCTTTTCGCTAGGCCTCTGTCAGGATCCCACCCCTGACAGGGACCCCCCTGGATCTTCCCAAGCAATGCTCTTCTCTCACTAGATGTTACCTGGGCAAAACCCAGTCAGCTTCTCCCTAACTTCCTATCCAGCCCCCAGTTTTACCAGAGTGTGAGGAGTGGCCTAATACATAGAACCCTTTGCTCCCCCTGGTGGCCGGAGTGTGAAGTGTAATGTGTGACTGTGATACCTGGTCAGGTGAACTCCTTTAGTGCCATCAGACGTACCATCACTCCCCTAAGTGGCGGAGCGACAGTACTGCAACGACCAGGACTCTGGGGCGCTGCATGTGCAAAGCAGTCATCAAAGCAAAAGGTGGCTACTTTGAAGAACCTAGAATATAAGACATTTTTTCAGTTGTTTCACACTTTTTTGTTAAGTATATAATTCCACATGTGTTAATTCATAGTTTTGATGCCTTCAGTGTGAATGTACAATTTTCATAGTCATGAAAATACAGAAAAATCTTTAAATGAGGTGTGTCCAAACTTTTGGTCTGTACTGTATATCATGTGATTTATTTTGATAGTTAACACTTGAGAAAGCGTGTGTTCACGCGAAACGGCGTTGGCCGACTGGGCTTTCATCTGCCCAGTTTAGCAATTTTATGCTTCATTATAAGGTCAGCATTTTATTTGGTATGGAGAGAAGCTATTTTTTCATACCTGGATTATGGTCAATCTGATTAGGACTGCCTTAATACAGTCCTAGAACTACAGGCAAAATTAGCAGTTTCATTGGTGCTATAGAACAACTTTCTGTATCATCTCAATGGAAATTACAATTCACTTGTTAAAGCATGTTCTTAATTAACTTGCATTTAGAACTAATCTGCTAATAAGGTTGAGTAACTTTCAAATATTCCTTTTTGCTGATGTGATTTCCATCAGGTGGAGTATTATCATGGCCCAATGGGAGGTGTCTTCATTAGGCAAGCAATTGTATTGCCGCTACAATTTTTTTGGAGGCAAAATCAATTTAGATAAGTTATCAAGATTTATTTTAGTTAATTTACACATTGTGACAATGGTTACCGCCCAATTACATTACAAAGAAGAAGAAAAGGGAAAACTGATACAAGAGTCCAAGGTAAGAGTCTAATAAAATGTCTAACTTTATTGATCAAGGATAATAATATAGAAGGGTGGGGAAAATAACCACTAGAACAGGGGACACAATGTCAAGTAACAATCATGCGTATAAAACTGTCTGGCTTAGATGGTGTGGATTCTAGTAATAAAATTAGTGTTAAAAAGTATTGTGGCATAGCAACTGGTCATGTGATTAATGGGCGGTATGTATCGCAGAGGTGGGTGGCCCTGTGATGGAAGCCTGGATATGTTTTGCTCAGTAGATCTACTGCTGAGGGATTTATTTTACATTGGGAAGGCTTCCAGGTGGCTTGGAGAGCTGGGTGGGTCCAGTCACCTACAAACCCACCCAAAGGGATGTGTCTGAATGCCCAAGATGAAGCCTGTATATGATTGTGTGTTTGAGAACCTTTGGTGATGTCACAATCACCTGACTAGCCATGTGATAGGTACCTGGGCGTGGTTATACCTACGTAATGGAGGTGTGTTTGGCACATAGGAGAGAGTGTTTGGACCTGAATGGTCTGTGCTGTAGGTCCTGGAAAGGCCTATGTGTTGGGAGTGCTGTCTCCCTGAATAGCACGTGGTGGGGCTTTGGACCTGGTGGCCTGGGTGTTGGACAAGCGTCCTGAATAGCACCACATGTGTGAATAGAGCTTGGGATGGCCCCACGCTGAGAAAGACGCCATCCTGTTGAGGACCTTGGACTGACGAGGAGTCAGCCTGTGGAGCAGGAGCTCCTGGAAGGTAACCCTGGACAAGGGGATTGTAATATACCTAAGAGAAGTTTATCTGCTGCATGAACAGACTGGGGGTCATGACATGTTCATGGATGTATTCAAATGAACTTTACGTTATGTGGTTTATAATGTTTAATAAACCAAACAGACTGATTTATATGAGGAAAACGTGCCTGAGTGCTTGAATCCTGTGCCAAGTGAGTGTCCCCCAAGACACGTAGTAGGCGAAATGCTACAGTATATATAAATAAGACAAAAAAATGCAAAAGATATAGTGAACAATAAAATCTATATTGATGTGTGCCCTTATTATTAAGAAACTATAATAAAGTGCAATAGTGCATAACATATACCCAATGTAGTGGTAACAAAGTAACCAGACAGAATGTAGTCACACAAATATATCAATAGACCTGAGTAGTATCAAAGAAGAAGTTATAGATATATGGCAATGGGCAGCCCATATAGTTTTTAATAACGTGCACGTGCATAGATGCCCAGGACATACATGTACTATGTATTGCTTTTTCTGACTTGAACGCCCCGCCCTTCACCATGCTGTGATTTTAATTACATCCAAACACAGTTGGTTCTAACCTCCTCTATAAATACAGGCTTTACCATTTTATTAGCCATAGGTAAGTGTTCACACTAGGCAGACAGGTTAGTTACCCATTCGATCTGAGATTACCTTGACGTTTGGTGAATGGGCTCACAACATTTGGCCAAATTTTGTGCTAAAAATCTCATGTGTTTTTTCATAAATTTCACAAGCCATTATGCTGTTCACATTTCATGTATTGCACATTTCCTTGCTTTAGCACAATAAACTTGAGTGCAGCCATTATCTATTTGCTATGTAAGACTTTTTGGTTATGCACCAGTTCAGACTAGATGGCTGTTCAGTCAGTTTTTCTATATTTACTATGTATTGCTTTTTCTGACTTGAACGCCCCGCCCTTCACCATGCTGTGATTTTAATTACATCCAAACACAGTTGGTTCTAACCTCCTCTATAAATACAGGCTTTACCATTTTATTAGCCATAGGTAAGTGTTCACACTAGGCAGACAGGTTAGTTACCCATTCGATCTGAGATTACCTTGACGTTTGGTGAATGGGCTCACAACATTTGGCCAAATTTTGTGCTAAAAATCTCATGTGTTTTTTCATAAATTTCACAAGCCATTATGCTGTTCACATTTCATGTATTGCACATTTCCTTCCTTTAGCACAATAAACTTGAGTGCAGCCATTATCTATTTGCTATGTAAGACTTTTTGGTTATGCACCAGTTCAGACTAGATGGCTGTTCAGTCAGTTTTTCTATATTTACTATGTATTGCTTTTTCTGACTTGAACGCCCCGCCCTTCACCATGCTGTGATTTTAATTACATCCAAACACAGTTGGTTCTAACCTCCTCTATAAATACAGGCTTTACCATTTTATTAGCCATAGGTAAGTGTTCACACTAGGCAGACAGGTTAGTTACCCATTCGATCTGAGATTACCTTGACGTTTGGTGAATGGGCTCACAACATTTGGCCAAATTTTGTGCTAAAAATCTCATGTGTTTTTTCATAAATTTCACAAGCCATTATGCTGTTCACATTTCATGTATTGCACATTTCCTTGCTTTAGCACAATAAACTTGAGTGCAGCCATTATCTATTTGCAATGTTAGATGAAAGGTAGGGGTGTTAATCAAGGTTCTCATGGAACTATGCCAATGAAATATACTGCTCAAAAAAATAAAGGGAACACTTAAACAACAGAATATAACTCCAAGTAAATCAAACTTCTGTGAAATCAAATAGTCCACTTAGGAAGCGACACTGTTTGACAATCAATTTCACATGCTGTTGTGCAAATGGAATAGACAACAGATGGAAATTATTGGGAATTATCAAGACACACTCAATTGCCAATAAACCACTCAAAGGAGTGGTTCTGCAGGTGGGGACCACAGACCACATCTTAGTACCAATGCTTTCTGGCTGATGTTTTGGTCACTTTTGAATGTTGGTTGTGCTTTCACACTCGTGGTAGCATGAGATGGACTCTAAAATCCACACAAGTGGATCCATCCTGGATGAACTGCAGGTAGTGCAGTTCATCCAGGATGGCACATCAATGCGAGCTGTGGCAAGAAGGTTTGCTGTGTCTGTCAGCGTAGTGTCCAGAGGCTGGAGGTGCTACCAGGAGACAGTTGAGTACACCAGGAGACATGAAGGGGGCCGTAGGAGTGCAACAACCCAGCAGCAGGACTGCTACCTCAGCCTTTGTGCAAGGAGGAGCAAGAGGAGCACTGCCAGAGCCCTGGAAAATGACCTCCAGCAGGACACAAATATGCATACATCTGCACAAACGGTTAGAAACCGACTCCATGAGGATGGTCTGAGTGCCCGATGTCCACAGATGGGGGTTGTGCTCACAGCCCAACACCGTGCAGGACGCTTGGCATTTGCCGCAGAACACCAGGATTGGCAAATTCGCCACTGGCGCCCTGTGCTCTTCCCAGATGAAAGCAGGTTCACACTGAGCACATGTGACAGACGTGACAGAGTCTGGAGATGCCGTGCAGAGCGATCTGCTACCTGCAACATCCATCAGCATGACTGGTTTGGCAGTGGGTCAGTAATGGTGTGGTATTTCTTTGGAGGGCCGCACAGCCCTCCTTGTGCTCGCCAGAGGTAGCCTGACTACCATTAGGTACCGAGATGAGATCCTTAGACCCATTGTGAGACCATATATTGGTGCGGTTGGCCCTGCGTTCCTCCTAATGCAAGACAATGCTAGACCTCATGTGGCTGGAGGTATCAGCAGTTCCTGCAAGATGAAGGCTTGAAGCTATGGACTGGCCCGCCTGTTCCCCAGACCTGAATCCTATTGAACACATCTGGGACATCATGTCTCTCACCATCCACCAACGTCACGTTCCACCACAGACTGTTCAGGAGTTGGCAGATGCTTTAGTCCTGGTCTGGGAGGAGATCCCTCAGGAGACCATCCATTGCCTTATCAGGAGCATGCCCAGGCATTGTAGGGGGGTCATACAGGCACGTGGAGGCCACACACACTACTGAGCATCATTTCCTTGTCTTGAGGCATTTCCTCCATGGGATATTAGTTGTGATTTACGTTGATCATTTTTAGGTTTTATTCTTCTCAACACATTCCACTATGTAATGAAAAAAGATTTACAACTGGAATATTTCATTCACTGATATCTAGGATGTAGGATTTTAGTGTTCCCTTTATTATTTTGATCAGTGTATAATAATTACATTAACCTCATGGAGACTATACTGTAACTACATAGAGAAATTAGTGGTGATTGTGGCGAGGAAGTGTCCACCCCGACGCGCATTTTGATGTATGCCCCCTGAACATCTGTAGAAGGAGCTGAAACACGCAGTCTGGAGAATGCAGCCTTCAGACATGAGACAGCTGGAGCTGGACCCTTTGCTCATGAGGAGTAGGCCAAAATGCCTGTGGACAGGTGAGGAAGTTTCATTGAGAATGAAAGGAATCATTTTGTTTGTGGTGATTGCCTCAAAAGGTTGCACAACAAAGTATTAAGTTACCATAATTTTTGTGTAGGCCATTTTCCAATGGTTTATTTTAAAAAAATGTGTTGAACCACAATTCAGAAGCAATGTCTGTCTTTCATTAATTGATAATCAGTAAATTTAAATAGAAAATTACTTTTGTCAGTTTCAAGTTACTTCAGTGACCATTGTAGGTTTTTCTTTAAGGGTACGATCATACTGAAGTATATTCTCTCATGCGAGAGAATCAGGTCAATTATGCTAAAGACACTTGGCTCAAATTCTGATAGAGATTGATCCTTTTCCAAGGAAGAATGGATGAAAATCCCTCAAACAAGAATTGAAAGACTATTGGCTGGCTACAAAAAGCATTTAAAAGCTGTGATACTTTCAAAAGGGGGTGCATTGCATTGGCCCATTTTCTTTTTTGTAATTTTTAAAGTTTAAAAGATGAAAATTGTCATGATCCTGTCCGGGTTTTGAGTCCTGTCTTCCCTTTTCCCTGTCAGATCATGTAAGGGGTTAACTTTTCTCAGCCTCAGTTTAGTCTCAGGTTTGCTATTTAGCCTCCTTGTGCCCTGCAGATCATGTAATTTATAGTTTCTGCCTTGTGCTGCTGTAAGCTGACTCTGATTGCTCCGATTTGTCCTGCTGTGTTTGCTGTCTAAACCCGTGTCTCTGTTATCCCCTGTTCCCGTGTTGACTCAGTATTTCCCTTTAATGTGCAGACTCCTTGGTTTTCACTTGGCATGTATTCTGACCTGTGTTAGGTGTTGAGTTCCCGCCGCTGCACAGGGGGTATCTCGAACCATGTCCTCTGCGGTCTCCCATTCTTCCCCAGCCGCAGTGGAGTCTACTCAGCAGAGACGTCGGTCCCAGAGTCTGGCTCAAGCTGATACTGTGTGTCTGGTTACAGCTGCTACCCCAGGTTCAGCCTTTGTAACCAGCATTGATCAGCAGCGAGCAGACGTTCCAGGGACTAAGTCCTGCTTTTCATCTACTGAGAATGCCTGTGGGACAACCTCTCATTGGAGGTCGGAGGTCACATGCTCAGGTCCTGTAGCGGCTCCGATTGGACCACTAGGAAGGTCCCGGAAGGCTACATCTATAAAAGGCTTGCATGGCCACTCGGCCATGCGCTAGTATAAGTCTGAAATGGTGTGTGTGTGGATGTTTGACTGAAACTGGTGAAAGCTCCTTAATCATTCCCATCCCTAGTGTTGTTGAAAGTAATTGGGTGATTGAGCTACCTAGCACCAGATTGTGCCATCCAGCACTAGACACAAATTTCTGCGTCAATTAGCTGCCACCGCCAGTGCGGCGCAGTGCGCAACCAGTGCGCTTTCCTAGCCCTAGTTAGGGTGATTAGTGGCGTCCGCCAGAGCGGCGCTGTATGCACTCTGTGCTGTAAATCTTTTGTTAGTCCTGACAACCGGTCAGTGTAGGGTGGGAACTCCCACTTGGACTCAGCATGTGACTCAGGGCGACCTCAGGCGCAGGCTCAAAAGCCACCGAGAGTCAGAGCGAGTCCAATCACCAGCATAGAGGGGGTGAATCATAGGGATCCCACCAGCATCCACCAGCTGCACCCTTTGACTATCAACATTGCACAGCATTCATTTAAGTGACTCTGTGAAGCAACAGAGTTTGCTTCCATTCACACTGAGTGAGGTCTAACCCATGTGTGAGCAAGTGTTCATCCGCCATTACTCAGCAGCAGGTTCCATCTCGCGGTGGACCCCGGGCTGCGAACGCACCTCATATCTCCCTTTATATTATTTGGTGTGTTCCGCTAGCCCTAGCAACCTGTTTCTGTCATTTGATTTATGGCTTTTCCGCTCCTGTTACTGACCCCCTGGCTTGTCTCTGATCACGAGTTTGCTTATTCCTTTTGTACTGCGCTACAGTCTAGGATTTGACCCTGCTTGTTTCGACTATTCTGCTACCACCTTTGGTAGCCTCACTGTTGCACTCTGTTGCACTGCAGGTTAGCTATGTTTAGGTGCAGACCTGCTTCTTCTCTATTGCCATCTAGTGAAGGCTGCACCTACCTGCATTGCAGCAGCATGACATTATACCTGACCAGAAACAGGTTTTTTTTCTCTGCTCTGCTTTCTATGGATCCGCTCCGTACCTTGGCGGATCAAATGGCTAGTTTGACACAAATGATGCAGGATCTGTCTGTGGAACATAGGGCCTTGGCCACGTCTCATAACCACCTGCAAAGAGAGCTTTCTGACACAGTAAGGTCTTTTCAGGGATCTTGTTCCCAGTCTCGCTGTAAGCACTCTGACACTGTTGATGTCTCATTGCACTCTCCTGAACCTTCGGTCAGGCTCCCAGATACCTTCTCAGGGGAAAAGGAGAAGTTCCGTATATTCAATTAGAATTGCAAGTTGTTATTTTCTCTTAGACCCCAATCTTGTGGAGATGAGAGTCAGCGAGTGGGGATAATAATTTCTTTACTTCGGGAGGGACCTCATTCGTGGGCTTTCTCTTTACCTGCTACTGCCCCGGAACGTATGTCTGTTGATATGTTCTTTGAGGCCTTAGGGCTTACATTTAACAAGCCTAACCAGGTCAGAGTGGCAGAGGACACAATCATAAGTCTGTTTCAGGGTAAGCTATTGGCTGAATGGTATAGTTACGAGTTCTGTCAATGGTCCACTGAGGTGTCCTGGGATGATTCTGTGCTGAGATGTCAGTTCAGGAGAGGACTGTCGAATCAGCTGAAGGATGCTCTGGCTCTCCATCCACCACCCAGTTCATTGGCGGATGCTATGACTCAAGCTATCCGTATAGATCGGAGGCTGTGGGAAAGAGGTATAACACAGTGAGAGGTTCCATTGCTCCCTGCTTATCTTGTTGTTTTAGTAAATATAGGAAAACTGACTGAACAGCAATCTAGTCTGAACTGGTGCATAACCAAAAAAGACTTACATAGCAAATAGATCAATGGGTGCACTCAATTTTACTGTACTAAAGCAAGGAAATGTGCGATACATGAAACGTGAATAGCATAATGGCTTGTGAAATCTATAAAAAAAACACATGAGATGCTTAGCACAAGATTTGGCCAAAAATTGTGAGCCCATCCACCAAACGTCAAGGTAATCTCAGATCGGATGGGTACCTGACCTGTCTGCCTAGTGTGAACACTTACCTATGGCTAATAACATGGTAAAGCCTGCATTTATAGGAAGGTCGGAACCAACTGTGTTTGGATGTAATTAAAATCACAGCATGGTGAAGGGTGGGGCGTTCAAGTCAGAAAAAATAGTACATAGTAAATATAGGAAAACTGACTGAACAGCAATCTATGTGTTTTTTTTTCATAGATTTCACAAGCCATTATGCTATTCACATTTCATGTATCGCACATTTCCTTGCTTTAGTACAGTAAAATTGAGTGCAGCCATTGATCTATTTGCTATGTAAGTCTTTATTGGTTATGCACCAGTTCAGACTAGATTGCTGTTCAGTCAGTTTTCCTATATTAACTATGTACTATTTTTTCTGACTTGAACGCCCTGCCCTTCACCATGCTGTGATTTTAATTACATCCAAACACAGTTGGTTCCGACCTTCCTATAAATGCAGGCTTTACCATGTCATTAGCCATAGGTAAGTGTTCACACTAGGCAGACAGGTCAGGTGCCCATCCGATCTAAAATTACCTTGACGTTTGGTGGATGGGCTCACAATTTTTGGCCAAATCTTGTGCTAAGCATCTCATGTGTTTTTTTCATAGATTTCACAAGCCATTATGCTATTCACATTTCATGTATCGCACATTTCCTTGCTTTAGTACAGTAAAATTGAGTGCAGCCATTGATCTATGTGCTATGTAAGTCTTTTTTGGTTATGCACCAGTTCAGACTAGGTTGCTGCTCAGTCAGTTTTCCTATATTTACTATGTACTATTTTTTCTGACTTGAACACCCCGCCCTTCCTTACGACATCATTGAGGTGGTCAATCCAGTTGCCTTTCGTTTACGCCTTCCTCCGTCACTTCGGATCCCCAATGTGTTCCATTAGACCCTTCTTTTTTTAAATCACATAGTTTTTATTAAAGCATATGACACGCCAGTAACACAGTCTGACACAATTTCCAGACAGGTACAATGAACCAAAACCGATTAATACATTTTCATATTATGAAATCAACTCACTTACCCCTTAATCTCCCCCCCTCCCCCCAATCACCTGCCCGTTAGCCAATAAACCATCTGACAACATCACCTCTTGAAAAGTGATACCAAGCTTTACAAAAGCCCATCTATACATGTAAAAGTCCCTCCAGAAGCAACTAAACCACACCTATTCTATTCTGCAACAACTCAGCAGACGCCACGCCTGGGTAATCCATCCAACCGCCCCACACATTTTTAAATGTTGTATTCTGACCTCCCTTGATGTATATCTTCCTTTCCATAAGGACAATAAAATTTATTTTGTTAATAAATTCTTTTTTACCTAGAGGTCTTTCATCCAGCCAATGCATCGCAATAAGCTTCCTCGCAGCATACAACAATCTCGCAATAGTCAACCTTCCACATTCATCCGTAGCAAGATCATCCATACAGCCCAGAAGGCAAGTCAGTGGGTTACGCACCACATTTACCCCTCTCACCTCTTGAATGAAATTAAGCACCTTCACCCAAAAGGGTTGGAGGGGAGCATATGACCACATCATATGTAGCAAATCAGCACCTTCCTTACCGCACCTTGGGCATTTTGAGTTGCCTCTCAGTCCTGCCTTCATCCTCCATATCGAGGTCCTGTACACCCTATAAACCAGGTATAGCTGCGACACCCTCTTAGCCTCACAATAGGAAGCCCAGGGGATGTATTGTAGTATGGACTCCACTGGGACTCTGACAAGGGACCCAAGTCTGCGACCTATTTTCCCTATATCCTTAATGGGTGCTTCAATAAAAAGGTATCCATCAGACCCCTGTACATTAAAGTAATAAATCCCCTCGTACTCCTCTGAGGCCCAATGAGATTCAACAAGCTATCGGACTGCAGAATCACGTGCAACACCTCATTTTGACAATTTAGGGCATGTCTCACCTGCAGATACTGAAAGAACATCTTCTGAGTTAAAGGAAACTCATTCCTAATTGTTTCAAAAGTTTTAATAACATCCCCATCAAACAACTGAGACATGAACCAAATGCCAATACGCCTCCACTGACCAAACCCCCGCAGTCTCATAAGCTCTGCCAACCTCGGGTCAAACCAAATTGGCGCATATCTCGTAAATTCTGTTACTCCCCTCCATTGCTTACTTTTCTGCCAGACTTTCCCCATCATAGCTATTGTTGGGAATTTTTTTAGGTTATTTCTGAATCTACCCGCTTCCAGACTAGCCAACAATGGGCCCTTCTGTTATGATCCTGGTGGCAAGGATCGCAAACTGACCTGCTAAGTAACAGAATTCCTTAGGACAAGCTCTGGGGATGTGGGAGCTATACTGACCGCAACCCTGATTCTATCAATACACACTATAGGCAGCCGTGGAGCGTTACCTAAAATCCTAGACGCCTCGTCACAGCCTGAGAAACTAGCTACCCCTAGAGAGAAAGCAAGCCTCACTTGCCTCAGAGAAATCACCCCAAAGTTTTAGACAGCCCCCCACAAATAATAACGGTGAGTTAAGGGGAAAACACAAACGTAGAAATGAAAACAGGTTTTTAGCAAATGAGGCCCGCTAACACTAAATAGTAAGAAGACAGCAAGGGATCTGTGCGGTCAGTATAAAATGCTATCAAAAATAATCCACGCAGAGATTACAAGAACCCCCACACCGACTCACGATGTGAGGGGCGCAACTCTGCACCCCAGAACTTCCAGCAAGCGAAAATATTACATATAAGCAAGCTGGACAGAACTCATCATATACAGAGAAACATTTTCAAGGAAATAATTAGCAAACATGAACTAGCAAGACTTAGCTTCTCTGGAGGAGACAGGTAACAAGGAAAGTCCAGAGAGATCAGAACCAGTACTGAATACGACAGCAGGCAAAAAGTGAAGGTCCAGGTGGAGTTAAATAGAGGCCAGACTAGCAGAAAACAAGGCAGCTGGATTCCGGCTACAGACCCGCAGTAAGCACTAAAGGCCACCAGAGGGAGCCCAAGAACAGAACTCACACAATACCACTCATGACCACAGGAGGGAGCCCGAGAACGGAATTCACAACAGTACCCCCCCTTGAGGAGGGGTCACCGAACCCTCACCAGAGCCCCCAGGCCGATCCGGATGAGCCAGATGAAAGGCACGAACCAAATCAGCCGCATTGACATCAGAGGCGACAACCCAGGAATTATCCTCCTGACCATAGCCCTTCCACTTAACCAAGTACTGAAGCTTCCGTCTCGAAATACGAGAATCCAAGATCTTCTCCACCACATACTCCAATTCTCCCTCAACCAACACCGGAGCAGGAGGATCAACAGAAGGAACCACAGGCACCACATACCTCCGCAATAATGACCTATGGAACACATTATGAATGGCAAACGATGCTGGGAGGTCCAAATGAAATGACACAGGGTTAAGGATTTCTATAATCTTATAAGGACCGATGAAACGAGGCTTGAACTTAGGAGAGGAAACC
The DNA here is from genome assembly GCF_051348905.1 of Ranitomeya variabilis. NCBI lineage: Eukaryota > Metazoa > Chordata > Amphibia > Anura > Dendrobatidae > Ranitomeya > Ranitomeya variabilis. Next base: position 444,462,348 of record NC_135232.1, on the reverse strand, counting down.
TTCATAGGAACGAAACGAGAAGACAGCCATACCAAATCCCCCACACGAAGTCGGGGACCCACACAGCGACGGCGGTTAGCAAAGCGCTGAGCCTTCTCTTGTGACAACGTCAAATTGTCCACTACGTGGTTCCAAATCTGTTGCAACCTATCCACCACAGAATCCACCCCAGGACAGTCCGAAGGCTCAACCTGACCTGAGGAAAAATGAGGATGAAAACCAGAATTGCAAAAAAAAGGTGAAACCAAAGTAGCAGAACTAGCCCGATTATTGAGGGCGAACTCAGCCAATGGCAAAAAGGGACACCCAATCATCCTGATCAGCCGAAACAAAACATCTCAGATAAGTTTCCAAGGTCTGATTAGTTTGTTCAGTTTGGCCATTCGTCTGAGGATGGAAGGCCGACGAAAACGACAAATCAATGCCCATCTTAGCACAAAAGGACCGCCAAAATCTGGACACAAACTGGGATCCTCTGTCAGACACAATGTTCTCCGGAATCCCATGCAAACGAACCACATTCTGAAAAAACAGCGGCACCAAATCGGAGGAGGAAGGCAGCTTAGGCAAGGGCACCAAATGGACCATTTTAGAAAAACGATCACAAACCACCCAGATGACAGACATCCTCTGAGAGACTGGAAGATCCGAAATAAAATCCATGGAAATATGCGTCCAAGGCCTCTTTGGGACAGGCAAAGGCAAAAGCAAACCACTGGCATGAGAACAGCAAGGCTTGGCCTGAGCACAAATCCCACAGGACTGCACAAAGGAACGCACATCCCGCGACAAGGACGGCCACCAAAAGGACCTAGCTACCAAATCCCTGGTACCAAAAATTCCAGGGTGACCCGCCAACACCGAAGAATGAACCTCGGAAATAACTCTACTGGTCCATCTATCCGGGACAAACAGTCTCTCTGGTGGACAACGGTCAGGTTTAATGGCCTGAAATTCCTGCAGCACCCGCCGCAAATCAGGGGAGATGGTAGACAGAATCACCCCCTCTCTGAGGATACCAGCCGGTTCAGAAACTCCCGGAGAGTCAGGCACAAAACTCCTAGAAAGGGCATCAGCCTTCATGTTCTTTGAACCCGGAAGGTATGAAACCACGAAATTGAAACAGGAGAAAAACAGCGACCATTGAGCCTGTCTAGGATTTAACCGTTTGGCAGACTCGAGATAAGTCAAATTCTTGTGATCCGTCAAGACCACCACACGATGTTTGGCTCCCTCAAGCCAATGTCGCCACTCCTCAAATGCCCACTTCATTGCCAACAACTCCCGATTACCAACATCATAATTCCGCTCGGCAGGCAAAAACTTTCTTGAAAAGAAAGCACATGGCCTCATCATAGAGCCATCAGAGTTTTTCTGCGACAAGACAGCCCCTGCTCCTATCTCAGAGGCATCAACCTCGACCTGGAAAGGGAGAGAGACATCCGGCTGACGCAAGACAGGAGCCGAAGAAAACCGACGTTTCAGCTCCTGAAAGGCCTCCACGGCCGCAGGAGACCAATTGGTCACATCAGAACCCTTCTTGGTCAAATCCGTCAAAGGCTTAACCACACTAGAGAAATTAGTGATGAAGCGACGGTAAAAATTAGCAAAGCCCAAGAACTTCTGAAGACTCTTCACTGATGTAGGTTGAGTCCAGTCATAAATAGCCTGGACCTTAACTGGATCCATCTCAATAGTGGAAGGAGAAAAAATAAAGCCCAAAAAGGAAACCTTCTGGACTCCGAAGAGACATTTAGAGCCCTTCACAAATAAGGCATTGGCACGCAGGACCTGAAATACCATCCTGACCTGCTTCACATGGGATTCCCAATCGTCAGAAAATACCAAAATATCATCCAGGTACACAATCATAAATCTATCCAGATACTCTCGGAAGATGCCGTGCATGAAGGACTGAAACACGGAAGGTGCATTAGAGAGCCCAAAAGGCATCACCAAGTACTCAAAATGGCCTTCGGGCGTATTAAATGCCGTTTTCCATTCATCGCCCTGTTTTATACGCACAAGATTATACGCTCCTCGAAGATCTATCTTGGTGAACCAACTAGCCCCCTTAATCCGAGCAAACAGATCAGACAGCAATGGCAAAGGATACTGAAATATGACCGTGGTGTTATTTAGAAGGCGATAATCTATACAAGGTCTCAGAGACCCATCCTTCTTGGCCACAAAAAAGAACCCCGCACCCAAAGGGGACGAGGACGGGCGAATATGCCCCTTCTCCAGAGACTCCTTTATATAACTCCGCATAGCGGTATGTTCTGGTACAGATAAATTGAAAAGTCGTCCCTTAGGGAACTTACTACCAGGAATCAAATTTATAGCACAATCACAATCCCTATGAGGAGGTAGGGCACTGGATTTGGGCTCATCAAATACATCCTGGTAGTCCGACAGAAATTCAGGGACTTCAGAAGGAGTAGAAGCAGCAATTGACACCAAAGGAGCATCGCCATGAATCCCCTGGCAACCCCAACTTGACACAGACATTGCTTTCCAATCCAGGACTGGATTATGAGCCTGCAGCCATGGCAGACCCAACACGACAACGTCATGCAAATTATGTAACACAAGAAAACGAATCACCTCCTGATGTGCAGGAGTCATGCACATAGTCACTTGAGTCCAGTACTGAGGCTTATTCTTGGCCAATGGCGTAGCATCAATTCCCTTTAGTGGAATAGGAAATTGCAAAGGCTCCAAGATAAAACCACAGCGCCTGGCAAATGACAAATCCATCAAGTTCAGGGCAGCACCTGAATCCACAAAAGCCATAACTGAGTAGGATGACAGGGAGCAAATCAAAGTAACAGAGAAAATGAATTTGGGCTGTACAGTACCAATAGTGACAGATTTAGTGAACCTATTTGTGCGCTTAGAACAATCAGAGATAACATGAGTAGAATCACCACAGTAAAAGCACAACCCATTCTGACGTCTGTGATTCTGCCGTTCAATTCTGGTCAGAATCCTGTCACATTGCATAGACTCAGGCTTCTGCTCAGAAAATACCGCCAGATGGTGCACAGGTTTGCGCTCCCGCAAACGCCGATCAATCTGAATGGCCAACGACATAGACTCATTCAGACCCGCAGGCGTGGGGAACCCCACCATAACATCCTTAACGGCTTCAGAAAGACCTTTTCTGAAAATTGCTGCCAGGGCACACTCATTCCACTGAGTGAGCACAGACCATTTCCTAAACTTCTGACAGTAAACCTCTGCTTCATCCAGACCCTGAGAGAGAGCCAGCAAAACCTTTTCTGCCTGGTCTATTAGATTAGGTTCCTCATAAAGCAATCCAAGCGCCAGAAAAAACGCATCCACATTTAGTAATGCAGGATCTCCTGGCGGCAGAGAGAATGCCCAATCTTGAGGGTCACCACGTAACAAAGAAATAATAATTTTAACTTGCTGAACAGGGTCACCAGAGGAACGAGGTCTCAGAGAAAGGAATAATTTACAATTATTTTTGAAATTCAAAAACTTAGATCTATCTCCAGAGAATAACTCAGGAATTGGTATTTTAGGCTCTGACATAGGACTGTGAACTACATAATCCTGGATGCCTTGTACCCTTGCAGTGAGATGATCTAGACTAGAGGACAGACTCTGAATGTCCATGTCTGCAGCTGAATTCTGAACCACCCAGAGATTAACTGGAGGAGAGAGGCTAGCCACACTGCAAAGGAAAAAAAAAAAAAAAAAGAACTCAGGATCTCTCTTATCCCTCTTTTGCGATGCATTAACTCTTTTAGGGCCTGCTGTACTGTTATGATCCTGGTGGCAAGGATCGCAAACTGACCTGCTAAGTAACAGAAATCCTTAGGACAAGCTCTGGGGATGTGGGAGCTATACTGACCGCAACCCTGATTCTATCAATACACACTATAGGCAGCCGTGGAGCGTTACCTAAAATCCTAGACGCCTCGTCACAGCCTGAGAAACTAGCTACCCCTAGAAAGAAAGCAAGCCTCACTTGCCTCAGAGAAATCACCCCAAAGTTTTAGACAGCCCCCCACAAATAATAACGGTGAGTTAAGGGGAAAACACAAACGTAGAAATGAAAACAGGTTTTTAGCAAATGAGGCCCGCTAACACTAAATAGTAAGAAGACAGCAAGGGATCTGTGCGGTCAGTATAAAATGCTATCAAAAATAATCCACGCAGAGATTACAAGAACCCCCACACCGACTCACGATGTGAGGGGCGCAACTCTGCACCCCAGAACTTCCAGCAAGCGAAAATATTACATATAAGCAAGCTGGACAGAACTCATCATATACAGAGAAACATTTTCAAGCAAATAATGAGCAAACATGAACTAGCAAGACTTAGCTTCTCTGGAGGAGACAGGTAACAAGGAAAGTCCAGAGAGATCAGAACCAGTACTGAATACGACAGCAGGCAAAAAGTGAAGGTCCAGGTGGAGTTAAATAGAGGCCAGACTAGCAGAAAACGAGGCAGCTGGATTCCGGCTACAGACCCGCAGTAAGCACTAAAGGCCACCAGAGGGAGCCCAAGAACAGAACTCACACAATACCACTCATGACCACAGGAGGGAGCCCGAGAACGGAATTCACAACACCCTTCTCCACCACGTGTTCAATGATTATTCCTGCTGAAGAACTTTGTTCTGGTTCCCCCCAACCAAACATATGTTGGCATTAGGATGCTATATAGTAGATCCATGGATTAGGGACCACCAGACCACCCTCATCGTTTGCCCTTTGCAGATGTTCCAATTTGATGCATGCCCATCCACCCTTCCAAATTAAGTCCCTAAATAGAGTATTAATAGTATAAAATTTACTCTGAGGTAACCACATTGGAGCATTATGCAATATATAGAGGAGCTGAGGCATAATTATCATTTTGATCCGATTGACTCTACCAGCGACCGATAGAAATAGCTTCTTCCAGGCCCCAATCTTCTGCTGAAACTTCCCAAGCAAGGGAGTCAGGTTGAGCCGCACATAGTCCTCTATTTTGTCCGAAACCATGATGCCCAGATATTTAAATGTACCATCCTCAAGGGGGTCCCAGGTTCAAGTGTCAGCGGAGCCGCTGTATCCATGGGCAACAACACAGACTTATCCCAGATAATAGATAGACCAGAAAGAACCCCAAATTTAGTAATAGTATTCATAACGGTCCCCAAAGACTCCTGTGCATCTTCCAAGAACAATAACACAGAGTCCACGTACAGGGCTATCTTTTCTTCATAGTTTCCATGTCTAAATCCTTTTATGTCCCTATCCCTCATTACCGCCGCCAAGGGCTCGACAGCAATTGCAAACAGCAGAGGAGACAAAGGGCACCCCTGCCGTGTTCCCCTATATAGAGGGAAATCCCCCGATAAGAGCCCATTTACCCATATCTTAGCTCTCAGAGACGCATACATCAGCTGCACCCATCTTATAAATCTCTCACCAAGACCCATAGCCTTCATGACCGCCCACAAATACCGCCACTCCACACTATCAATCGCCTTATCGGCGTCTAAAGACACCAGAACCCTCCGACCCATATTATCCGCCTTTACCTGCATATTAAGAAACAATCGTCTAAGATTACATGCGGTAGAACTATTGGGCATAAATCCGGATTGGTCCCGATGTATTAGTGTTGTTATCACCTTGTTAAGAGTATTAGTCAATATATTGGCCAAGATTTTAATATCTGTCGTTAATACCGAAATTGGGCGATAAGAAGCCGGATCTGCCGGATCCTTACCCTGTTTCGGCAACACTACATTTATTGCCTCACGCATGGAACATGACAACTCTCCCTCCACCAGACCAACAGCATACACCTCCAACAAAGCGGGAAGCAATACCTCTTTATATTTTTTATACACCTCCCCCGGACTCCCATCCACCCCTGGGGCTTTATCATTGGGCATAGAGGCCAGTGCGGTGTCAAGCTACTCCAAATTAAACGGCTCCTCAAGAAGACCTCGATCTGCCGCTGAGAGTCTGGGGAGCTGTACCTCTATCAAGAAATCATCCACCTCCTACATTCCATGATTTATAAAGATCCGAGTAATACTCCATCATCACCTCCAAAATTGCTTTGCAACCGGTATGGTCCTTCCCATCCTTTCCATTCAAAGCGACTATATGTGTGGAGTCTCTCTGCGCCGCCACTATTCTAGAAAGGAGGTGACATGCCAAAGTATTTAGCATCTTATGTTCTCTTTTTCATTGCCATCTGACATACTCTATTTTGCGCTACCTTCAACCTTCCCTGTGCTTCTGGGGACTGATCGTTGATTAATGCCTCCTCCATCTCTCTTATCAACATCTGATCCTTTCTGCCCGTTTCTACCTTGACTCAGGATATCTTGTTAATGCAGAGCCCACTGAAATAAGCCTTCATAGCCTCCCATACTGTCAATACCGAAGCCGACCCAGCATTCATTTTAAAATATTCCGTAATGCCCCCCCTATGTGTCCATCTACAGTGCCTTGTGAAAGTATTCGGCTCCCTGGAACTTTTCAACCTTTTCCCACATATCATGCTTCAAACATAAAGATACCAAATGTAAGTTTTTGGTGAAGAATCAACAACAAGTGGAACACAATTGTGAAGTTGAACGAAATTTATTGGTTATTTTAAATTTTTGTGGAAAATCAAAAACTGAAAAGTGGGGCGTGCAATATTAATCGTCCCCTTTAACTTAATAATTTGTTGCGCCACCTTTTGCTGCGATTACAGCTGCAAGTCACTTGGGGTATGTCTCTATCAGTTTTGTACATCGAGAGACTGAAATTCTTGCCCATTCTTCCTTGGCAAACAGCTCGAGCTCAGTGAGGTTTGATGGAAATCGTTTGTGAACAGCAGTTTTCAGCTCTTTCCACAGATTCTCAATTGGATTGAGGTCTGGACTTTGATTTGGCCATTCTACAACCTGGATACGTTTATTTGTGAACCATTCCATTGTAGATTTTGCTTTATGTTTGGGATCATTGTCTTGTTGGAAGACAAATCTCTGTCCCAGTCTCAGGTCTTTTGCAGACTCCAACAGGTTTTCTTCAAGAATGGCCCTGTATTTGGCTCCATTCATCTTCCCATCAATTTTAACCATCTTCCCTGTCACTGCTGAAGAAAAGCAGGCCCAAACCATGATGCTGCCACCACCATGTTTGACAGTGGGGATGGTGTGTTCAGGGTGATGAGCTGTGTTGCCTTTACACCAAACATATCGTTTGGCATTGTTGCCAAAAAGTTCGATTTTGGTTTCATCTGACCAGAGCACTTTCTTCCACATGTCTGGTGTGTCTCCTAGGTGGCTCGTTGCAAACTTTAAATGACACTTTTAATGGATATCTTTGAGAAATGTCTTTCTTCTTACCACTCTTCCATAAAGGCCAGATTTGTGCTGTGTACGACTGATTGTTGTCCTATGGACAGACTGTCCCACCTCATCTGTAGATCTCTGCAGTTCATCCAGAGTGAGCATGGGCCTCTTGGCTGCATCTCTGATCAGTCTTCTCCTTGCTTGAGATGAAAGTTTAGAGGGACGGCCGGGTCTTGGTAGATTTGCAGTGGTATGATACTCCTTCCATTTCAATATGATTGCTTGCACAGTGCTCCTTGGGATGTTTAAAGTTTTGGAAATCATTTTGTATCCAAACCCAGCTTTAAACTTCTCCACAACAGTATCACGGACCTGCCTGTTGTGTTCCTTGGTCTTCATGATGCTCTCTGTGCTTCAAACAGAACCCTGAGACTATCACAGAGCAGGTGCATTTATACGGAGACTTGATTACACACAGGTGGATTATATTTATCATCATTAGGCATTTAGGACAACATTGGATCATTCAGAGATCCACAATGAACTTCTGGAGTGAGTTTGCTGCACTGAAAGTAAAGGGGCCGAATAATATTGCACGCCCCACTTTTCAGTTTTTGAATTTCCACAAAAATTTAAAACAACCAATAAATTTAATTCAACTTCACAATTGTGTTCCACTTATTTTTGATTCTTCACCAAAAATGTACATTTGGTATCTTTGTTTGAAGCATGATATGTGGGAAAAGGTTGAAAAGTTCCAGGGAGCCGAATACTTTCGCAAGGCACTGTAAGTCAATGAGGTGTAGCCAAAACGGATTCAGCCTCCACATGCACCCCCTAGCAGGTAAAAATCCCACTCCCTCAAGTATCACACTCATGGGGGAATGATCCGATATTGTTCTAGCCATATATGTTACCTCCCCAACAAGGCCCAACATCTGTGTATTGCCCAAGGCCAGATCTATTCTTGACAAAGAAGTGAAGGAGGACGAAAAACAGGAATACTTGTACACCCCAGGATGAGAAATCCTCCATAAATCATGCAGAGCAGTCTCCCTCAGGATGGCACCAAATGGTGTACAATTACCACCCGATTTCAGCGGCTCTCGTCTCCCCCTATCCCAGTGTGTGTCCGGAATATTGTTAAAGTCCCCTGTTATCAAAAACGGTATCCCCGGTGTCTCCTCCATTATCTCCAGAACTCTGTGGATCAGCTTTCCACAATATGGTGGTGGAACTTAAATTGAAACTAGCCACATCCGACATCCGTACAATTTACAAAGTAAACATATGAATCTACCCGTCTGGTCTATAATCACTTTGTGATACTCAAAAGGAACCCCAACACATATGAGGATGCTAACCCCCCTAGAGTATGCTGAATATGTGGCATGATATCCCACCCATCTTTTAGTCAGAAAATGCGTTCTCTCCTTTACCATATGAGTCTCCTGCAGACAGATCACTGACGGCTTGTCATCATTCAAAAATGTAAACACAGCTTGCCATTTCACTCCGGACGCCAAACCCCTAACGTTCCAACTCACAATTCTCATTCTTCCAGACATTTTCCCTCCACAGAACATTTTGTCCCGCATTCTTTCATCCAGTTGCAGCAGAAGTCACAACCACAGTAACCATGGTGATGTACATTATGCAAATATTTCCCCACCCCCCTCCCCCCAAACAACAGAAAAACTCCCCCAACAAATCCCCATCCCATCCTTCCATCCCCTCCTAACATGGAGGGGAGAGCGCACTTTATCCGGAACAGTCTGTTAACCCCGTCCAGCAGTCCCGCAACTTGTTCCAAACTATTAGGACTCTCCCATGACTTGATTGCAGCCTATTTAAATTTTCAAAAATTCAGATTTTACCCCCCCCCCAAAAAAAAAAAACAGAAAAAACTCGAGATCCAAAAAGGGCCCATCCCCCACCCATAAAACCACAAAAACCAGAAGGGGGGGGGGGGGGGAGAGCCAATGGATCTGTCACAATCCAATTTTGGATTTGTGGCAGATCTGGTTTTCCTCAGTTTAAGACCTTTTTTCCTTTCTGGTCATCGGGGGTTAATGCAGTTTCCCCCCCCCCGGTGGCCGCTGGTGTTATTGCATTGCTGCTGGGTCAGCTGATGTTTGTGGTGACCACTCCCTCCGTCCTTTAAGAGGTCACCTGGTTCATCAGCTGACTGTCGGTGTTAGTTCATTCTTCAGCGACCAAGCTGGGAGTAGGAGCTTGCTGGGAACTGTTGTTCTACTGCTGTGTCCAGTGAATCTGGTGTTTCTTCCTGCTGTGCTGTCCCTTGCAGCATTAAGCTAAGTGTTGTTTTCCTTTACCTTGTCTGTATTTCCTTACCCCGTGTTGTATTAGTGCAGTGGTGGGACCAGTGCTCTCACCTGCCAGTTCCCTACTTAGGGATAGGTGCAGGGCAAGTGAGGGACTAGGTATCCTGGTCAGCAACAGGTTGAAAGAACCCGTATAGGGACAGAATTAAGATCAGGGCACATCTGCAGGCCAGTGCAGGAGGTGCCCATTCCCCCAGTCCCTACCGACAGGGCCCACCATTGTAATTGTGTCCCCGGTGTTCCCTTGTGTGTTGTGCTATTCGTGACAGACCTACGGTTGGGTCGTTTTATACCGGGTCAGTCACTCCGTGACATTAACACCGACCGTCACATTTTTTCTGGTGAGCCATGGCTCAAATGCAGGCCTTTGCCCAACTGTTCCAGACTCTCACCACTGAGCTCAAGGATCTGCGTGCTGAGGTGGTGCAGCAGCTGCAGCAGTTGTTGGGGTTCTGGGCCTCGGCTCAGGTACAGGCTCTACCAGAGCCCAAGATATCTCTCCCTGACAGGTTTTCTGGAGGGAGAGATACATTTTTGGTTTTTAAGGAGGCTTGCAAGTTATACTTCAGGCTCCACCCTCGTTCATCAGGGAGTGAGGAACAATGGGTGGGAATCGTTTCCCTTCTTAAAGGTGATCCCCAATCCTGGGCCTTCTCCCTGCTGACCGCTTCACCATCTCTACGGTCAGTGGACGTTTTTTGCAGCTCTGGCGCTGGTATATGGTGACCCGGACGGAGTCTCCTTGGCGGAATCCCGACTCCGTAAGATCAAGCAGGGGGGCCAGCCGACGGAGGGCTACTGTTCAGAGTTCAGGAGGTGGGCCACTTACACACAGTGGAATGACCCGGCCCTTGGGAGCCATTTTGTTCAGGGTCTGTCCCCTAGGTTGAAAGATACTCTGGTACAGTACGTCGCCCCCAAGTCGTTGGAGGCCGCCATGTCCCTTGCCATCCGGGTGGATAGACGCTTGAGGGAGAGGCATACACCAAATGTTCCCCCTGTAGTCCTTGCTAGGGAGGAGGACACACCTGACCAGGCAGACGAACCCATGCAGGTGGGAGGAGTTGGTTCCCAAACGGGGTTGTCTGGGGTTCGCCGTGGTGTGGGGGCATGTTTTTACTGTGGGCAGACTGGTCATTTTATCAATGTCTGCCCAGCTCGCGCCAAAATTCCTGTTCCATCTAAACAGCCGCGTCCCCCTGGTTGTGTGGAAGGAAGCAACCAGGGAGTGTATATTTCCTCCATTTTCTCATCTCAGTGTTCCTTACCTGCTGAGGTGGTTGTTGGTGGGGTAACTGAGAATGTTCCGGTGCTTGTGGACAGTGGAGCAGGAGTCAATTTGGTGGATGCTCATTTTGTCCAGACCCATGGCCTGATGAGTAGGTCCCTAGCTAGACCCCTAAGCGTCCAGGCCATTGACTCTGCCCCGCTCAGCCAGGGGAGCATTGCCCAAGTCGTAGACAATATACATCTGCGCATAGGGGCTTGTCATGAAGAGTCCCTGTCATGCTATGTCTTGGAGGGCATACCAACTCCCATGGTCTTAGGACTCCCTTGGTTGAAAAAACACAACCCGGTCATAGACTGGCGGTCCAGAGAAGTAGTCAGCTGGGGTCAGTCGTGTGAGGACTGCTGCCCGGGAACTACGATCTCTGCCATCCTTCTACAACCTACCCCTTCTTCTCCAGTGGGGGCAGTAGAGGTGCTTGAAGGGAGTAGGGGCAAGACTCTACCCTCACTACATTCTAACCCGGTATGTCAGAGACCTCTTAGGAGGAGGGGTCAGAGGAGGGTGGTGGTTCCCTCGATGCATAGTGGGAGAGTGAGTTTGGTGACACAGGGGGACGCCTCTGTTGTCGGTTCTGTAAAGAGTTCACCATCTTGTGGCAGACGCATGCGTGAAAATAAACGTTCAGGTCCGGACCTGTGTGTGAATGATTACGTATGGGTGTCCACCAAAAATATCAGGTGGAAGTGTGGAACTGGAATCCGGAGATCAAGGGTAATCGGGCCATATCGGGTGTCAGCCATTGTCAGTCCGAAGACTTACCAGTTGGAGTTACCCTCAGTAATGCCCATACACAACTCATTCCACAGGTCGGCGCTCTGGAGATTTGTGCCGCCTACGTTGTTATCTCCATCATGCTGTGTCCACCATAAACCTGAGGGTCAGGTGACTGATGAGGTGAACTCTGGTGAATCGAGACATTCTCACTGTTGGTTGGTTACTGGTGAGGTCCAGTGTTGAGGGTCCAGAGGCCCCCTCATTGAAAGGGGGGTACTGTCACGATCAAATTTTGGATTTGTGGCAGATCTGGTTTACCTTAGTTTAAGACCTTTTTTCCTTTCTGGTCATCGGGGGTTAATGCAGTTTTCCCCCCCAGTGGCCGCTGGTGTTATTGCATTGCTGCTGGGTGAGCTGACCACTCCCTCCATCCTTTAAGAGGTCACCTGGTTCATCAGCTGACTGTCGGTGTTAGTTCATTCTTCAGCGACCAAGCTGGGAGTAGGAGCTTGCTGGGAACTGTTGTTCTACTGCTGTGTCCAGTGAATCTGGTGTTTCTTCCTGCTGTGTTGTGCCTTGCAGCATTAAGCTAAGTGTTGTTTTCCTTTACCTTGTCTGTATTTCCTTACCCCGTGTTGTATTAGTGCAGCGGTGGGACCAGTGCTCTCACCTGCCAGTTCCCTACTTAGGGATAGGTGCAGGGCAAGTGAGGGACTAGGTATCCTGGTCGGCGACGGGTTAAAAGAACCCGTATAGGGACGGTATTAAGATCAAGGCACAACTGCAGGCCAGTGCAGGAGGTGCCCATTCCCCCAGTCCCTACCGACAGGGCCCACCGTTGTAATTGTGTCCCCGGTGTTCCCTTGTGTATTGTGCTGTTCATGACAGACCTACGGTTGGGTCGTTTTATACCGGGTAAGTCACTCCGTGACAGGATCCTTCCAAGAAAGGCAAGAAGAGAAACAAGAGCAAAGGAGAACTGTTCTATCAATCCAAGTCGTTTAATTTTGCTTGACGCAAATGTTGCTAGTTGCTCTCCAGCCATCCGAGTTCCTCTTTATCCTCCGTGAAGGAGTGTGCAGCACCCCAGAGTCTGGTTGTTGCAGTAACGTCGCTCTTCCACCAAGGGGAGTGATGGTACGTCTGATTGCACTAAAAGAGTTCACCTTGCAGGTATCACAGACACACATTACACTTCACACTCCGGCCACCAGGGGGAGCAAAAGGTCCTATCTACTAGGCCACTCCTCACACATGGGTAAAACTGGGGGTTGGATAGGAAGTTAGGGAGAAAGTAGCTGGGGAGAGTTAGAGAGAGGACCTGTCAGGGGTGGGATCACAGCACAAAGGAGATAGAACCAGTAGGAGTCGTGCCCCGAGATCGGCAACATCCTACTGAGGCGCGTAGCCGGCGGCCGGAACGCCGAGGAAGTAAGAGACTCTACGCATTACTTTGAACTACGGCCGGGCAGTTAACTTTAGGTTGGCTGTCTCACCTTTACACCTAACGAAGACAACGGAGGCAATTGTGGGAGAGGGGCGTCTCTAGGGTCCCTATAAAATAACTCCAGGCCTACCCGTCATACGGGTGCGTCCTATCCATATCATCTGGGGGACGGAGAGAAAGAACAGAAACATACACGACAGTTGTGAGGACTATCCCGTCGTGCTCAGCAGGGAGGTACTACAACACACAGGCACTGGTAGGAAGGTCACTGATTTCCACCTGTAAAGGGAACTCTGGATGTGCCTTCGGACCGGCCGGTCTCAGCCAGCCCTGTTAGCAGTGCTCTGGATTGCGGATGCCGAAGCCTTCAGTAAAGAGGTAAAGAGACTGCAACCCTGTGTCCTCGTTACTTACTGCGACCTACACCGCCACCTACATCTTTAATTGGGCGCCCCTTAGCAGGGCCACGGACTGGGTCAGGCCACCGTGACATCCCCAGAACCGAGAGAGAGACCCAGTACCGAGTACCCCACTGCCCTGCGTCTGGGGGCCGCTCCAAGTGCACTTTCCCTTCAGTGACCACTCTCCATTTGGCCGGGTATAGCATCGAGTAAGTGATGCCAATCTCCCTCAGCCTCTTCTTGATGTGGAGAAATCTTGCTCTTTGCTTCTGTACCTCTATGGAGAAGTCCGGGAATATGGAAATCCTGGAGCCTTTATCTTTAAATTCGGGTTCTCTCTGGCGTGTCTAAGAATGGCATCTCTGTCACGGTAGTGCAAGACCTTGACTAGCACTTGTGTAGGAGGGTGCCCAGGGGGGAGGGGACGCGTAGGAATGCACCATGCTCTTTCAATAGCGTATATCCGGGACAACTTGTCAGCTCCAATATTGTTTAATAGCCCATTTTCAAAGAACTCTGTTGGCGTGGTGCCTTCCGTCTTTTCAGGCACCCCAATCAACCACACATTATTTCGCCTGGACCTATTTTCAAGGTCATCCGTTTTCGCTTGTATGGCGGAAATCGCAGCACTCATGCATTTTGTAGCCTTATCCACTTTGGCAATATAGTCCTCAGCACTGTTAATGCATTTTTCTGCCTCTCCCATCCTTTCCTTAGTCACATGCATTGAATGTTGAAGTTTGGACATGTCCTCCTGCAGGACCCCCAACTGCACAGCCACATTGGTGATAGTGATATGACTGTGAAGGACCACCTTAAACACATCCTTCAGAATGGGCTCCTCAAGGATCTGAAGTCCACTGATGCATATTGCAGTGCTCTTCATGGTTCCCCTGCTCTCCCCCTCATCCTCCTCCTGCACACTGGTTTGGCTCCCGCCATCACTGTCGTCTCCCTCCTCCTCCCCCAGCTCCTCCATATCCCCGTGCCCCACTGGTTGTTATGCATCTTGCCTGTCACCACCGGGCTCGGGTCTCCTCCATCTGCCAGGCGAAGTGTCGCAGCCTGGCTGCTATGTCTGCTCCCCTGGGATCCTCCCCCACCATCACCGGCTCCTCCAGCAGCATTTCCTCCTGGCCGGCGCCATCTTGGGTATTTCTCTCTGGCTCCCCTGCAGCCTTCCTGGAGTTCCTTTTACCAGTCATTGCCCTGCAGGCACGCAACTCCGCAGGCACCGCACCGGTCTCGGGTTCCCCCAATAGTACCAGGATTGTGGATTCTCACATGGTCCACAATTCACTTCAGTATTTAGTCCATTAGAGGGGTTATGGTCTTGAGGATCGATCTTGGGTCCCGGCGCCATCTGTCCATGTTGATCGAATGGTTCGGGCTTTTCATATACCTTATCCTGGGAAACCTGGGGGTCCGGTGGCCCCCCTTGAGAGTAGGGTACTGTGATGTTCCAGACCAGATTTTGAGTCCTGTCTTCCCTTATCCCGGTCTGATCATGTCGGGGGTTAACTTTTCTCAGCCTCAGTCTGATCTCAGGTTTGCTATTTAGCCTTGCTGTGTCCTGCAGATCATGTCAGTTATAGTTTTTACCTTGTGCTGCTGTAAGCTGACTCTTATTGCTCCGATTTGTCCTGCTGCGTTTGCTGTCCTAACCCGTGTCTCTGTTTTCTCCTGTTCCCGCAAGTTTGCTTATTCCTTTTGTACTGCCCTACAGTCTAGGATTTGACCCTGCTTGTTTTGACTATTCTGCTTCCACCTTTGGTAGCCTCACTGTTGCACTGCAGGTTAGCTTTTTTTAGGTGCAGAACTGCTTCCTCTCTATTGCCATCTAGTGAAGCCTGCACCTACTTGCATTGCAGCAGCATGACAAAAATATTTTTTTTTGTGCCTAAAATACAAAGGAAATATGTCATCCTTAACTATAGGCCTTTTAGAAATCATTTCATCTTGCTTAACTGTTGACAATAACAGTAATTTTGACCAGGGGTGCCCAAATTTTACATGCCACTCTATGTGATCACTAGATGTTGCCACCATAGCACAGAAGTAAATATTTTTAATTTGTATCAAATTGTAGGGCTGTTTACAGTACTGTTCTTTTGATGCAGCTATGGTTGGTATGAGAGGGATGACGAATGTGAATGTCTACAGTTCCCATGATTTCTCTACCGGTTTCCAGTCACTATATTTACAGTTCCCTGTATGCCCCTCTATTAGAAGGTATTAGATAGTGCTGCTGTGGTTATTACTACTTCTCTCTTCTGCTATTCTCTTGCCATTCTGTTGCTTAAAAGGGTTGTCTGAGACTTTAGCATTGATGATGATGACCTATCCTTAGGATAGTTCATTAATGTCTGATCGGTGGGGTTTTGACACCTGACACATCTGACAATCAGCAGTGATGACTAGGGTTGAGCGACTTTCATTTTTTTAAGATCGAGTAGGGTTTTGGGAAACCCGATTTTGTCCAGAGTCGAGTCGAGTGCAGTCGGCCGATTATCGCTAAAAGTCGGGGATCGACCGAAACACGAAACCCAATGCAAGTCAATGGGGAAGCATAGTCGGCAGTGAGTGGAGGCCAGGAAAACACCTACAGTGCCCATTTTAATGCCAAAAACATCCATTCTTGTTTCTGAAGCTTGCCAATCTTAATTAACTGTATAATAATAGTTGGGCATAGGGAATTGGGGGAAAGTTGTGGGGGGAGTAGGGCTGGCTCAAGTTTTTCGTGGGCCCAGGAAATGCGGACTACGTCACGGCGGTGTTGCAGGGAAAGGTAAGTATTTAAACGTTGCAAGTGCTGTGATCCTGAGCAAGCAGGGGGGGGCCCACTCGTTCGCATTGGCACTGGCACAGGGCCCCTCAAAGTACGGCGGTGTGTTTGCATGGCGGGGGCGCCTCCCACCAGCAGTGACACTTTTGCGTACTCTGAGGGGCCCTGTGCCAGTGACGTCGCCAACGAGTATGCCCCCCCACCTGATGAAGGAACCTGCACTTTCATCTGCACCTTCCTCTTTGTCCCTGTGTAAGGTGGTATAACATGCGGGAAGGGGAACCTTACTTTCAGCAGGGTCAGATTCTGGCTGAGTAGAGTACAAGGGGAATGTAGTGGTCTAGGTCAATGTACCAGCAGACTCATTTAGCAGTGGCTGGGCAATGGGCAGGATGAGGAGGAAACAGATATAGGGCCAAAGAATAAAGTAGGCTAAATGCAGTTCAAAATTGGTAACAGGACTAAACAGGCGGCATTGCTTTGTTCAGTGGAGTAGCAAACCCAAGAGCAGCAGACACTGTTTCAAGGGCCTAACCACACTAGTAGGCCAAATGCAGTTTAATATCTGATAGTATAGGGCGAAAGCCAGAATGTGGAAGCTCAGCTTTGTTCAGTTGAGGACAACACCAGGGAGGGGCAGACACCTTTAGTAGGCCGGAAAAGCCTATTGCATTTTTTAAAATGGTAATTTGGAGCAGAAGGTTGAAGCTCAGCTTTATTTAGTTGAGGACAACACCAGGCAGGGGCACACAGACAGACACCTTTAGTAGGCCGGAAAAGCCTATTGCATTTTTTAAAATGGTAATTTGGAGCAGAAGGTTGAAGCTCAGCTTTATTTAGTTGAGGACAACACCAGGCAGGGGCACACAGACAGACACCTTTAGTAGGCCGGAAAAGCCTATTGCATTTTTTAAAATGGTAATTTGGAGCAGAAGGTTGAAGCTCAGCTTTATTTAGTTGAGGGCAACACCAGGGAGGGGCAGAAGCCGTTAGTAGGCCCTAACCACCATTTTGTTTTTTAAAAACCACTTAATGAGAGCCGGAAGGTTGAAGCTCAGCTTTATTCAGTTGAGGACAACACCAGGCAGGGGCACACAGACAGACACCTTTAGTAGGCCGGAAAAGCCTATTACATTTTTTAAAATGGTAATTTGGAGCAGAAGGTTGAAGCTCAGCTTTATTTAGTTGAGGACAACACCAGGCAGGGGCACACAGACAGACACCTTTAGTAGGCCGGAAAAGCCTATTGCATTTTTTAAAATGGTAATTTGGAGCAGAAGGTTGAAGCTCAGCTTTATTTAGTTGAGGGCAACACCAGGGAGGGGCAGAAGCCGTTAGTAGGCCCTAACCACCATTTTGTTTTTTAAAAACCACTTAATGAGAGCCGGAAGGTTGAAGCTCAGCTTTATTCAGTTGAGGACAACACCAGGCAGGGGCACACAGACAGACACCTTTAGTAGGCCGGAAAAGCCTATTGCATTTTTTAAAATGGTAATTTGGAGCAGAAGGTTGAAGCTCAGCTTTATTTAGTTGAGGGCAACACCAGGCAGGGGCACACAGACAGACACCTTTAGTAGGCCGGAAAAGCCTATTACATTTTTTAAAATGGTAATTTGGAGCAGAAGGTTGAAGCTCAGCTTTATTTAGTTGAGGACAACACCAGGCAGGGGCACACAGACAGACACCTTTAGTAGGCCGGAAAAGCCTATTGCATTTTTTAAAATGGTAATTTGGAGCAGAAGGTTGAAGCTCAGCTTTATTTAGTTGAGGGCAACACCAGGGAGGGGCAGAAGCCGTTAGTAGGCCCTAACCACCATTTTGTTTTTTAAAAACCACTTAATGAGAGCCGGAAGGTTGAAGCTCAGCTTTATTCAGTTGAGGACAACACCAGGCAGGGGCACACAGACAGACACCTTTAGTAGGCCGGAAAAGCCTATTGCATTTTTTAAAATGGTAATTTGGAGCAGAAGGTTGAAGCTCAGCTTTATTTAGTTGAGGACAACACCAGGCAGGGGCACACAGACAGACACCTTTAGTAGGCCGGAAAAGCCTATTGCATTTTTTAAAATGGTAATTTGGAGCAGAAGGTTGAAGCTCAGCTTTATTTAGTTGAGGACAACACCAGGCAGGGGCACACAGACAGACACCTTTAGTAGGCCGGAAAAGCCTATTGCATTTTTTAAAATGGTAATTTGGAGCAGAAGGTTGAAGCTCAGCTTTATTTAGTTGAGGGCAACACCAGGGAGGGGCAGAAGCCGTTAGTAGGCCCTAACCAAAGTTGAAGGCCAAATGCAGTTTAATTTCTGATACTATAGGCCGAAAGCCAGAAGGTGGAAGCTCCGATTTAGACAGTGGAGGACAATTTGAATTAGGGACTGCAGACAGACTTAGTAGGCTGTCCCCTGTGGACCATGCATCCAACACATTAACCCATTGCGCCGTAATGGACACGTAATCTTCCGTGGCCATGCCTACAGGTCCATGCGTCTGTTGTCAGGTGCACCTTTGTACTCACAGATTGCCAGAGTGCATGGACAATGCGGTCTTCTACATGCTGGTGGAGGGTTGGGATGGCTTTTCTCGCAAAAGAAGTGTCGACTGGTTAGCTTGTAGCGTGGTACAGCGTAGTCCATCATGGCCTTATTAATAGTAAATAAAATATATAACTAGGCTCTATGAACTTTTAAATAGGTTCCAGGGGTACACGGGCAGCATTGGTGTGGTCAGTGGAGGAGTATTGCAAGTAGGGGCTGCAGACAGGCTATCAAAGGCCTAAAATACCAAACAGTAGGCACTCATGGCAGTTTTACATCGGTTACATGGATACACAGGCAGGCACTCCAGGCAGCATTGTGGTCAGTGGAGGAGTATTGCAAGTAGGGGCCGCAGACAGGCTATCAAAGGCCTAAAATAACAAACAGTAGGCAGTCATGGCAGTTTTACATCGGTTACATGGATACACAGGCAGGCAATCCAGGCAGCATTGTGGTCAGTGGAGGAGTATTGCAAGTAGGGGCCGCAGACAGGCTATCAAAGGCCTAAAATAACAAACAGTAGGCAGTCATGGCAGTTTTACATCGGTTACATGGATACACAGGCAGGCACTCCAGGCAGCATTGTGGTCAGTGGAGGAGTATTGCAAGTAGGGGCCGCAGACAGGCTATCAAAGGCCTAAAATAACAAACAATAGGCTCATTGCAGTTTTACAGTGGTTACATGGATAGACGGGCAGGCAGCTTGGTGGTGAGTGGAGGAGTATTTAAAGTAGGGACCGCAGACAGGCTTCAAAGGCCTAACATAAGAAAATGGGCTGGCTGTAGGCACTTTATAATTGGTTCCAGGGGTACACGGGCAGCAGTGGTCTGGCCAGTGGAGGACTAGTGGAAGGAGGGACCGCAGACAGGCTTCAAAGGCCTAACATAAAAAAATGGGCTGGCTGTAGGCACTTTATAATTGGTTCCAGGGGTACACGGGCAGCAGTGGTCTGGCCAGTGGAGGACTAGTGGAAGGAGGGACCGCAGACAGGCTTCAAAGGCCTAACATAAAAAAATGGGCTGGCTGTAGGCACTTTATAATTGGTTCCAGGGGTACACGGGCAGCAGTGGTCTGGCCAGTGGAGGACTAGTGGAAGGAGGGACCGCAGACAGGCTTCAAAGGCCTAACATAAAAAAATGGGCTGGCTGTAGGCACTTTATAATTGGTTCCAGGGGTACACGGGCAGCAGTGGTCTGGCCAGTGGAGGACTAGTGGAAGGAGGGACCGCAGACAGGCTTCAAAGGCCTAACATAAAAAAATGGGCTGGCTGTAGGCACTTTATAATTGGTTCCAGGGGTACACGGGCAGCAGTGGTCTGGTCAGTGGAGGACTAGTGGAAGGAGGGACCGCAGACAGGCTTCAAAGGCCTAACATAAAAAAATGGGCTGGCTGTAGGCACTTTATAATTGGTTCCAGGGGTACACGGGCAGCAGTGGTCTGGCCAGTGGAGGACTAGTGGAAGGAGGGACCGCAGACAGGCTTCAAAGGCCTAACATAAAAAAATGGGCTGGCTGTAGGCACTTTATAATTGGTTCCAGGGGTACACGGGCAGCAGTGGTCTGGCCAGTGGAGGACTAGTGGAAGGAGGGACCGCAGACAGGCTTCAAAGGCCTAACATAAAAAAATGGGCTGGCTGTAGGCACTTTATAATTGGTTCCAGGGGTACACGGGCAGCAGTGGTCTGGTCAGTGGAGGACTAGTGGAAGGAGGGACCGCAGACAGGCTTCAAAGGCCTAACATAAAAAAATGGGCTGGCTGTAGGCACTTTATAATTGGTTCCAGGGGTACACGGGCAGCAGTGGTCTGGCCAGTGGAGGACTAGTGGAAGGAGGGACCGCAGACAGGCTTCAAAGGCCTAACATAAAAAAATGGGCTGGCTGTAGGCACTTTATAATTGGTTCCAGGGGTACACGGGCAGCAGTGGTCTGGCCAGTGGAGGACTAGTGGAAAGAGGGACCGCAGACAGGCTTCAAAGGCCTAACATAAAAAAATGGGCTGGCTGTAGGCACTTTATAATTGGTTCCAGGGGTACACGGGCAGCAGTGGTCTGGCCAGTGGAGGACTAGTGGAAGGAGGGACCGCAGACAGGCTTCAAAGGCCTAACATAAAAAAATGGGCTGGCTGTAGGCACTTTATAATTGGTTCCAGGGGTACACGGGCAGCAGTGGTCTGGCCAGTGGAGGACTAGTGGAAGGAGGGACCGCAGACAGGCTTCAAAGGCCTAACATAAAAAAATGGGCTGGCTGTAGGCACTTTATAATTGGTTCCAGGGGTACACGGGCAGCAGTGGTCTGGCCAGTGGAGGACTAGTGGAAGGAGGGACCGCAGACAGGCTTCAAAGGCCTAACATAAAAAAATGGGCTGGCTGTAGGCACTTTATAATTGGTTCCAGGGGTACACGGGCAGCAGTGGTCTGGCCAGTGGAGGACTAGTGGAAGGAGGGACCGCAGACAGGCTTCAAAGGCCTAACATAAAAAAATGGGCTGGCTGTAGGCACTTTATAATTGGTTCCAGGGGTACACGGGCAGCAGTGGTCTGGCCAGTGGAGGACTAGTGGAAGGAGGGACCGCAGACAGGCTTCAAAGGCCTAACATAAAAAAATGGGCTGGCTGTAGGCACTTTATAATTGGTTCCAGGGGTACACGGGCAGCAGTGGTCTGGTCAGTGGAGGACTAGTGGAAGGAGGGACCGCAGACAGGCTTCAAAGGCCTAAAGTAACAAACAATAGGCTCATGGCAGTTTTACAGCGGTTACATGGATACACGGGCAGCTTGGTGGTGAGTGGAGGAGTAGTGCAAGGAGTGTCTGTCCCAGTACTCCCAAAATATAAATAGATGTTAATGTCTCGCAAAACAACCAAAACAAAAAAAAAGGTGGCATACTTAGGTACAGGGGTGGGCTCATCTGCTGAGTTTCTGACATAGTAATTTGGCAGTAACTATTTAATGGTGCCAATATAGGACACAGACACAGACTACTTTAAGTTGCATCATAGATGTCTACAAATGTGTATTGTCAGTGCCAGACATTGAATGATGTCAGCGAATAGACTAAAGATTGGTGGAGCTGTGCGACATAATTTTGCATGTGGTAGAGCACATTTTGAGCTGGGGTAGGGGGGAACTCTCTAGAGGCCGGCGGGACCGCCCCAGGGCCCCTCATGTTACAACGGTGTGTCTGACGTTGGGTGCGCACCACCACCGCCAGAGACACTACATTGTACTATGAGGGACCCAGTAGCAATGCCGTCAACCAAAAGCGAGCACACCCACCTCTTCAGACAAACAGCAGTCTCACGGGTGCTTGCGCCAAGTCGCGATACCACGGCCCCGTGTGGGGAGTTTGGCCATTTAGGGAGGTGTAAACATGTCGTATGCTGTACAATCAGCTGCAGCAAATTAGACATTAGAAAAGTAATTCACAGGCAAGAGCTTTTCATAGGAAAGCTAGGTGTCGGCCGGGCAAGGTGGGGCAAAAGATTTCGAAATCCAGTTGTGGTTCATTTTAATGAATGTTAGATCGTCAACATTTTGGGTAGCCAGACGAGTCCTTTTTTCGGTTAATATTGAACCTGCAGCACTGAATACTCTTTCTGATAGGACACTTGCTGCCGGGCAAGCAAGCTCCTGCAATGCATATTCTGCCAATTCTGGCCAGGTGTCTAATTTGGAGGCCCAGTAATCAAATGGGAATGACGGTTGAGGGAGAACATCGATAAGGGATGAAAAATAGTTAGTAACCATACTGGACAAATGTTGTCTCCTGTCACTTTCAATTGATGCAGCAGTACCTGTCCTGTCTGCGGTCATAGCAAAATCACTCCACAACCTGGTCAGAAAACCCCTCTGTCCAACGCCACTTCTGATGTGTGCACCCCTAACACTCCTAGTCTGCTGCCCCCTGGAGCTCGTGTGAGAACGATCACGTGCGCTGTGTGCTGGGAATGCCTGAAGCAAACGGTCAACAAGAGTTGATTGTTTGGTTGCTAATATTAGTTCCAAGTTCTCATGTGGCATAATATTTTGCAATTTGCCTTTATAGCGTGGATCAAGGAGGCAGGCCAACCAGTAATCGTCATCGTTCATCATTTTCGTAATGCGTGTGTCCCTTTTTAGGATACGTAAGGCATAATCCGCCATGTGGGCCAAAGTTCCAGTTGTCAAATCTCCGGTTGTGATTGGTTGAGGGGCAGTTGCAGGCAAATCTACGTCACTTGTGTCCCTCAAAAAACCAGAACCCGGCCGTGACACGCAACCAATTTCCTGTGCCCCCGGGAAAGGTTCGGCATTAAAAATATACTCATCCCCATCATCCTCCTCGTCCTCCACCTCCTCTTCGCCCGCTACCTCGTCCTGTACACTGCCCTGACCAGACAATGGCTGACTGTCATCAAGGCTTTCCTCTTCCTCTGGTGCAGACGCCTGCTCCTTTATGTGCGTCAAACTTTGCATCAGCAGACGCATTAGGGGGATGCTCATGCTTATTACGGCGTTGTCTGCACTAACCAGCCGTGTGCATTCCTCAAAACACTGAAGGACTTGACACATGTCTTGTATCTTCGACCACTGCACACCTGACAACTCCATGTCTGCCATCCTACTGCCTGCCCGTGTATCCTCCCACAAATAAATAACAGCACGCCTCTGTTCGCACAGTCTCTGAAGCATGTGCAGTGTTGAGTTCCACCTTGTTGCAACGTCTATGATTAGGCGATGCTGGGGAAGGTTCAAAGACCGCTGATAGGTCTGCATACGGCTGGCGTGTACAGGCGAACGTCGGATATGTGAGCAAAGTGCACGCACTTTGAGGAGCAGGTCGGAGAACCCAGGATAAGTTTTCAATAAGCACTGCACCACCAGGTTTAAGGTGTGAGCCAGGCAAGGAATGTGTTTCAGTTGGGAAAGGGAGATGGCAGCCATGAAATTCCTTCCGTTATCACTCACTACTTTGCCTGCCTCAAGATCTACTGTGCCCAGCCATGACTGCGTTTCTTGTTGCAAGAACTCGGACAGAACTTCCGCGGTGTGTCTGTTGTCGCCCAAGCACTTCATAGCCAATACAGCCTGCTGACACTTGGCAGTAGCTGGCCCATAATGGGACAACTGGTGTGCAACAGTGTCATCTGCCGATGGAGTGGTTGGCAGACTGCGTTCTGTGGAAGAGCTGTAGCTTCTGCAGGAGGACGAGGAGGAGGAGGAGGAGGGGGTGCGAACGCCTACAGCCAACTGTTTCCTAGACCGTGGGCTAGGCACAACTGTCCCTAAATTGATGTCGCCTGTGGACCCTGCATCCACCACATTCACCCAGTGTGCCGTGATGGACACATAACGTCCCTGGCCATGCCTACTGGTCCATGCATCTGTAGTCAGGTGCACCTTTGTACTCACAGATTGCCTGAGTGCATGGACGATGCGCTGTTTAACATGCTGGTGCAGGGCTGGGATGGCTTTTCTGGAAAAAAAGTGTCGACTGGGTAGCTCGTATCGTGGTTCAGCGTACTCCATCAGGGCTTTGAAAGCTTCGCTTTCAACTAACCGGTAGGGCATCATCTCTAACGAGATTAGTCTAGCTATGTGGGCGTTAAAACCCTGTGTACGCGGATGCGAGGATAAGTACTTCCTTTTTCTAACCAGAGTCTCATGTAGGGTGAGCTGGACTGGAGAGCTGGAGATCGTGGAACTTTCGGGTGTGCCGGTGTACATGGCAGACTGAGAGACGGTTGGAGACGGTATTGTTTCCGCCGGTGCCCTAGATGCAATATTTCCTCCTACAAAACTGGTGGTTCCCTGACCCTGACTGCTTTTGGCTGGCAAAGAAACCTGCACAGATACTGCCGGTGGTGCAGAAAATGGTGGCCTTACAGTGACGGAAGGGATGTTGCGTTGCTGACTAGCTTCATTGGCCGAGGGTGCTACAACCTTGAGGGACGTTTGGTAGTTAGTCCAGGCTTGAAAATGCATGGTGGTTAAGTGTCTATGCATGCAACTAGTATTTAGACTTTTCAGATTCTGACCTCTGCTTAAGCTAGTTGAACATTTTTGACAAATGACTTTGCGCTGATCTGTTGGATGTTGTTTAAAAAAATGCCAGACTGCACTCTTCCTAGACTTGGATCCCTTTTCAGGGATTGCAGACTGAGCTTTAACCGGATGGCAACGCTGTGCTCCAACAGGTTTTGGCTTTGACACGCGTTTTGGGCCAGATACGGGCCCGGCAGATGGAACCTGTTGCGATGTTGATGCCTGCTGCGGCCCCTCCTCCACCTCCGCTTCTGAACTACTGCCGCCTGCACCCTGTTCCCCCAATGGCTGCCAATCGGGGTCAATAACTGGGTCATCTATTACCTCCTCTTCGAGCTCGTGTGCAACTTCGTCTGTGTCACTGTGTCGGTCGGTGGTATAGCGTTCGTGGCGGGGCAACATAGTCTCATCAGGGTCTGATTGTGGATCTGTACCCTGAGAGGGCAATGTGGTGGTCTGAGTCAAAGGAGCAGCATAGTACTCTGGCTGTGGCTGTGCATCAGTGCACTCCATGTCAGAATATACTTGTAATGGGCATGGCCTGTTAAATGTTTCACTTTCTAAGCCAGGGACGGTATGTGTAAAGAGCTCCATGGAGTGACCCGTTGTGTCGCCTGCTGCATCCTTCTCTCTTGTTGTAGTTTTTGCTGAGGAGGACAAGGAAGCGACTTGTCCCTGACCGTGAACATCCACAAGCGACACGCTGCTTTTACATTTACCAGTTTCGTAAGAGGAGGCAAAAGAGCTAGAGGCTGAGTCTGCAATGTAAGCCAAAACTTGCTGTTGCTGCTCCGCCTTTAAAAGCGGTTTTCCTACTCCCAGAAAAGAGAGCGTTCGAGGCCTTGTGTAGCCTGACGACGAAACTGGCTCCACAGCTCCAGACTTAGGTGGAATATTTTTATCCCCACGACCACCTGATGCTCCACTACCACTACCATCATTACCAGCTGACAATGAACGCCCACGAAGACCTCTTGCACCAGACTTCCTCATTGTTTTAAAATCTTAACCAAAGTAACTTTATTTGTTGCTGTCAAACAACTTACACGGTGAGCTATAACTTCAGTATGATTTCAATATCCCTTAACAGGTTGGTGAGACCACAAGGAAAATCAGGCACAATGTTACACACTCTGTTTTCTGTGGCACAAAATCACAGAGATGACACACACGCAGGACTGTCACTCAAGCACTAATGTCAATATTAATCTCCCACCTAATTTATTTATTTTTTTTTCTCAGGGAGACTTTAGAAACCAAATAATATTAAAAAAAAAAAAAAAAAAAAGGCTTTCTATGGCCCACAATTAGAGAGAGAGAGGTGGCACACCCAGGAGTCAAGACTGGCACACAAGCTGAAAGGGCAATATTACTCTCCCACTGTTTTTTTATGTATTTTTTGTTTTTTAAGGGAGACTTTAGAAACCCAATAATATTTTTTAAAAAAAATAAATAGGCTTTCTATGGCCCACTGAATGAGAGGGAGAGAGGTGGCACACCCAGGAGTCAAGACTGGCACACAAGCTGAAAGGGCAATATTACTCTCCCACTGTTTTTTTATGTATTTTTTGTTTTTTAAGGGAGACTTTAGAAACCCAATAATATTTTTTTTAAAAAATAAATAGGCTTTCTATGGCCCACTGAATGAGAGGGAGAGAGGTGGCACACCCAGGAGTCAAGACTGGCACACAAGCTGAAAGGGCAATATTACTCTCCCACTGTTTTTTTATGTTTTTTTTTTTTTTCAGGGAGACTTTAGAAACCAAATAATATTAAAAAAACCAAAAAAAAAATAGCCTTTCTATGGCCCACTGAATGAGAGAGAGAGGTGGCACACCCAGGAGTCAAGACTGGCACACAAGCTGAAAGGGCAATATTACTCTCCCACTGTTTTTTTATGTATTTTTTGTTTTTTAAGGGAGACTTTAGAAACCCAATAATATTTAAAAAAAAAATAAATAGGCTTTCTATGGCCCACTGAATGAGAGGGAGAGAGGTGGCACACCCAGGAGTCAAGACTGGCACACAAGCTGAAAGGGCAATATTACTCTCCCACTGTTTTTTTATGTATTTTTTGTTTTTTAAGGGAGACTTTAGAAACCCAATAATATTTTTTTAAAAAAAATAAATAGGCTTTCTATGGCCCACTGAATGAGAGGGAGAGAGGTGGCACACCCAGGAGTCAAGACTGGCACACAAGCTGAAAGGGCAATATTACTCTCCCACTGTTTTTTTATGTTTTTTTTTTTTTTTCAGGGAGACTTTAGAAACCAAATAATATTAAAAAAACCAAAAAAAAAAATAGCCTTTCTATGGCCCACTGAATGAGAGAGAGAGGTGGCACACCCAGGAGTCAAGACTGGCACACAAGCTGAAAGGGCAATATTACTCTCCCACTGTTTTTTTATGTATTTTTTGTTTTTTAAGGGAGACTTTAGAAACCCAATAATATTTTTTTAAAAAAATAAATAGGCTTTCTATGGCCCACTGAATGAGAGGGAGAGAGGTGGCACACCCAGGAGTCAAGACTGGCACACAAGCTGAAAGGGCAATATTACTCTCCCACTGTTTTTTTATGTATTTTTTGTTTTTTAAGGGAGACTTTAGAAACCCAATAATATTTTTTAAAAAAAATAAATAGGCTTTCTATGGCCCACTGAATGAGAGGGAGAGAGGTGGCACACCCAGGAGTCAAGACTGGCACACAAGCTGAAAGGGCAATATTACTCTCCCACTGTTTTTTTATGTTTTTTTTTTTTTTCAGGGAGACTTTAGAAACCAAATAATATTAAAAAAACCAAAAAAAAAAATAGCCTTTCTATGGCCCACTGAATGAGAGAGAGAGGTGGCACACCCAGGAGTCAAGACTGGCACACAAGCTGAAAGGGCAATATTACTCTCCCACTGTTTTTTTATGTATTTTTTGTTTTTTAAGGGAGACTTTAGAAACCCAATAATATTTAAAAAAAAAAATAAATAGGCTTTCTATGGCCCACTGAATGAGAGGGAGAGAGGTGGCACACCCAGGAGTCAAGACTGGCACACAAGCTGAAAGGGCAATATTACTCTCCCACTGTTTTTTTATGTATTTTTTGTTTTTTAAGGGAGACTTTAGAAACCCAATAATATTTTAAAAAAATAAATAAATAGGCTTTCTATGGCCCACTGAATGAGAGGGAGAGAGGTGGCACACCCAGGAGTCAAGACTGGCACACAAGCTGAAAGGGCAATATTACTCTCCCACTGTTTTTTTATGTTTTTTTTTTTTTTTCAGGGAGACTTTAGAAACCAAATAATATTAAAAAAACCAAAAAAAAAAATAGCCTTTCTATGGCCCACTGAATGAGAGAGAGAGGTGGCACACCCAGGAGTCAAGACTGGCACACAAGCTGAAAGGGCAATATTACTCTCCCACTGTTTTTTTATGTATTTTTTGTTTTTTAAGGGAGACTTTAGAAACCCAATAATATTTAAAAAAAAAAATAAATAGGCTTTCTATGGCCCACTGAATGAGAGGGAGAGAGGTGGCACACCCAGGAGTCAAGACTGGCACACAAGCTGAAAGGGCAATATTACTCTCCCACTGTTTTTTTATGTATTTTTTGTTTTTTAAGGGAGACTTTAGAAACCCAATAATATTTAAAAAAAAAAATAAATAGGCTTTCTATGGCCCACTGAATGAGAGGGAGAGAGGTGGCACACCCAGGAGTCAAGACTGGCACACAAGCTGAAAGGGCAATATTACTCTCCCACTGTTTTTTTATGTATTTTTTGTTTTTTAAGGGAGACTTTAGAAACCCAATAATATTTTTTAAAAAAAATAAATAGGCTTTCTATGGCCCACTGAATGAGAGGGAGAGAGGTGGCACACCCAGGAGTCAAGACTGGCACACAAGCTGAAAGGGCAATATTACTCTCCCACTGTTTTTTTATGTTTTTTTTTTTTTTTCAGGGAGACTTTAGAAACCAAATAATATTAAAAAAAACAAAAAAAAAATAGCCTTTCTATGGCCCACTGAATGAGAGAGAGAGGTGGCACACCCAGGAGTCAAGACTGGCACACAAGCTGAAAGGGCAATATTACTCTCCCACTGTTTTTTTATGTATTTTTTGTTTTTTAAGGGAGACTTTAGAAACCCAATAATATTTTTAAAAAAAAATAAATAGGCTTTCTATGGCCCACTGAATGAGAGGGAGAGAGGTGGCACACCCAGGAGTCAAGACTGGCACACAAGCTGAAAGGGCAATATTACTCTCCCACTGTTTTTTTATGTATTTTTTGTTTTTTAAGGGAGACTTTAGAAACCCAATAATATTTAAAAAAAAAAATAAATAGGCTTTCTATGGCCCACTGAATGAGAGGGAGAGAGGTGGCACACCCAGGAGTCAAGACTGGCACACAAGCTGAAAGGGCAATATTACTCTCCCACTGTTTTTTTATGTATTTTTTGTTTTTTAAGGGAGACTTTAGAAACCCAATAATATTTAAAAAAAAAAATAAATAGGCTTTCTATGGCCCACTGAATGAGAGGGAGAGAGGTGGCACACCCAGGAGTCAAGACTGGCACACAAGCTGAAAGGGCAATATTACTCTCCCACTGTTTTTTTATGTATTTTTTGTTTTTTAAGGGAGACTTTAGAAACCCAATAATATTTAAAAAAAAAAATAAATAGGCTTTCTATGGCCCACTGAATGAGAGGGAGAGAGGTGGCACACCCAGGAGTCAAGACTGGCACACAAGCTGAAAGGGCAATATTACTCTCCCACTGTTTTTTTATGTTTTTTTTTTTTTTTTTCAGGGAGACTTTAGAAACCAAATAATATTAAAAAAACCAAAAAAAAAAATAGCCTTTCTATGGCCCACTGAATGAGAGAGAGAGGTGGCACACCCAGGAGTCAAGACTGGCACACAAGCTGAAAGGGCAATATTACTCTCCCACTGTTTTTTTATGTATTTTTTGTTTTTTAAGGGAGACTTTAGAAACCCAATAATATTTTTTAAAAAAAATAAATAGGCTTTCTATGGCCCACTGAATGAGAGGGAGAGAGGTGGCACACCCAGGAGTCAAGACTGGCACACAAGCTGAAAGGGCAATATTACTCTCCCACTGTTTTTTTATGTTTTTTTTTTTTTTTTCAGGGAGACTTTAGAAACCAAATAATATTAAAAAAACCAAAAAAAAAAATAGCCTTTCTATGGCCCACTGAATGAGAGAGAGAGGTGGCACACCCAGGAGTCAAGACTGGCACACAAGCTGAAAGGGCAATATTACTCTCCCACTGTTTTTTTATGTATTTTTTGTTTTTTAAGGGAGACTTTAGAAACCCAATAATATTTTTTTTAAAAAAAAAATAGGCTTTCTATGGCCCACTGAATGAGAGGGAGAGAGGTGGCACACCCAGGAGTCAAGACTGGCACACAAGCTGAAAGGGCAATATTACTCTCCCACTGTTTTTTTATGTATTTTTTGTTTTTTAAGGGAGACTTTAGAAACCCAATAATATTTAAAACAAAAAATAAATAGGCTTTCTATGGCCCACTGAATGAGAGGGAGAGAGGTGGCACACCCAGGAGTCAAGACTGGCACACAAGCTGAAAGGGCAATATTACTCTCCCACTGTTTTTTTATGTTTTTTTTTTTTTTTTCAGGGAGACTTTAGAAACCAAATAATATTAAAAAAACCAAAAAAAAAAATAGCCTTTCTATGGCCCACTGAATGAGAGAGAGAGGTGGCACACCCAGGAGTCAAGACTGGCACACAAGCTGAAAGGGCAATATTACTCTCCCACTGTTTTTTTAGGTTTTTTTTTTTTTTTCAGGGAGACTTTAGAAACCAAATAATATTAAAAAATAAAATAAAATAAATAGGCTTGCTATAGCCCACTGAATGAGAGATAGCACACACAGCAGTGACACACAAGCCCTGACTGAGGCCAATATTTTTCTCCCACTGATTGATGTAGTGTTTTTGTGTTGAGGTAGAATTTAGAACACAAATCACGGAAAAAATAAATAGGCTTTCTATGGCCCACTCAGTGAGAGATGGCACACACAGGGATGGCACTGTAGCAGAAATGCCAATCTTAATCTCCCACAAAAAAAACAAAAAAAAAACAGGGACTGTCCTACAATTACTATCTCCCTGCAGTAATCTAAGCCAGGTATGGCAGGCAGCAATAGGAGTGGACTGATGCACAAATTAAATAAAAAGTGTGGACAAACAAAAAAGATAGCTGTGCAGAAAGGAAGGAACAAGAGGATATGTGCTTTGAAAAAAGCAGTTGGTTTGCACAGTGGCGTACACACAGCAATACAGCTATCACGGAGCCTTCTAGGGCAGCCCAATGAGCTACAGCGCTGAGGGGAAAAAAAAAAAAAAATAGCTTCCACAGTCCCTGCACACCGAAGGTGGTGTTGGACAGTGCAAATCGCTGCAGCACAAGCGGTTTGGTGGTTAGTGGACCCTGCCTAACGCTCTCCCTGCTTCTGACGAAGCGGCAGCAACCTGTCCCTAAGCTCAGATCAGCAGCAGTAAGATGGCGGTCGGCGGGAACGCCCCTTTATAGCCCCTGTGACGCCGCAGACAGCAAGCCAATCACTGCAATGCCCTTCTCTAAGATGGTGGGGACCAGGATCTATGTCATCACGCTGCCCACACTCTGCGTTCACCTTCATTGGCTGAGAAATGGCGCTTTTCGCGTCATTGAAACGCGACTTTGGCGCGAAAGTCGCGTACCGCATGGCCGACAAGCACAGGGGTCGGATCGGGTTTCATGAGACGCCGACTTAGCCAAAAGTCGGCGACTTTTGAAAATGATCGACCCGTTTCGCTCAACCCTAGTGATGACCCATCGTAAGGATAAGCCATCAATGTTAAACTTTAGGAAAAGTCCTTTAATATATCTGTCACGGTGCCGCTCTGCGCCGCCGTTCCTGCTGCCGTACCTGCCGTCCCGTCAGCCGCTCCTTCTCCTGCTTGCCGACATACTTACCTGCGCCGGGGCGCTCCTCCTGCAGGTGCGCGTTCTTCTCTCTTCTGACTCACCGCAGCTTCCTGATTCTCGCCGCGTGCACCTCGCACTCCATGTTTCATCTGCGCACGCGCACTTCCTCTTTTGTTATACAGGCGCTCTGTACCTCCTCTCTGTGACCCTGAACTGGAAGTCCTTCCTCTGCTCCTTGCCTGATTGACATTTGTGCTTCTCATGACCCAGGCCCTGTACCTCTGTCCAGTGAATTAAACCGTGAGCACTGCTACTGTAGGTGCACGGGTAGGCTCCCACACCATATAGCTAATAAATGTAAAAACCCGGCACTCAACTTCAGTATGGGATGCTGAACAATTTATTGTGTAGTATCAACAACAAAACGTTTCGGTCCTTCAGACCTTCCTCAGTTACTACAGGGTGTGAAAAATGAAATAATCATAACAATTTAACACAAAGAAAAAAAAAAAACAGAAGAAAAAAACAGAAGTATATACAACATTATGTACAAAAATATATAAGGGCGGTCATGTATAAATAGGAACATATTACATATAACGCTTAGAAACCAGATAAAGCATACCAATTAGTGAGGTGTGTAGAATGGCATCTCATTGCCAATAGAACCCTATTGGAATCACTGGGGAAACATAGGGGGGGAGAAGAGAAGGGGTGTCATTGTATATCATAATACAGGTCCTTCTCAAAAAATTAGCATATAGTGTTAAATTTCATTATTTACCATAATGTAATGATTACAATTAAACTTTCATATATTATAGATTCATTATCCACCAACTGAAATTTGTCAGGTCTTTTATTGTTTTAATACTGATGATTTTGGCATACAACTCCTGATAACCCAAAAAACCTGTCTCAAAATAGCATATTTCACCCGGCCAATCAAATAAAAGTGTTTTTTAATAACAAACAAAAAAAACATCAAATAATAATGTTCAGTTATGCACTCAATACTTGGTCGGGAATCCTTTGGCAGAAATGACTGCTTCAATGCGGCGTGGCATGGAGGCAATCAGCCTGTGACACTGCTGAGATGTTATGGAGGCCCAGGATGCTTCAATAGCGGCCTTAAGCTCATCCAGAGTGTTGGGTCTTGCGTCTCTCAACTTTCTTTTCACAATATCCCACAGATTCTCTATGGGGTTCAGGTCAGGAGAGTTGGCAGGCCAATTGAGCACAGTAATACCATGGTCAGTAAACCATTTACCAGTGGTTTTGGCACTGTGAGCAGGTGCCAGGTCGTGCTGAAAAATGAAATCTTCATCTCCATAAAGCATTTCAGCCGATGGAAGCATGAAGTGCTCCAAAATCTCCTGATAGCTAGCTGCATTGACCCTGCCCTTGATGAAACACAGTGGACCAACACCAGCAGCTGACATGGCACCCCACACCATCACTGACTGTGGGTACTTGACACTGGACTTCAGGCATTTTGGCATTTCCTTCTCCCCAGTCTTCCTCCAGACTCTGGCACCTTGATTTCCGAATGACATGCAAAATTTGCTTTCATCAGAAAAAAGTACTTGGGACCACTTAGCAACAGTCCAGTGCTGCTTCTCTGTAGCCCAGGTCAGGCGCTTCTGCCGCTGTTTATGGTTCAAAAGTGGCTTTACCTGGGGAATGCGGCACCTGTAGCCCATTTCCTGCACACGCCTGTGCACGGTGGCTCTGGATGTTTCCACACCAGACTCAGTCCACTGCTTCCTCAGGTTCCCCAAGGTCTGGAATCAGTCCTTCTCCACAATCTTCCTCAGGGTCCGGTCACCTCTTCTCGTTGTACAGCGTTTTCTGCCACATTGTTTCCTTCCAACAGACTTACCATTGAGGTGCCTTGATACAGCACTCTGGGAACAGCCTATTTGTTGAGAAATTTCTTTCTGGGTCTTACCCTCTTGCTTGAGGGTGTCAATGATGGCCTTCTTGACATCTGTCAGGTCGCTAGTCTTACCCATGATGGGGGTTTTGAGTAATGAACCAGGCAGGGAGTTTTTAAAAGCCTCAGGTATCTTTTGCATGTGTTTAGAGTTAATTAGTTGATTCATAAGATTAGGGTAATAGGTCGTTTAGAGAACCTTTTCTTGATATGCTAATTTATTGAGACAGGTTTTTTGGGTTATCAGGAGTTGTATGCCAAAATCATCAGTATTAAAACAATAAAAGACCTGACAAATTTCAGTTGGTGGATAATGAATCTATAATATATGAAAGTTTAATTGTAATCATTACATTATGGTAAATAATGAAATTTAACACTATATGCTAATTTTTTGAGAAGGACCTGTATAGTGCAGCCCGGTGCTATATGTGCCCCAAGTACATGGCGAATACCTTAATTTTCAGAAACTGCTCCTGGATTCAGATTATAGACTGTAAGACAAGGAAGGACAAACCAAGTCCTTGTGAGTCGTGAGCGGCCGAATCGTGCCGCAAAGTGGGCGGGGCCGTATTGCTACGGCTATGGAATGATCAACTAGTTACCTGCTGTGAGTCCGGGTGTAGACGCGGTATCCACCGCTAGTCACTACCATCTGCCGGAGTGAAGGAGACCGGCTTGTGCGCCCTTTTCTGTATGGCGTGGGAGGCCGGAAATGACGCACCGGAAGTGCGTTTCCGGATTGCCGTGACTGGCAGGTGTGGGGCGTCCAATGGAAAACCCCAATTGTTGTGGTGGGCGGGACTGGAGGTTGATGTGGCTGGCATGCACCCTGTCCAATAGTGGGACAGGTCCGATGTGGTGGGCAGAGCTACGGGGAAAAGCTGCACTAAATAGTGAAGACAGAAAGTGGAAAAGCGGCGAAGGTGA
This sequence comes from Ranitomeya variabilis, assembly GCF_051348905.1. Lineage (NCBI taxonomy): Eukaryota > Metazoa > Chordata > Amphibia > Anura > Dendrobatidae > Ranitomeya > Ranitomeya variabilis. Next base: position 444,427,673 of record NC_135232.1, on the reverse strand, counting down.
CCGTATTGGTGTCCATCCCGGTGATCGAAGATGGTGAACACAGATGTCTCAGTAGAGGCGGCTCTAGGGAAATAGACCATAGTATTAGTATTTATGCAATCAGATGTCTTTACAGTTAATCATCTTGCTTTGTAAACAAATTACATAGATAGACCTTTAGGCAGTCTGCGAATAAATACAGTCTGGTTGTATGTATCGCAGTACATTATTCTGTTGCACCATATTGAATTGGGTAGCGAAAAATGCTGGGTAGCAGGAACAGTACAATCTACCCTAAGACATATTGACCATGAGGGAGATGATACAATTATATGCAATTAAAATAGCCAAATTAAGAGTAATTAGCTGTCAGACAAATCCTCATAATAATGGATAGTTCATTAAGTGAAGGCCAAGAGGTCATAGTCCCTATTTAGACCTCTGGGGTGTAGGGTATCCAAAGTGTGGATCCAAAATGCCTCGCGGCGTTTAAGGACGGCTATCCTGTCTCCCTCTCTTCTCGGTGCTTCTACCTGTTCTATTACTAGAAATTTGAGTTGGGAGATATTTTGTCCCTTAGAGATGAAGTGTTGAGGGATTGGTAGTAGTGTATTCCTACACCTGATGGTCGACTTATGTTTGGAGATCCGTTCTCGGATCCGCTGTGTGGTCTCACCCACGTATAATAGTCCGCAGGGACATTTTATGAGGTAGATGACATGTGAGGAGTCACACGTGTGGTAATGTTTAATGGGAAAACTTTTGCCTGAGTATGGATGGTTGAAAGAGCTGCCTCTGAGTACATTGCTACATTGGGAGCAGTGTAGGCATGGGAAAGTGCCATATTTTGGATTCTGTAGAAAGCCTTGTTTTGGGTGGTGTTTCTCTGTTCCCATGTCTGCTCTAATGAGTGTATCACGGATGTTCCTCGCCCTCCTAAAACAGGGAAGGAAGGGCTCCCTAAATTCTCGGATGTTGGGATGAGCGGTGGCCAATAGGTGCCAGTGTTATCGGATTTTCCTATGTAGGATATATGCATATGGGTGGAAGGAATGCACGAATGGAATACGGTCCTTATTCCGTCTGGTTCCATGTGGTGTCCGATCTGTGTCGTCCAGGACAGATGTTGGGTAACCCCTGGATTGGAACTTAGTTTTCATTTCAGAAACCCGTTGTTATCCGACACAATGCGGGACACTCGTTGTATCTGAGACTTAGGGATTGAGCGTTTGACCGCATGTGGATGTAGACTATCGAAGTGGAGTAGACTGTTGCGGTCTGTATCCTTTATGTGAAGATCTGTACTTAGAACACCGTTAGGATCTTTAATCACGACCGTATCCAGGAAATTCATCCTGTGTAGGTCGTGGGACATTGTAAATGTGATGCCCAGCCATGTCGAGTAGAGAAATTCAAAGAATGATAGCAGGGACTCCAATGTGCCGCCCCAGATGCAGAATATGTCATCGATATAACGTTTCCATAACAACACGTTGTCCTGAAAACGTGTGTTAGGATAGATATGACTTTCCTCGAAATCTGCCATGTAGCAGTTTGCGTAAGGAGGCGCCACATTGGAGCCCATTGCAGTCCCGCGTATCTGTAGGAAAAACTGGTCCTGGAATAGAAAATGGTTAGAGTCAAGTACCACAGTGAGGAGTTCAATGCATAACTCTATCTGTCTGTGGTCTGTCCCTGCTGCTGTCAGAAGTTTTTTTTACAGAGTTTATGCCTTCTGTATGTGGTATCTATATATATAATTGTCTAAGGGTTTTTCCGTCTGTCTGTCTTTCTGTCTGTCTGTCTGTCTGTCTGTCCTGGAAATCCCGCGTCTCTGATTGGTCGAGGCCGCCAGGCCTCGACCAATCAGAGACGGGCACAGCATGGCAACGATGATGTCATAATGGAAATCCCACGGGCACAGCATGGCAACGATGATGTCATAATGGAAATCCCACGTCTCTGATTGGTCGAGGCCGCCAGGCCTCGACCAATCAGCGACGGGCACAGTATCGACATAGATGTCATAATGGTTGCCATGGCGACGATGATGTCATAAAGGTTGCCTCGACCAATCAGCGACGGGCACAGTCTGCCGCGAATTCTGGAATCATCATTGTCCATATACTACGGGGACATGCATATTCTAGAATACCCGATGCATTAGAATCGGGCCACAGTCTAGTGGAGGTATAAAGATCTTTTACGTCCAGAGATACCAATATGGCGTTGGGTGGAATGTGCCTCATAGAGCGTATGATGTTGAGGAAAGCACCTGTATCTAAAAGATACGATCTTGTGGAACGGATGTGTGGGGTCAAGACTTTTTCCAAGAAGATGGAAACGGGGGACAAGATTGAATTTGTGGCATCCACTATGGGTTGCCCCGGAGGGTGTTCTAAATTTTTATGGATCTTGGGGAGTATGTAGAACACCGGGGTGACCGGGTGGTCATTGGTGAGGTAGACGCATGTTTTCATGTCCAAGACCCCTGCTGTCGTATATCTCCTGAGAATATTTGAAATTCTATTTTTAATGGAGTCAGTGGGGTTAGAGTCTAATTTACTGTAGATGGTAGAGTTATCAAGTTGTCTAAGTACTTCTTTAAGGTACTCACTCTTGTCCATGATAACGATAGCCCTACCCTTATCCGCTGGTTTTATTATAAGGCTGGTGTCCGATTGTAGTGTCCGGAGGGCTTGTTGCTCAGTATTTGTGAGGTTGGGCGGATAGTGAAGATGGCCTAGGTGGACCTGTCCTCGGAGTTCCTGAAAGGAATTCTGGATAAACTCGATAAATGTCTCTACCGCATGTGAGCCCCGTGGGGGTCTAAAATGGCTTTTTGAGCGTAGGCCCAGGCTCTCTGCGGTAAGTAGTTGGGGTGGGTTGTCTATGTGTGTGGAGATTTGTGAGATATTATGTTGGGGATCAGAGAAATATACCTTCAGACGTAAAGACCGATAGAACCTCTGAAGGTCCATGTCAAGGTCAAACGTGCGATATTGGTATGCAGGACAGAAAGAGAGTCCCTTTTGGAGGACACTGTGTAATGACCCGAGGTCCGAATAAGATCCAGTGAGTCACAAACCAAGACTAAGGCAGAAATCTCCAACAGTGGTTTACTCAAAGGCAGAATAAGTAAGATAATAAGAGGAATACTCAGGCAGAAGCACCCAAAAGATACACTAATTCAGCAGCAGCTGAAATCACTGTGCCACTCCAAGGTCTCCTGAGAACTGTATACTCCAACAGGCTAGTAATCAATTTACCTCACAGAACAACTCAATACAAGAACAAGCGTAAATTGAATGTAGTGTTATCAAGAGGAGCCCCTGGAATGACACACTGAGTATAACTTACACACATCTAATATGCGATACACCTCTAAAGTAACGATTAAACACTCTGCAAAGGGATACCCGGGTATCTATGACTATGGTACCGTTAACCTAAGATGAGTCTTCTCTCAGGCAGGATTCCACACAGGCTGCAGCCAGTCCAAGTCTTTGGCGCCAATAAGTTACAGTACGCTTCTCCGTCTTGTCGGCCGATGCCGAGCCCAAACGCCGGGGACTTAGTTTAGTGGCCTAAAGAAGTTGTCTCTCCTCCTGTAGTTCCTAGAAATGCTCTTACAACAATCCGTCCGTCTTTATATCTGCAGTCTGTCCAAACTTGTTTCTCAACTCAATGCACAGGGACTCCACAGACTCTCAGATACGTACTGGGTTTTCAGTAAAGTCTCAGTCTTCCAAAATAAAGGTTAACTGTTTCCAGAAAAACGTTAGCAACAAAAACAAGTCTCTCTCAGAGTTGTTTCCTCTCGAAGCTTTTCTCCAACACACTGGCAGCAAATTCACACAGTCTCTTTCACACTGCTGCTTCCTCCTCTCTTCCCGCCTTTTCTTCTCTGCCCCCACTTCCTTATATGACACTTTACACACCCGACACCAGACCCCACCCACCAGCACACATAGTCTCCGGGGGCCTGGCAGTGTCTGTTCTTTGCTGCAGCAGGCAAAAACCACAGGGTCCTAGTGCCCTCTCAGTGGGACTACAGTTCACCCTCTTACAACTGTACTCCGATGTCCCCAAAGTTTTTGAAGAAATGTTCACGACTAAGGACTCCATACCTGTGACCGTGTGATCCGCCCTTGTTCCATGTCCTTTCTGATATCCATGGCCCCTCCGCATCCTCTTTTTTTCTTTTTTTCCCACGTGGGCCTCTTTGTCCTAAAAAACGGGAGGTATTCGGAATGGAGGTTCCCCTGTCCATTTTGGATTCCGAATTGGAGTAGTCTGTTGAGGAGCGATGTCCAGTTCTTGAATTGATGCAGCGGGAAGTGTAGTTGTCCTGCCATTTGTAGACCCGATTAAGTTCGTAGTCCTCTGTATCTCTGGCGAACTTTTGGCGCTTCCTACTTTCCGTATCCCTTCAGTGTTGGTCTGTTCTGGTCTTGATTTCCAATTTAAGTGAGCTGAGTTCCTCCGGGGTACCTGTGGACGAGAGCTGAGCCTCAATAGCCTTGATTTGTTCTGAACTTGCCGTAATGGCCTTATGTAGGTGTTCAATAGTTAGGGTGATCAGGTCTAGTGAGCACTTATTCAAAATGTGCTCAAACCTCGTGCAGTACTCTTGAGAATCCCGAAATAGAGTGGGGCGAAGGGGAACTCTAAGGCCCCTCGGAATGCGTTGTGTGCGTAAATATTCCAAGACGGTGGCCAATGTAACTCGAGGTTAATATGGTGCCTCAGTTCCCGTTCTAGGTCCCGTCCCCTGGTTTCCCGGGGTGCTGTTTTAAGGAAATCACTCGAGTAATTGGAGTGTGATAGGATGCTGGTGGTCTCTTCAGCGTTATACGAGAAGGTGTTAGAGGTCATGACCCACTATTGGACAGGGTGCATGCCAGCCACATCAACCTCCAGTCCCGCCCACCACAACAATTGGGGTTTTCCATTGGACGCCCCACACCTGCCAGTCACGGCAATCCGGAAACGCACTTCCGGTGCGTCATTTCCGGCCTCCCACGCCGTGCAGAAAAGGGCGCACAAGCCGGTCTCCTTCACCCCGACAGACAGTAGTGACTAGTAGTGGATACCGCGTCTACACCCGGACTCACAGCAGGTAACTAGTTGATCATTCCATAGCCGTAGCAATACGGCCCCGCCCACTTTGCGGCACGATTCGGCCGCTCACGACTCACAAGGACTTGGTTTGTCCTTCCTTGTCTTACAGTCTATAATCTGAATCCAGGAGCAGTTTCTGAAAATTAAGGTATTCGCCATGTAGTTGGGGCACATATAGCACCAGGCTGCACTATATTATGATATACAATGACACCCCTTCTCTTCTCCCCCCTATGTTTCCCCAGTGATTCCAATAGGGTTCTATTGGCAATGAGATGCCATTCTACACACCTCACTAATTGGTATGCTTTATCTGGTTCCTAAGCGTTATATGTAATATGTTCCTATTTATACATGACCGCCCTTATATATTTTTGTACATAATGTTGTATATACTTCTGTTTTTTTCTTCTGTTTTTTTTTTTTTTCTTTGTGTTAAATTGTTATGTTTACTTCATTTTTCACACCCTGTAGTAACTGAGGAAGGTCTGAAGGACCGAAACGTTTTGTTGTTGATACTACACAATAAATTGTTCAGCATCCCATACTGTATCTCTGTCCAGTCCACGCCTGCCCTGTGTCTCCGCCATACCTCTGCTCAGCCCACTTTTGTCCTGTGTCTCCGCCATATCTCTGTCCAGTCCACGCCTGCCCTGTGTCTCCGCCATACCTCTGCTCAGCCCACGTTTGTCCTGTGTCTCCGCCATATCTCTGTCCAGTCCACGCCTGCCCTGTGTTTCCGCCATATCTCTGTCCTGTCCTAGCCTGTCCTGTGTCTCTGTCATATCCTAGCTGCCTCGTATCTCAGTCCTATCCTGCCTACTCTGCGTCTCTGTTCCGCTCAGCCTGTTCTGCGTCTTCCCTCTTATGTTTGAATCTCCTACCACCTGTCCCCGGGTATCAGCTTCTGCGGCAATAGTCTTCCTCGGGCCTGCCCCTAACGCTCCCTGTATTGGGGGTGGTCTACCAGGTCAGCTCCCACTTGGGAGGTTCGTTGCCGTGGATCTGCGGGTTCACTCTTGGAGTTCCTAAAACCTCACAATATCTACTTCCAAGCATGTAAGACATTGGTCCCTCCAGAGACAGGTAGTGATTGGGTGGATCCAATGAGCAGTACATATAAGAGACATATGATATGTGGCTTTCTGTACTACAAGGTGGAAGAAAAGGGGATAACCATCAGTTCATGGTGATATAACAAAGAAATAAAGGCCATGACCATGATTAAAAAACTTCCTATTAAGCTATCTTACAGAGACATCTTAGCTACAGAAAACACTTTTAATTACCGTAATTTGCATAGAATTATTAAAGATCAGAAAACCCTTTTAAGGATTCTCGCTATTTTCAACAGAAGCTCTATGCATCCTTCTGCTCATTTACTTATCAGAAATTCTTTCCTCTCTTCTTAGTTATCCTGCTTTCTTTTAAAATGTAAAAATGCACGCTATGGTGTCCATAACATGCACTCTATATCATATTTCAATTTGACTTTCCTCAAACCATCAAGATGATGTAACCAGAGGCAGAGATATATGGTAGATTAAGCCTTTCCCACACTAAAGCCACCAAGTTTTATAACACATGCTCACATACCCAACTTTTGGCAAACAACTACTTTTGGACTTATATGACTTTCTAGAAAAATAACTTCCACAGGGATAATACATTAAGAGAACTCTTTAATATTACCCTGAGTGTGGTTTGATGAGAGAAATATAATACCAGTGATAAATTAGTGTGTTTAATCTATTCGGTGTGGTACATAATTCAGTTTTTTTCCAGTTTTCAGTCTACAGAATTATTTAGGGTAATTAAAATGCAAAGTAAATCATGCCGTTAGATAAAGGTACAATATAACAATTCCAAAAATAAAATTAATTCATGACATTAAAATATATCCCTATATACATACAGTGGGTACGGAAAGTATTCATACCCCTTTAAATTTTTCACTCTTTATTTCATTGCAGCCATTTGGTAAATTCAAAAAAGTTCATTTTTTCACATTAATGCACTCTCTGCACCCCATCTTGACTGAAAAAAAACAGAAATCTAGAAATGTTTGCAAATTTAATAAAAAAGAAAAACGGAAAAATCACATGGTCATAAGTATTCAGACCCTTTGCTCAGTATTGAGTAGAAGCACCCTTTTGAGCTAGTACAACCATGAGTCTTCTTGGGAATGGTGCAACAAGTTTTTCACACCTGGAATTAGGGATCCTCTGCCATTCTTCCTTGCAGATCCTCTCCAGTTTCATCAGGTTGGATGGTGAATGTTGGTGGACAACCATTTTCAGGTTTCCCGAGAGATGTTCAGTTTGATTTAGGTCAGGGCTCTGGCTGGGCCAGTCAAGAATGGTCACAGAGTTGTTCTGAAGCCACTCCTTTGTTATTTTAGCTGTGTGCTTGTGATCATTGTCTTGTTGGAAGGCGAACCTTTGGCCATGTCTGATGTCCAGAGCACTCTGGAAGAGGTTTTCATACAGGATATCTCTGTACTTGGCCGCATTCATGTTTCCTTCAATGACAACAAGCCGTCCTGTCCCTGCAGCTGAAAAACACCCCCATGGCATGATGCAGCCACCACCATGTTTCACTGTTGGGATTATATTGGGTAGGTGGTGAGCAGTGCCTGGTTTTCTCCACACATACCGCTTAGAATTATCACCAAAAGGTCTATCTTCATCTCATCAGACCAGAGAATCTTATTTCTCATTGTCTGGGAGTCCTTCATGTGCTTTTTAGCAAACTTTATGCGGGCTTTCATATGTCTTGCGCTGAGGAGAGGCTTTCATCGGGCCACTCTGCCATAAAGGCCCAACTGGTGGAGGGCTGCAGTGATAGTGGACTTTGTGGAACTTTCTTCCATCTGGACTCCAATGAAGGAGTAGAACCATCTCAAGGAGGATCACAAAGAAATGGACAGCATGTGACTTAAATATGAGTGTCTGAGCAAAGGGTCTGAATACTTATGACCATGTGATATTTCAGTTTTTCTTTTTTGTTAAATTTGCAAAAATTACTACATTTCTGTTTTTCTTCAGTCAAGATGGGGTGCAGAGTGTACATTAGTGTGAAAAAATGAACTTTTTTGAATTTACCAAGTGGCTGCAATGAAACAAAGAGTGAAAAATTTAAAGGGTCTGAATAATTTCTGTATGTCCTAGTCTCTGTGGCATCTGCCAACTTTCAGTTCTTTTTCCTTTTTACCTTTAGAAATGTTAGAAAGGGTGAAAACAAATACACAAAAATATCTCAAGCCAAGAACAAAAATTGGTATAATGTATAAAATCTTCACCAAATTTGGGAAAAGAAAAGACTGCCCATAAAGGCAATAAATGCCTAAATCCCAAATACATTTAGACAGAATAATAACAATCACATTTTTGTTCTATGGGTGTATATGAAAGGTAGACAGATGGCAAAGCTGTAACACTGAAAGATAATATATCAGAACACCGATCAGTTGAATAAAAATTTAGTACAGTGCAAAAGTGTTAATTGACTAATTAACAAAATCCAAAGTGAATGAGCAAAAGTAAAATCTAAATTAAAATTATTTCAGCAATATACATTTTATGGTATTAGTAGCCGAGAAACTGATTTTTGATGGTATGCAAATGACCACCTTTGGCTTGGTCAGGGGCTCAGTGCACCTTTATGCCCCTCACCAATTGGTATTTTTACCATTGTCCCTTTTCCTAATGGACAGCGCTGACTTGCAATGCTGCCTGAACTCAAACTGAATCCTTGTGCGTTGATAGAATGATGTCCAAAACTGCACATAAGGCCGCATTTACACTATCAGTATTTGGTTGGTGAGTATTTTACCTCAGTATTTGTGAGCCAAAACCAGGAGTGGGTGATAAATACAGAAGTGGTGACGTGTTTCTATTATACTTTTCCTCTGATTGTTCCACTCCTGGTTTTAGTTTACAAATACTGAGGTAAAATACTGACCAAATACTGACGTGTGAAAGTGGCCTCAGAGATGTTCTCCACTCTCTCCTCTCTCAAGCTGCTCCCTCTTTACACTTCCAGGCTGATCAGTGTAGTGAGCAGTGCTGGAAACAGGAAATAGGGATCAGAGTGGAATTCTGTAGTGACAGTGCGCATACATGTGGATGTAGATTTAGTTCAGGTAGCATTCGCTCTGGGAAAGTTAGCATTGTCAATCAATGTCAGGATGGAGTGCTAGAAAGGCAAAATGGGGTGGTGTATAACAATGCACTGAGCTCTTGACCCCGCTAAAAATACACTGAAACCTCCTCAATTGTATATAGATTTAAAGACATACACTAACATATAAACTGCTGGCATGATTTATTACAGGGATTGCTATTAACCTGCATATGTGGTGTTAGTCTGCAGATTAACAGCATTATGAAGGTGCCCAGTCGCTGTACTGAAAGTGTGGCGCTAGGTAGCAAATGTACGTTATTCCTCTGGGGACTGTAAGCAGGCCCCAGAACTTTGACTGACAGCTGGCTCTGAACTTATGCACTGCTGAACAGTCAGTCAAAGTGCAGGGGCGTGGTTACATCCGCCATTCAAAGAATAGTGAGCAATTACTGAAGCTTAACAGCACACCTCCATGACTGAAAGCCATCAACTCCCAGGAGGAATAACGTTCATTTTCTGCTGGTTGCTTCACTTTCAGTAAAGCGGCCGGACACTTTCATAGGGCTATTAATCTGCATATTAATTCTATAAGTGCCAAATTTAAATGTTTGAGAAGTTTATGTTGCATTTTGGTGGTGACATACTCCCTTTTAAGAATCAATCAAGCCTTGACATACTCATTTTACCACATATATAACTATTTGTGCTTGTGCACACGACAGTATTAAAAAACGTTCAGAGTTGCATCTAGAAAAGTGGGACAATTGTTCACTCACTTGTTATCCGTTTACAGACCATACACAATCTGCTTGTTTTCCTCAGCAGCCATTTATCATTTACAAGGCCATTTAGGCCATGTGCGCACATTGAGTTTTTGTTTGCAGAAATTTCTGCATGGTTTCTGCATCTCTTGGCAGGAAAAACGCTGTGGCAAAAATGCACATTTTTAACAGTGTTTTTGCTGCATTTTTGTATGCGTTTTTTGCATGCATTTTGGTACAGCAATGAAGGCTTTTTTAGCTAAATAAAAATATCAAAAAAAAGTTTTGTCATTGACATCCTGCTCTAGGCTTAGGGTACCGTCACACTGTGCAACTTTCCAACGATCACGACCAGTGATACGACCTGGCCGTGATCGTTGGAAAGTCCTTGTGTGGTCGCTGGAGAGCTGTCACACAGTCAGCTCTCCAGCGACCAACGATGCCGAAGTCCCCGGGTAACCAGGGTAAACATCGGGTTACTAAGCGCAGGGCCGCGCTTAGTAACCTGATGTTTACCCTGGTTACCATTGTAAATGTAAAAAAAAAAAACCACATACTCACATTCCAGTGCCTGTCACGTCCCCGGGCGTCCGCTTCCCTGCACTCCTGCATCCTGTGTAAGCGCGGCCGTAAAGCAGAGCGGTGACGTCACCGCTGTGCTCTGATGTACGGCCGGCCGGCGCTGACACAGGATGCAGGAGGAGTGCAGGGAAGCGGACGCCCGGGGACGTGACAGGCACCGGAATGTAAGTGTGTAGTGGTTTTTTTTTTTACATTTACAATGGTAACTAGGGTAAACATCGGGTTACTAAGCGCGGCCCTGCGCTTAGTAACCCGATATTTACCCTGGTTACCAGTAAAGACATCGCTGCATCGGCGTCACACACGCCGATGCAGCGATGTCAGCGGGTGATCCAGCGTCGAAATAAAGTTTCAAACGATCTACGACGTACGATTCTCAGCGGGGTCCCTGATCGCAGTAGCGTGTCAGACAGAGCGAGATCATAACGATATCGCTGGAACGTCACGGATCGTGCCGTCGTAGCGACCAAAGTGCCACTGTGAGACGGTACCCTTAGTAATGAAAAGGTGTCAGCCTGACACCCTCATTACTAAGCCAATAAGTAAACACAAACACACAGACACACACACAAGCACACAAACACATTGTCACAGCCTATGTAGGAGCATTAACAGAAAAAACGTACATTGGCTGTAACCAGCAACTGTTAATTTTAAGAAAAAATAAATTTAAAAAAATTGCATGGGATCCCGCATAATTTTCATAACTAGCAGAGGTAAAGTCGATGGCTGAAGGACGATTTTAATATTCTGGGAAGGAGCAAATAGCCGCAAAGGATCCCAGGCTATTAATATCAGCTCACAGCTGTTTGCTTAGCCTTTACTGGCTAGTTTACAGGGGCAGCCCAGAAAAAAATTTACATAAGGTCCACCTATAAAATCTAACCGCAAAGGCTAGGCAGACAGCTGCAGGCTGATATTAATAGCCTAGGAAGGGGCCATGGATATTGGCCCCCTCCCAGACTAAGAACATCAGCTCTCAGCCTCCCAAGGAAAGGTGCATCTATAAGATGCCCCACATCTGGTGCTTAGCCTCACTCTTCCCATTTGCCCTGTAGCAGTGGCAAGTGGGATTCATATTTGTGAGGTTGATGTCACCTTTGTATTGTCGGGTAACATCAAGCCCACAGGTTAGTAATGGAGAGGCGTCTATAGGACACCTATGCATTAGTAACCCCATAGTGATATTTTATAAAAACACAGACACCCAGAATAAAGCCCTTTATTTGAAATAATGACAGATTCTTTAATGAATCTTAAATAAACCGTACTCACCGAACGCCTAATCCACTAAGCCAACGTCTCCTACAACAAAAATAAAATAATAAGCCACAATATTCTCCATCTGTCTGCAGAGAAGATAATCCATAATGTCCATTGATGATCCTGATGACTTTGAGAGCAATCACTGATGTGACTGCTCTCAAAGACATTCGGGAATATACTGACTGGAGGTAATCGCTCCTGCAATGTATAGTACTGAGCTGCTGTGAGAAAGTTCTCACAGAGCGGTGTTGTAAGTGAGAGCACCGGAGCTGATCAGCTAATGAACTCTGGTGAACTCTCTCAAGGCAGCTCAGTGATACACTGCGGGAGCTAATGCCTCCTGTCATTGTGTCGCCGGTGGCCGAGTAGAACAGTCACATCTCCCAATGTGATTGTTCTACATGTGAGATCGCTGAGGGATACTTGGGATTACGTGGACTGTGGCAGACAGGTGAGTATATGGTGGTTTATTATTTTACATTTTTTCTAAGAGATATGGGAGTCGGGGATTTGGTGTTAGGGGAGTACAATGTTTTCTTTTATTTTTATTTGAACATGTGTGTAATTACTTTACATTTTTTTTAACTGTGAGCACAGGCGCCGGCTGATGAGACTACATCTCCCATCAGCGGAACTTGCTGTTGCTGTTATCAGTTACAGCAGATATAGCCCGATGGGAGCAGTAGTCTCATCTGCCCATGCCTGCTGACCTGCGGTCACTTTTTACTGCAAGTCACCACTGTGGGTCACAACTGACATTGACATTTGACAGCATGACCCCGCAGTGCTCTGACTAACGGTCTTGCAGGAGGTAGCGTTACCATGGGTTACAGTCACAGCTGCGGGGTCATGCTGACATCTGACAGCATGACCCCGCAGCGCTCTGACCGACGGGCTTACTGGTGGTAGCATTACCGCCGATAAGAACCTCGGCGCCGATGTTTCCCAAGCTGTCAGACAGATGACAGCATGGGAAGCACCATAGGAAGCCAGTAAAAATGCAAACAAAATCTCGTCAAATCCACAAACATTTTTATACCTGCGTTTTTGCTGCAGATTTGTCTGACTCAATTGAAGTCAATGGGTAAAAGATGCTTCAGAAACGCACAAAGAATTGACATGCTGCAGATAAAACGCACTGCAAATCTCAAACTAAATGTACTGATCTTGTGCACAACACATCAGGATTGTCATTGAATTAGCTTGCATAAGGATCCCATTGCGTTTTGGCACATTTCCATTAAAAACGCCGCAAATACTCATAAAGTGTGCACACAGCCTTACAGTTTCCTATGTTACAGAATTCCAATATTTCTGGAAAAATGGATTTTATACTGTGGTGCCCTATGGTATCCAAGTTTTTTCTCACACCCATAGTCTTGAATGGATGAGTCTCATCCGATTTTGAAGGAAAATTGTCCATGCTGCAATTTTTCTCGCACACAGATTCAGTCAGTGAAAACAAATGTTCATCTGCACTGCCACATTGAATAACATTGGTCTGAGAGCTGTCGATTTTTTTTTTTTTACGGATTGCACTCATATCGAAAATATTGTTGTGTGCATGAGCCCTAACTATGATTTTGACTTTTATTCTGGGGCATAAATTGTATTCTGAAGGGGGAATAGTGAATAGGCCAATTAGTCCTATTTCATTTACATGTATTTATTAAAATAAATGATTTAACTACAGTGAAAAGTTCCCATAGCCCATTGTTTATTTTGCATGCCCTTTCGAGTACACGATGACTGCAGTTAATTACAAACCTGCCTAATGCTGATCTATTTATTTAAGGAAGGCAATCCTATGTAGGAGTTATACCTACAATTGGTACTTTGACATAACACAGTATCCTCACTCACTTTTATTGACCTTATTAAATAAACTATATCTAATCTTGTTGGACATTGTCCATAAAAATGTCTGTCAATGTGACTTTATCGTGACCCTAAAAACAGTAATTGCATTTAAAATATTTATACAGTATATTTAGGACATAAAAAATGGTTTCATTTAACTAAATATTTTGTTTTTTTCTTAAAATGTTGAAATGTTTTTCTGACAACCCGTGACATTTAACCAAATAATGTGGCTTTTGCTTAACAAATTGTGGAGAGGATTTCTTGACAACCTGTGGCCACGGCTATCCAGAAGAATAACAGCTCTTGTAATATTGACGGATGCAATATAGCAGGAAAGGCAGTGTGGTGGCACTGACTATGATATAGGGCAAAATCACAAGTTTACTGAAAACAGCAATTTGTTTCAAAGTTGGTTTGACTTGAACTTCTTCTGAAGGGCTCTTGTAATATAACTCAATGGATTGAGTGCGCAATAAATGAAGTACGTCGTATAGAGTGGCTTTGTCACAGGCTCATAGAGGAAATGCTCAGCAGTGGAATCCTCTCTTTGAAGTCTAAACAGTGGAGTTTAACAAATGTAATCAAATGGAATTGAATTCTACTCCATTTTTGCAAAACTCTGTATTCTCTAGAATGCAGATTTTTTGTAATCCACACTACTCAAACTCAGAAATATGGCCTCTGTACTTCTGCCATTTTGCTAAACCATAGAGGGCCGGCAAAATAAAAAAATAAAAATAAAAAAAAGCTAAAAATAACTAACACTCGTCTCATCGCTCACCTCCTGGCCACCTCCACTGCAACATCACAACACGCTTAAATCAGGGCCTCCTTATGCTAAGTCAGGATGTGCACTGCGACCTTGCAACATGCACTATAGACCAAGACTTATGACTGCGACTATGCAGGGAAGCTCCAACCCAAAGACCATATGGGGTACAGTGAACAGTGGAGATTAGTGGTGAGGTGAGTACTGGTTGTATTTTTTTTACTTTTTTGATTACATCTTACATATTCTATGCTTCGTGGTCTCTCCAGACCCCAGAGCATAAAGGATATTGCATTATAAATTTGCTGCAAATTGAATTTCAGAAAATGTGGTAGATTTGGTGAATTTGAATCTCTTCAGATATGGTCATCCATGAGGAGGCGATTTCACGCCTGTGACTACAGTGAGGCAGCGCGAGTGAGCAAGGCCATCTCTTTCAGCCTGGACATACAGTACTGAGGTTGGCTAAGGTTAGGACAACAGGTTAGGAGGGGGCTCTTTGGGGAGTTGGAAGCTCAATGCACATTAATAGACTATGCCAGAGAGAGACTTGCAGCCTAGTGGAAAAACCGAGTCAACCCCACTAGGGCCAGAATTTCAGGGAGAGCGAGAGCACCTACGTGGTAAATCCTGTGAACGGGCATACCACCTTTGCGCAGAGAACTTCAGCATTGCATATTGAACAACTTCCGTTGCTTGTTATTGTTACTAACTGTCCAGGATTGCTGTAAATTACCGTACTATTGTATTTAAACAAAGTCATATTATTGACCGACTGTCCCTGCTTTGCTTTTTCTGTGTGTTGTATTCGGTCACCTGTATTACCCATATGTACAGCCAGAAACCTTGGTTTGAAGCTGTATTAAAACCAAATACAGTACATTATATTTTGCATAGGACCTGTTAGGTTTCCTTAAACGAAATCTGTCACCACATTTGACCTATCGAAACTATTAATATGGGCATTCATAGAATGCTGAAAACAGTCCTACCTTTATATCACAAAATCCTAAATAGGTATAGTGTAACCTCAAACATAGATAATTAGCAATATACCCAAAACCATCATATCAGAGGGATAAAGAGGCATAAACATGAAAGCTTAAAATTTCCAATATTTTATTAACAAGATAATTTAAAATTATTCACCAAAATGTAAATGTAATGAATGGAAATGGAGGCACAGATGTAGAAGTTTACATTCGTATTTATTGAGGCTAGATGTGGAACCACTAGACCACGGTACGGGGGGCTCTGAAGGGGGCGTTACTGCGTGAGCCCCAAACACCCGTAGTAAGTCACCTCGAACAGGGACAGAGTGGAATGTCTGGAGGACACGGGTGCTACCTCCAGTTAGACCCCATACTCGTGGTGGCTGTCCCAGTGGATCAGACGGAACAGCAGGGTTAGCGGATACTGCAGAGCTGGCCGGAAGGTACCGGGTGCTTGAGTAGTGGCTGGTATCGGGAGTACTGGCGAAGTCCGGAAGAGTAGCTGGCAGACTGGCGGGACTAGACGGGTCCAGTGTAGACAGTGTGGATGCAGTCCAGATTAACCGGGTAACAGGTTGCAGAGGCTCTGTGGAGACAGACAGTGTAAGCAGAGTACTTGGCAGATATCTCAGAAACAGAGACACATGTTAACAGGAACCGGAAGTAAGCAACAGTGAATACTTGTTGCTCCGGCGCCCTCCCTAAGGTGGAGGAGCTAGAAATAGTAACAGGCCATACGTTATTGGTTAGAGGCAACTTTTGGAAAATGCACACTGTCTCTTTAAGAGACTGGGAGAGCGTGCGTGTGACCTAAAAACCCTGCCTGGGAACCTGCTGGCCGCACGCCAGGAAGCAGGAGAGGAAGGAGGGACAGGAGCAACATTAAGACAGCGTGGAGCCGGCACAGAGCGGGAGTCTCGACGGGGACCCCTAGGAGGTACAGGAAATGAACTGGGTGTAACAGTATCCCCCTCTTTATGCCCCCTCTTTTTCAAGCTTGCATATAATTTTTTCAGAAGGAGAGGAGCTCGGATGTTCTCTCTAGGCTACCATGACCTCTCCTCAGGACCAAAGCCCCTCCAAACCCCTTATCCTTTTAGTGGCCAAGATATTCTCTACCTCAAAAACATCCTCCTCACTGACGATATCTGGAGTGAAACCAGGGTCTTTAAAGAAAGAACTCAAGAATACGGGTTTGAGGAGGGAAACATGGAAAGAATTAGGCAGACTTAAAGAAGCTGGCAATTTCAATTTGTATGAAACAGTGTTAATCTGTTTCTGGACTTCAAATGGACCAATGAAACGGGGACCCAGTTTGTAAGAGGGCATCATCAGACGGATATACTTGGAGGAGAGCCATACCTTATCGCCAGGCCGAAAGGAGGGAGCATCCAGACGTCTTTTGTCTGCATGCTTCTTCATACGTAGAGAAGCTTTCTCTAAGTCAACCGTGGTGTCGCTCCATACTTTCGAGAATTCTTCAGTACAGGTATCAGCTGCAGGAACAACAGACGACCCAGAGATAGGAAGCGGAATCCTGGGTTGGAGGCCAAACACAATCTGAAAGGGAGATTTACCTGAGGACTCACTTACTTGATTATTGTACGAGAATTCTGCCCAAGGTAGCAACTTGATCCAGTCATTATGATGCACGTTGACGAAGTGACGCAAGAATCCTGTCAGAATCTGATTTGTCCTCTCTACTTGCCCATTGGATTGAGAGTGATATGCAGAAGAGAAATCCAGCTCTACTTGTACAGACTTACAAAGTGCTCTTCAGAACTTGGAGGTGAACTGGACACCCCTGTTGGACACAATGTGGAGAGGAAACCCATGAAGATGGAAGATATGTTGTATGAAATGGTCAGCGAGCTCTGAGCAGATGGGAGACCAGGTAACGGAACAAAATGAGCCATCTTAGAAAAACAATCCACCACAACCCAGATGACCGAGCAGCCGGAGGAGACAAGAAGATCAGTAATGAAGTCCATTGCAATATGCTGCCAGGGTACAGAAGGAACAAACAGAGGTAATAACTGCCCAGAGGGCAAATGCTTATCCGTCTTCTTACGAGCACACGAAGGACAGGCAGCAACATATTCTTGAACATCTTTGCCCATGGTAGGCCACCAGTAGTAATGAGAAATGAGTTGCAGAGTCTTCCTTTGTCCGGCATGACCGGCCAACTTAGAAGAATGGCCCCACCAAAGAACTTGTTTCCGATCAGATGTAGACACTACGGCTTTTCCTGGAGGGAGTCAAGCAAGATTAACCGTGGCCACCGGCATCAATCTAGACAGTTCAATAATGTGGTGCGGTCCTTCCACAAAATCAGGAGGCAAAAACACTCTAGAAAGTGCATCGGCTTTAATGTCCTTATCAGCTGAACGGAAATGAAGCAGAAAATTAAATAGAACAGAAAACAAGGCCCAACGGGCTTGGCGAGGATTTAGTCTTTGAGCAGATTGAAGATAAGCGAGATTCTTATGATCTGTGTAAATGACAACCAGATGTGCAGCTCCCTCAAAGAGATGACGCCACTCCTGCAGGGTAACTTGATCGCCAATAACTCTCGATCTCCCACGGAGTAATTTCTCTCAGAAGCAGAAAAGACTTTCGAGAAGAATCCACAAGTAACCATCCGGCCGGACGATGACTTCTGGGTAAGAACTGCGCCAGCACCTATGGAGGAAGCGTCTACCTCAAGCAGGAATTGTTTTTCGGAGTCCGGTCGATGAAGAAAGGGTGCGGAGGAGAAGGCTTGCTTAAGGGAAGTAAAAGCCTCCTCTGCCTCTGGTGTCCATTCCTTGGCGTTGGCGCCTTTCTGGGTCAAGGCAGAAATGGGTGCCACTCGAGTGGAAAAATGTGGAATGAACAAACGATAATAGTTGGCGAACCCCAGAAACCGTTATATTGCCTTCAGACCGCATGGGCGAGACCACTTAAGAATGGCGGACACCTTATCCGGATCCATCTTTAAACCGGTAGATGAGACAATATAACCAAGGAAAGGCAGAGAGGATTGCTCAAAGAGACATTTTTCAAATTTAGCATAAAATCTGTTCTCCCTGAGTCTTTGTAGGACCAGACGAAATTGTCTCTGGTGAGAGACTAAATCTGCAGAGAAAATCAGGATGTCATCCAGGTAAACAACAACACATGAATAAAGCAGATCTCTGAAAATATCATTGATAAATTCCTGAAGGACTGCAGGTGCATTGCTTAAGCCGAACGGCATTACCAGGTATTCGTAGTGTCTGTCCCGGGTGTTAAAAGCGGTCTTGCATTCGTCTCCCTTATGAATACGTATCAGATTGTAAGCCCCTCTGAGATCCCATTTGGTGAAAATTTTAGACCCCTAAGACGATCAAACACTTCTGAAATTAACGGCAACGGATACCTGTTCTTTACCGTAATCTGGTTCAGCCCCCTGTAATCGATACAGGGTCGTAGAGATCCATCTTTTTTCTTCACGAAGAAGAATCCAGCTCCAGCGGGCGAGGAAGACTTACGGATAAATCCTCTGTTGAGATTCTCCTGAATGGACTCAGGCATGGACTGAGTCTCTGCTTGAGAAAGAGGATAAATCCGTCCTCGAGGAGGCGAGGCTCCAGGAAGCAGATCAATGGGGCAATCATATGACTTGTGTGGAGGTAATTTCTCTGCCTCCTTCTTCGCGAACACATCAGCGAAGGACCAGTAAGAAGAAGGCAAACCCAGCAGGGCTTTGGGTTCTACCGGAGGAAGAACAGGACTAACCGGAATGATACATTGATCCAAGCAGGAATCTCCCCAGCGCAGGACCTCTCCCGTCTTCCAACTTAGAACAGGTTCATGCTTCCGGAACCAAGGTAGACCTAGAAGCAAGGGGTGAGACAAATCTGGCAACACATAAAAACGGTTTCTTTCAGAATGAGTTAGACCCACCCGGAGTTCCAAGGGCTCAGTCTGGAACCATATGGACTCCAACAGGGGTCTGCAATCCACAGATGTGACCTGCAGCGGCTCAGGTAAACGCTGGACTGGAATCTGATAATGATCCACTACTGCCTGTCGAATGAGGTTCCCGGTGACGCACCTCCTGGCGACGGGTGACCAAATTTGCTCGATCCACCTCCATAGCCAAAGGAGCAGGAGACAAAGTTGTAGAGTATGCAGATTTTGGAGCACAAGCAACCTGGAGATTGGATTCTTTTTCACGACAGATCTCGTTGGACCACTCCTGAAACCGTAGGTCTACCTGAACTGCCAGGGAAGTCAGGTCATCCAGGTGAGTAGGCAAGTCTCGTCCCAACAGTTCATCCTTAATTCTCCGCAGTGGCAAACCATATCAATAGGGTGCACCAAGGAAACTTTAAAGTAGCGAAATTTATGGGGATAGATAGAGTATACCAGCCGTCTAGAGGAGGAGACTGGGATAGAAACATCCTACAAAGAGAAAGCAAATGGATATTTAGATTACAAACCATTGCACCACAGGGTCTTAATGACCAACTCAGCTTTTCTTCCTTCTTATAAAATTTAGGCACCAACAGGGCTTCTAGTCTATAGGGAGAGCCGTCGTCGAGTGGGGGCGCCAATGCGCAGGAATAGGTGTCAACCTCCGCGTGAGGCAGGGAAGAGCTGAGTAAGGGCGCAATAGGGCCAGGATAAGTATGCACCCTATGCCTATCATTCCTAATACATAAGGTCTGTCGTGTCACCACATGAGGAACTCTTAAGCACCTAGTATGACCATCCCTCAATCAATCAAACAAAACAGAATGTCCCCGTCCATCACCGACACATACATAATTCTAACTTGTCACACGCTATAACCATCATGACTGCAGCTATAAGGAACCTTAGGCAAAAAATGGACATTTTTCTGAAAGGCCAATATGCAGGATGATATATAGAAGACACGGGAACAACATCACCCATGTATGACATCATACTGATTCGAGGGTCCATGTATCAATAATAAATTAGAAAGTATCTTTATAAAACCTAATTCTACCATCAAGGACCAACTCGATATATATAACCCTAAATAGGTGTTGTATGATAATTATGGTTATAGCCTCTAAAAAGAAACTGGTTTCATGAAGGGGACCCATTGAATAGCACCACTTCCTAAAAAAGCCAGGGTCCATGATGGTGTATAGAAAATGTGGATAGCACTTTACCCGTACACACTATTATATTGGCTCAAGGGTCCGAGTCTGTACCCGTTAATTAAAGAATGAAAGTTAAACCATGTAATGTGGCACTAGAAATTGGTGCTCACCAGGTTATCTTTACATTTAAGTTCAGTTGCAATGATACCCGGAAAACCGGAAATGATGACGGACGCGTAGTAATAGCGTCTAGGTTGCCGTGGATACCATGCACGCAGCAACATAGTGCACGTGCCATAGTTACAAGAAATACAAAAGGTTTACAACGTGCACGCGCGGGCACGAGATACATGCGCGCGCGCGCACAAATGCCGGAAATGGGACTGGCGTCCGGAAGTGAGCCAGTATGGAGACCGGTATTCCTCTGCTATAAAGTACGCTCGCTGGTAAGTGGACCAGCGATAGCCATAACAATGCCATTGATCCCCTGATGAACCCGCACAGGTAGAAACGCGTCAGGGAGGCATAAGAAAAGAAGGAAAGCATGAAGCGGATCCTTTAGAGAACCGCAAAGGCATCCTGAAGTTTACTCATCGGGCAAAAATACTGCAACTGTAATGACGAGCAGCACAAGCAGATGAGTACATGGGGAACGGGTGGATGTGTTCTGTAAAACTGCATAGGAACCTGTTGATATGTGCACCTACAAGAAGTGTATACGATTAAATGGTGTAAACATTAGAGCAGCCCCTGTCATATGCATATCCAACGTACCCAAAGTTTGAAGCAGATTAGGTCCCCAGCAGATATTTGTAAAGACTGATACAAACTACATTCTGCTAGAGGAGGAACCACCATTCACTAGAGCCTAGACCCCTAGCAATAAGGGAATAGGATAGGCAGTCCCAAGCAACCAGTAAAGTGCAAAAAGAGAGGGGCACCTTCCTATATTTATCCTAAGAGGAGCTAGGACAGTGACGTTCCTTTTTAAATTTGTGAGTTTTATATGTACTGTATGTCAGCACCTGCACTACACGTAACACTATTTGTTATTAGTTTTTAAACAAAGGAACCAAGTAAAGGTTATGTTTTAAGTGTAACATTTATTTATACAAAAGCCTGCTAATTGATAAATCTGGCAACACATAAAAACGGTTTCTTTCAGAATGAGTTAGACCCACCCGGAGTTCCAAGGGCTCAGTCTGGAACCATATGGACTCCAACAGGGGTCTGCAATCCACAGATGTGACCTGCAGCGGCTCAGGTAAACGCTGGACTGGAATCTGATAATGATCCACTACTGCCTGTCGAATGAGGTTCCCGGTGACGCACCTCCTGGCGACGGGTGACCAAATTTGCTCGATCCACCTCCATAGCCAAAGGAGCAGGAGACAAAGTTGTAGAGTATGCAGATTTTGGAGCACAAGCAACCTGGAGATTGGATTCTTTTTCACGACAGATCTCGTTGGACCACTCCTGAAACCGTAGGTCTACCTGAACTGCCAGGGAAGTCAGGTCATCCAGGTGAGTAGGCAAGTCTCGTCCCAACAGTTCATCCTTAATTCTCCCAGAGAGTCTCTGCCAGAAGGTAGCCACCAAAGCCTCATTGTTCCAGGACAGTTCAGACGCCAGGGTATGAAACTGCACTGCATACTGAGCCACCGTAAGTGCCTTCTGTCATAGACGAAGAAGAGCAGAAGCCAGTGACGTAGTACGACCAGGTTCATCAAAGGTCCTGCGGAATGCTTCTAGAAAAGACTGGAGGTTAGTAACCAATGGATCCATCCTCTCTCACAGCAGATTCATCCAGGCTAGTGCCTCACCATCGAGGTGGGACATAATGAAGCCAACTTTAGCCCGATCAGAAGTGAACCTATGTCCTAGCAGTTCGAAGTGCAGTGTGCACTGATTTATGAACCCTCGACACAAAACGGGATCACTTCGGAAGTGGGTGGGAGCCGCTAAGCGAGAATCCTTACTTGCTGCGCAGTTAGACACCTGAACACTGGTGGCAGGAGCAGATGCAGTCAGAGAAGCCAGACTATCCAGGAGAGCAGAAACGATGTGCAGGAAAGGCATGATTTTGTCCTGTTGCTCCATCAGCTGGGAGGCCTCCTGACGTAACTTCATGGCTGGAGATTTCTGGGATCCAGTGGGTTCCATGGCCGGAGCAATCTGTAACGAATGGAAACGGAGGCACAGATGTAGAAGTTCACATTCGTATTTATTGAGGTTAGATGTGGAACCACTAGACCACGGTATGGGGGGCTCCGAAGGGGGCGTTACTGCATGAGCCCCAAACACCCGTAGTAAGTCCCCTCGAACAGGGACAGAGTGGAATGTCTGGAGGACACGGCGCTACCTCCAGTTAGACTCCGTACTCGTGGCGGCTGTCCCAGCGGAACAGACAGAACAGCAGGGTTAGCGGATACTGCAGAGCTGGCCGGAAGGTACCGGGTGCTTGAGTAGTGGCTGGTACCGGGAGTAATGGCGAAGTCCGGAAGAGTAGCTGGCAGACTGGTGGGACTAGATGGTGTAATGGGGTCTGCTGTGCTGGAGTACCTCTTTCAGTACCACCCCGTGTTTTAAGAGGTCGACTCTGCTTTGGCTGGATTCTGAATGAAGGACGCTGACTGGAATGGCTTCATTACATGGGCGCATATAAAATATCACTGCTTTTCCACGTATTTCCAGTGTGACAACTCTTTACTCACAGGACACAAAATATATATATATCACAACTAGTGTTGAGCATTCCGATACTGCAAGTATCGGGTATCGGCCGATATTTGCTGTATCGGAAGTCCGATACCGAGTTCCGATATTTTTGCGATATCGGAAATCGGAATCGGAAGTGTGCGGTGCGTATGGTCACCAGGGTCTGGAGGAGAGGAGACTCTCCTTCAGGGCCTGGGATCCATATTCCTCCGGCGGACCCTGGCGCTTAGCGGTGACTCCGTTCCTAAGAATGCAGGGAGTGAATGACCTTCGATGATGTCGCGGCTTGTGATTGGTCGCGTGAGCGTTCACATGAGCAGTCACGTGACCAATCACAAGCCGCGACGTCATCGAAGGTCCTTCACTCTGCATTCTTAGAAACGGAGGCAGACGCTTGGACCGGGGAGAGCCGGGGCCGTCAGAGGGGTGAGTATATCAATATTTTTTATTTTTATAATTTATTTTATACATGAATATGGATCCCAGGGCCTGAAGGAGAGTTTCCTCTCCTTCAGACCCTGGGAACCATTCCGATATTTTGTGTCCCATTGATATGCATTGGTATCAGGTATCGGTATCGGCGATATCCGATACTTTTTGGATATCGGCCGATCCAATCCGATACCGATACCTTTGCATATCGGAAGGTATCGCTCAACACTAATCACAACAGATACAGAGGGCGGGCCAATTCAAAAGTGGCAGGCCAGACATACATTACAATAGCCGCAGGTGGCGAGAACCTGCCGATATTTACTGTGGGAATTACAAAGGTGGGGGAGGTCAGAAGGAGAATATCTTGTCCCCTCTGCCCAGGGGCGCAGCCTGTGAGCTGATGCATTAGGGACATGAATCTCACATGGAACCTATTATATATACATATGACTGCACAACATATTCTGGGTGCTGGGGGGTTCTGTAACACGGCTCCCCCTTTCAGCGACGCGATCGGCACACACAGTCTGATCCTTAACGGATCGGTTTGGGGATGACCGAAGTTTATGGGGTTGGTACAAGTTCCATTTGTCGACTTAGTCCATCGGCGTTACCGTTTTGTTTGCTGGGTCTGTAGTGGATGGTGAAGTCCAGAGGTTGTATGGCTAAACTCCACCGCAGTAATCTGGCGTTGTCTCTGGAGACCCGATTAAATCACACTAGGGGATTATGGTCCATTAGGAGGGAAAACTGTCGTTCATACAAATATGGTTGTAACTTTTTGAGTGCCCATACTACTGCCAGGCACTCCTGCTCGATGGCCGCATAGCTTACTTCATGGGGCAGTAGTTTCCGACTCAGGTAAGTTACCGGGTGTTCTTGGCCGTCCGGCCCAACTTGGCTCAGCACTGCCCCCAATCCAAACATAGAAGCGTCCGTGAGAACAAGGAAACTTTTAGTTGGATTGGGTGCAGCCAATTCAGGGGTATTGGTGAGGGCATCCTTTAGCTGACGGAAGGCTTCCTTACACTCTGGGGTCCAGGTTACCTGGCGGGGTTGGTTCTTACGGGTCAGATCAGTGAGGGGCTTGGCTACGCTGCTGTAATTGGGGACGAATTTCCTGTAATACCCTGCTGTCCCTAGAAACGCCATGACCTGGGTTTTCGTGCGTGGTGTGGGCCATTTGGCTATGGCCTCAATCTTGGCTGGTTCTGGTCACTGTTTCCCACTTCCCACCCAATGTCCTAAATACTGAACCTCCGCTTTGCCCACGTGACACTTGTTTGGGTTCAGGGTGATTCCGGCCTTGTGGATCCTGTCTAATACTGTCTCTAGGTGATTTAGATGCTCTTCCCATGTCGCGCTGTAGATGGCGATGTCATCCAGGTAGGCACACGCATAGTCCTGGAGACCATCCAGAAGCCAGTCAGCCAGCCTCTGGAAGGTCGCAGGGGCATTCTTCATCCCGAATGGCATAACTCGAAACTGGAATAAGTCGAACGGGGTGACAAATGCAGACTTGGGAATAGCGTCAGGACTAAGGGGAATCTGCCTTTAGCCTTTGCATAGATCGATGGTGGTCAAATACTTTGCCCCCGCCAGCCGGTCTAACAGCTCATCCACACGCGGCATGGGATACGCATCCGTCACCGTTTTCTCATTGAGCCTGCGATAGTCTACACAAAACCGTGTAGTCCCATCCTTCTTGGGCACTAACACTACGGGGGATGCCCAGGGACTATCTGATTCTTCAATGACCCCTAAGCGCAACATCTCTCGTATCTCTTGTCGCATCCCTTCTCGTACAGACTCAGGGATGCGGAAGGGGGGGTTGTCTCAGGGGGGTCTGATCCTGGGTCTCAACCTTGTGTTGTGCCAGGTGGGTGTACCCAGGTCTCCCTAAAAACATCCTCTGTCGCTGCCTCAACAACGCCTCTGCCTGCTGTCTCTCCCGGGGACCTAGGTCTTCACCCCAGTGTACCTGGTCCCATGTTTTAGACTGAGACCTCTCCCCTAAGACATCAGGCAAGGGGAGTCCGGCTAAATCCTCTGCTTCAGGTGCACAGATGGCCACTACCTCTTCAGGGTGCTCCCAGTAGGGCTTCAGCATGTTCATGTGGAACATGCGGATAACCCTGGGGTCGTCACAATCGGCGACATTATAGGTGGTGTCGGCTATTTTCCCCACTACCTGGTAGGGCCCCTACCATGCAACTTGGAACTTGTTCTGCCTAGTGGGTTCTAACACCAGGACCTTCTGTCCTATCTCAAAGGTGCGTTCTCTGGCCCTCTGATCTTACCATACACGCTGGCGCCGTTGGGCCACCTGCACATAGGGTACGATAGGTACCCCTTCTATGGTGCCCTCCCCTTCCCAGTGTTCTAGCGCTAAGTCTAGGGGTCCCCTTACCCGCCTCCCGTATACCAGTTCAAATGGGGAGAACCCCATGGATTCTTGGAGTACCTCCCAATAGGCAAACAGGAGGTGTGGCAAGAATTTCTCCCAGTCCCTATAGGTCCTGGTAAAAGTCCCAATGAGTTGTTTCAATGTTATGTTAAAGCGTTCGCACAACCCATTGGTTTGCGGGTGGTACGGGGCGCTCCTAATGGACTTTATGCCGCACAGCTTCCACAGTTGGTTGGTCACTTCTGCTGTAAACTGGGTACCCTGGTCCGAGATAATCTCCCGGGGAAATCCAACCCATGAGAAAACCTGGAGCAGGGTAGCCGCCACCATCTCTGCCAATATGTTAGGTAACGCAACCGCCTCTGGATACCGTGTGGCATAATCTACCACTATCAATATATACCTTTTCCCTGACAGACTGGGTTTGGCTAACGGCCCTATCAGATCGACCGCTACTCGGCTAAATGGCTCCTCCACAATGGGGAGGGGGCGTAATTTGGCCTGGCAGCGATCTCCTCTCTTGCCAATGCGCTGGCAACTGTCACAGGTCTGGCAGTACTGACGAACTTCATAGGTTACCCCCGGCCAAAAGAAGTTTTGTGTCAGATGATGCCTGGCGCGACTGACGCCGAAGTGCCCGGCCAAGGGTATGTCATGAGAGATTCCCAGTAACTCCTGCCTGTACTTCTTGGGAACTACCAGCTGTCGTTTTATAGTGGGGCTCGTCCCTGTGTGGTGCTGCTCGGTAACCCAGTAAAGGAGTCCTTGCTGCCATACAAACTGCTCCCCTTCCAGTACTCCTCTCCCCTCCTGTGCCTTCCCATGATATCCCTCTAATGAAGGATCCTCAAGTAACTCCTTAAATTCAGCTGGGGTGGCCCAAGAAATGTGTCTGGCTATGGGAATACGTGTAGGGCTGGGGTGTCTTACCTGGGCCTCCTCTGAGTGTCATTCTGCCTCCGCAGCTCGAGCTTGTCTCCGGGTGGTCACAGGATATGTCTCAGCCAGAGGGCCGACCGAGAAGGCAGACAACATAGGCCCCAAGTCATTTCCCAGCAAGACATCTGCAGGCAATTCCTCCATCAAGCCGACCTCAACCAGGCCATCCCCGACTCCCCAGTTCAGGCGAATCCTGGCAGTGGGCAGTCGATGTATGGCTCCCCCTGCTACACTGACTGCCACTGTCCGGTCCGTCTTCTCTTGGTCCCGGATGAGATGAGGCTTCCAAGGGTCAAAGTTGCTCCGGAATCTTAGTCCCTGCATACGTTTCCCATTAACACACATGACCTGTCGATGCTGTTGTCGATTATCTGCCTGGGCCGCCTGTACGGGTTCTACTTCATGCAGCACTTCCTCCATCTCTTCCATCCCCTGGTTAGTCATAGCCCCCAATGCCGGATCAGCTTCACCTTGGTAGCAGTGTACAGCAGCCCGGCTGAAGGTAGCTGTTCCCACCTTTGGCCACTGGGTACACTGAGTCCAGTTGGGACATTGTCTTTGCAGGTGGCCCAGCTGATGGCAGGTGTGGCATCGTGCCCCAGGGGGACTGTGGTAGGTCGGGTTTTGAGCTGGTCCCCCGACAATCTTCTGTGGTTTGGGGGCTTCCAGACCCATGGGAGGACCCCTAGTGACCATCTTTGATCCGGCCGACTGAGACCTCCTGGCATCATGGTGTTCGTCGGCCAGACGAGCGGCCTCCTCAAGAGTCATTGGTCATCTGTCCGGAAGCCATTCCTGTGTCTCGGGGGTTAGTCCATTAAAGAATCGCTCTAACAAGATGTAATAATTATAGGGGATAACTCAGGAGACTCTTTGCGTGGAACAAGACAACTACAGGACATAGTTTTATAAGTGGTAAAGTCTATATTATCACATGGTGATTCAAACAGGTGCAGAGAGAAACTCAAGTCCACAACACTTGGTGCAAATATCAAATGCAGCTCAGCAGTCTATAGGAAACTTCAGAGGAAAATGCAATCACGCAGAAAGTCTATGAAGCACAATCATTTTTGAGGATACTTGACACGAATAAGTCCTTGCTTAGTCCACAACACAGATAGATATGCTTACAAGGCAGTTCAAATAATATCTTAGCTCAACCAGGGAGGTCTGGGTAATAGTCTCAGGTTCTTGCAGAGCAGAAACAGCTTACATGTCCAGCAAATGCAGATGGAAGCAAACACGAGCAGCAGATGAAGGAGGATTACTGGAACTGGTGTATGCAGCAGGAACTCAGAGCAGAGTAGCAGGATAACCCCACAGGTTCACAGGAGCAGGTATATAGCCAGGTAGTCACCAGAGGTCAGGAGCTGGATGCAAGGCAGAATACTCTAGCACAGACTGAAGGCTGGGGTGGAGTTTTATAGCAGGAAGACACAGTGCACATGAGACCAAAGACGCCATCTTGGAAAAGGGCAGTAATGCACAAAAAGGTAATAAAAAATGTTCAGAGTCCTGACACAAGAAGAGCTGGAGGACGTCCTCCTTAGTGGTTGCTTGGCTCCCTTGTACCCACTGTAGCTGTGACCGCCGTAATTTACAGGCCCATTCAGCGTGGGTATCGGTTACCCGTTTTATAAGTCCGCGGAACTTTTGGCGGTATGCCTCTGGTGTCAGCGCATACCGGGCCAAGATCACTTCTTTGATCCACTCATAGTCCATACAGTCCTCATCAGGTACTGTCCGCTGCCCGGCCTGTCAGCTTGTTGGCCAGAATCTGAACCTGTTCCTCCGTCTTAACTTGATGAAGGGCACACTGCCGCTCAAAGTCCTGCAGAAAGCCATCAATGTCTTCCTCTGCCTCCCCAAACTGTCGGAAGGCATTATACTGGATCTTTTTGTGGCTTACTGTTGAAGGTACCTGGGCGGAGGCCAGAGCTCCCCCTGCTCGCTGACTCTCCTCTCTCCGCTCTGCCAACTCCACCTTGGCCAGCTCTATTTTGGTCCGCTCTGCCATCTCCATCTTGGCTAGCTCTATCCTGGTCTGCTCTGCCATCTTTTCCTTCAGATCCGTACGCACATCAGCCATCACCTCTCGTGTGGGCTCTACTGCAGGGTTTGGGCCATAGAACGCCAGTCTGTTCTTTACTTCCCTCTGGAATTCAGTCTCCTCCACGTTCACATTGGGGGGCGCTGCACTGTCGTGTTCCATGATGGCTGCTATCAAATCCTCTTTTGTTTTGTTGCTGGCGATTAACCCTCGAGCTTCCACCAGGTCTTTTAATGTAGTCCTCTTTAACTTCTGGTAGTTGTTTTCCATTCATTCCTTTCCTCCTGTAGATGGGTATCACATCCCGCTGTCTGCAACCAGTGTAACGGGGTCTGCTGTGCTGGAGTACCTCTTTCAGTACCACCCAGTGTTTTAGGAGGTCCACTCTGCTTTGGCTGGATTCTGATGAAGGATGCTGACTGGAATGGCTTCATTCATGGGTGCATATAAAATATCACTGCTTCTCCACGTATTTCCAGTTTGACAACTCTTTACTCACAGGACACAGAATAGATATCACAACAGATACAGAGGGCAGGCCAATTCAAAAGTGGCAGGCCAGACATACATTACAATAGCCGCAGGTGGCCGGAGCCTGCCGATATTTACTGTGGGAATTAAAAAGGTGGGGGAGGTCAGAAGGAGAATATCTTGCCCCTCTGCCCAGGGGCGCAGCCTGTGGGCTGATGCATTAGGGACATGAATCTCACATGGAACCTATTATACATACATATGACTGCACAACATATTCTGGGTGCTGGGGGGTTCTGTAACAGACGGGTCCAGCGTAGACAGTGTGGATGCAGTCCAGATTAACCGGGTAACAGGTTGCAGAGGCTCTGTGGAGACAGACAGTGTAAGCAGAGTACTTGGCAGATATCTCAGAAACAGAGACACATGTTAACAGGAAACAGAAGTAAGCAACAGTGGATACTTGTTGCTCGGGCGCCCTCCCTAAGGTGGAGGAGCTAGAAATAGTAACAAGCCGTACGCTATTGGTTAGAGGCAACTTTTGGAAAATGCACACTGTCTCTTTAAGAGACCGGGAGCAAGTGCGTGTGTGACCTAAGAACCCTGCCTGGGAACCAGCTGGCCACACGCCAGGAAGCAGGAGAGGAAGGAGGGACAGGAGCAGTATTAAGACCGCATGGAACCGGCATAGAGCGGGAGTCCCGACGGGGACCCCTAGGAGGTACAGGAAACGGACTGGGTGTAACAGTAAACAAAAGGGCATTCCATTTAAAAGTAGCAAGGGGCAAGTAAATAACAAGCTGGGACTTACCAGCACTCGAGTATCTCTAGAAGAAAGTTCCTAAAAAAATCACTGTAAACATCAACTCAAGAAAGTGCAAAGTGCATTTTAATGATACAGAAACATTGTTAGTACCCAATTATAGATGAACCTATCCAATGCTAGTGAGCAATATAGTGAGCAATCCCTAAAGGAAAAGATAGACCTGCCATATACAGTATGAAAGGGCAAGCTGCTAGAGATATGTATCAGACACATTTGGAGCTGCTGGGGTAAACGAGAGCCTTGTGGCTAATAAACCAGCAGAGAGCTGTACACCAATCATTCAGGTAACAGATTACTTACGTTAGTGTTAGTCGAGCTAGTGGTGCACCCTCACTAAAACCCCGACAGTGCCATGTCACCTACCAGGCTTCTTCCATTGGGGGCATGTCCCACCTCAGTGATTGCTTTGCACCTCTCTGCTGGTTTATTAGCAACATGGCTCTTGTTTACCTTAGCAGCTCTAAATGTGTTTGATATATATCTCTAGCATTTGGCGCTCTCATATATGGCAGATCTATCTTTTCCTGTAGGGATTCCTCACTATATTTGAATTTTCCTTGGTCACTTGAGCTCAATGTTATATGCACTAGCATTGGAAGGGTTAATCTATAATTGGGTCATAACATAATTTTTCTGTATCATCATAATGCACTTTGCACTTTCTTGAGTTGATGTTTACAGAGATTAGGCTACTATGTCCATATGCCATTTTTTAGGAACTATCTTCTAGAGATACTCGAGTTCTGCTAAGTCCCCAGCTTGTTATTTAATTGCCCCTAGCTATTTTTAAATGAAATGTCTTTTTGTTTACATTTTGGTGAATTATTTTAAATTATCTTGTTAATAAAATATTGGTAATTTTAAGCTTTCATGTTTATGTCTCTTTATCCCTCTGATTTGTTGGTTTGGAATATATTGGTAATTAAACAGTCCTATCTATATACCTCACATCATCTGCCGTGTTGCTGAGAAATCATCCTTTATCACTTTATATAAATGACTTCTTTCAGGCTATGGGGAGGATGCTCTCAAAATGGCCAGAAAAAAAGAACTTTCATGTGAAACTCGACAGTCTATTCTTGTTATTAGAAATGAAGGCTATTCCATGTGAGAAATTGCCAAGAAACTGAAGATTTCCTACAACAGTGTGTACTACTCCATTCAGAGGACAGCACAAACTGGCTCTAACCAGAGTAGACAGAGAAGTTGGAGGCCCCGCTGCACAACTGAGCAACAAGACAAGTACATTAGAGTCTGTAGTTTGAGAAATCAATGCCTCACAGGTCCTCAACTGTCAACTTTGTTAAATAGTACACACAAAAAGCCAGTGTCAACGTCTACAGTGAAGAGGCGACTCCGGGATGCTGGCCTTCAGGGCAGAGTGGCAAAGAAAAAGCCATGTCTGAGACTGGCTAATAAAAGGAAAAGATTAATATGGGCAAAAGAACACAGACATTGGACAGAGGAAGATTGGAAAACGTGTTATGGACAGATGAATCCAAGTTTGAGGTGTTAGGATCACACAGAAGAACATTTGTGAGATGCAGAGCAACTGAAAAGATGCTGGAAGAGTGCCTGACTCCATCTGTCAAGCATGGTGGAGGTAATGTGATGGTTTTGGTTTGCTTTGGTTCTGGTAATGTGGGAGATTTGTACAAGGTAAAAGGAATTTTGAATAAGGAAGGCTATCACTCCATTTTGCAAAGCCATGCCATACCCTGTGGACAGCGCTTGATTGAAGCCAATTTCATCGTACAACAGGACAATGACCCAAAGCACACCTCCAAATTATGCAAGAACTATTTAGGGAAGAAGCAGGCTGCTGGTATTCTATCTGTAATGGAGTGGCCAGCGCAGTCATCTGATCTCAACCCCATTGAGCTGTTGTGGGAACAGCTTGACCGTACAGTACGCAAAAAGTGCCCATCAAACTAAACCAACTTGTGGGAGGGACTTCTGGAAGCATGGGGTGAAATTTCTCCAGATTACCTCAGCAAATTAACTGCTAGAATGCCAAAGGTTTGCAATGCTGTAATTGCTGCAAAGAGAGCACTCTTTGACGAAAGCAAAGTTTGAAGGAGAAAATTATTATTTCAAAGAAAAATCTTTTTTTTTTAACCTTGTCAATGTCTGGACTAAATTTTCCATTCATTTGGCAACTCATTTGATTAATAAAAGTATGAGTTTTCATGGAAAACACAAAATTGTCCGGGTGACCCTAAACTTTTGAACGGTAGTGTATATTAATAGTTTAGATAGGTCAAATATGGTGATAGAGTCCCTTTAGATGTCTTGCTTTTTTCCATTTTTTTTAAAGATCTCTGCATTTCATCATTCCCTCTGGAAATGTTTGAATTAATTGTAATCTGTGTGTTACCAATCCCCTTGTCAATAGTGTGTCCCTTACACTATTAGCAATATTTAGACATTAAAATGTTAACCCTTTCACGTCCTTTGACTTACATGGACGTCAAAGGACCTGTCCCTGACCTTGATACAGGCCCGCACACTGAGATTGCGTTTTTCCAGGCAGATGATGGATGATTTAATCAGCTATCATATGCTTTTAACAGCTGTTGGTCTCTGACATTGGCATTTAACACACGTTAGCAAGGGGGGCACGTCATTCCACCCGCCCATTCGTGGTCCTTCATCTGATCGTGGGGTGGCGATGTTTTGCCATAAAAGTCGTAGCTCTGCTGATGACCCCCATGCCTGCATTTCAATAGCCCTGTGAAAGCCAGCTAATTAAAAATTAAACAATGGAAATACACATATTTTTTATCGTTGAGTTTGTCTGATCTATCAAAACGTAAAATAAAGTAATTTTATCGACAAACAGCCTAATGAGAAAAAAAAATGAAACTACAGAATTACGTTTTTTGGCTGCTGCAAATTACCATAAAATGCAATAAGAGGTGATAAGAGTTGATCAGAACATCATATCTATCACAAAATGGTATCAGTAAAAACATAAGGGCACAAAAAATAAACACTCACATAGCGCCATATCCAAAAAAATTGAAGGTGTTACAGGTCGAGAAAGTAGCAAAAAACATTTTATTTTACAAATTTCAATTTTTTTTCATCATTTATATAAAAAAAACTAGGCATGTTTGGTGTCTCCATAATCGTATTGATCGGGACAGTAATATTGCCACATCTGTGCTACCATAACGTGAACAGGGTAAATGAAAAAAAAAAAAAAACTATTGTGAAATTGCACTTTTATTTACAATTTCAACACACTTGGAACTTTTTTCCTGCTTTCTAGTGCATCACATGAAAAAAATGAATGGTGTAATTCAAAAGTACAACTCTTCCCACAAAACAACAAGCATGCACATGACTATTTTGACAGAAAAGTAAAAAAGTTGTGCCTCTTGGAAGAAGGGGAAGAAAAAATGAAAATGAAAAAATTGAAAATAGCCCTGTTGTGAAGGGGTTAAGAGTATTTAAGCACCCTTTCCAATTACAACAAAGTTGACAATTTATAGCACATATTGCCAAGAGAAAACTACACAAATCAAAAGTTAATTGAAAAGATGCCTCTAAATTGTTAATGGGAAATAAAAGTATTTAATAAAACTGTATGTTCTTAAAGGGGTTGTCTAGTGAAAACACAGGATACGTGATAACTTAGTCATAGATTAAAGTTTGACAGCTTACACCAGCACCAATCAAAAGAACAGGACATTTTTATCCCTGTTAAAATAAAGTAGAAGTGAGCATGCTGGATCGCCGATGTATTCATTCCCTGTGGGGCTGCCAATTGCTGCATTTAATTTTTCCAACAGCCTTATAGAAAATGAATGGAGCAGTGGTTGGACGTCTGACTGGCTGCACCATTTTGAATTAGGACAAAAGTATCCTTTGGGTGCGGGCTACAAATTCCACTATCTGGTGATCTGTGCAGGTCCTAGTGGTAGGACATCCACCTATCAGCAAGTTATCATGCATGAGTGATAACATTTTTAACTAGACAACCACTTTAAATTAAAAGTAGATTGTAAGCGTCCAAGTAGGGCCCTCACTTGTTAATTATAGGATTATGTGTTACTCTGTAATCTCTTATATTGTTTGTATATTTCCCATCAGAATTGTAAACTGCTACAGAATTAGCCGGCATTATAGAAATAAAGATTCAATTATTAAGCATGTAAGTTCACTGGCAAAAGATCTGTATTATCAGAGACAGTTTATAATGTTGAAATATTTAAACCATTGTATTTAAGAGTGTTCTAAATGAAGAGCATAGAATACAAATATAAGGCACACATCTAGAAAGCAGCTTCACTTCTAAGTATGTCCTCTATTATAATGATTCTCTTAGGGGGGCAGATATCCAGATCTTATATACAGGTGCTTCTCACAAAATTAGAATATCATCAAAAAGTTAATTTATTTCAGTTCTTCAATACAAAAAGTGAAACTCATATATTATACAGAGTAATTACAAACAGAGTGATTATTACAATTTTTTATTTCTGTTAATGTTGATGATTATGGCTTACAGTGAATGAAAACCCAAAAGTCATTATCTCAGTAAATTTGAATACCGTATTTTTCGGACTATAAGACGCACCGGACTATAAGGCGCACCCAGGTTTTAGAGGTGGAAAATAGGGAAAAAAATATTTGAAGCAAAAAAATGTGGTAAAATATTTAATAACATACTATTATATGTGGTGTTATTATATATAATAGTATGTTATTATGTTGGAAGCTGCAGGACCAGTGTGGTGTCTGTACAGTACTATATGAAGATGCTGGAGGGTGAGTATAAGAATGGGGGCACAGGGCTGATATTGAAAGCACCACTCCAGCACTGCAAAATAACACTGGAGTGCTGCTTTAAAATCCCATGGGAGAACTATAACTCCCAGCATGTCCTGCAGATCCTATGACATGCTGGGAGTTATAGTTCACTAAAGGAGTGGCAGAGTGCTTTATTGTGTTTTGGAAAGACTAACCTCTTAATTGTGGCAGCCAGCCAGCCTGTGGTGAGGTAAAAGCATCCCATGACTGCACACACAGAGCCCTCCCTCTTGTTGCCTTTCCACAGCACAGGTAATGGAAGCCAGCAGATTCTAGTGTTGGAGTCTGAAGGACCTGTGATGATGTCAAGAAGAGGGAGGGCTCTGTGCTGCCATGTGATGCTCTAGCCCGCCCACTTCTGACATCATCACAGGTCCCAGGAAGGTACCAGCGATCTCCTCTCCTCCTCCCCCTGCTGCTGCCTCCTCCTCCCCCGGACACATGGATCTCCCCAGCTGCTGTTGAAATCAGCGCTGAGGAATCTATGTGTGTCGCTGCTTAAGTGCAGTATTTATTTGCTGCTCCCGGCTCACCGCTCAGCTGATAGGTGGGCGGGGAGTAGCTAATGAATATTCACTGCACTTAATCATCGGGACCACATGGTTTCCCCAGCAGCTGATTCCCGGCAGTGGGGACATATTTCTGCCGCCTGAAGTGGGATATCATTGCCATCCCACTCACTGCTGCCCCCCTCCCCACATGCTACATCCCTACCATAAGATGCACCCACACTTTCCTCCCAAATTTGGAGGAAAAAAGTGCATCTTATGGTCAGAAAAATACGGTAATTAGCAAAAAACACCTTCAAATGCTTTCTAAGTGTTTATAAAGGTCCCTTAGTCTGTTTTAGTAGGCTCCACAATCATGGGGAAGACTGCTGACTTCACAGATATCCAGAAGGCAGTCATTGACACACTCCACAAGGAGCGTAAGTCACAAAAGATCATTGCTAAAGAAGCTGGCTGTTCACAGAGTGCTGTATCCAAGCATATTAATGGAAAGTTGAGTGGAAGGAAAAAGTGTGGTAGAAAAAGGTGAACAAGCAACCGGGATAACAGCAGCCTTGAAAGGATTGTTAAGAAAAGGCCAGTCAAAAATTTAGGGGAGTTTCACAAAGAGTGGTCTGCTGCTGAAGTCATTGCTTTAGGAACCACCACACACAGATTTATCCAGGACATGGGCTACAAGTATCACACTCTTTGTGTCAAGCCACTCATGACCAATAGACAACACCAGAAGCATCTTACCTGGGCCAAGGAGAAAAAGAACTGGACTGTTGCTCGGTGGTCCAATGTGTTGTTTTCTGATTAAAGTAAATTTTGCATTTCATTTGGAAATCAAGTTCCTAGAGTCTGGAAGAAGAGTGGAGAGGCACACAATCCAAGCTGTTTGAGGTCTAGTATGAATTTTCCATAATCAGTGATGGTTTGGTTAGGTATATCATCTGCTGGTGTAGGTCCACTGTTTTATCAAGACCAAAGTCAGCGCAGCCGTCTACCAGAAAATTTTAGAGCACTACATGCTTCCCTCTGCCGACAAGCTTTTTAAAGATGGAAATTTAATTCTCCAGCAGGTCTTGCCTCCTCTCCACACTGCCAAAAGTACCAATACCTGGTTTGAAAACAACAGTATCACTGTGCTTGATTGGCCAACAAACTCGCCTGACCTTAAGCCTATAGAGAATCTATGGGTATTGTCTAGCGGAAGAAGAGACACCAGACCCAACAATGCAGACGAGCATATGAGCTGAAGGCTGCTATCAAAGCAACCTGGGCTTCCATAACACTTCAGCAGTGCCACAGGCTGATCACCTCCGTGCCACGCCACATTGATGCAGTAATTAATATAAAAGGAACCCCGACAAAGTATTGAGTGTAGTTACTGAACATACATTTCAGTAGGCCAACATTTCAGATTGTTAAATCATTTTTCAAGCTGGTGTTATAATGTATTCTAATTTACTGAGATAATGACTTTTGTGTTTTCATTGGCTGTAAGCCATAATCATCAATATTAACAGAAATAAGCACTTCAAATAGATCACTCTGTAATGACTCTATATGAGTTTCTCTTTTTGTATTGAAGAACTAAAATACAGTATATTAACTTTTTGATGATATTCTAATTTTGTGAGAATCATCTGTATGTACATCAACTTTGATGATACATTCCTAAGGCCATGTTCACACGCTGCGGTTTTTACCGCGGAACCGCCGCGATTTTGATGCTGCGGGTCCGCAGCAGTTTCCAAAGCGTTTACATTAACATGTAAACCCTATGGAAACCGCAAACCGCAGTGCACATGCTGCGGGAAAAACCGCGCAGAAACGCAGCGGTTTACAACCCGCAGCATGTCACTTCTTTGTGCAGAATCGCTGCGATTCTGCACCCATAGGAATGCATTGAACCGCTTACTTCCCGCATGGGGCTGTGCCCATGTTGCGGGAAGTAAGCGGATAATGTGCGGGTGGTACCCGGGGTGGAGGAGAGGAGACTCTCCTCCAGGCCCTGGGAACCATAAAATAGTGTAAAAAAAAGAATTAAAATAAAAAATGAAGCTATACTCACCTCTCAGCGCTGCCCACGGCGTCCGGTCTCAGTTGCTGTGCCGAACAGGACCTGTGGTGACGTCGCGGTCACATGACCGTGATGACGCCGCGGTCACATGACCGTGACGTCACGAAGGTCCTTGTCGGCACAGCCGCTTGCAGCGCCGGGGAGATCGCGACGTCAGAGGGTGAGTATAGCCAATTTTTATTATTTTTTACATTACTATTGATTAGTGTTGAGCATTCCGATACCGCAAGTATCGGGTATCGGCCGATACTTGCGGTATCGGAATTCCGATACCGGGATTCCGATACTTGCCGCGTATCGGATACCGGAATCGGAAGTTCTAAGATTCAAAAAGCAGAAATTCAGCCAATGAGATTGATTCCAAGTGTGGGCACATCCTGTTTAGCATGGAGGGCATGAAACTACTGGCAAGGCTGTGATTGGCTGGTGTAATGATGTCATGATGCAGTTTAAAAGTCGCTGGCGCCATTTTGCGATCACTCTGCTGTGAATTCAGTTAGTGACAGGACGCTGTTTGCTGACTGAGGGACAGTTTAGAGATAGCGATTTGCTTCTTTGTGCTTTCCAAAGGCTAATTTAGCAACCGCTGTGTTCACCTACTATTCACCTTGCTTTTGCCTTGTAGCGCTGTTTTCACAGCGATCTGCAGGGTCTGTGTGTGTGTGTGTGTGAGTGCAGCCCAGTCTCCAGTCTGAGTGCAGCCACATAGGCCATCCATAGTTGGTTGTATTCAGTTCAGGGAGGGTGGTTCATTGCCTCATACTGTTCCTTTTTTTTTTTTTTTTCCCAAGTAGTGTAGTCTGCTGCTAATTTATTCAAAAAAATCCTATTAGTGTCTTTCCACCCGTCTCCAGCTAATTTGTGGAAAAACACTACATAGGATAAAGTAGAGGAGGGTTTTTGGGCCTTGCAGCGCCGTTTACGGCTGTCTGCACGGTCTCCGTGTGACTGCAGCTCGCCCTGTAATCTGTGAGCAGCTGTAGCCTGGTTGTCTCCAGCTCAGGGTTTTTCACTGCGTCATACCGCCAAATCAATTTTCTTTTTTTTCAAAGTAGTGTAGTCTGCTGCTAATTAATTTAAAAAAATCCTATTAGTGTCTTTCCACCCGTCTCCAGCTAATTTGTGGAAAAACACTACATAGGATAAAGTAGAGGAGGGTTTTTGGGCCTTGCAGCGCCATTTACGGCTGTCTGCACGGTCTCCGTGTGACTGCAGCTCGCCCTGTAATCTGTGAGCAGCTGTAGCCTGGTTGTCTCCAGCTCAGGGTTTTTCACTGCGTCATACCGCCAAATCAATTTTCTTTTTTTTCAAAGTAGTGTAGTCTGCTGCTAATTAATTTAAAAAAATCCTATTAGTGTCTTTCCACCCGTCTCCAGCTAATTTGTGGAAAAACACTACATAGGATAAAGTAGAGGAGGGTTTTTGGGCCTTGCAGCGCCGTTTACGGCTGTCTGCACGGTCTCCGTGTGACTGCAGCTCGCCCTGTAATCTGTGAGCAGCTATAGCCTGGTTGTCTCCAGCTCAGGGTTTTTCACTGCGTCATACCGCCAAATCAATTTTCTTTTTTTTCAAAGTAGTGTAGTCTGCTGCTAATTAATTTAAAAAAATCCTATTAGTGTCTTTCCACCCGTCTCCAGCTAATTTGTGGAAAAACACTACATAGGATAAAGTAGAGGAGGGTTTTTGGGCCTTGCAGCGCCGTTTACGGCTGTCTGCACGGTCTCCGTGTGACTGCAGCTCGCCCTGTAATCTGTGAGCAGCTATAGCCTGGTTGTCTCCAGCTCAGGGTTTTTCACTGCGTCATACCGCCAAATCAATTTTCTTTTTTTTCAAAATAGTGTAGTCTGCTGCTAATTTATTCAAAAAAATCCTATTAGTGTCTTTCCACCCGTCTCCAGCTAATTTGTGGAAAAACACTACATAGGATAAAGTAGAGGAGGGTTTTTGGGCCTTGTAGCGCCGTTTACGTCTGTCTGCACGGTCTCCGTGTGACTGCAGCTCTATCTGTTGTCAGTTCAGCCCCCAAAAAATAAATAAATAATAAAGTTCACCAAACACACCAGTTACACCACTTTACATTTCTGTAGGCCACATTAGCTCATATTTGTGTCTAGTCCACACTTTAGATAATTAGTGCTTCTTATACCTGTTAGGAGGAGTTGCTCAGGAATAAGCACACAAATCCGTTAGTACTTTTCTGCTTATCTTTATCAGTCAACCAAGATGAAGAAGGCAGTGAGTAAGGCACGGGGGCGTGGGAGCCGTCGCGGAGCAGGGAGGGGACGTGGGGATTCTGTGCCTGCTGCGGGCACCGGTGACTCATCAGCACCCACTTTCACCAGGCAACAGTCGTTCATGCGAAGCTTTGTGTCCGAGCGCCGTACACCGCTGCTGCGTGAAGAACAAATTGAAGCTGTTGTCGGATGGATGGCAGCTAATGCATCAACTTCCATTAGTGCCACATCCTCTCAGACACAGAGCACTGGAGAGCAGCCATCTGTCTCTTCACCACCTGCCAAATTGCCCAGGCAGACAGAGAGCCCAGGACAGGAGCCGTCTCTACTTCTGTTCTCTGAATCTCTTGGCTTGGAAACAGGGGGCCAGCCAAGCAGCATTGGAGAAATGGAAGAAGAGGCAGGGTGCAGTGATGCCCAACAGCTTTTTCTGTCTTCCTCTGAAGAGGCGGGTGGGCCAGTGGCTCCGGTCACCACATCGCAGGCCGCATCAGCTGATGATGACACTCAGGTGCCACTTACTGGTGCGTGCTCTGCTGTTGAGACTACCCAGGAGGAGCAGTTGGGGGCAGAGGGTAGTGTAGATGATGAGGTCCTCGACCCATCTTGGCGTGAGGGACAGGAAGGTGGTGGGAGCAGCTCTGAGGAAGAGATTCCCCGTACGGCCCAAAGAGGGAGAGGGAGGGGGAAGACTGCGGATCCTGCAGCCTCCGCTTTGGCACCCGTTAGGAGCATGTCTCTTCCAAAAGCCAAAAAGGGCGCTCCCAAGACTTGCAGTGCCTGGTCCTTTTTTGACACAGTTGCAGATGACATTTGCTATGTCAGATGCAACGTGTGTCATCAAAAATTCAAAAGAGGTCGAAATGTCAGCAACCTCAATACCTCCAACATGTGGAAACATGTGCGCAACAGGCACCCGGCGGAGTTAGAAAAACACACTGAAGAGGTAGGCCAACCAACAGCGGCAGCTACCACCTCTTCAGCTCGTGTTGCCTCTTCCTCTACCTCACACGCAGCTGGTTCGGCGTCCTCCCAGGATCGCCGTGGAAGAACCTCTGCCCCTGTTGTCCAGAGACCCGCTGTAATTCCACCCGCAGCGCCACTTTCCCAGTCATCCACACACTCCCAGCCCAGTCTACAGCCATCGGTAGTACAGGCATGGGAGAAAAGGCGGCCTTTCTCGTCAAACCACCCACGAGCACAGGCTCTGACTGCAGGCATTGCCAAACTTCTGTCACTGGAAATGCTGTCATTCAGGCTGGTGGAGACTGACAGCTTCCGTGACTTCATGTCATTGGCAGTCCCACAGTACAAAGTGCCCAGCCGCTTTTACTTCAGCAGGCAAGCCGTCCCTGCCCTGCAGAAGCATGTGGAGGGACACATAAAACACGCGCTACTGAACGCCGTCAGTAGCAAGGTCCACCTCACCACCGATGCGTGGACCAGTCAACATGGACAGGGGCGATACCTTTCCCTCACTGCCCATTGGGTTAATGTCGTTGAGCCGGGTACAGACCGTGCGAGTGGCGCAGGACGTGTCCTGCCCACTCCAAGGATTGCAGGAATCCATTCTGTACGCATTGACTCCTCCTCTTACACCAGTTCCTCAGAATCATCGCTGCAGGAGCCGTCACAGTCCACCTCCACATGGACCCGTGATGAACGTGTACCTGTTACGACCGACATGAGCACAGCCGTGGCCAAACGTCAACAGGCCGTCTTGAAATTAATTTTCTTGGGGAATCGTAGCCACACAGCGCAGGAGCTCTGGAATGCCATCAAGCAGGAGAGCGATGTGTGGTTTGTGCCAGCGAATCTCCAGCCAGGCATGGTAGTGTGTGATAATGGCCGAAATCTGGTGGCAGCTCTGGGCCTCGGCAACCTCACTCACATCCCATGTCTGGCACATGTGCTCAATTTGGTCGTGCAGAGCTTTTTGAGGGACTATCCGGATCTTGATGCACTGCTGCACAAGGTCCGCCTAGAGTGTGCTCACTTGCGGCGTTCCAGCACGGCAAAAGCGCGCATTGCGGCTCTGCAGCGCCGACACCGCCTGCCGGAACATCGCATCATATGTGACCTACCTACCAGGTGGAATTCCACGTTACATATGTTGGAGCGGTTGTGTGAGCAGCAGCAAGCTGTAATGGAGTACCAGCTGCTTCAGGCGCAAAAAAGTCGCAGTCAGCGCCGTACAGACTTCACAACCACAGAGTGGGCCACTATGAATGACGTCTGCCAGGTTTTGCGTCCCTTTGATTATTCCACGCGGATGGCGAGTGCAGATGATGCACTAGTCAGCATGACTGTCCCCCTTATCTGCCTGCTTGAAAAATCACTGCAAGCGCTAAGGGATGATGTTGTGGAAGAGGTGGAGGATGAGGATTCACCATTTCCATCATCTTCTGGACAGTCAGCGCCACGTGGTTCCTCACAAACGCGTAGGCAGGGGACCGTTTGTGAGGAGGATGAGGAGGAGTCAATGGAGGAGGAAGACATCCGTCCAGAGGAGGGAGTTACACAATTGTCCAGTACTCAGTGTGTACAGCGAGGGTGGGGTGATGACGAGCGGGCAGAGATCACGCCTCCAGCAGGGGACAGCGTTTCTTGGGCAGTTGGCAGTCTGCAGCACATGGTGGATTACATGCTGCAGTGCCTGAGAAACGACCGCCGCATCGCCCACATTCTCAACATGTCTGATTATTGGGTGTTCACCCTCCTCGATCCTCGCTACCGGGACAACGTAGAAAGCCTCATCACACCGTTGAACCGGGAGCGAAAAATGCGGGAGTACCAAGACACACTGGTCAATTCCATCATCTTCTCCATTCCAACTGAGAGAAGTGCTGCTAGTGCATTCCAAAGCAGCTCAGTGCGTCCAGGCCGTGGTGGAGGCTCTGCACAAAGAGGGAGCAGAAGCAGTGCCTCTGCCCAAGGCAAGACCAGTATGGCCGAACTGTGGCACAGTTTTCTGTGCCCGCCACAAAAGTCTACACCATCACAGACGGCTCCAGTCAGCAGGAGGCAACGGTTCCGTCAGATGGTGACAGACTACATGTCTTGCCCTCTTGCTGTACTCCCAGACGGCTCTTCCCCTTTCAAGTTTTGGGTCTCAAAGCTGGATACATGGCCAGAGCTAAGCCAGTATGCAT
This sequence comes from Ranitomeya variabilis, assembly GCF_051348905.1. Taxonomy (NCBI): domain Eukaryota; kingdom Metazoa; phylum Chordata; class Amphibia; order Anura; family Dendrobatidae; genus Ranitomeya; species Ranitomeya variabilis. The sequence continues at coordinate 444,384,486 of NC_135232.1, read as the reverse complement.
TGGAGGTGCTGTCTTGCCCTGCGGCCAGTGTATTATCGGAACGTGTCTTTAGTGCTGCAGGTGGTGTACTAACTGACCGTCGCATGCGACTATCCTCCGATAACGTTGACCGGCTTACTTTCCTGAAAATGAACAAGGCCTGGATCTCGCCGGAATTTGCCACTCCTCCTCCTGATTGAATAATTAGGTCACTGTATACGTTATCCAGGTCTCCTGTTGTGTTCATCTTTCTACCACCTGAACTTACATTCCTGGGCTCCAACACCGCCAGTTGAGGCTCAGACGTGCCGTCTGCACAGTCAAAACATACGACCCAGTGTTATTGGGTTTCAGTAATGTCAGCTGATCCCCAGCTGTGTAGCCGGCAATGTGTCATGCGACCGCCACGCTGACACAACAACTGAAATGTAAGGGAATCTGTCCCCCCCCCCCCAAGGCGTTTGTTACTGAAAGAGCCACCTTGTGCAGCAGTAATGCTGCCCAAGGAAAAGGTAGCTATTTTTGTTTAGCTCCTTGCACACGCAGAACTTAACACTTATAAAATGTGTCCACTGATACCGTAAAACCGTCCCGGAGGTGGGACTTTACTTCGTAATGTGACGCAGCCCAGCCGTCATTCCTACCCCCCCGGCGCCGCGCACCGGCTCCTCAGCGTTGTTTTATTCCGTCCTGGAGCCTGCGCTGTTATGTTATCCCGTGGCCAGGCACACTTAGCGCTGCCCGTCTTCTGGCATCATTTGGTGTCTGGATGGCTGCGCCTGTGCGGCCGCGCTGGCAGAGAGCCCGCCTCGCAGTGTCTTCTGATTTAATCCCACTGGGGGCCTGGGATCCATGGACATGCGCAGTGCATATCTGAACCTCCACCTCTCACTCATTTCCCTATGGCTTCTTCAGACTGTTCGGTGTCAGCTGGTCCCTAACAGCATGCCACGGCCGTGACACCGCACAGTCTGAAGAAGCCATAGGGAGATGAGTGAGAGGTGGAGGTTCAGATATGCACTGCGCATGTCCATGGATCCCAGGCCCCCAGTGGGATTAAATCAGAAGACACTGCGAGGCGGGCTCTCTGCCAGCGCGGCCGCACAGGCGCAGCCATCCAGACACCAAATGATGCCAGAAGACGGGCAGCGCTAAGTGTGCCTGGCCACGGGATAACATAACAGCGCAGGCTCCTTGACGGAATAAAACAACGCTGAGGAGCCGGTGCGCGGCGCCGGGGGGGTAGGAATGACGGCTGGGCTGCGTCACATTACGAAGGAAAGTCCCACCTCCGGGACGGTTTTACGGTTGCAGGGGACACATTTTATAAGTGTTTAGTTCTGTGTTTGCAAGGAGCATGATGAAAAGAGCCACCTTTTCCTTTTGCATCTTTTGTGCTGCACAAGCTGGCTCTTTCAGCTACAAACGCCTTGGGGGGGGGTTAAAGGTTCCCTTTCGACTTTCTCAGGCTTCGGCCTACATTGTGTTCCTCTGCTTTTCCACCTGTCCCTGGGCTCCAACACCGCCAGTTGCCGTCCAGAAGTGCTGTACGCACAGTCAACAGTCCCTCCTCTGTTATTGGGGTTCAGTAACGTCAGCTGTTCCCCTGCTGTGTGTGTGGCAATCCCTCCTACCTCCTCCAACCTCCTCCTCCTCCACCCGTCCCTGGGCTCCAACACCGCCAGTTGCCGTCCAGAAGTGCTGTACGCACAGTCAACAGTCCCTCCTCTGTTATTGGGGTTCAGTAACGTCAGCTGTTCCCCTGCTGTGTGTGTGGCAATCCCTCCTACCTCCTCCAACCTCCTCCTCCTCCACCCGTCCCTGGGCTCCAACACCGCCAGTTGCCGTCCAGAAGTGCTGTACGCACAGTCAACAGTCCCTCCTCTGTTATTGGGGTTCAGTAACGTCAGCTGTTCCCCTGCTGTGTGTGTGGCAATCCCTCCTACCTCCTCCAACCTCCTCCTCCTCCACCCGTCCCTGGGCTCCAACACCGCCAGTTGCCGTCCAGAAGTGCTGTACGCACAGTCAACAGTCCCTCCTCTGTTATTGGGGTTCAGTAACGTCAGCTGTTCCCCTGCTGTGTGTGTGGCAATCCCTCCTACCTCCTCCTACCTCCTCCAACCTCCTCCTCCTCCACCTGCCCCTGGGCTCCAACACCGCCAGTTGCCGTCCAGAAGTGCTGTACGCACAGTCAACAGTCCCTCCTCTGTTATTGGGGTTCAGTAACGTCAGCTGTTCCCCTGCTGTGTGTGTGGCAATCCCTCCTACCTCCTCCTACCTCCTCCAACCTCCTCCTCCTCCACCTGCCCCTGGGCTCCAACACCGCCAGTTGCCGTCCAGAAGTGCTGTACGCACAGTCAACAGTCCCTCCTCTGTTATTGGGGTTCAGTAACGTCAGCTGTTCCCCTGCTGTGTGTGTGGCAATCCCTCCTACCTCCTCCTACCTCCTCCAACCTCCTCCTCCTCCACCTGCCCCTGGGCTCCAACACCGCCAGTTGCCGTCCAGAAGTGCTGTACGCACAGTCAACAGTCCCTCCTCTGTTATTGGGGTTCAGTAACGTCAGCTGTTCCCCTGCTGTGTGTGTGGCAATCCCTCCTACCTCCTCCAACCTCCTCCTCCTCCACCCGTCCCTGGGCTCCAACACCGCCAGATGCCGTCCAGAAGTGCTGTACGCACAGTCAACAGTCCCTCCTCTGTTATTGGGGTTCAGTAACGTCAGCTGTTCCCCTGCTGTGTGTGTGGCAATCCCTCCTACCTCCTCCTACCTCCTCCAACCTCCTCCTCCTCCACCTGCCCCTGGGCTCCAACACCGCCAGTTGCCGTCCAGAAGTGCTGTACGCACAGTCAACAGTCCCTCCTCTGTTATTGGGGTTCAGTAACGTCAGCTGTTCCCCTGCTGTGTGTGTGGCAATCCCTCCTACCTCCTCCTACCTCCTCCAACCTCCTCCTCCTCCACCTGCCCCTGGGCTCCAACACCGCCAGTTGCCGTCCAGAAGTGCTGTACGCACAGTCAACAGTCCCTCCTCTGTTATTGGGGTTCAGTAACGTCAGCTGTTCCCCTGCTGTGTGTGTGGCAATCCCTCCTACCTCCTCCTACCTCCTCCAACCTCCTCCTCCTCCACCTGCCCCTGGGCTCCAACACCGCCAGTTGCCGTCCAGAAGTGCTGTACGCACAGTCAACAGTCCCTCCTCTGTTATTGGGGTTCAGTAACGTCAGCTGTTCCCCTGCTGTGTGTGTGGCAATCCCTCCTACCTCCTCCAACCTCCTCCTCCTCCACCCGTCCCTGGGCTCCAACACCGCCAGTTGCCGTCCAGAAGTGCTGTACGCACAGTCAACAGTCCCTCCTCTGTTATTGGGGTTCAGTAACGTCAGCTGTTCCCCTGCTGTGTGTGTGGCAATCCCTCCTACCTCCTCCAACCTCCTCCTCCTCCACCCGTCCCTGGGCTCCAACACCGCCAGTTGCCGTCCAGAAGTGCTGTACGCACAGAGCCAAACACCTCGCCAATGTGTTAGTGGGGTTCAGCACCGCCAGCTGTTCCCCTGCTGTGTATACGGCAACGTGTACTGCGACCGCCACGCAGGCACAACAAGTTAAATGTAAGGGAACCTGACCCCCCCCCCCCCCCCCCAGGCGTTTGTTACTGAAGGAGCCACCTTGTGCAGCAGTAATGATGCAAAGGGAAAAAGTGCCTCTTTTCGTGATGCTCCTTGCACATGCTGAACCAAACACTTATGAAATGTGTCCCCACACAGCGTTAAACCGTCCGGTAGGTGGAACTTTCCTTTGTCGTGTGACGCAGCACAGCCATCATTTTTACCCCCTTGGCGCCGTGCGCCGCCTCCTCAGCGTTGTTTTAATCTGTCCCGGAGCCTGCGCTGTTAGGTTAGCCCTTGGCCATGCACACATGTTGCGCTGCCCGTCTTCTGACCTCATTTGGTGTCAGGCTGGCTGCGCCTGTGCGGGTGCGCTGGCCGAGATCCCGCCTCGCAGTGTCGTCTAATGTAATCCCACCGCGGGCCTGTGATCCGTGCCCGTGCGCAGTGCATATCCTCTCCTCTCACTCCCCTCCCTACGGCTTCTTCAGACTGTGCGATGTCAGCTGGTCCCTAATAGCATGCCACGGCCGTGACACCGCACAGTCTGAAAAAGCCGTAGGGAGGGGAGTGAGAGGAGAGGATATGCACTGCGCACGGGCACGGATCACAGGCCCGCGGTGGGATTACATTAGACGACACTGCGAGGCGGGATCTCGGCCAGCGCACCCGCACAGGCGCAGCCAGCCTGACACCAAATGATGTCAGAAGACGGGCAGCGCAAAATGTGTGCATGGCCAAGGGCTAACCTAACAGCGCAGGCTCCGGGACAGATTAAAACAACGCTGAGGAGGCGGCGCACGGCGCCAAGGGGGTAAAAATGATGGCTGTGCTGCGTCACACGACAAAGGAAAGTTCCACCTACCGGACGGTTTAACGCTGTGAGGGGACACATTTCATAACTGTTAGGTTCCGCATGTGCAAGGACCATAATTAAAAGAGCTAAGTTTACCTTTTCCAGCATTAGTGCTGTACACAATGGCTCTTTCAGCTACAAACGCCTGGGGGGGGGGGGGTTAAAGGTTTCCTTTCAACTTGCTCGAGTGCAGGCTTCGGCCTACACTCCGCTCCCCCTGCTCCTCCTGCTGACCCTGGGCTCCAACACCGCCAGTTGGGGCCCGGTACTGCTAGCTGCACAGAGAAAAACACCTCGCCAATGTGTCAGTGGGGTCCAGCACCGCCAGCTGTTCCCCTGCTGTGTAGCCGGCAACGTGTCCTGCAAAAGTCACGCAGACACAACACACCCAAAGCTGCCGCCTGTGCAGGCTTCGGCCTACACTCCCCTCCCCCTGCTCCTCCTCCTCCTGCTCCTCCTCCTGCTGTCCCTGGGCTCTAACACACCGCCAGTTTTTGCCCAGATGTGCTAGCTGCACAGAGAAAAACACCAGCCAATGTGTCAGTGGGGTCCAGCACCGCCAGCTGTTCCCCTGCTGTGCAGCCGGCAACGTGTCCTGCAAAAGCCACGCAGACACAAGAACTGAAATTGAAGGGAACCTGTCCCCCCTCCCCCAGGCGTTTTTACGTTATCCAGCCACCTTGTACAGCGGTAATGCTGCATGTGTGCAAGGTGGCTCAGAAACGTATTCTCCTCGCACATGTGGAACTGAAAACACGTCTGCAATGTGTCCTCTGTGTGACCATTTAACCGTCCCGGTGGTGTGACTTTCCTTTGTAATGACACGCTGCAACCCCCTTGGTAGCGCTGCCCGTCTTCTGGCATCATGGTTTGGCTGCCTGCGCCTCTGCGGCCGCCCTGACCCACACAACGCCCCTCGGTGTCTTATTTATTGGGACTGCGAGGGTGTGATTGATGGGCAGGATCAGTGCATCAGTTCGCCTGTCCCTCCTCTCCTTCCGCCTTCTTCGGACTGTGCGGCTTCATGGCCGTGGCATGCGATAAGGGATCAGATGACGCCGCACAGTCTGAAGCGGGTGTAAGGACCCGAGTGTGAGAGGCGAACATATGTGCTGCGCCAGGCCCTGAATCCCAGCCCCGCAGTGTTTTAACAATGTTAAGACACTGCGGGGCTGTGATTCATGGGCATCGCGAACCGCACCGGCCGACATTACATGATGCCAGAAGATGGGCAGCGCTAACGGCGCTAGGCCAGGGGATAACACGACAGCGCAGACTCCTGTACAGCAAATAACAACGCTCGGGAGGCTGCACCCAGCACCAAGGTGGGATTCTTGACACCTGTGCTGCGTCTCATTACAAAGGGAACTCTCGCCTCCATTACACAGTTTGACTGTCTAAAGGGCTGAATGTTATACGTGTTCCATTCAGCGTGTGCAAGGAGAAAAATTACAAGAGCAACCTTTGACTTGCGCAGCACTGCTGCTGCATAAGCTGTGGCTCTTCTACTTTGTAACCCCTGAGGGGGGGTTAAAGGTGACTTTTGAAATCGGTTCAATTAGGCTTCGGCCTACACTCTGCTCCACCTGCAGAGCCCGGGCTCCAACAACGCTAGTTGCTGTCCGGAAGTGCTGGCTGCACAGAGCCAAACACCTCGCCAATGTGTCAGTGGGGTCCAGCACCGCCAGCTGTTCCCCTGCTGTGTAGCCGGCAACGTGTCCTGCAAAAGTCACGCAGACACAACACACCCAAAGCTGCCGCCTGTGCAGGCTTCGGCCTACACTCCCCTCCCCCTGCTCCTCCTCCTCCTGCTCCTCCTCCTGCTGTCCCTGGGCTCTAACACACCGCCAGTTTTTGCCCAGATGTGCTAGCTGCACAGAGAAAAACACCAGCCAATGTGTCAGTGGGGTCCAGCACCGCCAGCTGTTCCCCTGCTGTGCAGCCGGCAACGTGTCCTGCAAAAGCCACGCAGACACAAGAACTGAAATTGAAGGGAACCTGTCCCCCCTCCCCCAGGCGTTTTTACGTTATCCAGCCACCTTGTACAGCGGTAATGCTGCATGTGTGCAAGGTGGCTCAGAAACGTATTCTCCTCGCACATGTGGAACTGAAAACACGTCTGCAATGTGTCCTCTGTGTGACCATTTAACCGTCCCGGTGGTGTGACTTTCCTTTGTAATGACACGCTGCAACCCCCTTGGTAGCGCTGCCCGTCTTCTGGCATCATGGTTTGGCTGCCTGCGCCTCTGCGGCCGCCCTGACCCACACAACGCCCCTCGGTGTCTTATTTATTGGGACTGCGAGGGTGTGATTGATGGGCAGGATCAGTGCATCAGTTCGCCTGTCCCTCCTCTCCTTCCGCCTTCTTCGGACTGTGCGGCTTCATGGCCGTGGCATGCGATAAGGGATCAGATGACGCCGCATAGTCTGAAGCGGGTGTAAGAACCCAAGCGAGAGGCGAACATATGTACTGCGCCAGGCCATGAATCCCAGCCCCGCAGTGTTTAAACTATGTCAATACACTGCGGGGCTGTGATTCATGGGCATCGCGAACCGCACCGGCCGACATTACATGATGCCAGAAGATGGGCAGCGCTAACGGCGCTAGGCCAGGGGATAACACGACAGCGCAGACTCCTGTACAGCAAATAACAACGCTCGGGAGGCTGCACCCAGCACCAAGGTGGGATTCTTGACACCTGTGCTGCGTCTCATTACAAAGGGAACTCTCGCCTCCATTACACAGTTTGACTGTCTAAAGGGCTGAATGTTATACGTGTTCCATTCAGCGTGTGCAAGGAGAAAAATTACAAGAGCAACCTTTGACTTGCGCAGCACTGCTGCTGCATAAGCTGTGGCTCTTCTACTTTGTAACCCCTGAGGGGGGGTTAAAGGTGACTTTTGAAATCGGTTCAATTAGGCTTCGGCCTACACTCTGCTCCACCTGCAGAGCCCGGGCTCCAACAACGCTAGTTGCTGTCCGGAAGTGCTGGCTGCACAGAGCCAAACACCTCGCCAATGTGTCAGTGGGGTCCAGCACCGCCAGCTGTTCCCCTGCTGTGTAGCCGGCAACGTGTCCTGCAAAAGTCACGCAGACACAACACACCCAAAGCTGCCGCCTGTGCAGGCTTCGGCCTACACTCCCCTCCCCCTGCTCCTCCTCCTCCTGCTCCTCCTCCTGCTGTCCCTGGGCTCTAACACACCGCCAGTTTTTGCCCAGATGTGCTAGCTGCACAGAGAAAAACACCAGCCAATGTGTCAGTGGGGTCCAGCACCGCCAGCTGTTCCCCTGCTGTGCAGCCGGCAACGTGTCCTGCAAAAGCCACGCAGACACAAGAACTGAAATTGAAGGGAACCTGTCCCCCCTCCCCCAGGCGTTTTTACGTTATCCAGCCACCTTGTACAGCGGTAATGCTGCATGTGTGCAAGGTGGCTCAGAAACGTATTCTCCTCGCACATGTGGAACTGAAAACACGTCTGCAATGTGTCCTCGGTGTGACCATTTAACCGTCCCGGTGGTGTGACTTTCCTTTGTAATGACACGCTGCAACCCCCTTGGTAGCGCTGCCCGTCTTCTGGCATCATGGTTTGGCTGCCTGCGCCTCTGCGGCCGCCCTGACCCACACAACGCCCCTCGGTGTCTTATTTATTGGGACTGCGAGGGTGTGATTGATGGGCAGGATCAGTGCATCAGTTCGCCTGTCCCTCCTCTCCTTCCGCCTTCTTCGGACTGTGCGGCTTCATGGCCGTGGCATGCGATAAGGGATCAGATGACGCCGCATAGTCTGAAGCGGGTGTAAGAACCCAAGCGAGAGGCGAACATATGTACTGCGCCAGGCCATGAATCCCAGCCCCGCAGTGTTTAAACTATGTCAATACACTGCGGGGCTGTGATTCATGGGCATCGCGAACCGCACCGGCCGACATTACATGATGCCAGAAGATGGGCAGCGCTAACGGCGCTAGGCCAGGGGATAACACGACAGCGCAGACTCCTGTACAGCAAATAACAACGCTCGGGAGGCTGCACCCAGCACCAAGGTGGGATTCTTGACACCTGTGCTGCGTCTCATTACAAAGGGAACTCTCGCCTCCATTACACAGTTTGACTGTCTAAAGGGCTGAATGTTATACGTGTTCCATTCAGCGTGTGCAAGGAGAAAAATTACAAGAGCAACCTTTGACTTGCGCAGCACTGCTGCTGCATAAGCTGTGGCTCTTCTACTTTGTAACCCCTGAGGGGGGGTTAAAGGTGACTTTTGAAATCGGTTCAATTAGGCTTCGGCCTACACTCTGCTCCACCTGCAGAGCCCGGGCTCCAACAACGCTAGTTGCTGTCCGGAAGTGCTGGCTGCACAGAGCCAAACACCTCGCCAATGTGTCAGTGGGGTCCAGCACCGCCAGCTGTTCCCCTGCTGTGTAGCCGGCAACGTGTCCTGCAAAAGTCACGCAGACACAACACACCCAAAGCTGCCGCCTGTGCAGGCTTCGGCCTACACTCCCCTCCCCCTGCTCCTCCTCCTCCTGCTCCTCCTCCTGCTGTCCCTGGGCTCTAACACACCGCCAGTTTTTGCCCAGATGTGCTAGCTGCACAGAGAAAAACACCAGCCAATGTGTCAGTGGGGTCCAGCACCGCCAGCTGTTCCCCTGCTGTGCAGCCGGCAACGTGTCCTGCAAAAGCCACGCAGACACAAGAACTGAAATTGAAGGGAACCTGTCCCCCCTCCCCCAGGCGTTTTTACGTTATCCAGCCACCTTGTACAGCGGTAATGCTGCATGTGTGCAAGGTGGCTCAGAAACGTATTCTCCTCGCACATGTGGAACTGAAAACACGTCTGCAATGTGTCCTCTGTGTGACCATTTAACCGTCCCGGTGGTGTGACTTTCCTTTGTAATGACACGCTGCAACCCCCTTGGTAGCGCTGCCCGTCTTCTGGCATCATGGTTTGGCTGCCTGCGCCTCTGCGGCCGCCCTGACCCACACAACGCCCCTCGGTGTCTTATTTATTGGGACTGCGAGGGTGTGATTGATGGGCAGGATCAGTGCATCAGTTCGCCTGTCCCTCCTCTCCTTCCGCCTTCTTCGGACTGTGCGGCTTCATGGCCGTGGCATGCGATAAGGGATCAGATGACGCCGCATAGTCTGAAGCGGGTGTAAGAACCCAAGCGAGAGGCGAACATATGTACTGCGCCAGGCCATGAATCCCAGCCCCGCAGTGTTTAAACTATGTCAATACACTGCGGGGCTGTGATTCATGGGCATCGCGAACCGCACCGGCCAACATTAAATGAGGTCAGAAGATGGGCAGCGCTAACGGCGCTAGGCCAGGGGATAACACGACAGCGCAGACTCCTGTACAGCAAATAACAACGCTCAGGAGGCTGCACCCAGCACCAAGGTGGGATTCTTGACATCTGTGCTGCGTCTCATTACAAAGGGAACTCGCGCCTCCAACACAGTTTGACTGTATAAAGGGCTAAATGTTATACGTGTTTCATTCAGCGTGTGCAAGGAGCGAAATTAAAAGAGCAACCTTTGACTTGTGCAGCACTACTGCTGCATAAGCTGTGGCTCTTCTACTTTCTAACCCCTGAGGGGGGGTTAAAGGTTACCTTTGAAATTGGTTCAAGTAGGCTTCGGCCTACACTCTGCTCCCCCTGCAGAGCCCGGGCTACAACACCGCTCGTTGCTGTCCGGAAGTGCTGGCTGCACAGAGCCAAACACCTCGCCAATGTGTCAGTGGGGTCCAGCACCGCCAGCTGTTCCCCTGCTGTGCAGCCGGCAACGTGTCCTGCAAAAGCCACGCAGACACTTGCTCTTGTACCTTCTGCTCCACATCCTGGTTCCAGTACCGTCAGCTGGTTCCGGGCAGAGCCTTTGGCTTAGGTGCCTCCCTCTGGGTATCCGAGTTCCACCAACGTCAGGTGGTCCTTGGTAGTGCTTTCAGGCACGGGTACCTCCTGCTTAGTAACCGGGTTCCAGTAACGTCAGCTGGTCCTCGGTAGTTCCATTGGCTCTTGGACCTTCGGCTACCCATCCGGGTTCCAGCACCGTCAGCTGGTTCTCGGCAGTGTCTTTTGCTCTTGTACCTTCTGCTCCCCATCCTGGTTCCAGTACCGTCAGCTGGTTCCGGGCAGAGCCTTTGGCTTAGGTGCCTCCCTCTGGGTATCCGAGTTCCACCAACGTCAGGTGGTCCTTGGTAGTGCTTTCAGGCACGGGTACCTCCTGCTTAGTAACCGGGTTCCAGTAACGTCAGCTGGTCCTCGGTAGTTCCATTGGCTCTTGGACCTTCGGGTAGCCATCCGAGTTCCAGTTCCATCAGCTGGTTCTCGGCATTTTCTCAGCCTTCTTGTACCTTCTGCTACATTTCCAAGTTCAAGAGACTAAACACGATGACCCGGAAGAACACCCCTAAGATGACGACGACACCAGAGACGACAACCACCGTGATGACGACGACCCTGGAGACGATGACCCTGAAGACCACCCCGATGACGACGACCCCGGAGACCACCCCGATGACGACGACCCCGGAGACGACGACCCTGGAGACGACGACGACCTGGAAGACCGAGAAGCAGAAGAACAAGAGGCTGCAGAACAAAGAGCAGAAGGACATTAAGCATAACACAAAATATCAGAGCAAAAAAATATTATGTAAATTATAAGCAGAAGAAGACTAAGCAGTGTATGGGGGTGAGTCCGTTCCTCCTCGTGGTGCCCCTGGATAAAGCCTGATGCTGCAGGCCAAACTGAACGCGGACAAATGTAACTGGTTTGTGACAGGCAGAACGGAAGGTGTAATCTTCAAACTTTTATAGATAACAACTACGGGAATGCCTGTCACAAATAAGAATATGATGAAGAAGTTGAATATGATGAAGATAATAGTAAAATAAAAAGAATATGAACAATGTAACCCAAAAAATAATAGGTAGAAGATGAAGAAGAAGATGAATAAGGTGAAGAAGTTGATGTCAAAGAAGCTGATGATGAGGATAATTAAGAAGAAAGCGTGGGAGAAGTAAAAAAGAAGGTGAAGGGCGTGGAAGTAGTGAAACATCAATATCTGACATAAAAAAAAAAAAAAATAACATAGTCAAATTCTTTCTAACGCCGAACTTCATAAAAAAAAATTAAAAATCCTGCTATTCTATTACATTGGGCTAAACCTCTGTCCCTTTAATATCTCCGCCACGTCCCCCAATACATCCTACATTATTCTTAGTTGTTTTCCTTCATGTAGAATGAACCTACAAGTTTATAAAGGGTTTATTTTAATTCCGATATTTTCGTCCCATTGACTTGCATTGGGATCGGGTATCGGTATCGGATTGGATCCGATATTTTGACGGTATCGGCCGATACTTTCCGATACCGATACTTTCCGATATCGGAAAGTATCGCTCAACACTACTATTGATGCTGCATATTGCTGCATATGCAGCATCAATAGTACAGCAGTAATCCCGCAGCGGAAACCGCGGAACAAACCGCGATAAATCTGCAGGGATAACCACAGCGGTTTTGCCCTGCAGATTTTCAATTCCGCTGCGGGATTAACCCGCAGAGGAACCCGCAGCGTGTGAACATGGCCTAATAAGTAAATGTGGTTTACTGAAACAAAGAAATATAAAAAATGTTAAATGCATGTCTAACCATAGCAGCCTGAGGTGAAATGTCAACAACTCTTGAAAACGCTCATAGTTTATAATCTGAAAAGTCTGTGTCCATTTCCAAAGCAAATAAATATGGGAAAGCACAACTAAAAAAGTAGTGCTTTATGTTAGCAATGTGAAACTGCACCTTAATTGCAGCTATACCATGCAATAAACAGCTGTCCACTGATGTGAACTATGTTTTGTCTTGGAGCACTGAAACACAAAGCCACTTGACATGCAATGATACACATTCCTTCTTACATATTATTGACCAGGTGGCACATATTAAAGTGAAGCCCCACTTCTGTTAGCAAAAGTAAAATGTAGCATCTCTTCAATATATTTATATTAGCCATTTTATTTTATTTATTTTTTTATTATTTCACTTTTCTCATATTTTTCAGGTTCGTTTTACTTCAAGAGGTACTGAAAAAAATTCTCCTGTCTTGTTGATACCATTATTTGAAGAATAGTTTCTCCTGATTTCACATGTCAAAGACTAATCATGGTTTTTATTATCTTTTGGAGCTATTATGGATGTCTCCAGTGGCATAGCTAGAGTCCGATGGGGCCCAGTGCAAAATTTGGACCTGCGCCCCCACCTGCATGTTCGTCAATTGTATGGGCCCTTGTAGCGTTCCAGATACTGTGAAGACATACATGTCCACCCCTTCATGTAACAATGTCCTTCCCATCCTAGAATAATGTCCCCCATTCTGTCCCCTTCCTATTAAAATGCTCCACATCCTGTGCCTTTTCCTGTAATAATATCCCCCATCTTGTGCCCCTTACAGGTATAACGTCCTCCATCCTGGGTCTTTTTCTGCTATACTGTCCTCCATCCTGGGCCCCTTTCAGTAATAATATCCCACATCCTGGTATAATGTCTCCTGTTATGATCTGGTGGCCTAAGAGCAGCATGAGACGTACTCTGGAGAAGGTGGTACCTGTAGTGACCGCAGACCCTAAACTTAACACCGCAACTAGAAGTAGCCGTGGAATGTACCTAGCGCTCCCTAGACATGTCGACACAGCCGGAGGACTAATTACCCCTAGAGATAGAAAAGGGAAAACTATCTTGCCTCAGAGAAAATCCCCAAAGGATAGACAGCCCCCCACAAATATTGACTGTGAGAGGAGAGGGAAAAAAACATACACAGACTGAAATGAGAATTTAGCAAAGGAGGCCACTTCTAGCTAAATAGAAAGGATAGGACAGAGTACTATGCGGTCAGTATTAAAACACTAGAAAATATCCACCACAGAAAATACAAAATCTCCACAGCTAACTAAAGATATGGAGGGTATATCTGCATCTCCAGAGATATCAGCTTGGCTAAACAAATCCTTATACAGACCAAGCTGGACAAGACAAAAACATGGAAAAGAACTGAACAATAAGGCCACAGCATGTGGACAGCAAAAATCAAGGCCAGAACTTATCTTTGTTGAAATGAACTGCAAAGCAGAAAAGACCAGGCAGGGATGTGAATCCTCCAGGAACAATGGACAACTGGCACTGACTAAAGGGTGAAGCAAGACTAAATAGCCCAGTCAAAATTGCAAAAAGTGAACACACCTGATAAATGCTGCGATTCAGAGACAGCAGCGCTACCACTTACAACCACCGGAGGGAGCCAAAGAGCAGAATTCACAACAGTCTCCATACCCATCCTGGTATGTCTCCCTTTCCTGGTATAATGTCCTCCATCCTGGGCCCCTTCCTGGGTCCATTCCTGGTATAATGTCTCCCTTTCCTGGTATAATATCCTCCATCCAGAGCCCCTTCAAAGCATAATCTACCCGTTTCCTTGTATAATGTCCCCATCCTGGCTTTCTTTCTTGTCCTCATCCAGTACTTCCAGTAATATATGTCCCCCATCTTAGCATACCATTCCCCATCCTGGAATCATTCCAGTAAGGCCGGTTTCACATTTGCGGTTGTGTCCGCAGCGTTTCTTCCGCAAATATCCGCATGCGTTGTGTATTCCTATATTTAACATTAGGGACGCATGCGTCTGCGATCGTTCGCGTTTCGCCGCGTTTGACGACGCATGCGTCGTTTCGTTGTCTGCGGCTTGTCGCAGAAATGCAACATGTAGTAATTTTTAGAGGCGTCAATTTGCCGCCTGGAAACATATGCTGTCGATTGCGTAAGGAATGCGCCAAAAAAACGCATTGCTGTCTATATGAACACATGCGTTCATAAGCACATGCGTTTGCTTGCGTTCGTGAACGCTTGCGTTCCACAAGAGAAAAACATGTCTAGACACTGATAAGCCACCCCCCACATACAAGGTGATAAAGGGAGGGAGTGGACATTTGCAGGTCACTACTTAGCAGACACTGAAGCAGACGAAACGCAGGCTACATCCTTGGAGGAAAACAAGACACTGAACAATGTGAGTATATCCTATCCAATGCCTTTATTTTCTATTTTCTGTCTCTACATGTCCTAATTTCTGCCATTTCTTTCTGCATGCATCAGAATGTCTTCTTCTTCTGATGAGGAGCAACGTCCTGGGCCTTCTGAAGTAGAACATGTCAGTGAGGTGAGTACTCGCCTCCTCAGATTGGTAAGTATTCACTGTCACTTCTACACATATGACAATTTTTGTTTTTCATTTTTTTAGAGCACTTCTACTGCGGCAGAGACTGGGCAGCAGCGGAGTCACGGTCGGGTGGCAAGGCGGCAGCGTGTACGCATACAAGGCTGACTGTTTGCTGTATCCTCACTTTAGTATTCTTGAATCTTCCTTTCTTTACATTCCTATTTCTTTACATTTTTCTTCTGGAATCCTTTTGTATCTTGACTTTCCTATTCATGCCATTTCTCAGCCTCTGTTTTCTTTCTTTTACTTATGTTAATGGACCCAACATTAATGTCTTTATTTAATTTTTAGGTTCCAGAACGGGATGAAGACCTCATAGAAAATGACCTCTCCATCTCCCTGGTCCAGGAGCGAGTCCCGTTGTGGGACACCCGGGTTCCACAGCACTCGGACAATGTGACGATCTGGCACCTATGGAATGAGGTGGCCAAAGAGATGTGGGATGGCTGGGACAACGCCCCGAATCGGGTCCGAAATGCTTTTGGTAAGTATTGCAATGCAGTGTGAAACAGACCTTGGCCGTGCTTACACAACTGTGTGTGATGAGATAAACTCTCAGGAGTTTCTCTCATCACACACAGTTGTGTAAGCACGGCCAAAAGTCCATTGTCTAACCATTATGTTTTGTTTTTTCAACAGTGGCCAGAGTCAAAACACATTGGCGTTCGATGAAGGACTGCTTCAACAAGGACCTGCGTCAAGAGAGCCGTGTTCCCAGTGGTTCAGGAGCAAGGATCATTAAATACAAATACCATCGAGTTCTGGCATTTTTAAGGCCGGTCCTTGCCCAGAGAACGTAAGTATTTCTCCCGTGCATTATGTTGTATTGTATTGCCATAATCTGTATATTTCTATTCCACAAGATTTTGCGTCTGGTTAATTTTTGGTATTAATTTTCTTTTTCCTTTTTTCACAGCACATGGAGCAGCACTGTTGGCCCAGGTTCTGGAGCGGTCCTTCATCAGACAGCCACGGACCGGTCCCAGCCATCCAGCAGCGCTGCAGCAAGTGGGCCTGCCACACTAACTGGAGACCAAGAAGCTGGTCCATCAGGTGTTCCCCTTTCCCAGTCCTCTGCCACTGCCCCTTTTTTGGGGGGCTCCTCCCGGCAGTGGCAGAGGGCATCGGACAGGTCCCTCATGCCCGAGTTTTTGCACTTGAGCTCGGTTTTTCACGAAGGACTCAAGGCTTTGGGTGACCGAATGAATATTTCGTTTAGCCACATGAATACATGTATCCAGGAGGTCACCAAAAGCCTTGACCAAGTAAAAGCCGACCTCCAGAGGCCAGCACATCATTTTTTTAACCAAATTGAGCAGGGCATGTCGGAACACCTTACTCCTGATCTCCAGCTGAGTGTCATGCAGGCCTGCAATGCTGCTTACGTGCAGGCTATGCAGCAGAGTCGGTATTTTCAGCAGACAGTGGTGGCATATCCACCTGTGCCTTCACTGTCACGATTAACCTCAATGCCGACCTCTGCTGCATACCACTGCACGGCCACCTCTATTCCTAGCACTGCTGGACACCAGTACAGCACCACCACCATGCCGAGTGCTGTTGGACAGCCCACCGCCACCACCATGACAACCGCTGCTCCTGCTTGGACCTCCTCCACTGACACGACGATGCAGCAGGACCCAGGCATGGCCTTCCGTACCGCCACCACCACGATGCAGCAGGACCCTGGCATGGCCTTAAGTACCACCACCACCATGATGCAGCAGGACCCTGGCATGGCCTTTCGCTCTACAAGCACTATGGACTCTGGCATGGCTGCACGCTCTATGAGCACTATGCACTCTGGCATGGCTGCACGCTCTACGAACACTATGGACTCTGGCATGGCTGCACGCTCTACGAGCTCTATGGACTCTGGCATGGCTGCACGCTCTATGACCACTATGGACTCTGGCATGGCTGCACGCTCTACGAGCACTATGGACTCTGGCATGGCTGCATGTTCTACAAGCACTATGGACTCTGGCATGGCTGCACGCTCTACAAGCACTATGGACTCTCACACAGTGCAGCCGGACCCTGACAGGTCACCCACCACGACCATGCCACGACATATGAGCCCACCGAGGCTTACCAGAACCCGGCAATTACAGAAAAAAAAACAAAAAAAAAAACAGCAGACTTTTAGTATTCCTCCCTCTTCACTTCCCAGTGTGTCTGTAATGTCAGGATTGTCTCACCCTTCCAGTGCGTCTCAAGCCTCTCATGTGTCAAGCCCTATTCCCGGAACTACCAGACCCCACTAGTTTCATTGCCCCTTCTCCTGCCACCTCTGCATCGTCCACGGTTAGCCAGGCCTCAGTGCTTCACACCCCCCGTTTACATTACTCTACCCCAAGCAGGCGCAGTTAAATAAATATTTTGGTTGTTAAAAAATAAATACAAGTTTTTTTGCCCCAATTATGTTTGGTTTATTGTGTCTTTCGCCGCTGGCAACAAACACCGTGCGCCAAATAACAATCTTCGCCACACACTTTATTTTTTGGCCACATCATAGCTCCAGTAGTTAGCAAGTACAAGACTTTGTGTGTCTTTAGTATAGAGCTATGAGGTGGACCAAAAAATGTATACTTATATTTTCTCCTTAATCTCTTCATTCTGCTTAGTCTTTGACTAGTGTTGCAGACTGAAGAGAAAATGGTCGCAATACCATGCAAAACTATACTCTACAGGTCAGGTGTCCAAAAACTCATTAGTTGGGACGCCTGACCTGGTGAATAGAGAAGTGCATTGTATAGCCTCCTTTTTTTCTTCTGTGTACATAATCTATTTCACACAAACTCAAGGGACGATGGCAGTCATACACGGCATATCTATGCTCACCTGCACATGTGTCAGAAATAGTGAATTCATGAGGCTGTTATATGTGCATCATGAATTCATTATTTCTGACACCTGACTTGATGAGTATAAATCTGTTTTGTATGACAGCCATTGTCTCTTCAGTCTGTGTCCAATGGATACTGCATAGCAGAACAGAATCAGGATGCAATGACGTCAACAACCTTATCACTAAAACCACATGGCTGCCGTCACACTAGCAGCATGTGGTCACTACTTTATATTGGTATTTGTAAGCTAAAACAAGGAGTGGAACTATTAGAGGAAAAGTATAATATTAGCATATCTAGCACTTCAGCCTTCATCACCCACTCCTGGTTTTGGATTACAAATACTGATAATAAATACAGACCAAATACTGCTAGTGTGAGGACAACCTCGGTTTATAGAGGAAATACATATGAGACATGGTCAAGACAACAACAAAAAAAATTTATTAACGAGAAACATTAGTAACATGTAAGAAAATAACTGGTACAGATAAAATAACAACAGGACATTTACACAACATTGTCCTGCCATGACACACGTCCAATATCCGAATCAAAAAAGGCAGCAAATTGGTCCCGCATGTGGACAACTTCAGGTGTTGACCGCAGCGGGTGATGCTGGTAATCGGGCAGTGGGTGTGCAACTGGTTCATCCAGTTCAATGTTGGGCCGCTCCTTAGCCATAATGTAATTGTGCAGAACCACACAGGCTTTGACCACCTCGTCGACTGTCTCCATTTTTAGATTAATGGCTGATGCCAAGAATGCGCCATTTTGAGACTAGAATCCCAAAGGTACACTCTACAGTTCTTCGTGCCCTGGTCAGTCTGTAGTTAAAGATCCTTTTAGTGTGGTTCAAGTCACGACTAGAATATGGCTTCAGTAGGTTTTCGCACATCTGAACGGCCTCATCTCCAACCATAACAAATGGCATCGGTGGACCTTGAGTGTTGGGGAGAGGTTGTGGCGGGGGAAAATTAAAATTTTTGCCATACACACGGCAGCCCATATCCGAGTTCTTGAAAGTCTGGGAATCATTGCCACGGCCAAAAGCTCCAATGTCCACGGCGGTGAAGAGACAGTCCGCATCAGCTATTGCCATGAGCACAACAGAAAAATATTTTTTATAGTTGAAGTACTCCGATCCTGTTCTGGCTGGTTTGATAATGCAGATGTGCTTTCCATCCACCGCTCCTAAACAGTTGGGGAAATCACACACACTCCAGAATTTTTCCGCAATTCCAATCCACATGTCCACGGTGGGTAGGGGTATAAACTCATCCCGGAGTACATTCCACAAAGCCCGGCAGGTGTCCGCAACTATTCCCGACAGGGTGGATATTCCAAGCCGGTATTGGAAATGGAGGGATGATAAACTCTCTCCGGTTGCCAGAAATCTGGAAGAAAAGAATTAAAGAAAAATTACAATCAGTTCTATTTAAGGTGTGGTTATGCTAAAGACAGAAAAGAAATTACCAAACAAAAAAAAAAACATGTTTAGTACACCCAAAATTAGCACTGGCATTGGTTTACATTTCTTACGTACCTTAATGTAACCAGCAGACGTTCCTCTGGTGGAATCGCTCTACGGAGCTGGGTGTCCTGTCTCCGTACGGCTCCTTGGACACGAGCAATGAAATCTCGGAACGAGTCTTGCGACATCCTTGTATATTCCGGGAATTTGTCTGGGTTGGCATTAAGCTTGCCATACAGCGTGTGATAGGCTCCACAGCTCTCACGTAGTTCAATAATGGGGTGTCTCCAAAAACGCCTACGCCGTCTCCTTCTCCATCTTTCGAGATTTCTGTCTTGATCCCAAGCAAATGCACAGGCAAGAAACAGCTTGATGCTTAAATCCAGGTTGAAATAAAAGCTCTCCATGAGAAGATCCATCATGACACAGGATACAGGAGCAAAATCTGAAGATTTCAGCTGTTCAAGGGTCTATATAAAGATATCCCATAATACACGCCCTCTGTAGTCCCTTTGGCGGTGTCTGGTTATCTAGATTTTTCTCCTGTAAAATTTGTCATCATGCGCACCAAAAACGCAAATGCAGAAAAAAACGCATGGAAAAGCATGGAAACGCGGCGTTTTTTAAACCGCATGCGTTCCCGCATGCGTCTAAAAAACGCTGCGGTTGTACGCGTTTATATGCGTTTTTTCCAGCACTTGCAGATGCGGATTAAACGCTGCGGATTCTAACGCAGATGTGAAACTAGCCTAATATATGTCCCCCATCCTGGTATAATGTCTCCCATCCTGGTCTTCTTCCAGTAATAATGTTCCTGTTCTGCGGCTCTTCCGAACAAATATTAAAAAAAATGATTCTACACACCTCCCACAATATGCTGCACCCTCTTCCATAGCCAATACAGAATCCAGCAGCTGACTTCAGCATGCAAGCGCATGTTGTCATTCCCATGTGCCATCAGTGACTTGCACACTGAGGTCAGCTGATATTGCTGCTGGCATCAGCAAGCCCCCCTCCTGCACAGACCTGGTGACGGTCGCACACTCTGCTACCACGATCGTTACGCCCCTGCATGTCTCAATCTAACCTAAGCTTTGAGTTTTCACTAAGTATGCCACAAAAGTGACATGTGTGAATCCAGTCTAGGGACACGATTCATCAAGATCAGATTTGTTCATGCCAGTATTGATGAAGAGGTGGGCACCTTTCCACAAATCTTACTGCAGTCAGTGACTGTAAGCACATATATAGAGAAAGAGGCACACCAGGAACTATTCAATGATAACATA
Source organism: Ranitomeya variabilis (assembly GCF_051348905.1). NCBI lineage: Eukaryota > Metazoa > Chordata > Amphibia > Anura > Dendrobatidae > Ranitomeya > Ranitomeya variabilis. The sequence continues at coordinate 444,364,166 of NC_135232.1, read as the reverse complement.
CTTTGTTTGAACGCATGACAAAAAAAGACATAAAACCATTTTAAAAACAGGTGAACAGTGGTAAACCAATGTTTAAATTGTCTTAACTTAATATTGAATTTATTGTCTGTAGATGTCCCTGCTTAATTTGTAAAGTGCTGCGGAATATGTTGGCACTATATAAATAAAAATTATTATTATTATAATTATTATTAACCAAAATACTCAAATGGTGAGCCAAAAAGTGCGACATCACAGCCTGACAGGAAAATTTGTTGCAAAGGCAGCATGCAAATTATAAGTGGCACCACCACTGCTACGCAGATAAATCATGTTTTAAACTTTGCAACATACTGTAGCTGTGTACACTAATTTACTGGTAACACCCTTAGGTTTCCTTCTTGTGTCTGTAGTATGTGCACTATGCACTTTAGCATTTAATCAGCAGTATTATGTTTACACTGGGATTTTGATAGTCTGATGTGTTATCTGATTATTAAATAATATAGTTTGCATGCTGCTATTGTAAGAAGGAATATAAACCAGCTCACCCGTGATGCTTAAACCAATCTTCGGGAGCACGGACCCGCTGTGTTCAGGTGTATAGAGTCCAAAAAAGAAAAGAATGTCCAGCTTCACCGAATCCGTAAAAAAGAGTTTTCTTTATTCACATACTATTAAGCATAGAGGATACAGACTTCAGCACAAGCCATATGGGTAAGAATCTCAACGCGTTTCTGGAGACTAAGCTCCGTTAATCATGACCATCATGTTATGATTAAGGGAGCTTAGTCTCCAGAAACGCGTTGAGATTCTTACCCATATGGCTTGCGCTGAAGTCTGTATCCTCTATGCTTAATAGTATGTGAATAAAGAAAACTCTTTTTTACGGATTTGGTGAAGCTGGACATTCTTTTCTTTTATGCTGCTATTGTAACACATTCTCCTGTCAGGCTGTGGTGCCACACTTTTTGGTTCACCATTTGAGTATTTTGGTTAATCTGCTTTTTAAATGGTTTTATGGCTTTTTTTGTCATGCGCTCATATAAAGTGTGGAGACACCGGGGGTCGCCGAAACTGCATGGAGCAGAACACCCGCTCTCTCGTTAACGTGGGCGTAATGCTATTCAGACAACACAGGGTGAGGGTAAAACAGTGTGGCACTGCTTTACTCAAGCACAAAATAGGCAGATAACACATAGAACAGTCCGAGCACAGTACCCAAGATGGTGCACAATTCAGAGTCTCACCCTTCCGCTGACTCTCTGGGATAATAGCAGCTGTGACTTCAGATATTCCAGGGTCACTACCTCACCTGTGGCATGCACACAGAGTGGAGGTAACGACAAGCATAGGGAGATGACAGTCCATTCAGGTACAAGGCAAGTTGATCCGAGGATCACAACCTGGCCTCATTTTCCAGGGTCGGTTACTTCATCGGTGGCACACACACAGAGAGGAGGTAACGACAAGCGTAGGAAGATGACAGTCCATTGAATCCATACAAGGTACAAGGCCAGTTGATCTGAGGATCACAATCTGGTTTCTCCAAACGTATCCATGGTTCACTAATGGTCAATGTAGCAGATCTGTATTCTTGCAACTGGGGCCGAAAACCCCTAGGTTGTTTCCTGTAAAATCATAGATCCATGTCTCTCGTGATGGAGCCATGATATAAAATGGCTGCTGTCCTGTCTCTGGTCCTTTGGATGTATTGATGTCTTGGCAAAATCTCTCTGTCTCTTTATACTGATGCATGTAACCTATTTTTAGACTTAACAAGTGTCCCTCATTCAGTATTTACATAAAAGGGTAAGAATGAAGTTAAGATCAAGTAGCATTACTTGATTATTTAAACTATTTGCATATTTTTTCCCTCTCTGCTTTTGAAGTCAACAAACTAGCTCCATAACACAATGCATAATTAGCATATCAGCAAACATCACTAGTGATCAAGGATAAGCAAACAATAAAAGTCAATATTACCGGCTAACACAAACAAAAAGTCTGTTTTCTTGACCAACCAGAAATCAACACTTAATGCCAACATGCAGATAACATTCTATTATTCTTGGTTTGCTAAAAACAGTCGTCTGGTTAATTAAGATACAATGCTGTGTCTTCACATAAAGTATCTTATAATTGAGTAGTTCCTGATGCGCCTTTTTCTCTATTTATGTTCTTATTTTGCTCTTTTGGCACTGAACTGTAATTTTACAGTAGTCCAAGCATAAATCCTGATGACATATTTTCTATATACATCTAATTTATATTTTCTGAGCACGGGAATTGTAATAACGGGTCAACTTGTGCTCTGAGTCAGTGACTGTAGTAAGAATTGTTACATACTGCTGCTCATCATGAGTTTGAGGGATTGCTGTCCCACCCCAGTTCCGCTTAATTTATCAGAGGGAATGCTCTGCAAAACTGTCACGCGAATGTCAAAAGTCGCAAAATTTTAACGCAGTCTCGCATTGTGCTAAAATATTGCGACTTTTAAAAGCTTTTTATGCCAGTGACTGGCAAGAAAGAATTGATGAATCAGGTCCGAAATGTTATTCAACTTGGAATAGGTTTATTATATTAATTGTGAACATACAAATAATACTCAGGAGAATAAAATGCAGCAAATCCTAAACTCTGCAGATATTTTTGACTGATGTATTACAAATATCAAAAATTCCTTGTTTTTGAAACCCATTTATAACTATACATTTTCCCTGATTTAGTCAAACAGAGACTGCAGACATTTTAAACAACATGCTGTGTCCATCAGTAGGTGACAATCATTGCTATATATTTGCTTTACAGTTGAAATGAAGCAGCTGGTACCCGAGAGCCATTACTTTCATCTAAACATACATCTGAGAAAATCCATCTTCTTATCTTTCTGCACCAAAGCTGGACAGCCTGTTAACATTTAACAGTAAAGACCCAAAACATGTTTGGTTCAAGGTCAAGCCTAAGTTATCTTGGCAGATGTTGGAAATAGCTTTCAAACCCTTACTGTGGTAGTTTTGATTTTTTCCTTTTTTAAAGAACCATAATAACAGTGTACAAAACATTGAAGCAGACAAAAAAATTATCTTTTCAATCTTCTTTGTTAAAATAAATTAAATGGAGAAATTCACTTGTAATTGTGCCCCCATTGATACATGTACCTGCCCTGATGATATTGCTTGAAAGCACTAAAGCTATATTTACAGGCAGATACACCAAGAACAGGTACACAAATAAGGAGAAATTACCTACTGCTGCCATGTAGTATTTTGGATTCAGATTCATTATTGTGCTAGGAAACATCACAGCATGGTTTATGATGTGCATAAGCCATTATTTTATAACTAATATATACTGTTTCATGGGCGGAACATTTGTTTCAGAAGAAATTCTGTAAAAATATTGAAAAAATAACTTTGGTTAGCTTGAACACCTCCGAGTGTACAGCAAGGTGAAAATTATATTCCTTGTGGCTTGTCTATGTATTCAACTGTGAAATGTCTGCTCAAGCTACATGATTATGTAGACATTGCAAACTGCTTGTTCTTGGCAGCTCTCTAGCCATTTTTTAAGTATTTTTTAAGTTAAAGCAGTTGTCAACCCTAGCAAAAATCCCAATCTCTTCTTTTCTCATCAAATATTCTAAATTTGAATTTTAAAAACTGTGCAAAATAAGGTGGGACCACCTTTGCTTTTAAAAACGCAAAAAAAAACATACTCTTTTAGGTACACTTTCACTCGGTCTTCGAGGGTATTTTTTAAGGTATTTGGCAGGGAGGTTCTTCCAAACAATATGAAAACCTAAACACAGATCTGCTGTGGATGAAAAGTGGAACCAATTTTTGTCTCTTCATGTAATGAAGATAGACTCGATGATGTTGCCATCATGCCACTGTGTGGGTCACATCATCACTTCCAGGGCTCACTGTTTTTCTTTTTTTTCTTTACACTAAAGAAAATTTTTAATGATATTGGCTGAATGTTTGAGTCATTGTCCTGCTGCAGAAAAAATTTGGAGCCAGTCAGATGCCTCTTGATGACATTGCAAGATAAATAATTATCTGCCTGCATTCCTCAGCACTGAGGACACAAAGAGATGGGCAACTTTAAGTGTAGACAAAGTGGTCAGCCAAGCCAACAGTGCAGCAGATGAAAGGCTACGTTCACATTAGAGTTGCGTCAGGCGCAGCCGCGGCCACGCATGCGTCATGCGCCCCTATATTTAACATGAGGGGCGCGTGGACATGCGTTGCACTTGCGCTTTGTGACGCATGTGTCACTGTGGTGCATTCGTCAGGGCGCAGAGGACGCTGCATTATGCAGTTTTTTCTGCACCAAAAACCATGCAAAAGTGGACGCATGCATCACAAAACGCTGCATTGTGCATGCGTTTACATTTGCGTTGTGCGTTGCGTCGCCGACGCTGCACCGCACAACGCAAATGTGAACGTAGCCATAGACATATCATCATGCTTCTTCCATTCGAGTAAGGAAGGTGTATAACAGTGACATCAGTTCAGAACTCTCAATAACTAATGTGACCCAGCTACACACATCTAGTTTTTCAAAATGTCTGAAAAGATTACGACTTGAAACCATAGCACTGAAATGGAACCAAGGCTAAGTAATACACTTTGCACAAAATCATAGGAATTGAATTTCAGACAATTTGGAGCAGGCGCTCTGGACTGATGATGAGTCAAAGTGTGAAATCTTTGGTTGTAAAAGAAGGAAGTTTTTCATCAGAGAGCTGGAGAGTCCTACAATAATGATTGACCTCAGGCAGCAATGAAGCGTGGTGGAGATTCCTTGCAAGTTTTTGGCTGTAATTCAGTAAATGGAGTTGGGGATTTGGTTATGATTAATGGTGTCCTTCATGCTGAGAAATACAAGCAGATACTTTTCCATTATGCAAACACACCAGGAAGGCATCTAATTGACTCCAAATGTATTTAGCAACAAAACAACTCAAAACATACAGCAAATGTCATTAAGAAGTAACTGCAACATAAAGAAGAACAAGGAGTCCTGCACATGATGATATGACCCCTACAGAGTCATGCAACAATATGGAGTCTAGTTGGGATTACATGTAGAGACAGAATTTGTGCCACCCTTCATGACAATGTGTGCAAACTGTAAAGCGCTGCGGAATATGTTAGCGCCATATGAAAATAAAGATTATTATTATTATTATTATTATCCACAGATATGTGGCTAATTCTCCAAGACTGTTGCAAACTATACTTGCCCCAAAACTAATATTATCCTGGCAGAGAAAATTTTGTACATCTGATCAGACAGTAAAAACATCGACTTTCAAGTAATTCCTCTTTTTAGCAGTTCATTAAAAAAAGTAACAGAATTACGATTAATAGCTACTTCCTATTTCTAAAGACTCATAGTCTCACCCTTTGTCTTTTTATTGTTTTAGGCTTAAATGATCCTCCGAATCATATTGATGCAACTGAATAAATACACATACAAACACATGTAAAATGACAATGGAGAGAACATTTCTGGAGGTTCCTATTAAGATGTCTTCTTCTGAGTAAATTAGCAACCTTATGAACTAAACATCTCAGCAGGGAACAAGTAGTCATAGCAATGAGATGAAACTTCCTGGGGTAGCAGACAGTGCTAAGCTCCACCACCTCTTTATAATCTAATCCTTTCTGTAAGATAAACTGTAGAAACATTCAGCATGGTGATAGCTGGCACTGCTCCTCAAGAAAGGGAGCGATGTCAGATCTGTCCTCTCCATGAAATTCTTTTGGCATTATTTTTTCTTTTCATGAATCTTTCTCTAAATTTCAAAAGATCTCATGAAAGCCAGACTTTTCCAAGCTTTACAGTGAACTTTTTTTGAGGCAACCTAGAAGCATGAGACAATAAGCTTAGTTACTAGGAGTTAGGTGCTAGGGAAAAGCCTATTATCACTACTGTATTGCCAAGCTATAGATTGTAAATAAAATGTTAACACTGACCATGAAGACTGAGAGTTTTCCATAAATGTTTCTTTTTATCTACATTTTCTACCTTATGGATGAAACAGTATGAATATTGGTCATAAGAATCAATCCTAATAATTTGATGGTATTCATTCCTATACATTTGATGATATTAATGGATAAATACAAACAATTAGAAAAATCCAATTAATCTGGTATATTGAACTTCAGATTAAACAATTTCTCATCTAATTAATACTGGGGTCACACTGCGTTATGGCAGTCCGTTAAACGGACTGCGTTACACCGCGGCATAATGCGGTGTAACGCAATTTGTTAACGCTGCCATTAACCTCTATTATCGGGTGCATTGCCAACGCATGCCATAATCGGCATGCCTTAGCGATGTGCCATCATTCGGTGATGGAGCCTCAGATGCGGGTTGCAGTGTCTGAGGCTCTGTCACCGCTAGCACAGATGAATCATCTGCGCTAGCGGTATAGCATAACGCGATGGCATGTATGCTATAGCATTAACGCAGCCCGTCAACGCTATGCGTTGAATGGGCTGCTTTACCGCAGTATGAACCTGGCCTTAAACAAAAAATAACCATGGTGACTTCTTTATTCTGAATGCAATCCAATGATGTAAACTAGGTACTTTTACTACATTTGCATTTAATTTAATAGATTTCAGTATAGTCTACTCTGTTGGATTCGTAGCTCAATACATTAATTTTGCTCCACTGAAAATCGTAATCTATTTACACCCATACATTTTCTGATGCCAGTGCATACACCAATTGTATCATTGGACCCCATTCACCTGTTAAAGGCTTTGTCCAGGAATATTTTTTATACAGTGGGCCTAAAAACTCACAGGCAGGTAGTTGCTAACAGAGAAAACTACCTACCTTTTCCAACCGGCGCTGGCTCAGAGCGGTCACTGACCAGTCCTGCTGGCGATTCAGCTGATCTACCTCAACAGAGCAGCTCTTGTTCTTCCGGGCTGCTCTATCGATGGGGTGTGACTGCTGATGTCACGTTGATTTACAGCCATCTCTCCGCAGTTAGGCAGCAGGGAGCCAGCTGTCAATAAGCATGACTTCAGCAGCTGCACCCTATCAATAGTGCAGAGCAGAAGAGAAGAAGCTGCTCTATTGATGTGATGTCAATGGAAGCCACTGAATAACCAGCAGCAGCAGTCTGTGACAGCAGAGATTGGCACCAGCAACAACAGTCAGGTAGTTAGCAACTATCTGCCTGTTAGTTCTCAGGTCCGTAGTAATAAAATTAAATAGCCTTGGATAACCCCTTTAAGTAACCCTGTATAGAATAACTTAATAGATTATGCTAGTCTATACTGAGGTGCATAGTAAAAGCAAAGACTATACACAGGTATATGTCACAGTCTTTCAACAGGGGGTATAGATTGGCAAAAATCTCCCAACATGTACTTTCAATGCAAGGCTCAAATGTAATGTTACCAGAGCCCAAATCTTAGTAATGGTCGGGTTTATGATCATCATGAGAGAAAGTATGAAGTTTGAGCTATAGTAAGTTTTTCAACGCAGGTGTGAAAAGTTGGTATCAATATATCAATAAGAATCTAACAAAACACATTTTCTGAAATATTATGAGTCTTATTTGAGCTTTTCTTAGTTCGGGTAAAGTTTTGTGTAGCATCTCTCCATAAGTTAACTAGTGAAATAGTTCCATAAAGTATGACAAATGACAATGCTCTTGTTAAGTGACTGCAGTTATATTTTTAGAAATAGGTTTACACAAATGGGGAATTAAAAGAACATCTTCAGGACATTGATGAGACATGGATGAGCTCATCATTGCTATTATTTGTGGAAAAATGTTAACAGAAATGGCTTATGCTGTTCTTTCTGTCTTTTAAGGACTAGTCTTGTGGTTCTGTCCCTTTGACTTTATTCATATGCAGGCGGGTGGCTGTCTGCCAATGCCAGCTGCATGTGGGATCATTTGCATTGCACTCTGAGAATGCAGTTTAAAGGGAATCTCTTCCTTCCTTTAGATCATCTATTTCTTTGGAGTCACAGCCATTTCTTCACACGGATTGTATTCCTTCTTTAGTCTTTTTTTTTTCTGTACAGTTTAACAAGCTACTAAGATTCAGCATTAGCAGGCTCCCAATGGCTATGAAAGCAGCCTTTTTAGAAGAGTCGGACTTATTTTTTACCCTTGGCTGGACACATGAGAGAGGATTTTGTAGAACACATATGTTGTTGCTGCTGCTTTCATTTGATTCTTTGGATCCCAAGGTGTTAACAAGTAACTTGGAGGATTGTGCCCATCAGAGGGGATTGACTATACAAATCTGCTGCTCTCTTTACGAGCTGCCTCTTGTATGTACTGAAGTCACTTTTTATTTGTAGGCCAGAGGTCTCTCTTTGCTAATTTATAGTGTTTGAAAGTAAAAAGCTAAGACATCTGCTTTTATTTCAAAGCCAATTTATGTGATTTTCATTACCATTCTGAAAATTTAAAGCAGTGAAACATCTTTTTTTCTTTGATCTAATTTTAGTTTCTGATAGTATTTTTTTAATTCTATGTTTTGTACATTATTAAAAATTTGCTTTAAAGCAGCCACCTGCAATAAAGTAGTCTAGAGAAGATTCAATTACTTCTATAGGAGTGTTTGCAAGACATGACCAGTAATTTGTTAAGAGATCATTATGCAGGGAGCAGAAGAGGTGAACTATGACCATTTTCTAATGTCACTGGTAGACCTTGTGTTATTTATTCATCGGTTTTACATTTCAATGTAACCCTTCCCTGCGCTCTTTGATGATAATGAGCTGACTGACGAAAAGTGATCCATACAGAACTGGAAGTGTTAGCCTATTGTAACGTGTGATTACCGACTTGTCTGCAACTACAGCTCTCCTCTCACAGCTCTGTCAGATCTGCTCCTCCCACCACACTGATGCTGCTTTGAGAGGAGATCTGGAAGTGTTTGTAATTACACTCAGCTCCACCCATCCCCCCATAGTGACTGACCTGAGATGAAAGCTGGAGGTGGTTGTAATCAAACTCAGCTCTGCTATTTATTACACAGTAGCTACAGAAATCAGGGATAGGAGCAGGGCATGATTATTTTTCCTGCATGATACCTCCTGATTATGATTGGTTAATGTCATACAAGGGACAAAGTACACACCCCCAGCAATGAAGTTCTGATAATGCCCAGTCGAGATTATCATAAATCATATTCGAAACTACAATCTTATCCATTTTATTCAGCCACTATTCCATGATGTAGAGAGTTGAACACCAATTCTGCATTTTTATTGCCATGTTATTAAAAGGTTTAGTTCAGGGTAAAACCCACAGATCGAGCATACAAGGTCTGACTGTGACCCAGCAAGTACATTGGCTTTGGGGCAACACTTTGATTATGAGTGTAATGAGATAAGTAAAATCAAACAGCTTTTCTAGATGTAAGATAAACTAAAGCCTGACTGCACCTGACTGCCTTTAAGGAAAATATGGCTTAGATAACATATTTTAAGACATTATCACTCAAATCTTGATGCTAGCATGAAAAAGTATTTATTTATTGTCATAGTTTAGCACATTTTAATGTTATTTAAAAAAAAAACTGTTATCCAGAATCTCTTAAACTCATCCTCCAGTGTTTTATGCATTATTAGCTATAATTAATGTGTACTGATATATACTGTACATAATAGCTGTAGAAGGAGATATTTACATACATCAGTTATACTAATACAGCAAACAATGAAAATCACCTGTTTTATATATTATAACAGGTTTGGTCACATGTATCATTATGCAGAGTTCTCTACTTTCCTTCACCACCATTCTAGTTCTTAGCATCACATGGCTTTCCTTTATTACCAACTGTGCTTCTTCATTAACTCGCTCTCTCTTTGGTGCAATTAACTATAAATAGGTGGTATCATAGTGTGAAAGGAAAAAAAAAATCTTGTTAGCCTTCCCTTTCTTTTATGTACATTTTAAGTAAGGGGAATAATATGCCAGAAAAGAACGTCTGCTTGCCAGTTTGCAAGTTCAGCAGCTCTTCAAAGGACAGCCACACATCACTGACCAAACAGAAACAGTGTGAAAAATGTAATGAGAAATGAGGAAACTAGACCAGTTGTCTAATCTTTGGGAAATCACCAGACTAAATGCATGTATAGCAGCCCAGCGGAGTTCTGCTAGGAGTGATTTTCTTTTTTTTCAGTCCTTTTCTTTTTATTTCACAGTGTGTGTTTTGTAGTGAGCTGCTCCAGACATAGGGCATCGGGGACTCTCACGCCTCAACGACCCGCTGAGGAAAATCAGCACAAAGTGCTGTGTGCTGCAGTCATTGCACAGACCAATATCAAAGAATTAAGTTTTTGATCATGGATTCTCCTAAAAGCTTCTCCTGTGTGATGCAGATGTTAGGTTTAAAAAAACGGGAGCCAATAACTGCTTACATTGTCATCTATTTACCCAACCCTGTTAAACCCCCTATGTTCAAAAAAAAAGTATAGATTCTTCTTCTTGGCCAGGTCTCTTTGAAGTTAGTTTGCCTTTGTTCTATTCCAAACCTGATGCTATTTTTCACAGACTGATTTGTATTCAGTCTGTGTAGTTATTGCCACCCACAATTCCATATAAGAGAATTTAGTAGTAAAGAAGACTATTGCTATACAGTAAGAGAGAAACTTCTTGAGAAGATCTGTATGCTTACTGGGCAATGAAAGCAGTAAGAGATGGAAACTGTATATAGAAGTTTATCACACTTCCATTATAGGTTCCAGGGATTGTGTTATAAAATGAGTTGATGAATTTTTATTACTCTGAGATGATAGATGCAAATTACACTAAAAAACAAGTATTGAAACTTATATGCCACAAATGATAAGTTCACACATGGTAGAGATTTATGTACCTGAAAATTGTGTCACTTGAAAATTCTTACATTTTAGTTGCAAATTTATAATATTAACAGATTTATACTTTTACTATCATTGATGACTAGTGTTGAGCATTCCGATACCGCAAGTATCGGGTATCGGCCGATACTTAGCGGTATCGGAATTCCGATACCGAGATCCGATACTTGCCGCGTATCGGATACCGGAATCGGAAGTTCCCAGGATTCACACTGCACAACTTTGTACGAAATCAGCCAATGAGACTGATTCCAAGTGTGGGCACATCCTGTTCAGCATGGAGGGCCTGAAACTACTGGCAAGGCTGTGATTGGCTGCTGAAATGATGTCATGATGCAGTTTAAAAGTCGCTGGCGCCATTTTGCGCTCACTCTGCTGTGAATTCAGTTAGTGACAGGAGGCTGTTTGCTGACTGAGGGCCAGTTTAGAGATAGCGATTTGCTTCTTTGTGCTTTTCCAAGGCTAATTTAGCAACCGCTGTGTTCACCTACTAATCACCTTGCTTTTGCCTTGTAGCACTGTTTTCACAGCGATCTGCAAGGTCTGTGTTTGTGTGTGTGTGAGTGCAGCCCACTCTCTAGTCTGAGTGCAGCCACATAGGCCATCCATAGCTGGTTGTATTCAGTTCAGGGAGGGTGGTTCATTGCCTCATACTGTTCTTTTTTTTTTTTTTTTTTCCAAGTAGTGTAGTCTGCTGTTAATTTTTTCAAAAAAATCCTATTAGTGTCTTTCCACCCGTCTCCAGCTAACTTGTGGAAAAACACTACATAGGATAACGTAGAGGAGGGTTTTTGGGCCTTGCAGCGCCGTTTACCGCTGTCTGCACGGTCTCCGTGTGACTGCAGCTCGCCCTGTAGTCTGTGAGCAGCCATAGCCTGGTTGTCTCCAGCTCAGGGTTCTTCACTGCGTCATACCATAAAATCAATTTTCCTTTTCTTTTAAGTAGTGCAGGCTGCTGCACATTTTTTCAAAAAATTCCTATTAGTGTCTTTCCACCCGTCTCCAGCTAACTTGTGGAAAAACACTACATAGGATAACGTAGAGGAGGGTTTTTGGGCCTTGCAGCGCCGTTTACGGCTGTCTGCACGGTCTACGTGTGACTGCAGCTCTCTCTGTTGTCAGTTCAGCCCCCAAAAAATAAATAAATAATAAAGTTCACCAAACACACCAGTGACACCACTTTACATTTGTGTAGGCCACATTAGCTCATATTAAAGTCTAGTCCACAGTTTAGAAAATTAGTGTTTCTTATACCTGTTAGGAGTTGTTCAGGAATAAGCACACAAAGCCGTTAGTACTTTTCTGCTTATCTTTATCAGTCAACCAAGATGAAGAAGGCAGTGAGTAAGGCACGTGGGCGTGGGCGCGGAGCAGGGAGAGGACGTGGGGATTCTGTGCCTGCTGCGGGCACCGGTGACACATCAGCACCCACTTTCACCAGGGAACAGTCTTTCATGCGCAGCTTTGTCGCAGAGCGCCGTACACCGCTGCTGCGTGAAGACCAAATTGAAGCCGTTGTTGGATGGATGGCAGCTAATGCATCAACTTCAATTAGTGCCACATCCTCTCAGACACAGAGCACTGGAGAGCAGCCATCTGTCTCTTCACCACCTGCCAAATTGCCCAGGCAGACAGAGAGCCCAGGACAGGAGCCGTCTCTACTTCTGTTCTCTGAATCTCTTGGCTTGGAAACAGGGGGCCAGCCAAGCAGCATTGGAGAAATGGAAGAAGAGGCAGGGTGCAGTGATGCCCAACAGCTTTTTCTCTCTGAGTCTGAAGAGGCGGGTGGGCCAGTGCCTCCGGTCACCACATCGCAGGCCGCATCCGCTGATGATGACACTCAGGTGCCACTTACTGGTGCGTGCTCTGCTGCTGAGACTACCCAGGAGGAGCAGTTGGGGGCAGAGGGTAGTGTAGATGATGAGGTCCTTGACCCATCTTGGCGTGAGGGACAGGAAGGTGGTGGGAGCAGCTCTGAGGAAGAGATTCCCCGTACGGCCCAAAGAGGGAGAGGGAGGGGGAAGACTGCGGATCCTGCAGCCTCCGCTTTGGCACCCGTTAGGAGCATGTCTCTTCCAAAAGCCAAAAAGGGCGCTCCCAAGACTTGCAGTGCCTGGTCCTTTTTTGACACAGTTGCAGATGACATTTGCTATGTCAAATGCAAGGTGTGTCATCACAAAGTCAAAAGAGGTCGAAATGTCAGCAACCTCAATACCTCCAACATGTGGAAACATGTGCGCACCAGGCACGCGGCGGAGTTAGAAAGACACACTGAAGAGCTAGGCCAACCAACAGCGGCAGCTACCACCTCTTCAGCTCGTGTTGCCTCTTCCTCCAGCTCACACGCAGCTGGTTCGGCTTCCTCCCAGGATCGCCGTGGAAGAACCTCTGGCCCTGTTGTCCAGAGACCCGCTGTAATTCCACCCGCAGCACCACTTTCCCAGTCATCCACACACTCCCAGCCCAGTGTACAGCCATCGGTAGTACAGGCATGGGAGAAAAGGCGGCCTTTCTCGGCAAACCACCCACGAGCACAGGCTTTGACTGCAGGCATTGCCAAACGTCTGTCACTGGAAATGCTGTCATTCAGGCTGGTGGAGACTGACAGCTTCCGTGACTTGATGTCATTGGCAGTCCCACAGTACAATGTGCCCAGCCGCTTTTATTTCAGCAGGCAAGCTGTCCCTGCCCTGCACAAGCATGTGGAGGGACACATAAAACACGCGCTACTGAACGCCGTCAGTAGCAAGGTCCACCTCACCACCGATGCGTGGACCAGTCAACATGGACAGGGGCGATACCTTTCCCTCACTGCCCATTGGGTTAATGTCGTTGAGCCGGGTACAGACCGTGCGAGTGGCGCAGGACGTGTCCTGCCCACTCCAAGGATTGCAGGAATCCATTCTGTACGCATTGACTCCTCCTCTTACACCAGTTCCTCAGAATCATCGCTGCAGGAGCCGTCACAGTCCACCTCCACATGGACCCGTGATGAACGTTTACCTGTTACGACCGACATGAGCACAGCCGTGGCCAAACGTCAACAGGCCGTCTTGAAATTAATTTCTTTGGGGAATCGAAGCCATACAGCGCAGGAGCTCTGGAATGCCATCAAGCAGGAGAGCGATGTGTGGTTTGTGCCAGCGAATCTCCAGCCAGGCATGGTAGTGTGTGATAATGGCCGAAATCTGGTGGCAGCTCTGGGCCTCGGCAACCTCACTCACATCCCATGTCTGGCACATGTGCTCAATTTGGTCGTGTTTTTTTTTGAGGGACTATCCGGATCTTGATGCACTGCTGCACAAGGTCCGCCTAGAGTGTGCTCACTTGCGGCGTTCCAGCACGGCAAAAGCGCGCATTGCGGCTCTGCAGCGCCGACACCGCCTGCCGGAACATCGCATCATATGTGACCTACCTACCAGGTGGAATTCCACGTTACATATGTTGGAGCGGTTGTGTGAGCAGCAGCAAGCTGTAATGGAGTACCAGCTGCATCAGGCGCAAAGAAGTCGCACTCCGCGCCGTTCAGACTTCACAACCACAGAGTGGGCCACTATGAATGACGTCTGCCAGGTTTTGCGTCCCTTCGATTATTCCACGCGGATGGCGAGTGCAGATGATGCACTAGTCAGCATGACTGTCCCCCTTATCTGCCTGCTTGAAAAATCACTGCAAGCGCTAAGGGATGATGTTGTGGAAGAGGTGGAGGATGAGGATTCACCATTTCCATCATCTTCTGGACAGTCAGCGCCACGTGGTTCCTCACAAACGCGTAGGCAGGGGACAGTTTGTGAGGAGGATGAGGAGGAGTCAATGGAGGAGGAAGACATCCGTCCAGAGGAGGGAGTTACACAATTGTCCAGTACTCAGTGTGTACAGCGAGGGTGGGGTGATGACGAGCGGGCAGAGATCACGCCTCCAGCAGGGGACAGCGTTTCTTGGGCAGTTGGCAGTCTGCAGCACATGGTGGATTACATGCTGCAGTGCCTGAGAAACGACCGCCGCATCGCCCACATTCTCAACATGTCTGATTATTGGGTGTTCACCCTCCTCGATCCTCGCTACCGGGACAACGTAGAAAGCCTCATCACACCGTTGAACCGGGAGCGAAAAATGCGGGAGTACCAAGACACACTGGTGAATTCCATCATCTTCTCCATTCCAAGTGAGAGAAGTGCTGCTAGTGCATTGCAAAGCAGCTCAGTGCGTCCAGGCAGTGGTGGAGGCTCTGCACAAAGAGGGAGCAGAAGCAGTGCCTCTGCCCAAGGCAAGACCAGTATGGCCCAACTGTGGCACAGTTTTCTGTGCCCGCCACAAAAGTCTACACCATCACAGACGGCTCCAGTCAGCAGGAGGCAACGGTTCCGTCAGATGGTGACAGACTACATGTCTTGCCCTCTTGCTGTACTCCCAGACGGCTCTTCACCTTTCAAGTTTTGGGTCTCAAAGCTGGATACATGGCCAGAGCTAAGCCAGTATGCATTGGAGGTGCTGGCTTGCCCTGCGGCTAGTGTATTATCGGAACGCGTCTTTAGTGCTGCAGGTGGTGTACTAACTGACCGTCGCATGCGACTATCCTCCGATAACGTTGACCGGCTTACTTTCCTGAAAATGAACAAGGCCTGGATCTCGCAGGAATTTGCCACTCCTCTTCCTGATTAAATAATTAGGTCACTGTCTACGTTATCCAGGTCTCCTGTTGTGTTCATCTTTCTACCACCTGAACTTAAATTCCTGGGCTCCAACACCGCCAGTTGAGGCTCAGAAGTGCCGTCTGCACAGTCAAAACATACGACCCAGTGTTATTGGGTTTCAGTAACGTCAGCTGATCCCCAGCTGTGTAGCTGGCAATGTGTCCTGCGACCGCCACGCTGACACAACAACTGAAATGTAAGGGAACCTGTCCCCCCCCCCACCAAGGTGTTTGTTACTGAAAGAGCCACCTTGTGCAGCAGTAATGCTGCACAAGGAAAAGGTAGCTATTTTTGTTTAGCTCCTTGCACACGCAGAACTTAACACTTATAAAATGTGTCCACTGATACCGTAAAACCGTCCCGGAGGTGGGACTTTCCTTCGTAATATGACGCAGCACAGCCGTCATTCCTACCCCCTCGGCGCCGTGCCCCGGCTCCTCAGTGTTGTTTGATTCCGTCCCAGAGCCTGCGCTGTTATGTTATCCCTTGGCCAGGCACACTTAGCGCTGCCCATCTTCTGACATCATTTATGTCAGGCTGGCTGCGCCTGTGCGGCCACGCTGGCCGAGAGCCCGCCTCGCAGTGTCTTCTGATTTAATCCCACTGGGGACCTGAGATCCATGGACATGCGCAGTGCATATCTGAACCTCCACCTCTCACTCATCTCCCTACGGCTTCTTCAGACTGTGCGGTGTCAGCTGGTCCCTAATAGCATGCCACGGCCGTGACACCGCACAGTCTGAAGAAGCCGTAGGGAGGGAAGTGAGAGGCGAGGATATGCACTGCGCATGGCCATGGATCCCAGGCCCATGGTGTGATTACATTAGACGACACTGCGAGGCGGGCTCTCGGCCAGCGCGGCCGCATAGGCGCAGCCAGCCTGACACCAAATGATGTCAGAAGATGGGCAGCGCTAAGTGTGCCTGGCCAAGGGATAACATAACAGCGCAGGCTCCGGGAAGGAATCAAACAACGCTGAGGAGCCGGGGCACGGCGCCAAGGGGTAGGAATGACGGCTGTGCTGCGTCATATTACGAAGGAAAGTCCCACCTCCGGGACGGTCTCACGGTATCAGGGGACACATTTTATAAGTGTTAAGTTCTGTGTTTGCAAGGAGCATAATGAAAAGAGCCACCTTTTCCTTTTGCATCCTTTGTGCTGCACAAGCTGGCTCTTTCAGCTACAAACGCCTTGGGGGGGGGTTAAAGGTTCCCTTTAGACTTTCTCCAATCAGGCTTCGGCCTACACTGTGTTCCTCTGCTTCTCCTGCTGTCCCTGGGCTCCAACACCGCTAGTTGCCGTCCAGAAGTGCTGTCCGCACAGTCCCAACAGTCCCTCCTCTGTTATTGGGGTTCAGTAACGTCAGCTGTTCCCCTGCTGTGTGAGTGGCAATCCCTCCTATCTCCTCCACCTCCTCCTCCTCCTGTCCCTGGGCTCCAACACCGCTAGTTGTTGCCTGGTAGTGCTGTACGCACAGTCCCAACAGTCCCTCCTCTGTTATTGGGGTTCAGTAACGTCAGCTGTTCCCCAGCTGTGTGTGTGGCAATCCCTCCTATCTCCTCCACCTCCTCCTCCTCCTGTCCCTGGGCTCCAACACCGCTAGTTGCCGTCCAGAAGTGCTGTACGCACAGTCCCAACAGTCCCTCCTCTGTTATTGGGGTTCAGTAACGTCAGCTGTTCCCCAGCTGTGTGTGTGGCAATCCCTCCTATCTCCTCCACCTCCTCCTCCTCCTGTCCCTGGGCTCCAACACCGCTAGTTGCCGTCCAGAAGTGCTGTCCGCACAGTCCCAACAGTCCCTCCTCTGTTATTGGGGTTCAGTAACGTCAGCTGTTCCCCTGCTGTGTGTGTGGCAATCCCTCCTATCTCCTCCACCTCCTCCTCCTCCTCCTCCTCCTGTCCCTGGGCTCCAACACCGCTAGTTTCCGTCCAGAAGTGCTGTACGCACAGTCCCAACAGTCCCTCCTCTGTTATTGGGGTTCAGTAACGTCAGCTGTTCCCCAGCTGTGTGTGTGGCAATCCCTCCTATCTCCTCCACCTCCTCCTCCTCCTGTCCCTGGGCTCCAACACCGCTAGTTGCCGTCCAGAAGTGCTGTCCGCACAGTCCCAACAGTCCCTCCTCTGTTATTGGGGTTCAGTAACGTCAGCTGTTCCCCTGCTGTGTGTGTGGCAATCCCTCCTATCTCCTCCACCTCCTCCTCCTCCTCCTCCTGTCCCTGGGCTCCAACACCGCTAGTTTCCGTCCAGAAGTGCTGTACGCACAGTCCCAACAGTCCCTCCTCTGTTATTGGGGTTCAGTAACGTCAGCTGTTCCCCTGCTGTGTGTGTGGCAATCCCTCCTATCTCCTCCACCTCCTCCTCCTCCTCCTCCTGTCCCTGGGCTCCAACACCGCTAGTTTCCGTCCAGAAGTGCTGTACGCACAGTCCCAACAGTCCCTCCTCTGTTATTGGGGTTCAGTAACGTCAGCTGTTCCCCAGCTGTGTGTGTGGCAATCCCTCCTATCTCCTCCACCTCCTCCTCCTCCTGTCCCTGGGCTCCAACACCGCTAGTTGCCGTCCAGAAGTGCTGTCCGCACAGTCCCAACAGTCCCTCCTCTGTTATTGGGGTTCAGTAACGTCAGCTGTTCCCCTGCTGTGTGTGTGGCAATCCCTCCTATCTCCTCCACCTCCTCCTCCTCCTCCTCCTCCTGTCCCTGGGCTCCAACACCGCTAGTTGTTGCCTGGTAGTGCTGTACGCACAGTCCCAACAGTCCCTCCTCTGTTATTGGGGTTCAGAAACGTCAGCTGTTCCCCAGCTGTGTGTGTGGCAATCCCTCCTATCTCCTCCACCTGTCCCTGGGCTCCAACACCGCTAGTTGTTGCCTGGTAGTGCTGTACGCACAGTCCCAACAGTCCCTCCTCTGTTATTGGGGTTCAGTAACGTCAGCTGTTCCCCTGCTGTGTGTGTGGCAATCCCTCCTATCTCCTCCACCTCCTCCTCCTCCTCCTGTCCCTGGGCTCCAACACCGCTAGTTGCCGTCCAGAAGTGCTGTACGCACAGTCCCAACAGTCCCTCCTCTGTTATTGGGGTTCAGTAACGTCAGCTGTTCCCCAGCTGTTTGTGTGGCAATCCCTCCTATCTCCTCCACCTCCTCCTGTCCCTGGGCTCCAACACCGCTAGTTGCCGTCCAGAAGTGCTGTCCGCACAGTCCCAACAGTCCCTCCTCTGTTATTGGGGTTCAGAAACGTCAGCTGTTCCCCAGCTGTGTGTGTGGCAATCCCTCCTATCTCCTCCACCTGTCCCTGGGCTCCAACACCGCTAGTTGTTGCCTGGTAGTGCTGTACGCACAGTCCCAACAGTCCCTCCTCTGTTATTGGGGTTCAGTAACGTCAGCTGTTCCCCTGCTGTGTGTGTGGCAATCCCTCCTATCTCCTCCACCTCCTCCTCCTCCTGTCCCTGGGCTCCAACACCGCTAGTTGCCGTCCAGAAGTGCTGTCCGCACAGTCCCAACAGTCCCTCCTCTGTTATTGGGGTTCAGTAACGTCAGCTGTTCCCCTGCTGTGTGTGTGGCAATCCCTCCTATCTCCTCCTCCACCTCCTCCTCCTCCTGTCCCTGGGCTCCAACACCGCTAGTTGCTGTCCAGAAGTGCTGTCCGCACAGAGCCAAACACCTCGCCAATGTGTTAGTGGGGTTCAGCACCGCCAGCTGTTCCCCTGCTGTGTATACGGCAACGTGTACTGCGACCGCCACGCAGGCACAACAAGTTAAATTTAAGGGAACCTGTCCCCCCCCCCAGGCATTTGTTACTGAAGGAGCCACCTTGTGCAGCAGTAATGATGCAAAGGGAAAAAGTGCCTCTTTTCGTGGTGCTCCTTGCACATGCTGAACCTAACACTTATGAAATGTGTCCCCTCCTACCGTGATACCGTCCGGTTGGTGGAACTTTCCTTTGTCATGTGGCGCAGCACAGCTGTCATTCTTACCCCCTTGGCGCCGTGCGCCGCCTCCTCAGCGTTGTTTGAATCAGTCCCAGAGCCTGCGCTGTTAGGTTAGCCCTTGGCCATGCACACATTTTGCGCTGCCCGTCTTCTGACATCATTTGGTGTCAGACTGGCTTCGCCTGTGCGGCTGCGCTGGCCGAGATCCCGCCTCGCAGTGTCGTCTAATGTAATCCCACCGCGGGCCTGGGATCCATGGACATGCACAGTGCATATCTGAACCTCCGCCTCTCACTCATCTCCCTACAGCTTCTTCAGACTGTGCGGTGTCAGCTGATCCCTAATAGCATGCCACGGCCGTGACACCGCACAGTCTGAAGAAGCCGTAGGGAGGGGAGTGAGAGGCGAGGATATGCACTGCGCATGGCCACGGATCCCAGGCCCGCGGTGGGATTACATTAGACGACACTGCAAGGCGGGATCTCGGCCAGCGCAGCCGCACAGGTGCAGCCAGTCTGACACCAAATGATGTCAGAAGACGGGCAGCGCAAAATGTGTGCATGGCCAAGGGCTAACCTAACAGCGCAGGGCAGGCTCCGGGACTGATTCAAACAACGCTGAGGAGGCGGCGCACGGCGCCAAGGGGGTAAGAATGACGGCTGTGCTGCGTCACATGACAAAGGAAAGTTCCACCAACCGGACGGTATCACGGTAGGAGGGGACACATTTCATAAGTGTTAGGTTCAGCATGTGCAAGAACCATAATTAAAAGAGCTAAGTTTACCTTTTCCAGCATTAGTGCTGTACACGATGGCTCTTTCAGCTACAAACGCCTGGGGGGGGGGGGGGGGGTTAAAGGTTCCCTTTCAACTTGCTCCAGTGCAGGCTTCGGCCTACACTCTGCTCCTCCCGCAGATCCTGGGCTCTAATGCCGCCAGTTGGTGCCCCGAAGTGCTGGCTGCACAGAGAAAAACACCTCGCCAATGTGTCAGTGGGGTTCAGCACCGCCAGCTGTTCCCCTGCTGTGTAGCCGGCAACGTGTCCTGCAACAGCCACGCAGACACAAAGCTGCCGCCAGTGCAGGCTTCGGCCTACACTCTGCTCCCTCTCCTCCTGCTGCTGACCCTGGGCTCTAACACCGCCAGTTGGTGCCCGGTACTGCTAGCTGCACAGAGAAAAACACCAGCCAATGTGTCAGTGGGGTTCAGCAACGCCAGCTGTTCCCCTGCTGTGTAGCCGGCATCGTGTCCTGCAAAAGCCACGCAGACACAAGAACTGAAATTGAAGGGAACCTGTCCCCCCTCCCCCAGGTGTTTGTGTGTTTTACAGCCACCTTGTACAGCAGTAATGCTGCATGTGTGCAAGGTGGCTCATAAACTTATTCTCCTTGCACACGTGGAATGGAACACGTCTACAATGTGTCCCCTGAGACCAATAAAACGTCCCTGAGGTGTGACTTTCCTTTGTAATGACACGCAGCAACCCCCTTGGTAGCGCTGCCCGTCTTCTCACATCATTGTTTGGCTGGCTGCGCCTCTGCGGCAGCCCTGCCCGACACAACGCCCCTCGGTGTCTTATTTATTTTGACTGCGAGGGTGTGATTGACGGGCATGAGCAGTGCATATCTTCGCCTGTTGTCACTCATCTCCTTCCGCCTTCTTCAGACTGTGCGGCTTCATGGCCGTGGCATGCGATAAGGGATCAGCTGACGCCGCACAGTCTGTAGCAGGTGTAAGGACCCGAGCGAGAGGCGAACATATGTACTGCGCCAGGCCATGAATCCCAGCCCCGCAGTGTGAAACACTGTAAAGGCACTGCGGGGCTGGGATTCATGGTCATCGAGAACCGCACCGGCCGACATGAAATGATGTCAGGAGACGGGCAGCGCTAACAGCGCAAGGCCAAGGGATAACACGACAGCGCAGACTCCTGTACAGCAAATAACGCTCAGGAGGCTGCGCCCAGCACCAAGGTGGGATTCTTGACATCTGTGCTGCGTCTCATTACGAAGGGAACTCCCGCCTCCAACACAGTTTGACTGTATAAAGGGCTAAATGTTATACGTGTTTCATTCAGCGTGTGCAAGGAGAAAAATTAAAAGAGCAACCTTTGACTTGTGCAGCACTACTGCTGCATAAGCTGTGGCTCTTCTGGTTTGTAACACCTGAGGGGGGGTTAAAGGATACCTTTGAAATTGGTTCAGTTAGGCTTCGGCCTACACTCCGCTCCTTCTCCTCCTCCTGTTTACCCTGGGCTCTAACACCGCCAGTTGGGGCCCAGATGTGCTGGCTGCACAGAGCCAAACACCTCGCCAATGTGTCAGTGGGGTTCAGCACCGCCAGCTGTTCCCCTGCTGTGTAGCCGGCAACGTGTCCTGCAACAGCCACGCAGACACAACAGACCCAAAGCTGCCGCCAGTGCAGGCTTCGGCCTACACTCCGCTCCCTCTCCTCCTCCTGCTGACCCTGGGCTCTAACACCGCCAGTTGGTGCCCGGTACTGCTAGCTGCACAGAGAAAAACACCAGCCAATGTGTCAGTGGGGTTCAGCACCGCCAGCTGTTCCCCTGCTGTGTAGCCGGCAACGTGTCCTGCAACAGCCACGCAGACACAAGAACTGAAATTGAAGGGAACCTGTCCCCCCTCCCCCAGGCGTTTGTATGTTTTCCAGCCACCTTGTACAGCAGTAATGCTGCATGTGTGCAAGGTGGCTCATAAACTTATTCTCCTCGCACATGTGGAACTGAACACGTCTAAAATGTGTCCTCTGTGTGACCATTTAACCGTCCCGGAGGTGTGACTTTCCTTTGTAATGACACGCTGCAACCCCCTTGGTAGCGCTGCCCGTCTTCTGGCATCATTGTTTGGCTGCCTGCGCCTCTGCGGCCGCCTTGCCCCACACAACGCCCCTCGGTGTCTTATTTATTTGGACTGCGAGGGTGTGATTGACGGGCATGAACGGTGCATTTCTTCGCCTGTCCCTCATCTCCTTCCGCCTTCTTCGGACTGTGCGTCTTCATGGCCGTGGCATGCGATAAGGGATCAGCTGACGCCGCATAGTCTGAAGCGGGTGTAAGAACCCGAGCCAGAGGCGAACATATGTACTGCGCCAGGCCATGAATCCCAGCCCAGCAGTGTTTTAACAATGTTAAGACACTGCGGGGCTGGGATTCATGGTCATCGCAAACCGCACCGGCCGACATGAAATGATGTCAGAGGACGGGCAGCGCTAACAGCGCAAGGCCAAGGGATAACACGACAGCGCAGACTCCTGTACAGCAAATAACAACGCTCAGGAGGCTGCGCCCAGCACCAAGGTGGGATTCTTGACATCTGTGCTGCGTCTCATTACGAAGGGAACTCCCGCCTCCAACACAGTTTGACTGTATAAAGGGCTAAATGTTATACGTGTTTCATTCAGCGTGTGCAAGGAGAAAAATTAAAAGAGCAACCTTTGACTTGTGCAGCACTACTGCTGCATAAGCTGTGGCTCTTCTAGTTTGTAACACCTGAGGGGGGGTTAAAGGTTACCTTTGAAATTGGTTCAATTAGGCTTCGGCCTACACTCCGCTCCCTTTCCTCCTCCTGCTGACCCTGGGCTCTAACACCGCCAGTTGGGGCCCAGATGTGCTGGCTGCACAGAGCCAAACACCTCGCCAATGTGTCAGTGGGGTTCAGCACCGCCAGCTGTTCCCCTGCTGTGTAGCCGGCAACGTGTCCTGCAACAGCCACGCAGACACAACAGACCCAAAGCTGCCGCCAGTGCAGGCTTCGGCCTACACTCCGCTCCCTCTCCTCCTCCTGCTGACCCTGGGCTCTAACACCGCCAGTTGGTGCCCGGTACTGCTAGCTGCACAGAGAAAAACACCAGCCAATGTGTCAGTGGGGTTCAGCACCACCAGCTGTTCCCCTGCTGTGTAGCTGGCAACGTATCCTGCAACAGCCACGCAGACACAAGAACTGAAATTGAAGGGAACCTGTCCCCCCTCCCCCAGGCGTTTGTATGTTTTCCAGCCACCTTGTACAGCAGTAATGCTGCATGTGTGCAAGGTGGCTCATAAACTTATTCTCCTCGCACATGTGGAACTGAACACGTCTAAAATGTGTCCTCTGTGTGACCATTTAACTGTCCCGGAGGTGTGACTTTCCTTTGTAATGACACGCTGCAACCCCCTTGGTAGCGCTACCCGTCTTCTGGCATCATTGTTTGGCTGCCTGCGCCTCTGCGGCCACCTTGCCCCACACAACGCCCCTCGGTGTCTTATTTATTTGGACTGCGAGGGTGTGATTGACGGGCATGAACGGTGCATTTCTTCGCCTGTCCCTCATCTCCTTCCGCCTTCTTCGGAGTGTGCGTCTTCATGGCCGTGGCATGCGATAAGGGATCAGCTGTCGCCGCATAGTCTGAAGCGGGTGTAAGAACCCGAGCCAGAGGCGAACATATGTACTGCGCCAGGCCATGAATCCCAGCCCAGCAGTGTTTTAACAATGTTAAGACACTGCGGGGCTGGGATTCATGGTCATCGCAAACCGCACCGGCCGACATGAAATGATGTCAGAGGACGGGCAGCGCTAACAGCGCAAGGCCAAGGGATAACACGACAGTGCAGACTCCTGTACAGCAAATAACAACGCTCAGGAGGCTGCGCCCAGCACCAAGGTGGGATTCTTGACATCTGTGCTGCGTCTCATTACGAAGGGAACTCTCGCCTCCAACACAGTTTGACTGTATAAAGGGCTAAATGTTATACGTGTTTCATTCAGCGTGTGCAAGGAGAAAAATTAAAAGAGCAACCTTTGACTTGTGCAGCACTACTGCTGCATAAGCTGTGGCTCTTCTGGTTTGTAACACCTGAGGGGGGGTTAAAGGATACCTTTGAAATTGGTTCAGTTAGGCTTCGGCCTACACTCCGCTCCTTCTCCTCCTCCTGTTTACCCTGGGCTCTAACACCGCCAGTTGGGGCCCAGATGTGCTGGCTGCACAGAGCCAAACACCTCGCCAATGTGTCAGTGGGGTTCAGCACCGCCAGCTGTTCCCCTGCTGTGTAGCCGGCAACGTGTCCTGCAACAGCCACGCAGACACAACAGACCCAAAGCTGCCGCCAGTGCAGGCTTCGGCCTACACTCTGCTCCTCCTGCTGACCCTTTGCTCCAACACTGCTAGTTGGGGCTCTAGGAAGACAAGCTTGAATAGGTCCCCATCCTGGTTCCAGCACCGTCAGCTGGTTCCGGGCAGAGCCTTTGGCTTAGGTGCCTCCTTCTGGGTATCCGAGTTCCACCAACGTCAGGTGGTCCTTGGTAGTGCTTTCAGGCACGGGTACCTCCTGCTTAGTAACCGGGTTCCAGTAACGTCAGCTGGTCCTCGGTAGTTCCATTGGCTCTTGGACCTTCGGCTACCCATCCGGGTTCCAGCACCGTCAGCTGGTTCTCGGCAGTGTCTTTTGCTCTTGTACCTTCTGCTCCCCATCCTGGTTCCAGTACCGTCAGCTGGTTCCGGGCAGAGCCTTTGGCTTAGGTGCCTCCCTCTGGGTATCCGAGTTCCACCAACGTCAGGTGGTCCTTGGTAGTGCTTTCAGGCACGGGTACCTCCTGCTTAGTAACCGGGTTCCAGTAACGTCAGCTGGTCCTCGGTAGTTCCATTGGCTCTTGGACCTTCGGCTACCCATCCGGGTTCCAGCACCGTCAGCTGGTTCTCGGCAGTGTCTTTTGCTCTTGTACCTTCTGCTCCCCATCCTGGTTCCAGTACCGTCAGCTGGTTCCGGGCAGAGCCTTTGGCTTAGGTGCCTCCCTCTGGGTATCCGAGTTCCACCAACGTCAGGTGGTCCTTGGTAGTGCTTTCAGGCACGGGTACCTCCTGCTTAGTAACCGGGTTCCAGTAACGTCAGCTGGTCCTCGGTAGTTCCATTGGCTCTTGGACCTTCGGGTAGCCATCCGAGTTCCAGTTCCATCAGCTGTTTCTCTGCATTTTCTCAGCCTTCTTGTACCTTCTGCTACATTTCCAAGTTCAAGACCCTAAAGACGATGACCCGGAAGACCACCCCTAAGATGATGACGACACCAGAGACGACAACCACCGAGATGACGACGACCCTGGAGACGATGACCCTGAAGACGACCCCGATGACGACGACCCCGGAGACGACGACCATGGAAACGACGACGACCTGGAAGACCGAGAAGCAGAAGAACAAGAGGCTGCAGAACAAAGAGCAGAAGAACATTAAGCATAAGACTAAATATCAGAGCAAAAGATATTATCTAAATTATAAGCAGAAGAAGACTAAGCAGTGTATGGGGGTGAGTCCGTTCCTCCTCGTGGTGCCCCTGGATAAAGCCTGATGCTGCAGGCCAAACTGAACGCGGACAAATGTAACTCTTTTGTGACAGGCAGAACGGAAGGTGTAATCTTCAAACTTTTTAAGATAACAACTACGGGAATGCCTGTCACAAATAAGAATATGATGAAGAAGTTGAATACGAAGAAGATAATAGTTAAATAAAAAGAATATGAACAATGTAAGAAAAAAAATAATAGGTAGAAGATGAAGAAGAAGATGAATAAGGTGAAGAAGTTGATGTCAAGGAAGCTGATGATGAGGATAATGAAGAAGAAAGTGTGGGAGAAGTAAAAAAGAAGGTGAAGGGCGTGGAAGTAGTGAAACATCAATATCTGGCAAAATAAATAAAAAATTAACATAGTAAAAATCTTTCTAACGCCGAACGTCATAAAAAAATATAACAATCCTGCTATTCTATTTGATTGGGCTAAACCTCTGTGCCTTTAATGTCTCCGCCACTTCCCCCAATACATCCTACATTACTCTTAGCCGTTTTCCTTCATGTAGAATTAACCTACAAGGAAAGAAAGGGTTTATTTTAATTCCGATATTTTCGTCCCATTGACTTGCATTGGGATCGGGTATCGGTATCGGATTAGATCCGATACTTTGACGGTATCGGCCGATACTTTCCGATACCGATACTTTCCGATATCGGAAGGTATCGCTCAACACTATTGATGACCATTCAATATAATAATCAGGAATAGAGATGAGCGAACCTTTCTAGGTTTGGCTCGGTTAGATTCACCAAATGTTTGGACGTTCGCCGAACATGTTCGCCGAACATACCTGAACCCCATTAAACTCAGGCCAAACTAAACGTATACACAACACCTTAAGGGGTGACAACAAGCTTCCCAAACAGCTAAAATTAAGAACTGACACCATGAAAAGTGGTATTAATTGACCCACAGTATAAAATTTAGAATGGCACAGCAATAGACCATGCATGTTGTTTCAGGGTCTGGGTCAGCATTTAGAGCGAGTAACTGAAGTTTAACTTAAAGGGCCACTGTCACCCCCCTCCAGCCGTTATAAACTAAAAGAGCCACCTTGTGCAGCAGTAATGCTGCATTCTAACAAGGTGGCTCTTTTAGTTTTAGGTTCAAGTATACCCCAAATAAAGCGTTTTTATACTTAGCCACAATTCCTGTCTCTAGCCAGGTAGGCGGGTCCTCACTCCCCAGCTTGGCCAGCTCCTCTGCCGTCACTCCAATCTTACTGCGTTTTCGGCGCCGCCCCCTCAGCGCTGTTATCTTTTCAAAACCGGCACCTGCGCTGTGTACTGGTGTCCTGCGCAGACGCAGTAAGCTCTGGCCGTTTGATGTCCCAGCCAGGCTTGCACACTGCGCCTGCGTGGGCATTGCGGCCGCCGGCCAGCCACCGTTGGAATCCCCGGAAAAAGTCTTCTTATCAGTATATATTTATGTTTCACCTATACAGAATATTCCGTGTAATGGCTGATACCAGAGAACAAAAGACATCCACAGAACACCAGGATGGATCTGCTGCACAGCAAATAGCTGTAGGACCTGCGGTGATGTCACTGCCATGTGATTGCCCTAATCACATGGCAGTGACATCATCGCAGGTCCTACAGCTATTTGCTGTGCAGCAGATCCATCCTGGTGTTCTGTGGATGTCTTTTGTTCTCTGGTATCAGCCATTACACGGAATATTCTGTATAGGTGGAACCTTTGCAATCCCCACCCCGCACTGTGCATAATGCATAACACAGTGCGGGGCAGGGATTCCAAAGGTGGCTGGCCGCAATGCCCGCGCAGGCGCAGTGTGCAAGCCTGGCAGGGACGTCAGAGGGCCAGAGCTTACTGCGTCTGCGCAGGACACCAGTACACAGCGCAGGCGCCGGTTTTGAAACGATAACAGAGCTGAGGGGGCGGCACCGAAAGCGCAGGAAGATTGGAGTGACGGCAGAGGAGCTGGCCAAGCTGGGAAGTGAGGACCCGCCTCCCTGGCTAGAGACAGGAATTGTGGCTAAGTATAAAAACGCTTTATTTGGGGTATACTTGAACCTAAAACTAAAAGAGCCACCTTGTTAGAATGCAGCATCACTGCTGCACAAGGTGGCTCTTTTAGTTTATAACGGCTGGAGGGGGGTGACAGTGGCCCTTTAAGACATAGTGGCTAAGGGAGCAGTGTAAGCCTTTTTGCTGTGAGCCCTGATACCTCATGCAACAGCTCCATTTTTTTTCCCCAGCCAGACTCAGGTGGCACAAATATTCCCTTGGTAGAGCATTAATGTTAGAAAAATGTAAAGATAGTAACACTGGTAGTTGACCTAAAGTAAGTGTAGGCCTGACAATCTGGGAGAATACTGCAACAGGCACCTCACAGGAAGGAGACTCCACTTGTAGTACAAATACTTCCCAAAATCAGGGGCAGACAACAGGAAACGTGGCATCAATTTACATACAGTAGAAATTTGATAATGGCACAGCAGAAGTCAACCATGTACCATGAATGAGGTATTAGGGTCTGGGTCAGCATTTAGAACTTTGAATTGAAGCTTCAGTTAAGACGTGGTGGCTAAGGGAGCTGTGTAAGCCTTCTTATCTGGGAACCCTGATACCCCTTGCATCACCTCCAATTTTTTTTTCAGCCACACTCAGATGGTACAACCATCAGTTTCATGCAGTACTATAGGTAAAAAAAACTGTAAAGAAAGTAGCACTGGTAGTTGACTGAAAGTGAGTGCAGGCCTGCCTGTCTGGGAGCAATACTGCAGGAAACCCACCAGATGGAATATCCACATTTAAAAAAAAATAAGTGTCACACACCAATAAAGTGGCATCAATTTCCACAGAGTACAAACAGTACAAAAGGAATCTGACACACCTTCCACCACAGGCAGCCCACCAGATGGAGACCCAACTTGGAGTCTCCACATTTCAAAAAATTGCTTGTAACATCATCAGCACTAGCAACAGCAGGCACAGAAGACACCACAAAGATGGCACAGACTGCAATAGTGCGAGATCAGTAAATGCGAAATAGTAAAAATTACACCATCGCCTAGTCTGCCCAGTCTGCAACTGGGGTGCAAAAGTCATGGGAGATCCATGACTTGTTCATTTTGAAGAAAGCTAGGTGGTCTACACTTTCTGTGGACAAGCTGATGCACTTATCCTTCAGGACACCTTCAGCAGTGACATATTGTGCTTTATGATAGTGGTAAAATTTGTTCAAAAAGACTTGCGATAACTTGTGAAAAAATCAGAAATTTAGAGAAAATTCGGCAATTTTCAAAATTTTTAATTCATATGCCTTTAACCCCTTCCTGACATCAGACGTACTATCCCGTCGAGGTGGGGTGGGCCCGTATGACCGCCGACGGGATAGTACGTCATCACCGATCAGCGGCGCTCACGGGGGGAGCGCAGCCGATCGCGGCCGGGTGTCAGCTGCATATCGCAGCTGACATCCGGCACTATGTGCCAGGAGCGGTCATGGACCGCCCCCGGCACATTAACCCCCGGCACACCGCGATCAAACATGATCGCAGTGTACCGGCGGTATAGGGAAGCATCGCGCAGGGAGGGGGCTCCCTGCGGGCTTCCCTGAGACCCCCGGAGCAACGCGATGTGATCGCGTTGCTGCGAGGGTCTCCTACCTCCTTCCTGGCTGCAGGTCCCGGATCCAAGATGGCCGCGGCATCCGGGTCCTGCAGGGAGGGAGGTGGCTTACCGAGTGCCTGCTCAGAGCAGACACTTGGTAAGCCTGCAGCCCTGCACAGCAGATCGTCGATCTGGCAGAGTGCTGTGCACACTGCCAGATCAATGATCTGTGATGTCCCCCCCTGGGACAAAGTAAAAAAGTAAAAAAAAATTTTTTCCACATGTGTAAAAAAAAAAAAAAAATTCCTAAATAAATAATAAAAAAAATATATATATTATTCCCATAAATACATTTCTTTATCTAAATAAAAAAAACAAAACAATAAAAGTACACATATTTAGTATCGCCGCGTCCGTAACGACCCAACCTATAAAACTGCCCCACTAGTTAACCCCTTCAGTAAACACCGTAAGAAAAAAAAAAAAAAAACGAGGCAAAAAACAACGCTTTATTACCATACCGCCGAACAAAAAGTGGAATAACACGCGATCAAAAAGACTGATATAAATATCCATGGTACCGCTGAAAACGTCATCTTGTCCTGCAAAAAACAAGCCGCCATACAGCATCATCAGCAAAAAAATAAAAAAGTTATAGTCCTGAGAATAAAGCGATACCAAAATAATTATTTTTTCTATATTTTAGTTTTTATCGTATAAAAGCGCCAAAACATAAAAAAATGATATAAATGAGGTATCGCTGTAATCGTACTGATCCGAAGAATAAAACTGCTTTATCAATTTTACCAAACGCGGAACGGTATAAACGCCTCCCCCAAAAGAAATTCATGAATAGCTGGTTTTTGGTCATTCTGCCTCACAAAAATCGGAATAAAAAGCGATCAAAAATGGTCACGTGTCCGAAAATGTTACCAATAAAAACGTCAACTCGTCCCGCAAAAAACAAGACCTCACATGACTCTGTGGAGCAAAATGTGGAAAAATTATAGGTCTCAAAATGTGGAGACGCAAAAACTTTTTTGCTATAAAAAGCGTCGCTGGTTTCACACTTGCGTTTTTGTCTGCAGCGTTTTTTGCACAAAAAAACGCATGCGTTTTTTCCCTATATTTAACATTGAAAACGCATGCGGTTTTTTTGTACGCGTTTGGTCGCGTTTTTTTCTGCATGCGTTCATTTTCAGAAATACAACCTGCAGTATTTTCTTGCGTTTTTAAGCACATGCGTTTGTTTGCGTTAAAAACGCATGCATTTTTATCGAAAAAAAACAGAAAACACACTGAAAAGCCACCCACCACCATCAAGGTGATAAAGGGATCCAAACCCTAACCCTAACTCTACCCCTAACCTCACCCCTAACCGTTTAATGAACATTTTCTGACAGTCATAGTGCCACGTATTTCAGTGCCACGTATTTCAGTGCCACGTATTTCAGTGCCACGTGTTTCAGTGCCACGTGTTTCAGTGCCACGTATCACGTATTTCAGTGCCACGTATCACGTATTTCAGTGCCACGTATCACGTATTTCAGTGCCACATATTTTAGTACCACGTATTTCAGTTGCACGTATTTCAGTGCCACGTATTTCAGTGCCACGTATTTCAGTGCCACGTATTTCAGTGCCACGTATTTCAGTGCCACGTATTTCAGTGCCACGTGTTTCAGTGCCATGTATTTAAGTGCCACGTATCACATATTTCAGTGCCACGTATTTCAGTGCCACGTATTTCAGTGCCACGTATTTCAGTGCCACGTATTTCAGTGCCACGTATTTAAGTGCCACGTATCACATATTTCAGTGCCACGTATTTAAGTGCCACGTATTTCAGTGCCACGTATTTCAGTGCCACGTATTTCAGTGCTACGTATTTCAGTGCCACGTATTTCAGTGCCACGTATCACGTATTTCAGTGCCACGTGTTTCAGTGCCACGTATTTAAGTGCCACGTATCACGTATTTCAGTGCCACGTATTTCAGTGCCACGTATTTCAGTGCCACGTATTTCAGTGCCACGTATTTCAGTCACGTTTAGGGTTAGGGTTAGGGGTAGGGTTAGGGCTAGGGTTGGAGGTAAAGTTAGGGTTGGGGCTAAAGTTAGGGTTGGGGCTAAAGTTAGGGTTAGGGTTTGGATTACATTTACGTTTGGATTAGGGTTGGGATTAGAATTATGGGTGTGTCAGGGCTAGGGGTGTGGTTAGGGTTACCGTTGGGATTAGGGTTAGGGGTGTGTTTGGGTTAGGGTTTCAGGTAGAATTGGGGAGTTTCCACTGTCCAGGCACATCAGGGGCTCTCCAAGCGCGACATGGCGTCCAATCTCAATTCCAGCCAATTCTGCGTTGAAAAAGTAAAACAGTGGTCCTTCCCTTCCGAGCTCTCCCGTGCGCCCAAAAAGGGGTTTACCCCAACATATGTGTTATCAGCGTACTCGGGACAAATTGAACAACAACTTCTGGGGTCCAAGTTCTCTTGTTATCCTTAGGAAAATAAAAATTTGGGGGGCTAAAAATCATTTTTGTGGGAAAAAAAAAGATGTTTTATTTTCACGGCTCTGCGTTATAAACTGTAGTGAAGCACTTGGGGGTTCAAAGTTCTCACAACACATCTAGATAAGTTCCTTGGGAGGTCTAGTTTCCAATATGGGGTCACTTGTGGGGGGTTTGTACTGTTTGGGTACATCAGGGGCTCTGCAAATGCAACGTGACGCCTGCAGACCAATCCATTTAAGGCTGCATTCCAAATGGCGCTCCTTCCCTTCCGAGCTCTGTCATGCACCCAAACAGTGGTTCCCCCCAACATATGGGGTATCAGCGTACTCAGGACAAATTGGACAACAACTTTTGGGGTCTAATTTATCCTGTTACCCTTGTGAAAATACAAAACTGGGGGCTAAAAAATCATTTTTGTGAAAAAAAATAAAAATTATTTTCACGGCTCTGCGTTATAATCTGTAGTGAAACACTTGGGGGTTCAAAGCTCTCAAAACACATCTAGATAAGTTCCTTAGGGGGTCTACTTTCCAAAATGGTGTCACTTGTAGGGAGTTTCAATGTTTAGGCACATCAGGGGCTCTCCAAACGCAACATGGCGTCCCATCTCAATTCCAGTCAATTTTGCATTGAAAAGTCAAATGGCGCTCCTTCCCTTCCAAGCTCTGCCATGCGCCCAAACAATGGTTTACACCCACATATGGGGTATCATCGTACTCAGGACAAATTGCACAACATTTTTTGGGGTCCAATTTCTTCTCTTACCCTTGGGAAAATAAAAAATTGGGGGCAAAAAGATCATTTTTGTGAAAAAATATGATTTTTTATTTTTACGGCTCTGCATTATAAACTTCTGTGAAGCACTTGGTGGGTCAAAGTGCTCACCACACATCAAGATAAGTTCCTTAGGGGGTCTACTTTCCAAAATGGTGTCACTTGTAGGGGGTGTCAGTGTTTAGGCACATCAGGGGCTCTCCAAACGCAACATGGCGTCCCATCTCAATTCCAGTCAATTTTGCATTGAAAAGTCAAATGGCGCTCCTTTCCTTCCGAGCTCTGCCATACGCCCAAACAGTGGTTTACCCTCACATATGGGGTATCAGCGTACTCAGGACAAATTGTACAACAACTTTGGGGGTCCATTTTCTCCTGTTACCCTTGGTAAAATAAAACAAATTGGAGCTGAAATAAATTGTGTGTGAAAAAAAGTTAAATGTTCATTTTTATTTAAACATTCCAAAAATTCCTGTGAAACACCTGAAGGGTTAATAAACTTCTTGAATGTGGTTTTGAGCACCTTGAGGGGTGCAGTTTTTAGAATGGTGTCACACTTGAGTATTTTCTATCATATAGACCCCTCAAAATGACTTCAAATGAGATGTGGTCCCTAAAAAAAAATGGTGTTGTAAAAATGAGAAATTGCTGGTCAACTTTTAACCCTTATAACTCCGTCACAAAAAAAAATTTTGGTTCCAAAATTGTACTGATGTAAAGTAGACATGTGGGAAATGTTACTTATTAAGTATTTTGCGTGACATATGTCTGTGATTTAAGGGCAAAAAAATTCAAAGTTGGAAAATTGCAAAATTTTCTAAATTTTCGCCAAATTTCCATTTTTTTCACAAATAAACGCAAGTTATATCGAATAAATTTTACCACTAACATGAAGTACAATATGTCACGAGAAAACAATGTCAGAATCGCCAAGATCCGTCAAAGCGTTCCAGAGTTATAGCCTCATAAAGGGACAGTGGTCAGAATTGTAAAAATTGGCCCGGTCATTAACGTGCAAACCACCCTTGGGGGTGAAGGGGTTAAAATAGAAAGTTATGTTACTGACAATAGTTAATAAATAACTTACCATATGTCTACATTACATCTGTATCATTTATGAAACATAACTTTTTTTTGTTAGGACATTTAGAAGGGTTAAACCTTGATCATCAATTTTTTCATTTTTCCAACAAAATTTACAAAACCATTATATCTAGGGATCACATTTTAAGTGAATTTGGGGGTCTATATAGAAAATACCCATAAATAACACCATTCTAAAAACTGGACCCCTCAAAGTCCTCAAAACCACATTAAAAAAGTTTATTAACTCTTCGGGTGCTTCACAGAAATTAATGCAATGTGGAAGGAAAAAAATGAACCTTTTGCTTTTTTCATAATTTTAATTTAGCCCTAATTTTTTTATTTTCACAAGTGTAACAGGAGAAAATGAAACTTGAAATTTGTTGTGAAATTTCTCCTGAGTACGACCATACCACATATGTCTGACATGCCTCAGAATTAGTGTTGAGCATTCCGATACCGCAAGTATCGGGTATCGGCCGATACTTGCGGTATCGGAATTCCGATACCGAGATCCGATACTTTTGTGGTATCAGGAATCGGAATCGGAAGTTCCCAGTGTATGGTTCCCAGGGTCTGAAGGAGAGGAAACTCTCCTTCAGGCCCTGGGATCCATATCCATGTAAAAAATAAAGAATTAAAATAAAAAATAGGGATATACTCACCCTCTGACGCGCCCTGGTAGTAACCGGCAGCCTGCTTTGCTTAAAATGAGCGCGTTCAGCACCTTCCATGACGTCATGGCTTCTGATTGGTCGCGTGCCGCTCATGTGACCGCCACGCGACCAATCACAAGCCGCGACGTCATCCTCAGGTCCTAAATTCCCTTCTAGGAATTTAGGACCTGAGGGATGACGTCAGGGCTTCTGATTGGTCGCGTGGCAGTCACATGAGCGGCACGCGACCAATCAGAAGCCGTGACGTCAAGGAAGGTACTGAACGCGCTCATTTTAAGCAAAGAAGGCTGCCGGTTCACAGCGGTAAGGTCCAGGCTGCGTCGGAGAGGTGAGTATATCAATATTTTTTATTTTAATTCTTTATTTTACACATTCATATGGATCCCAGGGCCTGAAGGAGAGTTTCCTCTCCTTCAGACCCTGGGAACCATCAGGATGCCTTCCAATACTTGAGTCCCATTGACTTGTATTGGTATCGGGTATCGGTATCGGCGAGATCCGATACTTTGCCGGTATCGGCCGATACTTTCCGATACCGATACTTTCAAGTATCGGACGGTATCGCTCAACACTACTCAGAATTGAAGCAGCACTGTTTGACTTTTGGAACGCAAAAATGGCTGGAATCTGATATGGCTAAATAGTGTAAACATTTTGGAAACTAGACCCATCAAGGAATGCATCTAGAAGTGTGGTGAGAACCTTGAAAGCCAAATCACATTTGCCCCACAAAAATGTTGTTTTAGCCCCCAATAACCAGAGAAAATAGCACATAAAATTTGTTCAATTTCTCATGAGTACAAAGATACCCATTATGTTGGGAAAACAACTGTTTGGGTGCACAACAGGGCTCAGAAAGGAAGGAGTGACGTTTTGGGCCACAGACTTTGATGGACTGGTATGTGGGTGTCATGGAGAGCCATTGATGTGCTTAAACAGTGGAACCCCCACAATTGACCCCATTGTGGAAACTAGACACCTCAAGGAATTTATCTAGATGTGTGGTGAGCGCCTTGAATCCACAGGTGCTTCACAGAATTTTACATGATTGAACTGTGTAAATGAAAATAAATTATTTTCCTCACAAAATTTTGTTTTATCCCCAAACTCTTTCATTGTCATAAGGATAGATGGAGAATATGGACCACAAAATTTCTCCTGAGTACTCCGACACTCCATTTGTGGTTTAAAACTACTTTTGAGGCCCGGTGCAAAGCTCAGAAGTGAAGAAGCGCCATATTGAAGTTCAGATTTTTCTGGAATGGTTTGAGGGTGCCATGTCACATTGGCAGAGCTCCTGAGGTGCCAGAACAACATAAACGTACCCATAAGTGACATCATTTTACAAACTACATCCCCCAATGAATTTATCTAGGGGTGCAGAGAGCATGTTGACACAACATATGCCTCACAGAATTTTATACCATGAAGAAAGAATAATTACATTTTTACCACTAAAATGTTGTTTTGGCCTCAAGTTTTTACAGTTTCTTAGGGCTAGTAGGAAAAAGTTTTCGCCCTCCCATATACTAATATGCCACAAACAGTAAGTTGATATCACGAACCATTCCCATTTTATTTAGGTGTATCCATATACATGGCCCACCCTGTAGATAAATTCATTGAGGGGTGTAGTTTCCAAAATGGGGTTACTTGAGGGGGGTTGTCCACTGTTTAGACACATCAGGGGCTCATCAAACATGACATGACACCAGCACAAAATTCCATCAAAGTCTGATTTCCAAAGCGTCACTCCTTCCTGTCTGAGCCCTGCCGTGCGCCCAAACAGTAGTTTGCCCTCAACATATGGGGTGTCAGCATACTCAGGAGACATTGCACAACAAATTACTATGACCACCATGCTGCCGTCCCCCCTTGTATACTATAGCCGCCACGGCGTCCCCCCTTTATACTGTATACTATGACCACCATGCTGTCCCCCTTATATACTATGACCACCACGTTATCCCCCTTCATATGCTATGACCACCACGCCACCCCCATTGTATAATATGAGCATCACGCCATCCCCTTATGA
The DNA here is from genome assembly GCF_051348905.1 of Ranitomeya variabilis. Lineage (NCBI taxonomy): Eukaryota > Metazoa > Chordata > Amphibia > Anura > Dendrobatidae > Ranitomeya > Ranitomeya variabilis. The sequence continues at coordinate 444,327,693 of NC_135232.1, read as the reverse complement.
ATTTTAACCATAGCACCCTCACTTATGAACTACGATCTCCACACCGTCCCCACATACTGTGTCTTCTTTTTGTTAGTTTCTCCATACTGAGCACATTTCGACATACTGAACCCCAAATGCTACTACTACATACTGAGCCTACCCCACGCTGCCCCTTTTTTCATAGTGATACCCACTCCACTCTGTCCCTTCTGAACAGTGATCCCACCCCACACTGCCCCCTTTTCCATAGTGCTCCCATCAAATGCTGCCCCCTTTTCCATAATGAACTCACGCTGTCCCTTCTGCACAGTGATACCACCCCACGCTGCCCGTTTTTACATAGACATCCCATCCCACGCTGCCTCTTCATAATGATGCCACGCTGCCCCTTTTTCAGTCACCCCACCCCACGCTGACCCCTTTTCCATAGACATTCCACCCCACGCTGACCAATTGTCCTTAGTGGTCCCACACCATGCTGAACCCTTTTTCATAGTCATCCCACCCCACACTGACCCCTTTCTCAGAGACATTCTACCCCATGCTTCCCCCTTTTTCAGAGACATCCCACTCCAAACTGACCCCTGATTGAAAGACATCCCACCTCACCTGTCTCCTTTTTTCAGAGACATTCGACCCCAAGCGGCCTTTTTTTCAGAGACCTCTTACCCCACGTGGCCCTCTTTTTCAGAGACTTCAGACTTCATGCTATTTCAGAGACTTCCAACCCCTTGTTTTTCAGAGACATCCCACCCTAGGCTGCCCCCTGTATCTTTGATCCAATGAGTGCTTACCTGCAAGGGCATAACTACAACAGGTGCAGGGGTTACAATCGCACCTGGGCCCTGGAGCCTAAGGGGCCCTAAAAGTCCCTTTGGCCTATAGAAAAATACTATTGCTATTAAAGATTTAAAATATTTGGAGGCCCGTTGGAGCTTTCACATCGAGGCCAATGAGTTTCAAGTTATGCCACTGCTTACCTGGTCCCCGCGCCGGCAGCGGCTCCTCTGTGGTGGTCTGTAGTGACGTCGGCAGAGTGCTGAGGTTATCTCATCGCACTGCCGACACATCAGTTGCGTGTGTGCGCCACCTCACGATGGGGTCACAGAGCTGATTGGAGCTCCACTGACCCCGGGAGTGCCAGCGTGCACAGATGTTCATTTGTTTCAGTGTCTTAAAGACATTAATGCAAATAAATACACGGACACCTCCCCCTTCCACAAAGATTTCAGTTTTCTCATGGAGTCTGGGGAGGGAAGATTTAAAAAAACAAATTTAAATCTTGAGCCTAGTGCCAGCCCCCGCGATCCGCTGTCCTAGGCACTGACCCTCCGGTGCCTCATGATAAATACTGGCCTGTATGTGAGTCTATTCTATTTATTTCACACACTGCTGGACTCACCAGGTCACGGTATGAGCAAACAGAAAGACTGCAAGAAGAGGACAGAATAGAGAGAGGCAGACCTGGTATTTCTTTTAGGTTGCTGATGCACAGTTCAGCTCAGAGCATCTTGAAATTAGCTAATTTCAGTACCTTGAATGTGCAGAGGAGCAACAGCATACATAGCATTATGACATTAGCAATATAGTTAGCGCGCATTTATTTGGGCATCCCAGTCCATCGACCGTGAAAGTGGTTAGTAGTTGTGTAACACCCCAGGGTCCTGGTTGTTACAGTGTCATTGCTTTCCTCATGGGGAGAGTGATGTCACGCTTGGAAGCGAGTGAAGATCTTCTTTATCAGGTAAACACAAACATACAACATGCTCACACTCCAGGCCAGAAGGGGGAATGTCATATTCCCAATGGCAGGGAATTTGTCAACATAACACGGGCAAAACCAGGACGAGCTCTAGGGTGATGGAACCTGAGCTGACCGCGATCCTGAACCTCAACACTCAACTAACAGCAGCCGGGGAACGTTCCTGGGGGGACTCTAGACGTCTCGCGCCAGCCGGAGATCTAGCTACCCCTGTCAGAAGAATCACAGACCTATCTTGCCTCCAGAGAAATATTCCCACAGAAATAGTAGCCCCCCACATATAATGACGGTGAAATGAGAGGAAGGCACAAACGTAGTTATGAAAACAGATTCAGCAAAATGAGGCCCGCTTAAGCTAGATAGCAGAGGATACAAAAGGTGAACTGCGCGGTCAGCTTAAAACCCTTCAAAATACCATCCTGAAATTACTTGAACTCATGTGCCAACTCATGGCACATGAGTGGTAATTTCAGCCCACTAGAGCAACCAGCAGCAGAGAATTACATATCTGCAAGCTGGACTAAAAACATGAAAGCAAACATGAAACAGGGAAATCCAGACTTAGCTTATCTTGAAGGCCTAGGAGCAGGTAGCAAAGGTAACAGAGACACACTGATACATTGATAGCCGGCAAGGGAATGACAGGAAAGCCAGGTTAAATAGGAAACACCCAGGCTCTGATGGACAGGTGGAAACCAGAGACCGCAACCCACCAAAGTCACCCAGTACCAGTTGTAACCACCAGAGGGAGCCCAAAAACAGAATCCACAACAGTACCCCCCCTTGAGGAGGGGTCACCGAACCCTCACGAGAACCCCCAGGGCGATCAGGATGAGCTCTATGGAAGGCGCGGACCAAATCAGTCGCATGAACATCAGAGGCGACCACCCAGGAATTATCCTCCTGACCATAACCCTTCCACTTAACCAAATACTGGAGTTTACGTCTGGAAACACGAGAATCCAAGATCTTCTCAACAACATACTCCACCACCAGCACCGGAGCAGGAGGCTCAACCGAAGGAACAACGGGCACCTCATACCTCCGCAATAACGACCGATGGAACACATTATGAATAGCAAACGATGCTGGGAGATCCAAACGAAAAGATACAGGGTTAAGAATCTCCAAGATCTTATAAGGACCGATGAACCGAGGCTTGAACTTAGGAGAAGAGACCTTCATAGGGACAAAACGAGAAGACAACCACACCAAGTCCCCAACAAGAAGTCGGGGACCCACACGGCGACGGCGATTAGCAAACTGCTGAGCCTTCTCCTGAGACAACTTCAAATTGTCCACCACCTGATTCCAAATCTGATGTAACCTGTCCACCACCACGTCCACTCCAGGACAATCCGAAGGCTCCACCTGACCAGAGGAAAAACGAGGATGAAACCCCGAATTACAAAAGAAAGGAGAAACCAAAGTAGCAGAACTAGCCCGATTATTAAGGGCAAATTCGGCCAGTGGCAAAAAGGCAACCCAGTCATCTTGATCAGCAGAAACAAAACACCTTAAATAAGTTTCCAAGGTCTGATTAGTTCGCTCCGTCTGGCCATTCGTCTGAGGATGGAATGCAGACGAGAAAGACAAATTAATGCCCATCTTAGCACAAAACGTCCGCCAAAATCTAGACACAAACTGGGATCCCCTGTCAGAAACGATATTCTCCGGAATCCCATGCAAACGAACCACGTTCTGAAAAAATAAAGGGACCAACTCAGAGGAGGAAGGCAACTTAGGCAAGGGTACCAAATGAACCATCTTAGAAAAGCGGTCACACACAACCCAGATAACGGACATTTTCTGTGAGACAGGGAGATCTGAAATAAAATCCATGGAAATGTGCGTCCAAGGCCTCTTCGGGATAGGCAAGGATAACAACAACCCACTGGCCCGAGAACAGCAAGGCTTAGCCCGAGCACACACTTCACAAGACTGCACAAAGATGCGCACATCCCTTGACAAGGAAGGCCACCAAAAAGACCTGGCCACCAAGTCTCTAGTACCAAATATTCCAGGATGACCAGCCAACACAGAAGAATGGACCTCGGAGATGACTCTACTGGTCCAATCATCCGGAACAAACAGTCTTTCTGGTGGACAACGATCAGGTTTATCCGCCTGAAACTCCTGCAATGCACGTCGCAAGTCTGGGGAGACGGCGGACAATATTACCCCATCCCTAAGGATACCAGTAGGCCCAGAGTCTCCAGGAGAGTCAGGCAAAAAACTCCTGGAAAGAGCATCTGCCTTCACATTCTTTGAACCTGGCAGGTATGAAACCACAAAATTGAAACGAGAAAAAAACAACGACCAACGAGCCTGTCTAGGATTCAGACGCCTGGCAGACTCAAGGTAAATCAGATTTTTGTGATCAGTCAAGACCACCACACGATGTCTAGCACCCTCAAGCCAATGACGCCACTCCTCAAATGCCCACTTCATGGCCAAAAGCTCCCGATTACCCACATCATAATTGCGCTCGGTGGGCGAGAATTTTCTAGAAAAGAACGCACATGGCTTCATCACCGAGCCATCGGAACTTCTCTGTGACAAAACCGCCCCCGCTCCAATCTCGGAAGCATCAACCTCAACCTGAAAAGGAAGTGAAACATCTGGTTGACATAACACAGGAGCAGAAGAAAACCGGCGCTTAAGTTCCTGAAAGGCCTCCACAGCCGTAGGAGACCAATTAGCAACATCAGCACCCTTTTTAGTCAAATCAGTCAAAGGTTTAACAACACTGGAAAAATTAGTAATGAACCGACGATAAAAATTAGCAAAACTCAAGAACTTCTGAAGACTCTTAACAGATGTAGGTTGTGTCCAGTCACAAATCGCCCGAACCTTGACGGGATCCATCTCAATAGTAGAAGGAGAAAAAATGTACCCCAAAAAAGAAATCTTCTGGACTCCGAAGAGACATTTTGAGCCCTTCACAAACAGAGAATTGGCCCGCAGGACTTGAAACACCTTCCTGACCTGTAGAACATGAGACTCCCAGTCATCAGAAAACACCAAAATATCATCCAAATACACAATCATAAACTTATCCAGATATTCACGGAAAATATTGTGCATAAAGGACTGAAAGACTGAAGGAGCATTAGAAAGTCCAAAAGGCATTACCAAATACTCAAAATGGCCCTCAGGCGTATTAAATGCGGTTTTCCACTCATCACCCTGCTTTATCCGCACAAGATTATACGCACCGCGAAGATCTATCTTAGTGAACCACCTAGCCCCCTTAATGCGAGCAAACAAATCAGTCAATAATGGCAATGGATACTGATATTTGACTGTAATCTTATTCAGAAGGCGATAATTTATACAAGGCCTCAGGGAACCATCCTTTTTAGCCACGAAAAAAAAACCTGCTCCCAGAGGGGACGAAGATGGACGAATATGTCCCTTTTCCAAGGACTCCTTAATATAATTCCGCATAGCAGTATGCTCTGGCACTGACAGATTAAATAAACGACCCTTAGGGAACTTACTGCCAGGAATTAATTCTATAGCACAGTCACAATCCCTATGAGGAGGGAGCGAATTGAGCTTAGGCTCCTCAAAAACATCCCGATAGTCAGACAAAAACGCAGGGACCTCAGAAGGAGTAGATGAAGCGATTGAAATCAGAGGTGCATCATCATGAACCCCCTGACATCCCCAGCTTAACACAGACATTGTTTTCCAATCCAAGACTGGATTATGAGTTTGTAACCATGGCAGACCAAGCACTAGTACATCATGTAAATTATACAGTACAAGGAAGCGAATCACCTCCTGATGAACGGGAGTCATGCGCATGGTCACTTGTGTCCAGTACTGCGGTTTATTCATAGCCAATGGTGTAGAGTCAATTCCCTTCAAAGGAATAGGAACTTCCAGAGGCTCCAGACTAAAACCGCAGCGTTTGGCAAATGACCAATCCATAAGACTCAGGGCAGCGCCCGAATCCACATAGGCATCGACGGAAATGGATGACAGTGAACAAATCAGAGTTGCAGACAAAATGAACTTAGACTGCAGAGTACTAATGGCAAAAGATTTATCAACCTTTTTTGTGCGTTTAGAGCATGCTGATATAACATGAGCTGAATCACCACAATAAAAACACAATCCATTTTTCCGCCTATAATTTTGCCGTTCACTTCTGGACTGAATTCTATCACATTGCATAGTCTCAGGTGCCTGTTCAGAAGACACCGCCAACTGGTGCACAGGTTTGCGCTCCCGTAAACGCCGATCAATCTGAATGGCCATCGTCATAGACTCATTCAGACCTGTAGGCGCAGGGAACCCCACCATAATATCCTTAATGGCCTCAGAAAGACCATCTCTGAAGTTTGCAGCCAGGGCGCACTCATTCCACTGAGTAAGCACTGACCATTTCTGAAATTTTTGACAATATACTTCCGCTTCATCATGCTCCTGAGAGAGGGCTAATAAAGCCTTTTCAGCCTGAATCTCCAGGTTAGGTTCCTCATAGAGCAATCCCAGTGCCAGAAAAAACGCATCCACACTGAGCAATGCAGGATCCCCTGGTGCCAATGCAAATGCCCAATTCTGAGGGTCGCCCCGCAGGAAAGATATTACAATCTTGACCTGCTGAGCAGGGTCTCCAGAGGAGCGAGATTTCAAAGAAAGAAACAATTTGCAATTGTTCCTGAAATTCAGGAAGGTAGATCTATCTCCAGAAAAAAACTCTGGAATAGGAATTCTAGGTTCAGACATAGGAGTGTGAACAACAAAATCCTGTATGTTTTGAACTTTTGCAGCAAGATTATTCAGGCTGGAAGCCAATCTCTGGACATCCATGTTAAACAGCTAAGGTCAGAGCCATTCAAGGGTTAAGAGGAGGTAAGAAGCAGCTAGACAGCAATTAAGGGCTAGACAGCAAAACTCTGAGGGAAAAAAAAAAAAAAAATTTCCCTTCAACACTTCTTTTTCTTCTGCTTCAGCCCAAACAATTAACACTTTGTGGGCCGGCTATACTGTCATGTTCCCAATGGCAGGGAATTTGTCAACATAACACGGGCAAAACCAGGACGAGCTCTAGGGTGATGGAACCTGAGCTGACCGCGATCCTGAACCTCAACACTCAACTAACAGCAGCCGGGGAACATTCCTGGGGGGACTCTAGACGTCTCGCGCCAGCCGGAGATCTAGCTACCCCTGTCAGAAGAATCACAGACCTATCTTGCCTCCAGAGAAATATTCCCACAGAAATAGTAGCCCCCCACATATAATGACGGTGAAATGAGAGGAAGGCACAAACGTAGTTATGAAAACAGATTCAGCAAAATGAGGCCCGCTTAAGCTAGATAGCAGAGGATACAAAAGGTGAACTGCGCGGTCAGCTTAAAACCCTTCAAAATACCATCCTGAAATTACTTGAACTCATGTGCCAACTCATGGCACATGAGTGGTAATTTCAGCCCACTAGAGCAACCAGCAGCAGAGAATTACATATCTGCAAGCTGGACTAAAAACATGAAAGCAAACATGAAACAGGGAAATCCAGACTTAGCTTATCTTGAAGGCCTAGGAGCAGGTAGCAAAGGTAACAGAGACACACTGATACATTGATAGCCGGCAAGGGAATGACAGGAAAGCCAGGTTAAATAGGAAACACCCAGGCTCTGATGGACAGGTGGAAACCAGAGACCGCAACCCACCAAAGTCACCCAGTACCAGTTGTAACCACCAGAGGGAGCCCAAAAACAGAATCCACAACAGGGGAACTCTGATCCAGCTTGTGGGTGGCTCCCCTATATATATATTCTGGTCTGGAGGGAAAGTTAGAGAGTTGCTGACAGAGAGTGCCAGACAGCAGACTGAAGCAGTCTGAGGCAGAGAGGAAAGTGAGGGGCCGTGCAGCCACGAGGGTGCTGCAGCTCCTGGATAGAGATAATACAGAAGGAAGAATGCATTGTAGTGAGCGTGGAGGAGAGTGAAGCAAAGGAGAGTAAAGAACTGGGGAGAATTGCTGCGACTGACCTACCTCCTTGCAGAGCTCAGATATCGATAGCTGAAAGACCAAGGTTGTGTCAGACTCTAAGAGGCACAGCAGAAACTGGCAGGACAGCTGGACTACACGTCACCTGTCCGCCCTAATACCCAGGAGACACAGTGGCGCATAGAGTGCGGGTCGTGATAGAGACCCTGCAAAAAGGCTCGAGCCACCTGTCATACAGGTTAGTGTCCCAACTTTATGGATTACAGAGAGAACAGTGAGGACCTTGTCAGAAGCCACAGGCAGCAAGGGACTGCACCAGAGTGCTAGTAGGAAGGCTTTCAACTCCACCTGGTAAAGGGGACTCTGAACTCACTTCCAAGCCGGTCGGACCCTGTCTTTACCTGTGGTCTGGTGCCCCGGACTGTGGCTGCCTGAGGTCTTCAGTAAACCAGGTAAAGAGACTGCAAACCTTTGTCCTCTGTTTCTTTCTACACTACCCACCATCTCCATCTACAAACCGGGAGCCCTGGGGACCCAGCTTCACCTGTGGGAAGCTATACCATCTTAGCTGCCATAACATCACCCCAGTGGACCCCTTTAAGCAGCGTTGGTCACCTCTGACCGAGAACCACAGGTGGCGTCACGAACACAAACTTTATTCAAATCCCTTTTACATGGGCGCCCAGGGGCACCGACTGGGTCACCGTCACCGTGACACATCTCCTTAAGTACCGGACGCAGTACAGAGTACCCCACGGCCCTGGCGGGTGTTCCAGTTGCTGGACAGAAGATGTGCCCTTTCTTTTGATTCGTCAGCCAGGCATGATGTCACATGTACATCATGCCATCATTCCAGGTTGACTAATTTTATTTATTTATTATGCTTTTGTTTATATAGCGCTATCTTATTCTGCAGCTTTTTAAATATATTATCATCACTGTCCCCAATGGGGCTCACAAACTAAATTCCGTATCATTATGTCTTTGGAGTGTAGGAGGAAGCTGGGGTACCCGGAGGAAACCCACACAAACGCAGGGAAAGCATACAAACTCCTTGCAGATGTTGTCCTTGGTGGGATTTGAACCCAGGTCCTGAGGGATGCAAGGCAAACCACTGGGCCACCGTGCTGCCCTTCAAAAGAAGAGCCATGGATGCCGTAAGGTAAGAGGCGGTTCCACCGATTTTGTTCAGGAGTCACAGACTAAAGTTGTGGTTGATGGACTGGGACATGAGAATTGATTTGCATCAACTATAGCAGAGGTCCCCAACGTTTCTGACCTTGAGAGTCATATTCAGCTCAGAGAGAGGGTCGCGAGCCACATCCAGCCTTGAGAGAGGGTCGCGAGCCACATTCAGCTCCCGCCCCCCTCACAATAGTAGCAACCAAAGCCCCCATTATAGGCATAATGGTAACCAAAGCTTTTCCACAAAATTCAATCACTCTAAAGCAGTATACAAAGATCCAGGGGTTCCTACAATATCCCCAATTCAGTATTCTCCTATCGAGCACTCCCAAGTCACTGTCACATCCAGCTTCAAACACCTCCTCTGACAGATGGTGTCATCTTGTCTCCAGCGTACCATACTTAATTAATCTCAAAACCTCTAACACCAGTATATGTGCATCCAGATCTGCTCTCCTGTGCAGGGCTGCTCACAAAGTTCACCATTTTCAGATGTGCTCTTCATACCTGTTTGCTAGAACTGGAGCTAATGCACCAAGCTGACAGAGCCGCGAGCCACAATTCATAGGACTGCGAGCCACATGTGGCTCCCGAGCTACAGGTTGGGGACCCCTGAACTATAGCATTATAAACGTTTGTGTCACGTCAAGTGGGAGTCACAGGAAACATGCTTTTGGTATTTAAAGGGACAGGGTGGAGTATAACAGACGGGCAGACCATTGTAATGCAGCCCACCAGGATGGTTATCTGGAACATGAGTATACTGTAATGATAGCCATCTTTGGCATACAGCATAAATGAGTTTCTACAGTTATACGATATGTAAATGATAACAAAGATGAAACTAGATAATGACTGTGATATTTATGTCAGGAGTCTGTTGTCCTGCGGATTTACCATTATTGGCCGCTGTTATCTACTTTACTAAATTGTGCTGCAATTCCAATCCTTACCACTGGAAGTTGTTATCGTGTACTGCAATCGCCCTGTAATAAGATGGCCGATGTTGAACCTGTGGATGCCATCTTAATTCCCGTTTGATCCTACTTAAAGCCACATGGAACATTCACTCTTAGGCCAGAGTCACACTAAATTTATGGAAAGGAAAAGGGTCCGAGTCTCCCTGCCAAGAGTCGCACGAGTGTTTGCCGTATTGTCACTCATGTGTAATGTGTTTGCAATGCAATGATGCAATTTTCTCCCACCCATGTATCCGTATGGCATCCGTATGTCATGCATATGGCTGTACATTTCTCACTGGCTTTCCCTATTGAATTAAATTGCACAATTTGCTGAAATAAGGAAAATGTGTGAGTATTTGTCACAAGCTGGATGGATGGTCCATGTGGCGTACAAGTTTTTCTCGCACCCATAGGCTTGCATTGGCGAGTCTCGGGTGATGTACGCATACAATCGCAACATGCTGCGATTTTACACGCACGTTGAATACACCTGAGAAAAAAATGCTGATGGAGCTGCCCCATAGATTAACACTGGTCCGAGTGCTATGCGTTGTTTTCTCGCATAGCACTAGCCCTTATACTACATAGTCTGACTCCGGCCTTAGCTTGAGTATTGTGTCTAGCCTTCTGTCTAGTGCCAATCTCCAGCTCCTTGAACTGTCTTACCCAGACTGTTCCCACTGCTCTCTGGATTATTTCCATTGCTGCAACCAAGAATTCCAACTACACTTGCAGTTCCTGCTCGTGTGTCTCTGGCCTTGGGATTCCAGCCGTGTTGAACCAGTATTCTAACAATATATCAGTTAGAACAGAAGTTCATTAGCAGTGAACTGATTAAAAAAGAATCAGATTTGACAGAAGCTGCACTGTTAATTTAGATTCATCCAGCAACTATAGAGATTAAAATGCGAGGAAAGGAAAGTTTAGGACCTGGTATACGAGAGATGCCCTAATGTGGCTACCAGGTACACATAAATTGGCCGATTTATGCACTAAACGTTCTCGTTTTTTCATATTTCTAGTGCAGTAATGCAGTTCAATTTTCGTGTTTCATGTTTGCATGTTTTGGCACCGCAGTGTGCTGCCTTATTTACTTGACTGTATACGAGTTGGTGACTCTGGGTTCAGCACCTGTTCACACTTAGTCTATGTTTGGATGTGAGATTAAAATGGTTATAGCAGACAAGGAGTGGTTAGCTCAGCCCCAGAGGATACTGGGAAAGTTATTGTGTACTGCCAGTTCTTCCTGGGAATCAATTGCAGTAATCATAGAAGCTGTCAGGACAGCCAGAAGCATCTTTATTACCTCAATGTAGAAGTGAGAGAGCTCCACATTGCCCCAACATTTTTTACAAAGGAAAAGAAAGTGAAAGAAAGTAAACTTTTTACTCCTGCAAAAAATGAGATTTTTGTCACAGGGTTACAGTTAAAATAATAATAAGCCATTGTTTTTCATTCACCATACAGTCTGGGCTATGGACAGGTGCGGGTTTTTGTCTACTACAATTTTAACTATTTTTCTAATAAAGTATTTTTAGGTATTAGTTGTCTGTTAAATAAAGTGTTTGAACACTATACCAACATATTACTATTTAATTTAACTATGGACAGGTGCTTCCTATTGCTTCTTCATTGGCCAGATTGTCTATTCCCTAGTGCTTCTGTAAGGGGTGTACTGGGACCTTGCGATGCTCCACTCCCTTCCTTCATATATTGCCTTGTATGTATTATTGTATATTTATTGCTGCATCTAGCTATTTGTACATGATTAATAGGGAAAAGTGCAGTACCTCAGTAATTACACTAGATGGGGTACATTAGTGAATATAGTTATTTAGGAGGAGCCAATTGTGGATAAGATAGAGGGTTTCCTGTTCATTTGAGTAGGGCCTTCGAGCCCGTACAGTGTGGGTGCTTTTGCAACATTCAAAGCAAGAATCCCGGCCGTCCAGGGCCAGTGGCCCAGAAGTCCAGCAGTGACAGCAGCAGGGCACAGCAGTACAGGGATGCAGGTCGCTCAACATGTGGCAGCTTACTTAATGGGCAGATGCCCTCTTGTCTGGGGCAAAGCGGACAAAGGACCTCCTGAACATGGTAAGGCTGAACAGGGAGTATGCTGTGGTACTGGACGGAATGGTACGACCCGGGCACCCACTGAAAGGCGTAGGGAAGAGTACAAGGAGAGTGAAGGTTGTGAATTGCATGGAACCCTACACTGATGCTGTATCTGATATGGACGTGCTGCAAAAGGAAAGAAGTAAAGTTATTCGTTTACAGTTGAAATTAGGCTGTGTCTCTGTTTGTGCACAATCGTGCGGAGGGGGTCTTCAGAAACTCAGAGGAGACCCTGAAGGTGCAGAGAGGCAAGTACATTGACAAAAAGACAATGTTTTTATGTGACGGGAGACCAGGGGGCGCAAGAGCTATTAGTCTCAGCCCTATGGCCTGGCGCTGCCTCACTCTTACCCATTGCTTATTCACTTAAACTGCTGGAGTAGATCTAGCTCCAATTTTAAATTGTATGGGATTCAGTACATGGCCGATGAGAACACAAAACTACACAGGCTTGTATGATCCTTTATGATCCATATATTTATTTATAATCTTGTTACCAATGTTGGACAATTATGCTATATATGGGACTTCCCTGTATTTCTTACCTGTTATTTGTATCTTTGTGGTTATTTATAATTGGTGTAAAATATATCTTTTTGCATTCTATTTGGGTTAATACATATTAACATTCCTATACAATTTTGAATGTCTCTGTATATTTATATGCGGCGACACTTTGTTCCCAGTTAGCTTTTGTATCCATGGGATTTTCAATCCTGTTCATCCGGGTAGGGAGGTTGAGGCGTGTATTTGCCTCACCCCTATTTCCCCCCCTTTTTGTATATGGGCTGTTTGTTATATATACATTTTTTCACCTTATATATGTTACTAGCCTGTATGTTGTGTGATGTTCGTGCCCTTCTGTTTGCCCTATTCAAATATGGCCGCCGTATGTTGTAGACTCATCTGCGCAGGCGCTGTCCTAAATCTGCTCCGGATACTAATCGTGTACTTCCGGTTCGCACGGGGCCCTGTGTGCTTCCGGTTGTCGGTTGATTTTGTGCCGGGCGGACGAAGGCTACGCTGCACAGCTGAATATTGTGTTTTACTAAAGGGTCTGGTATAAATAAGTGCTATATGTTCACATACCGTTATGCGCCCCCTGAGGAAGGTACACGTGCCGAAACGCGCGTCGGGGTGGTCCGGTGTCCCCTGCGCTGGTCCGGATTCCACGAACAGGTGATATATATACATCTATTTATGCTTGTTATGTGGATTGCCGCTTTATTACTAGGTATTATTGGGTATACTTCATTATAGACACTGCGGCTGCGTGACACATACCCTGTATTGACTTTGTGCTATGTCACATGCCCCTTTACTTTTATGGGTTGTTTCTGGACGACCGCTGGGGACATCAGACCTTAGGTGATTAGTTGCTTCATGTTGCCCTAGGCACTTCTTTTCATCTACCAGTCTTGCTGTATTCTGTTTGGTCTCATATTTGTGTATTTTATTGGTTACTAATAAAAAGTGTTTTTTATTGGATTCTACGACTGCATCTTTTTTGCTCTATCTACTATGTGTTGGCAGTTATCCTCATTGTCCATACATGGGTGGTGTATTTATCTAGTTATATATTATTAAGACCCCAATGATCTTTTATGCACTACCAATGATGTTGATTGGAATCTTTGTACTCAGATTTGTGATTTGCAATAGTCTTCAAAACATAAAGGAGCGTTCGCTAAATTTTTAATGATCTGTGCATAAATTTAGGTGTTTCATACATTATAGCAAACAGGAGAACTCATAGCTGCATAATAAGTAAAGAAACACTGTGTCCACACAACTATGTTCACATAGCGTTTTAGCCTATGGTCAGAGGCTCTATCAGGGCTTATGTCTGATGCTCTGGAAAATGAGATTAAAGCATATGTTCTGACATGGCAATTGACAGTAATAATGCAGACAGACTCACTGTGTGTTCTGTCGGATATAATTTTCGGTCATATACACCTATTTGAGGAAGGCTCCAAGATGCGGTTGACCACGTCTTGGAGCTCACCTCAAATAGGCCTATACCGCCACTGACCATAGGCTAAAACACAAAGTGAACATAGAGATTATAACACCCTTCCTCACTTCTTCATTCTGAATAGTTCTTGTGAGAGCTATCACACCTTGTCAGACTTGACAAGCCTGTAAGCATTCATTAACCCCTTTCTTTTCTCTCTGACCAAACACCAATCCTGTTGCTACTCCACAAAAAGTATAATTTTTGGACCAATAATTGTTAAAAAGCCATGGCTTCTTCCATATACACTGTGTGGGTATAAACACTGGCACAGTAGGCATTTTCTCCCTTAAAAGTGATAATATTTTGATCAGTTTTTTTAATGTTAAAAAGCATAAAAAGTTTGACAATGCAGTTATAATTAAACAGGCTGTTTCTTACCACAATTTTACACATCCATGAAATACAGACTATTTCTGCATCTCAAGATTTTGCCCAAGTAACAAGTCCCCGAGCTGAGCTAACTCCTTCATTAATGTCTATGAAAGACAGTTCAGGTCAGGAGATCCGTTGGTATGGTGGGGTTTTCTGATGCAAAAATGGTCCGCGTTTCCAGTGTGTGTGAAACCAACCTTACTCCTAGTTACAGAGTGTGGAAGGTTGGCTCACTCAGTTGCTTCCCGAGGTAGACACAGGAACACTTTATATTAAAGTCTCTGGGTGGTTTATTTCTTCATAAACCATACAGCCAAAATATTAACCCAAAAAACATCCTTTTGGGTACAAATGAAAATAAAAAGTCCATACACAGTCCATCCCAGTATGGCTCTTGCCTTCTGGGACAAACACGCACGGCAGCTCTCACTGGAGCTTCAGCCTGGAGGCTTCCTTCCTCCAAACAGACCAGACAGAAAAAAAAAACAGTTGTTGGACATTTAACTCACTCCAACCACACCCTTGAGGTGGAGATATGGTAAGTAGGCATCCCACCCATCTCTTACCTACTCAGAACAAAACCCAGACCCTGGTAAGTGCTGATTTACTCTCAGCACATATCATGCTGGAGGGAAACCTATGGGTTTCATATCATGCAGGATAATAAACTTTACGATCCATATCTCCCCTCATATACGGCACCAGTGACCCTGTCACAACAGAAAAATCTTAAAGCAATACAAATTTTCTGCTACTTTAGAATAGCCTTGACAAGCTCTATGCCCTTCAACTTACCTACTATCTATCAATTTGTAGTAATTTGGGATAAATTTGGAGCAATTATGCAGTAAAATTTACAGAATTGATTGCTCTATGTGAAAAACTGTAAGCCACTAGAATAACTAAGGACCTGGCCCAAAGCTTGGCCGAAGTAAAAGCCTCACCTCATCAGGATTTCACCTAAAGCCAAATTCAGACTTCTATGAAACATAGTCCATGCAAGAAATGTGATATACGGACTGGCCACAGCTCTCCCAACCGCCTCTGAGGCATACATGGGGCTATCAAATTCAGGTCAGGATACCTATGGCCAGTCAATGCATCAAGGTCTGTACTCGAACTGTGATAAACAGACATCTGAATGAGACGTAAAGCAATTATTGCATGGAAACTCATCAGCTATAGTTAGGTGTGTGCCTCCTGGACAGAAAATAATTTTAAAGCAGAAAAGGATTAATGAAGCAAAGAATATACAAAGATATTTAACATTTGATGTGGATTACAACTGCGGTATGTTGTAAATATGTTGTGCAAAAACAAAGTTTTATTTTTTTTTCATTACTATTTTTCGCTTTCCTAGGAGAACTGCTATGCAACAACTTTAGCTTCTAAGATTATGTTCTATTATTTTGAGAAGGTAAATGTGTAGATTTTTTTATAAGTAACAAGTGGATTACAGCTTCTACTGCTACAACTATATGGTACTACAATGGCTGAAGGAGTGAATGCAGCCTGACAGGGCAAGGTGACCCTAAAAACATCACCCATAACATGCTATTTTGTATCCTGGTGACGCAAAAACGTCTTTTTTTGGATTACTTCTTTGAGTCAAGGGTAATTCATTAGTCATTAAAGGGTATAATTTGCACTGAGAGGTCAGAATGAATATACAAAGAGGAATATTAATAGGAATATGATTGGAAATAGAGCAAATTAAACTGTGCAAACTGGTCTACCAAAGCCCCCAATCACCTAAAGAAGAAAAGTATCCAAATTGTTAGCTGCAGCTGTACAGATCCTTTATACAGCTCTGCAAAAATTAAGAGACCACTGCAAAATGTTCAGTTTGTCTGATTTTTCTCTTTAGGCCGGGGACACACTTAACGTATAAAAAAAACGGTCCGTTTTTCACGGCTGAGAATCGCACAAATGTTTCAAAAACAGTGATCCGTGTGCAGTGCGAGGATGCGATTTCCTCGCATCAAATGATCCGTGTGACATCCGTATGGCATCCGTATGCCGAGATTTTCCGACATCTAATGGATTTATGTGCTCAAATGTTCGGGAAAACATATATACAGTATATATATATATATATATATATATATATATATATATATATATGTCATTGAGACACATATATATATATTCTGTATTTATATTTCATTCAGCGCGATATCTGTGAACAGCCGGTAATTCAATTGCCGGCTTTGCATTTCTCCTTCACATTGACCTACATTTCCTTCAGTCGCGGTGATGCGCCCCCTGGTGGATGTCCTCATATGACCTGGAGCGTGGGAAAAAGTTCCCAGGCTGCAGTTCATGAGAACATCCAGCAGGGGCGCATCACCGCGACTGAATGTAAGTACAGATCCTGCTTTCCTTTCAGCACCCGGGGATTACAGGCACGAGCGAGTGGTTTATCGCAGCTCATGCCTGTAATATTAGTTAACCCCTTCAGATGGATTACTTCGTGGGACGTGACAGTTCATCAGAGAGGGTATGTATATTGTGTGTTTATTGTTTTGCCAAGCGAGGGCCTGAAAATGGATTGAGAGAGCAATAAATTATTAAAACAACCGCTGTGTTTATTTCATTAAAATACTTTTTAATAATGTGTGTGTGTTTTTTAACCCTTTCAAACAATTGGATTAATAATGGATAGGTGTCATAATTGACGCCTCTCCATTATTAATCTGGCTTAATGTCACCTTCCAATAGCAAGGTGGCATTAACCCTTCATTACCCCATATCCCACCGCTACAGGGAGTGGGAAGAGAGTGGCCAAGTGCCAGAATGGGCGCATCTTCCAGATGTGCCTTTTCTGGGGTGGCTGGGGGCAGATGTTTTTAGCCACGGGGGAGCCAATAACCATGGACCCTCTCCTGGCTATTAATATCTGCCCTCAGTCACTGGCTTTACCATTCTGGCGGAGAAAACTGCGCGGCAGCCCACGCCAATTTTTTCCGCCATTTAACCCTTTATTTTAGCAGCTACAGCGGCCAAATTTTGCACATACACACTACTAACATTAGTAGTGTGGAATATGCAAAAAAAAGGGGGATATGAGATGGTTTACTGTATGTAAACCATGTCTCATATCCTGTCGGGTTTGTGAAGGAGAAATGCAAAGCCGGCAATTGAATTACCGGCTTTTCTATAGAACACCGCTGCGTATTTCTCGCAATGCACACGCATGCTCCGTGTGTAATCCGATTTTTTCTCGCACCCATAGACTTGCATTGGCGAGTCTCGGCCGAGATACGCTGACAATCGCAGCCTGCTGCGAGTTCCCTCGGATCCGAAATACGGTGGAGAAAATATCGGATGATGGGAGCTGAACCATAGATTAACATTGGGCCGAGTGCTATGCGATTTTTTATCGCATAGCACTCGTCCATATTACGGTCTAGTGTGACCCCGGCCTTATAGGTATATTTTTGAGTAAAATGTAAATTGTTCAATTATTCTATAAACTTCTGACAACATGTCTCCGAATTTCCAAGCAATACATTTTGCATGTTTTTTTCTGAAAAAGAAAAATGGTCAAGTGAAAAAAAAACCCAGTGCTTTCAGACCTCATATAATGCAAAGAAAACAAGTTCATAATCATTTAGAAACAACAATACTAATTTTTTAACTCAGGAAGAGTTCAGAAATCAATATTTTGTGGAATAACCATGATTTTTAATCACAGATTTCATGCATCTTAGCATGCTTGCCACCAGTCTTTCACACTGCTTCTGGTGCAAAAATTTAACCAGTTCGTCTTTGATTGATGGCTTGTGACTATCCATCATCCTCCTGATTACATTCCAGAGGTTTTCAATGGGGTTCAGGTCTGGAGATTGGGCTGCCCATGACAGGGTTTTGATGTGGTGGTCTCTTAATTTTTGCCAGAGCTGTGTGTTGCACTTGTTTCTCAGACAATAAGGAACATGTCTAAGATTAGGTTCAAGTGAACCTGTCACCAGGTGCTGACAGCGGCGCATGTGCAGTAGCATCTATCGGTAAGAGCAAAAAACCAATCACCAAACCAAAGGATACACCAGGAAGACCAGACTGGATCAAATATATAACTTTATTAATTCATTATACAGCAGCGATACAATATATAAAATCACTAATTACTGTTAAAATTATACAAATAATTATTCAAAAAAGTGTGCTGCACGGGACGGGATAAATAAACGGAAACCCGAACGCACAATTGTAATAATCACTTATATATCTGTGCAAGGTAAGTATTCCCCGACATCGGGGTATATTAATTTCCCTGGAAGTAAGGTGCAAAAAATGTGGAAAAATTAATATAAAAATTATAAAAAATTCCCAAAATATTGTGCAATATATGCAAAAAGTGCTAAAGTGCAATTAAACATTAGGGAACTACATTTTTTTACATAAAAGGGTTTCTTCCCCACAGCCCCTACACAGTGCCAGTAAGAACAAAGTGCCAAGTGTTAAATTTAAAAAAAATCCAGGGATAAAAATAGTAAACATTACCTGAGGGTACCACGCCGTCCTGAGTACACGCACACACCCGACGCGCGTTTCGGAACTAAATTCCTTCGTCAGATATGCACAGATATATAAGTGATTATTACAATTGTGCGTTTGGTTTTCCGTTTATTTATCTTTATACACCGTCCCGTGCAGCACACTTTTTTGAATAATTATTTGTATAATTTTAACAGTAATTAGTGATTTTATATATTGTATCGCTGCTGGATAATGAATTAATAAAGTTATATATTTGATCCAGTCTGGTCTTCCTGGTGTATCCTTTGGTTTGGTGATTGGTTTTTTGCTCTTGGTTTAAGTGGTTGTCACTTTCCTTCTGTTCAAAAGACACCCTGGTGAGCTAATTTTATTACATTAGTGATTGTGATATTTTTATATATAGCTATCATTTTGGATTTGGGTTGTTCTTTTGTAATCTCTCTAAGAGATAAATGCTACTGGACAGGCGCCACTGCCTGTGCCATTTTTCTGGATGTAATTTTTTTCTAAGCCTCACAATAGCCACAGTATTATAGGTATTACCAACAATATTACATATGAAGAATATTGTTAACAATATCAACACTATTATATTCAGTGTGTAAAATATGAGGGATCATTAAGCCCATGAGGATGAGTATGAGAACAGAGCACCAAATAAAGACCGCCCCACAGGCCGCCCCAGAGCACGAGCATTTCAATAACATAAAACTGAAAATAAAGATTAAGAAATAACCTCAAGACAAATTTCATCACCCAGATATCATTTTAATCAGTATAATTGCGCTGACCCGACACTGTAGGTTACTGTGCACAATCCTGCTGACAGGTTCCCTTAAAGAAATAAAAACACCATAAGCAAGGTTACCATTACTATCGCCTATACTAGCTTTGATTGGAAGGTGAAGAAGGCTATTTCTCTGTCACAAATCAACCAGTAAAATAATACTTTGCACAATGTGTATCCTTTTTTTTGCTGTTTGAAGGGGTTTTCCAAGAAATGTACTAAAATAAACAAATAATCCACTTTTAAATAAGGAACATTTTTTCTTTTCCTTTTAAGATTTGAGTGTTCAACAGGTGTGCTTAATAGAGTGCACATAGTATTTAATAATATCAAAATGTGAAACCACTAAAGTCATTCATATTTAATTATGTGTAAGAAAAGTTGAAGAACCACAAGTGAGCAATCCTACCCTAAGTGCATTTGTCAAACAGGAACTGTAAACTTCATTTGGAACAGATGTCTTACTACAATAGGAGATAAATGCGAAATAGGCACAGAATCGTCGTCTTGCTTCCCGGAATCACATTTTCACTTTCTCATGTGGTGCACACCTGTGGCTTTTGCGGCAGTGTAAATTGCTGTGTTGCAGATTACCTTTCTGCTGTGGAAAGGAGTGGCAGAGTCTTTGATGTAGGTAAGTAGCACACAACTCTATTGCGCTGTGCTGTATGTATATGGATGAGTTGTTTTTTTTCAAAGTATATTCGCTACCGTTCAAAAGTTGCTAAATGAATTGAAAATCTAGTCCAGACACTGACAAGGTTAGAAAAAAAGATTTTTTTTTTAAATAATAATTTTCTCCTTCAAACTGCGTTCGTCAAAGAATGCTCCCTTTGCAGCAATTACAGCATTGCAGACCTTTGGCATTCTAGCAGTTAATTTGCTGAGGTAATCTGGAGAAATTTCACCCCATGCTTCCAGAAGCCCCTCCCACAAGTTGGTTTAGTTTGATGAGCACTTTTTGCGTTCCAATACGGTCAAGCTGCTCCCACAACAGCTCAATGGAGTTGAGATCTGGTGACTGCGCTGGCCACTCCATTACAGATAGAATACCAGCTGCCTGCTTCTTCCCTAAATAGTTCTTGCATAATTTGGAGGTGTGCTTTGGGTCAATGTCCTGTTGTAGGATGAAATTGGCTCCAATCAAGCGCTGTCCACAGGGTATGGCATGGCGTTGCAAAATGGAGTGATAGCCTTCCTTATTCAACATCCCTTTTACCTTGTACAAATCCCCCACTTTACCAGCACCAAAGCAACCTCAGACCATCACATTACCTCCACCATGCTAGACAGATGGCGTCAGGCACTTTTCCAGCATCTTTTCAGTTGTTCTGCATCTCACAAATGTGCTTCTGTGTGATCCAAACACCTCTAACTTGGATTTGTCTGTCCATAACACTTTTTTCCAGTCTTCCTCTGTCCAATGTCTTTGTTCTTTTGACCATATTAATCTTTTCCTTTTATTAGCCAGTCTCAGACATGGCTTTTTCTTTGCCACTCTGCCCTGAAGGCCAGCATCCCGGAGTCGCCTCTTCACTGTAGACGTTGACACTGGTGTTTTGAGTGTACTATTTAATGAAGCTGCCAGTTGAGGACCTGTGAGGCATTGATTTCTCAAACTACAGACTCTAATGTGCTTGTCTTGTTGCTCAGTTGTGCAGCGGGGCCTCCCACTTCTCTTTCTACTCTGGTTAGAGCCTGTTTGTGCTCTCCTCTGAAGGAAGTAGTACACACCGTTGTAGGAAATTGTCAAGGGAGTACTGGGTAGACTAAGGCTGGTTATCCGGGCCCCTGCGATATCCCTCAGGCTAGGGAAACCCTGTCTGACCCTTTCCCAGAAGTTACACTAAAGGTGTGCATGTCTGGGCCACCAGGCCTGACCCAGTCTCCTGTTTCTGCCCTAAGCTGAAACCACCACCCGCCACCCAGTGAAGAGACCACACACCAATCCCCACAGAAAGCACAGACAGGGAAAACTGAAAGACGCACCACGCCGCAGACATACAGGAATACACTATAATGTGCACAGTGCAAAACAAATACAAATATAGGAAGGAGGAATATGACAAAGGATAATACACCACCAGATATGATATTCCTACAACAAGACCACCACTCCAGACCGGAATCACTAGGCACAAAGCACAAGCTATAATCGGCGACGCCCAAAGTCCAGCACGACTATTTAAAGGCCGTGGGCGTGACCCAGCCTCCAACCAAATTACCAGCTAGATTAACCCCGAGCAAGCTGGATAAAGTCTAGCCGACGCCACTGAGCGTGTAGTGGACGTATGTTGAATTACCGCTGTCTGTCGGATGCCCTAGTGTGAACAGCGTCCGACATGACAGTACCCCGCCTTCTACGAGGGACCCCAGGGCCCTCACGACTTATAGGACCCGGCTTGTCCGGATGGCGGCGGTGAAATATACTGACCAGCCAGTCCGCATGTATGTCCGAGGCTGGAACCCAGGACCTCTCTTCCGGCCCATAACCACGCCAGTGTACCAGGTACTGTAATGTGCGGCGCACTACTCGAGAGTCAACCACCTTGGAGACTTCAAACTTCAAATTGCCATCCACCAAAACTGGAGGTGGCATAGGCGCCATGTCCACAGAACCCACCACCTTTTTTAATAAAGATCTGTGGAACACATTGTGTATTTTATATACCGTAGGGAGCATCAAACGGTAGGCTACCGGGTTAATGATGGCGGCAACCCTAAATGGACCAATAAACCTTGGACCCAATTTCAAGGATGGAATCTTGAGTTTTATGTTTTTTGTGGACAACCACACCCAGTCACCCACACTCAGGTCTGGACCTGTCACACGTTTACTGTCAGCCACTCGTTTGTACCTTGCACCTATGTTTAGCAAGCGCTGTTTCACTCTCCTCCACATGGATGCCAGTTGTGCTCCTAACTGGTCCTCCTCCAGGACCCCAGTAGAACCCCCCTGACGCAGAGTACAAAACTGAGGATGGAGCCGGTAAACACAAAAGAACGGGGACTCCCCAGACGATTCATGATGGTGATTATTTATAGCAAACTCAGCCAAAGGAAGGAACGTCGACCACTCCTCCTGATTGTCAGAAACAAAACAGCGTAAGTACTGCTCCAAATTCTGGTTCATATGCTGGGTCTGACCATTTGACTGAGGATGAAACGCAGAAGAATACGACAACTTTATCCCCAGCCGTGAGCAAAAAGCTTTCCAAAATTTTGCCACACACTGAGTACCCCTATCAGACACGATGTCAGACGGGACCCCGTGAAGTCTGACCACCTCCTGCACAAATACCTGAGCCAGAGTCTTAGCATTAGGCAATGAAGGCAAGGACACAAAGTGCGAAATCTTTGAGAACCGATCAACAACCACCAGAATGACCGTGTTCCCAGCAGAGGAGGGCAAATCTGTGATAAAATCCATGGAAATCTCCGTCCATGGCCTACTGGGTACCCCGAGAGGATGTAGTGTGCCAGCAGGACGGGAGCGGGACGTCTTAGCCCTAGCGCACGTGGTACATGCTGATACGTACGAGACCACGTCCTGTCGGATTTTGGGCCACCAAAACTGACGCGACACCAACTCCAAGGTACCCCTAACCCCTGGATGGCCAGCCAGGACAGCATCATGATGCTCACCCAACACCTTTAGGCGAAGATGGAGCGGTACAAACGATTTATTAATGGGAAGTTCTGGTGGTACCTCCTCCTGAGCCTCGGCAATCTCAGCCTCAACTTCGTTCGTGAGAGCCGAGACCACTACACCCTTTTGGAGGATGGGTACCGGATCTTCCCGAGGTTCTCCCCCCGGAAAACACCTGGACAAAGCATCCGCCTTAGTGTTGTTAGACCCAGGTCGGTACGCAACAAAAAAGTTGAACCGTGTGAAAAACAATGCCCAGCGAGCCTGCCTGGGGGACAGACGCTTGGCTGACTCCAAATACAGCAGATTTTCATGGTCGGTGATAACTGTAACCTGATGGACCAACCCCTCCAAAAAGTGTCGCCATTCCTCAAAAGCCAACTTGATAGCCAACAACTCCCTGTTGCCGATATCGTAATTACGTTCGGCGGGTGACAGCTTCTTGGAAAAGTAAGCGCATGGACGCAACTCGCCCAAGGATGAGCCTTGTGACAGCACCGCCCCCACTCCAACCTCAGACGCATCGACTTCCACGGTAAATGGTTTTGATACGTCCGGTTGCACCAGAATGGGGTCCGAAGCAAAACTGTTCTTCAGAAATTCAAATGCGCACACAGCAGCCTGAGGCCAGGCAGAGAAATTGGTACCCTTTTTCGTCATGTCAGTAAGCGGTTTAGCAATGGTAGAAAAATCCTTGATAAACTTTCCATAATAGTTGGAAAACCCAAGGAACCGCTGGAGTGCTTTTAGGTTATCAGGCCGTTCGCAATGCAGCACCGCTTGCACCTTAGTGGCGTCCATTATAAACCCTGAAGCAGACACAATATAACCCAAGAAAGGCAACTCCTGAACCGAAAATACACATTTCTCAAGTTTAGCATAGAGCTTATTTTCCCTGAGTAGCTGTAACACCTGCCTCACATGCTCTAAATGAGTTTCACAGTCGCATGAATAAATGAGAATGTCATCTAGGTACACAATAACGAATTTCCCCAGAACATGCGAGAATACATCATTTATGAAATGTTGAAAACCTGCAGGCGCGTTTGTCAACCCAAATGGCATCACCAAATTTTCAAAATGACCCTCGGGAGTATTAAAAGCCATTTTCCACTCATCACCTTGACGGACTCTTATGAGGTTGTACGCCCCCCTGAGGTCAAGCTTGGAAAACCACTTAGCACCTGCCACCTGGTTGAACAAATCAGGTATCAGTGGCATAGGGTATGGATCACGAACCGTAATCTGGTTTAACTCCCTGAAATCCAGACACGGGCGTAGTCCGCCATCTTTCTTTTTAATGAAGAAGAACCCCGCTGCCACCGGTGAGGACGAAGGCCTGATGTGCCCTTGTGATAGAAATATATATATCATGTAGATCTCACTTGCATGTATACTCCTCTATAATCATATATACTCATATACTCACAGCTAATATATACATTATAATCAATGGTTTAAAATGGCTGACATGAACTAATATAGGCCAGACAGATTGTATGGGGTTTTCCATCCCAAAAGCGGAACAACAGTGTCAGATGTATTAACTGCTGATCAAATGTCTCAACTTTGTCCTACATGCAGAGAGCTACACTTTAGTTGCTTGGTCAGCAGTCATATGAGCATTAATCACAATATTCCATATATGTTTAGATAACCAATGACAGAGGAGCTAGACAATATGGTAATTAACTAACCACCCCTAACAACCCCTAACCACTCCTTTCTATCTGCTATCATAAAAACTATGTATGTACAATAAAGTATCAGTATTGATGGAATGTTATTGACACAACAACGGTGTGCAGTCTCATTCCTTGAGCGCTCAGAATACTCAGTCTTATTGGGAGCGGCCACAGCACACACATAGGGATAAATTTATCCAACCCAAATATTTCCATATCAAATGGCCCCCAACAGCGAGGCATGGGTGAAACGCACGCGGGGACCCACTACTGACCGGAGAGATGGAGGTGTTGCAACGGCCTTGGTTCACGGGACGGAGACTGCGCAGCTCCATAAGTAAGGTAAGAAAATGTTATCATCTCACCTGAAAGTCCCCTGTGCCCAGTCCGGGTCTATGCCTCTTGCCGGTCAGGTGTGGTCACCACCCAGGTAGTGTAAAAAGTCCGAAGCCTGAATCCAAACCCTGGGAGGTGTCTGCTGTGTGCCGTGTATGTGTTCTGTGTTTGTGAAAAATCCGGGAGAGGAAGGAAAAAGTGACTTTTGTTTGTGGTGGCTGGGTAACAGACCGCAGGAGGTCAAATCGCTCGATAAGTTATTGCAGGATTCCCGTACATAGGAGGAACAGGTAGAGTTCCGGGGCAGGTAGTCCCATGTTCCAGGCATGGGTAGTGATAACTTAGAGGGCTACTGCAGATTCCCGTAGTGCCGGCGATCCAGTTAGGACGACCGGACCGGGGTGGTAGATTTCCCGCTTGTTGTGCTTCTCACTCACTCAGGCGGCCCGGGCGCAGGTGCGTCCAGTGCGATTGGCAGTAGTCTGTTCCCAGCGCAACCTGCACGTGTCACAGAATTTAAAAGGGCATCTCCCGGATAGTCTGTTTCTGTTTGGTTCGATTCATGTATTGCTTCTTTAAGAAGCATACAATAGTAAAAGAAAGTTTTGGGTTTTTTTTTCCTTCTCTCTTGAACTTCCTCTTTTTCAGCTGCTGAAGCAGAGATGCATTGTAAATCACACTGTCACATCTGTTGTTTTTTCTGACTGTTTTCAGCTGCAATGCTGGCTATGTGTAGCTTTTTGTGAATTAAACAAATTGTATCTATCATTTTTGGTGCGACATACGTGTTTTCAGATACGTGATTTTAGTGATATTGATTGCAATAGCATACGGAACGGAAAGGGGAAGTGTGTGTCTCTAACTGCGTTGAGCGCTGAGAGAGGGGAGAAGGAAAATATATATATAGCTTTTTTATTGTTTTTTTCAAATTTTTTTTTTATTATTAAAGTTCTCCAAAGTCTTTTTTATCAAAATTTTGAGTTTTTGATTATTTTGGTTCTTTTTTTTTTTGGAGTTTTATATACTAATTTTTAGGTTTTTTAGTACTGTTTTCTTTTTTTCATTTTTGTGTGTTTTTCATTTTTTTGCTTTTGCCATGGGGAATAAAGTGGCCGAGCAACAGGAGAGTCTTTTTATTTCCTGATGAGCAAACAGCCCCTAGATAGTGGCAGAACACGAAGGTGTTAAGTATGTGAAGATTTTTGGAAGGTATAAAGTACGTGAAATTCATAAGAATGGCAGACTTCAAGCTGCAGAGTGGCATGACGTAGAAGGGAAAATAAGGGAAGTTAGCTGATGTTAGATTGCTGAATACTAATACATGGTATGAAGTAGCAGCAGAGCTTACATCGTTTAGGTGGTACAGAAAGTTATGTGAGCAAACCAGGAAGTGTTTTTTTGTGTGTATAAGACGGGAAATATTGGATCTGCGCAGTCTGCTTTTAGCAGAATCCATGATATAGGTAGTTATTTTTGCACAGTATGTGGTGCGCCCCGTCTCTCCCTACAGGGAGAAGGCATAATTGCTCCTCACTATTATTCTTGTTGTTCTCCTCTATCCTCCTTTTTCTCTGTCACTCCTTTTCTCTGCATTCTTCTCTCTCACTCTCCTTTCCTCTCCTCTTCCTCCACACTTTTCTCTTCTCTCTCTCTCCCCCTCTCTATCTCTCTCCTTCACACCTTCCATCTTCTCTTCCCTCTTCTCCTCACCCTCGCCCGCTCCTCCTTCTCCACTCCCCCACCACACCTATCTCCTCCCTCTTCTCCACACCCATCTCCACTCCTCTCTTCTCCTCCCTCTCTATCTCCTCCTTCTCTTCCTTCTCCACACCCACCTCCACTCCTCTCTTCTCCCCTCTCTCTCTCTTCCTTTGTCTCACTCATCAACCCCTCCTCCTTCTTCTTCCTCTTTTTTCCTCCTCGTTGCTGGCTGGGCCAACGCCCAATTCATACAATATGGTGCTTACAGTACAAAGTTCCCCTTTCCATGTCCCTGGCACAGCCCAGCCATTGCCAGAGAAAAGCCCACTACACACAATGCAGTAGGCAAAGGAGATATCAGGCAGCAGGCAGCTCAGCCCTGGGTGCAGAGGGGGGAGTACTGATCATCTACAATCTGCTGATAATGTACAACTTCAGCACCGGTCAGAGTTGCCTACATTCACACCAACATAGAACTATAAGCCTAATCCATCATAGCTTCAGCAAGGGGGGAGACATCCTCACATAAAAAGCAACTTCTAAGTCCAAAATCAGTCAGTGTATGACCCCAGTACAAGCTATCACAACTATTCCTCTGATGAATATGAAGAGGGAACATCATATATGCTGTCCAGTACTAGAAAAGAAACCCACAGGCACCACCATTACACTATGTGCACTGCACTTCAAGTCAGATGACGATTTTCCAGACCCAGGGATGCATCCCATGCCATTTTACCGAAGAATGTAGCAGAACCAGCGAACATATGCAGCCACCTGGAATGATCTCTGGGCCATAAATGAAAATAGAAGCAGGTGATGCACTCTGGCCAATCATGAAGGAACAATTCAAACTTCCAGCAGAATTAGACGTACACGCTTGGGAGTCAGGGCCACAGCTAATTGAACAGCTCAGAGAGTGGGCCAAAGGCAGATTGGCAGGACAAGCCAAAACCAAGAGCCAAGACAAGACAGAGTCTGTAAAGAAGGTTCATGGCAGAGTAATGCAAGTATTCCAAGACTTGGGCTTCACCATTCATGACCAGATACACAGACAAATGTTTGCACAGGCCTTTGTGCATGGACTGAGACAGCCAATTAGGAAACCACTGTTAGTGGCTAGGCCTGAGAACAGGTCAATGGCAGTGGACTGACCCAACAAAATGTTTTATGTGCGCCTAGGAGACTGTTTATTGCCGATTGTCACCAAAACTGCCGCCATTATAGCACCACAAAGAGCGCGAAGAAGGAAACGGGTGCTGTACTGCTGAGAACGCCAGAAGGGGAGCCAGAGGTGAAGATGCTGCAAAGTGCCAATCAACATACCGGAAGAACCGCTGCAGACTCCAGAGAGGAGACACCGACCTCAGTAAGGTTAGCAAAGGGGAGCAGCTATGTCAGACCAGGGGAAAGAAGTGATGGCAGATGCAGCCACAGCCCCTGTAATGCCCCAAGACCTTGGGTTGGATGCAGCCGCCGGTCTCATGGCACCCCCGGGCTTCGCCGCGAATGCACCTGCAGGCCCCATCTTACCACCGCAGCTTCAATCAGCAGGCCGGACCCCGCTGCCGCTACAGTACCCATCATACTGTTGTCCACAGTAGCCAAAGGGACAGAGTCCCAACCTGGAGTGCAGAGGATGGCCCCTCTCATGGTGACTACTAACCTGGAAGCGCAACCACCCTACAAAGACAAAAGAAGTGTCAAGTGTTACATCTGTGGCAAGTTTGGCCATTACCAGAACCAGTGCAAAGCACCCACACCCCCGAAGAGACTGGAGCCATGCAATCCAAGAGTTGGTCCAGAGAAACAGGTCAAGGAAGACGTGCAGAAAGCAATGAAGTACCCCGTCCATAGGACAAAGGCAAGCAAGCCAGGTCCGCAAGACACTACGCTCCTGACATGTAAAACTTCATCTGTAAGACCAATACCTCAAATTACCCTTAAAGTGGATGGCGTTGTCAGATCTTTCCTTCTGCACACCGGTGCAAGTGTGATGAGACCTGTGGAACTCGCTGAACCACCTGCCTATCAGAATCCTCTGTGTCTCGCATGGGCATTGATGGTCAAGTCAGACATTCTCAGCTTACAAAGTCACTGAGCGTGTGCACTCAGCCAGGACACTCAATCCTATTCCAGTTTGTGGTGTCAAGGACCTTCCACTCAACCTGCTGGGAGTGAACCTGCTGCAGAAGCTGAAGGCAACCACAGTGTTCCAGGAAGATGGGACAGTGACACTTTCTTCAACCCTGACCCAAGAAGAGTCATGCTGGCAGCCCTACAAGAACATTAAACAATCGATGAGGCCTACCCAAGGAGGTACTGGATGTAGTACCAGAAAGTCTATGGTCTAAGGGACCCCAGCACGTGAGACAACCTGAAGTAGCCCCAGTACGGGTGTCACTCAAGCCATGTACCCCGTACCCTCGTAAGGCCCAGGCCAGGCCTAGAGTCAAGCTGCCTCTGACCAACTGAAGGTCTACCTGTAAATAGGAATCATTGTTCCTTGCACATCGCCTTGCAATACCCCGCTTTTCCTGGTCAATAAAAAGACTGTAAAATGAGAGCCAGCCAAGTTCAGAATAGTACATGACCTGAGAGCTGTGAATGACGCCACGGTGTTTGAAACTGCAATTATGCTGAATCCGCACACTCTGCTCTCGAATGTGCCTGTCACAGCAAATGTGTTCACAGTGACCAACCTGGCTAATGCTTTCTCCAGTGTTCCCCTTCATCCGGAAGACCAGTTCCTGTTTGCCTTAATGCACCAGGGGGGACACCACACATTGACAGTGATGCCACAGTGGGCCCAGAACAGCCCTTCACAGTTCACCAAAGCAATGTCCACAGTCCTCATCAACTGGGTCACAGAACAAGCAGAAGTAACCCTGCTACAATACATGGACAATCTACTCCTTTGTGCAGTTGACTTTGACACGTGTAAAGCCCATTCCTTGTATCTCCTACTCTACCTGGCGGAGCAGCACTGCAAGATCTCAAAGAACAAAGTCCAGTGGTGTCTGAAGCGAGTTACGTTCCAGAGACACTGTATTGCTCACCAGGCGAAACACCTGACAGATGACCGGAAGACCACAGTGGAGAAGTGAAGATGGTTCCTCCAACAACTCAAAAGGTGCTACAGGCCTTCCTTGGTCTAGTTTCGTATTGCAGAGCCTGGATCCCTGATGCCTCAGTCCTAATGCAGCCTCTGTGTGAATACGTCAGCGTGACCCCGTTCCTCCAGAGAGATGTGGCCTTCAGTTCATTCAAGAAGTTAAAAGGCGCAGTAGTCTCAGCACCAGCACTAGGCCTACCTGACTACGAGAAGCCATTCCTTCTCTACTTGATGAGAAAAGAAGGCCTTGCTACTGGAGTCCTGACGCAGCTTCAGGGGGGAAAGCAGAGACTTTTGGACTACTTTTCAGCTTGCCTGGATCCAGTTGCAAGGGGAGCCTTTTCCTCCCGCATGAGAGCAGCAGTTGCTGCACACGCCCTCCTGGACAGGACTACTGACATCATTGGAAAAACCATTGGAAATCCTGGCTCCGCATGACATCTCAATCCTAAACCAAACCCAGCTAAAACATCTCTCCACCGCCAGGCATCTTCGCCTCCAGTGCTCTCTACTCCTGCCCGACAATGCCACCATCTCCAGATGCACAGTCCTCAACCCGTCCACTCTACTCCCACTCCCAAGGGGGGATACAGATATGGACCTTCAGATAAAAAGTCTGATCAAAATCTGCATGATACCTTCTGCAGGGATCTGAATTTGCTCCGGACGGATGACCATGATTGCTTCAGCACCATGCAACAGGAAACACAAGGACTACCCAAGGTGGCAGAAGAGCCACTGACCAACCCAGAGTTAATCCTCTGTGTGGATGGCTCCAGATTTGCAGATGATGAAGGAAGATTCCACACGGGATGTGCAGTGACCAGCAATCAAGAGATCCTGTGGTCCAGAAGTCTGCCGCCCAGTCTGTCAGCCCAGGAAGCAGAACTGATAGCGCTGATGAAGGCCTACCAGATGGCAGGAGACAAGACTGAGAAAATGTATACCGATTCAAGGTACTCGCATGGCATGGCACACGACTTCGGACCCATCTGGGCTGCAAGGGACTTCATCACAGCAAGCGGAACAACTGTGGAGCATCATGGAGCCATTAAGGACCTGCTGAACGCACTTCAACTTCCAAAAGTGGTGGCAGTACTAAAAGTCAAAGCTCATGGAAAACTAAGCACAATAAAGGTACGAGGCAACAACATGGCGGATATGGCAGCCAAAGAAGCAGTCAAGAGAAGACAATATGGAAAAGTGGGAGAGGTCGTAGAGCCGGATGGCTACATGACGACTGAAGACAAGAAACCTGACCAAATGACGTCCTGTGATCTGCTCAAAAAGCTGCAAGAGCAAGCCCCAAAGGACAAGAAGGAATGCTGGATGCGGAAGAGAGCAACACATGAAGAAGGAAGGGTATACTCAATGGACTACAAACCCTGTTTACCCCGAAGCATCTACCCTATGGTGGTCCAGTGGGCACATGGGCCCACACACAGATTAAAGACACAGATGAATGATCTGATTGGTTCTTACTGGTTCGCTCCAGGGATCCCCACCCTAACAGCCAAGTTCACTAGCAGCTGTCTGACCTGCAGCAAATGCAACCCTGGAAGAATGGAGAAAGTTCCCACACATCTTCTTGCCAGACCACTGTACCCCTTCCAGAGGATCCAGATAGACCACATCCAAATTCCGCCAAGTGGAGGTTTCAAATATGCCCTTGTGGTCGTGGACGTGTTCTCAGGATGGCCAGAAGCTTTCCCAGTGAGGAACCAGTCAGCAAAGACTACTGCAAAGAAGCTACTCTCAGAGACGAGATATGCAGCTATGGGGTCCCAGAAGTGATAGAGAGTGACCAGGGACCCGCATTCACAGCAAACCTCACACGAGAGATCCAGTCAGCAGTAGGGTCAGACTTAGGCCTACACACTCCCAATCACACTACTCAGTGTTAGGCACACTCCCAGAGGCCCAGGAAAGCTGTTACCATATGAAATTTTGTTTGGGTCTAGCCCTCAGCAGCTGATTATGCAATATGATACTTTGTCTGCTTATGTAATTGAACTCACCAAGAAACTTGCTAACATCCATTCTTGAGTTTTTTTCTTCATTGCCAGATCCAGATTCAGTATCCGGTACGCACTCCTAGAAGCCAGGAGACTGGGTGTTGGTGAAAAAGTTTGTAAGGAGAACACCACTTGATCCCAGATTTGATGGTCCTGTTCAAGTGCTGCTGATGACACCAAGCTCTGTGAAACTGGAGGGAAGACCCACTTGGAGCCACTCATCGCATTGCAAGAAAGCTCCCCTACCAGAAGATGACACCCAAGCCAGAATGATGTTGTGGATGCCCTGCCTGACCGAACAGATGACCTACCTGATAAAGACTACACATTGCTCACTACACATGCTATTGACTAAGAGACTGATTGCAACGAACCCCCGTTAGGGACAGATCTCCTGACCGCCCATTTGCGAAAAGTCTGTACGGAGTGGGGCGCAGGCATTAGGCTTGTGTCAGTTCACCGACCGCACAAAAGAGTTGCAGCGCTTTGGGACAGGAGGCTAGGATTAGGGCAAGTGATATCTAAGGGGGGCTTGTGATAGAAATATATATATCATGTAGATCTCACTTGCATGTATACTCCTCTATAATCATATATACTCATATACTCACAGCTAATATATACATTATAATCAATGGTTTAAAATGGCTGACATGAACTAATATAGGCCAGACAGATTGTATGGGGTTTTCCATCCCAAAAGTGGAACAGTGTCAGATGTATTAACTGCTGATCAAATGTCTCAACTTTGTCCTACATGCAGAGAGCTACACTTTAGTTGCTTGGTCAGCAGTCATATGAGAATTAATCACAATATTCCATATATGTTTAGATAACCAATGACAGAGGAGCTAGACAATATGGTAATTAACTAACCACCCCTAACAACCCCTAACCACTCCTTTCTATCTGCTATCATAAAAACTATGTATGTACAATAAAGTATCAGTATTGATGGAATGTTATTGACACAACAACGGTGTGCAGTCTCATTCCTTGAGCGCTCAGAATACTCAGTCTTATTGGGAGCGGCCACAGCACACACATAGGGATAAATTTATCCAACCCAAATATTTCCATATCACCCTTTGCTCAGACTCTCAGCAATGTAGTCTTTTAACGCTTGCCTCTCAGGACCAGAGATGTTGAACATCCTAGCTTTCCGCAATTTGGCCCCTGGTTTAAACCTAATAGTACAGTTATAGGGGCGATGTGGTGGCAATCCTGAGCAACCCTTCTCTGAGAACACATCCGCAAAATCCAGCAGTGACTCAGGAATGCTTGGAGTCACAGCGGACACACATGTGGCCAGGCAATTCTCCTGGCAAAATCCGCTCCACTGAATTATGTCCTGAGTTTTCCAGTCAATAACCGGGTTGTGCATAGATAACCATGGAAAACCCAGAACCATTTGTGCAGGAAGATTACGGAGCACCCTACATGTAACCTGCTCAGAATGTAGGACCCCAATGTGGAGTTTCACCTCAGCCACAAACTCAGTAATCTCCCCCTGTGGGTGAGGGGTAGCATTGATCGTGACCACCCGGATAGGATGAGGCAATTTTTCGACCGTGAACCCGGCCGTGCGCGCAAACTCCTCATCAATGAGATTAGTGGCTGAACCACTATCTACAAAAACAGTGATTGGCAGCTCTCTGCCAGCGACCATAACTCTGGCAGGGAGCATACATTGAGAGACCACCATGGAGGATATGCATAAGCTCAGATTGGCCTCCTTCATACCCTCTGAGCTTAGAAGTTTTCCGCCATTGCGCTTTTCTTAGAAAACAGAGGACAAGCATTTACATAATGCCCCTTTTTACCACAGCAAAAACAGGCTCCCTGCTTCCTGAGCGAGGGGGCTTGCTGACGTGACACCCCTGCAATTTGCATAGGCTCCGTGGGCTCACCTGCAGCAACCTCACGTGCACCTACGACCTCCCCCATAGGCGGCGTCTCTAGCACCCCCTGATGCAAACAGCGATCAATGCGGACAACAAGACTCATGGCAGACTCTAGTGAAGCAGGAGTCTCATACATCAGGAGGGCTTGTTTAACCCTTCTCGAAACCCCATATACAAACTGACTCCACAGCGCCGGGTCATTCCATTGTGTGTCCACCGCCCAGCGGCGAAATTCAGAACAGTAATCCTCCGCCATTCGCTCCCCCTGGTGGAGAGCGCGTATTTTAGATTCTGCTGGAGCCAATCTGTCAGGATCATCATATATGAGTCCAAGAGCAGAAAAAAAACTCTCCACTGAGTTAAATGCAGCTGAATCAGAAGGTAATGAAAACGCCCATGCTTGGGGATCTCCGTTCAGTAATGACAAAACCAAGCCCACACGCTGAGCCTCATTACCTGAAGAAAGCGGGCGCATACGAAAATATAATTTGCAAGCTTCACGGAAAACAACAAATTTACTGTGTTCCCCAGCAAACCTCTCAGCTAAAGGGATTTTTGGCTCTGCAACTCTACCTGCAGTTTCCACTTGCACATTAGATACTACTAGACCCTGTTGCTGAACCACCCCCTTCAATTCAGTGACCTGCAAGGAGAGTGCCTCCAACTGGCGGGTTATGGAAGTCATGGGATCCATGACATAAAAAAAACTTCCCTTTTTTTTTTTTTTCTTTTTGGGCCGATTATAATGTCACGGGAGTACTGGGTAGACTAAGGCTGGTTACCCGGGCCCCTGCGATTTCCCTCAGGCTAGGGAAACCCTGTCTGTCCCTTTCCCAGAAGTTACACTAAAGGTGTGCATGTCTGGGCCGCCAGGCCTGACCCTGTCTCCTGTTTCAGCCCTAAGCTGAAACCACGACCCACCACCCAGTGAAGAGACCACACACCAATCCCCACAGAAAGCACAGACAGGGAAAACTGAAAAACGCACCACGCCGCAAACACACAGGAATACACTATAATGTGCACAGGGCAAAACAAATACAAATATAGGAAGGAGGAATATGACAAAGGATAATACACCACCAGATACGATATTCCTACAACAAGACCACCACTCAAGACCGTAATTGCTAGGCACAAAGCACAAGCTATAATCGGCGACGCCCAAAGTCCAGCACGACTATTTAAAGGCCGTGGGCGTGACCCAGCCTCCCACCAAATTACCAGCTAGATTAACCCCGAGCAAGCTGGATAAAGTCTAGCCTACGCCACTGAGCGTGTAGTGGACGTATGTGGAATTACCGCTGTCTGTCGGATGCCCTAGTGTTAACAGCGTCCTACATGACACCCTCTCACTCATTTGGCTCTTTTATACAGTATATACATTAAATCTGCTCACTCCCTTTTGTTTTTACGTCCACTTACCTCCATTTCAGCTCACAGTGGAGTGTGCTTGCGCCTATCGACCGGACCGGGTTGCCATGGCAACGCGTCCCTTCATGTCATCTCTCCCTCCCTCCCTCTGATGCGTCGGAGGTGGGCGGGAGTTGGTGACGTGGAACGCCGGACCCGCTGGTTCCTGTGCCGTGTTTGATGGATGCAAGCACCATACTTACTGCGGCATTTAAAAAGCTGGCACCCTCGACCCCTTACTATCACGACCCCCAGGAAGAAGCGACAAGCGAAACGCGTGTTGGGGTTTTTTCCTCCCAGCAACTCCCACCACGCAGGTAACAGGCAGCATGGTGTTATTGCCCTTATGCTTGAACACTTTATTATTGACAATGGCTATGAGACATACATAATTGAAGCACTCACGCCTTAGTATAAATTATCTCCAGCCCTAGCAGGTCATTTTCCTCCCTTTACTCCCTAGCTATTATGCATTTGGATATTTCTATAGCTGATACACTTGCACTTTAGTACTAGTAATTTCTTGGGTAGATATTCCTTCATAATACTGGTATTTTTTACAATACAGGGCCTGCTGTTGCATCTGTGGTCAACATAAACTTAGAAATCACAGCATATTTTGATCTGATCTACTTGAGATATATTGTCTTTCTTGATGTTGTATGTGATTGCTATTACTATTTATTTATCATTGTGTGAGTTGTTTGGAGCTCACTCTGCCTTGTTTAATCCCCTTATGTACACCATTGATCCTTAATTTTAACGTATCTTTAATAAAATATTTTAGTTTTACCTTTGGTTTTGTACTTCCCTTCTCTTTTGATGGACTTATTTTAGGTAGTGTACAAAATTATAATTTTGGCCTTTATTTTGGGTATTTGCCTGCAATGTCAGGATTCAGCTCTGCAGGTTCCAGTAGTCATCAAATGGACACGTCACTCATGTGCGATTTTCATACTTATGGTCCTGTGGCAACGAGCTTCTCTTCCTGCTTCTTTCAGTTTTTCACTGAACATTGAGAGCATTAGGGAGAGGAGTTTGTGGGTTCATGACAAAGTGTGCAAATCGCATATGTCCTTGGGCAGGGGGGCGCCAAACTGAATTCTTGCCCCAGGTGCCAGAAACCATAGATACACCTCTGCCACAGGGACTCTCATGTTCTACTTGTTTAAAGTGTGTCCCCAGGTGCTTTTAAAGTGTGTGTTTTGCTGAAGCACTGCAGCATTTCAATGTCAAAGATACCTGGCTGTAAGGTTCTCTTTAGGTCATGTTCTCACTTCAGTATTTGGTCAGTATTTCACATCAGTATTTGGAAGCTCAAAAAAACAGGAGTGGGTGATAAATAGAGAAGTGTTGACGTGTTCCTATTATACTTGTTCCACTCCTGGTTTTGGCTCAAAAATACTGATGTAAAATACTGACCAAATACTGAATGTGTGAACGTGCACTTAATCTCAGAATAGCCTGAATTTGCCATACTAGGACTTCCTCAAGGTGCTCAAACCATTCCTTATATATTTGAGGTTGCATTGATATAAATTAATATATTAATACGGAATAGTACCACAAAGGTGATGCTAATTTGTCACCTGAATGTTCATTCTGAGAATCTCTAAATATGTTTTTTAATGAACCTTGTAGCTGTGGAGGCCAATATATCATGCTAAACTCAAAGAACCAGTATGATATGTGTTATACAATTTAGTGTGGAACATACCGTAAGTAGAATGAGGTCATAAAGTGGTGCACATGATCAGCAATGATACCCATGCTTATGCATCTAGACAACGTATCCATAATATTAAGGGGCTACTCATTGCCAAGAAAACATTCTCTACCATCAGCATAAACCATTGAAAAACAATGATGGATGGAGAAATGGAATCATGTGATTTATGCTAAACTTTTATCTACTATCTGCATGTTGCATAAAAACAAATACAATAATCAACAATACAAGTCACTGAGTGGTCCAAGAGGAAAGAGGACCCTGCCCGAGAGGGCTCACAGTCTACAAGGGATGGGTGAGGAAACATTAGGTGGGATAAAATAATACCTAGATATGTGCAATTTGATATCATATTCCAGAGAAATCCAATTTTTTCTTATATATAAACGAGCTGTTAAGATATATGAGACAGACATTGATCTTTTTGAGAATCGGCCTCTACAGCTTTTTTTTAAATGACAAGGGGTGTTACCAGTGTGAGACATGTAATGACTGACAGTCTGCTGTCCTGATCTGATCTGCAAGTCTCCCTCTGGTAATATCCCTTTTCATTTAAAATTATTTCTGGAGGTATCTAGCTATCTATGAGTATCTACTCATGTAAATCTGTACCAGGCCCATAGATTTTAACAGATCATTTACATATTAAGATTAATAAAGCACCAAGAAGGGGAAGTTGTCGAATTATGGAAATCACAAGATTGATAAACTTGTTAATGATATGTAAGTGATGAAAAAGATGGGAACACAATTTTCATTACATTTCAGTATATTCAGGAACAAGTAAGAGAGCCATATGAAGAGACACATGAGCTTACAAGCCATGACTTGTTATAAATGAGGCTATTAATGGTGGCTTGAGGAATGTTCTGTCATGCGGAATGCATTTGGGAACACAAATCATCAAAATCCACTGCTGACAGCCTCCTTTTCAATTTCCAACCAATGATGTCCTAGAAGTGCCCGATGGGAGACAAATCTGAAGATACTGCAGGCCAGGGAGACATGTTTAGGCCATGCAAGCTGCTCACATTAGCTTGAGCAACATTTGGCCTGGCATAATCGTGTTGATGAATAATGGCTTCAAGGACATTTTGAAGAAATGGCTTTAACACTTGTTCCATGATCAAATCAATGAAACACTCACAGCTGTTTGTGTATTTGGAATGAAGAATGAAGACTGATGGGACTCCCTATGGTACCTTTTGTCACCCTATACCATAATCCCAGGAGTAATACCTCGGCACAGATGGATTGTCAGTTTAGAATAATGGTGCATATTGATCAATTTTGTATTTTAAGTGAAATTATACATCACATACCAAGTTTAAGGTGTCAAATAGTGTCTGCACATATGGAGCGCCCCCACACCGCCGCAGGGCCGAGGGGTACCCGGAGCCGGGCCTCTGGGTCTCAGTCTCGGGGTTGTCACGGTGGCTAGGCCCGGTCCGTGGCCCTGTCCGTCAGTGGGGGACGTCCGGTGTAATAGGTGGTAGTAATGGTAGCGATGTAGCGGTGCGGTTGTGGGGTGTAAGTCGCGGTAAATAATGAGGACACCAGGTTGCAGTCTCTTTACCTCTTTACTGGAGATCTCTGAGTCCTCAGTCCAGAACACGGTTCACCAGGCTACGCAAGTCCGGCCGGTCCAATGGCACCTCCAGAGTTCTCCTCTCAGGTGGAAATCTGTGCCTTCCTTCTTAGCGCTATGTGTTGTAGTCCTTCCCTGCTGTGCTCACGGAAAGTGACCCCACAACGGTTGTGTCTGTTTCTTAAGTTCCCTCACAACTCGATTTGATGTTCCTCTGTAATCCACCCCTTCCCTGTATTCAGGTTGGAATGGCACCCGTTTGTCAGGTAGGCCTGGAGTTCTTCCGGGACCCTAGAGACGCCCCTCTCCCGCAATTGCCCCCCAAGACTTCATAGGTGATATGTGGTAGACAGCCCGCCTGAGACCGACTGTCCTGCCGCTGTTTGGAGTATGGCTTAAAGCTGTATTCTAATCCACTCCCTCGGCGTTCCGGCCACCGGTATTGCGCCTCAGCAAGGTGCTGCCTCTTTCAGCACAACCCCTGCTGGTATTCTCCTTCTGCTTGATCTCGTTTCTCACTCAGCACAATCTGTCTCGCTTCTAGTCCTTTCCTTGAGTCCCGCCGCTTCCAGGAGCCTGCGCGGACCCGTTACGTTCTTTCAATGCCAAGCCTCTGCCAGGATCCCACCCCTGGCAGAGACCCTACAGTCTCTCCCTTCACAACACCCCCTGCCACAGGGTGTTGCTCCGTTCAATCCCGTCAGCGTTCTCACTAACTTCCTGCCTGACCCCCAGTTTACCCACTATGGTGGGGAGTGGCCTAATGAATAGCACCCTTAGCTCCCCCCGGAGGCCCTGCTGTGAAACATATTGGTGTCTGTGATACCTGATTGGAGGAACTCCTTCAGTGCCATCGAACGTACCATGGCTCCCCTTAGCGGCGAAGCCACAGCACTGCAACGACCAGGACTCTGGGGCGCTGCACTCCCCCCTGGTTAAACACAGTACTCCGGGACTGGGAAGAAAAACAACAATACAGATTAGCAAAAAGACATACAATTTTGTTGAGTGCAAAACAATAAGCATACTTGAACAGGCTTCCCTTTATGGGAGGTGAGGACACTTTTAACGTTACAAACATAGTCAACTTTATAAATTACAGGCTATACATAACTTCTGTTACCCAACCGGGTATTCTACTTAGTGCAAATACTGGAACAATAAATTAACATTGCCTTTAAGAAACATACACTCTTAGTTTATAGGCCTTCCTATAATCACATTACAGGGTAGGGTAACTTCACATTCTCCTACCTTGAACCTGCAGGACCGCCTGTCCCTATGGCACCAGACCTACTGCCTCTCCTTTCTTTTACAGGACCGCCCCGTTCAGCCAGGGCCTACTGCCTTTCGCTACTATACATAGTATAGACATAACATTCCTTTCATTTAAAGAACTCTGAGCCAGCTCTACTCGGCTCCTTTAAGGACTCACTCTCTAACCCCTACGGGTTCGCTTTCTGTCCTTAGCAACAAAGTAACTTTCTATGGGGACGCAGGGTTGACCTTCTATCCTCACCTTCATCATTACTTCCTTACTTTCAGCTATGCAGATCTCTATCTCTACCCCTACGGGCTCTCTGCATCTTTTCTTTCTGCAAAACATTATTTTTAGATTTCACAATTCAAACAAATTCAACACATATAACTTTTCATGTAAAACAGTTACATTTCTTTTCAAAGCATCATCATGGCATTACTGTTCTGCAACAGTATCGTTCTCAAGTTCAGTTTCTCACATCCCCTTTAAGAGGGGACCAAATCTCTCTGAGGTAGCTCGTTCTCTCAGCCTACCAGTCCATGCAAAGGTTCCGGTATGGTATCTTCGCAAAGTGTCTTTAACTAGAACCGGTAGGAAAGGTATCTTCACAAAGTGTCTTTGTCTCAAACCAATAGGGCAAATATCTTCGCAAAGTGTCTTTGGCTAAAACCAGTAGGGAGCACCTTTAAGAAGGTGCAAACTATTTACAAGGGAAGTTCGAATCATGCACAGTCCATGATTTCTGCAGTTCTTTAAACTTGTGCAAAAATTTTAGGAAAGGAAAACAAACAAAGAGGATCCCGGGTCAACAGAGGGATCCATTAACCCTGGGCGGGTTTAGCAGCAACTTAAAGGAATAAAAGACAAACAGTAACTATTTACATTTTCACAAAGTGACTCTTCTTTCAGAAGTTTCCATGAGGCGCCTCCTGGCGGGCGGACCCCTGCAATCCAGGTTTCAGGTCCACTCCCGCTGCCAGATACACCCCATGGGTTCGGGTCTGTTGCACGACCAGGTCGTGCGCGGCGATCAAGGTCTGTGTTCCCACTTCTCTCTGTGCTGGCACATCAGGGACATTGATCGCCCGCAGAGGAACTTCTTTAGCCACTACGGTGGTTGCGGCGATCGGGCGGCAGATCGCTAGTTCTGTGGTTGGGCAGGTGGAGGCGACTAGGGTGGTTACAGGTCGGTCACACGGCGGCACTTTGGCTACAGGGGCTGGTTTCTCTTTCTTGTAGACGTTCAGGGCGAACCACCCCTTTTCCCCAAAATGCCGGGTGTAAGTAACACTGTCTCCCGGATAGAGGTCTCGATCGGGGTGACCCTCTCTAAGGTGTGACTCGACATCCCGTCGGTTAACAAAGACCTCCGGGTATAGCCCCGGTTCTTTAATGAAGCCCCAGCCTCCTTGGAGTTTAAAGACAGTGACGATACCCTGCCTACGCGGGGCCTGGTGAGTGGTGGGGTCCTTACGGGCCCGGTCCTTGACCGCCAAATCTTTTTGATGGTAGGCCTCCCGTTTAGCCTGATGTGCTTTCTCTTCCTCTCGCCACCGCTGTTCTAGCTGGATCTGGTATTCCTCCCAGCTTAGGGCCTGTACCATTTCTCCCTTCTGGGTCTCCACCCCGGGGAACCCCATGAGATTGGATCCAGGGTTCACCCAGCGGCACACCGTGCGCTCCGCGCTGACCTCACACGGCAAGGGAGTAGGGGTGATTGGGGCTCGCATACGGTGTTCCATGCCCGTAGCTTCCTCCCATGGTAACAGGCGCTGAAGTCTATGGGTCCCCGGGAGAGGTGGTGCTGCTACGGGACCCACTAACACACCCTCTGCTAGTGGGGTAGGATCGGCGGACTCACCCACTGGTACGATTCCACCTTCTGCGACAGGTCCCGTTGGTTCTTCCGATGTCCGGGAATCCACTGCCGGTCCTACCTGATGCGGGGCCTGGACTCTCACATGCAGTTGGAGGAGCTGGTTATATAAATCCTCCATCTCGGCTCTCAAGAATTTGGTGTTATCCACGGAGGACAAGCTGCTGGGCTCAGCCGGGTAGTCAGGGGAGACTTCCACTTCAACCCCGCTGTCGGGTTCGGAGCTGCTAGCCATAGCGTCCTCCACGTGGGTCGCTTCCTGGTCTTTTTCCCGCTCTCTCCTGCGTGAGCAGTTTCGTTTTCTCTGCCTCCGCCCCCCATTAAGGATTAGGAGGCGGATCTCTGCTGCTGACGGACACGTCCTCACTGCACAGAAATATTTAGACTGGGCGGCCATTACTGTTCGCGCTCTCCAGCTCGGCTACGCCCACTCCACGCCCCTCTTCTCTTCCTGCGCTCTCCTCAGCGCTGCAATGGCGGCGGATTTTGGCGGCAAATGGCACAGCACACAGTCTTGCAATAAAGTACAGTCCAAGCACAGTAAATCACAGTCTCTAGGCACACATGACCTGATTCTTCAGGCTTAAGTAGATCCTGTTCGTGACGCCAAGTTGGAGCGCCCCCACACCGCCGCAGGGCCGAGGGGTACCCGGAGCCGGGCCTCTGGGTCTCAGTCTCGGGGTTGTCACGGTGGCTAGGCCCGGTCCGTGGCCCTGTCCGTCAGTGGGGGACGTCCGGTGTAATAGGTGGTAGTAATGGTAGCGATGTAGCGGTGCGGTTGTGGGGTGTAAGTCGCGGTAAATAATGAGGACACCAGGTTGCAGTCTCTTTACCTCTTTACTGGAGATCTCTGAGTCCTCAGTCCAGAACACGGTTCACCAGGCTACGCAAGTCCGGCCGGTCCAATGGCACCTCCAGAGTTCTCCTCTCAGGTGGAAATCTGTGCCTTCCTTCTTAGCGCTATGTGTTGTAGTCCTTCCCTGCTGTGCTCACGAAAGTGACCCCACAACGGTTGTGTCTGTTTCTTAAGTTCCCTCACAACTCGATTTGATGTTCCTCTGTAATCCACCCCTTCCCTGTATTCAGGTTGGAATGGCACCCGTTTGTCAGGTAGGCCTGGAGTTCTTCCGGGACCCTAGAGACGCCCCTCTCCCGCAATTGCCCCCCAAGACTTCATAGGTGATATGTGGTAGACAGCCCGCCTGAGACCGACTGTCCTGCCGCTGTTTGGAGTATGGCTTAAAGCTGTATTCTAATCCACTCCCTCGGCGTTCCGGCCACCGGTATTGCGCCTCAGCAAGGTGCTGCCTCTTTCAGCACAACCCCTGCTGGTATTCTCCTTCTGCTTGATCTCGTTTCTCACTCAGCACAATCTGTCTCGCTTCTAGTCCTTTCCTTGAGTCCCGCCGCTTCCAGGAGCCTGCGCGGACCCGTTACGTTCTTTCAATGCCAAGCCTCTGCCAGGATCCCACCCCTGGCAGAGACCCTACAGTCTCTCCCTTCACAACACCCCCTGCCACAGGGTGTTGCTCCGTTCAATCCCGTCAGCGTTCTCTCTAACTTCCTGCCTGACCCCCAGTTTACCCACTATGGTGGGGAGTGGCCTAATGAATAGCACCCTTAGCTCCCCCCGGAGGCCCTGCTGTGAAACATATTGGTGTCTGTGATACCTGATTGGAGGAACTCCTTCAGTGCCATCGAACGTACCATGGCTCCCCTTAGCGGCGAAGCCACAGCACTGCAACGACCAGGACTCTGGGGCGCTGCACATACCATTTGAAGGCATTTGTATGACATTGAGCTTCGAGCTAGACATCCAGCTACTGGTGTTTCACTAACCTCATACCACCAGTCTCAATGGTGCAGAGCAAGAAAGCAATGGAGCCTCTTCAGCTATGAGTCCTACTTTTGTCTTGCATGCAATGATAGCCAGAGATTAGTCTGGAGGCCACGTGGGCAATGTCATGGTGCGACCTTCACAAGGTAACACTGCACAGGTGTGACTCTGTATACCTTTTGCTGTTATTCCACTTCATCATAGTTCTCCCAACCAGTTAGGCACGT
This sequence comes from Ranitomeya variabilis, assembly GCF_051348905.1. Taxonomy (NCBI): domain Eukaryota; kingdom Metazoa; phylum Chordata; class Amphibia; order Anura; family Dendrobatidae; genus Ranitomeya; species Ranitomeya variabilis. The sequence goes on along the minus strand of NC_135232.1, from coordinate 444,283,704 downwards.
AAGGTTGAACATTGTTGGCATCTCAGCCAATGCACATTGCAATCTTTGAGAGAGAAAAACCAAGATCACTTAGTTCAAGAATTCTGTCCCTCTCAGTTTGCTCTAATGGCAATAACTGACACATCGACGAAGAAGAGGCATCACACAATCATAACACAGGACCTGATCCAATATTTTTGGTTACCTGTAGCTAAAAAAAATTGCTCTCCATCTGGCATTTAAACCCTTCCGACAAGCTACAGATTGTCACAAAGTTTGATAATTTGCAGACCTTATTGACACCTGCTTCTTCCTCAATTTGCATAACTTTACAGCTTGTCCTTCTTTGTATCGCAATTTCAATCTTGAGGAACATATGTATTTTCTGGAGCCTAATTTATTTATACACTGGCTGTACAGTAGCTAGATATCAGTTAAGTGAATGTCAAAGCTACTTTGCAATGGTCATGTTCCGCTCTGTACATTGCTTACATCCAACCACTCCTTAGCAGATATCCATTAATTGGTGGGTTGCTGGGTATTGAGTCCCCACCATTCTGATATTGATAACTTACCCTGTGGATAAGTCAACAATATGTGAGTTCTCAACCACTTTATGCAGTGATCATCATTTTCGGTAATGCCTGGTGAAGACTGGCTTGTTTTCATTTTTTTCTGTAAGTTGGAATTTCTTACTTGACCATGAAAAGCCTCAGCCGTAATGGTTATTGCGTTATTCTTGCATGTTTAATAAATCTTGGAACACACCAATGTTGTACCAATCTTCAAATGATGAGGAGTGGCATAACTTGAAGCTTATAGGCTCCAATGCAAAATTTCCAGTAGGGCTTTCAATTATCACGGGTATTTAACCCTTTTATGACCTTGGGATTTTCCGTTTTTTCATGTTCGTTTTTCGCTCCCCTCTTTCCCAGAGCCATAACTTTTTTATTTTTCCATCAATATGGCCATGTGAGGGCTTATTTTTTGTGAAACGAGTTGTACTTTTGAACAACATCATTAGTTTTACCATATCGTGTACTAGAAAATGGGAAAAAAATTCCAAGTGCGGTGAAATTGCAAAAAAAGTGCAATCCCACACTTGTTTTTTGTTTAGCATTTTTACTAGGTTCACTAAATGCTAAAACTGACCTGCCATTATGATTCTCCAGGTCAGTACGAGTTCATAGACACCAAACATGTCTAGGTTCTCTTTTATCTAAGTGGTAAAAAAAAATTCCAAACGTTGCTAAAAAAAAAAAAAAATTGTGCCATTTTCCGATACCCGTAGCATCTCCATTTTTCGTGATCTGGGGTCGGTTGAGGGCTTATTTTTTGCGTACCAAGCTGACATTTTTATTGGTACCAAGTTTGTGCAGATACCTTCTTTTGATCACCTGTTATTGCATTCTAATGCAATGGCGTGGCGACCAAAAAAACGTAATTCTGGCATTTCAAATTTTTTCTCGCTACGCTGTTTAGCGATCAGGTTAATGCTTTTGTTTATTGATAGATCGGGCGATTTTGAACGCGGCAATACTAAATATGTGTAGATTTGATTTTTTTACTGTTTTATTTTGAATGGGGCGAAAGGGGGTGATTTAAACTTTTATATTTTTTTATTTTTTTCACTTTTTTTTTTTTTTTTTACTTTTGCCATGCTTCAATAGCCTCCATGGGAGGCTAGAAGCTGGCACAACTCGATCGGCTCAGCTACATAGAAGCGATCAGCTGAATTGCAGGCTTGCTATGAGCGCCGACCACAGGGTGGCGCTCACAGCAAACCGGCATCAGTAACCATAGAGGTCTCAAGGACCTCTATGGTTACTATGCAGACGCATTGCTGACCCCCGATCGTGTGACGGGGTCAGCGATGCGCTCATTTCCGACCCGTAGGCCGGAAGCGCCGTTTAAATGCCGCTGTCAGCGTTTGACAGCGGCATTTAACTAGTTAATAGCGGCTGGTGGATCGCGATTCCACCCATCGCTATTGCGGGCACATATCAGCTGTTTTGAACAGCTGACATGTCCCTGCTTTGATGCGGGCTCACCGCCGGAGCCCACATCAAAGCGGGGGTTCTGACCTCGGACGTACTTTAATAGTATTAGTATTACTGTGCAATTCAAAGAGTTTTTTTGGCTTTCCTTTGGCTCCAAGGCCAATGCATCCACTATAGCTACATACCTGCTGATTAGTTTTATTTGATATATTTATCAAATTAAGGCTGCCGTCACACTAGCAGTATTTGGTCAGTATTTTACATCAGTATTTGTAAGCCAAAACCAGGAGTGGGTGGTAAATGCAGAAGTGGTGCATATGTTTCTATTATCCCCTTCACCCCCAAGGGTGGTTTGCACGTTAATGACCGGGCCAATTTTTGTAATTCTGACTACTGTCTCTTTATGAGGTTATAACTCTGGAACGCTTCAACAGATCTTGGCGATTCTGACATTGTTTTCTCGTGACATATTGTACTTCATGTTAGTGGTAAAATTTATTTGATATAACTTGCGTTTATTTGTGAAAAAAACGAATATTTGGCGAAAATTTTGAAAATTTCGCAATTTTCCAACTTTGAATTTTTATGCCCTTAAATCACAGACATATGTCACGCAAAATACTTAATAAGTAACATTTCCCACATGTCTACTTTACATCAGCACAATTTTGGAACCAAAATTTTTTTTTGTGACGGAGTTATAAGGGTTAAAAGTTGACCAGCAATTTCTCATTTTTACAACACCATTTTTTTTTAGGGACCACATCTCATTTGAAGTCATTTTGAGGGGTCTATATGATAGAAAATACCCAAGTGTGACACCATTCTAAAAACTGCACCACTCAAGGTACTCAAAACCACTTTTAAGAAGTTTATTAACCCTTCAGGTGTTTCACGGGAATTTTTGGAATGTTTAAATAAAAATGAAATAATAAATAAAAAAAATTTAACTTTTTTTCACACAAAATTTATTTCAGCTCCAATTTGTATTATTTTACCAAGGGTAACAGGAGAAAATAGACCCCAAAATTTGTTGTACAATTTGTCCTGAGTACGCTGATACCCCATATGTGGGGGTAAACCACTGTTTGGGCGCATGGCAGAGCTTGGAAGGAAAGGAGCGCCATTTGACTTTTCAATGCAAAATTGACTGGAATTGAGATGGGACGCCATGTTGCATTTGGAGAGCCCCTGATGTGCCTAAACATTGAAACCCCCCACAAGTGACACCATTTTGGAAAGTAGACCCCTTAAGGAACTTGTCTAGATGTGTGTTGAGCACTTTGACCCAACAAGTGCTTCACAGAAGTTTATCATGCAGAGCCGTAAAAATAAAAAATCATATTTTTTCACAAAAATGATCTTTTCGCCCCCATTTTTTTATTTCCCCAAGGGTAAGAGAAGAAATTAGACCACAAAAGTTGTTGTGCAATTTGTCCTGAGTACGACGATACCCCATATGTGGGGGTAAACCACTGTTCGGAAGGGAAGGAGCGCTATTTTACTTTTCAATGCAAAATTGACTGGAATTAAGATGGGATGCCATGTTGCGTTTGGAGAGCCCCTGATGTGCCTAAACATTAAAAACCCCCACAAGTGACACCATTTTGGAAAGTAGACCCCCTAAGGAACTTATCTCGATGTGTTTTGAGAGCTTTGAACCCCCAAGTGTTTCACTACAGTTTATAACGCAGAGCCGTGAAAATAAAAATTATTTTTTTTTCACAAAAATGATTTTTTAGCCCCCAGTTTTGTATTTTAACAAGGGTATCAGGATAAATTGGACCCAAAAAGTTGTTGTCCAATTTGTCCTGAGTACGCTGATACTCCATATGTGGGGGGAGACCACTGTTTGGGCGCATGACAGAGCTCGGAAGGGAAGGAGCACCATTTGGAATGCAGACTTAAATGGATTGGTCTGCAGGCGTCACGTTGCATTTGCAGAGCCCCTGATGTACCCAAACAGTACAAACCCCCCACAAGTGACCCCATATCGGAAACTAGACCCCCCAAGGAACTTATCTAGATGTGTTGTGAGAACTTTGAACCCCCAAGTGTTTCACTACAGTTTATAACGCAGAGCCGTGAAAATAAAAAAATCCTTTTTTTCCCACAAAACTTATTTTTTGGCCCCCAGTTTTGTATTTTCCCAAGGGTAGCAGGAGAAATTGGACCCCAACAGATGATGTCCAATTTGTCCTGAGTACGCTGATACCCCATATGTTGGGGTAAACCCCTGTTTGGGCACACGGGAGAGCTCTGAAGGGAAGGAGCACTGTTTTCCTTTTTCAACGCAGAATTGGCTGGAATTCAGATCGGATGCCATGTCCCGTTTGGAGAGCCCCTGATGTGCCTAAACAGTGGAAACCCCCCAATTATAACTGAAACCCTAATCCAAACACACCCCTTACCCTAATCCCAACAGTAACCCTAACCACTCCTCTAACCCAGACACACCCAACCCTATTCCCAACCGTAAATGTAATCCAAACCCTAACCCTATCTTTAGCCCCAACCCTAACTGTAGCCCCAACCCTAGCCCCAACCCTAGCCCTAACCCTAGCCCTAACCCTAGCAATAACCCTAGCCCTATCACTAGCCCTATCACTAGCCCTAACACTAGCCGTAACCCTAGCCCTAGCCCCAACCCTAGCCCTAACCCTAGCCCCAACCCTAGCCCTAACACTAACCCTAGCCCTAACCCTAACCCTAGCCCTAACCCTAGCCCTAACCCTTGCCCTAACCCTAACCCTAACCCTAGCCCTAACTCCAGTCCTAACTCTAGCCCTAACCCTAACGGGAAAATGGAAATAAATACATTTTTTAATTTTTTTATTTTTCCCTAACTAAGGGGGTGATGAAGTGGGGTTTGATTTACTTTTATAGCGGGTTTTTTAGCGGATTTTTATGATTGGCAGCCGTCACACACTGAAAGACGCTTTTCATTGCAAAAAATATTTTTTGCGTTACCACATTTTGAGAGCTGTAATTTTTCCATATTTGAGTCCACAGAGTCATGTGAGATCTTGTTTTTTGCGGGACGAGTTGACGTTTTTATTGGTAACATTTTCAGACACGTGACATTTTTTGATCGCTTTTTATTCCGATTTTTGTGAGGCAGAGTGATCAAAAACCAGCTATTCATGAATTTCTTTTGGGGGAGCCGTTTATACCGTTCAGCGTTTGGTAAAATTGATAAAGCAGTTTTATTCACCGGGTCAGTACGATTACAGCGATATCTCATTTATATCATTTTTTTTATGTTTTGGCGCTTTTATACGATAAAAACTATTTTATAGAAAAAATAATTATTTTGGTATCGCTTTATTCTCAGGACTATAACTTTTTTATTTTTTTGCTGATGCTGCTGTATGGCAGCTCGTTTTTTGCAGGACAAGATGACGTTTTCAGCGGTACCATGGTTATTTATATCAGTCTTTTTGATCGCGTGTTATTCTACTTTTTGTTCGGCAGTATTATAATAAAGCGTTGTTTTTTGCCTCGTTTTTTTTTTTTTTTTCTTACGGTGTTTACTGAAGGGGTTAACTAATGGGGCAATTTTATAGGTTGGGTCGTTACGGACGCGGCGATACTAAATATGTGTACTTTTATTGTTTTTTTTATTTTATTTAGCTAAAGAAATGTATTTATGGGAATAATATTTTTTTTTTCTTTATTTAGGATATTTTTTTTATTTATTTTTTACACACATGTGGGGATTTTTTTTTTTACTTTTTTACATTGTCCCAGGGGGGGACATTACAGATCATTGATCTGACAGTGTGCACAGCACTCTGTCAGATCGACGATCTGCTGTGCAGGGCTGCAGGCTTACCAGCGCCTGCTCTGAGCAGGCACTCAGTAAGCCACCTCCCTCCCTGCAGGACCCGGATGCCGCGGCCATCTTGGATCCGGGACCTGCGGCGAGGAGGGAGGTAGGAGACCCTCGGAGCAACGCGATCACATCGCGTTGCTCCGGGGGTCTCAGGGAAGCCCGCAGGGAGCCCCCTCCCTGCGCGATGCTTCCCTATACCGCCGGTACACCGCGATCATGTTTGATCGCGGTGTGCCGGGGGTTAATGTGCCGGGGGCGGTCCGTGACCGCTCCTGGCACATAGTGCCGGATGTCAGCTGCGATATGCAGCTGACACCCGGCCGCGATCGGCTTCGCTCCCCCCGTGAGCGCGGCCGATCGCGTATGACGTACTATCCCGTCGGTGGTCATACGGGCCCACCCCACCTCGACGGGATAGTACGTCAGATGTCAGAAAGGGTTATACTTTTCCTCTAATTGTTCCACTCCTGGTTTTGGCTACAAACACTGATGTAAAATACTGACCAAATACTGCTAGTTTGACGGCAGCCTTAGCCTTTAAAAGGCATACCCTCAATGTTTCCATTCCCATTCATGAATCCCTAATCTAGTTTCCACCCTAATCTAAGCAGGAACCCCCACAAAACATATTTAGAATGACCATTTTTATAGAAATCTGCATAAATCATGCAGATTTCTACCACACTTAACAGGACAATTGAGCTAAAGGCTGGGTGGTTGGCATAATGTAAAAAGGGTATTTCCAGATTTGCAACTTTTTATTACACAAAAAAGTGGATCCATAACAAGATAAAAAATATAACAACTTAATAGTTTTGATAAAAAATATACTTATGCACAACTATTTGTCACCGTGGAACAGACTACTAACAAACTTTGTGTACTCTGCTGCAGTCATGTGTTACTTCCTTCTGCCATCTGCCCCCTTTATGCAGTCTGTGCTTAGCAGGAAGAGTGGGCAGAGAAGAGTAAGGCCGGCGCCACACTAGCGAGTTTTACGGACGTGTGAGTGCAGAAAATACGTCCAGAAAATACGCATTGCACACGGCCCAATGATTCTTTATGGGGCAGCTCCTATCTGCTGTATATTACGCATCCGTAATATACGGTATGTTACGGGCGTAGAAAATCGCAGCATGCTGCGTTTGTCAGCGTATTGCGCAAAAAATCCACCAATGAAAGTCTATGGGGGCGAGAAAATTACGGATTACACACGGACCATGCGTGTGACTTGCGAGAAATATGCAGCGGTGTTCTATAGAAAAGCCGGTAATTCAGTGCAGTGTACAGTAAAATCACACTGACAGAATAGAATAGAATAGGTAGAATAAATGTGTACACATAGAATGTATATCTAATATATAAAGCTGAATGTGTGTATGTATGTATGTATGTGTGTGTGTGTGTGTGTGTATGTCCGGGATTGGCATCTGAACCGTCGCAGCTACAGCCACAAAATTTTGCACAGTCACACGTCTGGACCCAGAGAGCGTCATAGGCTATGTTGTGAGGTGAAATTTTAACCCCGCGCTTTCCAATTCACCAAACAATTTTGCCCCTATCTACATAATGGGGAAAAAGTGAAAGGAAAAGTGTTGGAGGCGTCGCAGCTACAGGCACAAAATTTTGCACAGTCACACGTCTGGACCCCGAGAGCGTCAAAGCTATGTTGTGAGGTGAAATTTTAACCCCGCGCTTTCCAATTCACCAAACAATTTTGCCCCTATCTACATAATGGGGAAAAAGTGAAAGGAAAAGTGTTGGAGGCGTCGCAGCTACAGGCACAAAATTTTGCACAGTCACACGTCTGGACCCCGAGAGCGTCAAAGCTATGTTGTGAGGTGAAATTTTAACCCCGCGCTTTCCAATTCACCAAACAATTTTGCCCCTATCTACATAATGGGGAAAAAATGAAAGGAAAAGTGTTGGAGGCAAATTAACAGCTGCCGGATGTGAACAAGGGGGACTTAAAGAATGAGAGCGATGGCGCCAAAGAGTATATACTGTACAGTTGCTAAGGTGGGGCCCCGACATGGGATAATCACCACACCACCACGGGGATATGAACACACACACAAAATGCGCCACACACTACCACGTGCTCGAACACATATACCACCCTCAGCGCACATTTCACCACACATACACCAACCTCGCCACATAAAAGTTGAAACACAAAAGTCGCCGCTCAAAACTCGCCACGCGCAAAACTCTCCACATGCAAAACTCTCCACACGTGCAAAACTCACCTCATGGAAAACTCGCCACACGCAAAACTTGCACACGCGGAAAAATTGCCACATGCACAAAAGTTGCAACACATGCAAAAGTTGCCTCACACAAAACTTGCACATACTCAAAAGGCACCACACATAAAACTCGCCACGCGCAAAACTCGCCATGCGCAAAACTTGCTGCACACAACTTGCTACACTAACCTGTCACATGCAACTCGACACACACGCATGTCGCCACACAAAACTCATCTCACAAAAGTCGCTACATGCATGTCGCCACACGCAACTCAACACACACAACTTGACATACGAAACTCGCCCTAAAACACACAAGTCTGGTATTATCCTTCAAAAATAAAAATCTGATTAATAAGCTGACAAACTACAAGAGCAACAAATGTACCATATAGGAATCCGGCAGCTGTCAGTCACATGACATATTATGTGTATGTGTGAGCTAATATATACTGCCAGGGGGTGGGCTTACTGTTGGCTGGAGATTTATCAGGCTGCCAATTTAGCTTACAAATACTGAGGTAAAAATACTGACCAAATAACGTGTGAACGAGGTCTAATACAGGAGGAGATGACATACAGATATATACTATATACAGGAGGAGATGACACACAGGTATATACTATTTACAGGGGAGATGACATACAGGTATATACTATATGCAGGAGGAGATGACACACAGATATATACTATATACAGGAGAGATGACACACAGGTATATGCTATATAGAGGAGGAGATGACATACAGGTACATACTACATACAGCAGGAGATGACACACAGGTATATACTATATACAGGAGCAGATTACCTATAGGTATATAGTATATACATGAGGAGATGACATACAGGTATATGCTATGTATAGGAGGAGATGACATACAGGTATATACTATATACAGGAGGAGATGACACACAGATATATACTATGTATAGGTGAGATGACACACAGGTATATACTATATACAGGAGGAGATTACATACAGGTATATACTATATATAGGAGGAGATGACATACAGGTATATACTGTATACAGGGGAAATGACACACAGCAGGTATATACTATATACAGGGGAGATGACATACAGGTATATACTATATACAGGAGATGACATACAGGTGTATACTATATATAAGGGAGATGACAAACATGTATATACTGAGGTGAAAATGAGAGGTGTGAGGTGAAAATGAAAAGGTGTGAGTGCAAAATGAGAGGAGTGAGGGAAAATAGTGGAGCAATCGGAAAATGACAGATGTGAGGTCGAAATGACAAGTGTTAGGGGGGAATGAGAGGAGTGAGGGGGAAAATAAGAGGAGTGAGGGGGAAAATGAGAGGTGTGAGGGAGAAAATGAGAGATGTGAGGGGGAAAATGAAAGATGTGATGGGGAAAATGAGAGGCGTGATGGGAAAATAAGAGAAGTGAGGTGCTATAACTAACCACAGATATTTACTATGCCCAGGCAACGCCGGGCTCTTCAGCTAGCTTAGATTTACAATCTCCATGCTTTTCTCATGGTCAACTTTATGTGGCCTGTTCAAGAGTTGGAACAGCCAAAAATCTGTTTGTCTTTGCACCTGAAGGAAAAACTAAGAATGTCGTTTATCAAAAGGCTCTCGATTAAGTAGTAGAAGATTACTTCACATTACTTGGCCAATTTAGTTAAATCTGTGTGGAATATCTCTGGTGTTGAAATATATGTTGTAAAATGCTTCTATTAGCTTAGTTTTTGCCTTTTAATAATTACATTTCTATCTATTTGGTTTGTGTTTTTTTTGTGCAGAATAAATTTTTGTTAACACATTCTATTTTGCTAACAGCAGTTATTACCCCGGGCGAAGCCGGGTAGTACAGCTAGTATATATATATATATATATATATATATATATATATATATATATATATATATATATATATATATATATATATATATATATATATATATATATATATATATATCAGTGAATCACATATATATATATATTTATATTTAATTCAGCACTAGATAGCAGAAAAGCCGGAAATTCAATTGCCAGCTTTTCCTATCTCCTTCACAAACCCGACAGGATATGAGACTTGGTTTACATACAGTAAACCATCTCATATCCCTTTTTTTATTACATATTTCTCTTTACTAATGTAAGAAGTGTCTCTGTGTAAAATTTTGTGGCTCTAGCTATTCAATTAAAGGGTTAAATCCCGGAAAAAATTGGCGTGGGCTCCCGCGCAATTTTCTCCGTCAGAGTGGGAAAGCCAGTGACTGAGGGCAGATATTAATAGCCTAGAGAGGGACCATGGTTATAAGACCCCCCCCTGGCTAAAAACATCTGCCCCCAGCCACCCCAGAAAAGGCACATCTGTAAGATGCGCCTATTCTGGCACTTAGCCTCTCTCTTCCCACTCCAGTGTAGGGGTGGGATATGGGGTAATGAAGGGTTAATGTCACCTTGCTATTGTAAGGTGACATTAATTAAGCCAGGTTAATAATGAAGAGGCGTCAATTATGACACCTATCCATTATTAATCAAATAGTACGAAATGGTTAATAAAACACACACACACATTATTAAAAAGTATTTTAATGAAATAAAGACACATGGTGTTTTAATATTTTATTATACTCTTAATCCACCTGAAGACCCTTGTCACCTGAAATAAAGTTAAAAAAACAAACAACAATATTCCATACCTTCCGTCGTTACAGTCTTGTTCCACGCTGTAAATCCATCTGAAGGGGTTAAATCATTTTACACCCAGGAGCTCTGCTAATGCAGCTGTGCTCCTGACTGTAAAACTTGGTGAATGAATGGAATTCAGGGATATGTACTGTAGTTACCTCGAGTCGCGGTGATGCGCCCTCTGCTGGATGAACTCATATGAACTCGAGCTTTTCAGAATATTTTCCCAGGCTCGAGTTCATATGAGTTCATCCAGCAGAGGGCGCATCACCGCGACTCGAGGTAACTACAGTACATTCCCCTGCATTCCATTCATTCACCAAGTTTTACAGTCAGGAGCACAGCTGCATTAGCAGAGCTCCTGGGTGTAAAATGATTTAACCCCTTCAGATGGATTTACAGCATGGGACAAGACTGAACGACGGAAGGTATGGAATATTGTTGTTTGTTTTTTTAACTTTATTTCAGGTGACAAGGGTCTTCAGGTGGATTAGGAGTATAATAAAATATTAAAACACCATGTGTCTTTATTTCATTAAAATACTTTTTAATAATGTGTGTGTTTTATTAACCATTTCGTACTATTGGATTAATAATGGATAAGTGTCAAAATTGACGCCTCTCTATTATTAACCTGGCTTAATGTCACCTTACAATAGCAAGGTGACATTAACCCTTTATTACCCCATATCCCACTGCTACAGGGGAGTGGGAAGAGAGAGGCTAAGTGCCAGAATAGGCGCATCTTACAGATGTGCCTTTTCTGGGGTGGCTGGGGGCAGATGTTTTTAGCCGGGGGGGGGGGCAATAACCATGTTCCCTCTCTAGGTTATTAATATCTGCCCTCAGTCACTGGCTTTCCCACTCTGGCGGAGAAAATTGCGCGGGAGCCCACACCAATTTTTTTCCGGAATTAACCCTTTAATTTAATAGCTAGAGCCCCCAAATTTGACACAAAGACACTTCTTACATTAGTAAAGAGGAATATGCAATAAAAAAAGGGATATGAGATGGTTTACTGTGTGTAAACCATGTCTCATATCCTGTCGGGTTTGTGAAGGAGATAGGAAAAGCCGGCAATTGAATTACCAGCTTTTCTGCTATCCAGCGCTGAATTAAATATAAATATATATATATGTGTGTCTCACTGACATATATATATATACATATATATATATATATATATATATATATATATATATAGACTGTATAACTGTATATATGTTTTTAAGAATATTTGAGCCGATGGATCAATGATATGTCCATTTTGCAAGCCTGCGAGAAAAAAAATCGCCGTACGGAAGCCATACGGATGACACACGGATAAATTTGTGCGTATAAATCGCATCCTCGCATTGAATACGGAACTGTGTTTTGGGACAATTACTGCGTATTACGGCCGTAAAAAAACGCACCGTATTTACTTACGCCTAGTGTAACGCCGGCCTAATACATGATTGTGTGGGAAGACACACAAGGTTCGTTTGTAATTTGTATCTAAATATTTAGAATCATACTTTTTTTCAATCAAGAAGTATCTTTAAACATTGCTTGTTTTTTATTTTAGATACATTGGAACAATAAAGAAATAGTTTTAAAAGCAGTACACACAGAAACAATGAAAAATAAATGTGCAGGTGACGTAACATGTACTTACCGTATATTAATAATACCCAGTAAAGGAGGAGGACCAAGTGACAGCTTTTAGGAGAAAAGATAGAAATCTCCTGCTTACATCTGTGAATACTGAACATTTGTCCTTGATCTGCATAATTTTAGTATCAACTAATTTGTAAATATGTCAGATTGCCGCAAAAAATCTAAAGGTCATATTGCTGTACATTTTTATTTTATTTCAGACAGATGTTTCAAGGTGATTTTTTTGGTATATAATGTAAAGCAGTAGTTTCAAATAGATATCTGATTGTTAAGAAAACCTAAGTTACAAAGGGTCTCTCCATCAAAGACTGTCATTGCATTATTACAATATGGGAAATAGTGCCGAAATGCGAAATATAGTATTATTATGGCACACACATGAGGTGGGCTAAGGAGCTAAGTGGGTGTCAGCTGTAACACAATGGGCGTAATGCTGCAATGGCTCGAATCAGTGATAGTACCAAGCAATGGCATCTAAGTGGCTAATAGAAGGCAGGAGTCTCCTCTACACCCCATCAGTCCTCCTGTTATGGGAACTGATGGTGACAATTCTTGCTATAAGCCCATTAATTTACATAATAGTTTTACCATATATAAAATATTATTATTATTTAATGGCCTTCAACTCGATCTCGAGCCATGGCGGCTTGATGGATGAACGCTTTGCAGGAATATCGATCTTGTGCAAGCCTAGAAAAGTCCACCCGTGTCTTCTCCTCTGTTATCTTGATTGTATCAAGCCATCGGGCTGCTGGTCTTCTTCTTCGCCTTGTTCCTTCTACTCTTCCAACCATTATGTCATTCTACAGTGATTGCTCTCTGTATGATGTGACCAAAGTAGGCAAGTCGTATCTTGGTGATTCTTCCTTCGAGTGAAATGTCTGGCTTGATATTGGTCCAAAATTGATTTGCTTGTTCTTCTTGCCATCCATGGTATTGATAACATTCTTCTCCAGCACAATATTTTGAAGGCGCTGATTCTTCTTCTGTCTTGTTTCTTTGTCGTCCAGGTTTCATATCCATATGTTACTACAGAAAAGACTAGACAATGTATGAACAGTGACTTCATCGCCAGTGAAATGTTCCTTGATTTGAAGACCTTGTCCAGTGACATCAATGTTGATTTGCTCATAACCAATATCCTATTGACTTCCAGTGTCAGTGCTGCATCTTTAGCGATCATTGATCCAAGTAGGTTGAAGTCCATTACAACTTCCAATTTGTTGCTGTCCATCTCAAGTGTGTTCCAGTCATACCTGGCAGTAGTCAATATCTTTGTCATCTTTTTATTGAGAAGGAGTCCCATGTTCGAGCTTTTCATCTTGACACTCTGTAATAAGTCCTGTATTATCTATTTAAGATTGTTGATGATTCGTCCAGCAATTTTGATTCCTTCTTCCTTTTCGGAAAGCCCAGCCTTCCTGAACATATCTTCTGTGTATAAATTGAAGAGAAATAGTGACAAGATGAAGCCTTCTCTGACTTCTTGCTCTACTTGGAAAGAGTGTTGCTTCTTGGTCGATGTAAAGGTCCTTAATGACTAAAACCCAAGACAGAAACAAAATAAATAAAATATATAAATATCCTGCTGTAATTAAATAAGTAAACACCATGGTGCATATAAATAACATTGGGTACTTGATAAACACAGATTTTGATCAAAAAAAGCATAAAAGCCTTCCCACAAATGTTATGGTGTACCCAAGTTAGGGATGGTCCTAACCACTAATATTAAATCCTTACCCTGCTTATAGTGACGTCCTGTGTGAATAAGGGCTGAGCAGGATCGGGACCCAAACATGAACACAGCTAATAAGGAGCTTTTTAAGGGCTCATACTCATCTGCGAGAATAATGGACCAATGTTAATATATGAGTCCCTGCTTATCTGCGATTTTGTTCCTCAGCTGAAATAGTACTGAGGAAAAAAAATCATAGTATACTGTGACTGTCCTCGCATCTTGGACAAGACTTGCCAATGCAAGCCAATAGGTGTGATTAAAGACAATCGGCCCAAGATCCCGCGGGTGCACGCAGGCCCAGTAAACAAGACATCAAGTGATGTCAGTTGTCGGGCAGCGCGAACTGCGTATGCCCAAGGTAGAATATGACCACGCAGGCGCCTGGACAACTGAATAACGCCGAGGAGGTGGCGCCTTTCTAGCAGAGTGACGGCTAGGAGGCGTTTGGATGAGGGGGGAAAGACCTGCCTCCCTGGCGATTTCACAGGTATGAGGGACCAAATTCAAAAGTGATTATTTCTGCAGTGCAACAAACAATAACTAAAAGAGCCACCTTGTCAGAATGCAGCATTAGTGCTGCACAAGATGACTCTTTTAGTTACAAACGCCTGGGGGGGTGACAGGTTCCTGTTAAGTTCCAGATTTGACACCTCTTATGGATGCACCATTTCGTGGGTGGCTGAGAGATGTTTAGTCTGGAATGGGGTCAATATCCATGGCCCCTTCCTTGGCTATTAATATCAGCCCACAGATGTCTGCCTAACCTGTGCTGGTTATTAATTACAGGGGGACCCTACATAAATTTTTTGAGGGGGTCCCCCATTTTCATAACTTATTAATAATTAGTAAAGGCTAAGTATACAGCTGTGAGATGATATTAATACCCTGGGAAGCTACATGGGTATTACCCCCTTTCCAGGCTATAAACATCTCCCCTCAGCTGTCCGATTTCCCTCTGCTGGTTAACAAAGTTTAGGGGGAACCCAGGGCATTTTGTTCAGAAAATAGATTATTTATTAATAAAACACATATACAGTAAGCTACACAGGCAAAGCGCTGATTATATATCTCAATCGCATATTTATATCTGTCTGTATCTATATCTATCTATATGTATATCTATCTCCTGCATCTATCTAATTTATATCTATCTATAACTATATAGAGAGAAGAATATTTCCTTTGAAAACTATGTGTAAATGATAGAGAATTACTCAATCTAAAAGCTCATGTTAAAATCGCATTGCAATCGGATCGCACACGCAGATAAATCGGATGTCATTGGGATCCTAGGTGCTAAAAATCGCATTGTACGCACAAGAAAATTGCATGACACTTGCATGACACTTGTTCCGCTTTTCTGGACTGATATCGGACAAATTTTTTCTTTAGGGTTCATTCCCACTTGCGATGAAATCGGACAAATGCAATCCGATTAAAAATCGGATTGCATTCAGACCAATGTTATTCTATCATAGTGTGTTCATCTGCGTTTTTTTTCTGGCTTCGGATTGGAACATGATCGGACAGGAAAAAACTTGCAGCATGCTGTGATTGTAATTGGAAATCGGAGCCCACACCATGTTTTTCAGAAAAATAATCTTTTAATAATTAAATACATGTACAGTAAGCTGCATACGCACTATACTAATTGTAAACGTCACTGACATTTGTAGATCTATTCTGTGTGTATATACTGTGTGTAATCCATCTCTATCCTGTCGGCTCCTGCTGTGATTTTACAGTACACGGCTACTGAACTGCAGGATTTTATTTTTTCTATCTATTTAATATATATACACCTATATGCAAGTGTGTGTGTGTCACTGACATCTATCTATCTATTTTATGTTTACATACCTATTCTATCTATTCTATTGTAACCTGTCCCGCTGTGATTTAACTGTACGTGGCAGATGAATTGCCAGTTTTTCAAAGAAGATCGGTGTGTAAAAATCGGACAGCACTCATGTTCTGAGTGCTGTGTGATTTTTTTCTCGCACCCATTGACTTCCGTTTTCAGATTAGAATCACAGCATGCTGCAAGTTTTTTCCAGTCCCATCGTGATTCAAGTGCATTAGTCCAATTTCATCACAAGTGGGAATGAGCCCTTAATGTGACATCCAGTTCAAAGAAAGGGAGGCCAAGCTCTTACCTGCACTAAATGCAGAAACCTAAAGCTAAGCTGAAAGAAATTAGTCAATTGGTATGCAGAAAAATAGAATCACGTTCACACTGGCCGAAAAACAGACAAAACCCAAGACAGAAACAAAATAAATAAAATAAATAAATACCCTGCTTTAACTAAATAAGTAAAAGCAATAATGCATATTAATAACATTGGGTACTTAGTAAACACCAGATTTGATTTAAAAAAAAAGAGTAAAAGCCATCATACCAATGTCCAGGTATACCCAAATTCTGATTGGTCATAACCTGTAATGGTTGGCATCCAGTCCTGCTCATCTCTTATATACAAAGGATGTCACTATGACGCAGTGTAAGGTTATATTATTATAGGTTAGGATTAGAGATGCGCCACCTCCCCAGTGTTCGGGTTCGGTTCGGTTCGTCGAACAGGGACATGTTAGACGAACTGTTCGTCGAACGTTCGACGAACACCGTCGAACCCCATTGAAACCAATGCCAGGCAAACACAAACACATATAAACACATGGAAAACACATAGAAAACACTTTAAAAGGTGTCCAAAAGCTGACAAACTGCTCAGAAGACACAACAAATACATGGAAAAGTCACAACTACATATAATCATGCGAAAAGAGGTGGAGGAGGAGACACAGATATAGGCATGTCATGCCCTTCTAAAATCAAGAAAGGCTGGAGTAAAAATCTAAACTCACTCTACCAACACCCAGACGTCTTGACAAAAAAAAAAAAAAAGAAATATCTTTAGGTAGAATGGCGGCGAGTCCATTCAGAACACTTTCCTTAGAAGACGTAGTGGTACCCCCGTTGGGAGTTGTGCCAAAAAATGAACCCAATACATTCAGACTAATCCACCATTTGTCATATCCAAGGGGCAGGTCAGTAAACGACAACATCGACGCGGAACCAAGTACAGTACTATGTACTGTACCTCCTTTGACGAGGCAATCAGGTGGGTCAAGAAGTTGGTAAGGGGCACCCTAATGGCCAAAACAGACATTGAGGGGGCGTTCCGGTTACTGCCTGTGCCTCCGAATAGTGTCCTCCCATTGGGCTGCTTCTGTGAAGGAGCATACTACATAGATCGCTGTTTGCCCATGGGGTGCTCTATATCCTGCTCACTATTTGAGGCGTTTAGTTGCTTCCTCGAATGTGTCGTCATAGACGTTTGTAAGGCGGCACATATTATCCATTACCTCGATGACTTCTTATGCCTGGGCCCAAAAGATTCGCCACAGTGTGAAAACACGCGGTAGTTTACCTGTGAGAAGGAAAGAGCTGGAGGGAGAGTGGACACCCCAAAGCCGAGGGGTTAGATTGAGAAAGAAAGAAGCCGGTGTAGCTTGCTTCATGGGTGGGGTACTCTGCTGAGTAGCAGAAATTGCTAGTAGGCCCAAAAGGATTTCCTGGGCCAGATGCCGTTACAAAATAGTAGTTAGGTAAACAGGCGGTGTAGCTTGCTTCATGGGTGGGGTACGCTGCTGAGTAGCACTAAATTCTACTAGGCCCAAAAGGATTTCCTGGGCTAGATGCCGTTACAAAATAGTAGTTAGGTAAACAGGCAGTGTAGCTTGCTTCATGGGTGAAGTACGCTGCTGAGTAGCACCAAATTCTACTAGGCACAAAAGGATTTCCTGGGCCAGATGCCATTAAAAATAGTACTTAGGTAAACAGGCAGTGCAGCTTGCTTCATGGGTGGGGTACGCTGCTGAGTAGCACTAAATTCTACTAGGCCAAAAAGGATTTCCTGGGCTAGATGCCGTTACAAAACAGTAGTTAGGTAAACAGGCAGTGTAGCTTGCTTCATGGGTGGGGTACGCTGCTGAGTAGCACCAAATTCTACTAGGCCCAAAAGGATTTCCTGGGCTCGATGCCGTTACAAAATAGTAGTTAGGTAAACAGGCAGTGTAGCTTGCTTCATGGGTGGGGTACTGTGCTGAGAAGCACAAAATGCTATTACAGTAGGTACAAAACGATTTCCTGGGCTAGATGCAGTTAAAAATTAGTAATTAGATCAACAGGCGGTGTAGCTTGCTTCATGGGTGGGGTACGCTGCTGAGTAGCACTAAATTCTACTAGGCCCAAAAGGATTTCCCAGGCTAGATGCCGTTACAAAATAGTAGTTAGGTAAATGGGCAGTGTAGCTTGCTTCATGGGTGGGGTACGCTGCTGAGGAGCACCAAATTCTACTAGGCCCAAAAGGATTTCTTGGGCTAGATGCCGTTACAAAATAGTAGTTAGGTAAACAGGCGGTGTAGCTTGCTTCATGGGTGAAGTACGCTGCTGAGTGGAACCAAATTCTACTAGGCCCAAAAGGATTTCCTGGGCCAGATGCCGTTAAAAAATAGTGCTTAGGTAAACAGGTGGTGTAGCTTGCTTCATGGGTGGGGTACTGTGCTGAGTAGCACAAAATGCTATTAGGTACAAAATGATTTCCTGGGCTAGATGCAGTTAAAAATTAGTAATTAGATCAACAGGCGGTGTAGCTTGCTTCATGAGTGGGGTACGCTGCTGGGTAGCACTGAATTCTACTAGGCTCAAAAGGATTTCCTGGGCTAGATGTCGTTATAAAATAGTATTTAGGTAAACAGGCAGTGTAGCTTGCTTCATGGGTGGGGTACTGTGCTGAGAAGCACAAAATGCTATTACAGTAGGTACAAAACGATTTCCTGGGCTAGATGCAGTTAAAAATTAGTAATTAGATCAACAGGCGGTGTAGCTTGCTTCATGGGTGGGGTACGCTGCTGGGTAGCACTAAATTCTACTAGGCCCAAAAGGATTTCCTGGGCTAGATGCCGTTACAAAATAGTAGTTAGGTAAACAGGCGGTGTAGCTTGCTTCATGGGTGGGGTATGCTGCTGAGTAGCACTAAATTCTACTAGGCCCAAAAGGATATCCTGGGCCAGATGCCGTTAAAAATAGTACTTATGTAAACAAGCGGTGGTTGGTTGGCTACTCTGCTGACTAGCAGACACTGAAGCTTTGGAGCAGACCTCTGAATCCCAGGCCATAGTATGAGTAAACAACTCTGCAGACGACCCCACCCACCTGGAATTGACGATGGCAACGTCATGTAAAACTCAGCAAGGGGACTAAATAAAAGAGTCTCAATTTTTTCAAAAAATTCGGCCACAGACACCGCTTAAGTGGCATCAATTTCGCCAGAGTTTTTTAAAACGGTTGGTGAGGTGATTTTCAAACATCATCAAGCTTTTAGTCTCCCTAAGATGACACAGGGGTAGAAAAGTCCTTGCGGATCCAGGATTTGTTCATCTTGATGAACGTTAGTCTGTCTACATTGTCACTGGACAGCCGCGTGCGCTTATCTGTCAGCACACCACAAGCAGCGCTGAACACACGTTCAGAGAGAACGCTGGCTGCGGGGCACGACAAGATCTCCAAGGCGTGAGTGGCGAGCTCAGGCCATGTTTCAAGATTGGAAGCCCAAAATGAGCAAGGGTCCAGTTCCACAGTCATGGCATCGATGTTAACTTGGAGATACTCTTGTACCATCCTCTCTAGGCATTGACTGTGCGTCAGACTTCTTGTCTCCTGTGGCCTTGCAAAGGATGGTCTAAAAAAATCTTGAAACGATTGGAAAAAATTGCTGTTACCACCAGATACGATGTTACTGTTACGGTTAGAGTGATGACTCGATAGTCCCACGGTTTGCAAGTTAGAACTCAGAGATTGACTACGTGCACCACTGGTGTTTTGTAAAAAAGCAGATGTTAGATTCTGTAACAGTCTCTGCTGATACTCCTGCATGCGTGAATCCCTTTCTATTGCAGGAATTATTTTGCCAAATTAAACTATTAACTGGATTAGATGCAGTAAAAATTAAGATACACAGGAAGTATAGTTTGTTTCACAGGCGGGCTACTCTGCTGACATGCAGACACTGCTCCTAGGCCCAAAACTATTAACTGGATTAGATGCAGTAAAAATTGAGATACACAGGCGGTATAGTTTGTTTCACAGGCGGGCTACTCTGCTGACGTGCAGACACTGCTCCTAGGCCCAAAACCATTAACTGGATTAAATGCAGTAAAAATTGAGATACACAGGCGGCATAGTTAGTTTCACAGATGGCTACTCTGCTGACGTGCAGACACTGCTCCTAGGCCCAAAACTATTAACTGGATTAGATGCAGTAAAAATTGAGATGCACAGGCGGTATAGTTTGTTTCACAGGCTGGCTACTCTGCTGACATGCAGACACTGCTCCTAGGCCCAAAACTATTAACTGGATTAGATGCAGTAAAAATAGAGATACACAGGCGGTATAGTTTGTTTCACAGGCTGGCTACTCAGCTGACGTGCAGACACTGCTCCTAGGCCCAAAAATATTAACTGGATTAGATGCAGTAAAAATTGAGATACACAGGCGGTATAGTTTGTTTCACAGGCGGGCTACTCTGCTGACGTGCAGACACTGCTCCTAGGCCCAAAACTATTAACTGGATTAGATGCAGTAAAAATAGAGATACACAGGCGGTGTAGTTAGCTTCACAGGCGGCTACTCTGCTGACGTGCAGACACTGCTCCTAGGCCCAAAACTATTAACTGGATTAGATGCAGTAAAAATTGAGATACACAGGCGGTATAGTTTGATTCACAGGTGGGCTACTCTGCTGACATGCAGACACTGTTCCTAGGCCCAAAACTATTAACTGGATTAGATGCAGTAAAAATTGAGATACACAGGCGGTATAGTTAGTTTCACAGGCGGGCTACTCTGCTGACGTGCAGACACTGCTCCTAGACCCAAAACTATTAACTGGATTAGATGCAGTAAAAATTGAGATACAGAGGCGGTATAGTTTGTTTCACAGGCGGGCTACTCTGCTGACGTACAGACACTGCTACTAAGCCCAAAACCACAAAATGATTTACTGGGTTAGATGCAGTAAAAATTGAGATACACAGGCGGTGTAGCTAGCTTCACAGGGAGGCTACTCAGATGACTATCAGAAAATGCTACTAGCCCAAAAGGATTGGCTGAGCTAGATTACACCAAATGCTGTGACAAACACTTGCACAGCACTGGCTCAGACCTGCCTGGCAAACAGTGCCATGAACTGCTGTAACCTACCCTGAAAAGGGCTGATATTACAACTAGTCCCGACTCCTCCCGACTCCCTAAATCTATCTCTCTAACAATTCGCTTCAAAAAAACACTCTTAGTCTGTATAGCGCCCACAGCAGCAGCGGTGCCGTCTAACACTAAGCTGCAGCAGTGAGGAAATGGTGGCGACGGGGCAAATGGCTGGTTCTTATGGGGCAAGGACACGTGACATACACAGCCAATGACACATGCCCTTGCTTGTGTGCATCACATGCACATTGCTGTGTGTGTGTGCACTGCTGATAGGCTGAGAGACTGCACCGCCCCTCTGTAAATGCGGGAAAGAAAACAAAAATGGAGATCGGCGTTATTTCAGCACAGATCTATCCCCCCCGCCCACTATACACTGAAACAGTCCATTAACAATGATAAACAGTTTTAAAGTGCAAATCAAGCTAGGCTTTTGGTGAACGAACAGTTATCGAACAGAAGCTCGAACAGCCGAATTTTAAGCAAATTGTTCTGGTTCGTCGAACGACTCGAACACCGCCCAAAACAGCTCGAATTTGAAATTGGCGAACAGTTCGACTCGAACACCGCTCATCTCTAGTTAGGAATCGGATCATCCCGTAATTCTGCAATGATATTTAAGGTGTCTTCTGTTAACCATGGCTGCGAGGGTCTCTTCTGCCTCCTGTTTATTGTCTTTCTGGCTCCTCAATAATAATAGTCTTTATATGTGTCCATAATTCCTCAGGCTTTCTTTCATCCATGTCCAGTGAGATAAATCGGTTGTGCAGACTGAAAACAGTACCACTGGCGCTCAACACTGCTGCCCACTGAACCTGTGGGACTAACCGGTATAATCACCCAGCTGCTGGTACCTCAGAACATGTGCTACTTCTGAAAGAACTAAACAGATAAACTCAAAATGGTACCGCGCTTAGGTGATTCAGGGTATTCTATCTCTAATGACCGTGATAGCATCCAAGTACCTGTGATACTAAATACGCATGGAAAGCTGCAAAAGGTGGTGGACTCAGTGCTGGACTACTGAGCCACCTGGTAGCCTATAGGTAATAGCCAAATGCACTAAACACACAAAGAGGAAGCCCAAAGAAATGCCCTGTTAACCCTGAATATCAGTACACAGCGGACCCCGCATGAACCATAAGCATAAGTACTAAAAAGCCCTTACCGTGTGCTGTAACTGGTTAATCATGCGGCTCTTCCTATTGAAAGTCCGGGAGGGTGTGCGGTGTGCCGCAGGAAAATGAAACAGGTGGACCGCACAAGGTGTGCCTGCGGGTGCCGGGTGATGGGTGGGCACACAGATAGTGGTCCTACGTGATCTGTGTGGGGTATCGCTACTAAGTGCAGGGCCAGAGAACGTCCTGGCCGGAGGCGTTCCTGGTTGCACTTGGAAATGAAGATGGCCGGCGCTGCCAAGCAGCATGTGACGTCACAGGCCTACGGAGCCCTGCTGGGACCAAAAAGCAAACCAACGCATTTCAAAGGGTAAGCGCCCTTCTTCGTCAGGGTCCAAGTGCAACCAGGAACGCCTCCGGCCGGGAGGTTGTGCAGACTGTTCCAAAAAACTTCAAGTATGTTGGTCAAATTGAAGTTGGAAGCGACCTGTTGTCTAGTCTGTTTGTGCAGCTTGACTCTAATCTTTGCTGTCAAAGTTTCATGATCAGTTCCACAGTCAGCTCCTGGTCTTGTTTTTGTGATAATGATAGACAAACTCCATCTTTGGCAAACGCATATGTAGTCAATCTGATTCTTATAGATCCCATTTGGTGAGGTCAATGTGTAGAGTCTACATTTCTGATTTTGGAAGAAGGTGTCCATGATGGACAGTAGATTTGAGTTTTCCTCCAGCCTCATTTTGTTCCCCAAGTCCAATGTCCAACGATTCCATGTTTGCCATGGTCCACTTTGGATTCAAGTTTACCATGATAATGAGAATGTCTTGCTTTGGCATCTTGTCAATTTCTTCCTCAACTTGATCAGAGAATAGTCTACTGTCTTCCTCCTCAACATCTGTTGTTGGTGAGTAGACTTGTATAACTGTGACATGAATCGGTGCTCCTTGAAGTCATATCGAGATGACTATCAGAGACTGCATTCTATTTCAGGACAGTGCCAATCTTTGCCTGAGAAAAATAGCGACACTGTTTCTTCTTTGGTTATCATTGCCAGAATAGTAGACCCAATGTTTGTTTGACTAAAAATGTCGGGATTGAGTCCATCTTAGTTCACTAATTCTGAGTAAGTCGAGTCCTATTCTGTCCATTTCAGCTTTGATGATGTCAAGCTTACTTTGGTTTATGGTTCGCACGTTTCAAGTTCTGAACTTTATGATATCTCTGCAGCTTTTGATTTTCCCTTTCAACCAAGCGATGTCAGCACCTAAATGTCCTTGCTGCTTTGATCCTTAGCATTGGTCATACTCAGGTCAACCTGTTGTGAAATTGGATTTTGGGCTCCCCCGGTGGCCACTGGTGGAATTGAACTTGTGTGCATCATCCCCTCTGTTCACCTGTTCCCATCAGGATGTGGGAGTCGCTATTTAACCTTGCTCCTCTGTCACTTCCATGCCGGTCAACATTGTAATCAGAAGCCTTTCTGTGCATGTTCCTGCTTCTAGACAACTCCCAGCTAAGTGGACTTTTGTCCTTGTTTGTTTTTTGCATTTTGTTCCAGTTCACAGCTTCAGTTTCGTTTCTGTGTCTGGAAAGCTCTTGTGATCTGAAATTGCCACTCTGATGTTATGAGTTAATACTAGAGTCTTAAAGTAATTTCAGGATGTGTTTTGATAGGGTTTTTAGCTGACCATGAAAGTGCCCTTTCTGTCTTCCTGCTATCTAGTAAGCGGACCTCGATTTTGCTAAACCTATTTTCATACTACGTTTGTCATTTTCATCTAAAATCACCGCCAATATATGTGGGGGCCTCTGTCTGCCTTTCGGGGAAATTTCTCTAGAGGTGAGCCAGGACTGTATTTTCCTCTGCCAGGATTAGTTAGTCCTCCGGCTGGCGCTGGGCGTCTAGGGATAAAACGCAGGCTACGCTACCCGGCTACTGTTAGTTGTGCGGCAGGTTTAGTTCATGGTCAGTTTAGTTTCCATCCTTCCAAGAGCTAGTTCTTATGTTTGCGGGGCTATGTTCTCTTGCCATTGAGAACCATAACAGTTTGACCGGCCCGCAAAGGGTTAAATTAATTGGCAGAGAAAGGAGAGAAAAAAGAAGTCTGCTGAAGATTTTTTTTTTTTTTTTCTCAGTTCTGAGTGTGCTTCCAATTGAATCACTTGCAAGTCTGCCTATATTGCAGCCTTCCTCTCTCTCTCTCCTTCTAATCCTGGAATGGCTCTGTGTTCACCTGTTTAAAATGGATATTCAGAGTTTAGCTGCAGGTTTGAATAATCTCACCACGAAAGTTCAAAATTTACAAGATTTTGTTGTTCAGGTTCCTATATCTGAACCTAGAATTCCTTTGCCTGAATTTTTCTCGGGGAATAGATCTTGCTTTCAAAATTTCAAAAATAATTGCAAGTTGTTTTTGTCCCTGAAATCTCGCTCTGCTGGAGATCCTGCTCAGCAGGTCAGGATTGTGATTTCCTTGCTCCGGGGCGACCCTCAAGATTGGGCTTTTGCATTGGCTCCAGGGGATCCTGCGTTGCTCAATGTGGATGCGTTTTTTCTGGCCTTGGGGTTGCTTTATGAGGAACCTCATTTAGAGCTTCAGGCGGAAAAAGCCTTGATGTCCCTATCTCAGGGGCAAGATGAAGTTGAAATATATTGCCAAAAATTCCGTAAATGGTCTGTGCTTACTCAGTGGAATGAGTGCGCCCTGGCGGCGAATTTCAGAGAGGGTCTCTCTGATGCCATTAAGGATGTTATGGTGGGGTTCCCTGTGCCTGCGGGTCTGAATGAGTCCATGACAATGGCTATCCAGATCGATAGACGTCTGCGGGAGCGCAAACCTGTGCACCAGTTGGCGGTGTCTACTGAGAAGACGCCAGAGAATATGCAATGTGATAGAATTCTGTCCAGAAGCGAACGGCAGAATTTTAGACGAAAAAATGGGTTGTGCTTTTATTGTGGTGATTCAACTCATGTTATATCAGCATGCTCTAAGCGTACTAAGAAGCTTGATAAGTCAGTTTCAATTGGCACTTTTCAGTCTAAGTTTATTCTATCTGTGACCCTGATTTGTTCTTTATCATCTATTACCGCGGACGCCTATGTCGACTCTGGCGCCGCTTTGAGTCTTATGGATTGGTCCTTTGCCAAACGCTGTGGGTATGATTTAGAGCCTCTTGAAACTCCTATACCTCTGAAGGGGATTGACTCCACCCCATTGGCTACTAATAAACCACAATACTGGACACAAGTAACTATGCGAATTAATCCGGATCATCAGGAGATTATTCGCTTTCTTGTGCTGTATAACCTACATGATGTGTTGGTGCTTGGATTGCCATGGCTGCAATCTCATAACCCAGTCCTCGACTGGAAAGCTATGTCTGTGTTAAGCTGGGGATGTTAGGGGATGCATGGGGACGTACCTTTGGTTTCCATTTCATCATCTATTCCCTCTGAGATTCCTGAATTCTTGTCTGACTATCGTGATGTTTTTGAAGAACCTAAGCTTGGTTCATTACCTCCGCACCGGGAGTGCGATTGTGCCATAGATTTGATTCCGGGTAGTAAATACCCTAAGGGTCGTTTATTTAATCTGTCTGTGCCTGAACATGCTGCTATGCGAGAATATATAAAGGAGTCCTTGGAAAAGGGACATATTCGTCCTTCGTCATCTCCCTTAGGAGCCGGTTTTTTCTTTGTGTCTAAGAAAGATGGCTCTTTGAGGCCGTGTATTGATTATCGGCTTTTGAATAAAATCACGGTTAAATATCAATATCCGTTGCCACTGCTGACTGATTTGTTTGCTCGCATAAAGGGGGCCAAGTGGTTCTCTAAGATAGATCTCCGTGGGGCGTATAATTTGGTGCGAATTAAGCAGGGGGATGAGTGGAAAACCGCATTTAATACGCCCGAGGGCCACTTTGAGTATTTGGTGATGCCTTTTGGCCTTTCAAATGCCCCTTCAGTCTTTCAGTCCTTTATGCATGACATTTTCCGTGATTATTTGGATAAATTTATGATTGTGTATCTGGATGATATTCTGATTTTTTCGGATGACTGGGACTCTCATGTCCAGCAGGTCAGGAGGGTTTTTCAGGTTTTGCGGTCTAATTCCTTGTGTGTGAAGGGTTCTAAGTGCGTTTTTGGGGTGCAAAAGATTTCCTTCTTGGGATACATTTTTTCCCCCTCTTCCATCGAGATGGATCCTGTCAAGGTTCAGGCTATTTGTGATTGGACGCAACCCTCTTCTCTTAAGAGTCTTCAGAAATTTTTGGGCTTTGCTAACTTTTATCGTCGATTTATTGCTGGTTTTTCTGATGTTGTTAAACCATTGACTGATTTGACTAAGAAGGGTGCTGATGTTGCTGATTGGTCCCCTGCTGCTGTGGAGGCCTTTCGGGAGCTTAAGCGCCGCTTTTCTTCCGCCCCTGTGTTGCGTCAGCCTGATGTTGCTCTTCCTTTTCAGGTTGAGGTCGACGCTTCTGAAATCGGAGCTGGGGCGGTTTTGTCGCAGAGAAGTTCCGACTGCTCCGTGATGAAACCTTGTGCTTTTTTTTCTCGTAAATTTTCGCCCGCCGAGCGGAATTATGATATTGGGAATCGGGAGCTTTTGGCCATGAAGTGGGCTTTTGAGGAGTGGCGTCATTGGCTTGAGGGGGCTAGACATCAGGTGGTGGTATTGACCGACCACAAAAACTTAATTTATCTTGAGTCCGCCAGACGCCTGAATCCTAGACAGGCGCGCTGGTCGTTGTTTTTCTCTCGGTTTAATTTTGTGGTGTCCTACCTGCCGGGTTCTAAGAATGTTAAGGCGGATGCCCTTTCTAGGAGTTTTGAGCCTGACTCCCCTGGTAATTCTGAACCTACAGGTATCCTTAAGGATGGAGTGATATTGTCTGCCGTTTCTCCAGACCTGCGGCGGGCCTTGCAGGAGTTTCAGGCGGATAGACCTGATCGTTGCCCACCTGGTAGACTGTTTGTTCCTGATGATTGGACCAGTAAAGTCATTTCTGAGGTTCATTCTTCTGCGTTGGCAGGTCATCCTGGAATCTTTGGTACCAGGGATTTGGTGGCAAGGTCCTTCTGGTGGCCTTCCCTGTCACGAGATGTACGAGGCTTTGTGCAGTCTTGTGACGTTTGTGCTCGGGCCAAGCCTTGTTGTTCTCGGGCTAGTGGATTGTTGTTGCCCTTGCCTATCCCGAAGAGGCCTTGGACGCACATCTCGATGGATTTTATTTCAGATCTTCCTGTTTCTCAGAAGATGTCTGTCATCTGGGTGGTGTGCGACCGTTTCTCTAAGATGGTCCATTTGGTTCCCCTGCCTAAGTTGCCCTCTTCTTCCGAGTTGGTTCCTCTGTTTTTTCAAAATGTGGTTCGTTTGCATGGTATTCCGGAGAATATCGTTTCTGACAGAGGAACCCAATTCGTGTCTAGATTTTGGCGGGCATTCTGTGCTAGGATGGGCATAGATTTGTCTTTCTCGTCTGCTTTCCATCCTCAGACTAATGGCCAGACCGAGCGGACGAATCAGACCTTGGAGACATATTTGAGGTGTTTTGTGTCTGCAGATCAGGATGATTGGGTTGCTTTTTTGCCTTTAGCGGAGTTTGCCCTCAATAATCGGGCCAGCTCTGCCACCTTGGTGTCTCCTTTTTTCTGTAATTCGGGGTTTCATCCTCGATTTTCCTCCGGTCAGGTAGAATCTTCGGATTGTCCTGGAGTGGATGCTGTGGTGGAGAGGTTGCATCAGATTTGGGGGCAGGTAGTGGACAATTTGAAGTTGTCCCAGGAGAAGACTCAGCTTTTTGCCAACCGCCGGCGTCGGGTTGGTCCTCGGCTTTGTGTCGGGGACTTGGTGTGGTTGTCTTCTCGTTTTGTCCCTATGAGGGTTTCTTCTCCTAAGTTTAAGCCTCGGTTCATCGGCCCGTACAAGATATTGGAGATTCTTAACCCTGTGTCCTTCCGTTTGGACCTCCCTGCATCTTTTTCTATTCATAATGTTTTTCATCGGTCATTATTGCGCAGGTATGAGGTACCGGTTGTGCCTTCCGTTGAGCCTCCTGCTCCGGTGTTGGTTGAGGGCGAGTTGGAGTACGTTGTGGAAAAAATCTTGGACTCCCGTATTTCCAGACGGAAACTCCAGTATCTGGTCAAATGGAAGGGATACGGTCAGGAGGATAATTCTTGGGTGACTGCCTCTGATGTTCATGCCTCCGATCTGGTCCGTGCCTTTCATAGGGCTCATCCTGATCGCCCTGGTGGTTCTGGTGAGGGTTCGGTGCCCCCTCCTTGAGGGGGGGATACTGTTGTGAAATTGGATTTTGGGCTCCCCCGGTGGCCACTGGTGGAATTGAACTTGTGTGCATCATCCCCTCTGTTCACCTGTTCCCATCAGGATGTGGGAGTCGCTATTTAACCTTGCTCCTCTGTCACTTCCATGCCGGTCAACATTGTAATCAGAAGCCTTTCTGTGCATGTTCCTGCTTCTAGACAACTCCCAGCTAAGTGGACTTTTGTCCTTGTTTGTTTTTTGCATTTTGTTCCAGTTCACAGCTTCAGTTTCGTTTCTGTGTCTGGAAAGCTCTTGTGATCTGAAATTGCCACTCTGATGTTATGAGTTAATACTAGAGTCTTAAAGTAATTTCAGGATGTGTTTTGATAGGGTTTTTAGCTGACCATGAAAGTGCCCTTTCTGTCTTCCTGCTATCTAGTAAGCGGACCTCGATTTTGCTAAACCTATTTTCATACTACGTTTGTCATTTTCATCTAAAATCACCGCCAATATATGTGGGGGCCTCTGTCTGCCTTTCGGGGAAATTTCTCTAGAGGTGAGCCAGGACTGTATTTTCCTCTGCCAGGATTAGTTAGTCCTCCGGCTGGCGCTGGGCGTCTAGGGATAAAACGCAGGCTACGCTACCCGGCTACTGTTAGTTGTGCGGCAGGTTTAGTTCATGGTCAGTTTAGTTTCCATCCTTCCAAGAGCTAGTTCTTATGTTTGCGGGGCTATGTTCTCTTGCCATTGAGAACCATAACATCAACCATTGGTTCTTCTCCAGAAGCTTGTTGAGTGCTTTCTGAGCTATGGCTGCATCTTCCAGTCCTATATCAAATTCCTTTAATTGTACTCTCCATCAAGTTTTTTTGGCATAATACGGAAGTAGCTTTCCAGGCTTTTCTTCTGGCCAGTAATGTGGCTTCCATGAAGGAGCCACACTGAATCAGAGTTGTATGTTGGCAATATAAATCGAATTATTGCGCAATGTCCTGCTGCCGACACTGGCACTGGCAGTTTGTTTAGTTTGGTATCTCAGTTTAATGGGCCCAAATTCCGGCAAACTATTGTGAGAAGCTTGTGCAAAGATATCCCAAAGTTTTGACCCAAGTCATTCAGTTTAAGGGCTTTGGTACCAAATACTAATGCATGTAAACTTTTGACTTTGCAGTAAGTAATAAAAATGCCTTAAAACATTTTTCTCTCTCATCATTCTGGCATTTTGCAAACATTAATAATTATGGTAATCCTAATTGACCTAAAACGGGAAAGGTTTATTGAGATTTCATGTCAGATACTGAGAAAAACATGCATATGTGTCTTTTTATATAGTGTATGTAAACTTCTAGTTTTATATATATATCTAAATATAAATATAAATATATATATATATATATATATATATATATATATATATATATATATATATATATATATACAGCTCTGGAAAAAATTAAGAGACCACTGCGAAATGTTCAGTTTGTCTGATTTTTCTCTTTATAGGTATATTTATGAGTAAAATGTAAATTGCTCTTTTACTCTATAAATTTCTTACAACATGTCTCCGAATTTCCAAGCAATAATTTTTTTATTTTTTTTCATACAAAGAAAAATGGTCATGGTCAAAATCATTTAGAAACAAGAATACTAATGTTTTCACTCAGGAAGTGTTCAGAAATCAATATTTTGTGGAATAACCATGATTTTTAATCACAGCTTTTATGCGTCTTGGCACGCTTTCCACCAGTCTTTCACACTGCTTCTGGTGCAAAAATGTAAGCAGTTCTTTGTTTGATGGCTTGTGACTATCCTTCATCCTCTTGATTACATTCCAGAGGTTTTCAATGGGGTTCAGGTCTGGAGATTGGGCTTCCTATGACAGGGTTTTAATGTGATGGTCTCTTAATTTTTGCCAGAGCTGTATATGCTTGTATATATAGTTAAATGTCCAGCTACTATGTTTTTTTCTCTTCTATGTGTTTGGAGACAGGAAAGACCTCCAGGTGGTAGCTCCAGTGGGAGCTTAACTGTACTGGATCCTGAGAGGGGGAATCCCATAGATATTTGGACTGTGCTATAACTTATCTTTTGTTTTGCCATTATGCCTGAAAGGCCATGTTTATTTCGTTAAATTGTGCCATGCTTTCTGCCGTGTTTAATAAACCATCAGGCGATTGACCCAAGAAGTGTTCTTGTGTCTACCTCAGCAGCTGAGTGTGTCAACCTACCACAACATATATACACACATATACATATCCTGTATATATGTACACATACATACACGCACACATATATACATACAAAACACCAAAAAAGGAAAAATTCAAGAAAACACACCAAAAACAGGCAGAGATGCTTACCTGTCTGAATAGGCCTCAATACAAATGCACAAGCAGGGTGCAGCGGACCCAAATAAAATAGCAAATGCACAGGTGCAATACCTAATGAAACAGCCAGCCTTCAATCAGGGATTGGCCGTGTGGTACACCAATGCACTAAGATAAAAACTGTATGTGGCGTGTTCACACAAGGAATGCAAGCATCTGGCTCCAGCCTATTAATGACGCCCTATGGCAGGCTGCCCAGTGCTAAAATGCATCCTGTGTGAACAGAGGCCACAGTGTACAGAACCATTTGGGCCCAACTGCACCCTGCAAAAAAACATACGTGCAAAACAAAACATATAAATATATGTAAGGTATTGGTTGATATTCTGGCCATAATATGGAAGCTGGCAACCCACGTCAAGGGTCCTTACTTTTTGCCAGTCCTACTCTAACATGAAAAACACCAAAAAAGGAAAAATTCAAGAAAACACACCAAAAACAGGCAGAGATGCTTACCTGTCTGAATAGGCCTCAATACAAATGCACAAGCAGGGTGCAGCGGACCCAAATAAAATAGCAAATGCACAGGTGCAATACCTAATGAAACAGCCAGCCTTCAATCAGGGATTGGCCGTGTGGTACACCAATGCACTAAGATAAAAACTGTATGTGGCGTGTTCACACAAGGAATGCAAGCATCTGGCTCCAGCCTATTAATGACGCCTATTTTATTTGGGTCCGCTGCACCCTGCTTGTGCATTTGTATTGAGGCCTATTCAGACAGGTAAGCATCTCTGCCTGTTTTTGGTGTGTTTACATATATACATACGCATGCTAGATGTGGCTGTTCTTCGCGTAGATATCACATGCAACTATGCTTATAATAGCAAAACTATTTTTTTCATTAAAACTTCTCTTTTTAATAAGACAAATAAATCCAGCCAAAAGATCAGAGTCGCATGAGAAATCTTTCTTAAACTGGGGGAAAAAGCATAATAATTAGCAAGAGTCCATTCACAGTGGTGCCTGAACGACACCGTCGGGCAGGACTCAAATATGGTACAGTAGACGAGGAGGCAGAATCTAAACACTTGCTTTATTGAAAAA
The DNA here is from genome assembly GCF_051348905.1 of Ranitomeya variabilis. Taxonomy (NCBI): domain Eukaryota; kingdom Metazoa; phylum Chordata; class Amphibia; order Anura; family Dendrobatidae; genus Ranitomeya; species Ranitomeya variabilis. Next base: position 444,251,464 of record NC_135232.1, on the reverse strand, counting down.
CAGAGGATTATATGCTGGAAATAAGACTAAGACTAACAGTTATTGAAAAGATCATAGCAATATTAGATACAAAGAGAGATAGCTGAAGCGTGTCACACAAGCTGCGCTCCAACTATGGCAATGCAAAGTTCAATACAAACAGTATAAACAATTTCTACAAATTACTCTCTTATAACTTCCTACTTGGCTTCCAATAACCAAGCCATGCTGCTACAGTGTCCTAGCTAAAGAACCCTGTTCTACACCCTAACACATTTGAACACCGGTGTACACTCACAGTTCTGTAGCGCATAGAAGAAGGTCTGATAGCTGCTGCTTGATCTTAATGTAGTCGAGCTGAGTTTGTTGTGTTGAGCTCTTCCTTCAGGTTAACTGATCCGTTTTCTTCTGAATCCGGGCAAATCTTGTTCCCACTTTCAATGCTGAGAGATTAATGGTACCACAGTATTGTTTTCTCTCTCAGGTTACAGGTGCTCGGGAAAACTACCCTGGCTGCGCAATGAGACTCTTTCCTTCTGACACGGTACTGGTGATCGATCCTGCAGTAAATGGGCACTATTTTCTCCCTTGAAGCCGTTAGTTCAGGAAGTGTGTCATTTCAGGAAGAGGAGAAGGAGCCTTGTGCCTGTGAGAGACAGGCAGAACTGTAAGTATGTCCTAACATTGAGAGATTTTTGTTCAAAACCAACACATAAGCTGTACGGGAGAAAGGATTAGTTCAAGTGCACACAAATCAGAGGGGAGCATTGTCTATTAAAATCACAGTGTAATTCAGTTCTTAGCAGTGGGTGTCCCCTACAGAGGTACAAACTATATTGGTAGATGAAATAGCATATCAATGTATCTATGTAATAAATGCAATTTTCATTCTAACATCCATTGCGCACTAATTTCTGGAAAACACCTCCATCAAAATGCTTACCACCACCATTAGGCCTCATTCAGCATTTTAGTTTTTTCATGTATGAGGAAAAAATGGACCAAGTTTCAGCCTTGATTTTCATCAAAGTTTTATACAAGTTTCATCAGTTTGATCAAAGTGTCTTCAGGATTTTTGTATCTGAAAAATAAAAAAATGAAAAACGCTTCTATATACTTTCCGTAACAGTCGGGGAAAGTAAGATCAGACCGCTCTCGGAAGTCATTAACCCCTTCACCCCCAAGGGTGGTTTGCACGTTAATGACCGGGCCAACTTTTAGAATTCTGACCACTGTCCCTTTATGAGGTTATAACTCTGGAACGCTTCAACGGATCCCAGTGATTCTGACACTGTTTTCTCGTGACATATTGTACTTCATGATAGTGGTAAAAATTCTGTGATATTACCTGCGTTTATTTGTGAAAAAAACGGAAATTTGGCGAAAATTTAGAAAATTTCGCAATTTTCCAACTTTGAATTTTTATGCAATTAAATCACAGAGATATGTCACACAAAATACTTAATAAGTAACATTTCCCACATGTCTACTTTACATCAGCACAATTTTGGAACCAAAATTTTTTTTTGTTAGGGAGTTATAAGGGTTAAAAGTTGACCAGCAATTTCTCATTTTTACAGCACCATTTTTTTTTAGGGACCACATCTCATTTGAAGTCATTTTGAGGGGTCTATATGATAGAAAATACCCAAGTGTGACACCATTCTAAAAACTGCACCCCTCAAGGTGCTCAAAACCATATTCAAGAAGTTTATTAACCCTTCTGGTGCTTCACAGGAATTTTTGGAATGTTTAAATAAAAATGAACATTTAACTTTTTTTCACAAAAAATTTAATTCAGCTCCAATTTGTTTTATATTACCAAGGGTAACAGGAGAAAATGGACCCCAAAAGTTGTTGGACAATTTGTCCTGAGTACGCCGATACCCCATATGTGGGGGTAAACCACTGTTTGGGCGCATGACAGAGCTCGGAAGCGAAGGAGCGCCGTTTGACTTTTCAATGCAAAATTGACAGGAATTGAGATGGGACGCCATGTTGCGTTTGGAGAGCCACTGATGTGCCTAAACATTGAAACCCCCCACAAGTGACACCATTTTGGAAAGTGGACCCCCTAAGGAACTTATCTAGATGTGTTTTGAGCGCTTTGACCAACCAAGGGCTTCACAGAAGTTTATAATGCAGAGCCGTAAAAATAAAACAAAAATTTTTTCCCACAAAAATTATTTTTTTAGCCCCCAGTTTTGTATTTTCCCGAGGGTAGCAGGAGAAATTGGACCCCAAAATTTGTTGTCCAAGTTGTCCTGAGTGCGATGATACACCATATGTGGGGAGAACCACTGTTTGGGCGCATGGGAGGGCTCGGAAAGGAAGGAGCGTCATTTGGAATGCAGACTTAGATGGAATGGTCTGCAGGTGTCACATTGCGTTTGCAGAGCCCCTAATGTACCTAAACAGTAGAAACCCCCCACAAGTGACACCATTTTGGAAAGTAGACCCCCTAAGGAACTTATCTAGATGTGTGGTGAGCGCTTTGACCCACCAAGGGCTTCACAGAAGTTTATAATGCAGAGCCGTAAAAATAAAACAAAATTTTTTCCCACAAAAATTATTTTTTAGCCCCCAGTTTTGTATTTTCCCGATGGTAACAGGAGAAATTGGACCCCAAAAGTTGTTGTCCAATTTGTCCTGAGTGCGCTGATACCCCATATGTGGGGGGGAACCACCGTTTGGATGCATGGAAGGGCTCGGAAGGGAAGGAGCGCCATTTGGAATGCAGACTTAGATGGAATGGTCTGCAGGCGTCACATTGCGTTTGCAGAGCCCCTAATGTACCTAAACAGTAGAAGCCCCACACAAGTGACCCCATTTTGGAAACTAGACCCCCCAAGGAACTTATCTAGATGTGTTGTAAGAACTTTGAACCCCCAAGTGTTTCACTACAGTTTATAACGCAGAGCCGTGAAAATAAAAAATCCTTTTTTTTTCCCACAAAAATTATTTTTTAGCCCCCAGTTTTGCATTTTCCCAGGGGTAACAGGAGAAATTGGACCGCAAAGGTTGTTGTCCTATTTGTCCTGAGTACGCTGATACCCCATATGTTGGGGTAAACCCCTGTTTGGGCACACGGGAGAGCTCGGAAGGGAAGGAGCACGGTTTCACTTTTTCAACGCAGAATTGGCTGGAATTGAGATCGGACGCCATGTCGCGTTTGGAGAGCCCCTGATGTGCCGAAACAGTGGAAAACCCCCAATTATAACTGAAACCCTAATCCAAACACACCCCTAACCCTAATCCCAACAGTAACCCTAACCACACCTCTAACCCTGACACACCCTAAACCTAATCCCAACCCTATTCCCAACCGTAAATGCAATCTAAACCCTAACCGTAACTTTAGCCCCAACCCTAACCCTAACTTTAGCCCCAACCCTAACTGTAGCCTTAACCCTAGCCCCAACCCTAGCCCCAACCCTAACCATAACCCTAGCCCTAACCCTAATGGGAAAATGGAAATAAATACATCTTTTTTATTTTTCCCTAACTAAGGGGGTGATGAAGGGGGGTTTGATTTACTTTTATAGCGAGTTTTTTAGCGGATTTTTATGATTGGCAGCCGTCACACACTGAAAGACGCTTTTTATTGCAAAAAATATTTTTTGCGTTACCACATTGTGAGAGCTATAAATTTTCCATATTTTGGTCCACAGAGTCATGTGAGGTCTTGTTTTTTGCGGGACGAGTTGATGTTTTTATTGGTAACATTTTTGGGCACGTCACATTTTTTGATCGCTTTTTATTCCGATTTTTGTGAGGCAGAATGACCAAAAACCAGCTATTCATGAATTTCTTTTGTGGGAGGCGTTTATACCGTTCTGCGTTTGGTGAAATTGATAAAGCAGTTTTATTCTTCGGGTCAGTACGATTACAGCGATACCTCATTTATATTATTTTTTTATGTTTTGGCGCTTTTATACAATAAAAACTATTTTATACAATAAAAACTATTTTATGGAAAAAATAATTATTTTTGCATCGCTTTATTCTCAGGACTATAACTTTTTTATTTTTTTGCTGATGATGCTGTATCGTGGCTCGTTATTTGCGGGACAAGATGACGCTTTCAGCGGTACCATGGTTATTTATATCTGTCTTTTTGATCACGTGTTATTCCACTTTTTGTTCGGCGGTATGATAATAAAGCGTTGTTTTTTGCCTCGTTTTTTTTTTTTCTTACGGTGTTTACTGAAGGGGTTAACTAGTGGGCCAGTTTTATAGGTCGGGTCGTTACGGACGCGGCGATACTAAATATGTGTACTTTTATTGTTTTTTTTTATTATTTAGATAAAGAAATGTATTTATGGGAATAATATTTTTTTTTTTTCATTATTTTGGAATATTTTTTTTTTATTTTTTTTTACACATTTGGAAAAAATTTTTTTTACTTTTTTACTTTGCCCCAGGGGGGGACATTACAGATCGGTGATCTGCTAGTTTGCATAGCACTCTGACAGATCACCGATCTGAGAGAAGTGCAGGCTGCTTCACAGTGCCTGCTCTGAGCAGGCTTCTGTGAAGCCACCTCCCTCCCTGCAGGACCCGGATCCGCGGCCATCTTGGATCCGGGTCTGGAGCAGGCAGGGAGGGAGGTAAGACCCTCGCAGCAATGCGATCACATCGCGTTGCTGCGGGGGGCTCAGGGAAGCCCGCAGGGAGCCCCCTCCCTGAGCGATGCTTCCCTGCACCGCCGGCACATCGCGATCATGTTTGATCGCGGTGTGCCGGGGGTTAATGTGCCGGGAGCGGTCCGTGACCGCTCCTGGCACATAGTGCCGGATGTCAGCTGCGATAGGCAGCTGACACCCGGCCGCGATCGGCCGCGCTCCCCCCGTGAGCGCCGCCGATCGCGCTGGACGTACTATCCCGTCCGTGGTCATGGGGGCCCACCCCACCTCGACGGGATAGTACGTCCGATGTCAGAAAGGGGTTAAAGTATTGTCCGATTTTTTTCATGGACCCATAGACTTGCGTTGCCAATTTAGATCCGACATTCAGATTAAAATCAGTTAGGTATCTACGATTTTGCGTGGAACACTTGGTCTATGGAAAATCACAGACATGTGACTAACCCCATAGACTATCACAAGTACAAGTGCCATCCGTGAAAATCCCAGATAGCATTTGTAAGCGAAAGTCTTAGTTACTTTCCGGTAACAGTATTTTTCAGAACCCATGACAGCACCACAAGAGAGGGGATCCGTCCTTCAGGGACAGGAAACCAACAGATACAAAAAGGGCGGCACCTATCCCACGCATCAGTTGGATTACAGAGCCCAAAAGGACCTTCATGGTAACTGGCAGAAATTTATACAATACTCTAACACCGAACAGTTTCACACACGTGAAAACTTATATAAGGAAGAAGTGCACACCTACACATGAAGGGAGGGAATCTAAGGGTGCCGTCATGGGCTCTGAAAAATACCATTACCGGTAAGTAACTAAGACTTTATTTGGTTTCCCATGACAGAAGAGAATTACAAGAGAATTACAGAGAGGTAATAATTGCCTTAGGGAGGGACCACAGCCTGCAGCACCCTTACACTATGTTCCTAATTATTATGCAAATTACATTTTTATCAGATTTTCCTAAATGGTCGGTGCAAATGACAGTCAGTCTAATAAAAGTCATCACCCATTAGATTATACATCGAATTTTATTGAAGAAACCTCCCAATGATAACAGTATAATCTCCAAAATGAATAAAAACTCAAAATGCACTGTTCCAAATTATTATGCACAGTAGAATTTCTAAACATTTGATATGTTTTAAAGAACTGAAAATGCTCATTTGTGGAATTTGCAGCATTAGGAGGTCACATTCACTGAACAAAAAAGCTATTTAACGCCAAAACATCCCAAAAGGCCAACTTCCATGTTAACATAGGACCCTTCTTTGATGTCACCTTCACAATTCTTGCATCCATTGAACTTGTGAGTTTTTGGAGAGTTTCTGCTTGTATTTCTTTGCATGAAGTCAGAATAGCCTCCCAGAGCTGCTGTTTGGATGTGAACTGCCTCCCACCCTCAGAGCTTTTGCTTGATGATCCTCTAAAGCTTCTCTATAGGGTTGAGGTCAGGGGAAGATGGTAGCCACACCATGAGTTTATCTCCTTTTATGCCCATAGCAGCCAATGACTCAGAGGTATTCTTTGCAGCATGAGATGGGGCATTGTCAGCATGAAGATGATTTTGCTCCTGAAGGCACGTTCTTGCTTTTCAGACCATAGAAGAAAGTTGTCAGTCAGAAACTCTATATACTTTGCAGAGATCATTTTCACACCTTCAGGAACCTTAAAGGGCCTTACCAGCTGTTTCCCATGATTCTGGCCCAAAACATGACTCCTCCACCTCCTTGCTGACGTCGCAGCCTTGTTGGGACATGGTGGCCATCCACCAACCATCCACTACTCCATCCATCTTGACCATCCAGGGTTGCTCAACACTTATCAGTAAACAAGACTGTTTGGAAATTAGTCTTCATGTATGTGTGGGCCCAATACAATCATTTCTGCTTGTGAACACTGTTTAAGGGTGGCCGAATAGTAGGTTTATGCACCACAGCAAGCCTTAGAAGGATCTTACACCTTGAGGTTCGAGGGACTCCAGAGGCACCAGCAGCTTCAAATATCTGTTTGCTGCTTTGTAATGGCTTTTTAGCAGCTGCTCTCTTAATCCGATGAACTTGCCTGAGCAAGCAGGGGGGGCCCACTCGTTGGCATTGGCACTGGCACAGGGCCCCTCATAGTACGGAGGTGTGTTTGACGGCGGGTGGCGCCTCCCACCGGCAGAGACACTTTTGCGTACTATGAGGGGCCCTGTGCCAGTGACATCGCCAACGAGTATGCCCCCCACCTGAAGGAACCTGCACTTTCATCTGCACCTTCCTCTTTGTCCCCATGTAAGGTGGTATAGTATGCGGGAAGGGGAACCTGACTTTCAGCAGGGTCAGATTCTGGCTGTGTAGAGTGCAAGGGGAATGTAGTGGTCTGGGTCAATGTACCAGCAGACTCATCTAGCAGTGGCTGGGCAATGGGCAGGATGAAGAGGAAACACAGATATAGGCCCAAATAATAAAGTGGGCTAAATGCAGTTCAAAATTGGTAACAGGACTAAACTGGCGGCATTGCTTTGTTCAGCGGAGAACAATTGTAAGGAGTGGCAGACACAGTTAGTAGGCCCAAATAATAAAGTGGGCTAAATGCAGTTCAAAATTGGTAACAGGACTAAACTGGCGGCATTGCTTTGTTCAGTGGAGGACAACTATAATTAGCAGCAGACACAGTTAGTAGGCCCAAATAATTAAGTAGGCTAAATGCAGTTCAAAATTGGTAACAGGACTAAACAGGCGGCATTGCTTTGTTCAGCGGCGGACAACTGTAAGGAGTGGCAGACACAGTTAGTAGGCCCAAATAATAAAGTAGGCTAAATGTCTGCCAAAAAATTGTTCATAAATAAACAGGTTGCATAGCTAGGTACAGGGGTGGGCTCCTCTGCTGAGTAGCAGACAGTGGTAGTAGGCGCAAAGTATTAACTGGTCTAAATGGAGGCCAGGGCCCCTGTATTTTTTAACTATCATCTATCATTCCAACAAATTTGTATTGCCAGTGCCATTGAAGGATTTAACAGCACAGACTACACAGTGGTGGAGCAGGGAGAGGTAAGTATTGCAAGTGGTAGAGCACTGTTTGAGCTGGGGGGGAACACTCTCTCGTGGGCGGCGGTACTGGCACAGGGCCCCTCATATTACGACGGTGTGTCAGACGTTGGTTGTGCACCACCACCGTCAGAGACACTTCATTGTACTATGAGGGACCCTGTGCCAGTGCCATCGCCCAAGAGTGGGCACACCCACCTGTCCAGGCAAACGGCATTCGCACAGGTGCTTGCGCCAGGTGGTGACCACGGCCCTGTGGGGGGAGTCAGCCCATTTAGGGAGGTATAAAAATGGCCTATGGTGGACATTCAGCAGCTGCAAATGGAGAAATTGAAGCAGTCAGTAAGAGGAGGCCAAAAGCAAGACATTTTTCAGGCAAGCTACGTGTCAGCAGGGGAAGGTGGGGCCAAATAATTTTAAATCCATGATTGGTTCATTTTAATGAAGGTTAGATCATCGACATTTCGGGTAGCCAGACGTGTCCTTTTTTCAGTCAGTATTGAACCAGCAGCACTGAAGAATCTTCCGGATAGCACACTAGCAGCAGGGCAAGCGAGCTCCTGTAATGCATATTCTGCCAATTCAGGCCAGGTGTCTATTTTAGATGCCCAGTAATCAAAGGAGAATGACCTGTGAGGGAGAACATCGATGAGGGAGGAAAAGTAGTTCGTAACCATACTGGAAAAATGCTGTCTCCTGTCACTTTGAATCGATGCAGCAGTACCTGTCGTGTCAGCGGTCATTGCGAAATCACTCCACAACCTGGTCATAAAACCCCTCTGCCCAATGCCACTTCGGATTTGTGCACCTCTAAAACCTCTGCCATGTTGCCCCCTACGGCTCGTGTGAGAACCATCACCACCGCTGTGTGCTGGGAATGCCTGAACCAAGTGGTCTACAAGAGTTGCTTGTTTGGTAGCCAACATTTGCTCAAGGTTCTCATGTGGCATGATATTTTGTAATTTTCCTTTATATCATGGATCCAGGAGGCAGGTCAACCAATAATTGTCATCGGTCATCATTTTGATAATGTGGGGGTCCCTTTTTAGGATACGCAAGGCATACTCAGCCATGTGGGCCAATGTTCCAGGTGTCAATTCACTGCTTGTGCTGGGTTGAGGAGCACTTTCTTGCAAATCAACATCACTTGTGTCCCGCAAAAACCCTGTACCTGACCTTGCAACGCCACCAGTTTCTATTGCCCCCTGAGAAGCATCCTCCTCCCATAAATATTCATCCCCATCATCCTCATCCTCCTCCTTTTTGTCCGCCACCTCGTCCAGGAGAGTTCCCAGAGCAGACAATGGCTGACTGTCATCAAGGCTTCCCTCCTCCTCAGCTGCAGACGCCTGCTCCTTAATGTGCGTCAAACTTTGCATCAGCAGACGCATTAGTGGGATGCTCATGCTTATGATGGCGTCGTCTGCACTTACCAGCTGTGTGCATTCCTCAAAACACTGAAGGACTTGACAGAGGTCTTGTAGCTTCGACCACTGCACACCAGACAACTCCATGTCTGCCATCCAAGTGCTTGCCCATGTATGTGTATCCTCCCACAAATAAATTACAGCACGCCTCTGTTCGCGCAGCCTCTGAAGCATGTGCAGTGTGGAGTTCCACCTTGTTGCAACGTCGATTATTAGGCGGTGCTGGGGAAGATTCAGCGATCGCTGATGGTTCAGCATACGGCTGGAGTGTACGGGCGACCGGCGGATGTGCGAGCAAAGTCTTCGCACCTTCAGGAGCAGGGCTGGTAACCCCGGATAATTTTTCAGGAAGCACTGCACCACCAGGTTCAAGGTGTGAGCCAGGCAAGATATGTGTTTCAGTTCCGAAAGGGCTATGGCAGCCATAAAATTCCTTCCATTTTCACTGACTACCTTGCCTGCCTCAAGATGTACACTGCCCAGCCATGACTGAGTTTTTTGCTGCAAGTACTCGGCCAGTACTTCCGTGGTGTGTCTGTTGTTGCCCAAACACTTCATTTGTAACACAGCCTGCTGATGCTTACCACTAGCTGTTCGATAATGGGACACCTCATGTGCAACACTGGCAGCTGCGGATGGAGTGGTCGTTCGACTGCGCTCTGTGGACGAGCTTTCGCTTCTGGAGGAGGAGGAGGAGGGGTGGCGAGCGCCTACAGCCAATTGTTTCCTAGACCGTGGGCTAGGCAGAACTGTCCCACTATGACTGTCCCCAGTGGACCCTGCATCCACCACATCAACCCAGTGTGCCGTGATGGACACATAATGTCCCTGGCCATGCCTACTGGTCCATGCATCTGTTGTGAGGTGCACCTTTCCACTGACTGATTGCTTCAGTGCATGGACAATGCGGTCTTTGACATGCTGGTGGAGGGCTGGGATGGCTTTTCTCGCAAAGAAGGCCATCGCATAGGCCATCAGATCTTTGAAAGCTTCACTTTCAACCAACCAGTAGGGCATCATCTCTAACGAGATTAGTATAGCAATATGGGCGTTCAAACCCTGTGTATGCGGATGAGAGGATGAGTACTTTCTTTTCCTAACGAGAGTCTCTTGTAGGGTGAGCTGGACTGGAGAGCTGCATATGGTGGAACTAGCGGTGGTGGTGGACATGACGGATTGAGAGAGGGTTGGTGATGGTATTCTTGATGTTGGCCTACATACAGTGTTTCCTACCAATAACCTTGTGATTCCCTGACTGCTTTGGCCTTGCAACGATACCTCCACATTTGCTGCTGGTGGTGTCCTAACCAGTGGGCTTACAGTGAGGGAAGCAATGTAGCGTTGCTGACTACCTTCATTCTGAGCAGGTGCACCAACGGTACGTGACGTTTGGTAGTTAGTCCAGGCTTGCAAGTGCTGGTTTAATGTCTACGCATGCACGTTGTATTTAAATTTTGAAGATTCTTCCCTCTGCTAAAGGTCTTTGAGCATTTCTTACAGATAACTTTTGACTGATCATTCGGATCTTGGTTAAAAAATTGCCACGCTGCACTCTTCCTACTATCGAATACCTTTTCAGGCATTGCACGCTGTGCTACTTTCACTGGATGGCCACGCTGTCCTAAAACTGTTTTTGTTTTTGACACACGTTTTTGGCCTGATACGGGCCTGCCAGATGACAGCTGTTGCGATGTAGATGGCTGCTGCGGATCATCCTCCTCTGCTTCGGAGCTACTGGCAGCAGCACCCTCTTCCCCTAATGGCTGCCAATATGGGTCAACAACTGGGTCATCTATCACCTCCTCTTCAATGTCATGTGCACCTTCCTCTGTGTCACCGTGTAAGGTGCTATAGCGTTCGGGACGGGGTACCATAGTCTCATCAGGGTCAGATTCTGGCTGAGTACACTGCGAGGGCAATGTTGTGATCTGAGTCAATGGAACAGCATAATAATCTAGCTGTGGCTGTGCATCAGTGCACTCCATGTCCGATTTATCTTGTAATGGGCAGTTAACAATTTCCCTTTCTAATCCAGACACGGTATGTGTAAAGAGCTCCATGGAGTAACCTGTAGTGTCGCTTGACGCATCCTTCACTTTTGGTTTGGGTGAAGGACACAAGGAAACGTCTTGTTCCTGACCAGGAGCATCCACTGACGACTCCCTGCTTTTATATTTTGAACTTTCTGAAGAGGAGGCGAAAGAGCTAGAGGCTGAGTAAGCAAGGAAAGCCAAAACTTTTTCCTGCTGCTCCGGCTTTAAAAGCGGTTTTCCTACTCCAAGATAAGGGAGCCTTCGAGGCCTTGTGTAGCCAGACGATGACGCTGGCTCAACACCTCCAGCATTAGGTGCTATTTTGCTTTTCCCACTACCACCAGATGCTCCACCACCACCACCATCAGTACCAGCTGGCAACGACCGCCCACGGCCTCTTCCACCAGACTTCCTCATTTTTGGGAAAATCTAACCAAAATAACAACCGTTATATGGTACTGTAAAACAAGGTAGAAGGTGTATATAAACTTGTTGAGAATTTAAATCTCCCTTTTTTTTGGGGGAGACTGCACCAAAACTCAGGCCCAGTGTATAACACAACACAATGTAAGTGGCAGAACGTGGCTGGCTGATATGCGACAAACTAACAGAACTGACGTATATCCACTTTGTTACAATTTGAATCTCCCTTTTTTTGGGGGGAGACTGCACCAAAACTCAGGCCCAGTGTATAACACAACACAATTTAAGTGGCAGAAAGTGGCTGGAAGATATATGAAAAAATACAAGGACTGTAGTACAATTTCAATCTCCCTACAATGATCTCCGGACAAGTATGGCAGCTATACAAAGGACTGCTGCACACAAAAGTGTGGACAAATAAACAAGATAACTGTGCAGAAAGGAGCAACAGGATTTTTGCTTTTAAAAAAGCAGTTGGTTTGCACAGCAGCGTGCAAACAGCAATGCAGGTATCAGTGAGCCTTATAAGGCAGCCTAATAAGCTACAGAGCAGATGCACAAAAATATACCCTCCACTGTCCCTGCAAAAAAAAGGTGGTGTTGGACAGTGGAAATTGCTACAGCACAAGCGGTTTGGGGGTTAATCTTCCCTCCCTAACTATATCCCTTCTTCTGATGAAGCTGCAGCAACCTCTCCCTATGCTAAGATCGGCAGAAGTAAGATGGCGGTCGGCGTGCACGCCCCTTTATAGCCCCTGTGACGCCGCAGAAAGCAAGCCAATCACTATCATGCCTGTTATGATCTGGTGGCCTAGGAGCAGCATGAGACGTACTCTGGAGAAGGTGGTACCTGTACTGACCGCAGACCCTGAACCTAACACCGCAACTAGAAGTAGCCGTGGAATGTACCTAGCGCTCCCTAGACATCTCGACACAGCAGGAGGACTAATTACCCCTAGAGATAGAAAAGGGAAAACTATCTTGCCTCAGAGAAAATCCCCAAAGGATAAGCAGCCCCCTACAAATATTGACTGTGAGAGGAGAGGGAAAAAACATACACAGACTGAAATCAGAATTTAGCAAAGGAGGCCAATTCTAGCTAAATAGAAAGGATAGGACAGAGTACTATGCGGTCAGTATTAAAACACTAGAAAATATCCACCACAGAAAATACAAAAACTCCACAGCTAACTAAAGATATGGAGGGTATATCTGCATCTCCAGAGATACCAGCTTGGCTAAACAAATCCTTATACAGACCAAGCTGGACAAGACAAAAACATGGAAAAGAACTGAACAATAAGACCACAGCATGTGGACAGCAAAAAATCAAGGCCAGAACTTATCTTTGTTGAAAAGAACTGCAAAGCAGGAGAGACCAGGCAGAGATGTGAATCCTCCAGGAACAATGGACAACTGGCACTGACTAAAGGGTGAAGCAAGACTAAATAGCCCAGTCAAAATTGCACAAAGTGAACACTCCTGATAAATGCTGCGATTCAGAGACAGCAGCGCTACCACTTACAACCACCGGAGGGAGCCCAAGAGCAGAACTCACAACAGTACCCCCCCTTGAGGAGGGGTCACCGAACCCTCACCAGAGCCCCCAGGCCAATCTGGATGCACCAAATGAAAGGCACGAACCAAATCATCGGCATGAACATCGGAGGCAACAACCCAAGAATTATCCTCCTGGCCATAACCCTTCCATTTGACAAGATACTGAAGCCTCCGCCTCGAAAAACGAGAATCCAAAATCTTCTCAACCACATACTCCAACTCCCCATCAATCAACACCGGGGCAGGAGGATCAACAGAGGGAACAACGGGCACCACATATTTCCGCAACAAAGATCTATGAAAAACATTATGGATGGAAAAAGAGGCTGGAAGGGCCAAACGAAAAGACACTGGATTGATAATCTCAGAAATCCTATAAGGGCCAATAAACCGAGGCTTAAACTTAGGGGAAGAAACCTTCATAGGGACATGACGGGAAGACAACCAGACCAAATCCCCAACCCGAAGCCGGGAACCAACACACCGACGACGGTTAGCAAAACGCTGAGCCCCCTCCTGAGACAACACCAAATTGTCAACAACATGAGCCCAAATTTGCTGCAACCTGTCAACCACAGAGTCCACCCCAGGACAATCAGAAGGCTCAACCTGCCCTGAAGAAAAACGAGGATGAAAACCAGAGTTACAAAAGAAGGGTGAAACCAAGGTAGCAGAACTAGCCCGATTATTAAGGGCAAACTCGGCCAATGGCAAGAAAGCCACCCAATCATCCTGATCGGCAGACACAAAGCATCTCAAATAAGTTTCCAAAGTCTGATTAGTTCGCTCGGTTTGGCCATTTGTCTGAGGATGAAATGCGGAAGAAAAAGACAAAAATCAATGCCCTGCCTAGCACAAAAGGCCCGCCAAAACCTAGAAACAAACTGGGAACCTCTATCGGACACAATGTTCTCCGGAATGTCATGCAAACGAACCACATGCTGAAAAAACAACGGAACCAAATCAGAAGAGGAAGGCAACTTAGGCAAAGGTACCAAATGAACCATCTTAGAAAACAGGTCACAAACCACCCAGATAACTGACATCCTCTGGGAAACCGGAAGATCCGAAATAAAATCCATAGAAATATGCGTCCAAGGCCTCTCAGGGACCGGCAAAGGCAAAAGCAACCCACTAGCGCGGGAACAGCAAGGCTTGGCCCGTGCACAAGGCCCACAGGACTGCACAAAAGAACGCACATCCCGTGACAAAGAAGGCCACCAAAAGGACCTACCAACCAAATCTCTGGTACCAAAAATCCCAGGATGACCGGCTAACACAGAACAATGAACCTCCGAAATCACTTTACTAGTCCATCTGTCAGGAACAAACAATTTCCCCACTGGACAGCGGTCAGGTTTATCAGCCTGAAATTTCTGAAGAACCCGTCGTAAATCAGGGGAGATGGCAGAAAGAATCACCACTTCCTTCAGAATACCGACCGGCTCAAGGACCCCAGGAGAATCAGGCAAAAAGCTCCTAGAGAGGGCATCAGCCTTAACATTCTTAGAACCCGGAAGATACGAGACCACAAAATCAAAACGGGAGAAAAACAGGGACCATCGGGCCTGTCTAGGATTCAGCCGTTTGGCAGACTCGAGATAAATCAGATTCTTATGATCGGTCAAGACCACAATACGGTGCTTGGCCCCCTCAAGCCAATGTCGCCACTCCTCAAATGCCCACTTCATAGCCAACAACTCACGATTGCCGACATCATAATTGCGTTCCGCAGGCGAAAACTTTTGAGAAAAGAAGGCACACGGTTTCATCAAGGAACCATCAGAATTCCTCTGAGACAAAACGGCCCCTGCCCCAATCTCAGAAGCGTCAACCTCAAACTGAAAAGGAAGAGAAACATCCGGCTGACGCAACACAGGGGCAGAAGTAAATCGGCGTTTAAGCTCCTGAAAGGCAGAAACAGCCGCAGAGGACCAATTCGTCACATCAGCGCCTTTCTTCGTCAAATCGGTCAGGGGTTGAACCACACTGGAGAAGTTGGCAATGAAACGGCGATAAAAATTAGCAAAGCCCAAAAATTTCTGAAGGCTCTTCACGGATGTGGGCTGGATCCAATCATGAATGGCCTGAACCTTAATCGGATCCATTTCTATAGATGAGGGAGAAAAAATGAAACCCAAAAAAGAAATCTTCTGTACTCCAAAGAGGCACTTAGACCCCTTCACAAACAAGGCATTATCACGAAGGATCTGAAATACCATCCTGACTTGTTTCACATGAGACTCCCAATCATCTGAAAAAATCAAAATATCATCCAAATATACAATCATGAATTTATCAAGATAATTCTGAAATATATCATGCATGAAGGACTGAAACACAGATGGAGCATTAGAGAGTCCGAATGGCATCACAAGGTATTCAAAATGGCCTTCGGGCGTATTAAACGCAGTTTTCCATTCGTCACCCTGCTTAATACGAACAAGATTATATGCCCCTCGAAGGTCAATCTTAGTAAACCAACTAGCCCCCTTAATCCTAGCAAACAGATCAGAAAGCAAAGGCAAAGGGTATTGGAATTTGACCATGATCTTATTCAAGAGGCGATAATCAATACAGGGTCTCAAGGAGCCATCTTTTTTGGCAACAAAAAAAAAACCTGCTCCCAATGGTGAAGAAGATGGCCGAATATACCCCTTCTCCAAGGACTCCTTAACATAGCTCCGCATGGCGGTATGTTCTGGCACAGACAAGTTGAAAAGTCGGCCCTTAGGGAACTTACAGCCTGGAATCAAGTCAATAGCACAATCACAGTCCCTATGCGGTGGAAGGGAACTGGACTTGGGCTCATTGAATACATCCTGGAAATCTGACAAAAACTCAGGAATTTCAGAAGAGGGGGAGGAGACAATTGACATCACAGGAACGTCACCATGAACCCCCTGACAACCCCAACTAGTCACAGACATAGATTTCCAATCTAATACCGGATTATGAACCTGTTACCATGGGAAACCCAGCACAATAGCATCATGCAAATTATGCAACACCAGAAAACGACAATCTTCCTGATGGGCTGGCGCCATGCACATGGTCAGCTGTGTCCAAAACTGAGGTTTATTTTTAGCCAACGGTGTAGCATCAATGCCCCTCAAAGGAATAGGACTCTGCAAAGGCTGCAAGGGGAAACCACAACGTCTGGCAAATTCTAAGTCCATTAAGTTTAGAGCGGCGCCTGAATCCACAAATGCCATGACAGAAAATGACGATAATGAGCAGATCAGGGTCACAGATAACAGAAATTTAGGTTGTACAGTACTGATGGTAACAGAACTAGCGATTCTCTTGGTTCGCTTAGGGCAATCAGAAATAACATGAGCAGAATTGCCAGAGTAAAAACACAACCTATTCTGACGTCTGAATCCTTGTCGTTCAGCTCTAGACACAATCCTATCACACTGCATAGGCTCAGGACTCCGCTCGGAAGACAACGCCATAGTGTGCACAACTCTGCGCTCATGCAAGCGCCAATCAATCTGAATGGCCAGAGACATAGAATCACTCAGACCAGCAGGCGTGGGGAACCCCACCATAACATAATTAACGGATTCAGAAAGACCCTTTCTGAAGATTGCCGCCAAGGCATCCTCATTCCATTTAGTCAGTACAGACCATTTTCTAAACTTCTGGCAATATGATTCTGCCGCTTCTTGACCCTGAGACAGGGCCAACAAGGTCTTCTCAGCATGATCCACTGAATTAGGTTCGTCATACAATAACCCAAGCGCCTGAAAAAAGGTGTCTACATTAAACAACGCCGGATTCCCAGGTTCCAGGGCAAATGCCCAATCCTGGGGGTCACCACGCAGCAGAGATATAATAATTTTAACCTGATGGATGGGATCACCAGAGGAACGGGGTTTCAGAGCAAAAAATAGTTTACAGTTATTTTCAAAGCTCAGAAATTTGGACCTATCCCCAAAAAACAAATCAGGAGTTGGAATTCTAGGCTCTAAAACTGGAGTCTGAACGATATAATCAGAAATACCCTGTACTCTAGCAGCAAGTTAATCCACACGAGAAGCCAATCCCTGAACATCCATACCAGCGCCGAACTCCTGAGCCACCCAGAGGTAAAGAGGGAAGAGAAAAAAAAAACACAACAGACTACAGAAAAAAAAATGGCTCAGCACTTTCCTTCCCTTCTTCTGAGATGCGGTTAACTCATTGTTGGCCAGTTGTACTGTTATGATCTGGTGGCCTAGGAGCAGCATGAGACGTACTCTGGAGAAGGTGGTACCTGTACTGACCGCAGACCCTGAACCTAACACCGCAACTAGAAGTAGCCGTGGAATGTACCTAGCGCTCCCTAGACATCTCGACACAGCCGGAGGACTAATTACCCCTAGAGATAGAAAAGGGAAAACTATCTTGCCTCAGAGAAAATCCCCAAAGGATAGGCAGCCCCCCACAAATATTGACTGTGAGAGGAGAGGGAAAAAACATACACAGACTGAAATCAGAATTTAGCAAAGGAGGCCAATTCTAGCTAAATAGAAAGGATAGGACAGAGTACTATGCGGTCAGTATTAAAACACTAGAAAATATCCACCACAGAAAATACAAAAACTCCACAGCTAACTAAAGATATGGAGGGTATATCTGCATCTCCAGAGATACCAGCTTGGCTAAACAAATCCTTATACAGACCAAGCTGGACAAGACAAAAACATGGAAAAGAACTGAACAATAAGACCACAGCATGTGGACAGCAAAAAATCAAGGCCAGAACTTATCTTTGTTGAAAAGAACTGCAAAGCAGGAGAGACCAGGCAGAGATGTGAATCCTCCAGGAACAATGGACAACTGGCACTGACTAAAGGGTGAAGCAAGACTAAATAGCCCAGTCAAAATTGCACAAAGTGAACACACCTGATAAATGCTGCGATTCAGAGACAGCAGCGCTACCACTTACAACCACCGGAGGGAGCCCAAGAGCAGAATTCACAACACATGCCCTTCTCTAAGATGGTGGGGACCGAGACCTATGTCATGACGCTACCCACACTCTGCGTCCTCCTTCATTGGCTGAAAAATGGCGCTGAATGCGTCATACGAAACGCGACTTTGGCGCGAAGATCGCCAACCTCATGGCCGATCCCACAGTGGGATCGAGTCGGGTTTCATGAAACCCGACTTTGCCTAAAGTCGGCGATTTTTGAATTTGTCCGATCCGTTTCACTCAACCCTAGGTTGCGGTTCAAAAAATCTGCCCTGATGTTGTCCTTTCCTCTTATGTGCAGTGCTGTCAAAGATAGAAAATGCTCCTCTGCTATTTGAAACAGCCCTCTGTCACCTCCCTTAGAGGTCTGGATCGAGTTCCACCTTGGCGGTTGATGAAGGCCACTGCAACCTGATTGTCGGAGAGGATCCTTACATGATGTCCCTGCAGGTATATAAGCGGCCCATTAACTGCCAGTTTTACTGCCGTTAGCTCCTTCAGGTTAGATGAACTCTCTAACTGATGATGCCATAGGCCCTGCACTAGGTTCTCCCCCATATGTGCCCCCCAACCAATAGGGCTAGCATCCGTGGTGATCACCTGAGTTATATGATCTTCCCAGGGAACCCCCCTGGACAGGTTATCTCGGTCTCACCACCACCTCAGGGAATGTATAGAAACTGGGGACACAGTCAGCAGTCCCTGCAGGTACCCCCTAAGGGTCTTATCATTAACTAACACGTCCCATTGTAAGGTCCTTCTATGAAGCTGCACCCACCGGATCGCCGGGATGCAGGAGGTTAGCAATCCCAACAGGGACATAGCCCTCCTAAGGGACATAGTGGGATGGTTTGATGCTCTTAACACTAGGTGCTGAAGGTGAATCAACTTCTCAGGCAGCAGACAACACTCCTGCCTTTCTGAGTCCAGAATGAGCCTCAAAAACTACTGCACCTTTAAGGGTTGTAGCCGAGATTTTTTAATGTTCAGTAGCCACCCCAAGCGTTCCAGAGTGGACATCATCCTCTCTACCTAAATTAAGCCATGTTCTGCTGACCTGCCTACAATAACAAAGTTGTCCAGGTAGGGAATAATCAGGACGTTGGTTTCACGCAGGAGGGCCATGACTTCGGCAACTACCTTTGTAAAAACGCGAGGGGTCACAGCAAGACTGAAGGGGAGAGCTCTAAATTGGAAATGCCTAACCGTGTTCCCCATGACTACTGCCAGCCTGAGGAACCGCTGGTGATCTGCATGAATAGGCTTGTGGTAGTATGCATCTTTTAGATCCAACACCGCCATAAAACAGTTTTCAAAAATTAGTTTTATTGCGGAAGCAATCAATTCCATCTTGAAGGGGTGCACTACAAAGAACCCATTTAGAGATATAAGATTAATGATAGTCTTGAAGGAGCCATCCGGTTTTGAATCAGAAAGAGGGGGGAATAGAATCCTCTACCCCTCTCCGACCCCGGAACCTTTACCAGGAAATCCTTATGGCATATCTCCAGGAACTCAGCTTCGAGGCCGGCATGTTCTGAAGGGGTCGACCGAGAAGAGGTTACCATGAATATGTCCTGCGAGATAGCAGAAAATTCTAATCTCAGCCCTGATGATATCAGGCTATGCACACAGTCACTATTGGTAATCCGTGACCAGGCTGGATAGAAGGCCGACAGTCTACCCCCTATGGGGGTCACCAGTCATTGGGACGGTGTCTTATGCTCTCATGATGACCACCAAACATGAACCCCGTACCTCTTGTCTTCCTCTCATCCCTCTTGGCTTGGTCTTTGGAAGGCTTACTACGACTGAACTTTCTCCTACTGAAGGGACGCCAGTAGGAAGTGGTCGACAAAATGAGGAATTTCTTTTTATCACCCCCTGCCTTCTCTAGAAGCTCATCCAGGCCTGGTCCAATGAGGTACTCCCCTTCACATGGAATGGAACAAAGTCTGGACCTGGCCTGAATATGGCCCGGCCAGCACTTTAGCCATAACGCTCTCTGAGCTTCGTTAGAGAGGCTCGCTGCTCTAACTGCCATCTTGACTGATTCCGTCGAGGCACCAGACAAGAATACTGAATCACCGCATAGCAATAGAGTAACTACAACGGGTTAACTTATCAGTTATAGAAACTTGATTCCAGCTCACCCAGTTGCTCTATGCACTATTCTCCTGGGGCTCAGACACCGGCCTCGCCCTGGCCTCACATCAGGGAAAATAGAAAAAATTGGAGTCCTGCTCAACAGGACTGGATTTTCCTTTTGTCAACCATGTACATTTTTCTTTTGTATGCACTATAAATTCATTTGAAAAATAAAAAGAAAAGGAAAATCTAGTCCTATTGACCCGGACTTCAATTTTTTCTATTTTCCTCAACTTATCAGTCTCTAGTTCCTGGATGATGGTGGCTGGAAAATCCCACGATGATGCCCTAGGTAGCGCGTGAAGTCTCTGAGCGGGTCCTGAAGGAAAGTGTAGCACTGTCCCTGTACTGCGACGAAGCATCCTGTTTTTCTTTCCTGTGGTCTTGTGGTCCTGGAGCGATGTGCTGAATGGGGAAAGGTCTGCTGCACAGCCAAAGATGCACAAAGTCCCAGACTGGAGGCCGCAGTCTCACCGCTACGTACCGCGTGCAACGCTGGACCAGCGCTGCAAGGAGGGACAAAAGGTGTCAGATGTACCAACCGGTTAGTTAAGGTTGGAGAGTAACGGGGAATTAGTCTTGGGTAATGCACAGTCTATATGCATGGGGGAAGGAGTGCTGCAAAGCGGCCTTGTAAATTGGCATCGGTCAGCAGAGAGGGAGTCAACCTTCTCCTGTAGCGCACACTGGGTACTCGCCAAAAGCCCCATTCCCACGCATGCATTTTATATCACATCTCCCCCCAACAGTCAGGTGCAAAGGTCTACTCCAGTCAGAAAGTGCTTCCCCCGGCAACAATGGTGACAGTCCTGACAGTTCCGGCCCGGACACGCAAGAGAGACTACTATTCTGGTCCATCCTCCTACATGCCCCTGACCTGACTAACTTATCCATGCAGTCTAAGGGGAAACAAAGTGGCCGGAGTTCTCTACTGAAGAAGAGGAAGATGAAGGAGAGGAGTCCTCATTTCCCATATAGTCAATCGAGGAGTCCTAATCTGAAAAGCTTGTTTTACGTCCTTTCCCCTTGCCTTTGGAACCCTCTCACTGTGATAGGGACTTCATGGACTCCCTCACTTCCGCTGTAATAATCTCCTTCAGGCTTGCAACGAGGTTAGGCATCTCTTCTGCTACCTGTGGGGGGGAAGCATGCATGAGGTAATGTACCCTACCCTAGCGGCTGTTGCCTATTCCCCCCCCCCCCCCGTGGTGAAGCCTCGCCATCTGCCTGACACAATCTTTTCGGACAGGAATCCAGCAAGGGGGATCTGCAAAGGGCACATTCCTTGTGTCTCGACTTCCCTGTACACTTCTTTCCCTGGTAGAACAGTTGAAATAAGGGGAAGACTGCATCACCGAGTGAACATTCATGAAGATCACTTACCAGTGTTGCAGTAAGTAGGTACCGGATTACGAGGGGGGCACATCTCAACTGACACTGCTGACTCTCCCACTCTGGAGGAGCTTGCTTGGCCATCACCCATATCGTCAGGGGTCTGTCGCCGGGCAGTATGGGGCTTCTGAACAGTATCCACGTACTGCTGTGCAAGGCTCACCTGCTCTTGGTGCTCACTTACTTCCATTATGGCAATGGCTCAGAAGCACTGGAGCTTGTGCAGTGTCCATCTTTAAGTACGCGTCCCCATTGGATATCCAGGTCAGCAGGTCCTAGCCCGGGCGCCTCTTCCCCCCAGAAATGTCATGCCCCCAGCGGAATGTGACTGACCCAGCGCCCCACCTCCTGCAGGCTACTGACCGAGTCACCGGTCACCGCTCTGGACCCCAGGTGCCCCAGAACCCAGCTGCAGCCCCAACAGCTCCACCACGCGAGACCACGGTGCCATTATTTGGCTTAGCCAGCAGGTACCTGGCATCAAGGATGCACCCCTAAGCCCCGCCTCCCGATGCATTGCACGGCGACCCAGCCGCATCATTGAGATGCCTACCATGTCAGAGGGGCCACCCAGGATGCGTCACCAGTCAAGCCCCCGGACCGCCTCATTTGCATCACCCAACACGCCCCTAGGCGATGCCATACCCGGAACACACCACAGCCCCAGCAGCGTGCCGGGCAGCACCATGCCGTGAACCGCACACATTCTAAAGGAGCATACTTACATTCTTCGGTCGCTGGCCTTCCAGAGTCGGTAATCCTCCAGACACCACTCCACCTGCCTGCTCACTGCAGTGCGGCCCACCCTGGACCCACCATGCTACTTCCAGGGACCCTACACCGGCTGAGGTAGGGGACCCCGCTACCAGAACCGACTGGCCGGACCTGGGATTCATTGAATCCTTCACAGGTATGTGTTGGAAAAGGGTTCCTGTTATGGACAGGAAACCAACTGATGCATGGGAGAGGTGCCGCCCTTTTTGTATCTGTAGGTTTCCTGTCCCTAAAGAGCAGATCCCCTCTCTCGTGGTGCTGTCATGGGAGACCGAATAAAATTGGACATTTGAATGAGGCCTTAGATGAGTGCCACAAGTGCTGCAAAATTGCTGTCCCTTTTGGGAGATTTTGAATATAATAATAGCTCAGGAGATTTACAAATGCTATGCAGTGCCTGAACAACAATCCTGTAAAATGTGCGCTCCAAAAGCCAAATAGTGCTCCTTTCCTTCAGAGTCCTGCTGCATGCCCATGAGTAGTGTATGACTACAAATATAGTATTGCAGAGCTCAGCAGAAATTATATAATAAATTACTGGTTATTTTTTATTATTATCCATTGTGAAAATGAAGGTTTTTTTTTTTTCATTTTTATAGCCTGTAGTGAAATACAAATGCAGCGCCCCAGAGTCCTGGTCGTTGCAGTACTGTGGCTCCGCCACTAAGGGGAGCCATGGTGCGTTCGATGGCACTGAAGGAGTTCCTCCAATCAGGTATCACAGACACCAATATGTTTCACAGCTGGGCCTCCGGGGGGAGCTAAGGGTGCTATTCATTAGGCCACTCCCCACCATAGTGGGTAAACTGGGGGTCAGGCAGGAAGTTAGTAGAGAAAGCTGACTGGATCGAACGAAGCAACACCTAGTGAGAGAGGGTGTTGTGGAGGAAGAGACAGTAGGGTCTCTGCCAGGGGTGGGATCCTGGCAGAGGCTTGGCATTGAAAGAACGTAACGGGACCGTGCCTGCTCAGAATAGCGGCGGTGCCCTAAGAAAGGATTAGAAGCGAGATAGATTGTGCTGAGTGAGAAACGAAATCAAGCAGAAGGAGAATACCAGCAGGGGTTTTGTTGAAAGAGGCAGCACCTTGCTGAGGCGCATTACCGGTGGCCGGAACGCCGAGGGAGTGGAATAATATACAGCTTTAAGCCATACTCCAAACAGCGGCAGGACAGTCAGTCTCAGGCGGGCTGTCTACCACATATCACCTATGAAGTCTTGGGGGGCAATTGCGGGAGAGGGGCGTCTCTAGGGTCCCGGAAGAACTCCAGGCCTACCTGACAAACGGGTGCCGTTCTTACTGTAACATCAGGAAGGGACGGAAGATTAGCAGAAGATCAGTGAATCGAGTTGTGAGGGAACTTAAGAAACAGACACAACAGTTGTGGGGTACTTTCCGTAAGCACAGCAGGGAAGGACTACAACACAAAGCGCTAAGAAGGAAGGCACTGATTTCCACCTGTGAGGAGAACTCTGGAGGTGCCATTGGACCGGCCGGACTTGCGCAGCCTGGTGGGCCGGATTCCGGACTGAGGACCGAGAGATCTCCAGTAAAGAGGTAAAGAGACTGCAACCTGGTGTCCTCGTTATTTACCGCGACCTGCACCCCACAACTGCACCGCTACACCACCGTTAACAGCACCTATTTACAACGGACGTCCCCCACTGACAGACAGGGCCACGGACCGGGTCTAGCCACCGTGACAACCCCAGGACTGAGATCCCAGAGGCCCGGCTCCGGGTACCCCTCGGCCCTGCGGCGGTGTGGGGGCGCTCCGCAACTTGGCGTCACGAACAGGATCTACTTAAGCCTGAAGAATCAGGTCATGTGTGCCTGGGAACTGTGATTTATCGTGCTTGGACTGTGCTTTATTACAAGGACTGTGTGTTGCCACTTGCCGCCAGAAGTTCCCGCCAAAACCGCCGCCATTACAGCGCTAAGGAGAGCGCAGGAGAAGAAGAAGGGCGTGGAAGTGGGCGTGAACAAGCTGAAGAGCGCGAAAGACAATGGCCGCCCAGTCTAAATATCTCGGCCCCTTGAGGACGTGTCCGTCAGCAGCCGAGATCCGCCTCCTGATCCTTAATGGTGGGCAGAGACAACGAAAACGAAACCGCCCACGAAGAAGAGAGCGGGAAAAGGACCAGGAAGAAGGAGCGAGCGACATGGAGGACGCCATGGCGAGCCGCCCGGAGCCGGAGCGTGGGGTCGGAGCAGAGGACTCCCCCAGCCACCCGGAGGGGCACCGCAACCAGGCCTCCACCGCTGATGCTGAATTCCTGCAGGCCGGAGTGGACGAGCTCAGCGACCGACCCCGGCGGACGCAGCTGAGCACCGAGGCCGGGTGGAAGAAGGCCATCATCAGGAGCCTCACCGGACATCTGTCGGCAGCCTCATCTGGTCCGGAGCAGGGAAGAAGTCCCAGCGCTCCGAAGCTGGAAAGCAAGGCCCTGCCGGAAAGCGAGGTGCTGCAAGCAGAGATGACAGCGTCGCAGAACAAGGCCCTGCAGCCAGCGTTCCAGACCCCAGCGGAGACGGAGCAGACCGGCACCGGAGGAACCGCATCTGAAGCAGGTAGGAAGAGCCACCCTGCCCTGACGACCGACACCACCCCAGCGACTGCTAGTGCCACAGCTGCTGACTCCGTTCCAGTGACTGATCTTGCAGCAGCCGCTACCTCTGCTGCAGCAGATGCCCATACTCAAGCTGCGCAGACCTCCATCGCTGCGCATGATTTAATCGTACATGAAAGATGGATTAACGGCGTTTGTCCAGCACTGGGTGTAACCCTGGACCTCACTTTGCCCAGGCCAAGAAGGGTTAAGTGCCAGGTGCAGCCCTGGAAGCCGTCCAACTAAGCCTCGGAAACCTGAAACTGTAAATAGTTAACTGTTTATTTCCTTGCTGTTTTGCTGCTAAAACCCGTCCTGGGTTAACTCTTAAAGGGATCCCTTTGTTTACCCGGGATCCCTATTGCTTTTTATTTTTGCTTTCACTTTCATTTTTGCTTTTTGTTCCACAATGTTATAAAAACTGCTGAATCATGAACAGTGCATGATACAAACTGCTTGTAAATAGTTTGCACCTTCTTAAAGGAGCTCCCTGCTGGTTATACTTAAAGAAGGACTCTTTGCGAAGATACCGCACCGGAGCCTTTGCTGAGTATGGACTGGTAGTCTGAGAAGACATGCTACCTCAGAAAGACTTGATTCTCTTTTAAAGGGGATGTCCAACAGCGTACTTATGAGAAGATACTGTTTTAGAACAGTAATGTCAAGATAATGCTTTGAAGGAAATGTAACTGTTTTTCATGGAAAAGTTATGTGTGTTTAATTTGTTTAAAATGTGAAACCTAGATAATGTTCTTTGAAGAGAAAGATGTAGAAAGCCCGTAGGGGTAGATGTAGAGTTCCGTTTAACTAAAAGTAAAGAAGTAATAACGAAGGTGAGGATAGAAGGTAAACCCTGCGTCCCCATAGAAAGTTAGTTCGTTACTAAGGACAGAAAGTAGACCCGTAGGGGTTAGTGAGTGAGTCCTTATAGGAGCCAAGCAGAGTGGGCTCCATGCTCTCAAATGGAAAGGAATGTTATGTCTATACTATGTATAGTAGAGAAAGGCAGTAGGCCCTGGCTGAACGGGGCGGTCCTGTAAAAGAAAGGAGAGGCAGTAGGTCTGGTGCCATAGGGACAGGCGGTCCTGCAGGTTCAAAGTAGGAGAATGTGTAGTTACCTTGCCCTGTAATGTGATTATAGGAAGACCTTTGATAAACTAAGAGTGTATGTTTCTTAAAGGCAATGTTAATTTATTGTTCCAGCATTTGCACTTAGTAGAATACCCGGTTGGGTAATGAGAGTTAATTGTAGCCTGTTGCTATGATATTTGATTATGTTTTGTAACGTTAAAGTGTCCTCACCTCCCATAAAGGGAAGCCTGTTCAAGTATGCTTATTGTTTTGCACTCAACAAATTTGTATGTCTTTTTGCTAACCTGTATTGTTGTTTTCTTCCCAGTCCCGGAGTACTGTGTTTAACCAGGGGGGAGTGCAGCGCCCCAGAGTCCTGGTCGTTGCAGTACTGTGGCTCCGCCACTAAGGGGAGCCATGGTGCGTTCGATGGCACTGAAGGAGTTCCTCCAATCAGGTATCACAGACACCAATATGTTTCACAGCTGGGCCTCCGGGGGGAGCTAAGGGTGCTATTCATTAGGCCACTCCCCACCATAGTGGGTAAACTGGGGGTCAGGCAGGAAGTTAGTAGAGAAAGCTGACTGGATCGAACGAAGCAACACCTAGTGAGAGAGGGTGTTGTGGAGGAAGAGACAGTAGGGTCTCTGCCAGGGGTGGGATCCTGGCAGAGGCTTGGCATTGAAAGAACGTAACGGGACCGTGCCTGCTCAGAATAGCGGCGGTGCCCTAAGAAAGGATTAGAAGCGAGATAGATTGTGCTGAGTGAGAAACGAAATCAAGCAGAAGGAGAATACCAGCAGGGGTTTTGTTGAAAGAGGCAGCACCTTGCTGAGGCGCATTACCGGTGGCCGGAACGCCGAGGGAGTGGAATAATATACAGCTTTAAGCCATACTCCAAACAGCGGCAGGACAGTCAGTCTCAGGCGGGCTGTCTACCACATATCACCTATGAAGTCTTGGGGGCAATTGCGGGAGAGGGGCGTCTCTAGGGTCCCGGAAGAACTCCAGGCCTACCTGACAAACGGGTGCCGTTCTTACTGTAACATCAGGAAGGGACGGAAGATTAGCAGAAGATCAGTTAATCGAGTTGTGAGGGAACTTAAGAAACAGACACAACAGTTGTGGGGTACTTTCCGTAAGCACAGCAGGGAAGGACTACAACACAAAGCGCTAAGAAGGAAGGCACTGATTTCCACCTGTGAGGAGAACTCTGGAGGTGCCATTGGACCGGCCGGACTTGCGCAGCCTGGTGGGCCGTATTCCGGACTGAGGACCGAGAGATCTCCAGTAAAGAGGTAAAGAGACTGCAACCTGGTGTCCTCGTTATTTACCGCGACCTGCACCCCACAACTGCACCGCTACACCACCGTTAACAGCACCTATTTACAACGGACGTCCCCCACTGACAGACAGGGCCACGGACCGGGTCTAGCCACCGTGACAACCCCAGGACTGAGATCCCAGAGGCCCGGCTCGGGGTACCCCTCGGCCCTGCGGCGGTGTGGGGGCGCTCCGCACAAAAAAAAATATATAAAACAATTGTGAGCAAAAATACTCCCTACACACCATGATAAATTCTTAGGGGCTTGCAATTTTCGAAATGCAGCGCTGTGTTTTTTTTTTGTTTTTTTTTGCATTTTGGCATCTCAAAGTGAAATGGTGCCTACAAAAATTCTAATAAAAATGAGCCACCAAAATCGACAAGATGCTTCATTTCTGAATCCTTTGTTTTCATCAATTAGCACACTGGGACCCATATATTTATAAAACTGCAGTTATAGGGTAATAAATGTTGACTTACCTGCTATGACCTGCTGTGTTATAGAAAAATGGATAAATTTGTTTGTTTTTTCAGATTCTTGTGCTGAACCACAATTTAAAAGCAATGATTAACCAAAGGGTGTCTAAAGTCAATATTTGATGGCATGTCAAACTGATATTTAAATACTGATTCCAGTATGAAATTAATCATATGGAAAAGGATGAGACCCATCAGAATTAAAATATAATAAACTAGATGGTGGCCCAATTCTAACGCATCGGGTATTCTAGAATATGTATGTATGTATGTACGTCGCGCTTAGCACAGCCACGTAGTATATAGCACAGCCACGTAGTATATAACACAGCCACGTAGTATATAACACAGACAGCCACGTAGTATATACCACAGCCACGTGGCATATACCACAGCCACGTAGTATATAGCAGCCACATAGTATATAGCAGCCACATAGTATATAGCAGCCACATAGTATATAGCAGCGACATAGTATATCGCAGCCTCTAGCGTCATCTGGGTAATTTCGCAATGCATCTCTGGGAACGGAAGCTGGCGGCAGCATCGCGCGCATTGGTGGACGTCGGAAGGTGAGAATAGCACAATTTTTTATTTTATTATTTTTAACCTTATATCTTTTTACTATTGATGCTGCATAGGCAGCATCAATAGTAAAAAGTTGTTCTGGGATGGGGCGACACACTGGCACTGACTGGAGGGGAGTAGGGATGGGGCAGTGACTGGAGAAGGGTAGGGAGGGACCAAATCACGGCCGGACTAAGCCTGTCACCAATCAGCGATGTGGGATTTCCGTTACAGACAGACAGACAGACGGAAGTACCCCTTAGACGATTATATAGATAGATCTTAGAAAATGTATTAAAAAATTATTTAAAAACTAACAGAGTGCCCAGTTAGGGGGACCCTACTAAATCCAGGAATAAATAGCAATATAACATACATAGATGAATTATGAAGACACTGCTGCCACTGAGATACAGTTGTGCTCAAAAGTTTACATACCCCAGCAGAATTTGTGCTTTCTTTGCCTTTTTTTCAGCGAATATGAATAATAACACCAAAACTTTTTCTCTACTCATAGTTAGTGGTTGGGTGAAGCCATTTATTAGCAAACTGCTGTGTTTTCTCTTTTTAAATCATAATGACAACCTAAAACATCCAAATGACCCTGATCAAAAGTTCACATGGAGCGCCCCCACACCGCCGCAGGGCCGAGGGGTACCCGGAGCCGGGCCTCTAAGTCTCAGTCCTGGGGTTGTCACGGTGGCTAGACCCGGTCCGTGGCCCTGTCTGTCAGTGGGGGGACGTCCGGTGCAATAAGTGATGTTGTAGCGGTGCAGTTGTGGGGTGCAGGTCGCGGTAAATAACGAGGACACCAGGTTGCAGTCTCTTTACCTCTTTACTGAAGCTCTCTGGGTCCTCAGTCCGGAATACGGCTCACCAGGCTGCGCAAGTCCGGCCGGTCCAATGGCACTTCCAGAGCTCTCCTTGCAGGTGGAAATCGGTGCCTTCCTTCTAGCGCTATGTGTTGCAGTCCTTCCCTGCTGTGCTTACGGAAAGTACCCCACAACTGTTGTGTCTGTTTCTCGTGTTCCCTCACAACAACTTAATTCGCAATGATCTTCCTCGTCCCTCCAGATACTATGGTAGGAACGCACCCGTATGACGGGGAGGCTCGGAGATCTTCCGGGACTCTATCTGCGCCCCTCTCCTGTTGGTACCCCCCTTTGCCTTCCTGGGTGATGCGTGAGACAGTCCGCCTCAAGCTAACTGCCCTGCCGTAGGTCTGAGGTATGGCTTGAAACTCTTTACCTCCTCGGCGTTCCGGCCACCGGTAGTGCGCCTCAGTAAGGTGCTGCCTCTTTCAGCACAACCCTCACTGGTATCTCCTTTCGCTTGATTTCGTTTCTCACTCAGCACAATCTATCTCGCTTCTTAGTCCTTCCTTGGGCACCGCCGCTATGCTGAGCAGGCACGGTCCCTTTACGTTCTTTCCATGCCAAGCCTCTGCCAGGATCCCACCCCTGGCAGAGACCCTACAGTCTCTCCCTTCACAACACCCTCTGCCACCAGGTGTTGCTCCGTTCAATCCCGTCAGCGTTCTCTCTAACTTCCTGCCTGACCCCCAGTTTACCCACTATGGTGGGGAGTGGCCTAATGAATAGCACCCTTAGCTCCCCCCGGAGGCCCAGCTGTGAAATGTATTGGTGACTGTGATACCTGCTCAGAGAACTCCTTCTGTGCCATCGAACGCAGCATGGCCCCCCTTAGTGGCTGAACCATGCTACTGCAACGACCAGGACTCTGGGGCGCTGCACTCCCCCCTGGTTAAACACAGTACTCCGGGACTGGGAAGAAAAACAACAATACAGGTTAGCAAAAAGACATACAATTTTGTTGAGTGCAAATAACAACAAGTATACTTAAGTAGGCTTCCCTTTATGGGAGGTGAGGACACTTGTAACGTTACAAACATAATTAACCTTATAATTTACAGAGTATAAATAACTTCTGTTACCCAACCGGGTATTCTATTTAGTGCAATTTTTGAAATAATAACTTAACATTGCCTTTAAG
This sequence comes from Ranitomeya variabilis, assembly GCF_051348905.1. Lineage (NCBI taxonomy): Eukaryota > Metazoa > Chordata > Amphibia > Anura > Dendrobatidae > Ranitomeya > Ranitomeya variabilis. The sequence goes on along the minus strand of NC_135232.1, from coordinate 444,221,025 downwards.
AAACTCACACTCTTAGTCTATCAAAGGCCTTCCTATAATCACATTATAAGGCATTTCAACTTTACATTCTCCTTCTTGTGAACCTGCAGGACCGCCTGTCCCTACGGCACCAGACCTACTGCCTCTCCTTTCTTCTACAGGACCGCCCTGTTCAGCCAGGGCCTACTGCCTTTCGCTACTATACACAGTATAGACATAACATTCCTTTCGGTTGAAGAACTCTGAGCCAGCTCTACTCGGCCCCTTTAAGGACTCACTCTCTAACCCCTACGGGTTCACTCTCTGTCCTTAGCAATAAAGTAACTTTTCAATGGGGACGCAGGGTTTACCTTCTATCCTCACCCTCATTATTACTTCTCTTACTTTCAACTATGCAGACCTCTACTTCTACCCCTACGGGCTCTCTGCATCTTTCCTGTCTTCAAAACATTATTCAAATTTCACATTTTAACAAATTCAACACATATAACTCGGCATGTAAAACAGTTACATTTTCTTTTCAAGGCATCATTACCACATTACTGTTCTGTAACAGTATCGCTTTCAAGTACAATTCTTCACATCCCCTTTAAGAGGGGACCAGGTCTCTCTGAGGTAGCTCGTCTTCTCAGCCTACCAGTCTCATGCAAAGTTCCGGTCCGGTATCTTCACAAAGTGTCTTTAACTAGGACCAGTAGGAACGGTTTCTTCGCAAAGTGTCTTTTTGACTAAAACCAGTAGGGAGCACCTTTAAGAAAGTGCAAACTATTTACAAGGGAAAGTTTGAATCATGCGCAGTTCATGATTTCTGCAGTTCTCTTTTTTTAAAACTGTATAAACTTCAGGAAAACAACAGTGACCCCGGGTCAACAAAGGGGTCACCTTTAACCCTAGACGGGTTTAGCAGCAAACAGGAACAGTTAAAGGAATGAACAGTTAACTATTTACATTTTTCATTAGTAACATCACTTTTACCGTCGGGATGCAGCAGGGGGTCTTCTTTCTGGCCTCACCAATCCCACAGATCGTTCTGATGAGCCAGGGCGTCGCTCCGGTCCCAGCAGGGCCAGAATCCCTCGCCGGGAGATCCTGGCTGTCGGCAACTGTATGCGTTCCCCCGGGGCACGATGATGTCGATCCTCTGGTGGTTCCGCGGGACCGGGCTCTGCAGTTTTCTTCGCCGGGGTATCGTCTTCCGGTACCCCTGCAGCAGCCTGGAAAGCAACACACCGCTGCACGCCGCGGGCTATCCACCCTGTTTCACCCGCGGCCCTCCTCCACCGTGTGTAGGTGACAGCATCACCCGGCTCCAAGCTACAGTCGAATCTCCCGCTGCTCGGCTCCACCTCTGTCCTTTCCACGCGAACTTGTAGTGGCTCCCCGATCTCTTGGATTATCCCCTGTCCATGCTGGGAGTTAAAGGCCACCACCACACCCCAGTGTGACGGCGGGATCTCGGGGGGGCTTATCAGGTCCATCGGCTCGGCGGGCTGGGACCGGCTCCGCCAGGCTGCCGTCAGGCGCCGGTAATGTTCCGCATCCGGAATTATTTTTAAGCCCGGCGTCGGTGGTGCATCCTCGGACGCGGCCAGGTGAGCAGAAGCAGGGGACACTGGGGACAGGCGGATTTCTGTGGGTTGCCCCATCCGCGCCAGCACACGGGCGTCATGCTTCAGGCGGCGTGCCAGCTGCCGGGTCTCGGCTGCAGCCGCACACTCCGCGGACATCGGCGGGGGGGGTCGTCCCATCGGTGGCCTCGTTGAAGTCGAACCCCGCAGTGTGGGCGCCCCTGAGGTTACCTCAGGCTGTATATCTTCAGGCCGCGCCGGATCAGTTCCGCCTGGTGCTCTGGATGCCGCCATCTTTTTTTCTTCTTCTAGGTCGTTTTCCCGCGGTCTCTTCCGTGGGCGGCCCCGTCCCCATGGTCTCCACCCTCCGACCAAGATCAGGAGGCGTACCTCAGCTGTTGACGGGCACGTCCTCAGGACACAGAAATACTTAGACTGGGCGGCCATTACTGTTCGCGCTCTCCAGCTCGTCTACGCCCACTCCACGCCCCTCTTCTCTTCCTGCGCTTTCCTCAGCGCTGCAATGGCGGCGAATTTTGGCGGCAAATGGCACAGCACACAGTCTTGCAATAAAGTACAGTCCAAGCACAGTAAATCACAGTCTCTAGGCACACATGACCTGATTCTTCAGGCTTAAGTAGATCCTGTTCGTGACGCCAAGTTGGAGCGCCCCCACACCGCCGCAGGGCCGAGGGGTACCCGGAGCCGGGCCTCTAAGTCTCAGTCCTGGGGTTGTCACGGTGGCTAGACCCGGTCCGTGGCCCTGTCTGTCAGTGGGGGGACGTCCGGTGCAATAAGTGATGTTGTAGCGGTGCAGTTGTGGGGTGCAGGTCGCGGTAAATAACGAGGACACCAGGTTGCAGTCTCTTTACCTCTTTACTGAAGCTCTCTGGGTCCTCAGTCCGGAATACGGCTCACCAGGCTGCGCAAGTCCGGCCGGTCCAATGGCACTTCCAGAGCTCTCCTTGCAGGTGGAAATCGGTGCCTTCCTTCTAGCGCTATGTGTTGCAGTCCTTCCCTGCTGTGCTTACGGAAAGTACCCCACAACTGTTGTGTCTGTTTCTCGTGTTCCCTCACAACAACTTAATTCGCAATGATCTTCCTCGTCCCTCCAGATACTATGGTAGGAACGCACCCGTATGACGGGGAGGCTCGGAGATCTTCCGGGACTCTATCTGCGCCCCTCTCCTGTTGGTACCCCCCTTTGCCTTCCTGGGTGATGCGTGAGACAGTCCGCCTCAAGCTAACTGCCCTGCCGTAGGTCTGAGGTATGGCTTGAAACTCTTTACCTCCTCGGCGTTCCGGCCACCGGTAGTGCGCCTCAGTAAGGTGCTGCCTCTTTCAGCACAACCCTCACTGGTATCTCCTTTCGCTTGATTTCGTTTCTCACTCAGCACAATCTATCTCGCTTCTTAGTCCTTCCTTGGGCACCGCCGCTATGCTGAGCAGGCACGGTCCCTTTACGTTCTTTCCATGCCAAGCCTCTGCCAGGATCCCACCCCTGGCAGAGACCCTACAGTCTCTCCCTTCACAACACCCTCTGCCACCAGGTGTTGCTCCGTTCAATCCCGTCAGCGTTCTCTCTAACTTCCTGCCTGACCCCCAGTTTACCCACTATGGTGGGGAGTGGCCTAATGAATAGCACCCTTAGCTCCCCCCGGAGGCCCAGCTGTGAAATGTATTGATGACTGTGATACCTGCTCAGAGAACTCCTTCTGTGCCATCGAACGCAGCATGGCCCCCCTTAGTGGCTGAACCATGCTACTGCAACGACCAGGACTCTGGGGCGCTGCACACATACCCCATTTCTTCATACCATGTGTTGCCCTCTCTAATATCAATGACAGCTTGAAGTCTTTTGTGGTAGTTGTGGATGAGGTTCTTTATTTTCTCAGATGGAAAAGCTGCCCACTCTTCTTGGCAAAAAGCCTCCAGTTCTTGTAAATTCCTGTGCTGTCTAGCATGAACTGCGAGCTTGAGATCTCCCCAGAGTGGCTCAATGATATTGAGGTCAGGAGACTGAGATGGCCACTCAAGAACCTTCACTTTGTTCTGTTTTAGTCAATGACAGTGTTACACCCATGGTGATATCCTCTGTCCCTCCGGATACTTTCCGGGTCTCCTCTGCTCAATGGCATGATGCTGTGTGGGTCCCACGCCATCTCTCACTGGCGCTTCCTGGTCCTCAGAGGGCTCGCAGTCCACGCATGCGCAGTAGCTTTCGGCGGCGCGTTCCTTCAGCTCCTTATGCTGGAGGGACGTCGTGACCTGGTAGCTCCACCCTGTCATGGCGTCCCCCATCGGGTATTTCAGGACGCCTCCTGCTACGGGTAAGAGCCTGATTATCTTTCCTGTTGGCATGGTTGCCGGCGCTTGTGCTGGCAATTGTGCTGATATACAGTATATTCAGGTCCCTGTGTTGCCTCTCTGTGCTTTGTGTCTTTTTCAGCTTACCCTGCTCTGCTTTTGTTTTTCAGTGCCTGCTTCCTCTGCGGCTCCAGACGTGCCTTCGCCATCCTGCTTACTTCAGGTCCACAACCTCCTTCCACTACCTTCTTGTCTCTCCTCATACCCCGTTTTCCCTCAGTATACTGCACTGGGGGCAGTCTTGCCAGGATAGGTGTTTGCTGTTGGTACATCCCGTAGGTCTGTCCCGCTCTTTTTCTGCTCCCACTGGATTACCACCCGCTTATTGGTCATTCACGGTTGTCTTCAACAAGAAGGAGGCAGAGAACCATCCACTGCTTCGGCCATACGACTGTTCAATTGAACTCATTCCTGGCGCTGTTTTTCCTAGAGGCAGAATCTATCCGTTTTCCCCTGCAGAGACTCAAGTCATGTTGGAGTACCTTCAGGAGAATCTGGCTAGGGGTTTTATACGGAAGTCCTCCACACCTGCTGGTGCAGGATTTTTCTTTGTTAAAAAGAAAGATGGCTTGCTTTGTCCCTGTATAGATTACAGAGGTCTGAATAACATTACAGTCAAGAACAAATATCCTCTGCCACTTGTCCTGGAGCTTTTTGACTGACTCAGAGGGGAATGAATATTCTTCAAACTTGACCTGCATGGAGCCTATAACCTGGTTTGTATTCGCGCTGGGGATGAGTGGAAGACCGCATTCAACACACAGGACGGCCATTACGAATATTTGGTCATGCTGTTCCGCCTCTACAATGCCCCCGCGGTATTTCAAGAATTCGTTAATGATGTCTTTCGGGATCTCCTTTATTCCTCTGTTGTGGTCTACCTGGACGACATTCTTGTTTTCTCTCCGGATCTGCCCTCTCACAGACAGGACGTTTGTCAAGTCTTGCTACGACTGAGAAAGAATCTTCTCTTTGCCAAATTCGAAAAATGCATTTTTGAGCAGACATCCTTGCCTTTTTTTGGATACATCATCTCCGATTCCAGCTTAAGGATGGATCCTGAGAAGGTATCTGCCATTTTCAACTGGCCGCAACCTCTTGGGGTTAAGGCCAGTCAGCGATTCCTCAGCTTCACCAACTATTACAGACAATTTATCCTTCATTTTTCTTTGTTGAATTAGCCGATCTCTTCTTATCTACAAGGGAGCTAACCCCAATCTTTGGTCCACAGAGGCTGAAAACGCCTTCCAGACTCTGATGCAAGCGCTTGCTACTGCCTCCGTGCTTCAATGTCCAGACGCAAGCAGACCATTCATCCTCAAAGGGGACGCTGTCATGATTCTCAATGGCGAGAGAACATAGCCCAGCATATATGAGAACTAGCTCTTGGAAGATGGAAACTATACTGACCATGAACTAAACCTGCCGCACAACTAGAAGTGGCCGGGTAGCATGCCTACGTTTTTTATCCCTAGATGCCCAGCGCCAGCCGGAGAACTACCTAATCCTAGCAGAGGAAAAGACAGTCCTGGCTCACCTCTAGAGAAATTTTCCCAAAAGGCAGACAGAGGCCCCCACATATATTGGCGGTGATTTTAGATGAAATGACAAACGTAGTATGAAAATAGGTTTAGCAAAATCGAGGTCCGCTTACTAGATAGCATGAAGACAGAAAGGGCACTTTCATGGTCAGCAGAAAACCCTATCAAAACACCATCCAGAAATTACTTTAAGACTCTAGCATTAACTCATAACACCAGAGTGGCAATTTCCGCTCACAAGAGCTTTCCAGACACAGTAACGAAACAGCAGCTGTGAACAGGAACAAAATGCAAAAACACACAAGGACAAAAGTCCAACTTAGCTAGGAGTTGTCTAGTAGCAGGAACATGCACAGAAGGCTTCTGATTACATTGTTGACCGGCATGAAACTGACAGAGGAGCAAGGTTATATAGCGACTCCCACATCCTGATAGGAGCAGGTGAACAGAGGGGATGATGCACACAAGTACAATTCCACAAGTGGCCACCGGGGGAGCCCAGAATCCAATTTCACAACAGGACGCCTCCTACACAGGAGCTGGAGTGGTGCTCTCCCAGAGGTCTACTTCCAGACAGATAGTTACCTGCGGGTTTTTCTCTAAAGCGTTCTCGGCATCTGAATGCAATCATTCCATCGGAGACAGGGATCTACTCGAAGATGCCATTCATCCTTTCATTATATTCACTGACCACAAGAATTTGGCCTGTGTTCAATCTGCTCAAAGGCTCAACCCCCGGCAGGCCAGGTGGTCTTTGTTCTTCGGTCGTTTCGACTTTGAACTTCAATTTCAGCCAAGCAATAAGAATATTAAGGCTGATGCGCTGTCTAGGTCTTTCCAGCTGGTGTATAGAGAGGAGACGCCCTCACACATTATTGACCCTTCTAGGGTCATCACCATGGCTCCTCTAAATATTACTACCCTAACACCGGGTAAGACCTTTGTGCCTGAGAGCGACAGAGAGAGAGTGTTGCTTTGGGGACATTCTTCCAAACTTGACGGTCATGCTGGAACCAAGAAAACCCTCGATCTTATTTCTCGCCACTATTGGTGGTCCTCTCTTCACCGAGAAATCAAGGATTTTACAGCCTCTTGTCCATCCTGTGCCAAGAACAAGATCCCGAGGCAACTACCCTCTGGGCTCCTGCACCCTCTTCCTGTGCCATCGGTTCCTTGGAAGCATATAGCCATGAACTTCATCAATGACATTCCACGTTCTACGGACTATACAGTTGTCCTGGTGGTCGTGGACCATTTTTCTAAGATGGCTCACTTTGTTCCATTATCTGGTTTGCCCTCCGCTCCCGAGTTGGCAAAGATTTTCATTCAGCGTATCTTCAGACTCCATGGATTCCCGCAACACATCGTGTCAAATTGAGGAGTTCAATTTACCTCCCGATTTTGGAGAGCTCTCTGCAGACTTATAAAGGTAACTCTGGGTTTCTCCTCCGCCTATCATCCTCAGACTAACGGTCAAGTGGAGCGAGTTAATCAAATCTTAACGTCTTAGCTTTGTCATTTTTCCAATGCGCACCAGGACGACTGTACCAGCCTTCTTCCTTGAGCAGAGTTTGCTTACAGCAATCATCCCAGTGAGTCTTCCTTCAATTCACCCTTTTTCATTGTCTTTGGGCAGCACCCTGGCATGCCTCTTCCCATTTCCTCTGCCTTGGGTGTACCTGCGGCTGACTCACTGTCCATGGCATTTTCTAAAATTTGGGAGGAGACTAATGGGGCACTTGTAAAAGCTTGTGTCAAAATGAAGAGGCACACAGACAAATGCCTAGACACCCCTCCGTATCGTCCTGGCGATAAAGTCTGGCTTTCTTCCAAATACATCAGAAGTAAGATTCCCTCCCATAAATTGGGACTGCACTACATTGGTACCTTCGAAGTCCTGAGAGGTATTAATGATGTAGCTTACAAATTAAGGTTACGTGCCTCACTCCGTATCCCCAACTCTTTCCATGTGTCTCAAACCCGTGGTGCTTAATCATTTTCATTCTTCTCCCTGTCACACCCCTCAACCTAGTAGCACCGAGGATGTCTTTGAGGTGAGAGATATACTTGCCATGAAGAAGGTTAGGGGGAGAATCTTCTTAATCGATTAGAAAGGTTTTGGTCCTGAGGAAAGGTTGTGGAAACCTCGGGGGAACATCAATGCTCCTCATATTTTGGGAAGGTTTCTTTCCATTCTTAAAAATGGAGGTTGAAAGGGGTGGTACTGATACACCCATGTTGATACCCTCTGTCCCTCCGGATACTTTCCTGGTCTCCTCTGCTCCCTGGCGCGACTCTGTGTGAGTCCCGCGCCGTCACTCACCAGCACTTCCTGGTCCCCAGAGGGCTCGCAGTCCGCGCATGCACCGTAGCTCCCGGACGCGCATTCCTTCAGCTCCTTATGCTGGAGGGAGGTCATGACCCAGTAGCTCTGCCCTGTCATGGCATCCCCATCGGGTATTTCAGGACGCCTCCTGCTATGGGTAAGCGCCTGATTATCTTTCCTGTTCACACGGTTGCCGGCGCTTGTGCTGGCAATTGCGCTGAGTTATATTCAGGTCCCTGTGTTGCCTCTCTGTGCTTTGTGTCTTTTTCAGCTTACCCTGCTCTGCTTGTGTTTTTAAGTGCCTGCTTCCTCTGCGGCTCCAGATGTTCCTTCTCTGTCCCCCTTACTTCAGGTCCACAGCCTCCGTCCAGTACCTTCTTCCCTCTCCTCATACCCTGCTTTCCCTCTAGTCCCTGACCCGTTCTCCTGGTCCCCGTAAGCTCTGTTTGCCTCCTGATCCTCGCTTCTTTTTCTGTTTGTTCCCTGAGTCGTCCCTTTGGTACCAGCTCAAAAAAGAAAAAGAACAAACCAAGCAGCCATGAAGTCCCATAAAATAATAAATTTTATTAAGCAACATTAAAACCAACAGATGAGATACAGTAATGCAAGACAGGGGAACAGACGTGTATTCCTAATAGCCATAAGAAACGGGCCAGGAGTCAGGACACCAAACCAGAGCCTGCTAAAGTATAATTATGAACTTCATTACAATGAATACCCATGACTATAAAATCGGATCAGTGCCATAGTATGGGAAAACAGTAGATATCAATCAATCGGTATCAGTACATACCCAGTAAAGGCAGGATGGATGGGTGACCGGTCCCGACCCCGACGAGCATTTCGGAGCACACAGCTCCTTCATCAGGGGGCTTTGGTACCAGCTGTTAGGATATTAACCCCTTTGGGCCTGCCCCTGACACTCCCTGTATAGGGGGTGGGTTCACTAGGTCTGCTCCCCAGTGGGCTCTGGTATCCCGACCCAGAGGGTCCACTCTAGGTGACGTGTCAATGGTGCTACCACGTAATAGACAGGTTGACTTGATCTTGTGTTTTGGATCATTTCATGGAGGGACGGCTGCCTGGTATTACAAATACACACAGATAAGACTTGTACACTTATGATGAAAGTGTTGGCACCCTTGAAATTGTTCCAGAAAATAAAGTATTTCTCCCAGAAAATAATGTAATTACACATGTTTTACTATTCACATGATTATTTCCTTTGTGTGTATTGGAACAACATAAAAAAACAGAGGAAGACAAGGCAAATTGGACATAATTTCACACAAAACGGCAAAAATGGGTGGACAAAATTGTTGGCACCCTTAACTTATTATTTGGTTGCACACCCTTTGGAATAAATAACTGCAATAAATTGCTTCCTGTAACCATCAGTAAGCCTCGAACACCTCTCAATTGTGATTGTGAACCACTCTTCTTTTGCAAATAGCTCCAGGTCTTTCATATTTGAAAGGTGCCTTCTGCCAACAGCAATTTTAAGATCTCTCCACAGGTGTTCAATGCGATTTAGATCCGGACTCATTGCTGGTCACTTCAGAACTCTCCAGCGTTTTGTTTCCATCCATTTCTGGGTGATTCTAGAAGTATGTTTGGGGTCATTGTCATGCTAGAAGACCCATGACCTAGGACACAAACAGTTTTCTTACACTGGGCATTGCATTGCGACCCAAAATCCTTTTGGTAATCTTCAGATTTCATGAAGCTTTGCACACAGTCAAGGCACCCAGCATTAGAGGCAGCAAAACAACTCCAAAACATCTTTGAACCTCCACCATATTTCACTGTAGGTACTGTGTATTTTTTCTTGGAGGTCTCATTTCATTTTTGGTAAACAGTAGAATGATGTGCCTTACCAAAAAGCTTTATCTTGGTCTTATCTGTCCACAAGACACTTTCCCAGAAGGATATTAATTTACTCATGCATTTTGGCAAAACTGCAGTTCTAGCTTTTTTAGGTTTCTGTGTCAACAGTGGGGTCCTCCTGCGTCACCTGCCATAGTGTTTAATTTTATTCAAATGTCGAAAGATAGTTTGCGCTGACACTGATGCACCATGAGTCTGCAAGACAACTTGAATTTCTTTGGAACTTGATTGGGGCTGCTTATCCACCATCCAAACTATTCTGTTTGAAATCTCTTTCTGTTCTCCATGCTCAGTGTGGCACACACAGACACACAATGCAAAAAATGATTCCACTTCCCCTCTTTTTATCTGGTTTCAGGTGTGATTTTCATATTACCCACTCCTATTACTTGCCACAGGTGAGTTTGATTGAGCATCACATGCTTGAAACAAAATTGTTTACCCACAATTTTGGAATTTGGAAAGATGTCAACAATTTTGTCTGGCCCATTTTTAAGGTTTTGTGTGAAATTATGTCTAATTTGCCCTCTGTTTTTTAAGGACGCCAACACTTTCAGCCATGACTGTAGAGGGCTCAAATCACACAGATGTAGTGCACAGACTCTGGCTTTCAGCTAATTAGTGACGGTCATACAATTAGATCAGATGGGCTGTCTAGCTCTATATAAGTGCACCCCACAAAGATAGACAACCCAATTTCCCAAGTCAGAGCTTCAGAGGATTATTAAGATGATGGCAACAGGAGCCTTCAGCAGACCCCTTCAGCTCTCATAGTAACCCCTTGGGCTTTGCAATCGTGTCCCAGTAGCCCACACACTGGCTGTAATGTCATTAAAATTCCAATATCAGAGATTGATATTAGCATTGAAATGGTAGAGCTCAGATCTGACAGTGGCTTTTAGACACAGATGCATCTATGAAATAAACTCGGCATCAGCCGCAAGTGGAGGGAGCTCAGCTGCTGAGCTCCCTCAACATGCAGTCACCCCAGCACAGGACGTACAGTCCAATTTTGGAAAAAAAACCTGTCCCCAGGCACAGAGTATTTTAAAAATGGAACAAACTATCCTTTTGTATCTTCCCGTGTGCAGCGCTGAGTCCCGCTGCTCTCGATGTCTCTTATTGTCTTTGCTATAGGAATCACATCAGTGATGCAAACAATAACAAGCACCAAGAGCAGCAGCAGCGAAGACTCAGCACTGGACCTGACAAGGGTAAGTAAAACCCAACTTGTTTCTTTTTTTAGAAAAAACTGCACCTGGGGACGGGGGTTTCTTAAAGTAGAAAACCCCAATAAAGTTTAATTCACACCACATTCAGGATGTATGCTGAGATATTACTTTTTAAAGGGCTGAGGCAACATTCAAATTCAACTCTTCACACTGATTTTTCTGGGAGATTCGAATTGAATGTCCTTTATCATGCCCTAGGGTCTTTCCAAACCCCCAGAGCATAATAAATCTAAGATGTAAAAAATAAAAAAAATGGTTCCACCCCTTCTGCTCATCTCTCCAGCCTCATTCCTCCTCACCCAGCGTTGAATCCACCGGACTCAAGCAAGCAATCTTAAGGTCATCATGACATCACAAAATAAGCCATGACCTTGCCTGTGAGTGCACAGAAACATCCCAGGCCTGGATCAAAGCTGAAAGTTGCAGCCAAGCGTGAAGAAGATTCAGAGCTCATGGTGTTGATAAGATTGGACAAGGACGGAACAGGTGACAGTGATGAACAGAGGAGCCGTAGAGATGAACAGCAAGGCAAGTATAAGTATTTTTTTAACTTTTTGATGGCCCTTTACAGCTCTGAAAATGGCAACCAAAGACCACCATTTTGCTAAATCTATCCAAAATCGAATTACAAAAAATTCTTAGTAATATTTGATCAGTATTCAATTCCACCTAAATATATTCGCTCAACTCTAAAAGGATACACTTTTATTACTGTTTATTTCTGAGTTCTGAAAGTCTAAGGAAATCTAGACGTGGAACCTACACTAACGTGCATATGATGACATAAAAATTTGATTTAGTATATGTTGTATGCCCTGAGAATAAGCCAATATATTTAGTGACCTTTGGTCCTGATTGTTAAGAACATATTAAGTATAATAGTACCTACAATATTAAGAATTAGTATATTTAAAGGAGGGAGAAAACTTTTCATAGGGTCAGTTTAGTCTAGCAATAGCTCCTGATTCCTCTCTTCCCTCTCCCTCTTTTTTGTGTATTTGGCACACTAACCTTGGCATTTTGCCAGTGTGACAATCACTGCTTGAACAGTCTCCTCTGTCTGAGATTGCTTCTCAGGTTTCTTTGTTTTATGGCTGGGTGGGGGAGAAAGTTGGCTCATTCTTAACTGAAACAGGATGTCCTGCTGGTGTCTCTGGCTGTGAGAAGCTCCATTTCATCGGATCTGCAAGCCACGCAGGATGGCTTAGTCTAAGGCTACTTTCACACTAGCGTTAACTGCATTACGTTTCAAAACGTCTTTTTTCAGAAAAAACGCATCCAGCAAAACTTTTTGCTGGATGCGTTTTTTTCCCATAGACTTGTATTGGCGACGTATGGCGACGGATTGGCATACGTCGTGTACGTTTTACGACGGATGCGTCGAAATTTGGCGACACGTCGTCTCAAAAAAACGTAGATTGTAACGTTTTTTGTCTCCGCCTAAAAAACGTGTCGCGACGCATCCTGCGGCATACGTCGTTGGCTGCAATGGAAGCCTATGGCTAGTTTCACACTAGCGTTAACTGCATTACGTCGCAAATCCGTTTTTTGGCCGAAAAAACGGATGCGTCAAAAAAGTGAAAAACGGTGACAAACGTATGCCACGCATCCAGCATTTCGACGGATCCGTCGCAAATCCGCTAAACGTTTCCGTCGAAAATACTGGATGCGTTGCATACGTTGTATCCGTTTTACCATCCGTTGTATCCGTTTTTCCGACGGATCCGTTTTTAAAAGGGGAGGCTCCCAAAATTTGATTGGCTACTGGAAAATTTGAAAAACTATATAGTACTGTATTTACAGCCCATCTTTGTGGGTTTTAGTTTTGTGGCAGCGATGGAAGGTGTTCTTGGGAGGATTGCTAGTTTGGTTACCGACGTTATCTTTGAGACAAATCGCCTGGATATCATAGTGCGGGAGAAGGAGGCGGCAGCGGAAAGGCGTAGGATGCTTCTGCAGCAACGGAGACGAAGACGAATGTGGATTCATCCGATTAATCAACTACGGATGACCCGGGGTGTCCAGTCCACTCTGTACCTGGAGTTGCGGCACAATCCACACAAATTCCACAACTACGTGCGGATGAGGATTGAACATTTTGATTTTTTGCTTGCAAAACTGGAGGATGTCATCCGAAGACAGGATACAAGGATGAGGCTTGCCATCACACCGGCGGAGCGGCTGATGGTGACCCTGCGGTAAGCCTCTTTTTTTTATTTCATTGCTGATATTGAATGTTATATTACATGCTGCAGAAAATACTGCGCTGGCATATTGCGCACTATTTTCTGCAGCATGTAGTTTTGGTTTTCTTGGCGGACATTCAACTGCTTTATTTAAATGTCATTGCTGATATTGAATGTTAACAGACTGCAGAAAATACTGTGCTGAAATATTGCGTTGCATTTTCTGCAGTTTTTTTTTTTTTTGGTTTTTTTGGGTTTGATGACATGCAACTGCTTTTTTCCTGTCATTGGTCATTTTGAATGTTATATTACATGCTGCAGACAATACTGCGCTGACATATTGCGCACTATTTTCTGCAGCATGTAGTTTGTGTTTTCTTGGCGGACATTCAACTGCTTTATTTAAATGTCATTGCTCATATTGAATGTTAGATAACAGACTGCAGAAAATACTGCGCTGAAATATTGCGTTGCATTTTCTGCAGTTTTTTTTTTTTTGGGTTTTTTGGGTTTGATGACATGCAACTGCTTTTTTCCTGTCATTGGTCATTTTGAATGTTATATTACATGCTGCAGACAATACTGCGCTGACATATTGCGCACTATTTTCTGCAGCATGTAATTTGGGTTTTCTTGGCGGACATTCCACTGTTTTTTTACACCGGATTCATGCTGGTTTTATTGGGTCTCCTGTCATTTTAAAAAAAATTAACAGTGCCATATTATAAAAAATTGCACAGACAAACAATTTTTAACATTTTTTTTTTTTTTTTTTTTATAAAGTTTCCTAGCTACGGGTGAATCTATGACTTCGCTCCATTATCAGTTCAGGCTGGGCATTTCAACTATCTCTGGAATAGTGAAGGACACATGTCGGGCTGTTTGGACCACTTTGCAACCAGAGTATATCCCCCAACCATCCACGGAAATCTGGTTGCGAAGTGCTGAAGAGTTTCAGCAAATTTGCAATTTCCCTAATTGTGTGGGTGCAGTTGACGGGAAACACATAAGGATTGCGAAACCGGCAGGAACAGGATCGGAGTATTATAATTATAAGAAGTATTTCTCCATCGTCCTTATGGCTATTGCAGACGCCAACTGCAGGTTCCTTGCCGTGGACATTGGAGCGTATGGACGGTCCAATGATTCGCAAGTGTTTAAAAACTCTCCGATGGGTCGTTGCCTTTATGGAGAGAGCTACGATTTCCCGCCAGCCAGACCACTGCCAGGAACAAATGACCCAGCCCTGGAATATGTCTTTGTAGGTGATGAAGCCTTTCAACTGTCGCTGCACCTACTGAAACCGTACAGTAGCCGGAACTTAAACCATACCAAGCGGGTCTTTAATTACCGGCTTACTAGAGCACGAAGAGTAGTGGAGTGTTCCTTTGGCATATTGACGGCGAAGTGGCGAGTTCTGCTGACGGCTATCAAGCTGAAAACAACAACTATAGACGAGGTAGTTAAAGCCTGTGTGGTGCTCCACAACTTTGTCCTGTCAAAGGAGCCCGTTTCTTTGGATGATGAAGAGTTGGAGACCACCTTGTGGGACTACCGCAGCAGCTCGGTTCGCTCTACAAGTTCAGTTACAAGGATGAGGGACCAGTTTGCCGATTATTTTGTCTCACCTGTCGGGCGGATCCCGTGGCAAGACATGATTGTGTAACCTGTTTCCCATGTGTAACCTGTTTCCCATGTGTTTTGGTTATGTAAAAAAAGTGTTTCTGCCCCCCCCCCCAAAAAAAAGGCCCAAAAGCGTGGTTTTCTTGCTAGTAAAACCATTATGTTATACCCTTTACATGTCTGGTGTTTGTTTTTATTAAACCTTTTTTTATTATATTACCTTAATAAATCCACACACACACAAAGAGTAGAATTGTAATCAGAAATTTATTTTAACTCTTTTTTTTTTTTTTTTTTTTTGTTTTGACAAAAAAATATATATATATTTTCCAACATTTTTATAGAAAAATTAGAACATTTTTTAGAATCTTATTTACACACTTTACAAATTTTCAAAGTGTTGGGTGGAGATATGAGAGGAGGATGTGCCGGAAGGTTGGACCACGTCGATAGGTGGGGAAACCCTACTTGTTTGGGGTGCAGTGGAAGTGGGGGTTAAACCAAGAGGCTGACCAGAGGGGGGTGGTGTTGGGGTAGGTGGAAGAGAAAAGTTCAGTAAGGAAAACATTGGGGAAGTAATTTGGTCTAGGGGCCGGGATTGTTGTGGGGACTGGGTCGGGTATTGTGACTGGGTAGGGTAGTGGGAGTGGCGTGGGGTTTGGTAATGGTGCTGGTGTGGGGATTGGAGCTGGGTTTGGTAATGCTGCTGGTGTGGGTATTGGGGCTGGGTTTGGTAATGGGGGGTATGGTGTGGAATTGGAGTGGAGGTGTGGTGAGGTGTGTGGGTCGATTCATTAATGGCCTGCAGTGCAGCATTATGGCAGGTATTCATTACCCGCATCTGTTGCTCAAAAGAAAGCTTCTCCATGCTCATGAGCATGGATTGGAAAAAAAGGTTGGCCGGATCGGGACTTACAGCTGAATGCAGCCTATCCAAGCGACTGCTGGTTTCCTGGCTTGTTTCACTGATGCGTGATTGCACCATGTTGAAACCAGCAGTCACTTGCTCTCCCAAAATTTTGAAAGAGCCTTGGAAGGATGCATTCAGGTGTAAGAACTCAGGAGCATAGCTCCTTTCCTGACCCCTCTGGCGCTGCCGCCACGAACCTAATGGTGGTGTCGAGGTGGCAGGATCAGAGGGGTGGGGTAAAGGGAACGCTAACTGTTCAGCATCAGATGCGAGCAATGAAGCCTGCAATAATGCTCCACTGCTTGGGGCGGATGAAGTGGAGGGGACAGAGGGGTCAGAGGAGAGGACAGAGGGGTCAGAGGAGGGGACAGAGGTGTGGGGCCTACCGACGTGGCCCTCAGTGGCGGACTCAGGAGGGATCGCTTCAGAGGGCGCAGAGGAAGATGCAGGCGCCCGGTGGCTGGAGAAGGTGCTGTGAAAGAAAAAACAAAAGAAATTAATACATTGGAATGAAAAAGCCCTGACTGAAAGCAAACTAAGTAGACAGGTTAACATGGTTATAATTGGGCTGTAGAATACTTACACTCTGCTCAGCATTGTTCGCCTCAGGAAGGAGAGGGCCTGGCCATATTTATATCTGCTCCTCTTCCTTCCTGCAGAGCCACTCGGGGCCTTCATCTCATCATTGAATTCCCTCTTAAAGCGATCCCTCAGTGACCGCCACCGCTTCCTAACCTTTCCAACTGTGAAGACAAGAATCAAAAGAAAAAACAAAAAATTGGTAAATGCAATACATTACAGTCAGCTCAAAACATCACTGGAAAGTGAATACTTACCTAGTTTGCTCTGCTGCTGAGGATGAAGGCTCTCCCGCCTTGGAAACAGGGTGCGACACACTTCGTCCCAGAGCCGACGGGTGACACCGGTATCTGCATGCCTGCGGTCAGCCATGTTCCACAGCGGCTCCCGCTCACGAACCTCCTCGATGAGACAGTCTACATCAATGTCATCATCATCATCATCCTCCTCTTCTGCGGGAGCACGCTGTGAAGCCTGTGTCAAAAAAAAAAAAAAGGAAAACAAACAAATTAGTACACTGAAATACTAAAGTACCAATAGAATCCCCCTCCCCCAAAAAAAAAAAAACTCACTGATGGCCGACCGTGGCGACGAGTCCGCCGACTCTGGGACTGTCTGGGAGAGCCTTCAGCGGCAGCAGCAGGAGCAGCAGCAGCAGCCTGAAATGAAGGAAACAAATTCTCAGTTAAGGTAGGCAGGTGTTTAGTAATCTGTTTTGTGTATGGTGCAGTGTGATGTGCGAAGCAACTGTTTCACCACTACTTACACTTGGTTCCTCCTCCACTTGCATCTCTCCACCCGTCTCGCCCCCTTCTGACAGCTCCTCATCTGATTCAGCTTCCTGTTGAAACATAATGTATGCATGTAGTTATCCATAAAAATTTAATTTAAAGAAATTTAAAAAAAAAAAAAAATTTTGTGTTAACTTACCGATACACGCTGTTGCTGTGGAGGAGGGCTGTCAGAAGAGGACATCGTTTTGTGGTCCTGGTGGGCAGCGGCTGTGTCCTGGTGGGCAGTGGCTGTGTCCTGGTGGGCAGTGGCTGTGTCCTGGTGGGCAGCGGCTGTGTCCTGGTGGGCAGCGGCTGTGTCCTGGTGGTTCTGTAAGTTAAAGACACACTTGCAATCTGCTCGACACATTGAAGTAGCAGATTGGGGTCTTCAAAACTTACTTCTAGCTCTTTAGCTGTGGTCCTGGTGGGCAGCGGCTGTGTCCTGGTGGGCAGTGGCTGTGTCCTGGTGGGCAGCGGCTGTGTCCTGGTGGTTCTGTAAGTTAAAGACACACTTGCAATCTGCTCGACACATTGAAGTAGCAGATTGGGGTCTTCAAAACTTACTTCTAGCTCTTTAGCTGTGGTCCTGGTGGGCAGCGGCTGTGTCCTGGTGGGCAGTGGCTGTGTCCTGGTGGGCAGCGGCTGTGTCCTGGTGGGCAGCGGCTGTGTCCTGGTGGTTCTGTAAGTTAAAGACACACTTGCAATCTGCTCGACACATTGAAGTAGCAGATTGGGGTCTTCAAAACTTACTTCTAGCTCTTTAGCTGTGGTCCTGGTGGGCAGCGGCTGTGTCCTGGTGGGCAGTGGCTGTGTCCTGGTGGGCAGCGGCTGTGTCCTGGTGGGCAGCGGCTGTGTCCTGGTGGTTCTGTAAGTTAAAGACACACTTGCAATCTGCTCGACACATTGAAGTAGCAGATTGGGGTCTTCAAAACTTACTTCTAGCTCTTTAGCTGTGGTCCTGGTGGGCAGCGGCTGTGTCCTGGTGGGCAGTGGCTGTGTCCTGGTGGGCAGCGGCTGTGTCCTGGTGGGCAGCGGCTGTGTCCTGGTGGTTCTGTAAGTTAAAGACACACTTGCAATCTGCTCGACACATTGAAGTAGCAGATTGGGGTCTTCAAAACTTACTTCTAGCTCTTTAGCTGTGGTCCTGGTGGGCAGCGGCTGTGTCCTGGTGGGCAGTGGCTGTGTCCTGGTGGGCAGCGGCTGTGTCCTGGTGGTTCTGTAAGTTAAAGACACACTTGCAATCTGCTCGACACATTGAAGTAGCAGATTGGGGTCTTCAAAACTTACTTCTAGCTCTTTAGCTGTGGTCCTGGTGGGCAGCGGCTGTGTCCTGGTGGGCAGTGGCTGTGTCATGGTGGGCAGCGGCTGTGTCCTGGTGGTTCTGTAAGTTAAAGACACACTTGCAATCTGCTCGACACATTGAAGTAGCAGATTGGGGTCTTCAAAACTTACTTCTAGCTCTTTAGCTGTGGTCCTGGTGGGCAGCGGCTGTGTCCTGGTGGGCAGTGGCTGTGTCCTGGTGGGCAGCGGCTGTGTCCTGGTGGGCAGCGGCTGTGTCCTGGTGGGCAGTGGCTGTGTCCTGGTGGGCAGCGGCTGTGTCCTGGTTTATCTGTTATATGTATAATGGATCTATAGTTAGACCACCCCCTGAACTAGGTAATGTTCAATGATAAACACCCTACTAAAATGATGTCAGAAATGTTCATACAGGTGAACACCAAAACCCCCCCAAAAAGTTGCACGTTATACCATTCATTTCCATGTCCCAAAAAACAAAATTTTTTAATGTTAACACCATGAAAAAATATATTTGACACATTTTATTTAAAATAAATAACCTCTCCCCCCCCCAAAAAAAAAAAAAAATACTTTACAGGTTAACCTTTATTAAAAAAAATGAGCCCTCAACCAACCCTGTATTGCATGTGTAACCATTGGTACATACACCAGTTTTAAATTTACCTTTATGAAATAATACTACGGACATTTTTTTAATAAACATTTTATTATAATTTTTTTTTTGCACTTTTTTTTTTAAAAATCACAAGGAGCTGACATGCTCTTTATTTTAAATACAAGTACTTCAACTGCAAATGGTTATAACTGTAATAAAAAAAAATTCAACACTTTTATTAAATAGAAAAACCCCACACTCACACATTCAAACCACAAGCTGCACACCGCTAGACTTTTTTAAAAAACACATCAGATTTAAAAAAAAAAAAAAAAAAATTAAACCACATGCTGCACAGACCACTATACAGTCAATACATCAGAAAAAGGCAAATAACCAATTATACAGCATGGACAAATGCACATGCCATCAACAAGACGTACCCAAAAAACATGCATGGTATGTGTCCACATTCAGGATCGCATCAGAATTTGGGCAGGATTTCCCATCAGTATTTGTAAGCCAAAACCAGGAGTGTAAAAATTAGGTAAAGTATAATACGAAAACAGGCACACTTTTGCTTTTATCACCCACTCCTGGTTTTGGCGTACAAATACTGATGGAAAATCCTGACCACATCCTGATGCAATCCTGCACATGGACACATACCCTCCCACATGAACAGGCATAAAATTGGCAAAGGCATAATATGGTGCAGGCACATGGTACAAAAGCACACAGCCGTCCAAAAATGCACACATACACATGCACGCACATAGCTTTATGCAAATACACATATGTACAACAAAGGCAGAAAGGTGAAACCAATCAGAAGACGCATACACACACACACACACACACACATACAAAAGGCTGACAATCCTTTGGCTGAAGCAGCAGGTCTTCACAGTGGCTGGCATCATGGTGGATCTGGACTCTAGCATGGCACTGGCTGGTGCAGGACGATGGCAGGCCTCAGGTTCTCTTCAGGTTTTAAGCTCTTGCTGTAGTCAGTAGTACCTCATACACACAGAAATGCACAGGCACACAGATGCACACTAAAATTGCAATACTCACACTGGCTATGGTGGCTGGAGTCTTGTAGCAGGATGTCTGGAGTCTTGTGGCAGGATGGCTGGAGTCTTGTGGCAGGATGGCTGGAGTCTTGTGGCAGGCTGGCTGCAGTCTTGTGACAGGCTGGCTGGGGTCTTGTGCTTGGCTGGGGTCTTGTGGCAGGCTGGCTCTTGCTGGCAGGCTTCTTTGCTTCTCTGTGTCTTGCTGGCATATGTGGGGTTCAAGGCCCAGGCCAGGTTTATATAGATTTGGGGGTGTCTGGCCAATTGGCAACAAAATACTTCTTCTGAGCATGCTCAGTGTAAAAAAAACGTATTGCAGCGCTGCATTGCGTCGTACGACGTGTCCCGACGCATCCGTCGCTCATCCAGTAAGACTGGGCTCTTGTTTCTTTATATATTGTGAAGACTTTTAGAACTTGTGAGTAATGCCGCCTTTGCATTGGTTCAATAATGAAGTAAAAACTATTTAATAAACAAACATATATAACATAAATAAATATACTGTAGTGTTTAGGCCATTTACCAGAATGCTAGTGACTTTAACTATGAGGAATAAATGCCTTAAATCATTCTCGCTTTCATTATTCTGGCATTTGGCAAATATTAATAATTATGGTAATCCTAATTGACCTAAAACGGGAAAGGTTTATTCTGATTTCATGTCAGATATTGAGAAAAACATGCATATGTCTTTTTATATAGGGTACTAGCTGAAGAGCCCGGCGTTGCCTGGGCATAGTAAATATCTGTGGTTAGTTATAGCACCTCACTTCTCTTATTTTCCCATCACGCCTCTCATTTTCCCCTTCCCATCTTTCATTATCCCCTCATATCTCTCATTTTCTCCCTCACACCTCTCATTTTCCCCCTCACTCCTCTTATTTTCCCCCTCACTCCTCTCATTCTCCCCTCACTCCTCTCATTCCCCCCTAACACTTGTCATTTTGACCTCACATCTGTCATTTTCCACTATTTTCCCTCACTCCTCTCATTTTGCACTCACACCTTTTCATTTTCACCTCACACCTCTCATTTTCCTCTCAGTATATACATATTTGTCATGTCCCTTATATATAGTATACACCTGTATGTCATCTCCTGTATATAGTATATACCTGTATGTCATCTCCCCTGTATATAGTAAATATCTGTATGTCATCTCCCCTGTAAATAGTATATACCTGCTGTATGTCATCTCCTCCTGTATATTGTATATACCTATGTGTCATCTCCTCCTATATATAGTATATACCTGTATGTCATCTCTTATGTATATAGTATATACCTGTGTCATCTCCTCCTATATATAGTATATACCTGTATGTCATCTCCTGTATATAGTATATACCTGTATGTCATCTCCCCTGTAGATAGTATATACCTGCTGTATGTCATCTCCTCCTCTATATACCTGTATGTCATCTCCTCCTGTATATAGTATATATGTGTGTCATCTCCTCCTGTATATAATATATACCTGTTTGTCATCTCTTATATATAGTATATACCTGTATGTCATCTCCTTCTGTATATAGTATATACCTGTAAGTCATCTCCTCCTGTATATAGTATATACCTGTGTGTCATCTGCTCCTGTATATAGTATTTACCTATATGTCATCTCCTCCTGTACTAAACCTCGTTCACACGTTATTTGGTCAGTATTTTTACCTCAGTATTTGTAAGCTAAATTGGCAGCCTGATAAATCCCCAGCCAACAGGAAGCCCTCCCCCCTGGCAGTATATATTAGCTCACACATACACATAATAAGCAGGTCATGTGACTGACAGCTGCCGTATTTCCAATATGGTACATTTGTTGCTCTTGTAGTTTGTCTGCTTATTAATCAGATTTTTATTTTTGAAGGATAATACCAGACTTGTGTGTGTTTTAGGGCGAGTTTCATGTGTCAAGTTGTGTGTGTTGAGTTGCGTGTGGCGACATGCATGTAGCGACTTTTGTGAGATGAATTTTGTGTGGCGACATGCGTGTAGCAACTTTTTGTGTGTCGAGTTGCATGTGACAGGTTAGTGCAGCAAGTTGTGTGCAGCAAGTTTTGCGCATGGCGAGTTTTGCACGTGGAGAGTTTTATGTGTGGTGCGTTTTGAGTATGTGCAAATTTTGTGTGAGGCAACTTTTGCATGTGTTGCAACTTTTGTGCATGTGGCAATTTTTCCGCGTGTGCAAGTTTTGCATGTGGCGAGTTTTCCGTAAGGTGAGTTTTGCACTTGTGGCTAGTTTTGCATGTGGCAAGTTTTCCATGAGGTGAGTTTTGCACGTGTGGCTAGTTTTGCGTGAGCCTAGTTTTGCATGTGACGAATTTTGTGCGGTGATTTTTGTGTTTCGACTTTTATGTGGCGAGTTTGGTGTATGTGTGGTGAAATGTGTGCTGAGGGTGGTATACAGTGGGGCAAAAAAGTATTTAGTCAGTCAGCAATAGTGCAAGTTCCACCACTTAAAAAGATGAGAGGCGTCTGTAATTTACATCATAGGTAGACCTCAACTATGGGAGACAAACTGAGAAAAAAAAATCCAGAAAATCACATTGTCTGTTTTTTTATCATTTTATTTGCATTTTATGGTGGAAAATAAGTATTTGGTCAGAAACTAAATTTCATCTCAATACTTTGTAATATATCCTTTGTTGGCAATGACAGAGGTCAAACGTTTTCTGTAAGTCTTCACAATGTTGCCACACACTGTTGTTGGTATGTTGGCCCATTCCTCCATGCAGATCTCCTCTAGAGCAGTGATGTTTTTGGCTTTTCGCTTGGCAACACGGACTTTCAACTCCCTCCAAAGGTTTTCTATAGGGTTGAGATCTGGAGACTGGCTAGGCCACTCCAGGACCTTGAAATGCTTCTTACGAAGCCACTCCTTCGTTGCCCTGGTGGTGTGCTTTGGATCATTGTCATGTTGAAAGCCCCAGCCACGTTTCATCTTCAATGCCCTTGCTGATGGAAGGAGGTTTGCACTCAAAATCTCACGATACATGGCCCCATTCATTCTTTCATGTACCCGGATCAGTCGTCCTGGCCCCTTTGCAGAGAAACAGCCCTAAAGCATGATGTTTCCACCACCATGCTTTACAGTAGGCATGGTGTTTGATGGATGCAACTCCGTATTCTTTTTCCTCCAAACATGACAAGTTGTGTTTCTACCAAACAGTTCCAGTTTGGTTTCATCAGACCATAGGACGTTCTCCCAAAACTCCTCTGGATCATCCAAATGCTCTCTGGCAAACTTCAGACGGGCCCGGACATGTACTGGCTTAAGCAGTGGGACACGTCTGGCACTGCAGGATCTGAGTCCATGGTGGCGTAGTGTGTTACTTATGGTAGGCCTTGTTACATTGGTCCCAGCTCTCTGCAGTTCATTCACTAGGTCCCCCCGCGTGGTTCTGGGATTTTTGCTCACCGTTCTTGTGATCATTCTGACCCCACGGGGTGGGATTTTGCATGGAGCCCCAGATCGAGGGAGATTATCAGTGGTCTTGTATGTCTTCCATTTTCTAATTATTGCTCCCACTGTTGATTTCTTCACTCCAAGCTGGTTGGCTATTGCAGATTCAGTCTTCCCAGCCTGGTGCAGGGCTACAATTTTGTTTCTGGTGTCCTTTGACGGCTCTTTGGTCTTCACCATAGTGGAGTTTGGGGTCAGACTGTTTGAGGGTGGGCACAGGTGTCTTTTTATACCGATAACAAGTTTAAACAGGTGCCATTACTACAGGTAATGAGTGGAGGAAAGAGGAGACTCTTAAAGAAGAAGTTACAGGTCTGTGAGAGCCAGAAATCTTGATTGTTTGTTTCTGACCAAATACTTATTTTCCACCAGAATATGCAAATAAAATGATAAAAAAACAGACAATGTGATTTTCTGGATTTTTTTTTCTCAGTTTGTCTCCCATAGTTGAGGTCTACCTATGATGTAAATTACAGACGCCTCATCTTTTTAAGTGGTGGAACTTGCACTATTGCTGACTGACTAAATACTTTTTTGCCCCACTGTATGTGTTCAAGCACGTGGTAGTGTGTGGCTTATTTTGTGTTTGTGTTCATATCCCCGTGTGTGGTGAGTATCCCATGTCGGGGCCCCACCTTAGCAACTGTATGGTATATACTCTTTGGAGCCATCGCTCTCATTCTTTAAGTCTCCCTTGTTCATATCTGGCAGCTGTCAATTTGCCTCCAACACTTTTCCTTTTACTTTTTCCCAATTATGTAGATAGGGGCAAAATTGTTTGGTGAATTGGAAAGAGCGGGATTTCACCTCACAACATAGCCTATGACGCTCTCGGGGTCCAGACGTGTGACTGTGCAAAATTTTGTGGCTGTAGCTGCGACGGTGCAGATGCCAATCCTGGACATACACACATACATATAGACACACACACACACATTCAGCTTTATATATTAGATGTAAACTTCTGGTTTCAATTGTACCTAAACAATTCTAACTCATCAAAGCTTAAACTCCACAAGACCTCTGTCTTGTGTTATCATGCACCAACATTTGATTGGGGCCTCCATGGAACCAGCTTTCTTTTCCATAACATTCAATAAATGCTTGATTAAATGAAGAGTTGGGGACTAAAGATGAGGGAATCGATTCAGAAGACCATGGTCCAATGGCAAAAAAACATCAGCCAGGGGTTCTTCTAAGCAGCTGCCTAGCACTCTGAAAATGAAAAGTGGAGGTCAACAAAGCAGAAGACTGCAAGAATATAGTAAAGTGTTTTCAAGTTGCCCTTTCCTCAGTTCGAAATGTAATTAAGAAATGACAGCTAACAGGAATAGTGGAGGTCAAGTTAAGGTCTGGATGACCAAGCTAAATTTCAGTGAGATTTAGATTTTGCAGACTCTGGAGTTGTGGAACATTTTTCTACTGTTTAGAGACACCTGCACAAATATGGCCTTCACGGGAAAGTCATAAAAAAGCATTTCCTGTGTCATCACCATAAAATTCAGCGTCAGAAGTAAGCAAAATAACATCTAAACAAGCCTGATGCATTTTGGAAATAAGTCCTGTGGACCGATGAGTTTAAAATAGAACTCTTTGGACACGATTATCAAAGGTATGTGTGGAGAAAAAAGGGCGCAGAATTTCAGGAAAAGAACATCTCACAAACCATTAAGCATGGGGGTGGATCAATCATGCTTTGGGTTTGTGTTGCAGCCAATGGCACAGGAAGATTTCATGGGTAGAGGAAAGAATGGACTCAATGAAATTTCAACAATTTCTTGATTCAAACATAACACCATCTGTAAAAAAGATAAAGTTGAAAAAAGGATGACTTCTGCAAATGAATAATGATCTTAAACACATGTCAAAATCCACAATAAAGTACCTCAAAAGACGCAAGCGCATGGTTTGGTCTTCCCAGTCCCCTGATCTGAACATCATTGAATATATGTGGCTAGACCAGACCTCAAAATAAGAGTGCATGCAAAACATCCCAGGAAACTCACAGAACTGGAGGAATATTCCAAGAAAGAATGGATGAAAATCCCTCTAACAAGAATTGAAAAACTCTTGGCTGGCTACAAGAGACATATTGTAAAAGAGACTTCCAGGTTAAATAAAGCATAGAGTGATCTAGAGAGTCTAAACAGTGGTGACGTCACTCAGAAGTGATCCATAGATTACATTGTAAAAGTCACTTTTGGGTTACTCAGAGTGTAGGAGGAGGCGACAGTAGATGAGTATATTAATGCTCTGACACTACAATACTATCATTTAAACAAGATTAAAGAACAAAAGTTCATGCAAGGCATCTTTAAGTGGACTATTTTGTGTATTTTACAATAAAGGTGAGTAGAAACATAGAATCATAGAATGTTAGAGTTGGAAGAGACCTCAAGGGTCATTATGTCTAACCCCCTGCTCAATGAAGCACAGGATTCAGTAAACATCTCAGACCGATGTCTGTCCAGCCTCTGAAGACTTCCATTGAAGGGGAACTCACCACCTCTCATGGCAGATCTCATTGATCACCCCCCACTGTCAAAAAGTTTTTTCTAATATCTAAGCTATATCTTCTCCCTTTCCGTTTCATTTCATTGCTTCTCAATGTTTCCATGTGCAAATGAGAATAAGGATGATCCCTCTGCACTGTGACATCCCTTCAGATAGTTGTAGACCACTATTAAGTTTCCTCTTAGTCTTCTTTTTTGCAAGCTACACATTCCCAGATCCTTTGACCGGTCCTCGTAGGACATACAGGTGCTTCTCACAAAATTAGAATATCATCAAAAAGTTAATTTATTTCAGTTCTTCACTGCAAAAAGTGAAACTCATATATTATATAGAGTCATTGCAAACAGAGTGATCTATTTCAAGTGTTTATTTCTTTTAATGGTGATGATTATGGCTTACAGCCAATGAAAACCCAAAAGTCATTATCTCAGTTAATTAGAATACTTTATAACACCAGCTTGAAAAATTATTTTAAAATCCGATACGTTGGCCTACTAAAATGTATGTTCAGTAAATGCACTCAATACTTGGTCGGGGTTCCTTTTGCATCAATTACTGCATGAATGCAGTGTGGCATGGATCAGCCTGTGGCACTGCTGAGGTGTTATGGAAGCCCAGGTTCCTTGATAGCAGCCTTCAGCTCATCTGCATTGTTGGGTCTAGTGTCTCTCATCTTGCTGTATTCCCAGCATAGTGGCTACATGTATGCAATTTGCACAGTTACGGTTACATGCCAACTACAGTCTCAGCTGCCTCTCAGTAGCACACTGATAGAAGTGGATGAGACTCAAGTCAACATTCGACCACAACTATCCCGTCATTACTCCAGCTTTATCTGTTTAAAACCTTGAAACTTCTACTCTTTCTATGAAGCAGCCAGAGTTTAAACACAATAAGATGGGCCACTGCTGTGTACATGCACCCCAGGCCAAAATTTGCTAGCAAGCCCCCAGTTTCATCCTCAGTAACTACATCTTAAATACATTATGTGTTCATTGCGGGTGAACACATACAGCAGCGACCAAAAGTTTAGCATTTTTTGTAAAAGTGTGATTACTTCTGTCTGGTTGTTGTGGTGCCATTTTCCTGGTGATTATAGTAAACCAGAAGCAAATGTTTGTCAGTTATAAGGATGAAAATTGTGTTTGACATTGTTTTATCCCTTTATGTGTTAGTTTTCAACATTTGCTAGGCCAAGTGTTTTGCACAATTTGTCATGAGTAGATGAATTTTGCCTAAACAAAATTTTGTGTGTGTGTGTTTTTCGGTTAATACATGGCACAGACAAAGACAAAATTCATCACCAGATGTCAGGAAGCTTATTATTCTGAGAGTGAATATAAAGTGTATACAGGGCAAAGAAGATATACCACAGGCATAAAGATAAAACAAATAATTTTATTAAACAATTATTTAAAAAAACAAGAATTAAAAATGGGAATGCCATAATCGGGGACGCCAAGCATTACATCAAAACTATGAGAGCCTAAGGTGTTGTGGTTGGATGAATCCAAGTTCAATCTGTTTGGCAGTGATTTGATGGCAAGCATTATACATACCGCCCAATTGGAAAACGCAATGATGTAAGGTACCAAATACCTACGGTGAAACATGGTGATGGCAATTTCATGGTTTGGGGTTGCTTTTCTTCATCTGCCATTGGCACTCCGCATAGAATTGATGGAGATATGAATGCTACCATGTACAAGGATATACTGGAGAATGTAATGCTGCCACATGGTAAAACCAAAGTAGGCAGGTGCTGGAAATTCCAGCAAGACAATGATCCTAAGGACACATCCAATGTAGTAAAAAATTTGTTGGCAAAGAAAAATGTTCACTTGTTGCAATAGCCAAGTCAATCAACTGATTTAAACCCTATAGAGCTCCTTTGGGATAAGTTAGAGTGAGGAGTTGGGGCCCGTACCCATAGCAATAAAGATGAATTGTTTGCAGATTTGCAAATGGAATGGAGCAAGAACCCTCAGAATGTCTTGAATACCCTAGTAGCTTCAATGCACCGTCGGTGTGGTGCAGTAATTAAAGCAAGAGATTATCCTACAAAATACTAAGCTATGGCATTGTAAACAATTAATTACTCTCTATGTTATGATCAATAAATAGTATATGCAAAACTTTTGACAGTCTGATTTCTTTAATTAAATGACCATGACCATATGATCATCAGTTTTTGAACAACCAATTTTATACACTTGTAGCAGGCCAATATTGTTTTTCATTGCAAACCAACAAAATTTCACACAAACCAAGTTATAGAGTACCGTATTTTTCGGACTATAAGACACACCTAGGTATTAGAGGAGGAAATTAGAAAAAAAAATGAAGCAAAAAATGTGGTCAATTCTGTACTTAAGATCACCTACCCTGGTAAATATGGTCCCCTCATCCCTATCCTGGTATGCATGGCCCTCATCCCCTTCCTGGTATGCATGGCCCCATCCTTATTCTGGTATGCATGGCCCCATCCTTATTCTGGTATGATTGGCCCCAGCCTTATTCTGGTATGATTGGCCCATCCCAGTCCTGGTATGCATGGTCCCATTCTTATTCTGATATGATTGATTGGCACCATCCAGTTCCTGGTATGATTGATTGGCCACATCCAGTTCCTGGTATGATTGATTGGCCCCATCCAGTTCCTTTCATGATTGATTGGCCCCATCCAGTCCCTGGTATGATTGATTGGCCCCATCAGAAAAGATTAAAAAAAAACAAACCTTTACTCTTACCTTCCTCTGCTCACTCGCATTCGCAGAGTCCTGCTCCGGTGCCAGCAGCTGATTAATGCTGGTAAGCAGCGCATGGCAGTGACATCATGCGCTGCTCACAAGCAGAGCACAGCTGCCAGAATACTCACCGGGTGTTAATCGGAGATTGCGGTGAGTATCCATTCCTGTTCAGTAGCGCGCACTGTCAGCCGCCTGCTTCCTGCTGTTGTCAGCGGTCATGTGTGCTCATACTTAAGAGAAATGAATATTCTGAATATGGATGACAAATTGAATTCATAAAAATATTTTTAATGTAAATATTTTGAAAATTTATTTGATGTACTTGCACACTCAAGGGCTTTGCAGAAAGTGCAAACCCAGGAGAAAATTATAAGGACTGTCATCCATAGACCCCTGAAAAGCAACAACTGGCAGGCCTCATTCAATTATTTTAAAAGTATAGTTGCTGTACTCCTACACTCATAAAGGCTTTGCAGAAGGTGCAAAGCCAGGAAAACATATAAGGAGGGTCATACAGTCATCTATAGACCCCAGAAAGTAAACAACTGGCAGGCCTGATTCAAATCATTTTAAAGTGTAGTTGCTATACTCCTTTGGCTATCAAGGCTATGCACAAAGTGCAAAGCCAGTAAAAAATTATAAGGAGGGTAATAGAGTAATCCTCTTCAGCTGACCGCTTCTTCTTCTCCTTCCTCTGGAGGCTGGGGGGACTGTCTCCACCTGCTTCCTGGTGCCCAATTCCCAGGTGCCTGGGCTGTAAGTGACCCAGCTTCATGGAGTGCCGGAGCCCCCAACATGTAGAAATGGGTGACAGCCCCCTGTGTCACCTGCACCATTGCCTACTCATGCATAGTAGGTGGGGAACCCCAAGGACATTACTATTTCTCCATGGTGGTAGTAGCCCCATCTCTTGCTGCCATGAGGAGCCAGACCCGATTAATTAGGTTTTGTCCTGAGGAAGAAGTCCTGTGTGACTTTGAAACGCGTTGACATTAGAACCTGTTTAAATAAAACTTTTTCAAGGAACTTCTCAATATCTTGGAATCTTCATCAGCAGTACAGGTATAGACACCACTTACCTGGAACAAGATCTACCAGGCCCATACATTCCTCAAGAAGGGTTCACCCTGCTGCCATCCTTCTCAGATCACACACGTCGCATATCAGCGATGATAACCTCTACATTTTGAGGAACATGACCCTGATTTCAGCTGTCTGCTCTTGCAGCCTTCAAGGCAAATGTTCCGTTCTTAATGCCCGTTGGTTGTGCATACAAACTTATTTCTGTATTCTTTTGCACCCATGTCTCTGATACGACTGTGCATAAAAACAAATTTTTCTAACCTGCAACCTTGATTGTGGGAGTACTTTACCTAAAAACACTTAAAAAATGAGGAGAGCAAGTAAGGGACATGGACGTGGCCATCAAGTTTTTGTTTTTTGCAATCTTGTGTTTCTTGTTGTGTCATCGGTATCATCTGCTGGACATGAGTATTCATTCTGGTCACAAACATCTCTTTCACAGTTTTTATCTGCATGGCTTTCTTCCATATATTCTTTGACAAATTCATGCTTTTTACGGTGATCTGTAAGGCAAAATCTAGATTGTCTATCAGTATGTCTTTGGAGTGTGGGAGGAAAATGAAGTAACATAGTAACATAGTTATTAAGGTTGAAGGAAGACTTTAAGTCCATCTAGTTCAACCCATAGCCTAACCTAACATGCCCTAACATGTTGATCCAGAGCAAAGGCAAAAAGCCCATGTGGCAAAGAGTAAACTCCACATTGTGGAAAAAAATTCCTTCCCGACTCCAAATACGGCAATCAGACTAGTTTCCTGGATCAATGCCCTATCAAGGAATCTAGTACATATAACCTGTAACATTATACTTTTCAAGAAAGGTATCCAGTCCCCTCTTAAATTTAAGTAATGAATCACTCATTACAACATCATAAGGCAGAGAGTTCCATAGTCTCACTGCTCTTACAGTAAAGAATCCGCATCTGTTATGCTTAAACCTTTTTTCCTCCAGACATAGAGGATGCCCCCTTGTCCATGTCTCAGGTCTATGATTAAAAAGATCATCAGAAAGGTCTTTGAACTGTCCCCTCATATATTTATACATTAACATAAGATCACCCCTTAGCCTTCATTTTTCCAAACTAAATAGCCCCAAGTGTAATAACCTATCTTGGTATTGCAGACTCCCCAGTCCTCTAATAACCTTGGTCGCTCTTCTCTGCACCCGCTCCAGTTCAGCTATGTCTTTCTTATACACCGGAAACCAGAACTGTACACAGTATTCTAAGTGTGGTCAAACTAGTGACTTGTATAAAGGTAAAATTATGTTCTCCTCATGAGTATCTATGCCTCTTTTAATGCATCCTAATATTTTATTTGCCTTTGTAGCAGCTGCCTGACACTGGCCACTAAAGGTGAGTTTGTCATCCACCCATACACCCAGGTCTTTTTCATTGACAGTTTTGCCCACAGTTTTAGAATTAAGCACATAGTTATACATCTTATTACTTCTACCCAAGTGCATGACCTTACATTTATCCCCATTAAAGATCATTTGCCATTTATCAGCCCAAGCTTCTAGTTTACATAAATCATCCTGTAATATAAAATTTCCTCCTCTGTATTGATTAGCCTGCAGAGTTTAGTGTCATCTGCAAATATTGAAATTCTGCTCTGTATGCCCCCTACAAGGTCATTAATAAATATGTCAAAAAGAAGAGGGCCCAATACTGACCCCTGTGGTACCCCACTGCTAACCGCGACCCAGTCGCTCCATTAATAACCACCCTTTGTTTCCTATCCCTGAGCCACTTTGATTGTTATAATACCCTGAGTCACCCTATAATGTCTCTAAACATTGAATGTTGTCCCTTGAATGCTCTTAAAATGAAAGCATTACACATATTTTCCCCTATCCCCATTATTCTCATTTTATGCATCAACCTTTTGAGTGGCACCGTATCAAAAGCTTTTGAAAAGTCCATATACACTACATCTACTGGGTTCCCTTGGTCCAGTCCGGAACTTACCTCTTCATAGAAATTGATCAGATTAGTCTTACAGGAACAGTCCCTAGTAAACCCATGCTGATATTGGGTCATGACATGAGGTTATTCCTCTTCAGATACTCCAGTATAGCATCTCTTAGAATACCCTCCAGGATTTTACCCACAGTAGAGGTTAAGCTTACTGGCCTAACTGGAAGTAGAGGTTAAGTTTACTGGCCTAACTGGAGTACCCAGAGGAAATCAACGCAAACAAGGGGAGAACATACAACCACCTTGCAAATGTTGTCATTGATGTGATTTGTACACAGGACCCCAGCACTGCAAGGCTGCATTGCTAACCACTGAACAATTATGAAGGTAAAATGAACTAATTTCACTGGACAATCTGTGTGTGCGCGGTAGTGGTGGGAGAGTTTACTCTATGCTACTGGAGCTGTAATTACGTGGATGCTGGCACCAGATTTGCCCTCTAATAGATGCTCATTAAAGTATTTAACTACACAGTCCAATCACAGAACCTT
Source organism: Ranitomeya variabilis (assembly GCF_051348905.1). NCBI lineage: Eukaryota > Metazoa > Chordata > Amphibia > Anura > Dendrobatidae > Ranitomeya > Ranitomeya variabilis. Next base: position 444,188,805 of record NC_135232.1, on the reverse strand, counting down.
TAAATTGTTATGGATGGCCATTTTGTCCTGCAACATCAACTGCTGACTAAGTTGAGGAGTGGTTAATTTGCTCGACTGCTGCCTTCCTTGGATGTGGTACCAGTTTATCAGGTTGCCTCTCCAGAGTCAAACCCTGATTCACTGTACTCCAAGGACACCACCATGTAACGAATCCCATATGGCACAGGAGGGTGGTCATAAGGGACAGTGGCTCATTGTGCGGGCAGGTTCAGAAGTGGAAGGCAGAGAGAAAACACCCCTTGCATGGTGAGGGTGAAATGAATGGCTTCCAGATGCATCCCAGAGAGCATTGTTCAAGGGCATAAAAATGTAAAGTTTGAAAATTGCTAAATTTTCACACTTCCAAGAACTATAGTAATCTATGCGCTCTGAGCGGTCTAGTATAGATCAGTCAGTGCATATCGTTTAGTGCGGTCTGCCTTTGTAAACAGGCTGTTTAACAATTGACGATCACTAATGATTTACAATCGGCAGTTATTCTGTGCCTCCGTAACTCTTAGGGTGAGTTTCCACGGTCAGTAAACGCTGCGTGTTTGACGCTGCGCAGAGCTGCAGCGTCAAACACGCAGCGTCCAGATGTTCCAGCATAGTGGAGGGGATTTTTGGAAATCCCGTCTCCACTATGCGTGGAAACCCGCATCCGTCTTCCCTGCGACTCCGGACATGCTGCACGTCTTTTCAGATCGCAGCATGTCCGTACACCTTGCGGGGACGCAGCGTCCCCGCAAGGCATATCACAGGGCGCTATGGGAGAGAGCGATGATCCCGGATGTGTACAGTTAACACATCCGGCATCATCGCGTCCCAGAAAGGGGGCGGGGCTTACGCCGAGCGGCGATACCGCCAGCCATCCTGACCATGGACACATACCCTTACAAAGTGTAGATACAAAAGAAATCATTACACCCAGTAGTTTACATCTCATCTGATTATATGATTATAGCCGTTTTCTTTGTTTCTTTTCCATCTTGGCAAAGCTTCATGTCGACGTCCTGACACCATGACGCTGTCCCTGCAGTTTGCAGCAGTGATCATTGTGCCCCTGAAAATAAAGAGATCACATATTTGTTTCCTGAGCAGAAAAAAATCCACAACAACTCAATACAATTATGCACCCGCCATTAATCTATATTTACCCATTGTGCCATCACCAGTCAGAAGATAAATTGATAAACCAGCACTGTCCATATGAAGTATACTGTGTGTAGAATTATTAGTATTTTGACCATATCATCATTTTATGTGTATTTTCCAACTCCAAGCAGTATAAACATGAATGCTTATTGAATGAAGAAGATCAGGTGATGTGTATGTGTGTAATGAGGGAGGGTGAGGCCGAAGGAAACAACACCCTTAAACTTTGTATTTACCTCTCCAGACAATGCCCCGCAACTCTGATTTTGTTGCGGGCCAGCAAGTTGTAAATGACACAGACGGCACAATGGCTTCATCGCCCTGGCTGTGATTTAGAGAAAGCAATAGGCAGGAACCCAAGAAATACTTAGGGCTCCCTGACCAGTGATAAGGCCCACAAAAAATATTATAATGTCTGGCCATGGCTCCCCTCTCTGAAGCCCTGGGTAGTAGCCCTCTGATTGCCCTAAATTGTGATAACAGGTTCCCTCTAAGACCTCATAGGATCAATAGACTACAGTAAAACATATTGTAGATACGCCAACCTGTAAGTTTGTAAGAGCCCGTAGGTCCACTTTTCTTATTCAAAAGCAGTGAGCAAAACCAAAGGAAACCTTATATGTTCAGATGCTGAGTAAAAACAATTTTTATTGAATCTCTAAAAACTTAGGACATCAACAGTCAACATACACACAACCGTGCCAAACTGAACTGCCCCTTGCACTGTGTATACTAAAATGCCCTACCTTGCAGCGGAGGTTGGCACCCTAAATATATATTCGAGATAGGCGCCCCCGCTCAACGTCGACTATCCCCTAATTCTCCTATCTGCCAGCTTCACAAAGTGATGCAATTATGCCAACATACACCTAGGACAGATGGAGGAAGATTTTGCCGACTAATGTTACAGGGCAGTAATGGCAGTAAATCACCCATGTGATAGAGGTGCACAACACCATCCCCTAAAGTGCAAAAAGTGCAAAAAACAGTGCTACACATACACCATATACCTTGCTCTAACTGCTCCTTGCCGAACTAACTCCTGCCTGGCAGTGGAGGTTAGCACCCTACTGTGAAGCGGATATGGCGCCCCCACTCCGCGTCGGCTAGCCCTAGGAGCTAGCCCTAACTGTGCTATTAGACAGAAAAAAGATATTTTGTGCGCAATATGGTCCACCAGCTTGTTATAGCCGAGGCACCAAAATTTCAGGCAGGAGATCTGGGTACAGTATTGATGTGTAGCTGTAACCCCATTCCATGATACATATATATAGCAGTTATAGTAGCCAGGTACTTATCATTCTGATGTATACGAACGCCTCAACGCGTTTCGCCAAACATTGCTCATCAGGAGGCTGAGATAGATAGATGCTGCATGTTGACAGCCCACGTTCCTCATATATAAAGACTATTGGCCATGGGCACCACCCCCCTCCATTTTTTCGGCGGTAGAGGTGCGTATTAAACTGCACTTCCGTGGGCCCAAAGTGTGTATTAACAGTTGATTGTTCAATTCGTTACTCACTCTATGTCCGATGCTTATGCCGCCATCAGACGATCCTATGGGGGACCGATAATGCCACGAGGACCGGCGTCTCTAAAATGCCTCGTTCCGGCGTGTGCGCGCTCTCACTGCGCATAACCGGAAGTGTAGCGGCTTCCATGTTATTGGAGACCAGCTGCTAATGGAGAATAGCCCCTATGTGCTGTATGCGCTGCGAACGTTATCAGCCTCCATTTTTAGGGGGACTTGACCATGAAATCTAAAACATTCCTGCGCAGCAGTGGAGGCGTCCTGTTATCAATTCATAGGAGTTACTCCACGCCAGTCCGGAAGTATCCCGTACGCCATTTTGCCTAGGATTCCACCCTGCAGATGTATCCACACTGCCTAGTGCTTGGGACTAAATGCTCATGCGCATGTCCATGTGTTGCAGCACAAGTGGATATAATACGCCAGGATTGCACCACAACACTTATATCCTGGCAGCTATGATAATATCGTGGCCTAATTGAAACCCACATTTTTATATATATATGTGTTCAATTATGGATTAGCAATCATGAGATTTTATGCATCTACATTAACTCAATAGAGTGGCAAACTAAGGTATGAATTCCAAACATGGAGCACACCCTACTATCTCACAGCTATGTATATCATATAGTGATATAGATTACATGAAAAATGAAAATAAAAACGTCTTAATAACACCAATAGTCTAAGGGAACAATAGGTATTAAATTAATAATGATTAAATAAATATATAAATATACAATAATACTCCATTATGATTAATGGGTCCCATTGAAAAAATGGGCACAAGCTGCCCGGCATGGCAAGTAAGATTATAATGATCAAATAATGACACAGACAGCATGGACACTCGGCTCAATAATATCTTCATTAGGCTCATATGTACCAAAGAACAGAAAAATGCCCTATAGAAAGCAAGCATAGGACATATTTTCATTCAAGCCTCTTGGGCTAATACAGTTGAAACGATAAATCCAAGCACATTCTTTCTGAAGCAGCAATCTGTCAAAATTCCCCCCCCGGGGGTTTAAGGTAAGCGACTCAATGACACTAAATGAAATTTCATTCACATTGCCCTGATGGATCTCATTCATGTGCCTAGCAATCGGAGAATCACGTTTGTGCCTGACATCACCGATATGCTCGCCCACCCTTCTTCTGAACTCCCTCCGTGTCTTCCCCACATAATTTTTGGGGCATCCACATGTGGCTACATATATCACGCCACTGGTTTTACAGTTTGAGAAGTCTCTAAGGTAGTACTCCCTCCCATCATATGCGCTAATGATTGATTTACAGGGTCGCATGAATTTACAATTAACGCAGTCACCACATTTGAAAAAACCGCATGTTCTGCGTTCAAGCCACATGCCCGTCGGGGCCGATCTCTTGAAGTGACTGTGTACCAGCCTGTCTCTCAGGGAACGACCCCTCTTATAGGTTATCTGTGGACGAGGTCCTACAAAGTCAGCTAAATCAGGGTCAGCTGTAAGGATATCCCAGTGTTTATACAGGATTTTCATTACCCTGTCATGTTGGCAATCATACGTGCCAATGATCCTAGTTTTAGTTAGGGCTGCGTTATCATTGCGGCCTCGAGTCTGACCTTGTAGCAGGGAGTCCCTATCCTGCTGAAGAGCATAATTGAATGCTGTTTCAATGATACCTCTCGGATAACCCCTCTCTGAGAATCTTCTCTTCATGTCCACAGCTTGTTTAAGGAAGGCATCCATGTCCGAACAATTCCTCCTGAGTCTCAAAAACTGTCCCTTAGGGATGCCATTTCTCAATGCCTTAGGATGGTGGCTCTCCCACCTAAGAAGACTGTTTGTGCTGGTAGGTTTCCGAAAAATCTGCGATCCCAGGGAACCATCCATCTTTCTATGTATCTGGACATCCAGGAATGGTAATGTTGTACGATCCAGCTCAAAGGTAAATTTCATACCTACGGTATTGTGATTGAGCTCAACCATAAATTCACCAAATTCCTGTTGTGTCCCCTGCCACAAAACAAAAACGTCGTCGATAAATCTGTACCACATGTTAATATGCCGATGCCACCATTGCGTGTCATCGGCAAAGACAATGGTTTCCTCCCACCAGCCCAGGAACAGGTTTGCGTAGGACGGGGCGCAGGGACTGCCCATAGCCGTGCCCCTGAGCTGGTGGAAGTACTTCCTGTCAAAAATAAAAAAAAATTTTGTTAGTGTGAACTGTAATAAGTCCAGTAAAAATTGGTTATGAGGCTTATGTTGTACAGCTCTAGATTTCAAAAAATATTCAACAGCTCTTAAGCCTAAGTCATGTGATATATTACTGTACAGACTTTCGACGTCAATGGAGACCAGGAAGGAATCTTCAGGGACATGGATGCCTTCCAGTTTTAGGAGAAGATCGGAGGTGTCCCTGATATACGAAGGGAGGGCTAGCACAAACGGGCGTAATATCTCATCAATGTAAACGCCACAATTCTGTGTCAAAGAGTCTGAACCAGAAACGATTGGGCGACCCCTCAATGGATCTATACCCTTGTGCACCTTGGGCAAGGTATAGAAAGTTGCAATAAGGGGGTATGCTGGCAAAAGGAACTCATATTCATTTTTACATATGAGCTTCCTTGACAATGCTGCCTCGAGGATAGGTTTCAACTCATACCTAAAGGTGATTGAGGGGTCAGATGGTAGGATTTCATATGTGTCATGATCATTCAAGATAGTATAACACATTTTTGTATATTTGGATTCTGTCATGATTACCAAATTGCCCCCTTTATCAGACGGCTTTATGACCAGGGCACTTTCTTTGGTGAGTTTTAGTAGAGACTCTTGTTCAGAATAAGTCAAATTACACTCCATAGGGCCAGATGGGATTTTACGTAGATCCCTTTCCACCAAATTAAGAAAGATGTCAATACTTGTAATGTCCCCCTGTGGAGGCATCTTGGTGCTTTTATTACGTAGATTGGTGTGAAGTGTGCCTGTATTACTAGCCTCGTTCTCCTCCAATAAACCCACTAGTGCCCTGTAACTCTCCAAATCACTACCATCCAGCCCCAATCTCTCACATTCTGATTGATCATTGCGTGCAAAAAAAATTTTCCACTTCAACTTTCTACAAAACAAATGAATGTCCTTAGTCCATTCAAAACTATTAAATTTGTTTGTGGGGACAAAGTTCAAACCTTTCTTTAATACACAATAGTCCTCTCTAGTTAGGGATACATCAGATAAATTAATAATCTGTCCTCGGTTTAATTCAATTTTGACCTCAGTTGATACCCTGTTGTAATGTTCCTCTCTAAAAAAGAGGAGGAGGATGAGGAAGAGGATGCAGAGGTTGGGTGAGAAAACGGATTTACACCATCCTTTCCACCAGTGGGATTCCTCACGACTTGTTGTATCTGCCCACCTCTGTGAAACCCTCTCGTATGGTATTTCCCTCTTCCTCTCCATCCTGATCTATGACGCCTCCCTCCTCTTGGGGAAAAAAATGATTGGGACCTTTCTGTGTCAGATGTCTCAATATCAGAGGATGATATATCTGATACACTGTTTTGATGAAATGTGTAGGCCTGATTTTCACTAAAGGCCTTAAAATCCCTTTGGAACTGCAATTGTTTCCTCTCCTTAATAAAAGATTGGTACTTTTCCACCGAGGTTTGTAATAGTCCCTCTCGTCTATTGAAGTCTGGATCACCTTTCAGTTTTAAAATATTCTCAATTGATTTATTCAATTGTTTAGATGATGCCTCAAAGATCTTTTTTTCTTCTTCAAGAAGTAATAACATAAATCTTATTGAGGACTCAATAGATTCCTTTAACCACCTTGTCAATAAGTCAGGAGATGCAGTTCGAGGTGATGGTTGTAAATTTATTCTAAGGCCTCTAGGCACCACCCTGTTTTTAATATAGTTCTCTAGGGTCTTAATCTCCCACCAGGACTTAATGTGTTCCTTATAGTCACTATATAGATTACCAAACTGGGATTTAAGTGACTGATTTGAACTGTCCCCTACTTGCCCACTTGTGCAAAAAGCCTGATTAGCGTCCTCCGTCCATGCCTCTAAGTTCAAAGGGCCGGACAAAAAGCTTGCCATGCCAGCATAGAATAAACCAAAAAACTAAATAGAATAGTAAACTAAGGTCCAAAAAACTAAGCAAAACCAAAGGAAACCTTATATGTTCAGATGCTGAGTAAAAACAATTTTTATTGAATCTCTAAAAACTTAGGACATCAACAGTCAACATACACACAACCGTGCCAAACTGAACTGCCCCTTGCACTGTGTATACTAAAATGCCCTACCTTGCAGCGGAGGTTGGCACCCTAAACATATATTCGAGATAGGCGCCCCCGCTCAACGTCGACTATCCCCTAATTCTCCTATCTGCCAGCTTCACAAAGTGATGCAATTATGCCAACATACACCTAGGACAGATAGAGGAAGATTTTGCCGACTAATGTTACAGGGCAGTAATGGCAGTAAATCACCCATGTGATAGAGGTGCACAACACCATCCCCTAAAGTGCAAAAAGTGCAAAAAACAGTGCTACACATACACCATATACCTTGCTCTAACTGCTCCTTGCCGAACTAACTCCTGCCTGGCAGTGGAGGTTGGCACCCTACTGTGAAGCGGATATGGCGCCCCCACTCCGCGTCGGCTAGCCCTAGGAGCTAGCCCTAACTGTGCTATTAGACAGAAAAAAGATATTTTGTGCGCAATATGGTCCACCAGCTTGTTATAGCCGAGGCACCAAAATTTCAGGCAGGAGATCTGGGTACAGTATTGATGTGTAGCTGTAACCCCATTCCATGATACATATATATAGCAGTTAAAGTAGCCAGGTACTTATCATTCTGATGTATACGAACGCCTCAACGCGTTTCGCCAAATATGGCTCATCAGGAGGCTGAGATAGATAGATGCTGCATGTTGACAGCCCACGTTCCTCATATATAAAGACTATTGGCCATGGGCACCACCCCCCTCCATTTTTTCGGCGGTAGAGGTGCGTATTAAACTGCACTTCCGTGGGCCCAAAGTGTGTATTAACAGTTGATTGTTCAATTCGTTACTCACTCTATGTCCGATGCTTATGCCGCTGTAGAGACCGCAGGTAAAGAAGGATGCAGGGACAAATAGGAGCCAGAAAGCAAATAGCGTTTTTAACTTTCTTTTTAACTTCCAACCAAAAAGATAACAAACGTTTTCCACGCAGGGAACTTATATACAAGAACACAATCTCGCAGTAAATCCCAATTATTATATGGCCGCCCTGAACTACACCCGTAGAACGCGGCAGCGCCTCACTAGTGACTCCCTACTAAGATAAAGTCAACAACGGTCACTTATCAGTGCTGGTTCAGCGATGTAGTCCTGACGGTGAGGCTCCGACAACGCCGTAGTCCTGATGGCGGAGGAAGGAGGTGTCTTCTGGCGACGGGCCCAGGCGTAGAGTCGAGTCCAGAATGTCTTTTGCGGTGCTGCGTTCCCTCCTGCAGGCGGACGTTGATCCGAGGTAACAGCCTCCCAGTCCAGAGAGGAGTCTTTTTGAGGAGGATTAGGAGAATAATCAGTATCAGTCACAGCTGAGACGAAACCATGCGAGTCTGTAGCACTCTCTGGCAAGGTGTTCTCAGGGAGCGCGGTAATACTGTCCCTGAGCTGGTCAGCACTACCCCTCTGCCTGGGGGGTCGCTGACGACGAATGCGTCTCTTTTTGGGGGCTCCAGTAATTGCCCGCAGTGTCTGTTGCACGTTTTCCCCCTGCTTCCTGCAAGTCTCACTGCGGCCTGCACACTCACAGCAACTGCGCTGCAGTTTCCTCTCCTCAGAGATTTCCCGCGCTTCTCTGCCCCTGCTTTCGCGCATTTTGCTTTTTATCCTCTCCTCTCCCTGCGTCACTCTGCCTCCTGTCACATGAGCCTGGCTTCCCATGCACCCCTCAAATCCGTCCCCCGGAACCCCGACTCCCGGCAACAATGGTTCCACCCGTCTGCACAGCTCACCAGGTCCCTGTCCCCTACATTCCCCCACCCTGTATGCTCGCCAGTCCCTGGGCGAGGCCTTCGCACTGACAGGTCGCCCACCTGACGGATTGTTCCACACTTGGGTCTGTCTAGTGTGTAAGTCAGGACTGTAGCGAGTTGGGGGTCTACCGGCAGTAGAACGTTCAGAACGTCGTGGCTCGGGTCCTTGTATAGGGGGTGTTGGGGAAATGTCGTCAGCGGAAGAGTGACTGGTCAGGGGTAGTGTAGTAGTCGAGATAGGGGGAGTATTTTGACGCCGTTCTTCTTCTTCATCATCTTCTTCATCCCACCAATGGTTGTTGGGGGACTCAGTCGTAGGTGGCTCTTCCCTGATTGCGGATTCCGGGGTGTCCGAGTCAACAGAGCGACACAACCGGAGCATGTTGCAATGAAGAATGCGAGTACCTGTACTTCCGAGGGCCTCAGACTGCACTTCATATACAGGTCCATGCGGGTCTATACGGCGAAGCACCCGATAGGGTGTTTTTTCCCAACGATGGTCTAACTTGTTTTGCGGTCTTTGCTCTCGAACGAGTACTCGATCACCTGGCCGGAACTCTGGGGGTTTTGCTGTAGGGGTGCTCCGATGCTCCACTTCCCGAATTCGAGTGTGTACCAGTCGGTGTAAGGTCTGCAGCCGATGCCGATGATCACGCACCCACGAAGCCATCCCTGTTCGGGGGCCTTCTTCCTCCGAAGACAGTTCCAGATCTGTCATGCCTTTTCCTGGGCGCCCAAAGACCACTTCATACGGGGTGCGTCCTGTGACTTGATGAACTCTATTGTTGTAGACCCACACTAGGTCAGACACGTACTCCGGCCAGCGGGCCTTCTGATCTTGTTCTAGCGCATGCAGCATTTGAAGCAAAGTCCGGTTAAACCGCTCACAAGCCCCATTTCCCTGGGGATGATACGGTGTGGTGCGTGACTTATCAATGCCGTAGAGGCGATGCAGCTCTTCCATGACCTTGCCCAAGAAACAGGCGCCTTGATCCGAATGTATTCGCCTCGGACAGCCGTAAACTTGAATAAAGTTCTTACAGATAGCGCTCGCCGCCGACTCAGCTGTCTGATCACGGGTAGGGATGACTACCGCGAATTTTGAAAAATGATCTACCATAACGAGGCAGTGTTCGTAGCCTTGATGCGCTGCTCCAATGGTAATGTAGTCTATCATTAATACTTCAAAAGGGGCAGACGTCGTGATGCTCTGCACAGGCGCCCTTTCCTCCGGTGACTTGGTTAGCTCACATTGTCGACATTGTCTACAGGCAGTTTGTACTTCCGCAAGCAGCCGAGGATGATAGAACCGAGTTTGCAGCCACTTAAACGTCCTCTTCACTCCGAAGTGTGCCCCGGACTCATGAGCTTCTTTAGCAACTGCGGCCACCACAGGCCCTGGTAAGACCATCTGCCAGGTCGGCTCAGAATCTGCCAGAGCCATGGTTAAGTGGCATAAGAGCCCGTCCTGAAGAGTTAGGCGCTCCCACTGCCGCAGAAGAAGGTTCAGATCTGACGGGAGAATTTGTCCAGGGGTTCTCACGGGCAATAGACCATTCGTTATCCACTGTCGCAATGGAGCTAGTTCCTGGTCTTCCTGTTGTAGCCGTATCCATTCGTCCCGACTCTGAACCAACAGTCCTGCAGCCGTTCCGTTCCCGGTCTGTTCCCGGCTCACAGCCGTCTGAGCAGCGCCCCCGATGGCGTAGGGGATTTCTTCTCCCTCCAGCTCCTCATCTCGGTTAGTTCTTGGGGGATTTTTCCGCAGACGAGATAATGCGTCAGCATGAACATTCTCCGCTCCTCGCTTGTAAAGGATACGGTATCTGTACTTGGCCATCCGGGCTACCCAGCGCTGTTCTAGGGCACCCAATTTCGCATTTTCCAGATGTGCCAATGGGTTGTTATCCGTGCGTATCAGCACCTCGGAACCGGCCAGGTACTCAGCGAACCGCTCCGTCATAGCCCACACCACGGCCAGCAGCTCCACCTTGAAAGAACTGTAATTGTCTGGGTTCAACTCAGAGTCATGAAGAGACCGACTCGCATAGGCGATCACTCTCTCCCGCCCATCCTGAACCTGAGACAACACAGCCCCCAATCCCTGAGAGCTGCCGTCGGTGTGTAGGATGAACGGTTGCGAAAAGTCCGCATAAGCCAACACCGGCGGCTCCATGAGAGCTGTCTTCAAGTCCCGGAACGCTGCTTCTTGTGGCTCCTGCCATTGTATCTTCTTTCCCCGTTCCTTGGGGGAGCTTCCTTTCAGCAGGACTTGTAGATTGTGAGAACGGCGAGCAAAATTCTTCACGAAGCGCCGGTAGTACCCAGCGAGGCCCAAGAAAGCCCGTACATCTTTAGCGGTCTCCGGTGTGGGCCACTCCTGGATTGCAGCAATCTTCTCCTGCGATGGCCGGACTCCTTCGGCGGACACCACATGCCCCAGGTACTCGATCTGTTCCCGGAACAAGTGACACTTCTGGGGCTTCACCTTAAGCCCGTATTTCAGCAACCGGTCTAGTACCTGTTCCAGTCGGCACAGATGTTCCTCGAATGTTGGGGCGTAGATGATGATGTCATCCAGATAAATGAGAGTGGCCTCGAAGTTCAAATCCCCCAGACACCGCTCCATTAATCGTTGGAAGGTGCCTGGAGCGTTGGCCAGCCCAAACGGCATTCGATTGAACTCAAATAGTCCCATGGGAAGGATGAACGCTGTCTTAGGACGATCTGCTTCTGTCATCGGGACCTGCCAGTATCCGCTGGCTAGGTCTAAGGTGGAAAAATATTTGGCCCGACCCAGCACGGAGAGAGACTCCTCGATACGGGGAAGTGGATAAGAGTCTCGGACGGTGCATGCATTTAGCTTACGATAGTCCACACAGAACCGGAGCGTGCCGTCCTTTTTCCGCACCAGCACGATCGGGGCAGCCCACGGGCTCTGACTCTCGCGGATCACTCCCTTTTGTAGCATCTGGCCTAACAACGTCTTTACTTCCTGGTACATCTGCGGGGGAATCTGTCTGTACCGCTCCCTGATGGGCACTGTATCTCCGGTCAAAATTCCATGTTCGATGGCCATGGTACAGCCAAAATCATCTTCATGTTGCGCAAACACTTCAGCATAGTGTCCAAGGAGCCGCTGCACTCGCGAGACTTGTGATGGATCCAGACCCGGTAATTCTGCTCGCATATGTTCCAGAATAGTTTGACCTTTTCGTAACGCTATCAGCTCAGGATCCTGTGTAGACCGGACACTGACCATCCAGGGATCAGGGGAATCCACCTTTAACTGTAAAGTATCTGGAGGAGGCATCACTTCTAACGGTCGTAACACTTTGGCCATCTCACTTCGGACCCGTAGCACGACATCGTGTTCGTCCACATTCACACATCGCACTGGTACGGCCCCATTTTTAACAGTAGCCAGAGATCGGGCCACCAGCAGTCCTGTGGGCAAAGGGGATGTAAAGGTGGGCTCAACCTGCACTTGCACTCCTTCCAGAGGGATGCGAGCTCGGATGGGCAGGGATATAACAGTCTGTCCTGGGGGAAACGTCACTTCTGCTGTCGGGGAGGTGATTACTTTCCCTAGTATGTCTCCCTCCTGAAAGGTCTCTTGCACACGGACTTCCCTCACTAACTGTCTGAACACGGAGCCTTGAGGTGTACTGGTCCCCCACTGATTGAGTGTCTCTTGTGTGGTCTCCCCTAACAGCAAACTGCCAAAGTCCTTCAATACATTCATCCCCAAAGTCACGATATGTTGTGGGCTGGGATCCCCCCGTGTCAACACAACCCCCCGGCGGCCCAGGTCTTTCCCACATAAAGATATTTGCATCCAGGTGACCCCTTCCACTGGGATGGGCAGCTGATTGGCGGCCTGCAACCGGATTACGGGGCCCCATTGGGGTCTGACTGACACAGGGAAGTGTTTTCTAAAATAGGCCTCGGGCATAGTCGTGACTTGAGATCCGGTGTCCACCAGACAACGTACAGCCCGCCCTTCAAACTCTGCCCAAACCAGGGGGCAGCTGGCAACCAAATTTTCGGGACTTTCACCACCCATCCGCGGGGATTCTGACTCCGAGCGTCGTCCCCTTAGCTCGGAGTCCTCTAGTTTAACGCCCGCCGTGACGAGGCCCTCCCTCTCCGGGGGCACTCCCGTGCGAAATGTCCTGCCTCCCCGCAACCATAGCAAGCACCGGAGACCGGATAATATCCTGAACGAGCGCCACGAGCTGGACTCCCAGACCCTTGCCCCCGGGGTAGCTCCCTTGGGCTTCGCGCATTTTTTTTTACTTCGGCCAGTTCGTCTCGGATTTGTTTGAGCTCCTGCCGCATCTCCTGAACCCACGACGGCTCACCCCCTCCTGGTGCAGCGGTCTGGATAACCCGAGCCTCTCCTGTCAGGACCGTCACCCCCCTCTCTTGCTCCCGGGTGCGGGCCTCATTGCCTATGTCGGAGAAAGTCAGGCGCGGGTCGACCCGCACTCGTTCACGTAGAGCCTGTTTGGTCAACTCATCCCGCAGTCCCGTCACCAGTTGGTCGCGCAGGGTCACGTCGACATGTCCCATCCCCATACCATCTTTCCGCACGATTGCAATGTTTAGCTCTTGCAGAGCATTCATGTACTGAGTGACAGTCTCGCCCTCTTTTTGTCGCCGTCCAAACAACCGGGCCCGCAGCTCTCCCACGTCGGTGGGATCCCCGTGCGTCCCCTCTAACACATGTAACACCCCGGTAAAAGTATTCCGCTCTGTGGGGGGTCTCAACATCACTGAATCTCGGGCCTCTCCGTCTAATGCCATAATGGCTACCTCAGCTTCCAGGGCCGGGGTCATAGGATGCATTCTCAACAGCCCCCTCATCCTCTCAGTCCAGCTCCACAACAACATGTTGCTCCCATTAAACTTGGGCAAATTGTTTAACATGGCCCCCAATGAGAGAGAAGCTCTAGGCCCAGCCCCATCCTCCGTATCTTCTGGCTCCTTCTTTGGATCCTGCATCCTGCCGACTACGCCAAATGTAGAGACCGCAGGTAAAGAAGGATGCAGGGACAAATAGGAGCCAGAAAGCAAATAGCGTTTTTAACTTTCTTTTTAACTTCCAACCAAAAAGATAACAAACGTTTTCTTTCCACGCAGGGAACTTATATACAAGAACACAATCTCGCAGTAAATCCCAATTATTATATGGCCGCCCTGAACTACACCCGTAGAACGCGGCAGCGCCTCACTAGTGACTCCCTACTAAGATAAAGTCAACAACGGTCACTTATCAGTGCTGGTTCAGCGATGTAGTCCTGACGGTGAGGCTCCGACAACGCCGTAGTCCTGATGGCGGAGGAAGGAGGTGTCTTCTGGCGACGGGCCCAGGTGTAGAGTCGAGTCCAGAATGTCTTTTGCGGTGCTGCGTTCCCTCCTGCAGGCGGACGTTGATCCGAGGTAACAGCCTCCCAGTCCAGAGAGGAGTCTTTTTGAGGAGGATTAGGAGAATAATCAGTATCAGTCACAGCTGAGACGAAACCATGCGAGTCTGTAGCACTCTCTGGCAAGGTGTTCTCAGGGAGCGCGGTAATACTGTCCCTGAGCTGGTCAGCACTACCCCTCTGCCTGGGGGGTCGCTGACGACGAATGCGTCTCTTTTTGGGGGCTCCAGTAATTGCCTGCAGTGTCTGTTGCACGTTTTCCCCCTGCTTCCTGCAAGTCTCACTGCGGCCTGCACACTCACAGCAACTGCGCTGCAGTTTCCTCTCCTCAGAGATTTCCCGCGCTTCTCTGCCCCTGCTTTCGCGCGTTTTGCTTTTTATCCTCTCCTCTCCCTGCGTCACTCTGCCTCCTGTCACATGAGCCTGGCTTCCCATGCACCCCTCAAATCCGTCCCCCGGAACCCCGACTCCCGGCAACAATGGTTCCACCCGTCTGCACAGCTCACCAGGTCCCTGTCCCCTACACCGCCATCAGACGATCCTATGGGGGACCGATAATGCCACGAGGACCGGCGTCTCTAAAATGCCTCGTTCCGGCGTGTGCGCGCTCTCACTGCGCATAACCGGAAGTATAGCGGCTTCCATGTTATTGGAGACCAGCTGCTAATGGAGAATAGCCCCTATGTGCTGTATGCGCTGCGAACGTTATCAGCCTCCATTTTTAGGGGGACTTGACCATGAAATCTAAAACATTCCTGCGCAGCAGTGGAGGCGTCCTGTTATCAATTCATAGGAGTTACTCCACGCCAGTCCGGAAGTATCCCGTACGCCATTTTGCCTAGGATTCCACCCTGCAGATGTATCCACACTTATCCAGTATCCAGTTTGGCACGGTTGTGTGTATGTTGACTGTTGATGTCCTAAGTTTTTAGAGATTCAATAAAAATTGTTTTTACTCAGCATCTGAACATATAAGGTTTCCTTTGGTTTTGCTTAGTTTTTTGGACCTTAGTTTACTATTCTATTTAGTTTTTTGGTTTATTCTATGCTGGCATGGCAAGCTTTTTGTCCGGCCCTTTGAACTTAGAGGCATGGACGGAGGACGCTAATCAGGCTTTTTGCACAAGTGGGCAAGTAGGGGACAGTTCAAATCAGTCACTTAAATCCCAGTTTGGTAATCTATATAGTGACTATAAGGAACACATTAAGTCCTGGTGGGAGATTAAGACCCTAGAGAACTATATTAAAAACAGGGTGGTGCCTAGAGGCCTTAGAATAAATTTACAACCATCACCTCGAACTGCATCTCCTGACTTATTGACAAGGTGGTTAAAGGAATCTATTGAGTCCTCAATAAGATTTATGTTATTACTTCTTGAAGAAGAAAAAAAGATCTTTGAGGCATCATCTAAACAATTGAATAAATCAATTGAGAATATTTTAAAACTGAAAGGTGATCCAGACTTCAATAGACGAGAGGGACTATTACAAACCTCGGTGGAAAAGTACCAATCTTTTATTAAGGAGAGGAAACAATTGCAGTTCCAAAGGGATTTTAAGGCCTTTAGTGAAAATCAGGCCTACACATTTCATCAAAACAGTGTATCAGATATATCATCCTCTGATATTGAGACATCTGACACAGAAAGGTCCCAATCATTTTTTTCCCCAAGAGGAGGGAGGCGTCATAGATCAGGATGGAGAGGAAGAGGGAAATACCATACGAGAGGGTTTCACAGAGGTGGGCAGATACAACAAGTCGTGAGGAATCCCACTGGTGGAAAGGATGGTGTAAATCCGTTTTCTCACCCAACCTCTGCATCCTCTTCCTCATCCTCCTCCTCTTTTTTAGAGAGGAACATTACAACAGGGTATCAACTGAGGTCAAAATTGAATTAAACCGAGGACAGATTATTAATTTATCTGATGTATCCCTAACTAGAGAGGACTATTGTGTATTAAAGAAAGGTTTGAACTTTGTCCCCACAAACAAATTTAATAGTTTTGAATGGACTAAGGACATTCATTTGTTTTGTAGAAAGTTGAAGTGGAAAATTTTTTTTGCACGCAATGATCAATCAGAATGTGAGAGATTGGGGCTGGATGGTAGTGATTTGGAGAGTTACAGGGCACTAGTGGGTTTATTGGAGGTGAACGAGGCTAGTAATACAGGCACACTTCACACCAATCTACGTAATAAAAGCACCAAGATGCCTCCACAGGGCGACATTACAAGTATTGACATCTTTCTTAATTTGGTGGAAAGGGATCTACGTAAAATCCCATCTGGCCCTATGGAGTGTAATTTGACTTATTCTGAACAAGAGTCTCTACTAAAACTCACCAAAGAAAGTGCCCTGGTCATAAAGCCGTCTGATAAAGGGGGCAATTTGGTAATCATGACAGAATCCAAATATACAAAAATGTGTTATACTATCTTGAATGATCATGACACATATGAAATCCTACCATCTGACCCCTCAATCACCTTTAGGTATGAGTTGAAACCTATCCTCGAGGCAGCATTGTCAAGGAAGCTCATATGTAAAAATGAATATGAGTTCCTTTTGCCAGCATACCCCCTTATTGCAACTTTCTATACCTTGCCCAAGGTGCACAAGGGTATAGATCCATTGAGGGGTCGCCCAATCGTTTCTGGTTCAGACTCTTTGACACAGAATTGTGGCGTTTACATTGATGAGATATTACGCCCGTTTGTGCTAGCCCTCCCTTCGTATATCAGGGACACCTCCGATCTTCTCCTAAAACTGGAAGGCATCCATGTCCCTGAAGATTCCTTCCTGGTCTCCATTGACGTCGAAAGTCTGTACAGTAATATATCACATGACTTAGACTTAAGAGCTGTTGAATATTTTTTGAAATCTAGAGCTGTACAACATAAGCCTCATAACCAATTTTTACTGGACTTATTACAGTTCACACTAACAAAATTTTTTTTTATTTTTGACAGGAAGTACTTCCACCAGCTCAGGGGCACGGCTATGGGCAGTCCCTGCGCCCCGTCCTACGCAAACCTGTTCCTGGGCTGGTGGGAGGAAACCATTGTCTTTGCCGATGACACGCAATGGTGGCATCGGCATATTAACATGTGGTACAGATTTATTGACGACGTTTTTGTTTTGTGGCAGGGGACACAACAGGAATTTGGTGAATTTATGGTTGAGCTCAATCACAATACCGTAGGTATGAAATTTACCTTTGAGCTGGATCGTACAACATTACCATTCCTGGATGTCCAGATACATAGAAAGATGGATGGTTCCCTGGGATCGCAGATTTTTCGGAAACCTACCAGCACAAACAGTCTTCTTAGGTGGGAGAGCCACCATCCTAAGGCATTGAGAAATGGCATCCCTAAGGGACAGTTTTTGAGACTCAGGAGGAATTGTTCGGACATGGATGCCTTCCTTAAACAAGCTGTGGACATGAAGAGAAGATTCTCAGAGAGGGGTTATCCGAGAGGTATCATTGAAACAGCATTCAATTATGCTCTTCAGCAGGATAGGGACTCCCTGCTACAAGGTCAGACTCGAGGCCGCAATGATAACGCAGCCCTAACTAAAACTAGGATCATTGGCACGTATGATTGCCAACATGACAGGGTAATGAAAATCCTGTATAAACACTGGGATATCCTTACAGCTGACCCTGATTTAGCTGACTTTGTAGGACCTCGTCCACAGATAACCTATAAGAGGGGTCATTCCCTGAGAGACAGGCTGGTACACAGTCACTTCAAGAGATCAGCCCCGACAGGCATGTGGCTTGAACGCAGAACATGCGGTTTTTTCAAATGTGGTGACTGCGTTAATTGTAAATTCATGCGACCCTGTAAATCAATCATTAGCGCATATGATGGGAGGGAGTACTACCTTAGAGACTTCTCAAACTGTAAAACCAGTGGCGTGATATATGTAGCCACATGTGGATGCCCCAAAAATTATGTGGGGAAGACACGGAGGGAGTTCAGAAGAAGGGTGGGTGAGCATATCGGTGATGTCAGGCACAAACGTGATTCTCCGATTGCTAGGCACATGAATGAGATCCATCAGGGCAATGTGAATGAAATTTCATTTAGTGTCATTGAGTCGCTTACCTTAAACCCCCGGGGGGGGAATTTTGACAGATTGCTGCTTCAGAAAGAATGTGCTTGGATTTATCGTTTCAACTGTATTAGCCCAAGAGGCTTGAATGAAAATATGTCCTATGCTTGCTTTCTATAGGGCATTTTTCTGTTCTTTGGTCCATATGAGCCTAATGAAGATATTATTGAGCCGAGTGTCCATGCTGTCTGTGTCATTATTTGATCATTATAATCTTACTTGCCATGCCGGGCAGCTTGTGCCCATTTTTTCAATGGGACCCATTAATCGTAATGGAGTATTATTGTATATTTATATATTTATTTAATCATTATTAATTTAATACCTATTGTTCCCTTAGACTATTGGTGTTATTAAGACGTTTTTATTTTCATTTTTCATGTAATCTATATCACTATATGATAGACATAGCTGTGAGATAGTAGGGTGTGCTCCATGTTTGGAATTCATACCTTAGTTTGCCACTCTATTGAGTTAATGTAGATGCATAAAATTTCATGATTGCTAATCCATAATTGAACACATATATATATATAAAAATGTGGGTTTCAATTAGGCCACGATATTATCATAGCTGCCAGGATATAAGTGTTGTGGTGCAATCCTGGCGTATTATATCCACTTGTGCTGCAACACATGGACATGCGCATGAGCGTTTAGTCCCAAGCACTAGGCAGTGTGGATACATCTGCAGGGTGGAATCCTAGGCAAAATGGCGTACGGGATACTTCCGGACTGGCGTGGAGTAACTCCTATGAATTGATAACAGGACGCCTCCACTGCTGCGCAGGAATGTTTTAGATTTCATGGTCAAGTCCCCCTAAAAATGGAGGCTGAGAACGTTCGCAGCGCATACAGCACATAGGGGCTATTCTCCATTAGCAGCTGGTCTCCAATAACATGGAAGCCGCTATACTTCCGGTTATGCGCAGTGAGAGCGCGCACACGCCGGAACGAGGCATTTTAGAGACGCCGGTCCTCGTGGCATTATCGGTCCCCCATAGGATCGTCTGATGGCGGCATAAGCATCGGACATAGAGTGAGTAACGAATTGAACAATCAACTGTTAATACACACTTTGGGCCCACGGAAGTGCAGTTTAATACGCACCTCTACCGCCGAAAAAATGGAGGGGGGTGGTGCCCATGGCCAATAGTCTTTATATATGAGGAACGTGGGCTGTCAACATGCAGCATCTATCTATCTCAGCCTCCTGATGAGCCATTTTTGGCGAAACGCGTTGAGGCGTTCGTATACATCAGAATGATAAGTACCTGGCTACTATAACTGCTATATATATGTATCATGGAATGGGGTTACAGCTACACATCAATACTGTACCCAGATCTCCTGCCTGAAATTTTGGTGCCTCGGCTATAACAAGCTGGTGGACCATATTGCGCACAAAATATCTTTTTTTCTGTTTAATAGCACAGTTAGGGCTAGCTCCTAGGGCTAGCCGACGCGGAGTGGGGGCGCCATATCCGCTTCACAGTAGGGTGCTAACCTCCACTGCCAGGCAGGAGTTAGTTCGGCAAGGAGCAGTTAGAGCAAGGTATATGGTGTATGTGTAGCACTGTTTTTTGCACTTTTTGCACTTTAGGGGATGGTGTTGTGCACCTCTATCACATGGGTGATTTACTGCCATTACTGCCCTGTAACATTAGTCGGCAAAATCTTCCTCTATCTGTCCTAGGTGTATGTTGGCATAATTGCATCACTTTGTGAAGCTGGCAGATAGGAGAATTAGGGGATAGTCGACGTTGAGCGGGGGCGCCTATCTCGAATATATGTTTAGGGTGCCAACCTCCGCTGCAAGGTAGGGCATTTTAGTATACACAGTGCAAGGGGCAGTTCAGTTTGGCACGGTTGTGTGTATGTTGACTGTTGATGTCCTAAGTTTTTAGAGATTCAATAAAAATTGTTTTTACTCAGCATCTGAACATATAAGGTTTCCTTTGGTTTTGCTTAGTTTTTTGGACCTTAGTTTACTATTCTATTTAGTTTTTTGGTCAAAAGCAGTGAGGCACGGTTCTCTCCAGGATCAGCATGTCCAAGCTGCACACCAGTTTGCTCAGTGACGTCAAAATCAGCAATCAGGAATGGCATGCAGGAGCTTCACTCGTGGAGATAAAAATTTAGGTAGTAGCCACCGATTCTACTGAAAGACTCATAGCATCAATTTAGACTTATTGGAGTTATATGACTTTTTTAGTGTAGTCTACTGATCCTATGAGGTCTTAAATACTTGGATACGCAGTGCTATATATGTGGGTGTTATAATACACACGTTCCACTTTTATCACTATGGGCAAGTAGAATATTTGCAGATTATAATCATTTATCCCTAGGTGGTTGGGTGTGTTACAATACAGCAGGTGATTTGTGGATGGACTTAATAAGCATCAGTAGATATTTTGATATTAGAATTGACATTCCAAGCCATTTCTCAATGAGACATCAGGCTACATATTTCTCCTGTTACTGTGAGCAGTCAGTGTGGCCTAAACATTTTACCATGTATCTCCAAACTTGTCTCCTATCGAGTACATCTGGGAAGTCATTGGTTGGCAATTGCAAAGGAAGATGCCAACAGTGGATCTTGATGATTTGCATGTCCAAATGCATTAAGAGTGACAGAACATTCTTTAGACACCTATTAAGGGAATTTGTCAGCAGGCTTTTGCAATGTAATCTCAGAGCAGCATAATATAAGACAAAATACCGATTCCAATGATGTATCGCTTATTTGACTGCTTGGTCTAGTTGTGATAGAACCCCTATTTTAGCTGTTGTAGGTGTAGCAGTGGTCATATTGCCAAGCTGTGTATAATCTCATCTATACCACCGATTGCTAGCTTCCTGTGTACATGTCACGGGAGACCTAGGTAGGCAAAAGCTAACAACCTGGGCCCCTGCGATTTCCCTTAGACTAGGGAAACCCTGACTGACCCTCTCCCAGAGTTTACACTGATGGTGTGCATGTCTCGGCCTCCATCCTCACCCTGTCTCCTGTTTCAACCCTAAGCTGAAACTACCACCCACCACCCAGTGAGGAGACCACACCAATACCCACAGTTAGCACAGACAAGGATAACGGAAAATATACACCACGCCGCAGTCACACAGGAATACACTATAAATGCTCAGGGCAAAACAAATACAAATATAGGAAGGAGAAAATATGACAAAGGGAAATACACCACCAGATACGAACTCTTTCTCCTAGACCACCACTCCAGACCGAGATAACCAAGCACAAGACAGAAGCTACAATCGGCGACGCCCAATGTTCAGCAGAACTATTTAAAGGCAGTGGGCGTGACCCAGCTTCCAATCCGAGTACCAGCTAAATTAACCCCGGACCAGCTAGATAGAATCTAGCCGACGCCACTGAGCGCATAGTGGACAAAAGCGGAATTACCGCTGTCTGTCGGACGCCCTAGTGTGAACAGCGACCGACATGACAGTAACCCGCCTTCTACGAGGGACCCCAGGGCCCTCACGACTTATAGGACCCGGCTTGTCCGGATGGTGGCGGTAAAACATACTGACCAGCCGATCCGCATGAATGTCCGAGGCTGGTACCCAAGACCTCTCCTCAGGCCCATAACCACGCCAGTGTACCAAGTACTGTAAAGTGTGGCGCACTACACGAGAGTCAACCACCTTGGAGAATTCCAAATTACCATCCACCAAGACTGGAGAAGGCATCGGCGTCGCGTCCACAAGACCCACCACTTTCTTTAACAACGATCTGTGGAACACGTTGTGTATCTTATACACCGTAGGAAGCTCCAAACGGTAAGCTACTGGGTTAATGACGGCGGCGACCCTAAATGGACCAATAAACCTTGGACCCAATTTAAGGGACGGTATTTTGAGTCTTATGTTTTTTGTGGATAACCACACCCAGTCATCCACACTCAGGTCCGGACCTGGCACACGCCTACTGTCAGCCACACTTTTGTACCTAGCACCCACACTCAACAGGTGCTGTTTAACTCTCCTCCAGACTGATGACAATTGTGCTCCTAACTGGTCCTCCTCCGGAACACCGGAAGAGCCCCCCTGACTCAAAGTACAGAATTGAAGATGGAGCCCGTAAACACAAAAAAAGGAGACTCCCCAGAAGACTCCTGGCGGTGATTATTGATGGCAAACTCAGCCAAAGGAAGGAACGTCGACCACTCCTCCTGGTTATCAGAAACAAAGCAGCGTAAGTACTGCTCCAGATTTTGGTTCATATGCTCGGTCTGACCATTTGACTGAGGATGAAACGCCGAAGAATGAGACAACTTGATCCCCAGCCGTGAGCAAAATGCTTTCCAAAATGTTGCCACAAACTGAGACCCCCTATCAGAAACGATGTCAGACGCAACCCCATGAAGTCTGACCACCTCCTGCACAAATACCTGAGCCAGAGTCTTAGCGTTAGACAACGAAGGCAAAGACACAAAGTGCGACATTTTTGAGAACCGATCAACAATCACCAAGATGACCGTTTTCCCAGCTGAGGAGGGCAAGTCTGTGATAAAATCCATGGAGATCTCCGTCCATGGCCTACTGGGTACCTCGAGAGGAAGTAGTGTGCCAGCAGGACGGGATAGGGGCGTCTTAGCCGTAGCGCACGTGGTGCAAGCCGACACGTATGAGACCACGTCCTGTCAGATTTTGGGCCACCAAAACTGACGTGACACCAACTCCAAAGTACCCCTAACCCCTGGATGGCCAGCCAGGACAGCATCATGATGCTCCGCCAAAACCTTTAAGCGGAGATGCAGTGGTACAAACGATTTGTTGATGGGAAGCTCAGATGGTACCTTCTCCTGGGCCTCGGCAATCTCAGCCTCAACCTCAGTTGTGAGAGCCGAAACCACAACACCCTTTTGGAGGATGGGTACCGGATCTTCCCAAGGTTCTCCCCCCGGAAAACACCTGGACAAAGCATCTGCCTTAGTGTTTTTAGACCCAGGTCTGTAAGTAACAACAAAGTTGAACCGCGTGAAAAACAAAGCCCAGCGAGCTCGCCTGGGAGACAGATGCTTGGCAAACTCCAAATAAAGCAAATTCTTATGGTCGGTAATAACAGTAACCTGATGAACTGACCCCTCCAAGAAGTGTCGCCATTCCTCAAAGGCCAACTTGATTGCCAACAACTCCCTGTTGCCGATATCGTAGTTACGTTCGGCAGACGACAGTTTCTTGGAGAAATAGGCGCATGGATGCAAATCGCTCAAGGATGAGCCTTGTGACAGCACCGCCCCCACACCAACCACAGACGCATCGACTTCCACGACAAAAGGTTTCGATACGTCTGGCTGCACAAGAATGGGAGCCGAAACAAAACGGTTCTTGAGAAATTCAAATGCGTGCACAGCAGCCTCAGGCCAAACGGAGAAATTGGTACCCTTTTTAGTCATGTCAGTTAGTGGCTTAGCAATGATAGAAAAATCTTTGATAAACTTCCTATAGTAGTTAGAAAACCCAAGGAACCGCTGAAGTGCCTTTAGGTTATCAGGACGTTCCCAACGCAACACCGCTTGCACCTTAGTGGCGTCCATTTTAAACCCAGAAGCAGACACAATATAACCCAAGAAAGGCAACTCCTGAACCGAAAACACACATTTCTCAAGTCTTGCATAGAGTTTATTCTCTCTGAGAAGCTGTAACACCTGCCTGACATGATCTAAATGAGTATCACGGTCGCAAGAATATATGAGAATGTCATCTAGGTATACAATAACGAATTTCCCCAAAACATGCGAAAACACATAATTTATGAAATGTTGAAACACTGCAGGTGCGTTTGTCAACCCAAATGGCATCACCAAATTTTCAAACTGACCCTCAGGGGTATTAAAAGCAGTCTTCCACTCATCACCTTGACAGACTCTTATGAGGTTGTACGCCCCCTGAGGTCAAGCTTGGTAAACCACTTAGCACCTGCCACCTGGTTGAACAGATCTGGTATCAGTGGCATAGGGTATGGATCACGAACCGTAATCTGGTTTAACTCCCTGAAATCCAGACACAGGCGTAGTCCGCCATCTTTCTTCTTTACGAAGAAGAACCCCGCTGCCACAGGCGAGGATGAAGACCTGATGTGCCCTTTGCTCAAACTTTCAGCAATGTAATCCTTTAACGCTTGTCTCTCCGGACCGGAGATGTTAAACATCCTCGCTTTAGGCAATTTGGCCCCTGGTTTAAACCTGATAGTACAGTCATAAGGGCGATGAGGTGGCAACTCTGAACAACCCTTCTCAGAGAAAACATCAGCAAAATCCAGAAGTGACTCAGGAACGCTTGAAGTCACAACAGACACACATGTGGCCAGGCAATTCTCCTGGCAGAATTCGCTCCACTGAATTATGTCCTGAGTTTTCCAGTCGATAACCGGGTTGTGCATAGAACCCCAATGTCAAGTTTCACCTCAGCCACAAACTCAGTAATCTCCCCCTGTGGGAGAGGAGCAGCATTGATGGTGACCACACGGATAGGATGAGGCAGTTTTTCGACCCTAAAACCGGCTGTGCGTGCAAACTCCTCATCAATGAGATTTGTGGCAGAACCACTATCCACAAAACCAGTGATTGGCTGCTCTCTGCCAGCGATAAGAACTTTGGCAGGGAGCATGCATTGAGAAACCACCATGGAGGATATGCATAAGCTCAGATTGGTCTCCTCCACACCCTCTGAGCTTAGAAGTTTTCCGCCGTTGCTTTTTTCTTAGACAGCAGAGGACAAATGTTAACAAAATGACCAGTTTTACCACAGTAAAAACAGGCTCCCTGCTTCCTGAGCATAGGGGCTCGATGCTTAACATGTGACACCCCTGTGATCTGCATAGGCTCCGTGGGCTCACCTGCAGCAAACCTCACGTGAACCTAAACCCTCTCCCATAGGCGGCGTCTCATGCTCCCCCTGACGTAAACCGCGATCAATGCAGACAACAAGACTCATAGCGGAATCTAGAGAAGCAGGAGTCTCGTACATCAGGAGGGCTTTTTTAACCCTTCCAGAAACCCCATGAATAAACTGACTCGCGGGATCATTCCATTGTGTGTCGGCCGCCCAGCGGCAAAATTCAGAACAGTAATCCTCTGCAACACGCTCCTCCTGGCGAATAGCGTGTATCTTAGATTCTGCTAGAGCCATTCTGTCAGGATCATCGTAAATGTGTCCCAAAGCAGAAAATAACTCTCCACTGAGTTAAATGCAACAGAATCAGATGACAAAGAAAACGCCCATGCTTGGGGGTCCCCGTTTAGTAATGACAACACCAGGCCCACACGCTGAGCCTCATTACCTGAGGAGATCGGGCGCATTCAAAAATATAGTTTGCAAGCTTCACGAAAAGTAACAAATTTACTGCGTTCCCCAGCAAACTTTTCAGGTAAAGGAAACTTAGGCTCAGCAACTCTACCTGTCGCTTCAGCTTGCACATTAGATACTACTAGTCCCTGTTGCTGCACTGCCCCCCCTCAACTCAGTGACCTGTAGGGACAGCGCCTCCAACTGGCGGGTTTTGGAAGTCATGGGATCCATGGAATTCAAATAATACTGGCCGATTATAATGTCACGGGAGACCTAGGTAGGCAAAAGCTAACAACCCGGGCCCCTGCGATTTCCCTTAGACTAGGGAAACCCTGACTGACCCTCTCCCAGAGTTTACACTGATGGTGTGCATGTCTGGGCCTCCATCCTCACCCTGTCTCCTGTTTCAACCCTAAGCTGAAACCACCACACACCACCCAGTGAGGAGACCACACCAATACCCACAGTTAGCACAGACAAGGATAACGGAAAATATAGACAAAAAAAAAGGGAGAAGCCAGCACTGCTTAAAGTCAGGACACAATACATAAGGTGCACATGCACATACTAAATTCTATCTGTATTTCAAATATGAGACATTTAGCAAACAATTGATCAATTCTTTGAGCTACCCCGCCACTTCACGGCATTCTGTGTGCACACACACAGCAGCCCTGCCCTGCCTCAGGCTCTAGTTAATTTTGCAGCTGTGTCTCAGCCTGTCTCACCCTTTAACTTTGGTGCTGGTTTGGAGGTGTGGAGGCCAGATCTGATATGTCCGCACAGGACCTGATCGGCCTTTACCTACGCTTGTCTGTTGTGAAATTGGATTTTGGGCTCCCCCGGTGGCCACTGGTGGAATTGAACTGGTGTGCATCATCCTCTCTGTTCACCTGTTTCCATCAGGATGTGGGAGTCGCTATTTAGCCTTGCTCCTCTGTCACTTCCATGCCGGTCAACATTGTAATCAGAAGCCTTTCTGTGCATGTTCCTGCTGCTAGACAACTCCCAGCTAAGTTGGACTTAGTCCTTGTTTGTTTTTGCATTTTGTTCCAGTTCACAGCTGTAGTTTCGTTTCTGTGTCTGGAAAGCTCTTGTGATCTGAAATTGCCACTCTGATGTTATGAGTTAATACTAGAGTCTTAAAGTAATTTCAGGATGGTATTTTGATAGGGTTTTCAGCTGACCATGAAAGTGCCCTTTCTGTCTTCCTGCTATCTAGTAAGCGGACCTCAATTTTGCTAAACCTATTTTCATACTACGTTTGTCATTTCATCTAAAATCACCGCCAATATTTGTGGGGGCCTCTGTCTGCCTTTCGGGGAAATTTCTCTAGAGGTGAGCCAGGACTATATTTTCCTCTGCCAGGATTAGTTAGTTCCCCGGCCGGCGCTGGGCGTCTAGGGATAAAACGCAGGCTACGCTACCCGGCTACTGTTAGTTGTGCGGCAGGTTTAGTTCATGGTCAGTTTAGTTTCCATCCTTCCAAGAGCTAGTTCGTATGTTTGCTGGGCTATGTTCTCTTGCCATTGAGAACCATAACAGTTTGACCGGCCAAAAAGGGTTAAATTAATTGACAGAGAAAGGAGAGAAAAGAGAAGTCTGCTGAAGATTTTTTTTTTTTTCCTCAGTTCTGAGTGTGCTTGTAATTGAATCTCTTGCTAGTCTGCCTATATTGCAGCCTTTCTCTCTCTCTCTCCTTCTAATCCTGGAATGGCTCTGTGTTCACCTGTTTAAAATGGATATTCAGAGTTTAGCTGCAGGTTTGAATAATCTCACCACGAAAGTTCAAAACTTACAAGATTTTGTTGTTCATGTTCCTATATCTGAACCTAGAATTCCTTTGCCTGAATTTTTCTCGGGGAATAGATCTTGCTTTCAAAATTTCAAAAATAATTGCAAGTTGTTTTTGTCCCTGAAATCTCGCTCTGCTGGAGATCCTGCTCAGCAGGTCAGGATTGTGATTTCTTTGCTCCGGGGCGACCCTCAGGATTGGGCTTTTGCATTGGCTCCAGGGGATCCTGCGTTGCTCAATGTGGATGCGTTTTTTCTGGCCTTGGGGTTGCTTTATGAGGAACCTCAGTTAGAACTTCAGGCGGAAAAGGCCTTGATGTCCCTATCTCAGGGGCAAGACGAAGCTGAAATATACTGCCAGAAATTCCGTAAATGGGCTGTGCTTACTCAGTGGAATGAGTGCGCCCTGGCGGCGAATTTCAGAGAGGGTCTCTCTGATGCCATTAAGGATGTTATGGTGGGGTTCCCTGTGCCTGCGGGTCTGAATGAGTCCATGACAATGGCTATCCAGATCGATAGGCGTCTGCGGGAGCGCAAACCTGTGCACCATTTGGCGGTGTCTACTGAGAAGACGCCAGAGAATATGCAATGTGATAGAATTCTGTCCAGAAGTGAACGGCAGAATTTTAGACGAAAAAATGGGTTATGCTTCTATTGCGGTGATTCAACTCATGTTATATCAGCATGCTCTAAGCGTACTAAGAAGCTTGATAAGTCTGTTTCAATTGGCACTTTACAGTCTAAGTTTATTCTATCTGTGACCCTGATTTGTTCTTTATCATCTATTACCGCGGATGCCTATGTCGACTCTGGCGCCGCTTTGAGTCTTATGGATTGGTCCTTTGCCAAACGCTGTGGGTATGATTTGGAGTCTCTTGAAACTCCTATACCCCTGAAGGGGATTGACTCCACCCCATTGGCTAGCAATAAACCACAATACTGGACACAAGTAACTATGCGGATTAATCCGGATCACCAGGAGATTATTCGCTTTCTTGTGCTGTATAACCTACATGATGTGTTGGTGCTTGGATTGCCATGGCTGCAATCTCATAACCCAGTCCTTGACTGGAAAGCTATGTCTGTGTTAAGCTGGGGATGTAAGGGGACGCATGGGGACGTACCTGTGGTTTCCATTTCATCATCTATTCCCTCTGAGATTCCTGAATTCTTGACTGAATATCGTGACGTTTTTGAAGAACCTAAGCTTGGTTCATTACCTCCGCACCGGGAGTGCGATTGTGCCATAGATTTGATTCCGGGTAGTAAATACCCTAAGGGTCGTTTATTTAATCTGTCTGTGCCTGAACATGCTGCTATGCGAGAATATATAAAGGAGTCCTTGGAAAAGGGACATATTCGTCCTTCGTCATCTCCCTTAGGAGCCGGTTTTTTCTTTGTGGCTAAGAAAGATGGCTCTTTGAGGCCGTGCATTGATTATCGGCTTTTGAATAAAATCACGGTTAAATATCAATATCCGTTGCCACTGCTGACTGATTTGTTTGCTCGCATAAAGGGGGCCAAGTGGTTCTCTAAGATAGATCTTCGTGGGGCGTATAATTTGGTGCGAATTAAGCAGGGGGATGAGTGGAAAACCGCATTTAATACGCCCGAGGGCCACTTTGAGTATTTGGTGATGCCTTTTGGTCTTTCAAATGCCCCTTCAGTCTTTCAGTCCTTTATGCATGACATTTTCCGTGATTATTTGGATAAATTTATGATTGTGTATCTGGATGATATTTTGATTTTTTCGGATGACTGGGACTCTCATGTCCAGCAGGTCAGGAGGGTTTTTCAGGTTTTGCGGTCTAATTCCTTGTGTGTGAAGGGTTCTAAGTGCGTTTTTGGGGTTCAAAAGATTTCCTTTTTGGGATATATTTTTTCCCCCTCTTCCATCGAGATGGATCCTGTCAAGGTTCAGGCTATTTGTGATTGGACGCAACCCTCTTCTCTTAAGAGTCTTCAGAAATTTTTGGGCTTTGCTAACTT
This sequence comes from Ranitomeya variabilis, assembly GCF_051348905.1. Lineage (NCBI taxonomy): Eukaryota > Metazoa > Chordata > Amphibia > Anura > Dendrobatidae > Ranitomeya > Ranitomeya variabilis. The sequence continues at coordinate 444,159,426 of NC_135232.1, read as the reverse complement.
TTATCGTCGATTTATTGCTGGTTTTTCTGATGTTGTTAAACCATTGACTGATTTGACTAAGAAGGGTGCTGATGTTGCTGATTGGTCCCCTGCTGCTGTGGAGGCCTTTCGGGAGCTTAAGCGCCGCTTTTCTTCCGCCCCTGTGTTGCGTCAGCCTGATGTTGCTCTTCCTTTTCAGGTTGAGGTCGACGCTTCTGAAATCGGAGCTGGGGCGGTTTTGTCGCAGAGAAGTTCCGATTGCTCCGTGATGAGACCTTGTGCTTTTTTCTCGCGTAAATTTTCGCCCGCCGAGCGGAATTATGATGTTGGGAATCGGGAGCTTTTGGCCATGAAGTGGGCTTTTGAGGAGTGGCGTCATTGGCTTGAGGGGGCTAGACATCAGGTGGTGGTATTGACTGACCACAAAAATCTAATTTATCTTGAGTCCGCCAGACGCCTGAATCCTAGACAGGCGCGCTGGTCGTTGTTTTTCTCTCGGTTTAATTTTGTGGTGTCCTACCTGCCGGGTTCTAAGAATGTTAAGGCGGATGCCCTTTCTAGGAGTTTTGAGCCTGACTCCCCTGGTAATTCTGAACCTACAGGTATCCTTAAGGATGGAGTGATATTGTCTGCCGTTTCTCCAGACCTGCGGCGGGCCTTGCAGGAGTTTCAGGCGGATAGACCTGATCGTTGCCCACCTGGTAGACTGTTTGTTCCTGATGATTGGACCAGTAAAGTCATTTCTGAGGTTCATTCTTCTGCGTTGGCAGGTCATCCTGGAATCTTTGGTACCAGGGATTTGGTGGCAAGGTCCTTCTGGTGGCCTTCCCTGTCTCGAGATGTGCGAGGCTTCGTGCAGTCTTGTGACGTTTGTGCTCGGGCCAAGCCTTGTTGTTCTCGGGCTAGTGGATTGTTGTTGCCCTTGCCTATCCCGAAGAGGCCCTGGACGCACATCTCGATGGATTTTATTTCGGATCTTCCTGTTTCTCAGAAGATGTCTGTCATCTGGGTGGTGTGTGATCGTTTCTCTAAGATGGTCCATTTGGTTCCCCTGCCTAAGTTGCCTTCTTCTTCAGAGTTGGTTCCTCTGTTTTTTCAAAATGTGGTCCGTTTGCATGGTATTCCGGAGAATATCGTTTCTGACAGAGGTACCCAATTCGTGTCTAGATTTTGGCGAGCATTCTGTGCTAGGATGGGCATAGATTTGTCTTTCTCGTCTGCTTTCCATCCTCAGACTAATGGCCAGACCGAGCGGACGAATCAGACCTTGGAGACATATTTGAGGTGTTTTGTGTCTGCAGATCAGGATGATTGGGTTGCTTTTTTGCCTTTAGCGGAGTTTGCCCTCAATAATCGGGCCAGTTCTGCCACCTTGGTGTCTCCCTTTTTCTGTAATTCGGGGTTTCATCCTCGATTTTCTTCTGGTCAGGTGGAATCTTCGGATTGTCCTGGAGTGGATGCTGTGGTGGAGAGGTTGCATCAGATTTGGGGGCAGGTAGTGGACAATTTGAAGTTGTCCCAGGGGAAGACTCAGCTTTTTGCCAACCGCCGGCGTCGGGTTGGTCCTCGGCTTTGTGTTGGGGACTTGGTGTGGTTGTCTTCTCGTTTTGTCCCTATGAGGGTTTCTTCTCCCAAGTTTAAGCCTCGGTTCATCGGCCCGTACAAGATATTGGAGATTCTTAACCCTGTGTCCTTCCGTTTGGACCTCCCTGCATCTTTTTCTATTCATAATGTTTTTCATCGGTCATTATTGCGCAGGTATGAGGTACCGGTTGTGCCTTCCGTTGAGCCTCCTGCTCCGGTGTTGGTTGAGGGCGAGTTGGAGTACGTTGTGGAAAAAATCTTGGACTCCCGTGTTTCCAGACGGAAACTCCAGTATCTGGTCAAATGGAAGGGATACGGTCAGGAGGATAATTCTTGGGTGACTGCCTCTGATGTTCATGCCTCCGATTTGGTCCGTGCCTTTCATAGGGCTCATCCTGATCGCCCTGGTGGTTCTGGTGAGGGTTCGGTGCCCCCTCCTTGAGGGGGGGTACTGTTGTGAAATTGGATTTTGGGCTCCCCCAGTGGCCACTGGTGGAATTGAACTGGTGTGCATCATCCTCTCTGTTCACCTGTTTCCATCAGGATGTGGGAGTCGCTATTTAGCCTTGCTCCTCTGTCACTTCCATGCCGGTCAACATTGTAATCAGAAGCCTTTCTGTGCATGTTCCTGCTGCTAGACAACTCCCAGCTAAGTTGGACTTAGTCCTTGTTTGTTTTTGCATTTTGTTCCAGTTCACAGCTGTAGTTTCGTTTCTGTGTCTGGAAAGCTCTTGTGATCTGAAATTGCCACTCTGATGTTATGAGTTAATACTAGAGTCTTAAAGTAATTTCAGGATGGTATTTTGATAGGGTTTTCAGCTGACCATGAAAGTGCCCTTTCTGTCTTCCTGCTATCTAGTAAGCGGCCCTCAATTTTGCTAAACCTATTTTCATACTACGTTTGTCATTTCATCTAAAATCACCGCCAATATTTGTGGGGGCCTCTGTCTGCCTTTCGGGGAAATTTCTCTAGAGGTGAGCCAGGACTATATTTTCCTCTGCCAGGATTAGTTAGTTCCCCGGCCGGCGCTGGGCGTCTAGGGATAAAACGCAGGCTACGCTACCCGGCTACTGTTAGTTGTGCGGCAGGTTTAGTTCATGGTCAGTTTAGTTTCCATCCTTCCAAGAGCTAGTTCGTATGTTTGCTGGGCTATGTTCTCTTGCCATTGAGAACCATAACACTTGTCCTTCCTGGCACCAAGGGAGTGATTCTGAAAATGCTCCAGGTACAGTTTGCATGTTATAGTAATGTAATGATGTCTTTCTTTTTATACTCTTTATACATTTAGGAGGCTGTAATGGCACAATGTTAATAAAATACATAGAGTAGGACTGCCCCATTATGAGATTGCCGTGAAGTGGCGGGGTAGCTCAAAGAATTGATCAATTGTTTGCTAAATGTCTCATGTTTGAACTACAGTTAGAATTCAGTATGTGCATGTGCATCATTTGTATTGCGTTCTGACCATAAGCAGTGCTGGCTTCTTTTTTTTTTTCTCTTTTACAACGGAAAATATACACCACGCCGCAGTCACACAGGAATACACTATAAATGCTCAGGGCAAAACAACTACAAATATAGGAAGGAGAAAATATGACAAAGGGAAATACACCACCAGATACGAACTCTTTCTCCTAGACCACCACTCCAGACCGAGATAACCAAGCACAAGACAGAAGCTATAATCGGCGACGCCCAATGTTCAGCAGAACTATCTAAAGGCAGTGGGCGTGACCCAGCTTCCAATCCGAGTACCAGCTAAATTAACCCCGGACCAGCTAGACAGAATCTAGCCGACGCCACTGAGCGCATAGTGGACAAAAGCGGAATTACCGCTGTCTGTCAGACGCCCTAGTGTGAACAGCGACCGACATGACAGTACATTGCACATTGTCAGCAACCTGGTATTCAGGTCAGCTAGACTGCTGTGCACGCAAGACCTAGTCAGACAGTGATAATCTCCTGTTGATAAAATACCTATTATAGTGAACCTACAACACAGCCTAATAAGTGACACATCAATGGAATCCGGTCACATATTATGCTGCTCTCAAATTAAATAACAAAAACTTGCTGACAAGTAATAACCTTATTAACAGCATGACAGGGTGTGTTAACTCCATGAATTTCTGCGCTGGACGCTTATACTCAATAGTAAAGACATTTTAAAAAATGTCTCAATTTGTCATCATTTGCATATCATTAACATGTCTATCAATCCTCTGATTTCTATAATCAATGATTGTTCCTTCTTGCTGCAATTTCAATGTTGAGAAGTCTTTGTTGTATGGAAACGATGAGCGATCGCTCAATCCTGCTAATAAAGTATCTGCCTGTTCTTTGCATTTTATAAACACTTTGTAGCTCACTACACTGAAAATGTAGGTTGACAATTTGTTTGTGGGGAGCGTAAGGTTAAAATGAGCAAGTTTACCACTGTAAAAAAGAAAAAAAAACTCTAACGCAGAGTTTATATAATGACAACCACCATTCTGGATTTCAGCAGTAAATCTAATGACGGCTGCCACCTCTAATAATAGAGAAGTGGCTATAAAAAGGGCAGAAAGATTTTTTGGTTTATCTTGCATGGAAAGTAAGTATAATTGAGGCTGTTCTTTCAGCAGAGGTTTTGACAGTCCAAGACAACATGTCAGAATCTGTCACAGTCTTCTCACCCAGCCAGCAGATACAATTCGCGTTTGGCACATACAGAGAGAATGCATTATTCAAATATGCTGCTTTTTAATATGCACCTGGGCTTCCTATGTAAATGCAGCGCTGGATAGAAATCATCTTTGGTTTCAAAGGCACCTGAATAATGTATTAAACATATAGAAATGGTTCGATTTATGCTTCTTATCGTATTTATGTAGTTACTTAAAAGAACATATTTTAGCATACTATAATTTACATTTACTCTCAAACACAATCCCCAAGCACAGGCAGCGATAAACCATAGTCACATGCCCTTCCTAGAGCAATCCCACTCGTCTCATCTTCACCATCAGTTTTTTTTCCTTTCCTGCAATATGAATTTCCTTATAAATGGTACAAATTCTCTTTTCAGAGATCCACCAAATGGCACTCCATTGCAGAAAAAATGTATTGACGAGATGTACTATCAACGAGTGACTCTCCACTCTGGCTCATAGAAGAGGATGTCCTGTGGGGTACCACCCTCTGTGATGTTCTTATACACTATTTGTGGACAGGGCTGGTCTTCATGTGTAAATCCCGTCATGCAATTTTCAACAGAGAAAGGTATGCAAAATAGCTCTAAAGACTAATGAGTAGTCTCCTATAGGTGGCAGGAGGGAAATATTGTCTCCCATCTAGGGAAGAGTTGTATTGTAAACTTTTGAAAATGGAAATTGCCTAATGACCTTTTCACACAAATGATTGTAAGAGATATGAAGACGTAAGATATTTCTCTACATATCTCCTATGATTAAGGGGCAATTAGAAATATTGACAACCCTCCAAAGGCAACTACACCCCAAGTGATTGCACACAACCAAAATAGGTAAACAAGATTCCACCAAGTCTCTATCTCTGGAGCATGTTCCCTCATGATTTACATCATGTTTTAGATATTTTTTCAACATGTCTGACAAGGAGCGTGACCTCAATGAAAACGGGTGTCACTTAAGGTGCGACACTGTGAGCACCGCTCCAGTTGGTGTTCTGCAGGTTGTGACCTGCCAGATCGCTCCGTTGTTTGCTGGGAGATCCGGAAGCCACAACTCAATGTAAGTCTATGAGAGCCAAGATGAGGTTCTCAGACTTTTATTGAGAACGTGAGACCATTATCATTCAATCAGAAGATGGTGGTGCGGGACCGAAGCGATGTTGATAACAGATTAAGACGGTGGCTGATAAGTATAATGCTAGGGTCATGGAGCTTACTTTAGTTGAACCAGTGTGGCAGTGAAGACAAAAAAAAATGTTGAAGTTGTGCTTTATTCAAAACATGCCAGAGTTATGGCATCATTTATGCCAAAAACTGTCTTTAATGACCTGTGCCATATTTATGTTGCGCTTTAGGCACTTTCTGAGCGTGCATCAAAAAATGAACCAGAATTGTGACGCCCGTTTCTGGCACAAAGTAAGCCAACTAAAAAGTGGTGTACACTAACACTAGCCTTAAAATACACCACAATTATCAGACAGCATGAACCGCTATGATAAATCTGGACCATTTTAAAAATAGTCTAGACTACAATTGCACTGTCAAAAAATTAGAATTCATTAATAATCTGCTCCATTGTTGCTACAACTGCCTGTTTTCACCTTTCCCTCTCTGAAATCAGTTGTCGATTTGACAAAACTAAAACTTAACGCTGACCCACAGTCAATGGGTCATTTCACATTTTGGATTTTTCAGTCAGAACTTGGAAAATGATGGAGATTTTGGATAAGTCTCTCCCATTCAAAGTCAAAAGGCCCTTGAAAAATGGACAGCACACAGCAAAAAACTGATTCAACTGGAAAAAAAATCTGATATTTCTGGTGACCAGTGATAAGCGAAATCCAGCATCCCCACCTAACAGTTAACAACTGTCAGCAGCCAGATGTAAAGACTGAAGGAGCGAAACACCAGAGCTTCTTCCCACTGGTAAGTGGCTACTGCCAGATACGGCAGATCAGCTCCTATCCTTATCCTAGTGGAAAAGCTTTTTTAAAATCTCTTTTTTGCAGATTTCAGCTAGCAGAATCAATAGTTTTAATTTATCTCCCATTCACTTGAACAGATTATCAATATGTTAGTCCTGGACAACCCCTTTAAATATTCATACCACTGTAATTACAGGAGAGTTTGGTAAAGTTAAACTGATTTTTTCACTTTATCTGGTGAGATTCATCCATCATGCTGCTTGCTTGAGCTGACTTTTGGAGTCTTTCCCAGCATATGTGGGTCAGTCTTCTTCCTAAGAGTAAGAAACATGCCAAGATCCCTTAGTCATTAAGGCAGCAGTTGAGCTTTAAGTCTGATCTAAACCAAGGATTGGTAAGACGTCCTATACAGCCATATATGTTGCCCAAATTGACCCCTGCACAGAAGAGTGCAAGCTTCTTCGAGTACGTTTCCAAGAGACCTTTTCACTGTGAACATCCTTCAGTGATATTTCTGCACATTTCACCCTTTGCATTTACTTTGCAGTATGTGCAAGGGAATCAGCTTTAATTCCCAAAGAAACATATCTTAAAAGCTATTTTCAGAGGCAGTTACATAAAATGAATGAGTTCGGTAAAGGGAAAAATAACTCTCCATACAGACAGCTCCAGAAAGGGGACATGTCCCTCTCACATTTAACAAATGGGGAAGTGAGAACTAATTATAACTGAGGAAGAGAAAACTAATGAAAAGCTAAAGAGAGAGAGTTGACACTTCAACCTCTATTGCAGTAGAAGCCTCTTGCAGTGACCAGATAATTAAAACAAGGAGATTTGCTCAGAAGAACACCACAAGTCTGAGATCAGGATATTCAAGAAGGCAGATAAGTGAAAAATCTAACACCTTCAGAGGAAATTCGTGTTCTCTTCAAAGAAAAACTGAACAATTGTAGTTAGACACTCTGTCTCTGGTGTCCAGATATGAATATTGGGGTTTGCATTGATCTGCTATTTAGGGAAGATATATTTTCGGCATCCTAGCAAAGGGATGAACAGAGCACATTTACTCCCATGACTGTAAGGTTGGCAGAACCTGCCCAATTTAATATCGGGCCAATGGATGGTGCTATCCATGTAATTTTTCATCTCTATAAAAAAATAAAATTGCAATAGAATAAATGACGAGAATATCTATTACATGGGATCTTCAGGGGCAAAGATATCCTGTATGTTGTGGATATGATAAAATATCAGACCTAGCACATCATACAATCAGCCCCCACATGAGGTCATTAAGGGGAGGCATGTGGGTGTAACTTTGATCTAATAAAAAAGCAGAAATTGGGTTTCGTCATTGTTCATTCTGGAAGCCAGACGTTCACTGTGAAAGTGTTCCATTTTCCCAATCGGAGTGCTTCCCTCCACTAAGCTATGAGACATTTCTGCGATATCAGGTTTAGTAATTTTCTTTCGTTATTCCTTTTTATTTTATGCAATTGTATATATCGTATTGTTTTGTTCCCATTTTGTATCATCTTTGTATATTTTTAGAAACACTGCCTACTCTTCTAAGCAATTAAAGGGATTTTTTTCTTTTCAACAGTTTTTAGTCCTTATGCAACAGTGATGTTTTGTCAACATTAATGCAGCCAATAACAAAGCTTAGAGGCTCAATCGATGGGGACAGCTTGAGCTGCTGGGCTCAGTGATTGATTTCAGTGCTGTCATTATAATGTCACTGCTGCATCTAATCAACAAAGAGCAGAGGAGCATCACCTGGGAAGATAAGTAAAGCCCATTTGTTATACAGTCATGGCCAAAAGTTTTAAGACTAACAAATTTTGGTCTTCAGAAAGTTTGCTGCTTTAGTGTTGATAGCGGTTTTCACCATGGACCCAACATTTGGTTTTGTTCACTGAGCCACTTAGTTATCACTTTTGCCTTGTCACACAGTCTCCATCATGATGGAAAAAGCATTGTTTATCACTAAATTGCTCCTGGATCGTTGGGAGAAGTTGCTCATAGAGGATGTTTAGATCCCATTCTTTATTCATGACACCGTTCTTAATGCAAAAATGTGAGTGAGTCCACGTGCATGGGGGAATAATAAATCCACAAATGAATAGTCTCAGGACCCTTTACTATTGGCATATGTGTGCATGGTGGAGAGGTTGGAGTGTTATTGATTGAATGTGTGGACAGTCTTTTATACAGGTATCAAGTTCAAACAGGTGCAGTTAATACAGGTAATGAGTGCAGAGTAGGAGGGATTCTTAAAGAAAAACTCTGTGAGAGCCAGAATTCCTTGCTGGTTGTAGGTGATCAAATACTTATTTTCATGCAACAAAATGCAAATTAATTATGTAAAAATCATACAATGTGATTTTCTGGATTTTAGATTCTGTCTCTCACAGTTGAAGTGTACCTACGATAAAAATTACAGACCTCTCCATTCTATGTAAGTGGGAAAACATGCAAAATTGTAAGTGTGTCAAATACATATTTTCCCCACTGTAGCAACTAACTTCTCATCCACTTCTGTCAATAATACATAGAACATTCAGAGGAAGAGACGTTATTTAGCACACAACCACAAGTATGAAAATCTCTTATGAGTAGTCAACGGCTTGAATCAGCAAGCAGAGCCAAATCTTAATAGTGTGTATGTTACACGCATTTAGAATTCGGCATGTCAGTATCAACTTGCAGAATTCTAAGCACATAGAATAAGTAGACTAAGCTGTCAGTCTATAAGAATCATGACATGAGAAAAGCCCCTGGGGACTTGAATCAGTCACCATGTCCCAAGTGGCTTTTAAAGGGAACTGATCATCTAAAAAAACACTATTAACCTGCAGATATAGGGTTAATCTGCAGGTTAATAGCGTTTTGAAGCTGCCCAACGCTTGCACTGAGAACCCCAGCTGCTGGAAGAAATTAACTTTATTCCTCCTGGCAGCCTCATGCTTTCAGTCATAGAGATACGACAGGCTTGGCCTCATCCACAGCTCAGCGAATACTGAGTGATGACTCTAACCACACCCAAAACGAAAACTTTCTCTCCACTCATGGTTAGTGGTTGGGTGAAGCCATTCATTGTCAAACTACTGTGTTTTCTCTTTTTAAATCATAATGACAACTCAAAACATCCAAATGACCTTGATCGAAAGTTCACATACCCCATTCCTTAACCCCTTTCTGACATCTGACGTACTATCCCGTCGAGGTGGGGTGGGCCCGTATGACCACCGATGGGATAGTACGTCATATGCGATCGGCCGCGCTCACGGGGGGAGCGCGGCCGATCGCGGCCGGGTGTCAGCTGCATATCGCAGCTGACATCCGGCACTATGTGCCAGGAGCGGTCACGGACCGCCCCCGGCACATTAACCCCCGGCACACCGCGATCAAACATGATTGCGGTGTACCGGCGGTACAGGGAAGCATCGCGCAGGGAGGGGGCTCCCTGCGTGCTTCCCTAAGACGATCGGTACAAGGTGATGTACTCACCTTGTACCGAGCGGCTTCTCCCTGCAGGCCCCGGATCCAAAATGGCCGCGGGGCTGCATCCGGGTCCTGCAGGGAGTACTTCCGGGTCAGGGTCCAGAGCCGGCTGCAGAGCAGCCTGCTCCGATGAAAGTAAGATCGCCCATCTGACAGAGTGCTGTGCAAACTGTCAGATGGGCGATCTGTGATGTTCCCCCCTGGGACAAAGTAAAAAAGTTAAAAAAAAAAATTTCCACAAGTGTAAAAAAAAAAAAAAAAAAATCCTAAATAAAGAAAAAAATATATATTATTCCCATAAATACATTTCTTTATCTAAAAAAAACAAAAAAAAAACAATAAAAGTACACATATTTAGTATCACCGCGTCCGTAATGACCCAACCTATAAAACTGTCCCACTAGTTAACCCCTTCAGTGAACACCGTAAGAAAAGAAAAAAACGAGCCAAAAAACAACGCTTTATTATCATACCGCCGAACAAAAAGTGGAATAACACGCGATCAAAAAGACGGATATGAATAACCATGGTACTGCTGAAAACGTCATCTTGTCCCGCAAAAAACGAGCTGCCATACAGCATCATAAGCAAAAAAATAAAAAAGTTATAGTCCTCAGAATAAAGCGATGCCAAAATAATTATTTTTTCTATAAAATAGCTTTTATCGTATAAAAGCGCCAAAACATAAAAAAATGATATAAATGAGATATCGCTGTAATCGTACTGACCCGAAGAATAAAACTGCTTTATCAATTTTACCAAACGTGGAACGGTATAAACGCCTCCCCCAAAAGAAATTCAAGAATAGCTGGTTTTTGGTCATTCTGCCTCACAAAAATCGAAATAAAAAGTGATCAAAAACTGTCACGTGTCCGAAAATGTTACCAATAAAAACGTTAACTCGTCCCACAAAAAACAAGACCTGACATGACTCTGTGGACCAAAATATGGAAAAATTATAGGTCTCAAAATGTGGTAACGCAAAAAATATTTTTTGCAATAAAAAGCGTCTTTCAGTGTGTGACGGCTGCCAATCATAAAAATCCGCTAAAAAACCCGCTATAAAAGTAAATCAAACCCCCCTTCATCACCCCCTTAGTTAGCGAAAAATAAAAAAATTTAAAAAATGTATTTATTTCCATTTTCCCATTAGGGCTAGGGTTAGGGTTAGGGCTAGGGTTGGGGTTAGGGCTAGGGTTAAGGCTAGGGTTAGGGTTAGAGCTAGGGTTAGGGTTAGAGTTAGAGCTAGGGTTAGGGCTAGGGTTAGGGCTAGGGTTAGGGCTAGGGTTAGGGCTAGGGTTAGGGCTAGGGTTAGGGCTAGGGTTGGGGCTAAAGTTAGGGTTAGGGTTGTGGCTAAAGTTAGGGTTAGGGTTGGGGCTAAAGTTAGGGTTAGGGTTTGGATTACATTTACGGTTGGGATTAGGGTTGGGATTAGAATTAGGGGTGTGTCAGGGTTAGGGGTGTGGATAGGGTTACCGTTGGGATTAGGGTTAGGGGTGTGTTTGGATTAGGGTTTCAGGTAGAATTGGGGGGTTTCCACTGTTTAGGCACATCAGGGGCTCTCCAAACGCGACATGGCGTCCGATCTCAATTCCAGCCAATTCTGCATTGAAAAAGTAAAACAGTGCTCCTTCCCTTCCGAGCTCTCCCGTGCGCCCAAACAGGGGTTTACCCTAACATATGGGGTATCAGAGTACTCGGGACTAGTGTTGAGCATTCCGATACTGCAAGTATCGGGTATCGGCCGATACTTGCTGTATCGGAATTCCGATACCGAGATCCGATATTTTTGTGATATCGGGTATCGGTATCGAAACAACATTAATGTAAAAATGTGTAAAAGAGAGAATTAAAATAAAAAATATTGCTATACTCACCTGTCCGACGCAGCCTGCACCTTACCGAGGGAAGCGGCAGCGTTCTTTGTTTAAAATTCGCGCTTTTCTTTCCTTTACGTGAGTCCCGGCTTGTGATTGGTTGCGTGCCGCCCATGTGACCGGGACGCAACCAATCACAGCAAGCCGTGACGTAATTTCAGGTCCTTCAGGATTTTAAAATTACGTTCCGGCGTTGTGATTGGTTGCGTCGCAGTCACATGGGAGACGCAACCAATCACAGCAAGCCGTGACGTAATTTCAGGTCCTTAAGGATTTTAAAATTACGTCCCGGCTTTGTGATTGGTCCGCGTCCCGGCAACATGGCCGCCATTAACCAATCACAAGCCGTGACGTCACGGGAGGCTGGACACGCGCGCTTTTTAAAATGGGCGCGTGTCCAGCCTCCCGTGACGTCCCGGCTTGTGATTGGTTGCGCCGCGGTCAACCAATCACAAGCCGGGAGGCTGGACACGCGCCCATTTTAAAAAGCGCGCGTGTCCAGCCTCCCGTGACGTCCCGGCTTGTGATTGGTTAATGGCGGCCATGTTGCCGGGACGCGGACCAATCACAGCAAGCCGTGACGTAATTTCGTCACGGCTTGCTGTGATTGGTCCGCGTCCCGGCAACATGGCCGCCCTGACCAATCACAAGCCGGGACTTCACGTAACCAAGTAAAAGCGCGAATTTTAAACAAACAACGCTGCCGGTTCCCTCGCTGAGGTCCAGGCTGCGTCGGAGAGGTGAGTATAGCGATATTTTTTATTTTAATTCTTTCTTTTACACATTTATATGGATCCCAGGGCCTGAAGGAGAGTTTCCTCTCCTTCAGACCCTGGGAACCATCAGGAATACCGTCCGATACTTGAGTCCCATTGAGTTGTATTGGTATCTGGTATCGGTATCGGATTGGATCCGATACTTTGCCGGTATCGGCCGATACTTTCTGATACCGATACTTTCAAGTATCGGACGGTATCGCTCAACACTACTCGGGACAAATTGCACAACAACTTTTGGGGTCGAAGTTCTCTTGTTATCCTTGGGAAAATAAAAATTTGGGGGGCTAAAATTCTTTTTTGTGGGAAAAAAAAGATTTTTTATTTTCACGGCTCTGCATTGTAAACTGTAGTGAAACACTTGGGGGTTCAAAGTTCTCACAACACATCTAGATAAGTTCCTTGGGAGGTCTAGTTTCCAATATGGGGTCACTTGTGGGGGGGTTTCTACTGTTTGGGTACATCAGGGGCTCTGCAAATGCAACGTGACACCTGCAGACCAATCCATCTAAGTCTGCATTCCAAATGGCGCTCCTTCCCTTCCGAGTTCTGCCTTGCCCCCAAACAGTGGTTCCCCCTCACATATGGGGTATCAGCGTACTCAGGACAAATTGGACAACAACTTTTGGTGTCCAATTTATCCTGTTACCCTTGTGAAAATACAAAACTGGGGGCTAAAAAATCATTTTTGTGAAAAAAAAAAGAATTTTTATTTTCACAGCTCTGCGTTATAAACTGTAGTGAAACACTTGGGGGTTCAAAGCTCTCAAAACACATCTAGATAAGTTCCTTAGGGGGTCTACTTTCAAAAATGGTGTCACTTGTGGGGGGTTTCAATGTATAGGCACATCAGGGGCTCTCCAAACGCAACATGGGGTCCCATCTTAATTCCAGTCAATTTTGCATTGAAAAGTAAAATGGCGCTCCTTCCCTTCCGAGCTCTGCTATGCGCCCAAACAGTGGTTTACCCCCACATATGGGGTATCGTCGTACTCTGAACAAATTGCACAACAACTTTTGTGGTTTAATTTCTTCTCATACCCTTGGAAAAATAAAAAATTGGGGGCAAAAAGATCACTTTTGTGAAAAAATATGATTTTTTATTTTTACGGCTCTGCATTATAAACTTCTGTGAAGCACTTGTTGGGTCAAAGTACTCACCAAACATCTAGATAAGTTCCTTAAGGGGTCTACTTTCCAAAATGGTGTCACTTGTGGGGGGTTTCAATGTTTAGGCACATGAGGGGCTCTCCAAACCCAACATGGCGTCCCATCTCAATTCCAGTCAATTTTGCATTGAAAAGTCAAATGGCGCTCCTTCCCTTCCGAGCTCTGCCATGCGCCCAAACAATGGTTTACACCCACATATGGGGTATCAGCGTACTCAGGACAAATTGGACAACAACTTTTAGGGTCCAATTTATCCTGTTACCCTTGTGAAAATAAAAAATTGGGGACGAAAAGATCATTTTTGTGAAAAAATATGATTTTTTATTTTTATGGCTCTGCATTATAAACTTCTGTGAAGCACTTGGTGGGTCAAAGTGCTCACCACACATCTAGATAAGTTCCTTAGGGGGTCTACTTTTCAAAATGGTGTCACTTGTGGGGGGTTTCAATGTTTAGGCACATCAGGGGCTCTCCAAACGCAACATGGCGTCCCATCTCAATTCCAGTCAATTTTGCATTGAAAAGTAAAATGGCGCTCCTTTCCTTCCGAGCTCTGCCATGCGCCCAAACAGTGGTTTACCCCCACATATTGGGTATCAGCGTACTCAGGACAAATTGTACAACAACTTTTGTGGTCCATTTTCTCCTGTTACCCTTGGTAAAATAAAACAAATTGGAGCTGAATTAAATTTTGTGTGAAAAAAAGTTAAATGTTCATTTTTATTTAAACATTCCTAAAATTCCTGTGAAACACCTGAAGGGTTAATAAACTTCTTGAATGTGGTTTTGAGCACCTTGAGGGGTGCAGTTTTTAGAATGGTGTCACACTTGGGTATTTTCTATCATATAGACCCCTCAAAATGACTTCAAATGATGTGGTCCCTAAAAAAAAAATGGTGTTTTAAAAATGAGAAATTTCTGGTCAACTTTTAACCCTTATAACTTCCTAACAAAAAAAAATTTTGGTTCCAAAATTGTGCTGATGTAAAGTAGACATGTGGGGAATGTTACTTATTAAGTATTTTGCGTGACATATCTCTGTGATTTAAGGGCATAAAAATTCAAAGTTGGAAAATTGCGAAATTTTCTAAATTTTAGCCAAATTTCCATTTTTTTCACAAATAAACGCAAGTTATATCGAATAAATTTTACCACTAACATGAAGTACAATATGTCACGAGAAAACAATGTCAGAATCGCCAAGATCCGTTGAAGAGTTCCAGAGTTATAACCTCATAAAGGAACAGTGGTCAGAATTGTAAAAATTGGCCCGGTCATTAACGTGCAAACCACCCTTGGGTGTGAAGGGGTTAATACCGTGTATTGCCCCCTCTAACATCAATGACAGCTTGAAGTCTTTTGTGGTAGTTGTGAATGAGGTTCTTTAGTTGCAGTTTGACAATAAATTGCATCACATAACCACCAACCATGAGTGTGGAAAAAGTTTTGGTGTCATCATTCATATTCCTAAAAAAGGTCAAAAAGCAAAAATTCTGCCAGGGTATGTAAACCTTTAGCACAACTGTATATACCAAATATCCAACTCTACAATCAATAGAGTGACTGGACGATGTGCATCTAGTCAATAATATCAAAAGTAAAATATAATCAAAAGCATCATTAGGAAAGATATACATACATGATAATGTGTGCAAACTGTAAAGCGTTGTGGAATATGTTAGCGCTATATAAAAAGAAAAGATATAAACAATAGTGATAAGTGAGTGCACTCGTTGCCCGGGTTTTCCAGAGCACGCTCGGGTGACCTCCGAGTATTTATGACTGCTCGGAGATTTAGTTTTCATCCCCGCAGCTGGATGATTTACAGCTATTAGCCAGCTTGATTACATGTGGGGATTCCCTAGCAACCAGGCAACCCCCACATGTACTTAAGCTGGCTACTAGCTGTAAATAATTCAGCTGCCGCCATGAAAACAATCTCCGAGCAGTCATAAATACGAACAGCGAGTACACTCGCTCATCACTATAAATAAGCAACTGACAATGGTCAGATAGATGTATTGACTGTCTGTTTGGCAATTATGCTCTATCTATAATTGACACTAAAGAGAAGCAGAATATTTGTGTTCCTAAGAGGGTGATTAGCCAATCTCAATGCCCTGAACAGGTTACAGATAACATAATTTAACATGAAACGTTCTCACTCGTTAAGTTAGACGACAGAGAAGGGAGTATTTACAGTCACAATGGTTCCATCTAGGAAGGAGGGGTGAACAGCCTAGCCTTATAGATCCCTATTTGGGCTACAAAAACTACTTCCCCAAACTCCTGACCTGAGAAGGGCAGTCCACATCTAACCCTATTGCGGATGCCCTGCACTTTCTCAGCGTGCGTGCGTCCCGATACGTTTCTTCACCCTTGATTCCTCGGGGGACTATAAATACATACATTGTCTCTCATACTACGTGCAGAGAGTAACGGGCAACTCTTCGACTCTGCCTGTTCCTGCAGAGAATTATATCTATGGGAGTGTCCTATTTGTGAGTTTTACTCCCACTATCTTGCTGTATTACGTCACTTCTAGCTCCAAACCAAATCATAAAATTACCAAATTATTGTGAAAGATGCACAATCTAATTTGTTTATTCCTTCTCACATAAACTGTAATAAAAAAGGATCAAAAAGTCATATAAACCCCAAGATGGCAACAATAAAAAAAACCAACTCATTACACAAAAAGCCAACCCTCATGCAGCTCCGCAATCAAAAAAAGTTTAAAGTTACGGCTCTCAGATGGAGATGAATCATTTCACATAACATCAGTCCATGGTCCATGTCAGTAATCTATAGCCGTGCACAGGAGCTGCGCAAAATTCCTCACCCTCCAGGTACCCAGGCTCGGTTTAATTTGTGCAGCAAATGAAAAACATCAAATTTAAAAAGTCAAAAAACAACAGAATTGCTATTTCTTCTCATAGAGAGTTATTAAAAGTTAGGCATTAGGTTGTATGTAACTAAAAAATCATGCCACTGACATATATAACTTTTCCCAGGAAAAACAAGTCCTCATTCAGCTATGTCAGCAAAAAGAAATATGGCTCCTGGCATGTGACAATGGAAAAAAATGTGTAGACATTGAAGTCAAATTGGGCTTGGTCCTCCAGGGTGCAGGAAGGAAAAACTCAGGTTACATTACTTGACATTTTAAATGCAGGCTCAGTATTTTGGCTGTGGGGAGAGCGAAGTGTTCATTATTGCCACCTAGCCAGTTTTTGGGCTACAACAGATTTCAGGCAAAGCATTTTTCCTATGAGCGCTAGTGGAGTTCACCTGAAAGTCAATGTACAAAGTAGGAAAGATGATCCCCTGCCTATTCATGTTTTGGTAAAAGGATATCAAGCAAGGATTTATTCTACAGGGCTACTGCCAAACAGGCAGAAGTGATCTGTGGATAAGGCAGCAAGATAATATACAGCAAGGCACATCTTCACATCAACCTTGCCCACAGTATGTATGATAAAGAATATCCTAAAAGGGAACCAGGTTTTCCCAATGTAAACTAAAGCCATCACCTTTAACGCTTTTTTTTTTTACAGAAGACTAGCAACCTGTATACAAGTCCGCATCCACCTCTGTATATGTCAAAAATACCTTTTATAATCCCCATAAGGAGCAGTCCAGTCTGAAGGGTGCAGCTAGTCTTGATCTGGCGCCACCTCTTTCATTGCAATTGCCTTTCTCCTAACCTGCTTTATGTGGATGACATGTCCTATGTCACCCATACAGTGCCTGTGTAGGGGGTGTGCGAGGGCTAGTCTGTGCCCCACTCTCCCTGCCCATGTTTCCCTATGTTCCTGTAAAAGCGAATATGCCTCATGTGTCTTAAAATGTTATTATAATGTGTAATGTAATATATATACACTCACCGGCCACTTTATTAGGTACACCATGCTAGTAATGGGTTGGACCCCCTTTTGCCTTCAGAACTGCCTCAATTCTTCGTGGCATAGATTCAACAAGGTGCTGGAAGCATTCCTCAGAGATTTTGGTCCATATTGACATGATGGCATCACACAGTTGCCGCAGATTTGTCGGCTGCACATCCCAAAGATGCTCCATACAAGGCAGGATGGATCCATGCTTTCATGTTGTTTACGCCAAATTCTGACCCTACCATCCGACTGTCGCAGCAGAAATCGAGACTCATCAGACCAAGTAACGTTTTTCCAATCTTCTACTGTCCAATTTCGATGAGCTTGTACAAATTGTAGCCTCAGTTTCCTGTTCTTAGCTGAAAGGAGTGGTACCCGGTGTGGTCTTCTGCTGCTGTAGCCCATCTGCCTCAAAGTTCGACGCACTGTGCGTTCAGAGATGCTCTTAGGCCTACCTTGGTTGTAACGGGTGGCGATTTGAGTCACTGTTGCCTTTCTATCAGCTCGAACCAGTCTGCCCATTCTCCTCTGACCTCTGGCATCAACAAGGCATTTCCGCCCACAGAACTGCCGCTCACTGGATTTTTTTTCTTTTTCGGACCATTCTCTGTAAACCCTAGAGATGGTTGTGCGTGAAAATCCCAGTAGATCAGCAGTTTCTGAAATACTCAGACCAGCCCTTCTGGCACCAACAACCATGCCACGTTCAAAGGCACTCAAATCACCTTTCTTCCCCATACTGATGCTTGGTTTGAACTGCAGGAGATTGTCTTGACCATGTCTACATGCCTAAATGCACTGAGTTGCCGCCATGTGATTGGCTGATTAGAAATTAAGTGTTAACAAGAAGTTGGACAGGTGTACCTAATAAAGTGGCCAGTGAGTGTATATATTCCTGTATTGTGTAGATGTAGGGAAGCGTATGATATAGATTTAGCCCACTAGGTGGGCACAATAGGAATTAGATAGACCAATAGGATCTAGTTAGTTAGGAAGGGCCAACTTAGAGTAGTTGGGGAGCTTCCTGGAGTTAGTCAGTAGGGGCTGGAAGCCCGGACAGGACAGTTGAGTCCCGCAACGTTCCAGGGGAAGAGCCCAGTTGTACAGGGCCTATGGGCTCACAGTCACACAGTGGTGGAGGAATATAGGGCAGCATCTAAATGGTAGCAGCTAATTTCGTGGGAACTACCCTAAATGTCTATTGCGAAATGGATGAGGTACACCTGAAGCAAGTTAGTCTAGCCAGTCAAGAAGCTGTGGTAGCAAAGGCGACGGTACGACCCTGCGATATTCCCGGAGAAGTGAAGGACAGTACAGGGAACGGAATGTTGATGTTCTGCAAGGAACCTTGTGCTGTTACTGTGACAGAACTGGACGAACTGAGTAAAGTTGTTTTGTTGAAACTGGATTTGGACTCTGCCTGTCATTACGTGGTGCTAAAAGGAAAGGAGCCCCAGCAGACCGAGATGGACCCTTATGTACAAGTAAGTGGACCATCAAGTGCACCACAGAAGGGACATTGTGTTTATGTGACGGAGGGCCAGGGTGTGACAGAGCAGCCACTGTTAGCCACGACTACACCCCTGGCCTCTGTTCCACCTCCAATGTCACTCCTGCATGGGCATACTTCTCTCAGCACTGCTGAGGGCAAAGCAGAATACCGTAATGCACATGTGTTTAGAGATTCTAAAGAGCGCCGATGACCTGGAAGTTAAGCCAGCGCAAGCGCATTAGAGTGCTCTGAAAAAAACACATAACATAAGGATACAGCCTTCCCAAAACCTTTCCGATTAAAAATGCACTAGCAGGATGCAGCAGGCCCCCACTAATAAAGGCAGGGGCAGCACAGGTGCAAACTACTGATAAAAACAGCCACCCACACACCTAGCAGATTATGGAGGGGTTGGCTGCCTGGTAGGAAAAAATGCACACAAATGAGGCTTGCGTAGGATGCCAGTCACACAGGTATTACAGCCTATTAATGATGCCCATAATATTATCAAGTGGGCTGCCCAGAACTACACTATGTTCCAAATTATTATGCAAATGACATTTTTCTCGGATTTTTCTAAATGGTCAGTGCAAATGACAGTCAGTCTAATAAAAGTCATCACCCTTTAGAGTATACATCGAATTTTATTGAAGAAACCTCCCAATGATAACAGTATAATCTCCAAAATGAATAAAAACTCAAAATGCACTGTTCCAAATTATTAGGCACAGTAGAATTTCTAAACACTTGATATGTTTTAAAGAACTGAAGATGCTCATTTGTGGAATTTGCAGCATTAGGAGGTCACATTCACTGAACAAAAAAGCTATTTAACTCCAGAACTTCCTAACAGGCCAAATTACATGTTAACATAGGACCCTTCTTTAATATCACCTTCACAATTCTTGCATCCATTGAACTTGTGAGTTTATGGAGAGTTTCTGCTTGTATTTCTTTGTATGAAGTCAGAATAGCCTCCCAGAGTTGCTGTTTTGATGTGACCTGCCTCCCACCCTCATAGATCTTTTGTTTGATGATACTCCAAAGGTTCTCTATAGGGCTGAGGTCAGGGGAAGATGGTGGCCACACCATGAGTTTATCTCCTTTTATGCCCATAGCAGCCAATTACTCAGAGGTATTCATTGTCATGCATGAAGATGATTTTGTTCCTGAAGGCACGTTTCTGCTTTTTAGACCATGGAAAAAGTTGTCAGTCAGAAACTCTATTTACTTTGCTGAGGTCATTTTCACACCTTCAGGAACTTTAAAGGGCCCTACCAGCTGGTTCCTCATGATTCCAGTCCTCCTTGCTGACGTCGCAGCCTTGTTGGGACATGGTGGCCATCCACCAAGCATCCACTACTCCATCCATCTGGACCATCCAGAGTTGCTCAACACTCATCAGTAAACAAGACTGTTTGAAAATTAGTCTTCATGTATGTCTGGGCCCACTGCAACCGTTTCTGCTTGTGAACACTGTTTAGGAGTGGCCGAATAGTAGGTTTATGCACCACAGCAAGCCTTTGAAGGATCCTACACCTTGAGGTTCGAGGGACTCCAGGTGCACCAGCAGCTTCAAATAACTGTTTGCTGCTTTGTAATGGTATTTTGGCAGCTGCTCTCTTAATCCAATGAATTTGTCTGCCAGAAAACTTCCTCATTATGCCTTTATTTGCATGAACTCTGTCTGTGCTCTGTTTCAGTCACAAATCTCATCAGAGTATGATGATCACTCTTAAGTTTTCGTGAAATATCTAATTTTTTCATACCTTGTCCAAGGCATTGCACTATTTAACGCTTTTCAGCAGCAGATAGATCCTTTTTATTTCCCATATTGCTTGAAACCTGTGACCTGCATAATAATGTGGAACATCATTTTTGCGTAGTTTTCCTTTAACTAGAATCACCTGGAAAACTAATTATCACATGTGTTTAAGATTGATTTCAGTGATTCATTGAGCCCTGAGACACAATACCATCCAAGAGTTTATTTGAAAAACAAAACAATTAAATCTTTAAGACACTTAAATCCAATTTGCATAATAATTTGGAACACAGTGTATATACATGCACCCCACAGGGAGAGACGCCCCAATACTCCAAGCCCACAAGAGCAGAATACCGTAATGCGCATGTGTTTAGAGATTCTAAAGAGCGCCGATGACCCGGAACTAAAGCCAGAGCAAGCACATTAGAGTGCTCTGCTCTGTTCTCAGCAGTGCAGAGTGAAATATGCCTGCACAGAAGCGAGACTGGGAGCGCTGTGTCGATTACGTAGAAAGCATCATCCACATGAAGCAGGGAATTCGCGATAGACATCTGACCAGACAACGTCATTTGGTGTGATTACAAAAGGTATTTTTTGGATATGGAGAAGGGATTGGAGACATATAGAGGTTGCCAAACTGCTCTAAAGGAGGCATTGAAGGTGGTGGAGACTAACCAGTGGATGTTATAAGTACCAAAATCATAAAAGAGCTGAAAATATGACCATGTTCACATACATAAGATAATAGCCTGAAAATAATGCTCAGCATTAGACACTATTGTCTTCGTACTGGAGTCCTGGATTCAATTACCACCATCTTCATGGAGTGTTTTATCATAGCAGGAACCACGGAACTGTTTAAAGGGAACCTGTCACCCCCCCCCCACCCCCCAGGTGTTTGAAACAAAAAGAGCCACCTTGTGCAGCAGTAATGCTGCATTCTGACAAGGTGGCTCTCTTAGTTATTGGTGCTGTAACTGCAGAAATAATCAGTTTTGTAATTTGTCCTAAATACCTTTTCTTCAGTCCTGGAGGCAGGACTTTCCCCCCCTGCTGCAGAAGCCACACAGCCGACACGCAGGTCTTCTTGGCGCCGGGCGCTGCCTCCACGTCGCTGTTTTGAAATGAGCCAGCGCCGGCGCTCTTTTCTCCTGCCTTGGGCAGGCGCAGTGAGCACTGCCCGTCTGTCCTCATATGCAGTCTGACTGCGCCTGTGCGGACGCCCTGCCTGTGAATCCCAGCCTCGCAGTGAGAATAAATCAGAAGACACTGCGGGGCTGGGATTCACAGGCAGGGCGGCCGCACAGGCGCAGTCAGCTAGACTGCATATGAGCACAGAGGATGGGCAGCGCTCACTGCGCCTGCCCAAGGCAGGAGAAAAGAGCGCAGGCGCTGGCTGATTTCAAAACAGCGATGAGGAGGCGGTGCCCGGCGCCAAGAAGATTTGAGTGACGGCTGTGTGGCATCTGCAGCAGGGGGGGAAAGGCCGGCCTCCAGGACTGAAGAATTTTATTTAGGACAAATTACAAAACTGATTATTTCTGCAGTTACAGCACCAATAACTAAAAGAGCCACCTTGTCAGAATGCAGCATTACTGCTGCACAAGGTGGCTCTTTTACTTTCAAACGCCTGGGGGGGGGGTGACAGGTTCCCTTTAACCAAAGTCACGCTGTCCTCTAAATCACTGTTGAATGTGTCACACAATGTAGGATGCATCATACTAACAAGAATAGTGATAACCTGTTGTGAATACATTCATTGTTTTCTAGTACGAGAAGTCATGGCGGATATTGGCTCCCCTGACAGAGGCGGACGGGCACCATTCCCACGCTGTCTTCTATTGAGAAGTTTACCCATTTATGGGTTATGTACCAGTATGTTCTCCTGAAGAACCAAACAATTGGGGAAACTCGTCTAGTAATATACATGCTGGCTTTCTCTTGATATGAAATATGTATGGGGTGAAGATTTCCTAAATGAATGACTTTTGGGCATCGGCCCTGAATTGATTACACTGGTCAACAGCATTTTTGGTGCCAAAGATATTTCATCGAATTTAGGGTATTTTTGGGGTGCTGATTCTGAATATGTCATCAGTTTTGCCAGATTGGCTCAAGTTTTTGAGATTTTTGGTATCTTATTTATAGCACTTGTTGGTAAATGCGACGCATCATCTCATTAATTTCTTTGGATTAGTACTTGAACTGAGCAGTTCTCAATATAGTTTTGTGTTAATTAGTGTTCTAAAAGTTTGTTCATAGCTTGATTTTTGCACTAACTTTATGTTGTTGTCTGTTTTCCAGTGAAAAGCATGAACTCATCAAGAAGAAGTTGTCTTAACGATCCAGACTCATTCTGTTACATTTGTGGTGAATACACGCTGCCAAAACATAGAAGAAACATAACAGACTTCGTAAAAAAAAGTGTATTTTGCCTATTTTGGGGTTATGCTTGGGGACCAAGACAAGTTTTGGGCACCACACATAGTGTGCAAAGCATGTATCGAATTATTACGAAAATGGAGCAAAGGACAAAGAAAAAGCTTCAAATTTGGTGTTCCAATGGTGTGGAGAGAGCCAAAAAATCATCATGATGACTGTTATTTATGGTAAACACAGGTACAGGCACATCTTCACAATGAGGGACAGGCCTTCTTGCAGATTCCATGTTACTCCCATTTTCGTTTCTTATGCTTATTGAATCCTTGCACTGCACAGAAATAACAGTCATCATGATGATTTTTTGGCTCTCTCCACACCATTGGAACACCAAATTTGAAGCTTTTTCTTTGTCCTTTGCTCCATTTTCGTAATAATTCGATACATGCTTTGCACACTATGTGTGGTGCCCAAAACTTGTCTTGGTCCCCAAGCATAACCCCAAAATAGGCAAAATACACTTTTTTTACGAAGTCTGTTATGTTTCTTCTATGTTTTGGCAGTGTGTATTCACCACAAATGTAACAGAATGAGTCTGGATCGTTAAGACAACTTCTTCTTGGTGAGTTCATGCTTTTCACTGGAAAACAGACAACAACATAAAGTTAGTGCAAAAATCAAGCTATGAACAAACTTTTAGAACACTAATTAACACAAAACTATATTGAGAAC
Organism: Ranitomeya variabilis; assembly: GCF_051348905.1. Classification (NCBI taxonomy): domain Eukaryota; kingdom Metazoa; phylum Chordata; class Amphibia; order Anura; family Dendrobatidae; genus Ranitomeya; species Ranitomeya variabilis. Next base: position 444,135,657 of record NC_135232.1, on the reverse strand, counting down.
TGCTCAGTTCAAGTACTAATCCAAAGAAATTAATGAGATGATGCGTCGCATTTACCAACAAGTGCTATAAATAAGATACCAAAAATGTCAAAAACTTGAGCCAATCTGGCAAAACTGATAGCATATTCAGAATCAGCACCCCAAAAATACCCCAAATTCATTAAAATATTTTGGACACCAGAAAAAACATTTTTTTTTGTTGACCTGTGTTATTGAAGTAGCGGTCTCTTTGCTTGGATAATTTGTTAACCCCATTTTTTGGTCATTTTGGGACTTTTATTGCTAATCCTGGATTTCTATTGGGGCAATGTGCAATGAGGATATTTAATACTTTATAGTGATGGTCTACTATCATGGTGCATATAATAAGATATTATTCAAATATACATAGGTCCTCTTTTCCTCACTTAACATAGTTGTACATGTGCAGTGTGGATATTTAATTAAATACTGCATAGTGACGGCATATGGTGCCGATAACAAGAAATTATTTATCTCTGCATCTCCCCTTTTCTCTGCCTCATCTGATATTATTTATATCTGGGAATATGTGCAATTTAAATCTGCCTTTATATATATGATTTTGGTGTCTGTTTTGGGCTCATTAAAATATACCTCCCTCTCTGATATTGCATGTACCATATGGTATATAAGAGGTAGGGTATCAGGGCTTACCTGATTACATATGGTACAATACTGTTATCTTTCTTTGTGCACTCTGTCTTCATAAGGCTCTATAGGGAAAGGGAGGGAGAGCCGTCGTTGAGCGGCCATTGCGCAGGTTGAAGGGTGCCAACCTCAGCTGGTAGGAAGGGAATCCATAGTGATTTATTAGGGTAATCTTTTCTCCCTGTAATTTTATTACCTGCTTTTGTACAGACCCATATCATATGGGGTAATGGGAATGTAGTGAAAAATCATTTATTGGCATTTTTGCAATATTATATTAAAGGTTAAGTTTTAAATTTGGTAAAACTCGATGATTGTAGTAGGAGAAGTGTGGCAAAGATGCTCTGATCATGCTTATTTTATGGTAAAAGTAGAGGGCAGAGGAAAGTACCCCTGACATGCAGTTATGTCAGACACAAATTAGAATTGAGTGGCTCTTTTGAAAATTGAATTAGCCGACTTTGATAAATTTTTCCCCAAAATTTGATTTGCAGCAAATAAATTAATGTAAATCTCAATACTGGAAAACTTGCTCTGAAAATAAATGTGGGGGAGAGAAGAGAGAGAGAACTTCTCTGCTCATAAGAGCTTACACTCTACAGATGTGATAGAGGGGACTCTGTTGATCACAAGAGATTACACTCTACAGAAGAGAGATAGAGGACTCTGTTGATGATAAGAGCCTACACTCCACATCTGAGAGATGCAAGACAGAGCCACACTGACCATAAGAGCTTACACTCTACAGCCAAAAGAGGACCCTGCTGACTATAAGAGCTTACACTCTACAGGAGAGAGGACCCTGCTGATATGATTACAAGAGCTTACGCTTTACAGGTGAGAGAGAGGACCCCACTGACCATAAGAGCTTATACTTTTTAGGAAAGACAGAGGGTGAGAACCCAGCTGATTATAAGAGCTTACTCTCTATAGGAGAGGAAAGAGAGAAAAAGAAAATTACATCTACAGAATGGAAGGACTAGAACTAAGCAACAGCACGTGTGAAAAAGACTTGGGTATACTAATAGATCACAGACTGCACATGAGTCAACAGTGTGATGCAGCAGCAAAAAGGCAAACACAGTTCTAGGATGTACTAGTAGAAACATAGTCTAGATCACATGAAGTAATCATTCCCCTCTACTCCTCCTTGGTCAAACCTCATCTGGAATACTGTGTCCAGTTCTGGGCATCCCATTTTAAAAAAAGACATTGAAAAACTGTAGCAAGTTCAGAGAAGAGCTAGCAGGATGGTGAGTGGACTGCAAAGTATGTTCTTTGAGGAACGATTAAAGGATCTGGGAATGTTTAGATTGCAAAAAAGAAGGCTAAGATGAAACTTAATATCTGTCTACAAATATCTGAAGGGATGTCACAAAGTAGAGGGATGATACTTATTTTCATTTGCACATAGAAACACAAGAAGCAATGGAATGAAACTGAAAGGGAGAAGATACAGAATAGATATTAGAAAAAACTTTTTGAAAGTGAGGGTGATCAATGAGTGGAACAGGTTTCCACAAAAGGTAGTAAGTTCTCCTTCAATGGAAGTCTTTAAACAGAGGCTGGACAGATACAGTTGTGGCCAAAAGTATTGACATCCCTGCAATTCTGTCAGATAATACTCAGTTTCTTCCTGAAAATGATTGCAAACACAAATTCTTTGTTATTATTATCTTCATTTAATTTGTCTTAAATGAAAAAACACAAAAAGAATTGTCCTAAAGCCAAATTGGATATAATTCCACACCAAACATAAAAAAGGGGGTGGACAAAAGTATTGGCACTGTTCCAAAAATCATGTGATGCTTCTCTAATTTGTGTAATTAACAGCACCTGTAACTTACCTGTGGCACCTAACAGGTGTTGGCAATAACTAAATCACACTTGCAGCCAGTTGACATGGATTAAAGATGACAGCCTCTGTCCTGTGTCCTTATGTGTACCACATTGAGCATGGAGAAAAGAAAGAAGACCAAAGAACTGTCTGAGGACTTGAGAAACCAAATTGTGAGGAAGCATGAGCAATCTCAAGGCTACAAGTCCATCTCCAAAGACCTGAATGTTCCTGTGTCTACCGTGCGCAGTGTCATCAAGAAGTTTAAAGCCCATGGCACTGTGGCTAACCTCTCTAGATGTGGACAGAAAAGAAAAATTGACAAGAGATTTCAATGCAAGATTGTGCGGATGTTGGATAAAGAACCTCAACTAACATCCAAACAAGTTCAAGCTGCCCTGCATTCCGAGGGTACAACAGTGGCAACCCGTACTATCCGTCGGTGTCTGAATGAAAAGGGACTGTATGGTAGGAGACCCAGGAAGACCCCACTTCTTACCCCAAGACATAAAAAAGCCAGGTGGGAGTTTGCCAAAACTTACCTGAAAAAGCCTAAAACGTTTTGGAAGAATGTTCTCTGGTCAGATGAGACAAAAGTAGAGCTTTTTGGGCAAAGGCATCAACAGAGTTTACAGGAGAAAAAAAAGAGGCATTTAAAGAAAAGAACACGGTCCCTACAGTCAAACATGGTGGAGGTTCCCTGATGTTTTGGGGTTGTTTTGCTGCCTCTGGCACTGGACTGCTTGACCGTGTGCATGGCATTATGAAGTCTGAAGACTACCAACAAATTTTGCAGCATAATGTAGGGCCCAGTGTGAGAAAGCTGGGTCTCCCTCAGAGGTCATGGGTCTTCGAGCAGGACAATGACCCAAAGCTCACTTCAAAAAGCACTAGAAAATGGTTTGAGAGAAAGCACTGGAGACTTCTAAGGTGGCCAGCAATGAGTCCAGTCCTGAATCCCATAGAACACCTGTGGAGAGATCTAAAAATGGCAGTTTGGAAAAGGCACCCTTCAAATATCAGGGACCTGGAGCAGTTTGCCAAAGAAGAATGGTCTAAAATTCCAGCAGAGCATTGTAAGAAACTCATTGATGGTTAGCGGAAGCAGTTGGTCGCAGTTATTTTGGCTAAAGGTTGTGCAACCAAGTATTAGGCTGAGGGTGCCAATACTTTTGTCTGGCCCATTTTTGGAGTTTTGTGTTAAATGATCAATGTTTTGCTTTTTGCTTTATTCTCTTTTGTGTTTTTTCATTTAAGACAAATTCATTAAATTAAATGAAGATAATAATACCAAAGAATTTGTGTTTGCAATCATTTTCAGGAAGAAACAGAGTATTATCTGACAGAATTGCAGGGGTGTCAATACTTTTGGCCACAACTGTATCTGTCTGAGATAGTTTAGTGAATCATGCATTGAGCAGCGGGTTGGACATGATGACCCTTGAGGTCCCTTCCAACTCTAACATTCTATGATGCTATCCCCACTGACTATAAGAGTTGACACTGAACAGAAGTGAGAGAGAGAACCCCATTGACCATAGGAAAATCATAAAGCTTACACACTACATGAGAGGCTTACTCAGTGACTCTTGAGATGGAAAATGACTCAAGCTGTGCTCCACTGGGAACTACTGATCTATGATGGCCCAGGTACTGATCAACACTGTACAAGACATGATAATCTGTAAAATCTCATAGCTGCAGGGCATTATGGGGAGGCTCACGGTGCCGTATAAAATACTGTTAGCCCGCTCTCGGATGCTTCAGCAGTGTGAGAAAGTCTTTGGCAAACTGCAAATTGAATCTCAATATGTTTGAATTCACATGAAACCTTGAATTTCAAGAAATTTGATTCAAACTCGTTCCTCCGTAGATCAATCTGCTCATTTCTAGCGGCATTTTGAGGTTGGATTATACACATAAAACTGTATACTAATTTAAAAAAATATCAGAATTTATTTGCGTCTTGTGGATGTAACACAAGTATTGGTTTATCACTGATAACAAAGGTACTGAGTGCACCTGCCCGAAATTCCCCAAACCCTTCTTATGTTTCCACAGGAGGATGATTATGTGCTTACTAAATACCATATGGTTTATGTGCCCATTGAGACCAATTTGACGTAGTCCTGTTCTTAGTTGCCTGGCTTGAACAACAACAGAATAACACCACATGTGCCGTACACTTGGATGCAGCCTTCAGTTCTCAGGTCAGATATCATAGTAAGATGACAAATTGTGCATTACAGATTACAAGCTTGTGTATGAAAATGTCAAGCACCCAGACAGATGTGGGAGCTGTATATAACTATCGCTGCAGGGTTCCTTTACTCACTCCCATGGCTCTCTTTCCAGGCTTAGTTATCACTGCATGGCATTCTATAAAACAATGGCAATTCTATTCTAAAGCTTGTATGCATGCACATTATAACATTTTACAGAAAACGGATTTGTTCTCCTACCATTTATCTTCTGTTACCTATGTTCTAAATATGGCATCTTAAAAGGGTTGTCTGATGATGATAATTGTCCCCTAGCCATGGAATAAATGATAACATTGATTGATCGAGGGTCCAACAGCTGGAACATGCACCGATCGACAGAACAGGGAATGTTTTATCTCTGACGGGCAACTTTTAGTCCTGCTAGAATGGAGCTCAGCAGCCCCATAAGGAATGAATGAAGCAGCATTCGCATCATCATTCCATTCTAATCCTGTTAAGTGTCCCATTCTCCCAATCAGTGCGGGTGCCAGCAGTTGCAACCCAACAGATCAATAAGTTACCACCTGGCCAATGGATACATTGTAACTTGTTTTCACCAGATGACCCCTTTAATAAATCATAAAGAAAAGTGCAGTGCTGATTTTTTTTCACCCCTCAACTTGGTTTTGAAAAAATAAATTACAAGCATAAAACAAATAACCCTGAAAAACTGCATAATAACTAGGTCTAAACTTGGACCCCTCCTTTTTAACTGTCAGTACAATGCAAGTGGAGTGCCCCCACTGCCGCAGGGCCGAGGGGTACCCAGTACCGGGCCTCTCTGTCTCAGTTCTGGGGTTGTCACGGTGGCTAGACCCGGCCCGTGACCCTGCTGAGGGGCATCCAATGAAGGTGGAGAGTGATGTGAGGTTGTGGTGCGGTGCAGGTCGCAGTAAATAACGAGGACACCAGGTTGCAGTCTCTTTACCTCTTTACTGAAGGCTTCAGGATCCTCAGTCCGGAATACGGTTAACCGGGCTGCGTGAGTCCGGCCGGTCCGATGGCACCTCCAGAGTTCCCCTTGCAGGTGGAAATCTGTGCCTACCTTCTAGCGCTTATGTGTTGTGGTCCTCCCTGTTATGACATGGTGGTTAAGAGGCCACACTGATATGACCTGGTGGCTAAAACGCAACATGGGACGAGCTCTGGGAAGGTGGTATCTCTACTGACCGCAGTCCCTAATCTTAACAACAACACTAGTAATAGCCGTGGGATGTTCCTGACTCTCCCTAGACACCTCTTCACAGCCTAAGAACTAACTACCCCTAAAGAAGGAAATAGAAGGCTATCTTGCCTCAGAGAAAACCCCAAAAGGAAAGACAGCCCCCCACAAATATTGGCTGTGAGTGAAGAGGGAAATGACGTACACAGAAATGAAATCAGATTTCAGCAAAGGAGGCCAATACTAAACTTGATAGACAGAGAGAAAAGGATACTGTGCGGTCAGTATTAAAAACTACAAAATCCACGCAGAGTTTACAAAAATGAACTCCACACCGACTCACGGTGTGGAGGGGCAAATCTGCTTTCCCAGAGCTTCCAGCTAGCCTGAATATGACATAGTGACAAGCTGGACAAAAAGAGACATATTTGCAGAGCAATAGAGTCCAAGCAAATGGACAAACAAAAACAAGCAAAAACTTATCTTTTGCTGACAAGGATAGGCCATATGAGAAATCCAAGGAGAGAACCAAATCCAACCAAGAACATTGACAGCTGGCATGAACTAAAGCCCAGAGCAGGTTTAAATAAACCCAGGCAAGGTGATTAGTGAAGGCAGCTGCCACAGCTACCTAAAGGAGCAGCAGTTCCACTTGAAACCACCAGAGGGAGCCCAAGGGCAGAACTCACAAAAATACCATTAGCAACCACAGGAGGGAGCTCCAGAACGGAATTCACAACAGTACCCCCCCTTGAGGAGGGGTCACCGAACCCTCACCAGAGCTCCCAGGCCGATCAGGACGAGCCAAATGCAAAGCACGAACCAAATCGGCAGCATGAACATCAGAGGCAACAACCCAAGAATTATCTTCCTGGCCATAACCCTTCCACTTGACCAGATACTGAAGCTTCCGCCTCGAAAAACGAGAATCCAAAATCTTCTCCACCACATATTCCAATTCCCCCTCAACCAACACCGGAGCAGGAGGATCAACGGAGGGAACCATAGGTACCACATATCTCCGCAACAAGGATCTATGGAACACATTATGAATGGAAAAGGAAGCTGGAAGGGCCAAACGAAGAGACACCGGATTGATAATTTCAGAAATCTTATAAGGCCCAATAAAGCGAGGCTTGAACTTAGGGGAAGAAACCTTCATAGGAACATGACGAGAAGACTACCAGACCAAATCCCCAACACGAAGCCGGGGACCAACACACCGACGACGGTTAGCAAAACGCTAAGCCTTTTCCTGAGACAACGTCAAATTGTCCACCACATGAGTCCAAATTTGCTGCAACCTGTCCACCACAGAATCCACACCAGGACAGTCAGAAGGCTCAAGCTGCCCCGAAGAAAAACGAGGATGAAAACCAAAATTACAAAAGAAAGGCGAAACCAAGGTAGCCGAATTATTAAGGGCAAACTCGGCCAACGGCAAAAAGGTCACCCAATCATCCTGATCAGCAGACACGAAGCATCTCAAATAGGTTTCCAAGGTCTGATTGGTTCGCTCCGTTTGGCCATTTGTCTGAGGATGGAATGCTGAAGAAAAAGACAAATCAATGCCCATTCTAGCACAAAAGGACCGCCAAAACATAGAAACGAACTGGGAACCTCTGTCAGACACAATATTCTCCGGAATACCATGCAAGCAAACCACATGCTGAAAAAATAATGGAACCAAATCAGAGGAGGAAGGCAACTTAGGCAATGGTACCAAATGGACCATCTTAGAAAACCGGTCACAAACCACCCAGATGACAGACATCTTCTGAGAAACAGGAAGATCAGAAATAAAATCCATGGAAATATGCGTCCAGGGCCTCTCAGGAATAGGCAAAGGCAAAAGCAACCCACTGGCACGGGAACAGCAAGGCTTAGCCCGAGCACAGGTCCCACAGGACTGCACAAACGAACGCACATCCCGCGACAAGGAAGGCCACCAAAAGGACCTAGCCACCAAATCTCTGGTACCGAAAATCCCAGGGTGACCAGCCAACACCGAACAATGAACCTCAGAAATTACCCTGCTAGTCCATCTATCAGGAACAAACAATTTCCCCACAGGACAGCGGTCAGGTTTATCAGCCTGAAACTCCTGAAGTACCCGCCGCAAATCAGGGGAGATGGCAGAAAGAATCACCCCCTCCTTGAGGATCCCAGCCGGCTCAAGAACTCCCGGAGAATCAGGCAAAAAACTCCTAGAAAGGGCATCAGCCTTCACATTCTTAGATCCCGGAATATACGAGACCACAAAATCAAAACGTGAGAAAAATAGAGACCACCGAGCTTGTCTAGGATTCAACCGCTTAGCAGACTCGAGGTAAATCAGATTCTTATGATCAGTCAAGACCACCATGCGATGCTTGGCTCCCTCAAGCCAATGTCGCCACTCCTCAAATGCCCACTTCATAGCCAACAACTCCCGATTGCCGACATCATAATTACGCTCAGCAGGCGAAAACTTTCTGGAGAAGAAAGCACATGGTTTCATCAACGAGCCATCAGAATTTCTCTGAGACAAAACGGCCCCTGCCCCAATCTCAGAAGCATCAACCTCAACCTGAAAAGGGAGAGAAACATCTGGCTGACGCAACACAGGGGCAGAAGTAAAACGACGTTTAAGCTCCTGAAAGGCCTCAACAGCCGCAGAGGACCAATTCATCACATCAGCGCCCTTCCTCGTCAAATCGGTCAGAGGCTTCACCACACTAGAAAAATTAGCAATAAAGAGGCGATAAAAATTGGCAAAGCCCAAAAATTTCTGAAGGCTCTTTACAGATGTAGGTTGAGTCCAATCATGAATGGCCTGGACTTTAACAGGGTCCATTTCAATAGCCGAGGGAGAAAAAATGAAACCCAAAAAAGAAACCTTCTGAACTCCAAAGAGGCACTTAGATCCCTTCACAAACAATGCATTAGCACGAAGGACCTGAAATACCATCATAACCTGCTTCACATGAGACTCCCAATCATCAGAGAAAACCAAAATATCATCCAAATACACAATCATGAATTTATCCAGATAATTCCGGAAGATATCATGCATAAAGGACTGAAATACCGATGGAGCATTAGAGAGCCCGAATGGCATCACAAGATATACAAAATGGCCTTTGGGCGTATTAAATGCTGTTTTCCATTCATCACCTTGTTTAATACGCACGAGATTATACGCCCCTCGAAGGTCGATTTTAGTAAACCAACTGGCACCCTTAATCCGAGCAAACAAATCAGAAAGTAAAGGTAAAGGGTACTGGAATTTGACAGTGATCTTATTGAGAAGGCGATAATCTATACAGGGTCTCAAGGAGCCATCCTTCTTGGCAACAAAAAAAAATCCCCGCTCCCAACAGTGACGAAGACGGGCGAATATGCCCCTTCTCCAAGGACTCCTTTACATAACTCCGCATAGCGGCATGCTCTGGCACAGACAGATTGAAAAGTCGGCCCTTAGGGAACTTACAGCCAAGAATCAAATTAATGGCACAATCGCAGTCCCTAGGAGGAGGCAGGGAACTGGACTTGGGCTCATCAAATATATCCTGGAAATCCGACAAAAACTCAGGAACTTCAGAAGAAGAGGACGAGGAAATGGACATCAAAGGAATATCACTATGTATCCCCTGACAACCCCAACCAGTCACAGACATAGATCTCCAATCCAGCACTGGATTATGTATCTGTAACCATGGAAAACCCAGCACAACAACATCATGCAAATTATGCAACACCAAAAAGCAAATATTTTCCTGATGTGCTGGAGCCATGTACATGGTTAACTGTGTCCAGTACTGAGGTTTATTCTTGGCCAATGGCGTAGCATCAATCCCCCTTAAGGGAATAGGACTCTGCAAAGGCTCCAAGGAAAAACCACAGCGCTTGGCAAATTCTAAGTCCATTAAGTTCAGGGCCGCGCCAGAATCCACGAATGCCATAACAGAAAAGGACGACAATGAGCAAATCAGGGTAACAGACAAGAGAAATTTAGGCTGTACAGTACTAATGGTAACAGACCTAGGGACCCTCTTAGTACGCTTAGGGCAATCAGAAATAGCATGAGCAGAATCACCACAGTAAAAACACAGGCCATTCTGACGTCTGAATTTCTGCCTCTCTGCTCTAGTCAAAATCCTATCACATTGCATAGGCTCAGGACTCTGCTCAGAGGACACCGCCATATGGTGCACCACCTTGCGCTCGCGCAAGCGTCGATCAATCTGAATGGCCAAAGACATTGACTCATTCAGACCAGCAGGCGTAGGAAGCCCCACCATAACATCTTTAAGGGCTTCAGAAAGACCCTTTCTGAAAATCGCTGCCAGGGCATACTCATTCCATTTTGTGAGCACAGACCACTTTCTAAATTTCTGGCAGTATACTTCTGCTGCTTCCTGACCCTGACACAGAGCCAGCAAAGTCTTTTCTGCCTGATCCACAGAATTAGGCTCGTCATACAGCAATCCGAGCGCTTGAAAAAAATGCGTCAATATTGAGCAATGCAGGATTTCCTGGCTCAAGGGAGAATGCCCAGTCCTGCGGGTCGCCACGCAGCAAAGAAATAACAATCTTCACCTGCTGAATGGGGTCACCAGAGGAACGGGGTCTCAGAGCAAAAAACAATCTGCAATTATTTTTAAAGTTCAAAAATTTAGATCTATCCCCAGAAAATAAATCAGGAATAGGAATTCTAGGCTCTAATACCGGAGTCTGGACAACATAATCTTGGATACTCTGTACCCTTGCAGCGAGTTGATCCATGCGCAAGGACAGACCCTGAACCTCCATATCAGCACCAAAATCCTGAACCACCCAGAGATTAAGGGTAAAAAAAGACAAAACAAGCTACAAAGAAAAAAAAAATGACTCAGAACGTTCTTTTCCCTCTTTTGAGATGCATTTAACACATTGAGGGCCAGCTGTACTGTTATGACCTGGTGGTTAAGAGGCCACACTGATATGACCTGGTGGCTAAAATGCAACATGGGACGAGCTCTGGGAAGGTGGTATCTCTACTGACCGCAGTCCCTAATCCTAACAACAACACTAGTAATAGCCGTGGGATGTTCCTGACTCTCCCTAGACGCCTCTTCACAGCCTAAGAACTAACTACCCCTAAAGAAGGAAATAGAAAGCTATCTTGCCTCAGAGAAAACCCCAAAAGGAAAGACAGCCCCCCCCAAATATTGGCTGTGAGTGAAGAGGGAAATGACGTACACAGAAATGAAATCAGATTTCAGCAAAGGAGGCCAATACTAAACTTGATAGACAGAGAGAAAAGGATACTGTGCGGTCAGTATTAAAAACTACAAAATCCACGCAGCGTTTACAAAAATGAACTCCACACCGACTCATGGTGTGGAGGGGCAAATCTGCTTTCCCAGAGCTTCCAGCTAGCCTGAATATGACATAGTGACAAGCTGGACAAAAAGAGACATATTTGCAGAGCAATAGAGTCCAAGCAAATGGACAAACAAAAACAAGCAAAAACTTATCTTTTGCTGACAAGGATAGGCCATATGAGAAATCCAAGGAGAGAACCAAATCCAACCAAGAACATTGACAGCTGACATGAACTAAAGCCCAGAGCAGGTTTAAATAACAAACCCAGGCAAGGCGATTAGTGAAGGCAGTTGCCACAGCTACCTAAAGGAGCAGAAGTTCCACTCGAAACCACCAGAGGGAGCCCAAGGGCAGAACTCACAAAAATACCATTAGCAACCACAGGAGGGAGCTCCAGAACGGAATTCACAACACCTCCCCTGCTGTGCTCATGGGATAGTCCCCACAACTGTTGTGTCTGTTTCTGATGTTCCCTCACAACTCGATTTTGATGTTCTTCTTCGTCCCCCCAGATGATATGGCTAGGACGCACCCGTATGACGGGTAGGCTCGGAGCTCTTCCGGGACCCTAGTGTCGCCCCTCTCCAACTGTTGCCCCCTATGTCTTCTTAGGTGATTTGAATGAGACAGCCCGCCTATAACTGACTGTCCTGCCGTAGGTTTGAAGTAAGGCCTGGAGCTCAATACTTCCTCGGCATTTCCGGCCACCGGCTACGCGCCTCAGTAGGATGTTGCCTCGTCTTACAGCACGACTCCTACTGGTGTTTCTCCTTGTTGCGTTGATCTCGTTCTCACTCAGCACAATAAACCTCGCTTCTTGTCCTTTCTTGGGGTACCGCCGCGATGAAGTGCAGGCGCGGTCCCGTAACGTTCTGTCGCTAGGCCTCTGTCAGGATCCCACCCCTGACAGGGACCCCCCTGAATCTTCCCCTGCAACACCCTCTGCCACAGGATGTTGCCTGGTTCCAACCCAGTCAGCTTCTGACTAACTTCCTACCTAACCCCCAGTTTTACCAGATTGTGAGGAGTGGCCTAATACATAGCACCCTTAGCTCCCCCTGGAGGCCAGACTGTGAAGTGTATTGGTGTCTGTGATACCTGGTCAGGTGAACTCCTTCAGTGCCATCAGACGTACCATAGCCCCCCTTAGCGGCGGAGCATCAGTACTGCAACGACCAGGACTCTGGGGCGCTGCACAAGCAACAGCCATGCATGGCACAGAGTGCATGTCACCAGCTCACACATTTGACATAGCCCAAGTGGGCAGAAATGGTACATTACCTAAACAGTGAGAGGGGGTCCTTTGTATGGTAATGAGTGCAGGGCAGTGCTTAAATGCATCAGATCTGAAATCAGTGGGCAGGAACAGCATTTTCTTTAAAAAAAAAAAAAAAACACGTGTGCTGGATAAGCCCTCACACTCTTCGTGCATGTAACAAATCACAAAACGAAATATCCAATCACAAGTATTGTATTACATTTGAGATGCATCACTCAACAATTCTACAATACAGTCTATGAAGGATGTTCATAAACTGAATATTTGGGTATCCTGTGGCAGATGAGGTTCAATGTGGAGAAATGTAAAGGAATGTACCTAAGCAGTAATTATATGTGGGCATCTTGTGCTCATTATGGCATTATTAACCAAACAGAAAGTACAGTAAAAAGCAGTTTTCAGGTAAATACCACTCAAAAAACAAGCGGGCACTTCTCATCTGGATAAAGAAAGCTTCAACCTCCGGGTGAGACAGGGCTTCTTTACCATAAGAACTCAATCTGTGGAATAGTGTACGCCAAGAGCTGGTCACAGCAAAAACCTCCGATGATTTAAAAAAAAGGCTTAAAGAGGTTGTCCACTACTTTTTGATTGATGACCTATCCCAAGAATAGGTCATCAATGTCTGATCAGCCAGGGTTTGACGCCGACACCCCCGCCAATCAGCTGTTATCGATGTCAGTGGCCGCCGACCGGAAGTACTCACTTGCAGACCTGGTCGTCTTCTGATAGTGGGTGACACAGGGTACTACACATCTGACTCCTATTGATTTGAATAGGAGGAGGATGTTCAGTACCTGACCATGGCCACTACAAGAAGACGGAGCAGCTCGGCAAGTGAGTACCTCCAGCTGCCAACACGAATAACAGCTGATCGGTGGGGGTGCTGAGTGTCATACCCTGGCCAATCAGACATTGATGACCTATCCTAAGGATAGGTCATCAATCAAACAGTAGTTGGCAACCTTTTTAAAAGCATTTTTTTTTTTTTTAGAAGAAAACATAAATGCATACAGTGGAGGAAATGAGTATTGCTGATTTTGTAAGTTTGCCCACTGCCAAAGACATGAACAGTCTATAATTTTAAGGGTACGTTAATTTTAACATTGAGAGTTAGAATGCATATGCATTGTGGTTGTGCATGTGCCATTTCTCGTTGTCCTTTAGGAACTCTCAGTTGAATGTGTGTTTACATTTGTCTTTTTTCAAAGGTGTTAGCTATGTAACACTCAGTGAGATTGACCTTCTATTCAGTGCCTGCCAGAAGCATTTTACCAAGCATATATGTTCTGCTCTCTTTCAAACCCCTTAACCCCTTTTCCACCTTAGATATATAGTTACGCGTCATGAATCCCACCCAATATGTCAGGGATCCCACCAATATGTCACGGTTCACGGGGAAGATACCTTTATCACCCCCACAACTCACACCAATTTGTCGCGAACTGGGGTTGTTTGATTGCTCCTGGTTCCTTCTGAAGGGAATTTATCTATATCCCATTTCCCAGTTCTGGTTTGGAACTTGCAGCTCTCTGGCACTCCCCTTACCCTCAGGTCAGTCAGGGTATTGCACCTAGGGTAATTAGTCACCAGAAAGGCTGCCTGCTATGTACTGGCGATTGGGCACGCTGCAGCGAGGGAGAGATAACTACTCCCACTCAGGCGGGAACAATAATTATCAACGCTGCCGTCACTACAAAGCCTCCCAAATGCACAGGACAAAGTATGCTGCCACCAGCTCCGATTTTCCAAGTAATAATGGGTCTGGAGCCAACCCAAATTAGCAGCGTAATTCACCTCAGAGGACGCAACTGTTCGTTATAGAACAAGGAGAGACAAGCTAATAAATTGTATATTTTACTCCAAAAAAAGGTAGGCAGTGTTTACAAAGTAATCAAAAGATATTATAAAGCAGACAAATCATGTGTACAATACAATTACAAATAAAAAAAGGATTAAAATTAAAACAACACACAGTTCGTTATGTCATTGCATCATTATGGCAGCCGCGTGCTCAGGAGACACATCAAGGTGCATCAGAACAGCTTGCTGCTGTTAGCTCATTCCTAGGCCAAGACTCATTCACAACTCACCTGGGTTAAGATATGACCTCTCGTCGTGACATCACTGAGTGGGCTGAGTTATGAAATGCACTCCTCTTTTCTCAGAATTATGAAAACTATTTTCATGCCTAACTCACAGTATGAATCTCGTATACGATGTGCCCCACATCATGGGAATTCTTTTAAGTATAAACACGGAGTGATTACCTGAACCGTTTCCGGGGAAACCTGCACTTTGCACTCATTGTTTAGCTTCTAGCGGTTTCAGGGGGTTATAGATCTATTGATGGACATCCGGAATATATAATTCTTATATCCCTAGCCCGGATTGGTGCCCATATATATACCCTTGAAGAACAATAGAAGTGCATGGTTCCTATACCAGTTTCAACCAGTACCAGGTGGGAGGGGGGAATGAGTAGGGTAGGAAGATTTGTCTGCTGCAGCTAAAAGCCATAAAACTGCTCAGTGGGCTGTGACACATTGGTATCAGGTTGCACAGAGTGTGCCTACCATAAGGCTTGGTTTTTGTATCAGCGAATGCAGTGGGGGAGAAAGGGGGGGTCGAATCTGCAGCATGTTTCTGTGCCATGGTACATTCTAGAACTAAACTCACATTATGACATTTTTATGTTATCGTGACATTACGTCTAAGACGGGCTCCCCCTGATTGTTGCGGGCTCTGACGGCGAGCCTGCAACTTTTCTGGCACATGTCAGATGATTTGAATATCTGACATGTGCCGCTAACAGCCGCAGGTGGAGTTGCGAGACACCCACAGCTGTTATCCTGTTAACTGCCACTGTCAATCTCTGATAGCGACATTTAACATGCTCGCTCTGGAAATAAGTCACTAATTCCGCCCATCGGCGCCCGTGTCACGCAGACCCCTGTGGTTGTCATTGCTACAACAAGCGGTTGGCGCTCAAGTGAGCAATTTAGCTACATAGAGCAGGGCTGAAGCACAAGCGATCGCATGATCGCAGCTTCTAGTCTCCGATGGAGACTATCAAAGAAAGTGAAAAGTAAAAAATAAATGTTTTTAAAAATAATAAAAAAATTAATATATAAAAGTTCAAATCACAACCCATTCGCCCCATTACAAATAAAATGGAGAAAAAAATACACATATTTGGTATCGCCGGGTTCATAATTGCCCTATCAATATATAAAAATAATTAATCCAATGGATAAATGGCGTAAACAGAGAAAAAAAAAAGTAAAAACTCCAGAATTGCTTTTTTTGGGTCACCGCAACATTGCACTAAAATGCAATAACAGGCAATTAAAAGATTGTATCTACACCAAAATGGTATCAATAAAAACATCAGCTCGGCTCGCAAAAACTAAGCCCTCAGCCAGCCCCAGATCATGAAAAATGGAGATGCTACGGGTCTTGGAAAATAGCGACTTTTTTTTTTTTTAACAAACGTTGGATTTTTTTTTCACCACTTAAATAAAAAAACATACACATGTTTGGTGTCTACGAACTCATAATGACCTGGAGAATTATAATGGCAGGTCAGTTTTAGCATTTTGTTAACATTGTAAAATAGCAAAACAATTGCACTTTTTTGCAATTTCGTCGCACTTTGAATTTTTTTCCCGTTTTCCAGTAAACTACAGTACAGACCAAAAGTTTGAACACACCTTCTCATTTACAGATTTTCCTGTATTTTTATGACTATGAAAATTGTACATTCACACTGAAGGCATCAAAACTATGAATTAACACATGTGGAATTATATACTTAACAAAAAAGTGTGAAACAACTGAAATTATGTCTTATGGCATAAACCATCAAGCGCTACAAAGAAACTGGTGCACATGAGGACCACCCCAGGAAAGGAAGACGAAGAGTCACCTCTGCTTCTGAGGATAAGTTTATCCGAGTCACCAGCCTCAGAAATCGCAGGTTAACAGCAGCTCAGATTAGAGACCAGGTCAATGCCACACAGAGTTCTAGCAGCAGACACATCTCTACAACAACTGTTAAGAGGAGACTTTGTGCAACAGGCCTTCATGGTAAAATAGCTGCTAGGAAACCACTGCTAAGGACAGGCAACAAGCTGAAGAGATTTGTTTGGGCTAAAGAACACAAGGAATGGACATTAGACCAGTGGAAATCTGTGCTTTGGTCTGATGAGTCCAAATTTGAGATCTTTGGTTCCAACCACGTCTTTGTGCGAAGCAGAAAAGGTGAACGGATGGACTCTACATGCCTGGTTCCCACCGTGAAGCATGGAGGAGGAGGAGGCGTGATGGTGTGGGGGTGCTTTGCTGGTGACACTGTTGGGGATTTATTCAAAATTGAAGGCATACTAAACCAGCATGGCTACCACAGCATCTTGCAGCGGCATGCTATTCCATCCGGTTTGTGTTTTGTTGGACCATTATTTATTTTTCAACAGGACAATGACCCCAAACACACCTCCAGGCTGTGTAAGGGCTATTTGACCAAGAAGGAGAGTGATTGGGGTGCTACGCCAGATGACCTGGCCTCCACAGTCACCAGACCTGAACCCAATCGGGATGGTTTGGGGTGAGCTGGACCACAGAGTGAAGGCAAAAGGGCCAACAAGTGCTAAGTAGCTCTGGGAACTCCTTCAAAGATTGTTGGAAGACCATTCCCGGTGACTACCTCTTGAAGCTCATCAAGAGAATGCCAAGAGTGTGCAAAGCAGTCGTCAAAGCAAAAGGTGGCTTCTTTGAAGAACCTAGAATATAAGACATAATTTCAGTTGTTTCACACTTTTTTCTTAAGTATATAATTCCACATGTGTTAATTAATAGTTTTGATGCCTTCAGTGTGAATGTACAATTTTCATATTCATAAAAATACAGAAAAATCTGTAAATGAGAAGGTGTTTTCAAACTTTTGGTCTGTATTGTATGTCAAAACCAATGGTGTAGTTGAAAAGTACAACTCGTCACGCTAAAAACAAGGCCTCACATGGCCATATTGACAAAACATTAAAAAAGTTATAGCTCTGGGAAAAAGGGGAGCAAAAAACGGAAATTCAAAAATGGAAATACCCAAAGTGGTGAAGGGGTTAAAAATACTAGCAAAAAAAAAATCAAAAGATAGCCATTAGCAATACGAGAAGAACATAATAAGTGTTCAAAACATAAAACAATGTAAAATTAAATATCTTTATTGTAAATAAAAGTGGGTGGCAAAGAGCGTGCACACACACACACACAACAGAATTATGACAATAAGAAAATATATACACACAATATAATAATGTGGCTATTGGAACCACAAACCAGGGTAAAGATAGCTCTTATCCATATAACAACAAAACAATTGAAAACAGGAAGGGTAGTCCATCAAGTGCAAAAGTGCCCAAATAAGACAATATATGTACAGCATTATCCTAGTGAGAATATGTAACCATTAAGGCTATGTGCCTACGATCAGGAATAGCAGCGCATTTGTGCTACCTCCAAAATGCTGCGTTCTACATTACAAGCACAGTGGATGGGATTTATAGAAAATCCCATGCCCACTGTGATTCTATATATTACTGCATAAACTCACCCACGGTGTGGGTTTACAAGACACAGCAAGTCAATTTCTGTAGAGGGGACGCTAGTCTCCACTGCTGATTTTGACCAATTGAATATCATTACATGTGGTGAATCCACATATACTAAAAAACAAGTGCAGCAATTAGAACGCAGCGAAAATATACTGCATCCAAAGCGTTGCTATTCCTGATCGTGGGGAGGTAGCCTTATAGGCGGGGATGATTGCATAGTAAATATTAATGTATAAAATGATCTAAGTAATTGCACAAACCCCACATAAATTATTTGCACAGATGGTTTATAGAGATACATAGTATTAGCCCATATGACCTACCATTCGCACCTTCTATCTCTTACCCAAAGTACATAAAAACATGGAAAATCCACCAGGTAGGCCAATAATCTTGGAAATCTTGGAGAAAATTGGAAAATATATTGATTCTCAGTTGAAACCTCTGGTTGAATGCCTGCCATCATTTATCTTGGAAACAGGTGATCTTCTGAAGAAGGTTGACAGTCTACATCTCGACACTGATACACTCCTAGTAACATGCGATGTAGAATCACTCTACACCAACATAAAGCATATAGATGTGATCAAAGCCACCAAGTCCTTCCTGAAGATGTCTGGTACTTCTCCACCAATGATTGATTTTCACTATTCAGATGGAATTTAGCTTCACCCACATTTTTTTTTCATTTTTAAGGGGACCCTCAAGCTCAAGGGAAGCCCACATCAATGAATGCTCTATTGTATGCGTCCTCTTCCAATCTTGCCTCACTGATACGGTCGATAGCAGTGGGCCAATTCTTCCTTCTATGACTACTCTGTTCCACTGATACAGATTTTGAAATACAAGCCACAGATCTTAAATTGAGATTCATTTATCGGTGTTACAGTCTTCGCTGCATCAAACACGCCTATCATAAAGCTTGGCACACCGCTAGACATGATCTATTTTATTCCTCCTATAGATCATCCCCCTCCAATGAAGTACAGTTCATTACCAAATATACTTCTCAGGCTGACAGAATAAGGAGCTGTCTTAAAAATCCAAGGCCAATTTTACTGACTGCACATTAGCCCATTACCTCACTAAAGAACCGAACATTACTTTCCGCCGCTAAATATTTTTTACGAGCCCTTTTAGTCACCAGTCACTACCAAAATGAACCACATACTATTTTTAGTTTTTAATCAGCCCAACCTCACAGGGGATGTCTACCCTGTGGTCTATGTGTAGCTTGCCTCAATATTGATTGCACGGACACTTTTCACAACTTCTCTGGATCCAAGATGTATAAATTCAATCATTACATCACCTGTGACACCAAAGCAGTGATATAGTATGCGGTCTGTCGCTGTCCCAAAATATACGTTGGCCTTACCACCCGCCAACTCAAGGTTTGAGTAAAGGAACACATTAACGGAATAACTGCAGCCCAAAAAGAAAATGATATATCACTACAAATCCAACATTGTTTGTGGATTTCTTTATTACGCAACCTCGTCCTGATACCCATGTTAAACTTGAGAATCCACATGCATCTGCTAGATGACTACAACCATCTATGCCATTAATCCATTTTGATATGAGGAATGATTATGCACTACCATTATACATGTGAATATGTGGGTACATGCATATCTATATATACTATTTAACTCAAAATTGTATGTGTATAGAGGCTTGTTGATATGCAATGAGTATACGTATTTGTGTGAAATTTCCGGACATACAATACCCATATACATCTCTTATTTTTTCATTATTTTCTTTAGAACAATTATGTTTTGCGTGTATATTTATTACTAGTTATTGAACCCATTCTATGTCCGGATGGCGAGCATTTTTATTGGTACATTTTTAATTTTACTAAAGTACTAGCTGTACTATTCGGCTTCGCCCAGGTTAATAACTGCTGTTAGCAAAATAGAATGTGTTAACAAAAATGTATTCTGCACACAAAAACCACAAAACAAATAGATAGAAATGTAATTATTAAAAGGCAAAAACTAAGCTAATAGAAGCATTTCACAACATATATTTCAACACCAGAGATATTTCACACCGATTTAACTAAATTGGCCAAGTAATGTGAAGTAATCTTCTACTACTTATTCGACAGCCTTTTGATAAACGACATTCTTAGTTTTTCCTTCAGGTGTAAAGACGAACAGATTTTTGGCTGTTCCAACTCTTGAACAGGCCACAAAGTTGACCATGAGGAAAGCATGGAGATTGTAAATCGATTCCAACTACTTTTAAGGACTGTCCCTGAGCCTTGTTGATGGACATAGCAAATGCCAGTTGAACAGGAAACTGGAGGCGTTTAAAATCAAAAGGCAAATCAGATGGAATGAGAGGAACTGTTGGAATGAAAACATCTCCTGTGGCACATCCTGTCAAAATGGTTGCCTCAATTACATGTGGAAACAGGTTCCTAATCAAGAGTCTTGTTCCATTACACAGTTTTGGTGGATCCAAATTTCTCAATAGCAGAATAGGTGCTCCAGGTTTTAGAAAGAGGTTGTGAGGAGGAAGTCCTTATGGTTTCAAGGAATTGAGGAACAGTTGGATATGGCTCTTGAGGAAGCAGCTGCTGTTCTCATGTGTGTCAGCCTTGTTTCTTCACATTTTTCATTGGCCTGTAATGCAGCTTTTCTTTTCGCATTAGCTGACATTCATGCCATGGCATTCCTTTTCTTATGAGGCATTATTGTGGTAAAAATAGTCTGTAACTGTAAGTTTCTATATCCGCTCACATAGAGGTAATGTGACTGACATCAGCCTTTCTACCAATACACCCTAACTGACATGCTATTACCTCACACAAGCTTTGTTATAGAGAATGTCCTTTGTTGCCTATATTAACCAATCGGAGCTCAGATTAATTAACTGTAGCAAAATAGAATCTGAGCTGTAACTGTTTGCTATTGGCAGCCTGATAAATCCCCAGCCAACAGGAAGACCTCACCCCTAGCAGTATATATTAGCTCACACATACACATAATAGACAGGTCATGTGACCGACAGCTGCCGTATTTCCTATAAGGTACATGTGTTGCTCTTGTAGTTTGTCTGCTTATTAATCAGATTTTTATTTTTGAAGGATAATACCAGACTTGTGCGTGTTTTAGGGCGAGTTTCATGTGTCAAGTTGTGTGTGTTGAGTTGCGTGTGGCGACATGCATGTAGTGACTTGTGAGATGAGTTTTGTGTGGCGACATGCGTGCAGCAACTTTTTGTGTGTCGAGTTGCATGTGACAGGTTAGTGAAGCAAGTTGTGTGCAGCAAGTTTTGCGCATGGTGAGTTTTAGATGTGGTGCGTTTTGAGTATGTGCAAATTTTGTGTGAGGCAACTTTTGCACGTGTTGCAACTTTTGTGCATGTGGCAATTTTTCCACGTGGTGAGTTTTTCATGAGGTGAGTTTTACACATGTGGCGAGTTTTGCGTGAGCCTAGTTTTGCATGTGGCGAGTTTTGTATGTGGCGAATTTTGCGTGTGGCGAGTTTTGAGCGGTGACTTTTGTGTTTCGACTTTTATGTGGCGAGGTTGGTGTATGTGTGGTGAAATGTGTGCTGAGGGTGGTATATGTGTTCAAGCATGTGGTAGTGTGTGGCGCATTTTGTGTGTGTGTTCATATCCCCATGAGTGGTGAGTATCCCATGTTGGGGCCCCACCTTAGCAACTGTACGGTATATACTCTTTGGCGCCATCGCTCTCATTCTTTAAGTCCCCCTTGTTCACTTCTGGCAGCTGTCAATTTGCCTCCAACACTTTTCCTTTCACTTTTTCCCCATTATGTAGATAGGGGCAAAATTGTTTCGTGAATTGGAACGCACGGGGTTAAAATTTCGCCTCACAACATAGCTTATGACGCTCTCGGGGTCCAGACATGTGACTGTGCAAAATTGTGTGGCTGTAGCTGCGACGGTGCAGATGCCAATCCCGGACAGACACACATACATACATACATACATACGTACGTACGTACATACACACACACATTCAGCTTTATATATATTAGACTAGCTGTACTACCCGGCTTCGCCTGGGTTAATAACTGCTGTTAGCAAAATAGATTGTGTTAACAAAAATGTATTCATGTCTGCAAGCCTCGCTTCCCTCTCCTCAGAAAGTTCATTGGCCCTTGAGGAAGCAGCTCTTGTTCTCTCGACTGCAAGCCTCACTTCCCTCTGCTCAGGAAGTTAATTGGCTCTTGAGGAAGCAGCTGCTTTTCTGATGTGTGTCAGCCTTGTTTCTCGGTCTTCACATTTTTCATTGGCCCATAATGCAGCTTTTCTTTTTGCATCAGCTGACATTCGTGCCTCATAAGAAATTCCTTTTCTTATGAGGCATTATTGTGGTAAAAATAGTCTGTAACTGGCAGTTTCTATATCCTCTCACATAGAGGTAATGTCACTGACATCAGCCTTTCCACCATCACACCCTAACTGACATGCTGTTACCTCACACAAGCTTTGTTATACTGAGAATGTCCTTTGTTGCCTATATTAACCAATCAGAGCTCAGATTAATTAACTGTAGCAAAATAGAAGCTGAGCTGTGATTGGTTGCTATTGGCAGCCTGATTAATCCCCAGCCAACAGGAAGACCTCCCCCTAGCAGTATATATTAGCTCACACATACACATAATAGACAGGTCATGTGACTGACAGCTGCCGTATTTCCTATATAGTACATTTGTTTCTCTTGTAGTTTGTCTGCTTATTAATCAGATTTTTATTTTTGAAGGATAATACCAGACTTGTGTGTGATTTAGGGAGAGTTTCATGTGTCAAGTTGTGTGTGTTGAGTTGCGTGTGGCGACATGCGTGCAGCAACTTTTTGTCTGTCGAGTTGCATGTGACAGGTTAGGCTACTTTCACACTAGCGTTAACTGCAATACGTCGCAAATGCGTCGTTTTGCCGAAAATACGCATCCAGCAAAAGTTCTTGCTGGATACGTTTTTCGTCATAGACTAACATTAGCGACGCATTAGCGACGCATTTGCGACGCATTGCCAAACGTCGCGTCCGTTTTGCGACGCTTGGGCGTGTGTTAGCGGACCGTCGGGAGAAAAAAACCTTACATGTAACGTTTTTTGCTCCCGACGGTTCGCTTTTTCCGACCGCGCATGCGCGGCCGGAACTCCACCCCCACCTCCCCGCACTTCCCCGCACCTCACAATGGGGCAGCGGATGCGTTGGAAAAATACATCCGCTGCCCCCGTTGTGCGGCGGAGACCACGCTAGCGTCGGGAACGTCGGCCCGACGCACAACGACGGGTCTTTCCCGACGCTAGTGTGAAAGTAGCCTTAGTGAAGCAAGTTGTGTGCAGCAAGTTTTGCGTGTGGTGAGTTTTATGTGTGGTGCGTTTTGAGTATGTGCAAATTTTGTGTGAGGCAACTTTTGCATGTGTTGCAACTTTTGTGCATGTGGCAATTTTTCCGCGTGTGCAAGTTTTGCGTGTGGCGAGTTTTCCATGAGGTGAGTTTTGCACGTGTGGCGAGTTTTGCGTGAGCCTAGTTTTGCATGTGGCGAGTTTTGCATGTGGCGAATTTTGCACGTGGTGAGTTTTGAGTGGCGACTTTTGTGTTTTGACTTTTATGTGGCGAGGTTGGTATGTGTGTGTGGTGAAATGTGTGCTGAGGGTGGTATATGTGTTCAAGCACGTGGTAGTGTGTGGCGCATTTTGTGTGTGTGTGTGTGTGTGTGTGTTCATATCCCCGTGTGTGGTGAGTATCCCATGTCGGGGCCCCACCTTAGCAACTGTAAAGCTGCATGAACCAGCCACCAGCCAGTATGTGAACAGTAAACATACAGAGTGCTATCAAGTGCATGGAGGGTGTGAAAGCAGATGCTACAAAGTGCCTGATTTTGAAGAAAATATTGTATGGGCAAAACCGGGATAGTTAGATAAGTGAGGTGAGGCGATCGGCCAATCTGAAGAAATGCATTTTTAGGTCACGTTTGAAACTGTAGTTATTGGGATTTAATCTTATTATCCTGGATCGTGCATTCCAAAGAACTGAAGCAGCATGTGTGAAGTCTTAGAGACTGCAGTGTGTGTTTCAGATTATTGAGGATGTTAGTCTTGGGTCGTTAGTGGGAGGGCATGGGTAAGGTGGTAGGCTGAGACGAGGTAGGAGATGTAGGGTGATGCTGAACCATGTAGCGCTTTGTAGGTGCGAGTAATAAGTTGATCACGGACTCTAGCGAATTGGCAACCAGTGCAATTACTGGAAAGGGAAGATGCATCAATGTAGAGGTTGGAAAGAACTATGATCCTTGGTGCGGCATTCAGGACATCTTGGAGAGGGGAGAGATTAGTGAAGAGTTGCAGTAGTAAAGATGAGAATGAATAACAGCTACAGTAAGTGTTTTTGCCAAGTCAAAGGTAAGAAAAGCTCGAATTCTAGAGATGTTTTCGAGGTGTTGGTGACATGAGTGAGCAAGTGATTGGATGTGGGAAGTGAAGGAAAGATCAGTCAAATATGACCCCAAGACGGTGGGCATGTAGCTGGAGAGTAATGTTAGAAGCATACATAGAAATGGCAATATCGGGAATAGGTATATTAGTGGAGGGAGGAAACACAAATTCAGTTTTAGACATGACAATGTTAGAGACAGCAGAAAGACAAACATTGGTATTTTGTAGTAATGCAGGGCTGATATCAGGAGACTGTGTATAATTGGGTGTCATCAGCATTGAGATTGTACTGAAAAGCAAATCTACTGATGGTTTGTCCAATGGGGTAGTATATAAGGAAAAGAGGAGGGGACCTAGGACTGATCCTTGAGGAACTCCTACGGTAAGGGGAAGAGGAGCAAGCAAAAGATACAGTGAAGAAGGGGTCAGGTAGGAGGAGAACCAGGAGAGAACAGTATCTTTGAGACGAGCTTTGAGGAGGAGCTGGTGATCCAGTGTTGAATGCCACAGAGAGATCCAGGAGAATCGGCAGGGAGTAGAGGCCATTAGATCTAGCTGTTAGTAGATCATTAGAGACTTTAGTAAAGTGTAAAGAGGGGAAACCAGATTGTAAAGGGTCAAGAACAGAGTATCTGGGAGATATCATATTAGATAGGAGTGGACTAAAGGTACCTTCACACTAAGCAACTTCACAACGATAATGATAGCGATCCGTGACGTTGCAGCGTCCTGGATAGCGATATCGTTGTGTTTGACACGCAGCAGCGATCAGGATCCCGCTGTGAGATCGCTGGTCATTGCTGAAAGTCCAGAACTTTATTTCGTCGCTGGATCTCCCGCTGACATCGCTGAATCGGTGTGTGTGACACCGATCCAGCAATGTCTTCACTGGTAACCAGGGTAAACATCGGGTTACTAAGCGCAGGGCCGCGCTTAGTAACCCGATGTTTACCCTGGTTACCATTGTAAAAGTAAAAAAAAAAAAAACATACTCACATTCCGGTGCCCGGCGTCCGCTTCCCTGCACTCCTCCTGCATCCTGTGTAAGTGCCGGCCGTAAAGCAGAGCGGTGACGTCACCGCTCTGCTCTGTGGGAGATGCCGGAGATGTTCGGCGCTGACACAGGATGCAGGAGGAGTGCAGGGAAGCGGACGCCGGGCACCGGAATGTGAGTATGTGTTTTGTTTTTTTTTTTACTTTTACAATGGTAACCAGGGTAAACATCGGGTTACTAAGCGCGGCCCTGCGCTTAGTAACCCGATGTTTACCCTGGTTACCAGGGGACTTCGGCATCGTTGGTCCCTGGAGAGCTGTCTGTGTGACAGCTCTCCAGCGACCACACAACGACTAAACAGCGACGCTGCAGCGATCGGCATCGTTGTCTGTATCGCTGCAGCGTCGCTTAGTGTGAAGGTACCTTAAGTGATACAGGAGTTTAGAGATGAAGGGAAGATTAGAGACAGGTCTGTAGTTAGCAGCACAGTTCTGGTCGAGGGATGGGTTTTTAACTCGTTAGTGACCACCAATATGTCTTTTTACTGGCGTGAGATAAGAGAATAACATCCCCACACAAATGACAATCCAACAGCTATCAGCTGTACACATCAGTCACTAGCAGTGTTGGCACTGACCCAGTGGTGGCACTGACCCAGTGGTGGCACTGGCAATCAAAGTGTAATGTGTCACATAAAAAAACAATCTAAAAATCAATGGGATATGTTCAAGCATTCTTGAGTTATTGCTGCATAAATTGACACTGTCAGATTTTTAACAAATTAACACGTCACTAAGGGGTTAAGTAATGGATGTTTGCTGGAGTATGAGGAAGGAAAGATACCACATGAGAGAGAAATTAAATATTTTAGTTAGGTGAGTGGTGACAGCCGAGGAAAGGGACTGAAGAAGATGTGATGGAATAGGGTCACTGGTGCAGGTACTAGGGCAAGAAGATACAAGGAGCCTGATCATTTTTTTCTGTGAAAGTGAGCTAGATGATGCGTGGAAGGGAGGACAATGTATGATTTTAGAGGATTGGAAGAAAATTTCCTGTCGGATATGGTCAATTTTTTCTTTGAAATAAGCAGGAACAAAGTCAGCACTCAGGTCGGTGGTGAGGGCCTGGGCTCTTGCATTGAGGAGAGAGTGAAAAGTGTCAGAGTCACTTAGGATTGTTGGATAGTGAGGGTGGTGAAGTAGGTTTGTTCTGAGAGGTGAAGGGCAGAGTTGTATGTTTTGTATTGGATTTTCGCACCGCTGGAGTAAACGTATTTGCATGTTACAGAGTTGTCGCCGTCTGTGTCGAGTTGTTCTAAATGTAGGAGCTGCAACTTCCTCCAGTGCACATTGCAATGTCTCATAATGTTTCAGTGCAGAGTCAGAGGAGGAGGAGATTGGGGCCAATGTTGACTGCAAATTTTTCTAAGTTTCTGGGTATTAATTGCATGTATATTTCTAGACGTGTGTTAAGTGGGGGGTGTCCTGGGCAAGGTGACTGTTCTTGACAGAGCATGAAAGAAGGCTGTGGTCAAATAGTGGGAGAGGCGAGTTAGTAAAATCATTCACGGAGCAGATTTAGGAGGAGATCAGGTCAAAAGTATTCCCATCTTCATGAGTAGGAAAGTTAGTAAGCGGTGAAAGGCTGAAAGAGTAGGCTAGAAATAAAAGGTGAGTGGCTGATGTGGAGACGGGATCATCAATAAAGATGCTAAAGTCCCCCATGTTGATATTAGGGATGTCACAAGATGGAAAATGTGGCAGCCAGGTGTCAAAATTATCCAGGAGAGGATGAGAGGGGCCCAGAGAACGATACATAGTCCCCACTCGCAGGGAGAGGGCCCGGAAAAGTCTGACAGTGTGGACCTCAAAAGAAGGGAAGATCAGAGAGGGTACTGGATGCATAACCTGAAGAGTAGATTTTGTTGAAAGGAGCAGACCAAGACCTCCACCTTGTCTGATCTGGAAACAAGTTTGTTTGAATGTCTTACCTGTCTCCTGCCCTGTCCAACTGCCCTGATACTTTGAAAAATATGGTACTCGGATAAAATCTGCGCAAGCACCTTCCCTTTAGTTCTGTCTAAATATATAGGAAGGTTTGTTCTTCGATCTATCACTAATTTAACTTAAGTACAGACATAAAAAAATTTGTCAAATACTCAACAAGTGCAGATGGCCTTACTCAGTGGAATAACTTGTACTAAAACATTTTTTATTTTTATTTTTTTAAAAGGCATATACGAGTACACTATATGGTTAGATAGGTCTTGAAAGATAGTCTCATTAACAATTTTCCTGATCAGAGCATAATAATGAGTTTTTAAATCCTTCAGCATGAAAAATGCGAGCTGTTAACACCCCTGGCTGTCTGTAATTATTCCTTAAATATCATGTCATGCGACTGATGAACCACATACAGTGGGCTGACTGATTTGGCGACTTTCTTCTAACTCTTTATCAAGGGTTTTAAGAAATGTTGTCAGTTAAACCCGAGGACATTGCTATAGTAGACTGAACTGAGAATGTACTTATGTTGGGCGACGGCCAAAGTCATTACAACTGTTGTAATTTTTCAAGCTGTAATTTTGTGGAATTTTGATGAAAAGAGTTTATGGAGTTTGGATTATCAAAGGGCCTCAGGCTGTTGCTTGATACAAGAAAATTATTACAACCTCAGGCACTAAGCTCCTCTAATTTACAAGAAGGCAAAGAGTTGTCAAACTTTTTTTTAAAGGGAAAGAAGGCATAAATCAAAACATGGTATCAAGAAAGTGTTCAACTAACACAATCTACACGTTAAATGAGTAAAATTGGCATGTCATAGCACATTGGTCCAGTTGGCATTAAAAGCCATAATGAGTGCATTCTACTTGCAAGTATTTCTGTCTGTCTCATGTTTTCTTTTATATATGGGAATGCTAGGGAAAGTATTTGCTAACTACATGTTATAACATATATGAAATCCCAGAATAAAGTTTCAAAGAAGATTATTACAGTGAGGTTTTATAGTTTATCCAAAGGTTATTAACACATTCACAGATCGTTTCCAGTTTATTTCTGTAGAATTTA
Organism: Ranitomeya variabilis; assembly: GCF_051348905.1. Lineage (NCBI taxonomy): Eukaryota > Metazoa > Chordata > Amphibia > Anura > Dendrobatidae > Ranitomeya > Ranitomeya variabilis. The sequence goes on along the minus strand of NC_135232.1, from coordinate 444,106,997 downwards.
ATCCATTATTGGTTTCTTTTTTTTTTTAAACCAATAGAACGTTGATTTTGCATTTTCACCCATATGCTGGGTAAAAACAGTGTGAAAATTATCGTGGGTGTGGATTTTAAAAGGATTCGGTCATCAGGTATCCTACAGCTAAAAATTTGCACCATGTCTTGTGCCATCTAATAAACTTCCTAACAATCCATATTTTACACCTTCAGATCAAAGATAGAGGAGCCAGATTAGCGTGATGATCCATACATGTCAATCGTGACAATCGCAGCTCATTAGCTTACAGCAAGATTGAGGTTCTGATATCATTTTCAGAGATATGCTCGGCTACAGAGATGTTGTTCAGATGCTGATCAAATGCACAAAATGTGGTAACAGTTGAGCAGCAGGAAACCGGAGGACAGATTCCTTCTAAAGAAAATAAATATGATAAATGGTTAAAATTTCAAAGAGCTTCTAAAAAGAAGCAACTTTACAATATGTTTTCTGTTAAAATTCCTATCCATTCTTCAAGAACAGTGGGATTTTTAGTTCTATGGTTTACTGTCCATTGTCTAAGTTACTGCCCATGTCTGCAGTCAATCATTGGTGGCTGATCTCCCAGGTGAAGGGTGCCAAGTGCGCACACTTTGCTATAGAGCTAGCAAGCGTTGCTCTGAATCTGGCGGATTACTGGATTGGACAGCGCACAGTTCAGGCTCAAGTGTCAATGATCCAGAGTGCACTTTGCCCCCTGGCCGGCAAGCAGGAAGCTGGGGAGTAGTGAGCTCCTGAAAATTGATCCTGAGAAAGCCCCATTTGAATATATTTATGCCAAGGCTTTTTGCCACAGATTTCACCTTTTGCAATATGTAGGGTGAAACAAGAATCTGCCGCAATAAATTTGCTTTACTCTTGATTTTTTTTAGCCAATTCACCTCCTGTTTGTATGTTCCCTTATACTGACATTAGATTAGTCAAGACTCAAAAAATGTAACATATTTAGATACAGTCTCTACTGATGAATACATAAACTAATGTCTCCGACTAAGGGTTATGCTTGTCACAAGATTTTTGACATATCTGCTAAATTGAGCTATCAAATGATAATCAGAACTTTCCGCCACCCAAGACCACCCACTCAGCACATGATATAAAACATATGCTTTCCTAACATAAGCACTTCTGTCCTGTAAACAGATCAGCGCTGCATCTTTGTTACAGCCTGAGCGGGTAGATGCTTTGTACTTCTCCAGAATATGTAAAATAAGTGGCCTTTTAAAAAAAAATGCAAATTAAAAAATTGACATTTAAAAGAGTTTAAATGTAGCAATAAGACTAATCACATATAATGAAAGGGCCGCCAACTATAGTGAGAATATCTATGCTATTAGTTTACTTATAACAATGAGCCTCTGTATAAAGCGGCTTGCTAAGTTGCTAGCAATGGAAAAATAATAAAAACTCCAAAATATATATTGACTTTATGAATTCTTTAACCCGGTTTCCATGTTACCTCTTTTTTGATTGAAAAGTCACAACTAGTGATGAGTGAACATGATCTGATAAGGTGTTATGCTCGGATGCTATGTGAGTGACTTTGGCATGGTCAAAAAATCAGTTTGAGCCCCTGTGGATGTTTGTTAGGCAATGCCAGCATGTGTTGATAATGTTGAACAACGGCGCGACATGCAGCTGCGGGGATTTAAACACTTTTTTGAGCACTCCGAAGACACTCTGTTAGCATCCGAGCATAACACCTTATAGCAGGACATTCCCTCATCAATAGTCACAATGCTACATTTCCATGAGAATACAGGAGCACCTGAAAGTAATGGGACAAGTCATAAAATAAGTATATAATGAAGGTTTTGGATATTATTACACCATTGAGTGATGGTCCTATTAAAAAATTAAAGTGTTGAGCCATCCATGAGTTGACAATACACTAGAGGAGTAAGAAATTACTTTTGTTGTTTCTACAATCTTTGGGTTCTTGCATCAAGCTACGACCAATTTTCCTTTTAAGCAATCTGTCCTACATTGCCGCGAGGAAAATCACAAAAAATTAAACAAAACATGTTAAACTACATGCAGATGTTGCTGTACTTAGGACTTAAAGGAGTTGTGCCACGAACAAAATTATATTTTTATCAACAGATCTTGGAATACAAAGAAATTCCACAATTGGATGTGTTAAATTAAACGTTTTTGTCCAGTCATGTGTGCGGATTTCCATCAAAAAGGATTAACTAAAATGTGAATGCCAGAACCTTCTATTTTATAATGCTATTGTTTTTCCCATATGAACCACAGCTTGAATACTGACTGCCGACCTTTTGAACTAAAATACCACAGGCTCTAGCCAGGGAAAGAGGGAAAAGAGAGGACACAGACATTACAGCAGGAGATCACACCTGAGGTAAAATATTGTTTAACCCCTTTACCCCCAAGGGTGGTTTGCACGTTAATGACCGGGCCAATTTTTACAATTCTGACCACTGTCCCTTTATGAGGTTATAACTCTGGAACGCTTCAACGGATCCCGGTGATTCGGACACTGTTTTCTCGTGACATATTGTACATCATGATAGTGGTAAAATTTACTCAATATTACTTACGTTTATCTGTGAAAAAAAATGGAAATTTGGCAATAAAATTTTGCAATTTTCCAACTTTGAATTTTCATGCCCATAAATCACAGAGATATGCCACACAAAATACTTAATAAATAACATTTCCCACATGTTTTCTTTACATCAGCACAATTTTGGAGCCCAATTTTTTTTTTTGTTAGGAAGTTATAAGGGTTAAAAGTTGACCAGCAATTTCTCATTTTTACAACACCATTTTTTTAGGGATCACATCACATTTGAAGTCACTTTGCGGGGTCTATATGATAGAAAATGCCCAAAAGTGACACCATTCTAAAAACTGCACCCCTCAAAGTGCTCAAAACCACACTCTAGAAATTTATTAACCCTTCAGGTGCTTCACAGGAATTTTTGGAATGTTTTTAAAAAAATGAACATTTAACTTTTTTTCACAAAAAATTTACTTCAGATCCAATTTGTTTTATTTTACCAAGGGTAACAGGATTAATTGTAAACCAATAGTTGTTGCACTATTTGTCTTGAGTACGCCGATACCCCATATGTGGGGGTAAACCACTGTTTCGCCGCATGGCAGAACTCGGAAGGGAAGGAGCGCCGTTTGACTTTTCAATGCAAAATTGGCTGGAATTGAGAGAGCCCCTGATGTGCCTAAACAGTGGAAACCCCCCAAAAGTGACACCATTTTGGAAAGTGGACTCCCTAAGGAACTTATCTAGATGTGTGGTGAGGACTTTGAACCCCCAAGTGCTGCACAGAAGTTTATAATGTAGAGCCATAAAAAATCATATTTTTTCACAGAAATGATTTTTTCGCCCCTAATTTTTTATTTTCCTAAGGGTAACAGGAGAAGCTGGCCCATAAAAGTTGTTGTGAAATTTGTCCTGAGTACACTGATACCCCATATATGGGGGTAAACAACTGTTTGGGCGCAAGGCAGAGCTCGGAAAGGAAGGAGCGCAGTTTGACTTTTCAATGCAATATTGACTGGAATTGAACGCCATGTTGCGTTTGGAGAGCCCCTGATGTGCCTAAACAGTGTAAACCCCCCATAAGTGACCCCATATTGGAAACTAGACCCCCAAGGAACTTATCTAGATGTGTTATGAGAACTTTGAACCCCCAAGTGTTTCACTACAGTTTATAACACAGAGCCGTGAAAATAAAAAAAATTTTTTTTCCACAAAAATTATTTTTAGCCTCCAGTTTTGTATTTTCCCAAGGGTAACAGGAGAAATTGGACCCCAAAAGTTGTTGTCCAATTTATCCTGAGTACGCCGATACCCCATATGTGGGGGGGGGACCACTGTTTGGGTGCATGGCAGAGCTCGGAAGGGAAGGAGCGCCATTTGGAATGCAGACTTAAGCTGCGGTCACATTATCAGTATTTGGTCAGTATTTTACATCAGTATTTGTAAGCCAAAACCAGGAGTGGAACAATTAGAGGAAAAGTATAATAGAAGCATATGCACCACTTCTGCATTTATCACCCACTCCTGGTTTTGGCTTAAAAATACTAATGCAAAATACTGACCAAATACTGATAATGTGACGGCAGCCTAAGGCTACTTTCACACTTACGTTGTTTTGTATCCGTCACAATGCGTGGTTTTGGGAAAAAAGCGCATCCTGCAAATTTTCCCCCAGGATGCGTTTTTTTTTACCATAGACTTGTATTGCCAATGGATCGCGATGTATGGCCACACGTTGCGTCCGTCGTGCACTGGTTGCATCGGATTTTTGCGGCCCGTCGTCTGGAAAAAACGTTCAAGGGAACATTTTTCTGTGGGTTGGCTCCTGTTTTTCCGTCTCCGCATGCCCAGCAGGAAATCTCACTCTCTGTCTCTTTCCTGCCCGGGACTGTGAAAGCACATACTTCCATCGGTACGTCGCACCGACGCTTTGTGACGGGCGACTACCGAAAGAAATGTGAAAGTAGCCTTAGATGGAATGGTCTGCGGGCGTCACATTGTGTTTGCAGAGCCCCTGACGTACCTAAACAGTAGAAACCCCCCATAAGTAACACCATATTGGAAACTAGACCCCCCAAGGAACTTATCTAGATGTGTTAGGAGAACTTTGAACCCCAAGTGTTTCACTACAGTTTATAACACAGAGCCATGAAAATAAATAATCTTTTTATTTCCACAAAAATGAATTTTAGCCCCCAGTTTTGTATTTTTCCAAGGCTAAAAGGAGAAATCGGATCACAAAAGTAGTTGTAGATTCCTAACTGAAATGTCCTATTGCCCAACTACCCGATTAGATAGGTGCATTTTACCTGAAAGGGATAAGTTAGGAATAAACATGAGCTGGCATGGATCAGGCAGCGTCACGCTGGTATATTAAACACTTCTACCAACGAATACAAAGATGAGCCACACTGAATAACAAATAGGTGAGATTAATACATTATCAAAGCTCTGGGCCATCAGAAAACAGTCTAAAAGGTTAATAAAAAAAGAGGAAGAATTAGCAATAGTTATTCCAACCTGTGCTATAAGCTTGACCTCCCACCCTAAAAATATGCAAAAGCTCTGAAAACATAAAAATTCAAAGACTTGTCATTCTATCCAAAGCTATAAAAATCATCTATATTCATGAAAGAGATTAGCTGCCTTTCATGCATACATTAATCCGCAGGAAAATTTAGTGTGAGGTTTAACACTTTCCAGCGCATCTGTGTCATAAGCCAGAATGGCTGAGATTGAAAACCTGACACTATGATGGGGAAAAATCCTGGACATATTGCCTCCACAATAGAACATGCTGTTTGTGAAGGTTCTTTCACAATTAGAAGACCATGATTGAATACTATTATTCAGACATTGCATCATGCAGCACTATGCTTGCCGTCAAAATCACTGGAACCCTAAAAGTTACCTGACAGATCTCATAACATGTCAATGGGATCCATCAGAAACAATTTAAAATTGGATGTGTCCTACCAGCGAAAAACGGTTAGTGATGGCTTGGTTAAGAATAAAAGTTCATGCACACTGATCATTGGGTCATAAAGCCTCTCATCCATTCTTTATTACCAAAAATAGTATTGGAGCTCAGCTCATAAAAGAACTAATCCCGTAAACTTCCAATGGAAAGGTTTCTTTTCGCCCTTGTGATCAGTTCCAATTCTAATATTGACAATTTGGAATGGACTAGATGGAGGAGCACAATGTACATGCAGTCGTACAGTATTACATTGGGCTGCATGGAATAAAAATATAAAGCTTTGTTCACAATGGGCCCGATTCATCAAGACCAGCATTGTTCACCATTTTGCTGGAGCAGGGAACAACTTGAGTGAAAACTCATAAGTTGTGCCTAAATTTTGTAACTTATCAAAGTTTTTACTCCAAAATTCTGTAATAAAAGCTTTGATGAATCGGGCCCCAAGTGTTTTATATTCCTATATCTCAATTTAAACTCTACTTTTACTGTTGACTTAAAAATGCAGTGCTATAAATAAGAGAAGTTAATCAGTTAGGAACGTTGTGTTAAAGGTTTAAATCAAAGTCAAATATTAAAAATACAGTGGCCACATCTAGCAAAATAGTCTGAAGGTAGAAAGTGTCTTCGATCACAGTTCAGCTTTTCATAGGCTTAACGTGATGAACCTTGGTCTTTTTTCAACATCTCTCTCACAATTTCATTTTCTAATCTGCACTGCAAAAAAATAACATGAATGGTAAAAGGCCAGTTACTGAAAATCAACGTAAAACTGGCTTAGTTGGCCACAGCATCCAGTCCCAGCACAGCTTAAATTAATAATGAGCTTACATAGTGTGACATACAATGGCGAATTGCAAGAGCAGGATTTGTTTGACAGTACAGCGAAACTTCAGAATACATAAGTGAATTATGCTTTAGTTGAAGCAATTGAAACCACTGGTTGTTTATCTCTTGGGAAAAGTCTGTGTTGCCCAAAGGTGGGCCAAACTTAATCCTGCTCATTAATTTACATTAATTTTTATCACTTTATCACTATCGATCAGAGTTAAATCTATTCCCTAGCTGCTACTGTTAATACATAATAAGGCTTACTATAACATGTATCCTTACCTGTAACAGCTAATCAACACCATATAATTTACAGCTTTTTCTGAAGTTTGCAAAAAGGAGATCATACTGATATTGTTCAGTCCTTGTACCTTGTTCAACAGCACCCACCACACTGTATGATACATCCACAGTCCCCCACATTGTATGATACACCCACTACCCCCCACATTGTATGATGTAACAATATGGCGCACCGTCACCTCCGCACACTACGATACCTTCCACGCATAGTCTGAAACTTCCACAAGCTTTACACACATAGCATGCTGGCCCCATAGATCCCACACAAAATGATGTTCCCCACAGCACCCTCACACATGCTGACAGACCTCACAGTCCCTTCACACAATGACTCTACAGTCTCTCCACACAATATGATGCACCCACTGCCCCCTCACACTGTATGATGCAACAATATGGTGCTCTGTCACTTCCACACACTACAATACCCACTCTTCACACACACAGTATGATACTCCCACAGCCTTTACACAGCCCCCAGATCCCAAATAGTATGATGTTCCCCACTGCACCCTCACACACGAGTGACCTCACAGCCCCTTCACACAATATAACTCCACAGTATCTCCACACACCGCATGACCCCACAGCCCTCTCACAAACAATATAATGACCTCACATGCAGTATGATGACCCCACAGTTTTCCTCCCAAACAAGGACAGTAAAAAATATAACAAAACTACTCACCTACGCTTATTCCTCGAGTAGACTACTCCTCTTTGTGCAGAATGTGTATGGAGGCTCGAGAGGCAGGCGCAATCTAGTGACATCATTGTTCCAACCACACTGATGCTAAGGGTATGTGCACACGTTACATTTTTATTGTGTTTTTTTTCTGAGAAATTGTCACAAAACCTGAAGGATTTCCAAGTACCTGCACAGTGAGTGAATGAGATTACTGAAGTTTCAATGAACACGTTGCTTATTTTCTCCTTGTAGATTTGCACTAGATTAAAGTTTGCAGCAAATCAATTCAGCGTTTTTATTTCAGATTTAACCCACACTAATAAGTGGGGTAAAAACCCCAACAAAAACCCTCATAAAAAACACAAGTATTTTCTGCAGCATTTTTTTCCTGCCAACATATCAGAATTTGCAAAATTTTCTGCTGCAAATTCTTACAGGTTGAATGGTAGAAAAGGGAGTTGATCATATTCAACGGAATCCAAAGGATGCCAGGAGGGGAGGCAGCCCATAGTGTGGTACTCCACTTTTTCCAGCCCTTTGGCTGTCCCAGTCCACAGGTGAGTCAGGAACACCCAATGGGCCAGATGTGGCCCACGTGTGACACTTTGAAGGTCTACTATGGTTGGAGCTAATTTCTAGATTTCTGCATTGTGCACTGGGTGTGTGGCTGCATCCAAGGTTCATGCACCCTATCCACTCAACTTTCCAAGACAGTTTAAATTACAACAAAAGTCTATCAGTCCCCAGATTAAGGCAATTGTTAACCATTTTTATTAAAATGTGTTTCAAGATGCAGAAACTTTTATATGTGTAGCAAAAGTAAAAATCAGGTATTCCGTTTTTGCTTGAGTGCAGCCGCATGTTGTTTGCATCAGGGTTGCGTTCTTCCATAACCAGCATCACACATTTCCGCAGGTTGTCCCTGACATTGAAGCTCAGGCCATTTTAAATAAATGAGGTTGAGAATGCCACACATAAACCTGCCTGTGTTTTTTTTTGTATGCACTGCAGCTACCTTGATGACACATTGTCATTAAAACATGGTGTTTGTTTGTTTTTTCAAACAGCCATGTTTAATGAGAATGTGTCATCAAGGTAGCTGCAGTGCATTGTCCAGGTAGAGCATGGCCACATTAATAATTTAAGTGACTATTCCTGTGTGGTATTATGAAGTTCAGGACAGTTACGTTTCAATGCAAACTGTAATGCTAACATTTGGGAGACAAGTCCAATCTTCTGTGCTTATTTTGTCACTGGTAAATTATCATCTTTGAGGAATTTATTCATCTGGTCAAGTGGATGCAGATCGGTGAAGGTTCAGTCTGGAGACCCCTAACATTTTCTCAAAAGAAATGAAAAGCACGTAACTCTGCAGATAGTAGCGCACAGCTACCACAAAGCTTATGCTTCCAAGTGGGGTATAGATTAAAGATAAATCATAGGCTATAACGCCGATGTTCTCGGCTGAAGCTGTACCCCACACTGTGTCCGCTCATGTCTGCTGAGCTGCACATTATTTAGGGTTCTACTGAGCGATCAATGCAGGTCTCAGAATATGGACCCACACCGATCTACAAGCATTTAAAGGGTCTGCCAAACTTCAAATACTGATTCAAAGTTTAGTTACTACTTAAGCATTGCATGTATGCTTAAATGAATAAGGCTAAGGCGTGAAAACAGACACAGGTTGAGGCTAAACTAATGACACAACTCAATGACCTCAGAACTAACTTCCTACAGTACGTAATTCAAACCCTACCACTGCTGTCCCCAAAACTTTTCTCATGCTGATCCCGTTCTGGGGAATGTATTACCATAGAGAATGCGGTTTATTCCCTGTATCCAAAGTTATAAGTAGGCCGTAAAAATGCATATCTTTAGAGAGGCCTATCACATCACCTCACTAATCTAACTTTTTCCTGTTTATCCTTCCGACACTTCCCTCAGAATCAAGTCATTTCTATCATATGTTCCAACACACTATGCAAGTTATAATCTGGACATAGAAAGAAATGGCCTGCTGACCAGTTTATGTAGTTTTACATTAACCCCTTCATGACCTGAGCTTTTTTTGGTTTTGCGTTTTCGTTTTTCACTCCCCTTCTTCCCAGAGCTATAACTTTTTTATTTTTACGCCAATATGGCCATGTGAGGGCTTATTTTTTGCAAGACGGGTTGTACTTTTGAATGACATCATTTGTTTTACCATGTTGTGTACTAGAAAACGGGAAAAAAATTCCAAGTGCGGTGAAATCTGCTCACATTTTCTGCATCTGACAAAGACATGGCAGTTGGTACCAAACATTTAATATTTTGATACATCAGACGATAGAACAGAATTTCTCTGATCCAATGTCCAGTCCTTCAGTTCCTTGGCCCAAACAAGTCTTTCCTGTGGTCCTCAGTAGTGGCTTATTTGCAGCAATTTAACCATAAAGGCTTGCTTCTCGCATTCTTCTCTGAACAGTTAATTTTGAGGTGTGTCTTCTTCTTGATATCTGTAGATCCTTTATGAGGGCTGTTATCTGAGGTGCTGTCAATTTAAGGTGTCTGAGGCTGCTAACTGTGATAAATTCATCTTCTGCAACAAAGGTAATTCTTGGTCTTCCATTCCTGGAGTAGTCCTCATGAGAGACAGTTTCATGTTCGCGATTGATGGTATCCATGACTGTGCTTGAGGATAACAAAGGTTTCAGTAATTTTCCGAAATGACCGACTTTCATATCTTAAAGTAACAATGGACGGTTATTTCTCTTTAGTTAGTTGAGTGGTTCTTGCTATATTCTGGCTTAGAACAGTTGTGGAATAGGATTCAGCAATGGAAAAATCTGTGTACTAACAATGCCACTGCAAAATATACCCAATGGTGGAAAAGACATTCTAAATGCCGGTGATTCCACAAATGAACTCTTGTCAAGACGTACATGATGTTCATTGTAAGTCATTCAGGGGTGTAAAGCTGTTATCTGAGTTAAAGGGGAGTACAGTGAGGAATCTAAGGCTTAACACACATTCTGTTTTGTTTTACACTTGTTCTTATGTTATTTTGCGATCTTCCGTCAGAATCTACAATATACACATTACATTAGCAAAGAAAGAAATATGCATGAACAGGTGTATCTAAAGTTTTGACAGATACTACTGTATATGTGGTATAGAATGTATTAGGAGGGTTTTTTTTTTGCTGTGCTTAAAGTACTACTCTTTTTATTGCAGTGCTGGAGTGGTGCTTCTAATGTAAGGTCCCCGCATGTAGTCTGATACATACCTGCTGCCATCTTTCCCTTCTGTTGCTGCAGCTCCTATTGGTCTCCAGGAGTTTGTGACCTGCCTATTCGCGCCAGTTTTTTATGGACTTGCATTGAGAGCTTGTGATTTAACTTCTGACTTGCGGTCAGAAGCTGAGGTCACAAGATGGTGCCGGACCGAAAAAAAAAGTAAAGATGCAGAAGGGTAAGTATAAGACAGGAGGCAGGGACCTTAGTTTAGTAGCACCACTCCAGCGCTGAAAACCAAAAAAAAGCTTGAAGGCTGCTTTAAACAAAGCAACATTAATGCAATCTCCCTAAAGGAAAAAGTGTTAAGGTGTTTTTTGCCCAGCGCTGATTGGCTATTCATCAACTTGTCATTTAAAAGCCTGTATGGGAACAGAACAATACAGCATGCATATTGTCAACAGCATATACTCTAATAACATGGGGTGAAGGGCTGAAACAAGCTGTATTATTATGCTCCTATAAACAGCCCAATTAACAAAATGCTCATTTATTGGTTGATTGGCAGTACTTTAACATAGGCGTAAGCAGTTGGCCAATAAAAATAGACACGTAGACTGTTTAGACTGCATCCTTAGCATTCTGCTGTGTTTTAGTTGAAGGCCTGGCCTTTCTCCCATTATTTTTCTTGGTATAATGCTAACCTTTCTGGACTATTTTTCCATAGCTTATCTTACACTATACTGTGCATGCCTTACCTTTAAGGTTGTGGAAAGAGAAAAAACAAAACAAAAACATATGTTCTGATTTGACAATAAGAAACTGTGCTTGGAAAAAAAAAAAAAAAAGACCGAAAAAAAAGACCCTCTCTTTTTCCTTTTCTTCAAATTTCTTAAGAAGGTTACCTTGTACTACGACTTTAATTGTTTCATTCTGGCCTTTGAAAGTTAAAAGCTGATGTATGACTAATAGAACCCATATTCACCGTGATGCTGTAAATAGCAGTGGTGGTCCCGACTTCCTTTCTGCTTTAGATACAATAGAAAACATGGTTTATTGGGTTTGTCGCTTTTATAAGAAACAAAATGAGGGAATTATCCCATAAATTAGGTCACTGATCAAAAAAGTCACAAAAGTTATTTATGGACCAAATAATATAAATGCATTGGTTTAATAACAACAGAATGTACCATGTAGATTGTGCATCAATTCGTTAAAATGCTAGACTGTTCAGTAATTCCATACACTTTAACATAAAAGTCAACCAAGTAACAGTATAACAAAAACAACCACACAAGCGTCATTTTGAAGTTTTAAACTTTCCTTGATAGAAATTGCACATTGAGAAGTGGACTATACAGCAAACTGGTTCAAGTATGCTTCATGCCAATCATCCTATAGAGTCATAACATTACTGGAAAGTACACTTGTTCATTGGGGAGGAACTGAAAGCCTCCCTTGTTAAAAATATACACAAAAGGAAAAAGAAAATACAAAATCAACAACTCTTTGGGCTGAATGAAACTCAAAGAAATAATCTTATTAGAACACAATAAGATGACAAATTCACACCAATTATACATTGACCAAATAAAAAATAAGAAAATGTGGCACATACCTATTAGGACCTAAAAGGAATGAGAAGACTGCAGCGCAGAGAACAGTAGAAATACAACAGTTGGACAAGAATATTATGTGAATATACTGCATCTCCTTAGAATACGCATCTAGTCAGCCCAGGATCTTTCACCATAGTGCAGTTATGTAATTCAGTGTTGTACAATTGCCATATACATTAACGTTATATAAAAAACTACGTGAAGGCTCTCAGGCTTTTCATAGACATATGGATACAATGTTACAAATAGCAGATAGAGGCATTTGATGAATCAGGTACTACCGAACTGCATTAGATGTGGCAGTATATTTGTGTGTGTATCTATATATCGCATACACACGCACACATATATACAATATATATTATATACACACACACATATACAGTGCTAGGCAAATACTTGCAAGTGTGTAAAAACTGCTAGAAAAAAAAAAAATCAATATTTGATGCAACCATTCTTTGCCTTCAAAAGACCATCAAACCAGCAGTTCTTTTAGGTACACTTGTACATAGTTTATGAAGACATCGGCATGGAGGTTGTGCCAAACCTGTTGGAGAACTAACCATAGATCTTGGGTGTGGGTGTAAGATCGCACAAAACCTTTTATCTCCATATAATCCCAGACTCGATATTGCAATAAAGGCTCTGTGGGGGCCTGATAATCACTTCCAGAACTCCTTGCTCTTCTACATGGTGAAGATAGTTAATGGCATTGTTTGCCTGAGGTCGTTGTCCTGCTGCAGAATAAATTTGGTATTGCATGATGGGTAAAGTATCTGCCTGTATTTCTTAGCCTTCAGGACACTATTAATCCAGACCAAATCCTCAACTCAATTTTTTAAATGCATACCCATGAACCACCACCATGCTGCATGTTGCCTGTAGACACTCATTAATGGACATCTCTTCAGTTTTTTTGGCAGCAAACTGGGCTTCCTGTTACAGCCAAATAGTTAACATTTTGACTCATCAGTTCAGAGCATCTGCTGCTCCTTTTTAAAGGTATGATGGTTTGGCTGTTATTCTACCATGAAGACCATTTCTGTCAAAACCTCTAAAAGTAGATGGGTTGCTGCCAGTTTTGAGCTTATAAGACAAATATGAAAGAGCGTAGCATGAGAAGCACCAGGTGGTTTGATTGGGATGTTGCAATGGAAGGTGGGGGGATTAGCCTCTCACCTGGAAGGGTGTGTCAATCCTGCTCTGTTGCTCTAGGACTGCTCCTGTGCTGTGTTTCCTGGTCTGGTCACGTGGGCCCAAGATCCAGTCACGTGATGCAACTTCACAGGATGTGACTTCACTTCAGGTCCTGTTGCCTGGAGATGAGCTATATGGCCCCAAGCTGCTACAGCCACAATCCTTCATGGGGAATGTAAACTTTTTTTGGAAACAATGTGGTCAATTTAAGAAGCGTTATAGCTATAGAGCATACTGCAATAGATTAGTGGTGAACAAACCTTTCATTGAACCACTACGCGTTTCGGCAGCGGACTGCTACCTTCCTCAGGTGGCAAATCCACGTGAGGAAGGTAGCAGTTCACTGCCAAAATGCGTAGTGGTTCAATAAAAGGTTTGGTCACCACTAATCTATTGCAGTGTGCTCTATAGCCATAGCGCTCCTTAAATTGACCACATTTAAAAAAAAAAAAAAAAAGTTTTGAGTTTATGGCACTGCCGGACATGTTCAATCTAAAAAAAAAAATATACATAATGTTCCTTTCATCAGATGCACCAAGTTTCCTTTGCCGAACACTGTGTCTACGATTCTCAACGTTACCCATTTCTTAGTGTCCTCAATGCTGAGGAATACTGGCAGATACTTCTCCGTCACGCAATACCATCAGGAAGGCGTCTGTCTGGCTCCAAATTTTATTCTGCAGCAGGACAATGACCTCAAACATACAGCCAATGTCATTAAGAATTATTTTCAAGAAAAAGAACAAAGTCATTAAAGAAATTATATGGAACCCACATAGAAAAACCACAAAAAGAGGACTAAAAATCTTCCAAAAATTCAAGAATTAATACAGCACTAAAGGACTGCAGGGCTTACCTGTTCAGGTCTTCGAACTAGTGCACTCTCAGGATGCAGTAAACCCATGTGATAAAGATGGCAGCAATACAGGTGCAAAATACTGATGAGGCAACCACTTGCAAACAACTCAGAGGGGTGATTGGTTAGTATATGACTGCACAAAAGAGGCTCGTATAGGGCGCTTCTTTTGTGTAATCATATACTAGCCAATCATCCCCTCCATGAGTTGTTAGTTTGTGAGTGGTTGCCTCATCAGTATTTTGCACCTGTATTGCCGCCATCTTTATTACATGGCTTTGCTGCATCCTGGGAGTGCACTAGTTCAGAGACCTGGACAGGTTAGCACTGCAGTCCCTTTGTGATGGATCTGACAGAGCCCTGCTCTCAGCATCATCAAATCTGTATGGGATTACATGAAGAGAAAGAAGGATTTGCTTAAGCCAAATCCACACATCTGTGGTTAGTTCTCCAAGATGTTTGGAACAATCTCTGCCGGGTTCCTTCAAAAACTGTGTTCTGAAGGCATAGGGTGGTAACACCAAATATTGATTTCATTCATATTTTTCTTCTGTTCAATCATTTTGCATTTGTTAATCGATAAAAAATAAACTATTAACACTTATGTTTTTAAAGCATTCTTACTTTTCAACAGATTTACCACATTTATGTGTGTGTTTATATATACGGTACTGTACAGAATGCATTGAGATTGAAGTATTATCCTCGGCTTACAACTGGAAAAACTTATGAAATAACTGGATGCAAATCTTTGGCAGTAAGCCTTACACATCTTCACTGTAAAACCGCAGGTTGGGAATGTATATTTGAAAGTTATAATACATACGGGTTTTTAGAAAAGAATGAGCTAGCCTGTTGCCCATGCTCTAGAAAACCAAGACTTAAGAAACATGACACACATTGTAATATAAAATAGTACAAATAGGGAGATTGTGATTGAAAGGTTCTAGGCTGTCCAAAAAATCATCTCCCGCAGTGAATAAGTTGGAATGGGAAGATGAAGATTTTGGTTTAAGGTAAAAAGCTAAATTACAATCTAAAATGCCTAAAAATGCCATTAATGGCATGGAAGAGTAAGCCTGATGATGGTTTTAAAATCTTTTCAAGTTTTAGTACATGCACAATAATAAAAAAGTTCCAGTCAACATTCCAGAATATTCTGCATTAAGTTTGTGAATGGTTCAGTACATAACCAATCTTGTGGCTATTTGCTAAGGGATTTTGCATAATTTCATCACAACCTGTGCAACAGGTTTCATAAATGCCCTATCTGGTTACTGCACATCCCAAGAGGTCACTTCTTTACTTCTTCCAAAAGGAAGCAAAAACAGAAGCCAGTGCCTTTCCAAGAAAGAAAAGAGTAATCCTATTAACAAAGCAAATAATTGGGGGACAAATGAGGCAAGTAATGTGGGGACTAAAATGAAAAAATATATAATTATATAATTCCTTAATATAAGACATGATACATATGTAAACAATACAATGGGTATCCAGACATCACTTAAAAAATTGATCCCAATACAAATTACTGTATATTTTTATGGAAAAAAAATTTAATTTCCAAATAGAAAAAAAGTTGACATTAATGACCAGCAGATCGGTGAACATAAAAAAACCTAAATATCAAATGCCATTTTGTCCATGGTAAGCAATATGTAATGTAACTGTCAGACAAAGACAGACAAGATTTTGTAATAAATAGTCCCAAATAAAGAAATCTCTACATCAATAGCATATGGCAGGGCAAGATCCGCAAGAATCTGCAGACTGCCTTCACCTCTTGAAGAGCTGTGTTTAGTGCAGACTAAATGAGATATATATATATATATATATATATATATATATATATATATATATATATATATATATATATATATATATATATACACACACACATACATATATATACATATACACACGCATATATGGTCTGCGTGTGTATATATATATATATATATATATATATATATATATATATATATATATATATATTTTAAATAGGGAAATAGTTTTAACATGATAACATGAAAGAGGAAACATTGAGAAGGATACAACCACAATGAATTGAATGGACAAACATTGCAAGACTCAGATCAGCCCAAAGCCTTTTTTTTTTATCATGACATCCAACTATGGTATTTTATCCAGGAAGGCTACACGTCACATAACACATTTGGCGCATTTCATTTGAGGAAGATCCTTACAACGATGTCATGGAATCAAGCAAGGATGAAGCTAAAGTTGAGCTTGGTCCACCTCTGGGTCTACTTGTGATAAGCTTTTCTTGAATCAGTAAAAATAGAAACCAAGTATTTGCTGTGTGAGCGGAGCAATGTTCTGGTGATTAGTCATTAATTCTCTGACGGCAGTCTTGCTCAAAAAATGGAGCATGTATTTTAGGATGTACATAATGGACCTACTAGCATCTGGTAGTGTCAATCCCACAATGATGTTTGGAACCTAGATACGGTAATAAATAGATCAGTCACATAGTAAGGCAGTGTGTGTGATCAAGTGTGTGTGTCACGTGGCAACACACAAAACTGAACACCTCAGTTCATGAAAGAAGTAATGTTGTGCATGTCTTTTTTTCAAGGCTTTCCAGGTTTAATCTCCAAAAAATGTTTATTCAGTGTGAAGGTCGATCCTTCTTTAAACGTGGTTCGCAGTATACCTCTCTAGGCATAACAAACAAGACTAGTGAAAAACATCCCAGGGAGTATTTTTTTTTCCCATGTTGTTCTTTAGAGGATCCAGATCTAGTTAGTGTATTCCAGACACTTCTAATCAGTTCAGTTGTTGCATTGACTCCAGTCTTGTAATTGTCCATGTAGGCAGGTTCGAATCATACCCTCAGGATGCTCCAGAAGTTTCTAAGTAACTCTGTAATTTACGGACTGTGGTTTTGTCAAGGGAACAAAGGTCAAAGTCAAATGTTGTGTTTGTGATGTGGAAGTGCCCAGTTTCTTCAATAAGGTTAACTATCTGTAAGATGCAACAAGAAAGAAAAAATATATTAGTTACATGGCAATAGATTTACTCTGCTCACTTAACCCATTATCTACCAATGTCCTTTTTTTGGGACACCTAATCTTTAGCTTCTAGCAACTAAGATTTTATCTATATATATAATTGTCTAAGGGGTACTTCAGTCTTTCTGTCCTCAACTTCCGTAACGGAAATCCCGCGTCGCTGATTGGTCTCGCCAGCTGCCTGTCATGGCTGCCGCAACTAATCAGCAATGGACACAGTCCGATTAGTCCCTCCCTACTCCCCTGCAGTCAGTGCCCGGCGCCCGCATACTCCCCTCCGGTCACCGCTAACACAGGGTTAATGCCAGCGGTAACTGACCGCGTTATGCCGTGGGTAACGCACTCCGTTATCGCTGCTATTAACCCTGTGTGTCCCCAACTTTTTACTATTGATGCTGCCTATGCAGCATCAATAGTAAAAAAATGTAATGTTAAAAATAATAAAAAAAACAAAAACCTGCTATTCTCACCCTCCTTAGTCCGCCGAGCCGTACGCAGCTGCCCCCATCTTCCGTTCCCAGAGATCCATTGCGAAAGTACCCAGAAGACTTAGCGGTCTCGCTA
Source organism: Ranitomeya variabilis (assembly GCF_051348905.1). Lineage (NCBI taxonomy): Eukaryota > Metazoa > Chordata > Amphibia > Anura > Dendrobatidae > Ranitomeya > Ranitomeya variabilis. The sequence goes on along the minus strand of NC_135232.1, from coordinate 444,089,152 downwards.
GACCGCTAAGTCTTCTGGGTAATTTCGCAATGCATCCTGGGAACGGAAGATGGCGGCAGCCGCGCGCGCATCGCCAGAGCTTCGGTGGATCCCGGCGGGTGAGTATATCACTATTTTTTATTTTAATTATTATTATTATTTTTTTTTTAACAGGGATATGGTGCCCACACTGCTAAATACTGCGTGGGCTGTGTGATATACTGTGTGAGCTGTGCTATATGCTACATGGGCAGTGTGATATACTGCGTGGGCTGTGTGATATACTGTGTGGGCTGTGCTATATACTACATGGGCAGTGTGATATACTGCGTGGGCTGTGTGATATACTGCGGGGGCTGTGTGATATACTGCGGGGGCTGTGTGATATACTGCGGGGGCTGTGCTATATACTACATGGGCAGTGTTATATACTGCGTGGCCTGTGTTATATACTGCGTGGCTGCTACATACTGTGTGGGCTGTTATATAGTACGTGGGCTGTGTTATATACTGCGTGGCCTGTATTAACGCATCGGGTATTCTAGAATATGTATGTGTATACATAGTATATAGCACAGGCCACGTACTATTTGTCTGCTATATACTACATGGCTCCTATATACTACGTGGCCTGTGCTATATACTATGTGGCTGCTATATACATACATACATACATATTCTAGAATACCCGATGCGTTAGAATCAGGCCACCATCAAGTAATTTTTATAATTAGGTCCAATTTTTTGTGTTGTGTTTGTAAAATGAATGTTTTCAAAAAAGGAAGTCATGCCATTGTCATTTTTAAATGAATATTGGGACGCCCTTTTCTGAAAAATCCATACTTGTAAAAATTTTAATTTGGCAGGTAATGGGTTAACAGTGCACCGTAAATGCTTATAGCTAATTTACATCAATATTCATTACAATTATCAGATGTAACGTTTCTGCAAAGGCATTACTTACTATGAAAACCTCAAAGTAACACCTCAACATCCAGAACACAAGAAGACATTCCAATTTTGGGTGTCACAGCTGGGCATTCAGCCCAAGAAGGGGGGGGGGCACCTTTAAGTTGGTTTCCACCAGGGATAATGCTCGTTTACTTCTGCAGAGGCACCTCCTGTTTATCGTGGCGTCCCAATGAGAACCTCACAGATGGCTATGCGTTCCGAATGAGCAATACACCCTATTTATGGTGATATCCCAATGGAAACCTCAGCAGATGGCTATGTGTTCCGAATGAGCAATAGTGCATCCTGCTACATCACTATCTTAAAGAGGTTGTCTCACTTCGGTACAAATGCACAGCTTTCTAACCTCCATGCTTCCTGCTAGTTGGGAAGCGGTCTTTTCCAGCATGATTGACAGGATCAACAGCATAGTAGTGCCACTGTTAACAAAAGTACCCTATTTGATGTTGCAAGCACAGACAGCTTTGCTTCTGCAGCTTGAGAAGAGCGCAGTGACCGTGAATTCGGCTGGGATCAGAAGCTAACAGTTCCAGCCAGCTTTAGAACAGTGATTACAGGTTGTATTAGAAAAGGCTTGTAAGCGCTGCACTCTTTGATGTCCCATCCGGTCAGCACTGATAGACTGCAGCTGTGGCCACTAAGCTAGGCAATGAGCAGTACACAATCACTCTATTTTTTTAGAAAAAATGATTTGTAGTAAAATATAAATTGCAAGCACTTTACAGTTTTAACCATGTGTGATGATGAGAATAACAATTTAAAAAATAGGCTGTTACCCTAAAGATGATGCTGAAGAAATAGGGCTGCACCATGAAAAGATAGCCATTGGGTAAGATTTGACTTTTGACTAGTGAACAAATTAATTTCAACAGTCCTAAATCGCGTTTAATTTTCTTCTGCATTAGCTAGCTTTTGATCTTGCAGAAAACTGTAACCCACACAGATGTGAGGGTAATTCTGCGCCTTCACTGCAATGTCTCCACATGGAATTGTACTAGTCACTATGGCAAATGATACGGTTTCACTCTTCTTTTTATACTTGCATTGTTTTACTGCAAACTGAAAACAAGGTAAAGAAATATGTATGTATGTGCATTTAGAGTTGTTTTTCAAGAAAAAAGAAATGCACTGTCAAATTACAATATTGTAGATCATACTAAACATCTATTAATGATCATTCATGTTTCAAAGTATTAAATAAATTTTTATTATTCTCCATTTCACACCATCTTTCAACCCCTCTCCTTTATATTAGCACTTTATTAGCAAGGTGTTGAATGTTATGCATTATCAGTTTACAAGGATTGGTCAGGCACATACTTTAAAAGCCAGTGAGTGTAGTATTGGTAAATACATAATTGTGGCTCAAAACTTTAACTTGACACTTAAAGTATGCCCATCATTACATTGTTTTTTAATGATAAGTAATACCTAGCATGTCCTTCAGATTGTGATGGTCTCAGAACCAAGACCAATCACTCAAAAGCCAGTCTGGAACACACAGCTCATCTGGCAGAAGCGTTGAGCTATTGCCTGCACGTGCTCACAGAGCGATATACAGGTACAATTGAAAGTATATGAACACAAGCACTCTGGCCAGAGGCCTATAAACTTTCTGTTTAGTTTGTGCACCACTCTGCATGCAATCCTGGCTGACAGGCTGGGAGTAAAGACCTAGGTCGATCAAGTTCAACCTTTCTCCACCAATTCTCTTGGTGAACCACCAGGTCTCAGGAACTAAACACCCACACATCTGAAGGATATGTTATAAATAAGAGATAGACATTCTAACACAGCACACACCATTGAACGGGCTAAGATAGGTGACAAGTTACAGTTTTCTGCATCAAGATATCTTGTGGCATTGTGAATGAGTCAAGTAAGAAAAAGCCATATCTACAGGTGCTTCTCACAAAACTAGAATATACTGTAATCAAAAAGTTAGTTTCAGTTCTTCAATACAAAAAGTGAAACTCATTATATAGTCATTACAAACAGAGTGATCTATTTCATGTGTTTATTTCTGTTACTGTTGATGATTATGACTCACAGCCAATGAAACCCTAAAAGTCATTATCTCAGTAAATTAGAATAATTAGGAAAAAAAACACCTGCAAAGGCTTCCTAAGTGTTTAAAAAGGCCCCTTAGTATGTTTCAGTAGGATCTACAATCATGGGGAAGACTGATGACTTGACAGATGTCCATAAGGCAGTCATTGACACACTTTACAAGGAGGGTAAGCCACAAAAGGTCATTGCTAAAGAAGCTGGCTGCTTACTGTGGCTTCCAGGTACATATGAATTGGCCAATTTATGCGCTAAGCTTTCTCAATTTTTCATATTTCTAGTGCAGTAATGCAATTCAATTTTCATATTTCATATTTGCATACTATGGCGCTACAGAGTGCTGCCTTTTTTATTTGCGTGTTTATGAGTTGGTGACTCTAGGTTAGCACCTGTTCACACTTAGTTTATGTTTGGATGTGACGGTAAGTTTTTTTAAATTTGTATTCATTAGCCTTCTGACTGAGCACTCCGCCTTATAGCCACAGGTGTTTTAATTACAGCAGGACCACTACCCCTCCATAGAGAGATAGATTTTAGTCTAAGAGAGGACTCACTTTAGGTTCCCATTCAGATGAAGACTTTATTCTAAGAGAGGAATGGCAGTGTTAGGTCCTGGAAAAGAAAAATGCCTTAACGTGGCTTCCAGGTACACATGAATTGACCAATTTATGAGGTAAGCTTTCTCAATTTTTCATATTTCTAGTGCAGAAATGCAATTAAATTTTCATATTTCATATTTGCATGCTATGGCGCTACAGAGTGCTGCCTTTTTAGTTTGCGTGCTTATGAGTTGGTGACTCTAGGTTAGCACCTGCTCACACTTAGTTTATGTTTGGATGCGACGGTCAATTTTTGGAAATTTTCAAAACCCTAACCATGACATATAAAGCCATCCACAACATGTCTCCTCCATACATCTGTGACCTCGTCTCCCGGTACTTACGTGCACGCAACCTCTGATCCTCACAAGATCTTCTATACTCCCCTCTTATCTCCTCTTCCCACAATCGCATACAAGATGTCACCTGCTCATCCCCCATACTCTGGAACTCTCTACCACAACATAGACTCTCGCCTACCGTGGAAACCTTCAAAAAGAACCTGAAGACCTACCTTTTCCGACAAGCTGACAACCTGCAGTAACCATCAAGAGACCAAACAGCTGCACGAGCAGCTCTACCCTCGCTTACTGTATTCTTACCCATCCCTTGTAGATTGTGAGCCCTCGCGGGCAGGGTCCTCTCTCCTCATGTACCAGTCGTGACTTGTATTGATTAAGATTATTGTACTTGTTTTTTATTATGTATACCCCTCCTCACATGTAAAGTGCCATGGATGTGAGAACGACCTGTATATGCAATACATCTTGAATTTAAACTTATCCTATAGCTAAAATACAAGTTTTAGTTCTCAGGTCTTTTTTCTAGCAAACGAATCAGAAGAAAAGCAGTTCAATATTTAATCAACCCCTTCTAATAACTCAGTAAAATATTTAACAACATCTGGATCATTGAGATTTTTAGTCTATTTCCTTATGGTGAGTTAAGATTTGTGCATGTCACAGGTTCTTCTCGAGTCAGATTAATAGCTGCAACCATCCTTTTTATTTTTTACAAAATTTTCTGTTTCTATGCAAATGTGCACGAAGGTGCTCACAACTGCTAGCAGATTTTAAAATATGCCAGGTGTCTACTTACGGTAGGGAACACAAACAACATAATGTAACTCCAAGTCAATCGCACTTCTGTGAAATCAACCTGTCCAGTTATGAAGCAACACCGATTGTGAATCAATTTCTCCTGCTGTTGCGCAAATGGAACAGGCAAGAGGTAGTAATGAGAGGCAAAAACCAAGGCAACCCCTAAAAAAAGAATGGTTTTGCAGTGGGTGACCACAGACCATTTCTCTGTTCTCATCCTTTGTGGCTGTTGTATTGGTCACTTTAGCATTTTGTCATTGCTCTCACCCCTATAAGTACTGTACAGTAGTATGAGGCAGTGTCTACAACCCACAGAAGTTGCTCAGGATGCACATCACTGCTAGCTGTGGCAAGAAGGGTAGCTGTGTCTGTCAGCACAGTGTCCAAAGCATGGAGCAGAAAACAGGAGACAGGCCAATACACCAGGAGATGTGAAGAGGGCCATAGGAGAGCAACATCCCAGCAGCTGGTTCACTACCTCCTCCACGATGCAAGGAGAAACAGGAGGAGCAGTGCCAGAGCTCTGCAAAATGATCTCGAGCAGGCCACGAACATCTGTGTCTGCTCAAACTGTCAGAAACAGACTCCATCAGGGTGATATGAGGGCTCGACGTCCACAATTGGGTGTTGTGCTTACAGCCCAACACCATGCAGGAAGATTGGCATTTTCTAGAAAACACCAAGATTAGCAGATTCAACAATGGCACCCCTGTGTTCTTCATAAATGAGAGCAGGTTCACACTGAGCAAGATTCAGCAAAATGATAGCTGTGTCCGCAAATGATTCATTTGCGGACACAGCTATCATTTTGCTGAATCTTGCCGGGACTCCCAGCCACTGCGGGACCCAATCTATACACAGGCATACGGACCAGTATGGACTTTAATGGACTACTCTTTCTGGACTTTTGAGGGGACCCATTGGTCCTCCCTGTATATAACTCCCCTGAGGATTCTCCTTTATTGGAGTTGAAACGCGTAGGGAGAAGAGAGACATTTAGGTTATAATTTGGTTGGTGGGTGCCCATAGTAGGGCTCACTTGGGGCCTGTCCTTGTGAGGACAGGAGCTCTTTAAGGGTTCACAGGGAAGACAGGATATATATATCATTCCCTACCCTTGGCCCGACTTTTCCTTTTTTGCCTATATTGGAGCCACCTTCCTTACAGAAACTGAGATATTTCTTCCATTTGTCCGTCCAAATTGGTGAGACTGTTCCAATTTTTTTATCTTGAGCACTGGTTCACATGAGCACGTTGTTTCACTGTCGGTATACATGTCTTTTAGGACCCGAGTTTTTTATCCATATTTATTAAAGGTTATGTTTTAATTTAATGAAGACACACCTTCTCACTTAAAGATTTTTCTGTATTTTCAGGACTATGAAAATTGTACATTCACACTGAAGGCATCAAAACTATGAATTAATACATGTGGAATTATATACTTAACAACTGTCATGTTGTAGGATGAAATTGGCTCCAATCAAGCGCTGTCCACGGGGTATGGCATGGCGTTGCAAAATGGAGTGATAGCCTTCCTTATTCAAAATCCCTTTTACCTTGTACAAATCCCCCACTTTACCAGCACAAAAGCAACCCCAGACCATCACATTACCTCCACTATGCTTGACAGATGGCATCAGACACTCTTCCAGCATATTTTCAGTTGTTCTGCGTCTCACAAATGTTCTTCTCTGTGATCCAAACATCTCAAACTTGGATTCGTCTATCCATAACACTTTTTTCCAATCTTCAGGTCAGGTTTATAGGTTCTCTAATCAGCGAAACGGTTTTCAGCTGTGCTAACATACTTGCACAAGGGTTTTCAAGGGTATTCTAATCCATTAGCCTTCTTACACAGTTAGCAAACACAAAGTACCATAAGAACACTAAAGTGATGGCTGTTGGAAATGGGCCTCTATACACCTATGAAGCTATTGCATTAAAAACCAGACGTTTGCAGCTAGAATAGTCATTTAACACATTAACAATGTATAGAGTGTATTTCTGAATCATTTAATGTTAGCTTCATTGAAAAAAAAACCTGTGCTTTTCTTTCAAAAATAAGGAAATTTCTAAGTAACCCTAAACTTTTGAACGGTAGTGTATTTTATGGAAAAAAGAATTATTTTTGCACCTCTTAATTCTGAGAGCTATAACTTTATTTTTCCGCTGACAGACCTGTATGGTAGCTTGTTTTTTGTGGAAGAAGATTACATTTTCATCTATGCCATTTTTATGTAGATTGTTTTTTTTATCGCTTTTATTCACTTTTTGCTCGAGGAAATGATGATAAAGCATATTTTTTTGCCTTTTTTTTGTTTACAGTGTTCACTGAAAGCGCTAACTGGTGGGACAGTTTTATAGGTCAGAGAATTCTGGACACGGCCATAGCAAATGTGTACTTTTTTTACATAAATAAATGTATTAATTGGATTCAGATTTTTTTCTTTATTTTGGGATTTTTTTGGTAATATTTTTAACCCCTTCATGACCTTGGGATTTTCCGTTTTTCCATGCTCGTTTTTCGCTCCCCTCTTTCCCAGAGCCATAACTTTTTTATTTTTCCATCAATATGGCCATGTGAGGGATTATTTTATGCAAGACGAGTTGTACTTTTGAATGACATCATTGATTTTAGCATGACTTGTACTAGAAAATGGGAAAAAAATTCCAAGTGCGGTGAAATTGCAAAAAAAGTGCAATCACATGCGTGTTTTTTGTTTGGCTTTTTTGTTAGGTTCACTAAATGCTAAAACTGACCTGTCATTATGATTCTCCAGGTCATTACGGGTTCATAGACACCAAACATGTCTAGGTTATTTTTTATCTAAGTGGTGAAAAAAAATTCCAAACTTTGCTAAAAAAAAAAAAAGAAAAAAGAAATTGTGCCATTTTCCGATACCTGTAGAATCTCCATTTTTCGTGATCTGGGGTCAGGTGAGGGCTTATTTTTTCGTGCCGAGCTGACGTTTTTAGTGATACAATTTTGGTGCAGATGCGTTCTTTTGATCGCCTGTTATTGCATTTTAATGCAATGTCACGGCGCCCAAAAACACGTAATTTTGGCGTTTTTAATTTTTTTATCATTACGCCGTTTAGCGATCAGGTTAATCCTTTTTTTTATTGATAGATCGGGCAATTCTGAACGCGGCGATAACAAATGTGTATATTTGATTTTATTTTTATTGTTTTATTTTGAATGGGGCGAAAAGGGGGTGATTTAAACTATTATTATTTTTTTTTATTTCATTTTTTTTTTAACATTTTTTTTTCTTTTGCCATGCTTCAATAGCCTCCATGGGAGGCTAGAAGCTGGCATAGCCTGATCGGCTCTACTACATAGCAGCGATCATCAGATCGCTCCTATGTAGCTTAATTACAGGCTTGCTATGAGCGCTGACCACAGGGTGGCGCTCACAGCAAGCCGGCATCAGCAACCATAGAGGTCTCAAGGAGACCTCTGGTTGCTATGCCGACCCCGATCACGTGAGCGGTAGTTAAATGCTGCTGTCAGCGTTTGACAGCGGCATTTAACTAGTTAATAGCGGCGGGTGGATCGCGATTCCACTCGCCGCTATTGCGCGCACATGTCAGCTGTTCAAACCAGCTGGGTATCAGACCTCAGACGTACTATCCCGTCCGAGGTCAGAAAGGGGTTTATATTATACTAGCTGAAGAGCCCAGCTTTGCCTGGGCATAGTAAATATCTGTGGTTAGTTATAGCACCTCACTTCTCTTATTTTCCCATCACGCCTCTCATTTAGCACCTCACTTCTCATTTTCCCCCTCATTCCTCTTATTTTCCCCCTCCTCTCATTCCCCCCTCACTCCTCTCATTCCCCCCTAACACTTGTCATTTCGACCTCACATCTGTCATTTTCCGATCACTCCACTATTTTCCCTCATTCCTCTCATTTTGCACTCACACCTTTTCATTTTCACCTCACACCTCTCATTTTCACCTCACACCTCTCATTTTCACCTCACACCTCTCATTTTCACCTCACACCTCTCATTTTCACCTCACACCTCTCATTTTCACCTCACACCTCTCATTTTCACCTCATACCTCTCATTTTCACCTCACACCTCTCATTTTCACCTCACACCTCTCATTTTCCCCTCGGTATATACAGTACAGACCAAAAGTTTGGAAACACCTTCTCATTTAAAGATTTTTCTGTATTTTCATGACTATGAAAATTGTAAATTCACACTGAAGGCATCAAAACTATGAATTAACACATGTGGAATTATATACTTAACAAAAAAGTATGAAACAACTGAAATTATGTCTTATATTCTAGGTTCTTCAAAGTAGCCACCTTTTGATTTGATGACTGCTTTGCACACTCTTGGCATTCTCTTGATGAGCTTCAAGAGGTAGTCACTGGGAATGATTTTCCAACAATCTTGAAGGAGTTCCCAGAGATACTTAGCACTTGTTGGCCCTTTTGCCTTCACAATGGGGTCCAGCTCACCCAAAACCATCTCGATTGGGTTCAGGTCTGGTGACTGTGGAGGCCAGGTCATCTGGCGTAGCACCCCATCACTCTCCTTCTTGGTCAAATAGCCCTTACACAGCCTGGAGGTGTGTTTGGGGTAATTGTCCTGTTGAATAATAAATGATGGTCCAACTAAACACAAACCGAATGGAATAGCATGCCGCTGCAAGATGCTGTGGTAGCCATGCTGGTTCAGTATGCCTTTAACTTTGAATAAATCCCCAACAGTGTCACCAGCAAAGCACTCCCACACCATCACACCTCCTCCTCCATGCTTCACGGTGGGAACCAGGCATGTAGAGTCCATCCGTTCACCTTTTCTGCATCGCACAAAGACACGGTGGTTTGAACCAAAGATCTTAAATTTGGACTCATCAGACCAAAGCACATATTTCCACGGGTCTAATGTCCATTCCTTGTATTCTTTAGCCCAAACAAGTGTCTTCTGCTTGTTGCCTATCCTTAGCAGTGGTTTCCTAGCAGCTATTTTACCATGAAGGCCTGCTGCACAAAGTCTCCTCTTACCAGTTGTTGTAGAGATGTGTCTGCTGCTAGAACTCCGTGTGGCATTGACCTGGTCTCTATTCTAAGCTGCTGTTAACCTGCGATTTCTGAGGCTGGTGACTCGGATAAACTTATCCTCAGAAGCAGAGGTGACTCTTGGTCTTCCTTTCCTGGGGCGGTCCTCATGTGAGCCAGTTTCTTTGTAGCGCTTGATGGTTTTTGCCACTGCACTTGGGGACACTTTAAAAGTTTTCCAAATTTTTCAGACTGACTGACCTTCATTTCTTAAAGTAATGATGGCCACTTGTTTTTCTTTACTTAGAATTTGTATTATGGCAAGAAAAAAGCAGCTAACAGTCTATTCAGTAGGACTATCAGCTGTGTATCCACCAGACTTCTGCACAACACAACTGATGGTCCCAACCCCATTTATAATGCAAGAAATCTTACTTATTAAACCTGACAGGGTACAGCTGTGAAGTGAAAACCATTCCCGGTGACTACCTCTTGAAGCTCATCAAGAGAATGCCAAGAGTGTGCAAAGCAGTCATCAAAGCAAAAGGTGGCTACTTTGAAGAACCTAGAATATAAGACATAATTTCAGTTGTTTCACACTTTTTTGTTAAGTATATAATTCCACATGTGTTAATTCATAGTTTTGATGCCTTCAGTGTGAATGTACAATTTTCATAGTCATGAAAATACAGAACAATGTTTAACCCCTTCATGACCTTGGGATTTTTCGTTTTTCCGTGTTCGATTTTCGCTCCCCTCCTTCCCAGAGCCATAACTTTTTTATTTTTCCGTCAATTTGGCCATGTGAGGGCTTATTTTTTGCGGGACGAGTTGTACTTTTGAACGACATCATTGGTTTTACCATGTCGTGTACTAGAAAACGGGAAAAAAATTCAAAGTGCGGTGAAATTACAAAAAAAGTGCAATCCCACGCTTGTTTTTTGCTTGGCTTTTTTGCTAGGTTCACTAAATGCTAAAACTGACCTGCTTTTATGATTCTCCAGGTCACTACGAGTTCATAGACACCTAACATGACTAAAAAAAATTCCAAACTTTGCTAAAAAAAAAAAAAATTGCACCATTTTCCGATACTCGTAGCGTCTCCATTTTTCATGATCTGGGGTCGGTTGAGGGCTTATCTTTTGCGTGCCGAGCTGGCATTTTTAATGATTCCAATTCGGTGCAGATACGTTCTTTTGATCGCCCGTTATTGCATTTTAATGCAATGTTGCGGCGACCAAAAAAACGTAATTCTGGCGTTTCGATTTTTTTTCTCGTTACGCCATTTAGCGATCAGGTTAATGCTTTTTTTTTATTGATAGATCGGGCGATTCTGAACGTGGCGATACCAAATATGTGTAGGTTTGATTTTTTTTTATTGATTTATTTTGATTGGGGCGAAAGGGGGGTGATTTAAACTTTTATATTTTTTTTTTATTTTTTTCTCATTTTTTTTACTTTTTTTTTTTTTTTTTTTTTTTTAACTTTTGCCATGCTTCAATAGCCTCCATGGGAGGCTAGAAGCAGGCACAGCACAATCGGCTCTGCTACATAGCAGCGATCTGATGTTCGCTGCTATGTAGCAGAATTGCAGGTGTGCTGTGAGCGCCGACCACAGGGTGGCGCTCACAGCTACCGGCGATCAGTAACCATAGAGGTCTCAAGGACCTCTATGGTTACAATGGAGAAGCATCGCCGACCTCCGATCATGTGACGGAGGTCGGCGATGCGCTCATATCCGGCCGCCCGGCCGGATGCGGTAAATGCCGCTGTCTGCGTTTGACAGCGGCATTTAACTAGTTAATAGCGGCGGGTGAATCGTGATTTCACTGCCGCTATTGCGGGCACATGTCAGCTGTTCAAAACAGCTGATATGTCCCGGCTTTGATGCGGGCTCACCGCGGAGCCCTGCATCAAAGCAGGGGAGCTGACCTCGGACGTACTATCCCGTCCGAGGTCAGTAAGGGGTTAAATGAGAAGGTGTGTCCAAACTTTTGGTCTGTACTGTACATGTTTGTCATCTCCCATATATAGTATACACCTGTATGTCATCTCCCCTGTAAATAGTATATACCTGCTGTATGTCATCTCCTCTTGTATATTGTATATACCTATGTGTCAACTCCTCCTGTATATAGTATATACCTGTATGTCATCTCTTCTGTATATAGTATATACCTGTGTGTCATCTCCTCATATATAGTAAATACCTGTATGTCATCTCCTTCTGTATATAGTGTATATACCTGTGTGTCATCTCCTCCTGTATATAGTATACACCTGTATGTCATCTCCTCATATATAGTATATACCTGTACGTCATCTCCTCCTGTATATAGTATTTATCTGTGTGTCATCTGCTCCTGCATATAGTAAATACCTGTGTGTCATCTCCCCTGTATATAGTATTTACCTGTATGTCATCTCCTCCTGTATTAGACCTCGTTCAGACGTTATTTGGTCAGTATTTTTACCTCAGTATTTGTAAGCTAAATTGTCAGCCTGATAATTCCCCAGCCAACAGGAAGCCCTCCCCCCTGGCAGTACACTGTGTTCCAAATTATTATGCACAAAGAGTTTATGAGTGATAAGGTTAGAATTTTTTTGTTTGTCATTTAAACTCATTGATGGTGATGTGTGTCAGGGCTCTTTATATCACTGAAAGCAATTGCAGATACCTGTGCAAATTAGTTTGGCAGGTGTGTCCAAATAAAGGCAAGACTACTTAAGAAGGCTGTTCCACATTATTAAGCAGCCTACATTTTTTGCCAAAATGGGAAAGAAAAAGGATGTGTCGGCTGCTGAGAAGCAACAAATTGTGGAGTATTTAGGTCAAGGCATGACTACAATCAACATTGCCAAGACACTTCATCGTGATCATCGCACAATCAAGAAGTATGTAGCTGATTCCCAGCACACACGTGTGCGTGCTGATAAGGAAAAATTGAGGACTCTTTCCAAGGCAATTGCAAAAGGTTAAAAGAGCAGCTGCAAAAATGCCTTGTCATGGCAGCAGACAACTTTTTGAAGCTGCTGGTGCCTCCAACGTCCCCAGAACAACAAGATGCAGGGTCCTTCAGAGGTTTGCAGCTGTGCGTAAGCCATCCTGTCGACCACCTCTATCCACTGCACACAAGCAGAAACTGCTCCAATGGGCCAAACGATACATGAAGACTGACTTCCAAACTGTTTTGTTCACCAATGAGTGCCGTGCAACACTCGATGGTCCAGATGGATGGAGTGGAGGATGGCTGGTTGATGGACACCCCATGAAAACACGGCTAAGGGACCAACAAGGAGGAGGTGGAGTAATGTTTTGGGCTGGAATCATGGGGAGATTGTCGGCCCCTTTATGATCCCTGAAGGGGTAAAGATGAACGCCATAATCTATGTGGAGTTTCTAAAACAACACTTCCTGCCATGGTTCAAGAGGAAGAACTGTGCTTTCTGCAGCAAGATCATTTTCATGCATGATAATGCACCGTCTCATGCTGCAAAAAACACATCTGCATCTCTGGCTGCTATGGGCATAAAAGAGGACAAACTTATGTTGTGGCCACCATCTTCCCCTGACCTCAACCCCATTGAGAACCTCTGGAGAATCATCAAAAGGAGTGTCTATGATGGCGGGAGGCAGTTCACATCTAAGCAACAGCTCTGGGAGGGTATTCTGTCCACATGCAAAACAATTGAAGCAGAAACCATCCAAAAACTGACAAATTCAATGGACGAGAGAGTTCAGAAGCTTCTTTCGAACAAGGGGTCCTATGTGCAAATGTAACATCACCTAGAACAGTGATGGGCAACCTTTTGAGCTCGGTGTGTCAAAATTCGCCAAAAAACCGAGCATAACTTGGGTGGTGTGTCACCTTGATAAAAAAACATAATTTTGCGACATGTATAGTTTAAATAACAAATATGTATAATTAGAATTAACTTACCTGCTTAGTGACTTCTTTGTTCATCTGTCAGTTGGTTTCTTTTGTTGGTCTTGCTATTATTTAACTTGTGTGGGGTGCCGTGAACTAAGATAAGTGAGGGGGAGGGGGAATTCTTCCAGTGATGGCGAACCTGTGGCACTCCAGCTGTTGCAAAACTACAATTCCCATCATGTCTTCACAGCCAAAGCCTTTGCTTTGAATGGCCAGCCATGATGGGAATTGTAGTTTTGCAACAGCTGGACTGCCACAGGTTCGCCATCACTGATGCCTCCCTCTCACTTATCTCAGTAATGGCCAATGACACCCCACAGTTCACTGGATGATGGTTGCTGTAGTAGTCACAGGGCCTGAGTCCAGACAGCAATCACAGGGCCTGAGTCCAGACAGCAATCACAGGGCCTGAGTCCAGACAGCAATCACAGGGCCTGAGTCCAGACAGCAATCACAGGGCCTGAGTCCAGACAGCAATCACAGGGCCTGAGTCCAGACAGCAATCACAGGGCCTGAGTCCAGACAGCAATCACAGGGCCTGAGTCCAGACAGCAATCACAGGGCCTGAGTCCAGACAGCAATCACAGGGCCTGAGTCCAGACAGCAATCACAGGGCCTGAGTCCAGACAGCAATCACAGGGCCTGAGTCCAGACAGCAATCACAGGGCCTGAGTCCAGACAGCTATCACAGGGCCTGAGTCCAGACAGCAATCACAGGGCCTGAGTCCAGACAGCTATCACAGGGCCTGAGTCCAGACAGCAATCACAGGGCCTGAGTCCAGACAGCAATCACAGGGCCTGAGTCCAGACAGCAATCACAGGGCCTGAGTCCAGACAGCAATCACAGGGCCTGAGTCCAGACAGCAATCACAGGGCCTGAGTCCAGACAGCAATCACAGGGCCTGAGTCCAGACAGCAATCACAGGGCCTGAGTCCAGACAGCAATCACAGGGCCTGAGTCCAGACAGCAATCACAGGGCCTGAGTCCAGACAGCTATCACAGGGCCTGAGTCCAGACAGCTATCACAGGGCCTGAGTCCAGACAGCTATCACAGGGCCTGAGTCCAGACAGCTATCACAGGGCCTGAGTCCAGACAGCTATCACAGGGCCTGAGTCCAGACAGCAATCACAGGGCCTGAGTCCAGACAGCTATCACAGGGCCTGAGTCCAGACAGCTATCACAGGGCCTGAGTCCAGACAGCTATCACAGGGCCTGAGTCCAGACAGCTATCACAGGGCCTCCAGACAGCTATCTCCTCAGGCCTCAGAAGTGCAGCCTGGGACTTCTGGTCGGTGCAGCCTGGGACTTCTGGTCGGCGCAGCAGGGAGCAGGGAGCAGCGCAATGCCGCCCAAACAACACAGATCCGACGCAGAGGCCTGGGACTTCCGGGAGCTGCGCCTGGCCTACCGGAAGTCCCAGGCCTAGACGCTCTGCACCGGAGCTCTGTTGTTTGGACCCACAGACCTCCTGCATGGCATCCGATCCGATAAAAAATCGGATCGGATGCCATTGTTTAGCATTCCGATACCGCAAGTATCGGGTATCGGCCGATATTTGCTGTATCGGAATTCCGATACCGAGATCCGATACTTTTGTGGTATCGGGTATCGGTATCGAAACAACATTAATGTGTGTAAAATAAAGAATTAAAATAAAAAATATTGCTATACTCACCTCTCCGACGCAGCCTGGACGTCCGCGAGGGAACCGGCAGCGTTGTTTGCTTAAAAATCGCGGTTTTCCTTCCTTACTTGAAGTCCCGGCTTGTGATTGGTTGCGTGCCGCCCATGTGACCGAGACGCGACCAATCACAGCAAGCCGTGACGTAATTTTAGGTCCTTCAGGATTTTAAAATTACGTTCCGGCGTTGTGATTGGTTGCGTGCGGTCACATGGGCGACGCAACCAATCACAACGCCGGAACGTAATTTTAAAATCCTGAAGGACCTAAAATTACGTCACGGCTTGCTGTGATTGGTCGCGTCTCGGTCACATGGGCGGCACGCAACCAATCACAAGCCGGGACTTCAAGTAAGGAAGGAAAACCGCGATTTTTAAGCAAACAACGCTGCCGGTTCCCTCGCGGACGTCCAGGCTGCGTCGGAGAGGTGAGTATAGCAATATTTTTTATTTTAATTCTTTATTTTACATATTAATATGGTTCCCAGGGCCTGAAGGAGAGTTTCCTCTCCTTCAGACCCTGGGAAAGAAGCAATTTCTATGGGGCCGCGGCCGGCGGCCGGCGTGTCACTGAAAATGACTACGCGTGTCAGCACTGACACGCGTGTCATAGGTTCGCCATCACTGACCTAGAATAAAGTTTTCACTTGAAAACTGTTTGATTTTATTTTGTAATAAGCTGATAATGCTTATAACTTCACAATTGACCATTTTTTTGTTCAAAATAAAAAAAAAAGGTTGAAAACTCTGCTGTGCATAATAATTTGGAACATGCATTTTGAGTGTTTATTTTTTTTTAAAAGATACTGTTTTCACGGGGCTGTGCACACCATGCGGGAAGCAAGCAGATCATGTGCGGTTGGTACCCAGGGTGGAGGAGAGGAGACTCTCCTCCACGGACTGGGCACCTTATAATTGGTAAAAAATAAAGAATTAAAATAAAAAATAGTCCTATACTCACCCTCTGATGGCCCCCGAAGTGTTCCCGCCACTCCGATGCATGATCTCTCTTCCGTTCCTATAGATGATGTGGTTCGTTGATGTGGTTGATGTGACCGCTCATGTGACTCACGCGACCAATCACAAGACAGTGACGTAATCGCAGGCCCTTCACTGCACTCCAGCTATAGGAACGGACGCCGCTGAGGTCTGCAGGTGAGTATAACCATGTTTTTTATTTTTATTATTTTTAAACATTCGATCTTTTACTATAGATGCTGCATAGGCTGCATCTATAGTAAAAAGTTGGTCACACTTGTCAAACACTATGTTTGACAAGTGTGACCAACCTGTCAGTCAGTTTTCCAAGCGATGCTACAGATCGCTTGGAAAACTCTAGCATTCTGCAAGCTAATTATGCTTGCAAAACGCTAGTTTTCTGCGGGTATATGCATGCTAATTCTGCATGCGATATACCCGCGGCAGGAGGCGCAGAATTGCCGCGGAAATTTCCGCGGCAATTCTGCAACGTGTGAACTTAGCCTTAGTCTGTAATAGTGACTTGTACATAGTGGTGTGTGTTTATCTTTGTTTATTGATGTATGCTGATATGCTAATTGTGCATTGAATTCTGGAACCAGCTTGGTGACTTCTAAAGGCCCCGTCACACATAGCGAGATCGCTAGCGAGATCGCTGCTGAGTCACAAGTTTTGTGACGCAACAGCGACCTCAGTAGCGATCTCGCTATGTGTGACACGTACCAGCGATCAGGCCCCTGCTGCGAGATCGCTGGTCGTGCCAGAATGGCCTGGACCTTTTTTTGGTCGTTGAGGTCCCGCTGACATCGCTGAACCGGTGTGTGTGACACCGATCCAGCGATGTCTTCACTGGTAACCAGGGTAAACATCGGGTTACTAAGCGCAGGGCCGCGCTTAGTAACCCGATGTTTACCCTGGTTACCAGCGTAAATGTAAAAAAAAAACAAAAAACAGTACATACTCACCATCTGATGTCCGTCAGGTCCCTTGCCGTCGGCTTCCTGCTCTGACTGACTGCCGCCGTACAGTGAGAGCACAGCACAGCAGTGACGTCACCGCTGCGCTCTGCTCTCACTGTACGGCGGCACTCAGTCAGAGCAGGAAGCAGACGGCAAGGGACCTGACGGACATCAGATGGTGAGTATGTACTGTTTGTTTTTTTTGGTAACCAGGGTAAACATCGGGTTACTAAGCGCGGCCCTGCGCTTAGTAACCCGATGTTTACCCTGGTTACCCGGGTGCTGCAGGGGGACTTCGGCATCGCTGAAGACAGTTTCAACGATGCCGAAGTCGTTCCCCTGATCGTTGGTCGCTGGAGAGAGCTGTCTGTGTGACAGCTCCCCAGCGACCACACAACGACTTACCAACGATCACGGCCAGGTCGTATCGCTGGTCGTGATCGTTGGTAAATCGCTATGTGAGACGGGGCCTTAAAGCACAGAGGGAAAGACTGTGCAAATAGACTTAATAGTCAAGTAGTGCTACTTGATCTCATCACCACTGTTTACCTTGTCTTGATGTTGGACTGAAGGACACTGGGTAATTCTAAAAATATCTTACATGCCTTATAATAATATAATAATAATTTTTATTTATATAGCGCCAACATATTCCGCAGCGCTTTACAACTTATAGAGGGGACTTGTACAGACAATAGACATTACAGCATAACAGAAATCACAGTTCAAAACAGATACCAGTAGGAATGAGGGCCCTGCTCGCAAGCTTACAACCTATGAGGAAAAGGGGAGACACGAGAGGTGGATGGTAAACAATTGCTTTAGTTATTTGGACCAGCCATAGTGTAAGGCTCGGGTGTTCATGTAAAGCTGCATGAACCAGTTAACAGCCTAAGTATGTAGCAGTACAGACACAGAGCGCTATTAACTGCATAAAGTGTATGAGAACATGATGCAAGGAACCTGATTATGTTTTTTTTTTTTTTTTTTTTTTTTTTAAATAGGCCACACAGGGATAGTTAGGTTAATGCCTTGGGTATAAAAAGACTCAGAGATCACATCATTAGAGCTGAAGTAACACAGAGCTACCAACCGGACTTTCTTTAGGATCTCAGCTGAGGGTACCTCGGACCCGGCTGCCAGAACACAGGACAGCTCTCGGATATCTCCCTACGCCTGTCATTACCTCCTCTCTGCGTGCATACCACAGATGGAGTATTGACCCAGGGAGCTCTGACGCAACATCTACCATTATCTTGGCGAGTCAGCTGAAGGGTGAGGCCCTGTAATGTGCACCATCTTGGTGTAATTGCTGAGATTGTTCTCTTTGCTATTGTGTGTTGTGGTTCAATAAAGTATTGCCACACTGTTTTACCTTAACCCTGTGTTGTCTGTGTAGTGTATTGCCCACATGGAGATAGAGCGGGCGCTCAGTGGTATGAGCCCTGGTCCATGTAGTCTTGCTAAAGACAGTCGGGCCAGCGGATGAGAGCACCCACTGACCCCGTTTCTCTGCAATGAGCTGACAGGCCATGTCCTATGTGACCCCACGGCCATCTTGAGTCCCTGGGTCTCCATGGAGACCATCGAGACAATGCAATCACATTGCGGTGTGCCAATGACAGCACAGAGGGAGTTCACTCCCTCTGCAATGCCCTGCAATGTCGCGGTCACTATGGATAGTGGCATCACAGGGGTTACAAGCCCACAATCGGTGCTAGCACCAATTATGGGGATCACTGCAGGGTGTCATCTCTTACATAGAGCTGACACCTGTACTTGATCGCAGTGGCGCTCAGTGTGAGCCCGTACAATCGCAGTGTCGTATATATATATATATATATATACACACACACACACACACATTTGTGGGAATGTCGGGAAGGGGTTAAATACCAAGCTTTTTTTATTATTAAAAACTATTTGTCACAGTTTAACCCCTTAGTGACAGAGCTAATTTTGACCTTAATGATCAGGCCAATTTTTTTTTTTAAATCTGACCAGTGTTACTTTATGAGGTAATAACTCTGGAACGCTTCAACGTATCCCACCAATTCGGAGACTATTTTCGTGACATATTGTACTTCATGTTAGTGGTACATTTATGAAAACCTCTCAATTTTTCAATTGTGAAATTTTAAATTTTTATGTCCTTAAATCAAATAGTTATACCACACAAAATTGTTAAAGGGAATCTGTCACCCCAAAATTCGCTTATAAGCTAAAGCCACTGCCATCAGGGGCTTATCTACAGCATTCTGTAATGCTGTAGATAAGTCCCCGATGTAACCTGCAAGATAAGAAAAACAGGTTATACTCACCCAGGGGCGGTCCCGGTTCAGTCCGATGGGCATCGCGGTCCAATGCCTCCCATCTTCATACGATGTCCTCTTCTTCCTGCCGCGGCTCCTGCGCAGGCGTACTTTGTCTGCCCTGTTGAGGGCAGAGCAAGGTACTGCAGTGCGCAGACGCCAGGGAAGGTCAGAGAGGCCCGGCACCTGCGCACTGCAGTACTTTGCTCTGCCCTCAAAAGGGCAGATAAAGTACGTCTGCGCAGGAGCCGCGGCAGGAAACAAAGAAGAGGACGTCATCGCATGAAGATGGGAGGCGCTGGACCCGGACCGTGACGTTTATCGGACCAGACCGATCCAGGACCGCCCCTGGGAGAGTATAATATATTGCAGGTTATATATTGCAGGTTACATCGGGGGCTTATCTACAGCATTAGGCCTGTCCCACACATCCAGATAATTCCGTTACTGGAAAAATCGGTACCGGAGTTATCCGTGTCCGTGTGCTCACGTGGCACATCAGTGTGGCACACGGGCGGCAGCCATGTGCCGCCCGTGTGCCGACTGGGTACCACACGGACCGTGCAGGAGACAGAGCTAGAAATAAGCGCTGTCCCCTGCATCTGGTGCTGAAGACGGAAATCATTCCTTCTTCCCAGCAGCGTTCGCTGGAGAGAAGGAATGAAAAATCATTTTTTTTTTATTTTTTTTAAAATAAATATCCTTGTCACCACCCTCCTCCCACCCCGTGCGCCCACCCGCTGGAAATAAAATACTCACCCGGCTCCCTCAATGCTTCCTCTCAGCGCCGCAGCTTCTTCCTGTATGAGCGGTCACGTGGTACCGCTCATTACAGTGATGAATATGCGGCTCCACCCCTATGGGAGGTGGAGCCGCATATTCATCACTGTAATGAGCGGCACCACGTGACCACTCATACAGGACAAGCTGCGACGCTGAGAGGAAGCATCGAGGGAGTCGGGTGAGTATTTTATATCCAGCGGGCGGGCGCACAGGGGGTGGGAGGGGGGTGGTGACAAGGATCTTTATTTTAAACACAAAAAAATAAAAAAACTATGATTTTTCATTCCTTCTCTCCAGCGAACGCTGCTAGAGAGAAGAAATGAATGGCGGCTTCAGCACCACGCTGGGGGGACAGCGCTTACTGTAGCACTGTCTCCTGCACGGCACACGGACTGCACACGGACAGCATCCATGTGCGGTACGTGTTTTACAAGGACCCATTGACTTTAATGGGTCCGTGTGATCCGTGCGCTCCCACGGACATGTCTCCGTGTTTTGAACACGGACACACGGTCCGCAAAAAATCAATGACATCTGCAGAGACACATTGATTTTAATGTGTCTACGTGTGTCAGTGTCTCCGGTAGGTGAGAAAACTGACACCACACATACTGGAGCCACTGACGTGTGAAACCGGCCTTATAGAATGCTGTAGATAAGCCGCTGATGCCGGTGGCCTTAGCTTATAGGCGAATTTTGGCGTGACAGATTCCCTTTAATAAACAATATTTCCCACATGTCCTCTTTTCATCTGCATCATTTTTTAAGCAATATGAAGTTAGAAGGGTTGACCAGCAACAAAATTTACAAAACCAATTTTTTTTTTTTTTTAAGGGACTACATCACATTTTTTTTTTATACTTTCACAAGGGTAACTGGAGAAAATTAACCCCAGAATGTGTTGTGCATTTTCTCTTGAGTACGCAGATACACCATATGCGGTGGAAAACTTCTGTATAGGCGCATGACAAGGCTCAGAAAGGGAACATAGTAACATACCTAAGGTTGAAGGAAGACTACGTCCATCTAGTTCAATCCATAGCCTAAGGCTACTTTCACACTAGTCCGTCGGTACGGGCCGTCGCAAACCGTCAGCCGACGTACTGACGGCCAGTGTGTTAATTTAACACAACGTGGGCAGCGGATGCAGTTTTACAATGCATCCGCTGCCCCATTGTGAGTTGCGGGGAGGAGGGGGCGGAGTTTCGGCTGCGCATGCACGGTCGAAAATGGCGGACACGACGCACAAAAAAACGTTACATGGAACTCTTTTTTGTGCTGACAGTCCGCCAAAACACGACGCATCCGTCGCACGACGGATGTGACGTGTGGCAATCCGTCGCAATGCGTCGCTAATGAAAGTCAATGGAGAAAAAACGCATCCTGCGGGCAACTTTGCAGGATGCGTTTTTTCTCCAAAACGACGCATTGCGACGTGCGTCGAACGACGCTAGTGTGAAAGTAGCCTCACATGTTGATCCAGAGGAAGGCAAAAAAAAACCATGTGGCAAACAGTAAGCTCCACATTGGGGAAAAAAATTCCTTCCCGACTCCACATACGGCAATCAGACTAGTTACCTCGATCAACGCCCTATCAAGGAATCTAGTGTATATAACCTGTAACATTATACTTATCAAGAAAGGCATCCAGTCCCTTCTTAAATTTTAGTAGCGAATCACTCATTACAACATTATACGGCAGAGTTCCATAGTCTCACTGCTCTTACAGTAAAGAATCCGCTTCTGTGATTATGATTAATTTAGTGACGAGGCCAAATTTTTAAAATCAGACCATTTTCCCTTTATGTGGTAACTCAGAAATGCTTCAACAGATCCCAATAATTTTGAGATAGTTTTTTCGTGACATGTTGTACTTTATGTTAATGTTAAATGTATGTCTATATGTTTTGTGTTTAGTTTTAAAATAATAGAAATTTGACAAAAATGTAAAAAAATTGCCATTTTCAAACTTTGAATGATTATCCCTTTAAGTCCTTCATGATCCCAGCTTTTTTCGGTTTTGCATTTTCATTTTTCGCTCCCTTCCTTCCCAGAGCCATAACTTTTTATATTTTTCCGTCAATATGGCCATGTGAGGGCTTATTTTTTGCGGGACAAGTTGTACCTTTGAACAACATCATTGGTTTTAACATGTCGTGTACTAGAAAACGAGAAAAAAATTCCAATTGCGGTGAAATTGCCAAAAAGTGCAATCCCACACTTGTTTTTTGTTTGGCTTTTTTGCTAGGTTCACTAAATGTTAAAACTGACCTGCCATTTTCATTCTCCAGGTCATTACGAGTTCATAGACACCAAACATATCTAGGTGATTTTTTATCTAAGTGGTAAAAAAAATTCCAAACTTTGCTTTGAAAAAAAAAAAATTGCGCAATTTTTGAATACCTGTAGCGTTTCCTTTTTTTTAATCTGAGGTTGGATGAGGGCTTATTTTTTGAGTGCCGAGCTGACGTTTTTAATGATACCATTTTGGTGCAGATACATTCTTTTGATCACCCGTTATTGCATTTTAATGCAATGCTGTGGCGACCAAAAAACCTTAATGCTGGCATTTTGACTTTTTTTTCTCGCTACACCGTTTAGCGATCAGGTTAATCCTTTTTTATTGATAGATTGGGAGATTCTGAACCCAGCGATACCAAATATGTGTAGGTTTGATTTTTGCTGCTACATAAGAGCGATGCTCAGATCGCTCCTATGTAGTAGATTTACTGCATTGCTATGAGCGCCGACCACAGGGTGGCACTCACAGCAATCTGGCAACAACAACCATAGAGGTCTTCAATAGACCTCTGGTTGTCATGCCGACGCATCGCTGACCCTCGAACACGTGACGGGGGTCACGATGCGCTCATTTCCAGCCAGATGGCCAGAAGCGCTAGTTAAATGCCGCTGTCAGCGTTTGACAGCGGCAGTTACCTAGTTAATAGTGGCGAGTGGATCGCGCTTCCACCCGCCGCTATTGCGGGCACATGTCAGCTGTACAAAACATATACCGCCGAAGGCCGCATCAAAGCAGAGGTTCTGACCTCGAAAGTACCATCCCGTCCGAGGTCAGAAAGGGGTTAATCCAGATAGTCATACCACACAAAAACATTAATAAATAGCATTTCCCACATGTTAGCTTTACATCAGAACCATTTTTTAAATGTTATTTTACTTTGTTAGCCTTTTAAGAGGTTTAAAAATGTAGCAGTAATTTTTCATGTTTTCAAGGAAATTTACAAAACTTATTTTTTGAAGGACCTATTCAGGTTTGAAGTGACTTTTGGGGTCCTAGAAAACTTTAAAATATCTTTTAAGTGTATTTTAAAATCGGCACCCCCTGACATATTGAAAATTGCTGTCAGGTAGTTTATTAACCCTTCAGGTGCTTTTCAGGAATTAATGTAAAGTGGCATAACAGGAATGAAAAAATGTTTACCACTTAAATGTTGCCGACTTCTGAACAGGTCACTGTAGCCGGCAAACTCTAAGGCCGCTATTTGGCTGTGAATTGCCATGGCAAACATCAGGACCACAGAATCATGATCTCAGGGTGCCAACGGGGTTAATAAGGGAGTCCACACACTCTGTTAACCATTTATATGATGTAGTCACTATTGACAGCAGCATCTAAGGGGTTAAACAGATATGGACGGTGCCAACACTGATCGCGGCTGATACAGAAAGTTGTCAGCTATAGTGAACAGCCGACAGCTGCTGGATTGTCACCTGTGGGGGGATGCTAGTCTCTTATATCTCAGGTCAGTAAAAAGACATATTAGCTGTCATTAAGGGGTTTAACCTTCTTTCCTCCAGACGTAGAGGATGCCCCCTTGTCCCTGTCTCAGGTCTATGATTAAAAAGATCATCAGAAAGGTCTTTGTACTGTCCCCTCATATATTTATACATTAACATAAGATCACCCCTTAGTCTTCGTTTTTCCAAACTAAATAGCCCCAAGTGTAATAACCTATCTTGGTATTGCAGACCCCCCAGTACTCTAATAACCTTGGTCGCTCTTCTCTGCACCCGCTCTAGTTCAGCTATGTCTTTCTTATACACCGGAGACCAGAACTGTACACAGTATTCTAAGTGTGGTCGCACTAGTGACTTGTATAGAGGTAAAATTATGTTCTCCTCATGAGCATCTATGCATCTTTTAATGCATCCCATTATTTTATTTGCCTTTGCAGCAGCTGCCTGACACTGACCACTGAATATGAGTTTGTCATCCACCTATACACCCAGGTCTTTTTCAGTGACAATTTTGCCCAGTGTTTTACAATTAATCACATAATTATACATCTTATTACTTCTACCCAAGTGCATGACCTTACATTTATCCCCATTAAAGCTCATTTGCCATTTATCAGCTCAAGCTTCTAGTTTACATAAATCATCCTGCAATATTAAATTGTCCTCCCCTGTATTGATTACCCTGCAGAGTTTAGGGTCATCTGCAAATTGAAATTCTACTCTGTATGCCCCCTACAAGGTCATTAATATGTTAAAAAGAAGTGGGCCCAACACCGACCCCTGCGGTACCTCACCACAACCCAGTCAGAGTGTGCTCCAAAAGGAGCAAAGTTTGACTGAACGCAAAAATAGCTGGAATCGAGAGCGGACGCCATGTCGCGTTTGGAGAGCCACTGGTGTGCCTAAACAGTGGAAACCCCCCACAAGTGATCACATTTTGGAAAGTACACTCCTCAAGGATTTTATTCAGGGGTATGCTGAGGATTTTAAACCCACAGGTACTACAGAGAATTTGATAACATTAGGTCATCATATTGAATATGTTGTCATTAGTTGTCATTAGCGCAAATGCTCACTATTCGAGTTTGCATCGGGTGCTCAGGTATGCACAGAGTTTCACAGGTGCTTGAGTGGCATGTTCGACTCCCCACCTTGCATGTTTTGCAGCAGCTGGACAGGAAAAAAATGTGTGAGGATTGCTTGTGTATGGCATGCGATAAGCTGCATAACCGAGCTCCAGATGCAAACTTGAATAGCGAGCGATTGTGCTCAGCACTCGTCATCTTTTTTTTTTTTACTTTCGAAAAAACCCTAACTGCAAAGAATGAAAAAAACAAAAATTATAAAATAAGTAATCTGAGGTAATTAAGGAAATTACACGGGGGGGGGGGATTTACTAGTTATTGGCTTTTGATCACTGTGACAGGCTCTATCACAGTGATCAAAAGCAACCAATAGGAAAAGTCCCTGCTGTTGCCGGGTGCTGGCTGGCAGATCTCGGCAGGAGCACTGCGCAGAAAGAGGAGGCGGAGAGCCCAGGGATGGAGAAAGATGGCCAGGGGTATGGCAGGGTTACTGGGAGGTCTTGGAGGACTTTTATGTCAGACACTTTTTTTTTTTTTTATACCAGAACGCAGTTATTAATTGAATCCATCTGGCCCGGTTTGCGCTCTCCAGGGTCACAGCTACCCCCAAGTAGCTGAAACCCTGGAGATTTTTTGGCTCTGGGGGAGCTATTCCCTTATTAGAAAATCGCCATTTTAAAACGACCCCTCAGCGGCCTCCATTTAATGTGTATTGCTGGTCGTTAAAGGGAACCTGTCACCAGGTTTGGCCGATATAAATTACGGCAACTGCTTTTCAGGGCTTATCTACAGCATTCTATAATGCTGTAGATAAGCCCCCGATCTGACCTGAAAGATAAGAAAAATAAGTTTTATTATACTCACCCTGGGGCAGTCCAGTCTGATGGGTGTTGCAGGTGCAGGTCAGGTCATTATGTTGAGTTAAGTTTTAATCTGACTAATTAAATAAAATCATTTAAAAACTAAAAGAAAAAAAAAACAGATCCAGTGTAATTTTTTGATATTTTTCAGTGAATAATTAATGTAGCCTACTTCATTCAAAAAGGCATGCAAATCATACAAAAGATACATGAAAAAATCTGACATCTAAGTATCCAGTTATTTCTTACAATTGTTTTACAGCACTATAAATTAAAAAGGCAGATCGATATAAAATAAAATCGAAACCTTAGAGCCTTGGATTTTAGCAATAATGGTCTTAAATGTCCATTCTCCATTGGCACAAGGCCATTTTAACAATGGAAGCCTGGCTGATAAGGTTTCTTGCAATGTTTCATTTGGTGCACATTAGCAACAAATTTGGTCACAATTCCAAACTGAATACTAAATCATGAGAAAATGACAGCCATATGTTTTATAAATAGGCCCCACATGCTTCAGAGACACACTCTTAAATTTTTATTTTTCATCCTTTCTGTATTGTAGGAGAGGAGTAAAAGTAGGAGCAAATGTGATCTGGCTTTATATGACTATGGCTCTGAGTCATTCAGGCGGAAAATTGGACACTTTCACAAGTAATTTAGAACCTAATCACCAGTCATTACATTTATAGGTATCCACCTTATATTACCCATTACATTTTCTGAACTTCATATTTTCCTTGAGGAATTGATTATTGCAGAATACAATGGTAAATCAACAAATGTGAGTCTTGGATCTCACAATACTGAGCTAGACAGATGGATAGGTAGAGGTGACAGCTGGGCCACATCTTGCTTCAGACGGTGGTCTGAGGTATATCTCTGGAATGGCACAATCCCTCGCTCCTGACTCTAGCCAGCCAGCATTGTAGCGCTACAATGTTCTGTGTAGGCAGCATAATCATCCTGCAGTAGGAGCATCGTGCTGCCCCCTAAAAGATACCACTCAGGACTGCCTGGCTACAGTCAGGAGCAATCTTTCACGGGAATAACGCAAAAATGTGGTTTCCTCTATTTCAGGGGTCAGAAGTTGGCAGCATTTGGCTACACACACACCTGCACTGGTTGGATCAGCTTTGCTTTCCAGTTAGCCATGCAGATTTCCATTGTTTGTTGGTTGAAAGGGTTAAACACTCCTTGCTTGTCTCCTAAAGCCCTCCATCTTGAGTTCTCAGCTGTTCTGATTTTCTCCACTTGCCTCTGGTATAAGTACTCACTAGTAATGACCAAACGTGCTCTGATAAGGTGTTATCCGAGCGTCTTCGGCGTGCTCTAAAAATATTTTTGAGTCCCTGTGGCTGCATGTCTCGCTGCTGTTTGACAGCCGCAACACATGCAGGGATTGCCTGTTTGTTAGACATGCAGGTGCTGGAACTCGAACATATTATTCGAGCATGCCAAGGAAAATCGGTTAGCACCCGAGCATGCTTGGATAACACCTTGTCCGCTCATCACTAGTACTCACTTTTTAGCTTATGAAGTTGCCAGTGATAGTTTGCTATACCTTGGAATTGGTTTGGAGCTGTAAGCCATGAAAAAAAAAAAAGTCGTTTAGGTTAGGAGTCGCCTCCAGAGATTGCCGTTTGAAAGTTTGTCTGGCATCAACCTTCTCCTTATCTCCCTTTTGGTTTGCCGTGCCCTTGATATACCATTCCTTAGTCTGGGTGCACTGAGAGTGATTGTTGCTTTCTTTTACTCTTGTCCGTTTCCTTTTGCGTCTGCATTATAGAGCAGGACTAGCTTTCCTGATGCAACACACTAGCCAAGGCTTTGCTTTGGGCAAGACAGGGATAGGAATGTGATCGCAACATAGGGTTCAATAACCTGTCTAGGGACATCAGGATGCTCAGGGTTATGCAGTGCAAGATTCAGGGATATCCCTCTATTCCAAGTGCATCCTTTTCCACCCGTCTTGCCGCATGCCATCTGCCTCCTTGGTGGAGCGTGACACTATCCTGACACAGGGTAAAAGGACCCCCCCCCCCTGCCTGCAGTCAGCCACTGAGCAGCTGATCCCTCTCTTCTAAAAGTCAGGCTTTGCAAAGGGCCATTTAAGCATGGTCAGGAAATAAATTAATTAATTTGGCTATTGCGGTCAAAGTATGAATGGTATCAAAACGGACATGTGAACTCTTAGTTAACTCTATATGTGTTCTTTCTCTTTGCATGTTCTCATGCAGTTCTTTTTGGCACATAGGCTCCATGAGGTTGTCCAATAATTCACTGTACTCCCTTTCCTTTTTTGGTTTCTGGTGAGCTCACCCCAAGTGATTGCTGTATGTACTGGAAGAGCTCTTATCACATTCATCAAATATATTCAAAGGGTAAAAACGTCAACCAACCAATGCAAATAAAGTACGGTTTTGGCCTCAAATTGCTGGTATACTGTATGTTGATGCCTTTTGCTGCTTTACGGAATAGCAGAGTCTCCAAAATTCCAGATATAACTAGCTAATAATGTTATATACTTTTTATTAAATATGTGAGCCTATGGTTAACATAAAGTCATGGCCGGAAGTGTTGGTATCATTGAAATCATTCAAGAAAATGAATCATTGCAATCATCATGTTTTGTTATACAGATGTTTATTTCCTTTGTATGTACCGGAAAAACACACAAAAAAGGCAAATTGAATAGAATTTCAAACAACACCCTAAAAATAGGCCGAACAAAATTGTTAGCACTCACAACCTAATATTTGGTTCCACACCCTTTGGAATAAATAACTAAAATCTCTTCCTTTAACCATCAACAAGCTTCTAACACCTCAAGTGGAATTTTGGACCATTCTTCTTTTGCAAAACTGCTCTAGGTCTCTCATATTTGAAGAATACCTTCTCCTAACAGCAATTTTACATTTCTCCACAGGGGTTCAATGGGAATTAAATCTTGACTTATTGCTGAAATATGTTTGGGTTCATTATCCTGCTGGAAGACCCATCACCTAGGACGCAAACCCAGCTGTCTGACACTGGGTATCACATTGCGACCCAATACACTTTGGTAATCTTCAGACTTCATGATGCCTTGCACACAGACAAGGCACCCAGTCCCAGAAGCAGCAAAACAACCCCAAAACATCTTTGAACCTCCACAATATTTGACTGTAGGTACAGGGTTCTGTTCTTTGTAGGCCTCAATTGGTTTCTGGTAAACAATAGAATGAGGAGCTTTACCAAAAAGATAGTTCTATCTTGGTCTCATCTGTCCATAACACTTTCCCAGATGGATTTTGGCTTACTCAAGTACATGTTAGTAAACTGCAGTTTACCTTTTTTCTGTCTCTCTGTCAGCAGTGGGGTCCTGCCATAGTGTTACATTTCATTCAAATGTAGACGCATAGTTCACACTGACACTATTGGACCCTGAGTCTGCTGGACAGCTTGCTGTTTATTTACCATGCAGACTATCATGCATTGCAATGTTCAACAATTTTTCTCGGTTGTCCAAGTCCAGGGAGATCAGTTACAGTGCCATGGGCTGTAAACGTCTTGATTATGTTGCACACTGTGGACAAAGGGACATCAACATCTCTGAAGATGGACTTTTAAACCTTGAGATGGTTGATATTTTTCAACAATTTTGGTTATCAAGTCCTCAGACAGTTCTCTCCTCTTTCTGTTCTCCATGCTTAGTGTGGCATACAAACAAATAATGCAAAGATTGAGTCAACTTTTCCCCATTTCATCTGGTTTCAGATGTGATTTTGATGTTACCCACAACTGTTACTTGCCACAGGTGAGTTTGAATGAGCATCACATGTTTGAAACAAAGCTGTTTACCCACAATTTTGGAAAGGTGCCAGCAATTTTCACAAGATGACTTCACTGCATTCAAACAGGCAACACTCGCTTACAAATCTGCTCTCACCTCTGCTAAGCAGGCCTACTTCATAACCCTTGCATCCTCCCTATCCTCCAACCCCAAACAGTTATTCAAAACCTTTAACTCCCTCCTCCGCCCCCCCACTGCCCCCTCCAACCTCCCTCATCTCTGCTGAGGACATTGCCACACACTTGAAAAATAAGATCGACCAAACAAGGCAAATCTTCATTGTTCAACCACCACAACCCCTTTGTATACCAAACCAACACCCAAACCCTTATAACCTCCCTATCCAACATCACTGAAGGGGAGCTTAATTGTCTCCTATCCAAATTCCACCTCACCACCTGTGCGCTCGACCCCATCCCATCCCACCTCCTCCCCAACCTCACCACCACTCTTATCCCATCCCTAACCCACCTCTTCAACCTATCAATAACTTCTGGCACCTTCCCTAATGTTTACAAACATGCCACAATCACGTCTATCCTTAAAAAGCCAACCCTTGATCCAACTGCTATGTCCAGCTATCACCCAATATCGCTGCTTCCATTCGCTTCCAAACTCCTGGAGCATCACGTCCACGCTGAATTTTCCTTCCACCTCTCATCTAACTTGCTCTTTGACAATTTACAATCTGGTTTCCGCCCCATCACTCAACTGAGACAGCCCTGACCAAAATTACTAACGATCTACTTACAGCCAAAGCTAACGGACAATACTCTATACTCCTCCTTCTAGACCTGTCCTCTGCTTTCGACACAGTTGACCACTCCTCCTACTACAGATCCTCTCCTCCATTGGCATCAAAGACCTCACCCTATCCTGGATCTCCTCATACCTTCCGAACCGCACATTCAGAGTCTCCCACACTACCTCACCAACCCACCCTCCCTCTGTTGGAGTCCCCCAATGCTCTGTTCTAGGACCCTTACTCTTCTCAATCTATACGCTTGGCCTGAGACAACTCAAA
This sequence comes from Ranitomeya variabilis, assembly GCF_051348905.1. NCBI lineage: Eukaryota > Metazoa > Chordata > Amphibia > Anura > Dendrobatidae > Ranitomeya > Ranitomeya variabilis. Next base: position 444,058,199 of record NC_135232.1, on the reverse strand, counting down.
GTCCCATGGATTCCAGTACCACCTTTATGCTGATGACACTCCGATCTACCTCTCTGGCTCACACGTCACCTCTCTGCTGTCCAGAATCCTGGAGTGTCAATCAGCCATATCCCTTCTCCTCTCGCTTCCTCAAACTCAGTGTGGACAAATCTGAACTCATCATCTTTCCTCCATCTCATAGATCTTCCTTGCCTGACATGTCTATCGCAATTAACAACATCACTCCTTCTCCTTTACGGGAAGTCCACTGCCTTGAGTAACCCTTGACTCTGCCCTGTCCTTCAAACCACACATCCAAGCTCTTTCCACCTCCTGTCGCCTCCAGCTCAAAAATATCTCCAGAATAAGTCCTTTCCTCAACCCTCAATCTAACAAAATGCTTGTGCATGCCCTCATCATCTCCCGCCTTGACTACTGCAACATCCTTTTCTATGGCCTCCCTGCTAACACCCTTGTGCACCTCTCCAGTCCATCCTTAACTCTGCTACCTGACTAATTCATCTCGCTCCTCCTCCACTTTCCCCCTCTGCAAATCTCTTCACTGGCTCCCATTATCTCAGCATATCTAGTTCAAATTACTAATACTGACCTACAAAGCCATCCATAACCTGTCTCCTCTATATATCTAAGAACTAATCTATCGATATCTTCCCTCGCGTAATCTCCGGTCCTCCCAAGACATCCTTCTCTCTTCCACACTTATTCGCTCCTAATCCAATCGCCTACAAGACCTCTCCGGAATATCCCCCATCCTCTGGAAGTCTTTGCCTCAACACGTCCGACTATCAACCACATTCGAATCCTTCAGACGGAACCTGAAAATCCACCTCTTAAGGAAAGCCTACAACCTGCACTGACCCCGCTGCCTCTTCACAACCGCCAGAGCTACCGCCTCACTAACACCGGAGCTCCTGCAACCCTGAACCTACTGTCTCCTTCCCCACCATCCTGTAGAATGTAAGTCCGCAAGGGCAGGGTCCTCGTCCCTCTATCAGTCTGTAATTGTCAGTTTGCTTACTGTAAGTGATATCTGTAATTTGTACATAACCCCTTCTCATGTACAGCACACTGGAATCAATGGTGCTATATAAATAAATAATAATTTTGTTCGGCCTATTTTCAGGGTTTTGAGTGAAAATTATGTACAGTTTGCTTTTTTTCATTTTTTTTGTGTTGTACACAGAAAGAAAATAAACATGTGTATAACAAAACATATGTAATTGCAATAATTTTCGGGAACAATTTCAATGATTCCAACACTTTCGGCCGTGACTACACCGTGTTCCAAATTATTATGCAAATGGAGTTAAGCGTCAAAGATTTAATTGTTTTGTTTTCCAAATAAACTCATGTATGATATTGTGTCTCAGGGCTCAATGGATCACTGTAATCAATCTTAAACACATGTGATAATTAGTTTTCCAGGTGATTCTAATTAAAGGAAAACTACTTAAAAATGATGTTCCACATTATTAAGCAGACCACAGTTTTTAATTAACATGGGAAAGAAAACGGATCTCTCTGCTGCCGAAAAGCATCAAATAGTGCAATGGCTTGGTCAAGGGATGAAAACATTAGATATTTCCTGAAAACTTAAGCATGATAATCATACTGTTAAGAGATTTGTGGGTGAATCTGAGCACAGACGTGTTTGTGTTGATAAAGGCATAACGAGGAAGGTTTCTGCCAGGCAAGTTTATCGGATTAAGAGAGCAGCTGCTAAAAAGTCATTAGAAACAAGCACACAGATTTGTTTCTGGAACCTCAAGGTGTAGGAGCCTTCAAAGGCTAGCTTTGGTTCATAAACCTACTATTCGGCCACCCCTGAACAGTGTTCACAAGCAGAAACGGTTGCAGTGGGCCCAGACATACATGAAGACTAATTTTCAAACAGTCTTGTTTACTGATGAGTGTCAAGCAACCCTGGATGGTCCAGATGGATGGAGTAGTGGATGTGACGTCAGCAAGGAGGTGGAGGAGTAATGTTTTGGGCCGGAATCATGGGGAAACAGCTGGTAGGCCCCTTTAAGGTTCCTGAAGGTGTGAAAATGACCACTGCGAAGTATATAGAGTTTCTGACTGACAACTTTCTTTCATGGTATAAAAAGCAGAAACGTGCCTTCAGGAGCAAAATCATCTTCATGCATGACAATGCACCATCTCATGCGGCAAAGAATACCTCTGAGTCATTGGCTGCAATGGGCATAAAAGAAGATAAACTCATGGTGTGGCCACCCTCTTCCCCTGACCTCAACCCTATAGAGAACCTCTGGAGTATCATCAAGCAAAAGATCTATGAGGGTGGGAGGCAGTTCACATCAAAACAGCAGCTCTGGGAGGCTATTCTTACTTCATGCAAAGAAATACAAGCAGAAACTCTCCAAAAACTCACAAGTTCAATGGATGCAAGAATTGTGAAGGTGATATCAAAGAAGGGTTCCTATGTTAACATGTAACTTGGCCTGTTAGGATGCTTTGGAGTTAAATAGCTTTTTTGTTCAGTGAATGTGACCTACTAATGCTGCAAATGCAACAAATGAGCATTTTCAGTTCTTTAAAACATATCAAATGTTTAGAAATTCTACTGTGCCTAATAATTTGGAACAGTGCATTTTGAGGTTTTAATCATTTTGGAGATTATACTGTTATCATTGGGCGGTTTCTTCAATAAAATTCGATGTATACTCTAACGGGTGATGACTTTTATTAGACTGACTGTCATTTGCACTGACCATTTAGGGAAATCCGAGAAAAATAACATATGCATAATAATTTGGAACATGGTGTGTATCGTATCAGAGAAATCTGCTTCACCTCTGGATTGATCATTCTCAAAATTCTCAATTGTTCAATAAAATGTGTCTTCAGTGAATGCAGATAATCTTGGACCTAATTCTTACCAATAGGGAGGAAATGGTTGAGAAAGTAAAGGTGGCTGGGAATTTAGGAGGCAGTGGTGATGCTACCCTCGACTTTTGGATTACAAGAGGAGGAAGACCAGCAGGGACTCAGACATTAAATTTGGACTTCAGAAAGGCAGATTTTAATGTACTCATAAAGAGGGTAGGTCCAATGGCTGGATGTTCTAAAGCAGAGGTCCCCAACCTTTTTTGCACCAGGGACCGGCTTTAAGCAAGACCAGTTTTCCATGGCCCGGTGGGGGTGGGGCAGGGGCGGGGCTTTGGTCATATGGGGGTGGGGTTATGGAGGGATGGAGCTTAGTGCATACTTATCATATAATTATGACATTTATAATGAGAATGTGATTCAACTTACCATAGGTTCAGAATGAGTGGGAGCACCATGCTTGTTTCCCTGGTGCTCTGCACCATTATTGCCCCATAGCTGTGCCATATAGTGCTCTGCACCATTATTGCCCCATAGCTGTGCCATACAGTGCTCTGCACCGTTTATTATTGCCCCATAGCTGTGCCATACAGTGCTCTGCACCGTTCATAATTGCCCCATAGCTGTGCCATATAGTGCTCTGCACCGTTCATAATTGCCCCATAGCTGTGCCATATAGTGCTCTGCACCGTTCATAATTGCCCCATAGCTGTGCCATATAGTGCTCTGCACCATTGCCCCATAGCTGTGCCATACAGTGCTCTGCACCATTATTGCCCCATAGCTGTGCCATATAGTGCTCTGCACCATTGCCCCATAGCTGTGCCATACAGTGCTCTGCACCATTATTGCCCCATAGCTGTGCCATACCGTGCTCTGCACCATTATTGCCCCATAGCTGTGCCATACCGTGCTCTGCACCATTATTGCCCCATAGCTGTGCCATATAGTGCTCTGCACCGTTATTGCCCCATAGCTGTGCCATATAGTGCTCTGCACCGTTATTGCCCCATAGCTGTGCCATATAGTGCTCTGCACCGTTATTGCCCCATAGCTGTGCCATATAGTGCTCTGCACCATTATTGCCCCATAGCTGTGCCATATAGTGCTCTGCACCGTTATTGCCCCATAGCTGTGCCATATAGTGCTCTGCACCGTTATTGCCCCATAGCTGTGCCATATAGTGCTCTGCACCGTTATTGCCCCATAGCTGTGCCATATAGTGCTCTGCACCATTATTGCCCCATAGCTGTGCCATACAGTGCTCTGCACCGTCCATTATTGCCCCATAGCTGTGCTGCTGCTGCTGCAATAAAAATAATAAAACACATACTCACCTGTCTTGCTTGCAGCTCCTCGGCGCCATCTTCCCGGCGTCTCTCCGCACTGACTGATCAGGCAGAGGGCGGCGCGCACACTATATGCGTCATCGCGCCCTCTGCCTGCAGTCAGTGCGGAGAGACGCCGGGAAGATGGAGACAGCGCCCGGCGTGTGGAACGAGGACAGGTGAATATGCGATACTTACCTGCTCCCGGCGTCCCGCTCCTTCCCCCGGACAGCTGGTCTTCGGTGCCGCAGCCTCTTCCTCTGTCAGCGGTCACCGGCACCGCTGATTAGAGAAATGAATTATGCGGCTCCGCCCCTATGGGAGGTGGAGCCGCCTATTCATTTCTCTAATGAGCGGTCCCACGTGACCGCTGAACAGGGGCGCCGCGGACCGGCTGAAAAACCCCAACGGCCCGGTCCTGGTCCGCGGACCGGCGGTTGGGGACCTCTGTTCTAAAGGACAGAAATGTCCAAGAAGGATGGGAGATTTTGCTAAATGAAATTCTCACTAAACAATGGGTAATAATCCCGAAAAGAAGGAAGAATTGGAAGCATTTGAAGAGACCAGGATGGATAAACACAGAACTTAATCAGTTATTAGAAAGCAAAAAAGAAAAGTATAAATGGAAAGAGGAATATAATGCTGTTAGCAGTGAATGCAGGGCAAGAGTTAGAAGAGCTACAGCCAGTAATAAAGTGAGGCTTGCAAGGGAGACCAAAAGCAGTAAAAAAGGATTTTGGGGGTATGTCAAAAGAAAATTCAAAGATGTTATAGGATTTTTCAAGGATGAAAAGGATGAAGTGGTCAATTTGATGTTGAGAAGGCCGAACTTTTAAATTCCTATTTTGCAACAGTGTTCTCTAAGAAAGCAACTGTAACAACTGATTTTCACGGTGCTATCGAAGTAATAAATGAATCCACACTATCTATAAACAGAGAGATGGTGATTGGGCACTTAGTCAATTTTAATTCATTTAAATCTCCTGGTCCAGATAAATTACATCATAGGGAACTGAAAAAGTTAGAGGAAATTGCAGAACCACTAGCCAGAATCTTTGAAAAATCCTGGAGAACAGGAGAAGTCCCAGAAGATTGGAGAGGGACAAATTATGTTTCTATCTTCAAAAAAGGTGAGAAGTTGTAACCAGAAAATTACAGACCAGTGAGCCTTACTTCTATACCAGGAAATATCTTTGAACAAATTATTAAACACCATGAAAGAAAGTACTTGGATAAGAATACAATAATGAATCAGACCCAGCATGGGTTTGTAGCAAATAAGCAATGCCAGACTAATCAATTTGCTTCTATGATGGAATCACTGGCTGGGTGGATCAGGGAAATGCGGTAGATATAGTATTTCTCGACTTCAGCAAAGCATCACTTGATAAAGTATCTCACACTATCCTTATTGAAAAAATGACCAACTGTGGGATTGACAAGGCTACAGTTAGATGGATTCATAACTGGCTCAGTGATTGTACTCAAAGAGTGGTAATAAATGGTTACACATCCAATTGGAAGAGTGTTTCAAGTAGGGTACCACAAGGCTGTGTCCTGGCCCCAGTATTGTTCAACATTTTTATAAATGATCTAGATAAGGTAACTGAAGGTAAACTAATAAAATTTGCAGACAATGTAAAGCTAGGAGGGATAACACTAGAGAAGACAGAGAAAGGATTCAGAAGGATCTAGATAAACTTGAACAACGGGCAGTGACTAATAGAATTGTATTTAACAGAGAGAAAAGCAAGATTCTACATCTGGGCAAGAAAATGAAAATTACATCTACAGAATGGGAGGACTAGAAATAGGCAACAGTACGTGTGAAAAAGACTTGGGTATACTAATAGATCACCGACTGCACATAAGTCAACAGTGTGATGCAGCAGCAATAAAGCAAACACAGTTCTAGGATGTATGAAGAGAAGCATAGAGTCTAGATCAGGTGAAGTAATTATCCCCCTCTACTCATCTATGTTCAGGCCTTATCTAGAATACTGTGTCCAGTTCTGGGCAACACATTTAAAAAAAGACATTAAAAAACTGGAGCAAGTGCAGAGAAGAGCTGCCAGGATGATGAGCGGACTGCAGATTATTGCATACTGACATATTAATATTTCCTATATTTATTTTTCATTTTTCAGACTTTACAATATGGCTTTTTATTATACTTAATTAGGTTTTACTTTTGCACTTACTAAATTGTTAGGTGGTCAGCCTTTTGGATTTACATTTGGGAGGCTTGTCAGGCTGTGGGTGGGGATACAGATACTCCATGCCATAGAAGTCCCGGCCGGCGCTCATGCGCTCTGACGCCCTGGAGGTGTTGCTGGTGACGGTGACTATCACTGGCGGTGGATGGGGTGCTGGGTCGGGCCTCCGCCCACGTGATCACGCGTGATTTGCGGCCCGATCTTGGACCTCGCCGCTTGTCATGACGCACTCATCGGCCTCATTTGATCTGGATGTGTCGGCGCTGCATGCGCCAGAACATGGCCAATGAATAGGTACTTAACAATTTTCTGGGCAGTGCTTCGGAATGAAACAACAAATACCGGCATCCTGTCTGTTCACTTCCTAATGGGTATGGTCACATGGTCAGGGGTGAGATTTAATATGATTGGTCACCTTTGGTTTAACCCCTTCATGACCTTGGGATTTTCCGTTTTTCCGTGTTCGTTTTTCGCTCCCCTCCTTCCCAGAATCATAACTTTTTTATTGTTCCGTCAATATGGCCATGTGAGGGCTTATTTTTTGCAAAGCAAGTTGTACTTTTGAACAACATCATTGGTTTTAGCATGTCGTGTACTAGAAAACGGGAAAAAAAATTCCAAGTGAGGTGAAATTGCAAGAAAAAGTGCAATCCCACACTTGTTTTTTGTTTGGCTTTTTTACTAGGTTCTCTAAATGCTAAAACTGACCTGCCATTATGATTCTCCAGGTCATTACGAGTTCATAGACACCAAACATGTCTAGGTTCTCTTTTATCTAAGTGGTGATAAAAAATTCCAAACTTTGCTAAAAGAAAAAATAAAAAATTGCGCCATTTTCCGATACCCGTAGCATCTCCATTTTTTGTGATCTGGGGTCGGATGAGGGCTTATTTTTTATGTGCTGAGCTGACGTTTTTAGTGATACCATTTTGATGCAGATATATTATTTTGATCGCCCGTTATTGCATTTTAATGCAATGTCGCGGCGACCAAAAAAAGTAATTCTGGCGTTTCGAATTTTTTTATCGCTACGCCGTTTAGCGATCAGGTTAATCCTTTCTGTTATTGATAGATCGGGCGATTCTGAATGCAGCGATACCAAATATGTGTAGGTTTGATTTTTTTTTATTGATTTATTTTGAATGGGGCGAAAAAGGGGTGATTTAAACTTTTATATTCTTATTGTTTTTCAAATTTTTTTAACTTTTTTTTTTTTTTTTTTACTTTTGCCATGCTGCAATAGCCTCCATGGGAGGCTAGAAGCTGGCACAACTCGATCGGCTCTGCTACATAGCAGCGATCATCAGATCGCTGCTATGTAGCTTAATAACAGGCTTGCTATGAGCGCCGACCACAGCGTGGCGCTCACAGCTAGCCGGGATCAGTAACCATAGAGGTCTTAAGGACCTCTATGGTTACCATTCTGATGCATCGCTGACCCCCGATCATGTGACGGGGGTCAGCAATGCGCTCATTTCCGGCCGGATGGTCGGAAGCGCCGGTTAAATGCCGCTGTCAGCGGCATTTAACTAGTTAATAGCGGCAGGTGAATCAAGATTTCACCCGCCGCTATTGCGGACACATGTCAGCTGTTCAAAACAGCTGACATGTCCCGGGCTTTGATGCGGGCTCACCGCCGGAGCCCTGCGTCAAAGCGGGGGATCTGACCTCGGACGTACTATCCCTTCCGATGTCAGAAAGGGGTTAAAAGGAGCATGGTTTGGTCATGATGCCACTCCCCCTGATGAATGCACGCTGCCGAAACGCACGTAGGGGCAGTGGCACCATCACCTGGGCATTGGTAAGTTGCATTCACTTTCACTTTGAGCTTTACACCTTGTGCAATGTCAGTGCAGTATTGTGGACCAGCAATATATAGCTATGTAAGAGGGGCACGCCATATGGTCTAATTGATCTGATATAATACGATGTATCAATAGTGTTCCTCTTCCTGTTTTGGGCCTGCTATTATTGTGGGTACACTGCATTGTATAAATATTTTTATATTGATGTAATTCTAGTCCTGCCAGCCCTGTGGTGGTGCCACTTCAATTTATTCAATTTAGAAGTGTAAGCACTATTGGCTACTTTTTTAAAATTACCATATATTTTTTAAATGTACTAAAATATTTTTTCTATTTTGTTCTAAATACGCTTTTGTTTATATGTTTGTGCTAATTTAGCGTAGAACAGCTTTTCCATATTATCCGAGTTGGATGCAACAATTTTCAGAATTTTCTTCTCAGTATACACATTGAGATAATCGTGTGTCCTACTGCTGGGGGTATTAATCTGATTTTCCGACTACAGATTATGTCCTATGAGGAACAATTAAAGGATCTGGGAATGTTTAGCTTGCAAAAAAAGAAGGCTAAGATAGCTGTCTACAAATATCTGAAGGGATATGACAGTGTAGAAAGATCATACTTATGCTCATTTGCACATGGAAACAAGAGAAGCAATGGAATGAAACTGAAAGGGAGAAGACAGATTAGATATTAGAAAAAACGTTTTGACAATGAGGGTGATCAATGAGTGGAACAGGCTGCCAGAGGTGACAAGTTCTCCTTCAATGGAAGTCTTGAAACAAACACAGGACAGATATCCGTCTGAGATGGTTTAATGAATCCTGTATTGAGCAGGAGGTTGGACACAATGACCCTCGAGGTCCCTTCCAACTCTAAGGGTATGTGCACACGTCAGGATTTCTTGCAGAAATTTCCTTTAGAAAAACGGAAATTTTCTGCAAGAAATCTGCATTTTTTTTTTTGCGTTTTTTTCCCGTTTTTTTTAGCATTTTGCAAGCGTAATTAGCCTGCAGAATGCTAAAGTTTTCCAAGCGATCTGTAGCATCACTTGGAAAACTGACTGACCGGTTGGTCACACTTGTCAAACATACTGTTTGACAAGTGTGACCAACTTTTTACTATAGATGCTGCTTATGCAGCATCAATAGTAAAAATATATCATGTTAAAAATAATAAAAAAAAGGGTTATACTCACCCTCTGCAGACAGCCGATCTCCTCAGCGGCGTCCGTTCCTATAGATGGTGTGTGCAGGACCTTCGATGACGTCGCGGTCACGTGAGCGGTCACATGAGCGGTCATGCGACCAATCACAAGACAGCGACGTAATCGCAGGTCCGTCACACAGAGCATCTATAGGAACGGACGAGAGAGCATGCAGCGCTGAGAGGCGGGAACACTCCGGGGGCCATCGAAGGTGAGTATATGACTATTTTTTATTTTAATTCTTTTTTTTTTGACCAATTATATAGTGCCCAGTCCGTGGAGGAGAGTCTCCTCTCCTCCACCCTGGGTACCAACCGCACATAATCTGCTTACTTCCCGCATGGTGTGCACAGCCCCGTGCGGGAAGTAAGCAGATCAATGCATGCCTAGGTGTGCGGAATCCCCGCAATTCCGCAAATTTAATGAACACGTTGCTTTTTTTTCCGCGATGCGATTTTTTTGCGGAAAAAAATGCAACATTTGCACAAAAAATGCGGAATACCCTGAAAATAATGGGAGGCATATGGTAGCGTTTTTTTTCGCGTTTTTATCACGTTTTTATAGCGAAAAAACGAGAAAAAAACGCAAAAAATACTGAACTGGCCTAAGGCTATGTGCACACGTCAGGATTTCTGGCAGAAATTTTCCTGACAAAAAACGGACATTTCTGCCAGAAATCCGCATGCGTTTTTACCGCCATTTTACCGCATTTTTGACGCGTTTTTTGTGCGTTTTTCCCAATGCATAGAATAGCGGGAAAAACGCGAAAAAAACACAAAATTAATGAACATGCTTTTTTTTACCGCAATGTGTTTTTTCCACGAAAAAAACGCACCATGTGCACAAAACATGCAGAATGCATTCTAAATGATAGGATGCATAATGTATGCATTTTTAATGAGTTTTTATAGCGTTTTTATGGCGAAAAAACTTGAGAAAAACGCAAAAAAACCTCAACGTGCGCACACGTCAGGATTTCTGGCAGAAATTTTCCTGACAAAAACCGGACATTTCTGCCAGAAATCCGCATGCGTTTTTACCGTGATTTTACCGCGTTTTTGTGCATTTTTTCCAAATGCATAGAATTGCGGGAAAAACGCGGAAAATCCACCAAATTAATGAACATGCTGCTTTTTTTACCGCGATGTGCACAAAACATGCAGAATGCATTCTAAATGATAGGATGCATAATGTATGCGTTTTTAATGAGTTTTTATAGCGTTTTTATCGCAAAAAACGCGAAAAAACCTGAATGTGTGCACATAGCCTAATATTCTATGATCACTTTAGACATGGAAGGAGTTTATGGTCTGTCAGGATCATCTTCGGCAGGCACGTGCAGGAAAAATATGGACAAGCTCTCGAGCTACACTCCTGCAGAGGAGTTTCTTAGTGGTACCAATGCCGGGTACAGTGTTGCGTAGTCCATGACCACCAATATATTGTTGCCTTCTGGCGAACTTAAAGGGAACCTATCACCCCGTTTTTTAAAGATTAGATAAAAATAGTGTGAAATAGGGGCAGAGCTGGGCTTTACATTAGTGCCTCTTTGGTGCCTTTACACCCCCGTTAGGCTGCCCAAATACCTTAGTGAAGTGTCCGTTTTGTCCTGTCACTCAAGCTGGTCAGGTCGGATGGGCGTGGTCACAGCGCTGTTTGTCCCCCAGGATCCTGCTCATCATTACGTTGGTGGCGTAGTGGTGTGCGCATGTCCAGCAGATGAATCCACTGCCCAGGAGATGAATAACGGCGCGGTCTTCGCTATTCAGCCGTTTACCGGTGGGCGCGGCCATCTTTCCTGTGGCCGCGCCTGCGCAGATGGAGCGCTCTGCTGCCCGGGGCTTCAGGAAAATGGCCGCCGCGATCTCCATCTGCGCACGCGCGGAATCCCGCGGCCATTTTCCTGAAGCCCCAGGCAGCAGAGCGCTCCATCTGCGCAGGCGCGGCCACAGGAAAGATGGCCGCGCCCACCGGTAAACGGCTGAATAGCGAAGACCGCGCCGTTATTCATCTCCTGGGCAGTGGATTCATCTGCTGGACATGCGCACACCACTACGCCACCAACGTAATGATGAGCAGGATCCTGGGGGACAAACAGCGCTGTGACCACGCCCATCCGACCTGACCAGCTTGAGTGACAGGACAAAACGGACACTTCACTAAGGTATTTGGGCAGCCTAACGGGGGTGTAAAGGCACCAAAGAGGCACTAATGTAAAGCCCAGCTCTGCCCCTATTTCACACTATTTTTATCTAATCTTTAAAAAACGGGGTGATAGGTTCCCTTTAACCAGGGGTCCGACAAGATGTATATCACCACTGTCAAATGGGAAATCTATTTTGGGTAATGGCACTCGGAGGCTATGGAAGGGAGAGTGGAGCAGTTAGCTGGCAGGTGGGATAGGACCAGGAATAGTTAATCTCTTGGTGACATCCAAGCCAGTAGAACCTCAGAAGGACCCGCTCTTAGGTTTTGTCTACTGTACTCTCAGATGCCCACTTCAAGACATGAGAATAGGCAAGGTCTTACATCTTAAGTCTATAAGGCCTTGATACTAACAGTTGCTCCATTACCTCCCCTTCAGTTTAGTAACCTGACATTGCAAGCCCTCATTTACCGCAAAGTATGGAAACCTGGTGTCGGGGCCCGGCTCTTGAGCAACTCCATTTAGAACAGTAACATTATCAAATGCCCCTTTAAATGTAAGGTTCTTCATTTGAGAAGTCCCCAAATTCCCCCCAGAAAACCCCAACTCAGGAATGTCGGCCTCATTGGTCACAGTCTCGTCTTCATCGCCAGCACGGAGACACAGAGGGAACTGAGCTCTTATCTGAGTAATTTAGCACCCCCACCTTTCACCATGATTCCCAGAATAAGCTAAATTTGTTGCTTAAGGCCCCTCACAAGGCTGATAGTCCATGCTGCAGGCCAGATAGGCATAATATGAACAGAACCTCCCTATGCTGCAGTCCATCTGTTCTATATTTGCTTATAGTTAGGGAATAACTCCCACGAAAATTTGTATTTCCTAAACCTGTCTACATGTATATGTAATGCAGTGTCAGTGCATTAATAACATATTGCCATCTTCCTTAGCTTCCAGTGCTGCTCCGGTCCTCTACTCACTCACGTTATTGAAATTCCGACTTTTAGATTATAATCCTATGCAGGCCTTGCTCTGACATTCGATAGACATACCATTGTAAAAGCGACGTCGAGTTTACACATTAACAACAGTGTGATACAGCAAGTTGGAAATTAAGTCACGTGAATGAGAAGAGGACCGGAGAGGCACTGGAAACTAGGAAAGATGGTAATCGGTGAGTATATTAACACACTTACACTGAATTACATATACATGTAGACAGATTTAGGGAATTAAAAGTTTTGTAACATAGAATGATGTATGTGCTTTATTTGCATTGCTGGAATACTTTTATGCATGAAGTGTACCAATTTGTGGTTTATTTGGTGGAATTATATATTTAAGATAGAGGACATTTTTATTTTTTGTTCTGTTGGGAGAGTGGTGCAGGTACCATTTTACATTTTTGCCTGAGACAGCAGAAAATCTAGAATTGGCTCAAGCTGTTAGTCCCAATATTACTAGTGGAAATTTTCCATGGCATTTATGCATATAACAATGGATTTTATCAACTCAATAGATGGGGCAGTGTTCTCATGAGCCTAACAGAAAAAGCACCAATAAAGATAATTTTCCTATGGTCTTTCTAACTTCAAGAAAGGCATGTAGTAAACAAATACTACTAGAGAGCTCTCACTGCCTTGCTGAGATTTTATGTGTGCTACAATGGGAAGTGACTTGAACAGCATAAGCCATGCAGTGAAATGTTGGAGCACTGCCAAATTCCTTCTAGCTCACAGTCATAATTGTGTGAGCAGCTAAGGACAAGATGACACATTTTTAAAGGCAGAGGGATTTCACAAAAGACTAATCACTCTGAAATAGTTTAATATTATGCTTGTTTGTATAGCGCCATAATATTCCACAGCACTTTACACACACTGTCACGGTCCCCATTATGACTCAAAATCTAAATTCCCTATCAGTATGTCTTTGGAGTTTGGGAGACAACCCATAATAAATATAAAAATATTATATATATATATATATATATATATATATATATATATATATATATATATATATATATATATATATACACACACACACACACACAGAGTACAGACCAAAAGTTTGGACACACCTCATTTAAAGATTTTTCTGTATTTTCGGGACTATGAAAATTGTACATTCACACTGAAGGCATCAAAACTATGAATTAACACATGTGGAATTATATACTTAACAAGATACGACTCGTTAAAGGGTTGATTGTGACTTGTAGGATCGCTACTTCCAATAGGTGGCGCTATAGAGTTAAGTCCTCTTTTTTTCAGCAGAGGCAATTTGCATATTTAAATTCCCAGAGGAGCATTGCACGGCGAATAAGCCTCCTTACCTTGACAAGCCAGCTGGTATGTCACTCTCCATAAGGAGAAACGTTACCCCTTAGACCCCAGTCCAGAGCCTCTCACCTAGCCAAATCAGTTCTCATGCTTCGCACTGACGAGGGCCAACAGCCCGAAACACCATGTCTACGAATTGAGATACTGATTTGGCTTTTATCCTAAGTCATATTGCACGACTCGTTAAAGGGTTGATTGTGACTTGTAGGATCGCTACTTCCAATAGGTGGCGCTATAGAGTTAAGTCCTCTTTTTTTCAGCAGAGGCAATTTGCATACTTAACAAGAGAGTGTGAAACAACTGAAATAATGTCTTATATTCTATGTTCTTCAAAGTAGCCACCTTTTGCTTTGATGACTGCTTTGCACACTCTTGGCATTCTCTTGATGACCTTCAAG